>NW_026892555.1:92524166-93803333 GCF_033815535.1 Pezoporus flaviventris
CAAGCATATAATTTTTCACTAATATTTTAACTGTCTTAAATAAATGTGCCAAAAATCACTATTAAGATTTTACATATAATGTAGTTTTACTTTCTACTGCTTTATGCAAACTAAAGGAGAAAATCACTAGGTCAGTAGCAATGTATTAACATGGTTCAAACACTAAACAAATAGAAGTACCAAGAAAAAGCTATGTTCAACAAAAGAACTACATGGAGTATTTTGACCATTATCTGCACGTCAGCAGCTAATAGCATGTGAACCATAAAGTATTTCCAGCTCATCCTCATAAGGTAAACCACTCCTCCTCCCATTAAAATAGAATAAAAATTAAGAAACTATAATAAAACATTTTCACTATGCATGAGAAATAACAGGTATAAGATTGATTTTAAATTCTTACAGTGCCTGGCCTGTTGTAGAGAAGTTTGTGCAGGTTCCTAAGTTCGTCTGTCTTCTTTTTACTCAGAAAGAATTGTATCCTTTCAATTTCACAGAGTTTTTGTCCTTTTCCTGAAACAATTAAAATCAATTATGCTATTCATCACATTCATCAGTATGTGTTCATAACTTCAAATATGTACTGTTTTGTTAAAAAAGCAAAGAAGTTATTAAGCAGGCCTCTTCCTATCAATTAGGCATCCTGACAGTCCCTTTATCTACCTTACTTGACAGTACCTACACCGGTGTACAAGGACCTGGCATTTACTTTTTATTATAACTGCTCCTGCCTTTCTTAGTGGTGGCTAGGTACTGAAGATCCTATTCCAGGTAAGTGTAAACATTATCTTTTATGGTTTAAACTGATGTTACAGAATAAAAGAGGGTTTTCATATAACAGCCTTATCATTTTAATTGGATAATGACTCTTAAGTTAGGTCTCATCTACAACAAATAAGTAATTTGATCTTTTAAGAGGTTTCATTATCAATTCCAACACTCACAGTTATTATGTGACAGGACAAGCTTACCTGGCGTAATTGTAAAAGGTTCCTTTTGCAATGAGGACACTTGCATGGTCAGTCGGTCAACCTTCTTTTTCTCTCTTTTCCCTTCAACAATTAGACTCTTTTCTGCAAAGGACAGCTTCCTTAAACACAGTATTTTTTATTACAGGAGCAGATTTGACTGTAGTGACGAGCAATACAACACTGCATTTTTGACATGGGAAACCAAAAATGGATTATGATATAACCAGCTACTATGACACTTTCAAACCTTTTGCCAATAGGTCAATGGGATTCTACTGATCTCTGCGTGTGTGTACATATGTAACTAGAGGAGTCTAGTTCTTAACCACAGTCCTGTATTCAACTTAACCTACACACACCAGCTCCACTTTAGCCTTCCTGGGGAGAACACTACCACCAGATGGGCAAAAGGAGAGTCCAGCATGCCTGCAGACACTTTCTCTTCCCACTACTGGACTGCAGGTCTTACATGTATCAGCAGGAAAGGCAGAAACACAAGATCAGTGGGACTGTAGTACACCTCACAGGGCTACACAGTGTGACCCTCAGCAGGGCACAATACAAGTGTCACAATTACTATAAGAACACTACTTCCAGTAATTCTGATACTGTTTAAATGAATACAATGTTTTATGTATACGCTGCACATCACTACTTCAACGATGTCATGTCAGGAGAGAAACCAAATGCTTGACCTCAACATTTCATACTAGAATACTTGACCTCAAATCAAACTATCCTTAGCAGTAAATATATGGGCTGTCCTGGCGTTAACATCTGAAAGCAGCTTCAAAATCTGTATGAACATAATCAAGCCTGGACACGTATCTGCTGAAAACGGAGAAAAATATATGTGGGTGTACACAAGAAACAGTTGTTTCTAAAAGCCTAATTCTAATTAGGCTATTCAAACAGCATAATCTATCTTCTTTCTACTACCTTTCCTAAAGACAACCTTTAGCTTTTTTAAGAATCCATGAGTGACTTAGTTTTCACTGTGTCATACAGCAGCTCTATTTCCATGGATGCCTTTATTTGCAGAACAGGTGCCTAGAGATTTCATGATGGGAATTAACATTTTTGCATAGTAGTTCCTTCATCACATCTTGTATACCTTGGCTATCCTATTCAATTACATGCCACAACATAAAACCCACCTTGCTTGCTCATCTACGATACCACTATATCATCAGTCAAATGGGATATTCCCCCTCCAGTATAACTGAATTTTGGTACCCAGTAAATTAATCCATAGTAGTTAAGCAAAGACATCTGTATTGTTTCCAACAATATGGCACAGATTTTTGAAGTGTATCTCTTTTGCAAACATAAATCACTTCTGTGTTACTGGCAAAAAAGAATTCTTTTTTGGATATGCATTTTCATACAGATAATTTCATAAAGGACACTACCTATTCCAAGCATCTAGAAGTTTATACAACAACAACAAAAAAAACAAAATCCTAGCGTAGGAACCCAGGATGCTGGCAATTATTTCAATCTTTCCTGAAGAACAAGAGCATTGCTGTTTCTACTGTCACCTGTTACAGTCTACCGGGAAGTGATTTATGACCCATAAGATATATCACGGAATTTCCTAAACTGCAATTGTACAATTAGCTAAAATTACAGGAGAATGCATTCAGTAAGCTTGGCATTTTTTAAAGGACAACTTATTCAGTGGAAAAACAAGTACCCTTTTCTTCTTCCTCCTCCTCCTCCTCTTCTTCCTCTTCTTCCTCGCTTTCCTCAGCTTTGTCTTTGTTTTCAGTTTCAGACTGTTTCTCATCTGCTTTTTCAGATGACATTGTGTCTTCTTTTGATGAAGCAACAGAAGACATGGTGTATGGTTCTATAAAAACAAGTCAGGGAAACCACCATCAATATAGCATTACAGATGATAAATACAGGAAACCTGCTTTTTAAAAACATCTTCTACTGTCTACATGATATCACAATGCTCATATTGTGATTGTTCACATTTTTTAAGACTCTAAAGTATTCTGCATATACATAATAAAAAAGGTTTTTGAGGAATAGTTGCCATCCATTCTGCAACTAGACTGGTTAAGGACAATTTAAAAGGTTATAAATTCTTTCTGACCACAAGTCTTTGTGAAGCATTCGTAAACACCCACTCAAAGCAGCTGATGCTGCTATCTATTGAGAACTGTAATGTTTTAAGGTATTTTAGTACATTGTATTATAAACTGAATAGTTATTTCTGATAATGGTTAACTATGCATACAAGGTTCCTAATAAGTTGAGCAAGCTACATATTAACATGGGAAATAAGAACCAAAGCATAAAAAGTTACGAACAATTTAGAAAAAATTAACACTGCCTTCAGAGTTCAGATAGCTGAGACATCTCAGGGTTTGAAAATGCTTTTTGGCTTTAATCTGTAGATCTACAACAAAAAAGAATAAATGCTTCGTAGTCAGCATGTTTAAAAGGAGTCTTTTCTTAGCATCATAAGTGGCTTAAATGTTAACTTAAAAACTTAAATATCTCACTTTGGCAAACACCACTTCCCTACTGACTGAGAATGTGAAATAAAACAATCTAGCTTTCAGAATCTTCCACTGTTTACAGATCTGGAACAAAATACATCATCAGCTGTATAAGCCCTTGTGGAAAAATTATGGTTAAACACTTTCTTTTTCTGATACTATAAAGTCAGTATTATTTGTAGGGGTTTAAGATGAATGGACAATTAAATCAACTGCTTATATGCAATACTAGCACGTGCCAGAGAACAGCAACACTCCAAATGGCAGAAGATATGAGTTATATTATCAATAGGAAAAAGGAAGTTTACTATTCTTTGCTAAATCACAAAGGAAAAAAAAGTTAAATCTCTTTCAGGGTATTGCTACCAGTATTTAATTCGACATGGAAAAGTAACCCGATTTTTTCGTTATATGACTCTGAATTTTATTTGCACAACTGGAAGAGCAAGTGAAGAACTACAAGTTGTCTTTCCTTACCCTTTCAACGAGGGCAGAAGGGGAATAGGAAAATTAAGAGGCTTTTTAGCGTTTCCAGCAACCAGGTCCGCGAGGACAACTTGTTCAGTGAAAAAGGGAGACACCTTTAGGAAGACTTTAGTTGGGCGTATTTTGGGCCGGGAGAGAGTATCTCGCAATCCGCCCCAAGGATAATTGTGCACAACAGCACGTCCCACCCATGTCCAACACCTTTCAAACGTGGACCCGCCACCCGTCTCCTTCCCTAGTCGGAGGCCGGAGAAAGCAACCACGATGGACAGCGCCGGAAGGAGCCGGCCGCCAAGGAACAGGGCGGCAGGGCAGCGGCGAGCGCCACCCCTCTCCCCGTACCAGCTGGCAGTGACACCGCTCCGCCCCGCTCCCTCCGCCGGACCGGACAGAACGCCCAGGAGACAACTCCAGCAGAAAACACAGCCCGGCGCCCAGACGAAGCCTGTGAGGGAGACGGCCCCTGGGCGCCGCTGAGCCGGCGACAAGCGCCCCCGGCACACAGCCTGTTCCCCGGCGGGATAGACGTCCAGCTGCGCAGCGGCCGCATTTCATTTCCCCTCGTCACCCCGCCTCCCTGGCCGCTCCGCCCGGCTCAGCCCAGCACGGCCCGGCCGCGGCAAGGTGACAAGGGAAGAGGCGGGAGCGCGTCCTGTGGCGCCGTTATGGCCATGGCGGCGGGACCCACCTCAGCTCGAGCCCCAGATCCTATCTCCTTTCTCAGGCGCGGCTGCGGCAGCAACAGCGGCTGGAAGCGACAGTTACCGGAGGATGGAGAGTGCGGGGCCGGGCGCCACTACGCACAGCGACACACAGACGCGTCCCGCCGCCGGTCGGTCACTCGTTCGGTGTGTCGGTCGCTCGGTCACTCTCCTTCTCCACCCCGGAATCAACAAGGTTTTCAAAATGGCGGGTTCTCGAACGGCGAGAAGGAAGCGGGAAGGCGGAGGCCAATCAGCGCCCACAACCCGGCCGGAGCGGGGAGGGGCCGGGTGCGCGCGCAGGGAAGGCTGTTGTTGGGCGTGTGGATGTGAGCGACGTGCTCCCGCCCTCCCAGGTGACGTCAGGCCGCGAGGGGCGGGGCCAGGTAGCGGAGTGCTGCGTGAGGGCGTTTGGGTGTGCTGAGGTGAGGAGGGTCAAACCGAATTAAGTTAGTATATAACTCTGTAATTGATAGCAAATTCAATTAGTATTTCACTGAATATAGAGACTTAGAGCTACAAGTTCGTAAACTAGAATTTTACTGTGTGTAGGGGGTATGGAGATAAGGCAGGCATGCAGCAAGAGAACCATGTCTTCTGTCAAATCAATATATGCCCTCTTTCTGTTGATAAGAAAAAAGGTAAACGGCTATGAAAGACAACATCTCGAGGAGCCTTTCAGGATCATAAATTAACCCAAACAATAACATGTAGTTAATTGGACAGACTAAACACATTCCAGTGTTCTTCAGTAACAGAGTTCCATAAAAGGGTACAATGAATGGGGATATTTCTACCCAAACGACCCCCAGAGCCCACTCCTCAAGATTCATAGCACCTGCACAGCAGCCTTACCTTACCCAAATCACCATATGCAATGAGTAACGGGAATTGGATGGGCACTTTGCAGAATTACCATGAATATGTATATAATGCAGATAAATAAGCTGCAAACTGTCTTTTCTCGGTGTGTATGACAGGCGGAGCGATCCCCCATGCACCCGGTACCGTAATAAAGTAATATCGGCTTTCTAACCTGTCATTCTGGTCAGACAGTTTATTTCCCAGATTTCGGTGACAAGGGGAGAGGGACACGGGTGTGTGTGAAGGGCCGAGCCGCTCCTCCGCCGTTCCCGTCCCCACTGGTGCTTTGTGGGCGCCAGTTCAAAGTGCCCTTTCCGTCCCATGCGGTCACGACTCCGCTACCCTGTGGGTGGGAAGGGCTCGAGCGATCCAGCTTTATTGTAACAGCCTCGTCTGCTCGCGCCTGCGGGTGCTGGAGAAGTGTAGAGCGGCGGCCACGGTGCTGACAGGCTGAGGGATCGCAGGCAATGGAAGAAAACAGAAGAAAAGTAGAAGCTGGGGCTGAAGGGTGAGGTCTTCTGCTCAGCCGTGTGAAATGAGACAAGTCACAGATGGCCTTCGAAAGGGCAAAAGCCCTGTCTTGCTCCCTGTGCTACCTCTGCCAGAACTTAAGATCTACTCTTCAAACCAAAGAGGAGCTTAGTGTGCCTTCAGCAAGGGTCAGGAGTACTCAGAAAATAGATTGAATAAGGAAGCAGCTGGAACTAGTCTCCTACAGCATCCAGGGGAGGTCATGAAAATGATAAGAGGGCTGGAGTACCTCTCCTGTGGAGACAGACTGAGAGAGCTGGGCTTACTCAGCCTGGAGAAGAAAAACTTACAGAAGACCTTACAGCAGCATTCTCCAGCACCTAAAGGGGGCCTACAAGAAATCTGGAGAGGGACTTTGTACAAGGGCATGTAGTGATAGGACAAGGAGTAATGGCTTTAAACTGAAAGAGGGGAGATTGAGATTAGATATTAGGAAAAAGTTCTTTCCTGTGAGGGGGGTGAGACACTGGTACAGGGTGCCCAGAGAAGCTGTGGCTGCCCCATCCCAGGCAGTGTTCAAGATCAGGTTGGATGGAGCCTTGAGAAACCTGGTTTAGTGGAAGGTGTTGCTGCCCATGTCAGGGGCTTTGGAACTAGATGACCTTTGAGGTCCCTTCCAACCCAGACCATTCTGTGATGCTGTGAATTAGCCAGTGCTGATGACTGTCTCAAAGCTACATTATACTGCCAGCAGTTTGTTGGCTAGTGTGAGTAGCTGTAAATAGATGGCTCTTAGTATGGGGGAAAGAAGAGAGAAAAATGTCACTCACACAGGTGTGAGTTGTTAATCTTAGGCATGTGTAAAGCACAGTTGTGCAGAATTGGTAATAAAGCTAGAAAATATGTGTAATACAAATACTACAGAATAATAGAATCTGGAATAGGAAAATACTTCAGAAATACTGCAGTATATAGTGTACATATGGAAAGTCTGGGGACTGTAAATTAATCATGTCCCAATTTAGGCAACAGAGATACAGATTTCATTTTCCAAAAGCTTTTAAAGCTGGTGCAATCACAGATGGTTATGGTCTTTAAAGGGAAAATGTAAATTATTTACCAACAATACATAATTAGACAAGCCTGAAGTTAACACACAAGGAGGCAAAAATATCATTAAGCCATGGACTACACAAATGGCTCAAGAGAGATGCTTAAAGACAACAGACTACTTTGTATAAGATGAATAGGTTTGGATTAGTTCAGAATCTTGACAGAAGCATCCAAAGGCTGTGCTTCAGGTTGTGATGAGAAATTTGACCATTACTTCATCAAGAGGGACATGTTTACCCAATGGAAGCAATTTACCCAAGGAAACTATCTATGTTAATGTTGTACACATAGCACATTAGAGCCACATCTTGAGGAGAAATAGAAGATAATGGCTTCATTGATCCTTTTCGTGAAAACATACCACTTCAGCAGCAGGCAGACCCTTAAGCATGGACTGAATCTAGTATTTTAGGAACTAATATACTCAGTGTAGGTAAATAGCATTTTGTCTCAGGCTTCTTCTGGCAGAACTTCAACAGCTATGAAAACTATCTTTTCTTGATTCTATTTTTTGAAACCTTTTCTGCCCTTCATAGTATCTTTTTGATTTCTAAGTTTATGCAATAGTTTCAGTATGCAACAGTTTTGTTGTTGCATCTCTCAGACAAGATTGAGACAACATGAATTAAAAAGACTTTAAGAAAAAACTGCAAAGCTAGAATTTAGGAGAAGGAGGGGAAAATTTGCAAAAATATCAGATAAATGTTAAAGGGGAATTGCTAATTCAATAAAAGAGATTGAAACTGGTTCATCTCATTTTTACTGCGGAAGAATGCTTGTTGTCAACACACTGCTTTGGGATGCATCACTGTATCAACTTTTATATTGCTACCTTTTCTCTGCCCAACCTGATGTAATTAGTGGAATGATACAGTGTCAGCTGACAGTTGAAAGACCTGGATAAGACAATTATATTGGTATAAGATGTTAGTGTTATCTTAGGTGTTTAGACAATGTAGTGAAAACTACTAAACACGACTTTAAAACCTTGGTTCTGGAAGAAGGCTAAATTGGAAAGGGATAAGTGATTCCAAGAGGTTCTAGGAGTTAATGCATGAGCTGCTTACTATAGCCTGCTCTTCTTACTCTGTCACAGAGAGGCTGCTCTTCTACTGCTATAGCCCAAATGTTAAGGACACTCTCTCTAGCTGTCTCTAGTTTTGAGTGCTAGCTCCACTGACAAACACCAGTTCTGTAAAACATAGTTATCCCAGAGGTACCTTGGGCTCACTTTTTAGATAACCAAAGGGTATGTTTCTTAGGTATTGTAACTCAGTAGAATTAAAAGCTGAATAATGGTTTGAAGGCTCTGTAAAGAGCTCCTGGTGGTTTTGAAGATAAATTTCAAGCTTGTGTTGTATGTTGGAGTGTGCTGGGCAGTGTAATTTCAAACATGGTTACCAGCCTTTGTTGATGAATATAAACAGTGCTTTTCAGTTAGTTCAGAGCAGCTTGTATCAGCAAGCAATACTTACTAGTTTTCAGCGTAGAGCACAGAGCAGTTTCTGAGGAGCTTTCAGGCATGGAAGTGTGGGATTCACAGGGTGTACAAAGTCTGACAGGATTGTGTTTATTTTGTTTCCAAAGTGGCTGGTTACTGCAGTATCTTGCCATCAACACAGAATCCAGGAGATCTGCTGTGGGCAACGTTACAGAAGAGATCTCCTGAAGTTTGCAGAGAAAGTGCCCTGCATCAAAGTAAGTACTTGGTAGCTCTCGCTAGGAATTACATCCATGGAGTAAAAATACCACAGCAACAAATTATGGGATGCTACTTTTAAACAATGCAGGTACTGATGCTTTGTGTTCTTGTCTGAATTATATAAATATATGTAGACCCTTCAGCTTCTCTGTAACAGTCATGTGACTGCATATTTCCTGGAAATGTTAAGGTGGCTTGTCAATGGAATACTGAGAAAAGTCCTCTGTAAATGCCAAGAACAGTCTTCATTAAAGTTAAAAGCATTATATGGCTTTTGAATCTAAAGGTTATAGAATTGCTACTGAAAGCAAGAATCTAAATATGAACAGATAATTGAGTGAAGTAACATAATTTACAAGACAAACTTCTGAAAACTATCTGAGCAATATGTAGTTAAGTTATGGTGGGAATAATAACATGATGAGCATTGCCAAGTGTTCACTGCAAATTTATGCCAGATATTTTACATTTGTTGACTGCTAAATCCTTTATAATTTTTTCACTGTGAGGTTGGTGAGACACTGGACCAGGCTGAAAGTGAACTTGTGGCTGTCAGGGCTTTGAGCAAAGTGGTCTAGTGGAAGCTGTTCGTGCCCATGGCAGGGGAGTTGGAACTAAGTGATCTTTTTAAGGTCCCTTCCAACCCAAACCATTCTATGATGATTCTATGATAATACCTGTTTTGCAGAGTGTTTCCTAAGGGTGTCCTGCTCACTTCTGACATCCTGCCTTCCCACCCTTTCAGTCCTCACCTGAATGTGTCAGGATTAGCATGCTGTTATGTCATCCACAGGTCTTACCCATTTCTTACCCTTAAGAAGCTTAAAGAGTTGCCCTTGTAAATACAAATTCTCACAAACATGGAGTAGCTGCTGTGACTTGATCTAAGCCGCTTCACTGTATTTTGTAAATCTGTGGGCCATGTTTCCTGTTAAGTCTATGCAAAATTCAAAAAAGTTGTAAAGTAATAAGAAACATCAGAGATAGACAATCAAAACCAAGTAACATTTTCTGTTTGTGTGTGAAGGACAAGGCTGTACTCTGTCAGACTGAGCTCCGTATTGGGATTTCTGTTAACAGTCCGGTTACCAGGGCAATGGCTCTGTAAACTCTGCCATGTTGCTCTGCAATACTGAGGTTAAACGTGGCAGAAGGGCTTTCACCAGTGTCTCACACACTGCTCACTGGTCAGTAAGTGCTGGCAGAACTGTTAGGGTTTCTTAGTGAGGTTCCACAAGGACAGGCTCTGGCCCACAGTGAATACTTGCTCCGTTACTGGCCTCCCGCTACTTCGGAGAGAGTTTTGCAATGAATAGCATGCCTACATGCCAGTGAACTGTGTACATGCTTTGCAACTCACACTTTGGAAAAAGAAACTCTGTCAATTCATTTGTGCTTTAAGGTTTGAGTCTGTAAATTTCTACTTGACAGTTCTAGGCTTTGGTACAGTTGGCAATTTACAATTACATATTTTAAAACTCATAAATGGAAAACATTTCCAGGGGTATTACTACTTTGCACTAGGACAAGTTTGCATTTGGCTCTTCATTAAAAGTTGGGCTACATAGATACACTGGTGGTTTTCCACATGCATTGCCTGTCGTTAGTGCAAACCTCTGTTTCAAGAAACACCACACCAAAACCCCAGAAACGAGAAAAAGGAAAACTAGTAGCTTTCTAATAATTTAAGGTGATCTTGGTAATGATTAGTGGACATGACCTGACATAATTTGACATTTTCCAGAACACAAGAGGCTTTTCTTTTCATAGCGAGCTCCCCCAGCCCTCGCCTTGCCGCCCGGTAGCAGCGGTACTCGCCCGGCACCGAGCCCTTCCGCCGCCGCGCTGAGGAAAGGCAACATGAATTTGCCCTTTGTCCGAGGCGCCGCCAGCGCCGCCTGCATTTCCCCCCCGGGCGCGCCGCCTGCAGCGGCCTCAGTGGCCGGGGCACCACCGCCCCCGGCTCGGCCCGGGGCCGCCGGTTACCTCCAGTTACCTCTGCCCGCAGCGGCGGGGCGGGTGTGCCGGGGGCATTGGCCCCAGCGCTCCGCTCGTCGGCAGCCGCCTCCGCCAAAGGCAGATGCGTGAGGGAAGAAGAGGGGAGAGCGAGGGAAGGCGGACTGAAGTTCACGGCAGCTCTCCTGGCTGCTCCCCCTCCCGCCCGTCCGTCCGTCGCCGCTGTCCCACCCGCGCCGCCTGCGGAGGGAGCCGCCGCCAGGCCAGGGGTAAAGGTAGGGAACGGCCGGCGCTGAAACTCGGCGGGCGGCAGTAGGGCCGGTGGAGTCTGTAGCGGCTGTCCCGCACTCGCGTGCCGAGCAATCGCCGGTCGCCCCGGCAGCGGGAGGTGACGCTGTCCGTGCCGGCGAGGATGCGCTTCCAGGGCCGTCGCCTCCAGTTTGTTTCCCGGGCTGTCCGAGGTTGCCCCACGGCACCAACGGGCACCTGCAGCAGCGAGGTAGTGAGCTGAGCGTGCTTCTCTCCCTGCCCGAAGCCAAGCAGGCTTCGGCGCCCCTACCTTTCAGGTGCACAGGAGGTGATTGCCGGCTCTGGGCATGTGTGTTAATTGCTTTGTTCTCTGCAAAAGAGGTGAACTTTCCTCACCTTTGGGAATTGTGTGCGGTTCCTTTGGACTCTGGGAGTTTGTGAATGTAGGCTTGCTCCTCCGTTTGCTCCAGAGCTAACAGTGGCAGTGGTATTCAGTGAGGGGCTTCATTTTACATACAAGTAATATTCTGAAGCCTAGTAAAGGCTGATATATATATTCATTTAAGCATGTACTCTGCAATTTAACAGTGGTTTAGCGTATTTTCCCTATACCTTTTCTCTAGGTATGCTTTGTTTCCTATGAGGTGTAAGTGCAACCATGCAAAAACTTCTAAACCTTAAGAGGCTACTACTGTGAAGAAAGTCGTCTTCTTTTCAGATTTCAGCCCTTAGTATTTATTCTGAAATACATAAACTAGACATAGAAACAAATATTGAACAATCCGTAGTTGAAATAATTACATATGTTATATAGAAAAAGAAATCTCAACTACATTTTTTTAAAGGTTTATACATCTGCTTGCTATATTCAAGCTACTTTAAAATTCTAGGGCCTGCCACGTGAATTCTGTATGAATCGTGTCTTATTTTAAAATGAATGGAATTTCACACTTAAAATATTCATGGCATATTAAAGCAGTATCCATGGTCTAGCACAGACTAACAAAATCCAGAAATTCTGCATGAAAGCAAAGCATTTATCTTCATTTCACCTCTGTGTCCTGGTTTTCTAGGCATTTCTTCTCAGAAATTATGTAGTTATTCATTGTTTGACCCTTACAGGGCTTTAGGTTTAGTGAAGTGTGTTAATGCCAGGTGGCCAAGCTCTGTTCCCAATTACTTCAGACTTTACTCCATGGTAACTCTATTTCTCTTGGAGCTGTTACTCTAGATTTACCTGACTGTAACTGGATACTAAATATGTTCAATAGCTTCTGTCATATTTTGTGACTTTTGTCAGATCAAGCCAGGCTTTTAATACAGGATTTGTATGTAAATTGGATAATGCACAATTTAACTGATTCTCCTCTTCAATAGCACTTGCAGAATTGGAAATATAAATGTAACACATGTTTTTAGTAGAGGCAAGAAACCACAATGCTGTTTTATGTGCCCAAAAGCTACAACCATTCAGTTCAATGACCTTTTTAGTGGAAATTCTGGTATGACAGAGCTAAAAGCCTCAGGGAAACTATTTTATGTGAACACACATAAATAGACTTGCAAAGTCCAGATGAGAAAGACTTTTAAAGTTAAAAAAAGTATTTAAGAATTCCAGTAATGACATTCTGAAATAGAGACAACTTAAATATAGGAAGCTCCTATTTTCCTTTCTGGTGGCTGGACCTCAGAGGCTTCAGAGATTTCTGCATCTAGCTTCCTCTTAGTGTGAGGAGGAGGGTTCCACCACAGTCTTGAACCCCAAGGAGAGTTACAGGAGGCCTGTGAAGAGCTGAAGGGGTTTGGCATGGAATAGAAGATTTAAGTCAGGTTCTTGGTTTGGTCTTGCTGTATGTTAATGCATCTGTAGGGGGCACTTCGATAAAGTTTTTTTGCAGTGTAAGAACTTAGAAGGACATATTTTAAATTCTCAAAGTCTGTAAAGGGAAAATGCCTCATATTTTTTTTTCCTTTTCTTTTTTTTTTTAAATACAGAAGATTTTTATTTGAGCAAGTAGAAATGGATGGAAAAAAACTTGTTTATTATCAATACTTTAAAGTAGAAACATATTTGATAATGCTTATTTGAAGAATCACCTTTGATAGCAGGATCCTTATTTTGGAGAAAACATAGCTAAAGGCCATTTTTGAATGTGAGACTCAAAGAGCTGTCATATAAGGGGAAAAATTAAGATAAATATTCGGGAGTCTCTGCTGAGCTGCATCCTAATCTAAACGTTATAAAAGAGTAAAAAGTCTGTAATTGTGGATTCTGTCTCTACATTTCTTCATAACATGCTTTTGCATTTATCATTTTTCTTTTATCATTTTTCATGCCTAGAAAACTAGGAAATGGAGAAAAATCAGAAAAAAACTAGAAATGGAGAGCTGTTTTCCATAAATTTCATTGATGTCTCTCATTTAAAGTTTGGAGTATGAGAGATTTGCACTGACATGAATGCATTACATAATTCCAAGAGGTATCCATATGCAATAATGATTAAGAAAAACTATACAAGGAAGAGTGCATTGAGACTGAGAGGACTGAATCACTCACCCCTTCTTCCAGTGGATGTAGCTGGCTGAAGAAGCCCATCATTTTGGAACGTGCCATTGTATAGTGCAGTCAAATGATGTGGAAAGGTTTGAAAGCTGTGAAACTAATCATTCCTGACTAGCAGATGTGGATATGGTGATAAAAGTTTCTTACTTACAAGAGGCTAAAGTAAAGACTGTACGTTGGTAATTACCAGATAAAGCAATCCAGTTTGCAGGAATTGTAATAGGTAAATTCCTTCTGTTAAAACGTCAGGTGGATGATTTTGCTTGCAACAAGCAGGAGTGTAATTCAAGGGCATTTATTACTTTAGAATAATATAAAGGAATGAAGATGCTGGCATAGGAGTGATTATTGATGTTGCCATGCAAAAGACAATGTGGCTGGATACTTACTGGGGAATGTTATAGCGTATTCTTGCAACTTGAGTTCTTCCTAATTTTACTTCTAGGGCTGCCTCCACATTCTTTATGGAGGAAGACCCTGATTTTCAGACACAGGCTGCTCCACTTTTTTTTTTTTTTTCAGTTCCTTCTGTAGAAGAGAAGCTTGTAGTTGTAGATTTTATTGCTTCTTTAAACAGAAATACTTTTTTTTTCATATTTCAGTCATTTTCTGATGACCACAACAGAGTAGATTCTGAAATCTTCCCAGTACAGAGTAGTGTATTTACATGTGTTGGTGGATTTTAGAAAACATTTGCTCAAGATGTGTGTTTTACCAAATATTAACTTTTCATATTTGAAAAAGTGGGAAGAATTTTTGAGTATGGAGCTAGAAAATAAGTTTCTGGTCCAGTGTGTGTGAATCTAATAGTCACCTCCTGTGTCATCAGAGACAAGCTAGTGAAGGTTTCTGTACCTGGGTTTTGTAGATGTCATACAGAGAAAATACAGGAATATTCTGAAGCTTGCTCAAAAAGATGAAACACTGCGTGGGGCCTAGTGAATGAAAGCTATGTAAGTTCTCACAATGCTTGGAATTGTATAGAAGTTTTATTTTAAAGTAATTCCTAATGTTGGGCTAAGCCTTCCTGGTCAAAATAACCAAACACGAGAGTATCCATTTACATGGAAATCAGTACCTTAGTTATCCTGTTTATTTTGCAGACAGTATCAAGACACTGTTTTACTTGATGTAAGTCTAAAAATTAGATTGTTTTGTAAAACGCTTTAGTCACAGCAATCCAAATACAAGTCAAAATTATTGCGAGGGTGTCACAGAAGGCAGAATTTGAGTACTCAGCTGCCTGAGGATGAGCGATACCACTTCTGAAATGTGGACATTACACATAGACTTTCCAGGAATAGCATCATATTGCTACCCACATGCATCTGTGGGTAGATGGGTGAGCTTTTTCACAAAATTCACAGGCTAGTTAGGTCATATTCATCCCCTGATTACATATATAACAGTGTAAATACTTGGTGATAAAAGAGCTCAGGAACTAGTTGGAACTAGCTGGAAACTTTTTATTTCTTTGTTTTGCCTTTTCTGCTATCCCATCCTCTTCTGTTCCCTATACTTCTGTTGTAAATAAATAAATTTCTGTTACTGGAATTCTGGACATTACTGATCAGTCTCTCTAAGTGAAACAACCTCTAAGATGCCAAATCTGGGCTAGCTGCTCATGTGAAATCAGTTGTTGTTTTTTGACTTTTTCTTCCGCTCTCCATTTTATAACTGAGGAATAGCATAGCATGAGTATCATTTAATAGCAGAAATGGAAACAGGCTACAAGTCTGCTGATGCCTATCTGTACTGCCTGGATAATTGAAAAAACTGGAAATTTACAACAGCTTTCCTAAAAGTCAGTAGAAAAGAGCAGCGTAAAATGATCGAATTGTACAGTCCCACAGGACCTTTAATCGCTAACAGGGATAGCTTATCTGGAAATGGTTATGATATCCATTTTGTCTCCTTCAGCGGTTTTGTTGTCTATGGAGCGTCAGCCTCACTGTGCTTTATAGCTTGACCTGTTAAGGTGGAACACCATGTTGTGATTTGTGGCAGAGAGCTATGGGACAGAAAACCAAACATATAGTGTACAAACATACATCTAGTATAAGCTATCTCCCTGATTTCACTTTGAAGTACTCTGTGAACATGTATGTACTTTATTATGCATATTTGCTGGCATGAAAAATATGACAAAATTATTTGCTTCAATTTCTGAGAATAACTTTGTGACTTACGTTGTTAGTGCTTTTTGGGATTTCAGCAAAAACCAACCAAACAACTGTTACTGTAGATAACCTGTTATCAGGGCAAAGGGGTGTTAGTGAGAGTAATATATACAGAGGTCTGATGTCTCCTGTATCCTTGCTCCGCACTTTTAGGCACATTGTAAGTTGATTTTAAGGAAGATCTTGAAATGCAAAACTAACTTGAAAACTGTTATTCTTACAATGTGTTGATTAAGATCATGCTTTTTTTAGGCCTGTGTTGAATAAATGTCTCACTTTACTCTTATTAATGATCCAGTATACACAGAGAGGTGTGTAACTCCAATAATTTAAAAGGATTTAAAATTGGTAAAATAGATCTTGGGCTTGTTCATACTCTACAAAAGTTTCTGGGGTGCCTCAGATATTACTCTTTCCAGCTCTTATAAAAATAGTTTCACAAAACACTTCAAACTTTATTTCTGGTTACAGAACCTTTGTTGTTGCAAGCATTTGTTGTACTTCTTCAGTTTGCAAGAAGATGATACAGCATAGGAAATTTCAAGAGAAATATCCTACCTTCTCTGAGTAATTATTGTGTAAATAAACTGAATCTCTTTAATTTTGGCAAAAATGTGAACTGTCAAACTTGGCAGAATCCTATGATTCTATGAAATTGTTTGCTGCTTTTTAGAACAGAACATGTATGGTGGATGGAAGTGTCCCTGTGGAACAGGATACATGTTTTTTAAGCATTTGTTCCTGATACGGCAGGTTAGTAAATGAAAATTAGACAGAAGTAGAGCTCACACAATATAATGCTGGTGCCTTGGATTCAGTTGAGAGTTGTTTGTTTTTTTTTAAATAAGTTATTATGGTCTTATTACAGTAGGTGGTAGCCTGTAGAAGCCTGCTAAATTAGAAGTTATGTAAGAATTTTCACCAGCATCTTGTCTCTGAGTGTTGTCTTTGCATCATCGTAACTCAATGAAATATTCTTCTTTCCTGATCAGGTTTTAGTCCAGAGGTTAACTTTCTTGGAAAGCTCATGGAAAAATCCTCTGCCTGGTTTTGATTTAAAAAAAAAATAAAAATCAACAACAAACATACATATAAAAAATTATGTACTTTTCCCATTTGAAATGTAGCTGGGGAACGAGTCTGCTGTTACAGAAACACAGCTATACAATTTGAGAGTTTCAGCTTGGCCATTTCTCACTGTTTAATTACATTGGAAATAAAAGATTGAACAAATATTTAAAAAATCTTGTGTCTGTTCCTAGTTTCTTCTTGGTTGCTTTATGCTGTTTGTTTTTTGAAAGACTTGTACCCTGGTTGCTGCCATGTGGTGAGGCTTGTCCTGCTGTACTTTTAAACTGCCATAGATCGACATGGATTAACATGATATATTTGCCACTGCCTTTCGTGGGATGAGGCTTCCCTGGATGCTTAGTTAGGCCTTAAGGGAAATACTTATACCCACTATGTAATGCAGCTTTTATTATTCATGAGAATTAGACTTTTGGGTGGTGGATTTGCAGCATTAATTACAAGATCCTTGATCACACTTGAGCTTTGTAACCTGAACACTCTGGTAAGCTGGAAGCAGTTGACTCTCACCTCTCAGAAATAGGTCCTGAAACCCTAATGCTATAAATACCTATGAGAGTGGTTACCTGATTTGCCTACTCAAATAAAGATGGCATATTCACATACCTAAAGGTTTCTACAGTTACGTGCAGGGTTATAGACTTTAATAATGTGACATAGCTGATATATCTGTGAGAAGTTGTAAGCTTTATAAAAAATTGTAATATTATTAGATATGCTTGTTCTATAAAACTCCCTATTTTGGTCTTGAAAAGTAAGCATTTCCTAAGCATTAAAAATTTACTTAATTTTGATTTGACTACTCAAAGTTGTTCCACTGTTGTAAAGGAGTTCTGAATGAAGCTGCTCTGAGAAAAGTCTTTTTTGCCCACAGTAAATTGCCACCTCATGTATCCCACCACTGAAGCCAGCTGCAGGAGTATGCAGGCTGAGTGATACAGTTGCAGAATTTCTGCGTGTCACTGCTGACATGTAAATATCAATTCAGTTTGTAACTTTAAGCCTCTGTCTAATCTGCTCTGGGCTTTGCAGATACTAAAAGTAAAGCAGGATCTAGCATTAACTATAGAAGTTAAGACTTATTAAAACAAATGCCATGGTGCTCACCAGAGTAGGAATTTAGTTAGGTCATGGCTAAAATGGATAGGTATGTCATTTTCTTATTTTCTGTGCTTAAGAGGTGACTTGCCAAGGAAGAATGTGGCCTGCAGTATGCATCAGAATGATCGTTATTGCAGAGGGAGGTATAATACATGTTTCTTTCACAGAAATCTGAGTGCTCTTAGATTACATCTGTTTTTGTATGGGTAACTGCCTATGCAATTATCCTTTAGAAAATACATTCACCTCGAGTTTTGACCAAAAAGTTTTGCTTGTCTCTTCAGAGTAGTTTATACTTTTAAACTCTCTTAAAAATAAAAAAAGATGTGTGACCTTACTTGGCATAGAAGGTCACATATCTTGGCTTTCCATCTGGTTAAGTAATTCAGTTTAAAAGTGAGCTAAGCAACATAGCCATTTTTGTGAGTGCCTTACAAAAATACTTGCTTGAAATGCTTTCACTTAACACTTCTTCACAGCTACCTTTCTGCCCAATGCTAAACTCAGCCCTCTGTCTTGACTGCGTTTTGTGCTTCAGAAAATATGAATAGATGTTTCTGGGCTTGCATACATAGGAACATTCAGTAAAAAATATTCCACATTAACTGCATGGGCACTCTGGAATATTAATTTGAGCCAACTTCCAAAGTGTATTAATTAGATCACATTCAAATCTCTTACGGATACATTTATTTGGAAGTGACGTTTGTTTGTTTAGCTGACTTCTGAAGTAAATTAAACAAAAACATTTCATTGTCACTTTTAAACTCTATTTATGGTTAACTAATACATTTTAAAAGCTTATTCAGATTAATCTTCCTGAAGGTTCTGGCTAATAAAGCCTGCTAAGTTTTGTTAAGGGTGATTGATGAGGTTATGTTGCCTAGTTCTCTGTTCTGCTCCTCTTAGGGTGCTGGACAGAGTAGCAGAACAGCATGTAGACTTGCTGTGCAGGCAGGGTGGTTCACAAATGGCACTTGATGCAAACTTATGTTCAGAGAAAGCAAGCACAGTGGACTGCAAACTGGGGAGTCATAAAGCACAGACAGATTGCTTACTGTGCTGCAGCAATGGCCGTCTTTGGCAGAAAGTGAGGCAGGCAGCAAAAAGTGGTGATGTCTTCAGTGATCCATAACATCAATTGCAGGATTTTCTGGAAATCTGCAAAACATGAAGGCATTAAGTTAAACTGTTTGTGTGTGTATATATATATATATATATATATATATATACACATGCATATATATATAGTTTCTGTTTTCCTGACACTGAAGGTGTGTCTTCAAAGAGAAGTTGCCATGGAGTAAGGCAGGATGTGCACAACATCTTTTGCTCCTGTTTTGGCTATAATTGAATATTCTTGTTGAATGTGAAGTACTTCATTATCCTGGAGCGTTCAACTCATTGCACATGGAAAGTGTTATTGAGCATTTGAATTTATTCTGTAAATTCATACCCTCAAATAATACAGAGTAGCTCCTTTGTGTAGATAAGCTGTAAGAGTCCTTTTACTGTGACACAAGGCCATGTATCCTTGAATATTTTTCCACACTCTTCCAGCAGTACAAAAGTATGCTTCTCATGTTGTGGCCGTCCCTGATGCCAGAGATACTCATGCAGTGAGGCCATACTGCAGAAACTGTGTGCAAGAGGAAACTTTGAATGCAGTTAGTGGTGGGATAAGGTGCTCTTCCTTTTCTGGAATTATGATTAAATTTGGTACAGATTGATTTAGATGAGCATATGGAATCTTTCTCGTTTATGTGGTTCTAGGTAGGAACACTGACTCCTTTTCAAACATTGTGTGTAGTAATGCATGTTAAACTCCTTTATAACATTTAAGTAGTTACACATCGCTTTTTCTCTTGTAACTTAGTCCCAACAATCTGGAATTTGGCTGGTAGTAACCAGCAAAAAGCCCCAGAATACGCCCCCTTAAATAAAATACTGCCTTTTGACTGGTGAAACAGATCACATTCTTTGGCCTGGGCTCTGCTCCTGACCTCAGAAAAACAGTCCTGAAAATGAATTAAATCAGGTTTTTTGGAAGTGTTACTATGTGTTGGTTTTTCCTTTCTGCTGAGGATACCTAGGTTTGTGCCTGGGGTTCTTCTGTCAAGGCTAGTATAAGTATTGTTCATAGACTTGTAATCATTTATATTTTGTCTCTTTTTCATTTCACAGTATATTATGATTTTAAAAACTTTTTTTTTTTTGTTAATGCAGGTTTTTTTCCCTACTGCCACTCTCTACCTTTGCAGAGCTGAGAATTGGCCCATTTTGCCCTTCTGTGTTGCATTATATTCTGGCAACTGTTGTGTAATATGTAAGTGTGTATATATTTGTTTATGACAATTTGCATTTTCACAAACTTTTGAAAGAGTCCAAGATATTTTAAAATGCAAGTGTATAAGTTGTTTTTAAAATTCTGTATTGCCATGAGGGACAATGCTCTAAGTGCCAGAAAATAAAACTGCCCTTGTCTGGTCCATGAAGAGCTGCAGGAGCCCCTGGATGTATGCTCAGAACAGCGTTACTGGACCAGGGGGACCACCGCTGGTTAGAGGTGGGCACTCCATCTGCCTCTGAAGGTCTAAGATTTTGGCTGCCAGTTTTTTGGTGGTTTACTATTATCTGCTCTAAAGTGCTGAATTTTAATGTCTCTTATAACACTCTAATTCTGTATCATCCTGCCAGTTTCCTGTGTGAGGTCTGTGAAGGACTAGTGGCTCCACAACTGAAAGTGAACATTTTGTACCAGGGCTACAAGCTGGTTTTGCCAGGGAGGATGGTGGCAGTAGCCTATGCTGCCATTGTGCAGCAGGTCCCTGCTTTGGTCTTGGTCTGGGTTGCACAGAATTTGAAGTAGCTTCAATTTCAACTGGGAGTTCAGTTCACACCTGCTGTTATAAAAAAACTTGACTTTATATGAAACAGTCATAAAATTTTTATTGTCTGACTTTTATTTCACCTGAAATGGGTTGAAAGAATCTTGGGTAAGTATTTAAATCTGCTCCTCTTTCGGCACGTAAGGTTTAGGGATATTTTAAGAGATCAGTGTAAAATCTTGTGAGATCTGTAAACCTTTTTGATTGGAGAACAAAAATGTGTTGATTTCTGACATCTCTCTTGAGAAGTGGAAAAGAAAAATTGATTACTAATCAAAGATTGATGTATGTAATAGAAAGTATGAAGTTACATCTTGCAAATGGTTCCTGTTGAAGGTACTTTTGAAAGACAAAGGCAGAAATAACTTCTGTAAATACAGAATTACAGTTCTCTTTAAAGCATATGTAGAAGATGCATATTCGTGGTTTTCAGTTTTCGGATGGAGAAAACGTGCATGCTTAAGTTGACTTCTGCAGAGCCACCTCTCAACAGGCATCTGTAGTACATGTATTTTCCTTACTTTGACTTTTTTTTTTTTTTTTTAAGGAGGAGAGGCAAGCCTATTGAATAAATTTGGTTTATAATATTGTGTCTGTCTTAGGGGATAGAATAGTTGACAGTTTTGGTCTATGTCAGGGTGAAAATGAAACTTCGTGTTTGTGACAATTGACTTAATAGCAGCTGTCAAACATGATTTCAAGTCATAGGAAGTATTTGAAAATGTTCCTGTCAAATAATGGCATGCTCAGTTCATTCCTGACCTTGGAAATCAGTGCTTGTTTTAACAGAATATTCCTCTGGCATCTATAGTCTCTGTAAAGTAGGACCAGTAGGGTTCTTGAAAATTAATCTGTATTATCATTAATATAATAAAACAATCCAATCCCCTGTGTCAGAGCATCATAGTTAATTTGTTTTGGTGTCAGTCTACTTTCTTTCATGCTGCTTTTTCATTTTCTAATAGAGGTTACATGAAGAGGGACCTCATAACTGAACAGTGAGAATGTTACATGGAGAAGTTACATGTTACATGTATATGTTACATAATAGTAAAGTAACAGTGAATTTCCTTTGGGAAAACAAGGTTTTCTTCTTTGGTACCATTGTTCCTCATAAAATCATATGTGCTTTGGCCTTGTGGTTAATGACCTCAGCAGAGTAATTTTGTAGACTTAAAATTACTGCAGGTTTTTATGTATTTTCCTTTTGCTTATTATTCCTTGACAATTTTATTGATATTGATGGAAAACATAAATTTCATTTACATTTAGATAAGCAACTTGTGCTAATGCTAGGAAGTTACAAACAATTCTAAAGCTTTTATACCAGTGCTCTATAACTGAGGTCAGCAAATTGACGTTTTCATTCCATACTTAAAATAATTCACACAAAAATAGTCTTTCCAATCCCCAAAGTAAGAATCCTGTTAAGTAAACCTGTGAAAGTTAAGACTGTGTCACATAGTCTATGTTCTTCCTAATGGAAAAGTGAGCAGGTAGTTACTAAATGGCATTTTATATGCCTAACTTGCTTAATAGAGCTCAGACAAAAGCTAATGTTATGCCTCATAATCCCATTATTTTAGTAGTGTTTCTGATTGTACATAATATGTCATTAGGCTATAGCAAATATAAAGGGACACTGGAATGACAATCTTGCACATCTTGAGGATGAGTATCAGTCTTGAAGGAGGGGATTTTTTTGCTATCAAACTTTATTCTCAAGACTTTTGCACAGGCTTTCTAGAAATCAGGTTACAGAAGTTAATATTATTTGTTCAAGTATTTAATATATTTGCTTTTATTTCACTGAAGGGTTTCATGTCTTGTTCTTTCTCAATTGCAGCCATGCAGTGGATATAAAAAACTACTATGAATTATGAAAGAAGCAGAAATAAAATGTCAGAATACTTTGGTATTTATTGCATTATCTCCCAAAAGAAAAAGCTTTGATGTAGCTGAAGAGTTGCCTCTTGCTGAGAGCAAGAATTCTACAGGAAAAAATGGTTGAGAATCTTGGTTAAATTCACCTTTAAGAGCTGCATCAAAGCTAATTGAACTGATGTGGAAGTACCAGTGTAACCACTTGGTCCATACAAGTTATGCATTTATAGTTTAAAGAACATTCCAAGTTTTGTCTTTGCTGTCACATTATCCTCTAGGCTACACTCCATACTCCCGGCACAGGTGTTAGAGGTACCATGTCCTAGACAATTTTGAATGCATAGCAGAGTCTAGAAGAATTGTACGAGCTGAAGTAAACTCATAATCTACTGAGAAAGTTTTTTCTCCAGTAGTGGCAGTGTTATATCCAACTCTGCCAAGGCCAAAGTCTTCTCTGCTTCTGTAAACACTAGATAGATTTTCAGATAAATTATATGTGTGTGTAGTTTATTCAGTTTTTTTCTTGGTTTGGGGGTTTGTTTGGAGGGGGACAACATTGGGGTTTTTGTTTTGGTTTGTTTTTTTGTTTTTGGTTTTTTTTTTGTTTTGAAAGGTGCTGAAGAGCCTGGGTGTGGAGTTTCACATGATGCTGCTTGGACAATGTAAGGAATAACTCTCTGACATGTGTTTGTAAGTACACAAGTAATTTCTTAAATGCTAAATGCAGAGAATATACTCTTCTTTCTTGTCTGGATCATGACTGCAGTTGACGAAATACTTTCTAAGGCATAACCAACGATAGCTTCCTGACATTATGATGAGGAAAGGAAGTTAGTTACAATCTTATACTGACTTAATTCTGATATTACAGGTACTTGGATAAAAACCAGTTTCCCCTTAAAAAAAAGGGACCGCTAATTCTGTGATACCTGGCAACCACCATTTACTGGGTAATCTGTAGTGCTTGTTAGTGGTGTGGGCTGGAAGATTAAATAGCAAGTGTACTGGTAAACATTTTAAGGAACATGAACTCAAGGTGTTGGAGATTACAGAGTAGATCAAATCAGACTGCTTTATGATTCTATCTGTGGAAAACTATACTCACCCTGCATTGTCTAATTCTTGGGAGCCCATTTAAAGGAAGGATTGTTAATCCATGCAAAGGTAATGAAGAGACATTTTACATTTGAATCATGGAGACTGTGTAGGGTTGTGGACTGATTCATGCTCAGATAGGCACCTTTCTTTAGCTCAGACAAGGCCTGGATGTAGTCTTCCATCACAAGATGCAAGGCCAATCCAGAGAAGAAAGTAAGTGTAGAGTTTAAGGGGCAGGAATTGTTCAGAAGGCTAAAAGCTTTAGGTCAAGATTTTCTGAAGACTTGGTTCATTCTTAGGTGCCCATGTAAGTAAGGTGTTTCCCTGGACCCATCAGTTCATCCAAAACAACTGTGAAGATGGAATGCTTCTGAAAAACTGATTCACCTCCTCAATCTTTTATTAGTGGGTAGGGAACTCAAAGGCATGTAGCCCATGGTAGCACTGTGGCATATTGTGGTTTGTAGTTTATCTCCACAGGCAGTTTTGTTGACCCAGATTAGGGGATTAGGGAGCGGGGCGTGTTAATGAGTAAGAAATCTTTAGCTAATGTTGCCTTTTCCCGACATCATGGCCTAAAGATTTTTTTTGCAGTTCATTACTTAAATTGGAACAAGGTGGTCCATCAAGAACTGAACAGAACCTCTTTTCTCTCTGTAGTAGAATACCTCTTTGGAGATTATTGCAGTTTGATTTATTAGTCACTGACTTTCAGTAGTGGTGGCTCAGTGAGAGAGATGGTTCATTTTGACGACTGCAGCCTCTTTTTCTGTATATAAATGAATATATATCAATGAATATTATTAATGGTTGGCTGAACTGTTTAAACCCACAAGTCCTTTAAAATTATACAGAGAGTAATATAGAAATAGTCTCCTGATAAACAATTTCAACTATGGGATTTAAGTTATTTTCTTCATGCAGATGTATCACCCAGTGCCTAACTAGCTAGAGGCGTTTGACAGAGCTACTAGGTAGAGATTTGCAAGGAAGTTTCTTAGTCATTTGAAATAGTTTATTATGTGTGTGGTAAGTGAACACTAGAGGGCTCTTTAGACTAATGCAAAATAATACAATGTCATGTTAATAATTGAGGCTGAGTCTGAGGCATTTCCTTATCTTGAGTTAAATAGTCAAAGCCATGCTTTTTATTAGAATAGTGTAACACACTCCTTTTAAAGGAGCAATGAATCAGTATCTTTGAAAGAAGTGAAGTATAACCTTTTGTTATGTAGCAAGTATTTGAGATTTTGAGAAGTGGGGCCTTTAAACCTAGCAGGCTTAAATTTTTTATACATTTTTCGATTAGCAGGTAAGATTTTTTTTCATGTTCCCATTCCAAGTGGTTTATTTTAAGGTAACTGCATGGTTTATATTTCTTTCTGCTTGTATGTCCACCTTTAAATTTCTTTCCTTACTTGGTATTTAATTTATAGTAACATTGTATCATGCTGCATACATGATTATTGTATGCCGAGGTGAATGTAAAATGTCACTCTGCTTGTTTGAAAATGTTTCTCAATCACTTCATACCTGCTTTTAAAAAAAGGGTCAAACTTTTATTTTGTGGATGTCAAGAATGATTCTTAGCTGGTGTGAATTTCTAGTGCAGCTGAGAAAGGCTTTGTCATCTTACACTGACTGAAATTCAGACTCTGTGTGTGTGTTTATACCAGTGTTAACTGATACCATTGGCAGGAGGTGGCGGGGGAAGAAGGGAGCTGCAAAACCTGCTCTATATTGATGGGAAAAACTGTAAAATAGGACCACTCTATAAGCTGTAGGGGAACAGTGATCTTCATGGTCTCAGTTTCCACAGTGTTTGTAATCAGATATATTTTTTTTTCGTGCATCCTCTTGTTTTTTCCTTGTAAAGTTGTTCTTGTGCATAATTTGTTCTAGCGTTTTCAATGACACTGTGGTGTTGTAGAAGATAATTGATATTAGAGAAAGGAAGAGACATTTCAAATTGAATTAGTTATTATGGTACCCAATTTACATCACTCTAGGCAGCATAATTTTATATTGTCAGAGGGAAGCCTGAAATTAGGCACCAAAATTAATACTACTGTGCATTGAAATGTAAAGCTTTTGCATACACACAAACGTAGACACTTGTTTCAGGAAGAGTTTGTGGAGGACAATGCGTAGGTTGCTTGTTTTGAAAAATGAAGGGCACTTTTTTTCTCTACAGCAAGTCAATCATTGAAGAAGCAAATGAGACTTGAAAGAGAGGTTGAGAAGTAGTTGTTTCATGGGACCAGTGTCCTAGAAACCGGCGGTGATTTTTCAGTGTTAAATAATATTGGCAGCAGCTGAGTAATTTTACTTGAGGGACTTTCTTTGGCTGTCAAATACTCCCCATTTTCTTGGATTTTCCTGGCCTGCTGTACTGTTTCCAGTCACAGGTACATGCAGCTTATTTTTAGCCCATGGTGTGGTTGTTCTGGACAAAACATTCAGCCTCCAAGTGGAATTTTTTGAAGGAGGATTGTAGTGGAAGTAATGGTGTAGTGGTCGCAAGAGCAGGAACTCTGTTTCAGCTGTTTCAAGACTGGGAGGAGACATTTCCATTTGACTTTTTCTTTCAGATTCCTGAGACTTCATGACTCAAAATATACATTATCCAAAAGGAGGATATGGATTTACAAGGAAGAATTAAACTGGTCAGGGAAGATCCTGGCTGATGGTGAGTGAAGTGTTAACTGACCAGAACAGCCTGCAAAGAGAGCAGGGAAAGAACACTGGTGGTCCAATTTTTAACTGTCTCTCCTCCAAGTCCCATCAAGATCACATTATTGTTCTTGCATGCCAGAAGCTCCTGAGGGAAGTGGGGGGAAAGCAATGCATGGAGAAATGTATGTAAGGGCGATGGGAGGGGAATTAGTGTGCTTTGCCTGCCAGGGAGAGAGATGAGGAAAGAGCATACAGTGCTGAAAAGCAGTAGGCAGAGGGGTTTGCTGTACAAGGTCAGACTGGGAGAAGGAGGGTGGGAGGTTTAGAGGGGAAGGAGAAAACCTACTACAGGCCCAAAGCATGCCTGACTGCTGCTAAACCTTCTCCAGACCTCTTTCAGGTCCTCACCCTTACTCCCCCCTACAGTCCAATAACTTCGCCATTTACCATAACCACCCTCCCAGCATCTCTACCCCACCTATACCCCTGCTCTGCAGCTGTTCCCAAGTTCATATTGCTGGCTCAGGGATGAGGACAAAATTACTTAGTTTCTTCCCATACTTGGGGCAGTAACAGTAGTTTTGCCCGTCTTGCTGAGGAGCTTTGAAGGGATTCCATGGAGGACAGCATAGCTCTTCCTGAACACTGCTGATGTTATACCTGACAATTAGCAGAATCAAAGTAATTTCAGTTTTCTTTGAGGATGAATGCATTGCATATGTATGTGTGGTTTAGTTTTCTGCGTACATACAAATTAGAGCTATGGACATCAGACTTCATTAAAATGTCTTCTGGACACTATATGGCCAAAGGTGCTATTCAGCTATTCAGACTAGGGCACGTCCAGCTGCTATATTTCTACTTTTCCTCACTGATGAAGCACGATGCATGTGGTGACTTAGATTAGAAAATGACAGGCTTGGATGTCTCAGCTGCTGCTTCTAGCTATCATAGAACCAAAATAGCATGGGCTGCAGCACAGTTCATAAAGCTTACAAAACACACTTGGCTAGTGAAAATGCCAGTCAGGTAGCAAATATTTTGGCAAGGAGAAGGTTTCTTTGATATAATCAGAAGGTTATCCCCTGAATACAGTCTAGGATTTAAGGAGGACCTGTGCTGGCACTAAGCTGAGCAGACCGAATGCTCAGTGAAAAGAACATAAGACATTTCAAAATTTTTTCAGTCTCCGGTGTCATGGTTAGTTCTATCTGACTAGGCTTTGTTTGAGTACACAGTATTGTCATTTTGGAAAGCTTGAGCTCATTTGTTAACTCTACTCAGTTCTTGCTAGTGTGAATAAATAGATACAGTTCCTACTTGAAATAATGTATTTTTATATTTTTAGCTTTGGCAGTTCTAGGTTTCAGAGCAAGATTCAGATAATTGCCAAGAATTGCAGCATTTCAGGAGGAAGCTAAATTGTGCCAAGCAGAGTCAGGAAAGATGAATGTATTTCACATTATTAGAAGATAAAGGCTTATGTTTAGAAAAGTCACATAATTCTAAAAAGCTTAACTTGTCTGAGGATAAATAATGAACTAGTACCATTAGTTATTAAAATTGATACAAGACTCTTTCAAGGAGAGTATATTTGTTCTGCATTACATAAATTCTGAAACAAAAGTTGGTTGTAGACAAGGAACATTTGACAACATTTCTGTTAAAAACATTTTTAAAAATAATTAGATGTATCATTTTGACATTTGGTAAATCATAAAAAATTTACACAAAGTTTAATCATCAACAACAAGCCAGAAATTAAAAGCACATTCAGAGCTCTGTCTTTCTGATGAAAGAAATTCAACTAGGGGCCTTAACAAATGTGGGGAATCCTCTTTCATGTGTAGTATTATTTGCCTCAATGCCTCTTGTAATTTAAAACCATTTATATTAATACTGTCCTTCAAAGGCATGGCTTTTTCTAGAGGGATAGGTAATGTGTTCCTGGGTTGTAAAGAGGGGATGAAGGAAGAGGAAGAGAAGAAAGCGCATATAGGCATCGTATTAGGTCATCATATTAGGCCCTGACTTCTGCCAGTAGAAACTGGTAGTACCAGTCCAAAACCAATTCCTGTTTCTTTGTGTACTGGTAAGGGTGGAAATACTGCAGAGGTCTGATGCTCTATGGTTTTGATAAAGTTTATGAAATCTGCAGGTTCTCTACTAAGCAACAGTAAATAGTGCCAATCCCTTTTCTTAGCAATGCAACTTATTGACAATCTAAGAAAATGGGTGTTGGTCACTATAATCACAGCTAAATACTTTCTATGATAGATACATAGATATGTTTCTCTCTATCCATTATCTGAAGTTGATGTCTCCCAGATTTCATCCAAGTAGTTCAGCTGGAAGTGGAAAATTTTATGTGGGTGACGGTAAAAACTAACCTTTACTCAATACGAAGCATACAGCCATGCTGTCTAAACCCAGCATAGCCACAACTGGGTCCCCATTTTTCCACTCCTGCCTTTGATTTCATTTTCAAAGGACAGCCTGTGCAAAAGAGTCCCAAAGACAGGCTGGATGGAGCTGTAAGCTCACCCCCAAGTATCCATATTGGTTTTGCCGAGCCCATACTTTTTCAGATTGCGTGTTTCCACCACAGAGGAAATTTTGCTTTAGGCTCAATGACACAGTTTAAAAATAAAACCGCAAAAGCTATTTGACTGCTATTGAGATCCCTCTCATAACACAACAGCCAAATCCATGTTAAATCTCTTGCTGATATCACTGATTTCTCAGAGGTAGAGGAAACTGAAAAACTTGCCACAAGCCCATGTTTTTTGTTTTTTAGGAATTGCATAGTGCATCCTGTTCTGTCATAGCAAAGCCTTTCTGTAGGTGGAAGATGAGACTGAGGACCTCAGTCTTGAGGCAGCAGTACTAATATTTTGAGATGGTTTCTTAAAGGCTTTTATAAAATGCATAGAACACAGCAACTGGCTGTTTTTTCTCTTTTGAGTTAACTTTGTAAATAAGCTTACAGAAATGGAAGTTGCGCAATGAAAAATAATTGTACCAGGACATTTTTGAAAGGTGAATTTTCTGATACCTCTGGCATGCTGATGTGTTTCCTGAAAAGGAGTGCCAAGCACCATCCCAGTAGCCTTTGGAAGAGACTTGATTGTTAGCTTCTGAAGAGAACACAGTGTATGCAATGACCCTATTTGTTTGTCCATCTTCTCTCCAAGTGATGTTGGGACTCGCTGCCCAATTTAGAGTGGTTTTTGCCAGACTGGAGGAGACAGAGCTTAGGTCTAATTCATTCTGTTCAACTGCTGCTGGTCATGGTTGTAGCACTATGCTGGCAGGAGCTGGATGGAAGAGGGAGGGCGAGGGTGGTAACTGTAGGAAGAGAGAAGGTGTAGAGAAGAGGTGATGGAGGGAGGACACTGAGAAGGAGAGCTGTATGTGTGATGGAGAAGCTCAGGTATTGTGTGAGTAATGACTGCTGTGAGGGAGTTTAGGGAATACAGATGTGCTACACTGGAGGGCTCAGGGACTGTATTATACTGTAAGTGCTAAATGTAGGACATAATTCCATAGGAAACCAGGCTTCATTTTTCCTGCTGCTCCCAGGGTGACTTACAGAATGCTAGGCATGCTTTGATGTATGGCTGTATACTAACTAAACTTTCAGTGAATGGTTCGATGACCGAGTACTTTCTTTTGTTCCAAAGATACATTTTCATTTTCACAGAAAATGGAATTATTGAGGGCCTGCTGTGGATAGAAAGCCTATAATTTATCGGGGAGCTGCACCAGTAGGCCTGTCAAATCTGCCTAATCCATTGGCATTAGCATTGAACAGACAAAATGCTGAAAGCATACCTAAACCCACTGGTGATATAAAAGTGCCTACAGCTAAATAGATTTTTTGTTTCTCGAGATTTATAGCTCACATATGTTTACTATCCAGCAAACTAAATTCAACTGAATAATATTACTGTAACTTAGTTAAAGCTTTCTGTTGACAATATAAGTCATGAGGGCAAAGCTAGATTCCCTTTTACATGTCTGTAGAATATTGATAGAAAAATACAGCTTTCTGTGTTCATATTTCTTCACAGTAGCATGAAAGAAAGCACAGGCAGTAGTTTTACTGAAAGGGAACTTTAAAATCAAGACTGGTATGTACTTGCATCAGAGAGAGAACTTAATAATCAAGCCTGATGTACCCCTGGGAAGAGCCACCGTTTCAGAGGGGATGGAGAGAATCGTCTTTGGTCCTCATCTGCAACTTCTCTGGTTCCTGCTGAATGAATTCAAAAGGTTACTTTTCTCTAACATTCGTAAACGTATGTGTTTAACAACATTATGCAGCACATTGTAATATAAGGGAAGATGGGAAGCAAAATAAAAGGAAGGCAGAAGGAGTGACTGAAGTTTAGTAAGCAAGCTACAATCATTCTGGCAACCTGCCCCCCCCCCCCCCCCCCCCCCCCCCCAAAGGTAAACTCTATTTTGGTGCACTGTTTTGTCCTCTGGATCTCAAAGGTATTTATCCCACAAGTGAGCAGTTGGGAACACCAGTAACTTCTTTCTCCAGCAGTGTCTATTTGATTTAGTTAATGAAGATCCTTATGAAATTGTTTGATGGAGTCTGAAGAGATAATGTTAAACCCTGTGATAGCTGGGTAATAATAATAATTGCACATCTTTTCAGACATTATACCTCTTTTACATGGCAGTGTGTTTTTCTTCAATCTCTTGCTGCCAGACACTATCCAGTTTTCACAACAGCTCTTAATTTGCACTCTCTCATCAGTGTTTTTTGGTTCTTTATTGTGGTAGTTCTGACTAGGTAGTCTCTCTTCTATTTTACTGACTTTTCCCTTTTGAAGTTAGAGGAAATATTAAATATGAACAGTGTTTTAAAGTATTTATTTTGTTCTTGAAGGGCCACTGAATAACTGGTCAGACCTGGTTTTTAGGTGACCTTAGCATGTTCATTTAGCTCAGTAGCTTTTTGAAAGCGATGAGGTACAGGAGCAGAGGGCTCTTCATCACTTTTTTTGTCCGCTTGGAAAGCCTATTGGAAATTCCCATGCATTGTTAGTGTGCATTACTGATTTTGCCTTTACAGAAGTTGAAAAGCTGATTAGCAACCATCAGATCAGTTTTGTGAACGATACTAAGACAAAAAACGTAATTGTATGGTCACAGTACATAGCATATGTACTGGACTAAAGGTTGTCTAATACTTCAAATGTTGATAGCATACTGTGTGAGCCTTTTAACTTTCAGGCTAGATCCTGCTCTCAGCTGTTGCTAGTTTTACGGTAGTTTTATCCAATGTGGGGCAGTTTTCCTGTGAAGCAGTCTACAAATGTTGCATGTCCCAGAAAAGGTTGAAGATCTGCAGAGAACGCAGATGGACTGCACCAGTGTTCTTGTAGATGGTGTCAGTAGGGGGGGAAAGGGCTGAAAAAAAGAAGTAAGAGGACAGCTTGTTTGGTTTGGGTGAGCTGGGAAATAGAGAAATTGTTCTCACTTCAAAAGAGGGGGTGGAAATGAAGGAGGAGGTCTGGAGTCTGTGACACTTCTCAAAGGCAAAAAGCTTTCCCAGAGTCTAAAACATGGCAAGGCAATGCTCAAGAGGAGATCTGAGCTTCAGGAGAGTGGATAGCCCTTTTCCACATGTTAGGTTTCAGCTGCTCTGCCAGGTAGTGCTCTGCCACTTGGCTCAAGGCAGGCTTGATAGAGGTAACATTCATGAGGATTAAATGGACTTTGAAAAGGAGAAATGTGTCTAGCCAAAGACAGGTTGTTTATCCCTTGCGGATTGTGTTAGCAGGGTTTGGGACTTTGTATTGGAGGAAAGGTGCAGCTCTGTGTGACTCTGCAAGGGGGCTGAGTTGGGATCAGCAGCCTCTCTTTCTTGCCACTGCCAACCCCAGTGGCAGACAAAAGCTTTGTAATAAAATAAGGTGACTGAAAAACACTTGAATTCAACTGATGGCTTTTGGGTCTGGAAAAGCATTCTGCTGAATTCATAAAATGTGCTTGAAAAGTTTTTTTTTTTTTTTTTTTGTGATGAAATGGGCAGTTCTGGAAATTGTGAAAGGAAATGTGTGGTTTGGTTGTTAGTGTTTCTCAGGCATTAGGTATTACCATTGGCCAACCTGTGATGGTGACTGTGGCTCTTCAGCTGTGGCTGTTCCATTTCCTACACTGGCCTGTAGCTCATGCCAAGTGCCCTGTCTCCCAGAGCCCGCCAGCAGGGAGGATTGCTGCTTCTTCTCTCTACATTTCAGGTTCTCCAGAGCACATTGCTGCTCCCTTGTCTTCTGTCAATGATGTCTGCCTTGCTCATGTTGTTAATGATCCTTTATGTGCCCCCCCCCCAAAAAAAAAAAAAAGCACCTTGCCTTATTATTCATAAGGGAAACATCTCTTCCTTCAGCTTCTTCACTTCCTCTGTGACTTACACCTGTGGCTAGCCAACAGTGATGACTAGTTAATATTGGTCAAGAATTGCAGTTATTTATTTTCTTGATGAGGAAGAAAGGAGACTGAAGAAGAAATGTCAAATTTTCTAAATAATTTAGTTGTATAAAAAGGTAGCTTCTTCCAGTCACACTTTTCCTGCCTTTTCTTCTTTTGTTGTTTCAATAACTGTTCCTTGTTCCCTCTGATTGCAGCTGAGGCTATGAATTCTTTTTGACAGTGCAGCTTTCTGTGGTTTTGGGTGATGCCCTGCAGGAGGACTACAGTTTGAAGTAGGATGCAGAAAATCTGTAAGATAAAATGTAATTGATACCTGGCTAGTTAATTAATTCAGCTCACAGTCCCACAAAATACAGCCTCTTACAATTACTTTCATTCTAATACTAGAAATTTTAGCAGTTAAGAATTATAAAGTAGGTATTTCCTAAAGGATTTGCCTTATGATAATCCTATGCCCACATTAATGACAAGCATAAAAATACCATGGTCATGCATATTGAATTTCCAGTAAAACAGGAACTAAGTTATATATACTAACAAAAATGTCGGTTCAACACATTTCACACAAAAGCCTTTAAGGCAAAACCAAGATCAAACACACTGGAGCATGTTTTATGTTTCTATATATAGTAAAAGTCATAAACTACTGTCATATTCACAGTGGGATATTTGGGGTTTTGCTGAGTGAGACTATTTGGAAGAAAAGGTGAAAAGATTTAGAAATTTAGAGTAGATTTAGCCAGTTTCAGACACGTAGCACAGGGATGACTGATCAGGAGGTTTTAAGAACTGCCTACCAAAGTCTTTGTGTGGCTGAGATTACAAGACATACACGGCATACATTGAAAAGTTAAAGAGAAGAAGGTGAGAAGTTGGAAGGAAGACCTTGGGGAGAGATTCAGAAATGAGAGGTATCAGTGGCACCTCATGATCCCATCCCACCTCTGAAGGCAATGAGTGAGTATTTATTTTGTATTCACATCTAGTTTTCAGGTGGTTAGAGTGTGTATGGTATTTGTCTATTCTACCTTAGCTAAGGCAAGATCGACATATGCCATGTGTATGTGCAACAGTTTGTATTGTTTGAATGGTCAATAGTATTATCTTCCAAACAAATACAATCCAGTTCATCAGATTAGTGATGGTCACTAGAAAACTATTTTTTTTTTAATATTGACTAACTTTTCATTCTAGTAATTCACTTTGCATTTCCCTGTTGAGCATGTATGTTTCTCTGCTTTACTCTTGAATCCCTCTAGCCTGAAAGTGCAAGACACATTACAGTGTATGAAAAAGTATACAAGACACCTGGGGCACAAATGAGTAAGGGTTGTTTTTTCTTTGTGGTGTTCCAGCTGATAAAATTAGTGCACTTTTTCCAGGGTCAAAACACTTTCAGGGATGGGGCATTTTACTGTTCCAGTGCCTCACCACTCTCATGTGGATCAATGCAAGTCGTAACCTGCATTGAGCCTTGCCCAGAGGCACATCGTACACAGTATCAGGGTGTTGGGGGTTATTGTTTTAGTAGTGTTAAGGCACATAAATCCTTAGAAACGAGGCTTCGTCAGCTTTGTTACTCACCCGTTTCTTCATGTACATGTTTGGAGCATAAATCTGCCTTTTTAATAAATCTTCATTCCTGAGAAAAACCATAGTTTACAATACCTTCTGAATGAGGAAAGTACTTTTCTTACTGACTTTCTCAGCAACATGCCTATAAACACACAACAATCAAACCCTTCATTGCTTTAAATTCATCAGCATTTTGTACTCTTCCTATACAATTTATAATTGAAAAAATAATGTTTGGCAATTGATGGTACAGAGCAGAGATCTTGGTCATCAGTCTGGGGACACTCTAATGTGAGGGAATCTTAATCACTGATACAGTGCCAGTAGCCTACCTTGGGTGGTCGGGACAGAGCAGTGGATGGACCTCTTGGCTCATAATGGTATCCATACTGAAAACATCATGGTACATGGAGTGTTGTACATTTGGGTTATCACTAAATGACAAAAGATGCATTGTGCATTTGTTGTCAGTTGAAGGAAGCTAAAGTAACTTCCATGTTTCATGGACAGACAATCAAATTGCTAAAGCTGATTCTTGGAATTTTTCCTTTATCACTATTATTTCCATTCATGCCATACTCTGCTGTGTTTACTGGAAATTAACTGCAGCAGAACATCCATATAATTTCCTGTAAAACATTCATTTTACTTACTCTTCCTATGTTTTTCACATCCCTCCTCTCCCTCCTAATCAAGAACAGAATAAGTGACACAAAAGATCAACTGTTGGCTTTATGTAAAAAATTGCATCAAAATAGTGAGTCACTGGAAAAGATTTCCAACAGTCAACACACACACAAATATCCACTCAGGTCACAAGCCCAAAAATGTTATCAATAAGGACAAAGGAAGTTGTTATTTTAGTTTTTAAACAGTCTTGATTCATGCTTCCTGTCATTTTTCTTTGGGGTGGGGGAGGGGAAGAAATGACTATTCCTAAAAATACCAGTTAAACAGAACTGCCAGAAACCCTTCAAATCCGTAAACCAGTATGATCAGGAGCAAAACCATGGTGGAAATAAGTTATCATTTTCCCCTGTCCAAATTCTGTTCCATGTACAAAGTTTGGGTGCTACATATATCACAATCTGATAATTATTTTAACCCAAACCCAAGAAGCCATTATTGTAAGCAAGTTTCTGTGGCATATTTTGATGATGACTGTATTTCAAAAGAATCTTAGGTGAAGAACGTGGTTCTTACCAAGTTGTGCTGGATAATCTCTCTGAGCTTTGCTCAGTAGGAAGCAGCATATTTGTTCCAGTTTCATCGGCCCAGAAAGGTGCTTCCTGTTGCTTTCACAGCTGAAGCCTGTGGCAGCTTGCTCCTTGGGACACTCAGAGACTGGAGAGACATTTGTGGTCACCAGAAGGGATGCTGGAGATGCTACATGTCTGCTTCTGTCGCTGAGTTTGATCTCTGTGAGGCTACTGGGAAATGCTGTTTCTCACCTTCTCTGTTATGTTTCTCAGAAAGCCTTGAAGTTATGCAAAGCTAAAAGCTTATTTTAAAAGCTGGTTTTAGAAAGGAAGCACTAAATTAGCAAAATTGAAATAACTTTCCCTTTTTTGTATGTTTTTCATGAAATGTTAGAAATATTCTGTGTGCGTGATTTTTCCTCCCTTTCACTTGCCTTTTTTTCATTATAGCAGATGTACTCCATACATGAACAAAAAGCAGGGAGAGAGACAGGAGAGTGTAATGCTCAGTCTCTTCATGCTGTTAATTTGACATTCAAGAGAGTCAAATGTTTTTCCTGCCTTTGGCCCCTATTCTTCCTTAAACTTTATGTTCTCTTATACCTCCTTGGTAGACTTCAAGATTCTGGAAGTTTCTTCCCATCTGCCTTTTGCAGGCGGGAGCTGACAAGTTTGGTCATATGGGAAGTAAGGGAGATGTCAAGACTTTATTGCTTTATCCATGCAAACAGGCCATTTGTTTCTACTCTTTACTAAAGCCTCTTTTTCTTCTTCTACAAAGCAGCACTTCCAGTCCCTGTGAGCTGGGAAATTGCTTTTTCTCCAGATCTGTAAATTGCAATCATATAGGAGAAATTTTGTTATTTACTGATAGAGTTCATTGAGCGTGTTTTTTTTTCACGTTGCATTCATATACTGTGGTCAGAGAAAAATAGAACTTGTGGAATCTATACAGATTCTGAGTTCACGCTTCAAAACTTTGTTTATATCATCCAAAGTGATTCTCTGTGGGAATAAATTTATGATAGATTTTGCTCCTAACTAGTTTGCTTTGTCATACCCCAGGAAATACATATGTATGTTTAAAATAAAAGGTTGGAGGATATGCTCGAATGTTTATATTTCTTCCTGACAAGTATAGGGGAGTTAAGTGAAGCCCATGGATTCTTACAGATTAAGTCCTGCTTAACAAAAAGATGAGTTCACTTACCATTTCTTCAATGACCGCAGATGGCAGTGAAGCAGAAAACACTATTTGCTTGGATTTTATCTGTGTTTGGAAAAGCAAAGGTTCTGGTATGCCTTTTGCCCTTCTGCCCCTGTCCAGTTTCGTAAAACTCATGTTTCTATTCCTAGAGATTGTCTCTGTCCAAATGAGTCTAACTAGTTTTACAAGAGACTTTTGAAAAGTTACTAGGTAAAAAGCATCTTTTTGATAAACATACCTGGCACTTGAATGTTAACAGACACAAAAATAAACAACACGAAGATAAAACCAGCCAAATTATTTCAGTGTGACTGAATGAATCCTTACATCACTTGCAGCAAGCAATCAATCTGTTTGTTTTTGAGCTCTCAGTATGCTAATTTTGGAATTGTTGAATTTAGCAACCACTTGCTAGGTGGCGGTGATGTTGTTCCAAGGGGGTTATTGTAATTGCTGGTTTTTTTTTTGCTCTAAGCAAAGGAGGGTAAAAAAGTTCTGTCCTAACAAGGGACCCACATCTGGAGTGATCCTGGATTTTGTTTATACAGCTGTAACACCATGGCTGCCAGCAAACAGTTGCATGAGTTTAAGATGTTGCTGCTTCTCATCTGGGAAGCCGTACTGTGTCCTTATTGGATGCTGTCACTGCAAAGGTGGCCAGCTTGAAACGGCAGGGATAGGCTCGCTCAAACAGTCCTACTATGGTGCACTGAGAGGCTGAAATCCTTAAAAACTCTTACTATCTGGGATTATCTAACAGCATAATTAAATTCTGTAGGGGGAAAAGTAGATCTGGACAAACCTTTTAACGTCTGGTCTCACCAAAAGTGCATGAAATGTAAACCAAGATAGAGAAAGGAGATTATAAAGAGGAGGGGAATGGAGTAAGAGAGGGATGCTGGGAGAGAGGGACAGGTTCTTGGCTTTCTTACATGGGTGTGTTTAAGTTCCAGCATTTCCATGCATAACCACTGGAGTAACCCCTCTCAACTTGGAAACAATTCCTCACACTAAATTAGTCAAAGCATAAGTCTGTGTCACACCTGAATACTAAAGAAAAGAGATGAATGGAGGTTATGCTTTAGCTCCACACCTTGATCCTGCCTGTCACATGTCTCTGGAAGTCCTGTTGTTGGCTTTTATAGCCATAAAATTAGGTGCCTCAGCTCTGTCTCATCTCTGATCTGTGCATCACTGACTCCAGAGGTATAGTTAAACCAAAAAAGCCTGGGCTGAAGTGTGTTTTATAACATCCCCCTCCCCTCCTTCTGTCTTACAAGCTAGATAGAGTCTCATGAAGCTAAGGCAAAACTGTGACTTAAAGAGACTGGCTTGGGTCAGAAGGAATAAAGCTGTCTCTTAGTATTTCCAGAAAAGGGCTGTTAAGAGCTTGGGACAGGACAGAAGGAGTGGTAGAAATGGAGAAGTGAAAACAGTGTGCACATTTTTTCCTCATGATGAAGACAGGTTGGTGACCTCCTCTCTTACAGAGGAAGCTTCCTGTGTTGGCTGCCAGGATGGTTTTGCCCTCTCACTTTCTCAACTGATGGTGATTCTGATGTCTGGAATTACTGCAATTCTAGGTACGTTACCAAAACACTGGTTAAAAGTCAACAGATGGTGTCACTTTGGGCAAACAGGAAAAAAAATAATCTGTGCATAATTGAAAGCCTGTGCCATATGCTGAAGCTGGTTGTAAGCAGTTAAAAGAAAAGAAATTCATGTAGCCAAACTTAAGTTTTTCTTTTGCAATTTTTCTATACTCTTGTTAAAAATGTATGCCTAATTTAAAAGAGAGCTGGAGAAGAGGACATCTTCAGTGTCCCTTATTTCATATGTATGTAATATGGTACCCTAGATACTACTCTAGAAAGTAATCTTTTTGCAGCTAGAAATTCTCACTTGTTAGCTGATCCTCAGAAGACCTAAGCAACTCCACATCTGTATGTGTTACACAGGAATGTGAGAACTAGGAAAGCTGGTTTTATTTTTTTCCAGCATTTCATGAGGTGGTGCTGGTCAGGGTGAAACTCTGTGTGCTATCCAGCTGGGGAGCTGGACCCGCTTGCACAGGGTGGCAACAGGATCTCTGCCACCAGCAAACAAGCTGCACTGGAACTCCAGTAATGTACAGTAAAAGCCACTAGCCTTGATCTTTAAGCTGAGATTTCTGAGCACCTCAAACTTACCCACTCGAGTAGCAGGCTGTCTTCTCATTGTTTTCTGGTGAAGCTGTATGGATTTTTCCTCTAGCACTGTTCCATATGGATCAAATACCAAAAGCTAGTTTCCAGTATGTCAGGAAGTGCTTCAAAGTATAAACACAGGAAAAAGTATCTATAGAAAAGAAAGAGGGCTTTATGGAAGCCATATGATCATGTTTTGTTTGGAGACGGACTGCTAACAAATTTTAATGAGTATTGCATTTTGCCTTTTCATAGAGCAGGATAAGTGTAAGTCACCTACCATTTCTCTTTGTGTCTGAGACAAATCCATGTGTTTTGAGATCATAATGATTATAAATGTTCAGTAGACAGTGTGCCATCCCACTCACTTTTTTACTGTAAAGTAAAAAACTCTTGGATTTGCACCTACTATTCTTTCAAAATCATTTAACTTGATTTATTTCACTCCAGTGCAAAACACCTTATAATAAAGTTTTACTATGTTTTATCTGAAGGGAATAATGAAGATTTCAGGCCTGGTTTGTCAGTGAATGACTTGCATATCAAGTCAGAATTGTAGAACAGTAGCGTTATTTAAACAGGAAAAGATGTCATCCTGATTTTCTTGTAGCTGTTTTGAGTAAAGCTTGCTGCATGTAAATATTACATAGGTCTATATTTTTTGCACTGACATCTGATTTCTTGTGTTGCCTGATTATATAAATACATACATTAGTAGAGATTCCTTTTTTAAAACATTAGATTTACGAAGGTAGCACAAATGACTTTTGATGGTGTAATCCCCCTTTAAAATAGTTCCCATTAAAGAAAACTATTCTTAGCCCTGACATCAGGGGTGTCATGCTTGCAACTTCGGATAATACATGTATATCCACTGTGCAAAACCCCTTCCTGTTTTGTTTTCAGCATTGGTTATGTTACACATTAGTATCTACTTTTCTTGTGAAACCATCTTTCTACATATACACTCCATTTTTGCCCATAGGAAAATGGATAATTTGCATGTGAAGTGGATAAAACCATGATTTTCTTAGTTAGGCTCTGGTTTTAGAAAGCTTGTTACAAAACCTGATTTTATTTTATGCCTATGGGTAGCAGTTATTTTTAAAGATATTTGCTTTTTATGAGTTGAAAATGGTGAATCGAGGTAGTGAAAATTTCCTTGGTTTTCCTCACAAGTTAATCCTACTTCTTTCGGTAGAATTACAGTGAAACTGCTTGCTAGTTATACACTAACTCAGTGTTTTCACTTGCTGTTAATGGTATTCTGTTTGTGGGATATGAGAGGGCTTTTCACTGGTCATGGTATTACTTTTTTAACCACCTACATCATAAATTAATTAGTAATTTTAGTTAATGCCAAATTGGCTTAGTCATTTTGTAAGTATTTCAAGTAGCTGCAAGGATGACACAGCCATGTTAGTTATTAACTATGATAACCTTTATTCTTCTACTGGCTAGTAGCTCCACTAAAAATTCACACTGGTACTGTATTTTGGCATCTGTCAGCTCAGAGGCACGTCCATACTGCCAGCCTTGGAGTTATAAAAGCATCAGTTAAGAGTGTCCAAAAATTTAATTGGACCTTCTCAGTTTTGTGCTTTGTATCATTGTTACTGAAGAAGAAAGCAAATGGGGAGGGCTTAGCTTGTGCCTTGACTGGCACTGTATGACTTTGTGAACTTGTGTTTTATTTCTTTGTTGGCTGAAAGAGGAAATCAATCAATCTCTGTTAAGAGATTCAGGGATTTGAGCTGGGTAGCAATTTTCGCATGACTCATAACACTTCACTAAATTAGCTTGCTAAGAAGAAGATGTGCTTCTGTGAAACTATGCAGTACCTGGGCTGGAAGAGAAATCAGTTTTGACAGAAGAGCTCATAAGAGTCCAGCTCACACCTTTGGTAATGGCAGTGGAAAAAGTCATCAGTATTGATCATCTCAAGTCCTTATAGCCTGAGCTCTTGCATAGTGCCACATCACCTTCAGCTCATCTTTGCTGCAGAGATCCTGGATAAGCACAGAAGCAGGGGCAAATACAGAAGTGAAAACGGAAGAAGGGGAATAGCCAGCTGTCCACGGAGCATCAGTAAGTGCTTCTTCTGCATGTAAATCTGGGGACTGCAGCTTGATACCCTAGAAGTGGAGTGTTTGGAATAAGCACATACTAACATTTTGCAGAAAATTAGATGTCTTGAGAAACATTCACAATGTTTCTCACCGATTTTGTGATGTTTAAGGGATATTTTGCTGTAAGCAGTTTTCCACATTTGTGCACTGACATTGTAACTTCTATGCATAGAGATACATAGTAGAAAACGGAATAAAAATATCTTGTGATGTTTGCAGCTGAAGTTTCCGTAATTTATCTGCATTTTAATGGTCTAATCTAGTTTCCTTAGTTCAAAAGAACAGCTCCCTTAGATACAAGCTGGCCTCATCATTTATCTGAAGGAAAGATGATTAGCCTTTATTTGCAGTTATTTCTCTTGACTGGTGGAGGCTACTGCAGTGAGGCTTGTTTTTGTTTTATTGTGCCAGCAAGGAGTAAATACCAAACCAGATGCTACTTTTGCTACTTTACTACTGGCAGCTGCCCTGCTCTGCTTCTGGACCTACTGCACTGCCATTTTCCCTACATCTGCAAGAATGACTTGATTTCCTGTATCGTTCCTGTCTCACCAATCTCATCCTTGAGTTAGTTGTCCTTTTGCTGTTCAAGTGCTGTGGTGTTGAGCACAGGAGCTGAGAGCAGGAAGATTTTTCTTGCAATGCTTCATCTGTGGCCTACCAAGTACCTGTGTGATGGAGGCAGGGTAGCAAAGGTAGCAGCTGCAGGAAGAAAATATAGTAACTGGAACAGAGGGAGGGAGAAGAGAGGAGAGGTGGCGAAAAGACCATGAGAGAGGCTTAAGGTATTTCATACTAGAACAGAAGATGGAGGGTAAAAATCTGACCACTGAAGGAGACTGCTTTTCTAATTGTCAAGTTTGAGACAGAATTCAACATTTTCACTACTGCTCTGAGGCCTAAAAAATAGCTCTGAGCCCCATGTGTTTCTTGAGTACTGTCTAGGATTGGTCACTGCTGAGGATGAAAGAAAGTCTGCTCCTACTGGGAAATGCTCTACTAGCTCAAGAGGCAATATCTGTGACATGGCTCTAGGTTGCCTAATCCTATTGATGAACACTGTTGGGATCAATATAATTCCACATGTTGGAATGGCTGTATTTTTTCTGGTGATTACTCCCTCCCTCTCCAGATAGAAAATTAAATATAACACCCAATGCCAAATAGATTGATAAAAGTTTTTACGTACTCTGAGGGGAAAGAGAGTATGTGATGATAACTGAAGCAAAGCTGTAATGCATAGTTGCAAGGAGGCTGAATTAAAGTTGCATGAGCTTTCTTCCTTAAATTAATCTGGTGCAGTATAATTGTCTGAAAATAACTAAAAGCTCAGCTGTGAGCTTCTGTACGTTGGAAGAAATGCCTGTACGTCGGTCTTCACAGAAAAGTCCTGAAGGCAAAATGCCAGCCATAATTGCACAAAGTAAACTTATTTCATCATGGAGAGAAAATTGCGGATTAGCATCTATACTTGTTTCTGCCTCTGTTTTTCTGCACCCCCTGCACTCCGATGTGTCTGCACTTCTTATCTGTGGGTGTGGTACATTTCCTACAGCAGGAAAAGTTCTTGAGGACTCGTGTGTCACGTGGCACAGTAGTACCTTCTTGGGCTGCTTGGCTGGTGTGGATCACACCCATAGGGTTGGGGTGCAGAACTGCAGCATTTCCAGCCCCACTTGCACAGAAGCCTACCTATTGGCAGAATAAGGTGAGCACCATCATCATTAAGCACTCACATTTGAAATTACACCGGTGCTTCACTTGTCAGTTTAGGATTTTTGCTGCCTTCCCCTCCAATGTGAAGAAGTTGGTGTTCTTTTAGATAACATTTTTCACATGTGTGGATAAGCAGAAGCCAGCAATGTTTCAGACATCATCTGCTGACAGGGCAGCAGCTATACAAACTGCTATCCTAAAACAGGTTAAATGGCAATTGGGAGGGTTTTTGTGAGTGTGGCATCTAATGCCTTGTCTCTTTCAGTTTTATCACGTCAGGGCTCAGGTGGCAGTTCCGATTAAAAGCATTACAGATACCCAAATAAGAACGTAGGGTATGCATTGGCTGGAAGCTGACAGGGTTTAAGTAATCACCTGCAGTTGAATTGAGACTCGGATGGGAAGTAGGAAGTGCTGTACTCAAGCTTCCTGTATAAATAAATGCAGCTTTCCCACAGCTACTGCATACAAGCTGTGACGTGCTTTTAAGATATAATAGCAGCATGCTTTTAGTAGCAGGGAGGGAATGATTTATCAGGAGTGGCAAAGGGGCTGGGAGACAAGTCCTGCTGCAGTCCTAAAAAGTGTACAGCTGTCAGATACCGGGTGAAGAGGAAGGGCGTGCGAGAGCAATCTGCCTCTGCTCCTGGTTGCGAGCTTTAGGGGTTTGTGACATCGTGGTTCTTTGGAACGCTGGAGTCTGAGTGCAGCTACTGAAAAGTCACACAGCTGGCAGTGAATGCCACTCTCCTTTCAAGGTAAGTCGGAATACAGCGTCCTGATTTTTTTTCCTTAAAAGCAAAGGTTACCCTGCATACAACAGGAAGCCAGCTTTTGCTTCTAATGGAAGGAAAGGCTTAGTTAGAAAAAAAGGTAAGAAGTAGAGTGATTAAAGAGCTAAAATAAATGTTATTTTTCATTTGGCTAAAATTGAACTGTGTGGTGCTTAGAGCTGAGGCAAAAGGAAATCTTGGAGGCTTGACTGTTAAAGGCACAGAAAATGAAATAGACATCAGGTACTTCCCAAAAGGATGAGGTTACTTTTGTCAGTGTAACTTGTAAAGAAATATCTGTGTAAAGTGTTTGGAAATGTTGCAGTATTAGGACATATCTTTGTGGAAAGCAGTTGCTAAGATGGCATACTGTCAGTACTATAGCTGTTTTAGTTTGAATACAAGAACTCTGTTCACACTGAAAACACATCTGATTAAGCTGGAGAGAGCCCTAGTTTGAAATGCAGAGATTTACTCCTGGTTTAAAGGCATTTCTTCTGCCACGATCTTGTACAGCTGCTATCAGGAAGGAAAAATATGCTGATCTGTAATATTAGTGTTAATGTGCAGGTCTAATCTGCTCAGGGTTGAGGGTTACGTGGTTATGTAAGCACATACTAAATATATAGTACATTTCTTTTCTAGTTTACATATTTACACTTTTTTACCCTAAGAACAGAAAACTGCATTTACTGGCATGTTTGCACTGCTCTCTCAGAGTAAGGCTGTCTCAATACAACGCTGGTTCAGTAACGAAGATGTTTTATCATAAAGCTCTGTATTTTCTGTAATACAAGGGCACCCTGCTTCCTAACTGTTTACAGCAATATATTTTAATTCAGAGAAAAATATTTATGAGTGTCATATCTAATGCCTTGTCTTTTTCAGTTTTATTGTAACTTTTATTATAAGTAAGCAGTAAATTACTTAGGATGAGTGTAGTTAAGAAAGCATTGCAAGGTGACTTCCCATCCTCTTGGTAAATAGACACTGAATGCTTTTAAGAAGTAAATTTCAGCAGAGATACAGGCCGTGACTGAAATACCCTCATGCAGCTTTCCCCTGACTGTGTGCAGGCACAGCAATATGATATGTTTGGCTACCCTCAGACTGAAGGGCAAGTGTTCTTGGTTAAGGGCAAGCACTGGGTTTGGAGTACCAATAGTTATAGAAGTGGAAGTTTCAGAATCCTGTCCTTAAATATTTTCCAAAATGTATATATTGACCTGATTCTGGTCCTGTTTGGGATTTGCCTATGCCTGAACTTCAGTGGGTGTAGGGGTTCTTGTGATAGCATGAAAGTGGCTTAAGCTCTTCCCTCAGTGAACATAAGCTAGGTTTGAAAAAACTACAGCACATTGATAAAGGGATGGCTGCAGTTATGATGCCAAAAGTAATGCTTTAGATTATGGATGGAGAAGCATGTGTTTGCAGAGTGCCTAAAGCTGTGGTGAGGTGGGAGGTACTCCTTCAAAATAAACTAGAGCTATTCCAGAGCCAAGCCAGTTATGATGAGAATCAGACTCCTTTTCTCCCACGTGTCTTACTGTCCGGGGGGGGGGTATTTAATACAAAAGTGCTGTCTGCTTATGCAAGGACATGGAAACCTCCGAACACTTCATGTAGGAATAGCATTTGGCAACCTGGTATAGTTTCTGTTCCCCATGCTGAACTCCTGCATAGTCATGGTATTTCCCACAAATGGTGACATTTTGGTGGTTTTATGTGTGTGGAGGTATATGTTGGAGCAAAAGTTAATAACATAAATAGCAAACAATATGGAGTTGTTTCTCTCTAGCTAGGTTCTTGGATTACACTATGTTCTCTAGATGCTTCATAAGCTTTGTAGAAATAAATAGTGCATGTGGTTATTTGGCCTTTCCCTTCTGGTGGAGAAGGAAAGTATGTATTTGTCCTTATTATCATCTTAAATTTAAAATGGAACTGTGAGAAGCAGCAAGTCGCTTCACAGGAAAACAAGCAGCACTAATACTTACTGTGGTTCCCAGTTCATTAGTATGCCTCTGATAGTATCTGTGGTATGAGTCTGAGCCCTGTGCTTGCAATCCACCCTGTCCAGACCTTTCAGTGACTTTTAGTGGTGAGACCCGGTGGAGTGTACTTCTTTGATAAGTAGCTCAAAAAACCTGCTACAGACTTGCTGTCCCTATTCTTGAGTGGGGAGTTTTCTTGGATGTGTCTGAAACTATACAGTGCCTATAGATTGTATGTATTGGATCCATAAATATCTCTTGGGCTAGTAGTACTGTGACATCTGAGACCATAATTACAGCTCTGGGTCCATGGATGTCACAGGCATACATGAACAGAATACTGTGGCAGGCTGCCAGTGTTGCTGTGAACTGAGTCCATTGAACCTCTTTGCACATGCCAAAGCAGACATTGCCTTCAGCTTCAGGAGGCTGAAAATGGTTCTGGATCTGTTCTGGATCTAGATCTTCCTCTGCATGCTGTTTGGGAGGTGGGTACAATTCCCTCCTCTCCCTGTGGCTTCCCCATGCCAAAACCTAGCCCTTTGTAATGCACTTCACAAATTCTCTTCATTACCCAACAGCCAGGAATAACCTTACATTCATTCCATCTCAGAATTAATCTTCTTTTTGTTTGTGAAATGGAATACTGAACAAAATGAAAAAGAACAGATCCAGAGAGAAGGATAGCAGTGTTACTAAGCTCAGCCCCTAGCATTCCGTATTTCTGCAGAAGCACAGCTGGAATCCAGTGCTGGACTATGAGACTTCTCACTTGATAGAAGTACAGGTTGGAGGGCCATTGTACACTGCAAATTTACTTAGTCTTGGACAAATATTTACAGAGATGCTTGAGCCAAATAACTTTGTGCTGATCAGTAAGAAAATAGTGTTCAGTAATCTTCCTCTGTGTCTCTCGTAACTGGTTTCGGCTTAGTGGGAACTGAGTGGGCATTACACTCATAAAGTGCCAGCAGATACTAAAACACTCATAAAAAAAAAAAAGTATCTCAAATTACAAAAGACCTCATCCTTCACTTCCTACAAAAGAGGGACTTTTCCAACTCCTAGGCTTCCAGGAAGGAGCAGAAGTGCCAAGTAGAGATTTCTTGAGGGCATGACTAGGGTAACTGCATTGAAAACATACTTTCAGTTTAAAAATGTAGGTATATAAAAACCATTTTGTTGATGCAGTTTCATAGGTCTCTTTGGATGTGTTGATACTTGCACACAATGACATATGTGTTCCCCATTTCTGGTTCCTCTTACTCTATTACAATAAAGAAAAAATGTTGTGGGTTGCCCAAAACCTGGGTGGTTTTCCACTGTATTTCTAGGGGAATCTGATCAGCCTCCAAGGGAAAATCCATAATCTGTAATTGGAAATGACATCAGTTTGCCTGATTCTTTGAAAGTCCTTGGTGACTGCAGGTATGGTTTTAACTTCAGTGGTGTTTGGGCTACTAGACTACGGGACCTGTGGGTATCCTTGGGCCTTGTGTTTCTTAGTGAGTTGGAATCTCTGGAGTCCCAAAGCCCACCAGCACCAGGCACAGAGATTTGGGATATGTGAATCTGGCTCCTGCTACGGAATGGATAGCCTTTCTGAAGTAAGGCAGTCCTGGACATTCTGTAGTGAAGGGACTCCTTGTTTAAATTAAGTTTATATAAAACCTAATGAGAAGTTCAGTACCTGCCTGACAGACTTCAGAGACTGTAAATAAGGGCAATTGGCTGAGTCAGGGTGGGACTACCAGAACTGGGACTTAATAAGGTGTATTTTTTTTGGTGTTAGTCTGGAACTGTTACCAGTGATGATAGTGAAGCCAAGATATGCTGTTCATGAAAACTATAACCAGGATGTTACTGTGGAAAAGTCCAGCGTGTGTGTGTGCGTTTGTGCATGCTAGAACACATCCCCTGCTTGGAGCTACCTGTATGCTGGAGCTTTTTGTAGACACAAGAGTCGTGGAGAGTTTCTCTACATGCTTTTGGTCTGAAAGAGAGATCAGAGATGCTGACTAGGAGACAGAGTACAGAATTACTTTATACTTTTACTGTCATTCTCATGTTTCTTCCCCTTTAATTGAGAATGTCAGTGTTTGTGACTGTTGTTTTTCTACCTTTCACTTTGTTGTAATGATGAGGAGAGGAGGGAAAGTATAAGACATGAGTCATTGCTCAGAGTGGACGCTGTCTGGGTGTCTGACTGAAGCTTTGATATTCATGTTTGGTTATACAAGCTATTGTATTTTCAGACTGTAAAGGAGTAAATGTGCAGATCTGAAAACGTTTATGAGCTCTATGCTTACAGAAAGGAAAAACATTGCAATGGAAGAGCTGTATCTCTGTGTTCAGGGACTGAAACAGGTCTTTCAAGACTACCTCTACTTATGCTTTTATGTACTATATGTTGCTGCGGCTTAGGGGTGAATTCCTTGCTTATGTATATATAGCTGCCAATCATTCAAAATTGCATGCTCCAAACCCCTGTATACATAGAAGGTAAAACACATTTCTTGACAGCTAGTATATAAGCTAATCATTTGCATGCAAAGAAAATTCCAAGATTAAGTAGAAGCTGTGATGTGCAGGCTGACACTGGTTATATCTGAGCTGTAGATGGGAAAATTCATGTGTTCTGCTTTGTGCTTAATTTTGGAAGCATTCTGATGGGTGGAGGTGGTGAGATGATGAAGGAAAGCAAGCTGTTTTTTCCCCCTTCAAAAAAAGAAGGTGGGTTGGAACTAGATGTTCTTCCCTTCCAACCCTAGCCATTCTATGATTCTATGTAGTCAGTGGGGAAAACTAGCTGATCCTGTGGGCTGTTTAGTATTGCACGCTCTTAAAGATTTTTCACAGCAGCAAACACTCCAATAACCACTGGTCCTGGAACTCTTCCTAATAGGGTTTACCCGTTATAGGGCTAAGATAACATCCACAAGGCCAGCAATAACTTGCTTGCTGAAGTTTTGCACAATGGAGAGGACCTTGCACCTTCCTGACCTGTTCGCAGTTGCACTAATGGGTTCAGTGGTGGGGAATCTCTATCGCAGCCCTCTAGGGAGGATTTGTGGGAAATGCAGTCATGCCCTTTGCCTGGAGTAGAGTGAAAGCCACATATATATATAATTAAGCTGATTCTACTCTAAGGACATGTGTTTTTTGGATTGGTCAATGTTTTTATTGCAAATACCCAAGCAGTGTACGTGGCTTGACTGGTTTCAAACCTGTTGTTGACTTAGCTTCCCACATTTTGGGAGCATAGTCCAACAAACAAAGGAAACATGCAGTTGTGGGGAGAGGAGTAGAGAAGGAGTAGAGAATTCTGGACGTAGGTCCTTTTTTGTAATTCCTTAAGAATGAGGACAGAATGCCTGTCTGAGGGGCATTAGTTGCCAAGGTCATTATTAACAGACCAGCTAGCAGAAAGATATCTTCAGAAGCTTTTTGTAAGATTGGCTCACTCTAGTATAGTAAGTCTATAAGTTCCTTCAGTGCTGTGTTCTACATACTCATTTTACTGAGTGTTTGAGAGGTGGGACACCTTTCTTCGTCTGCTCCTAGTTGCTTGTCTTTGCACACATAAAGCAGGTCCATTGGAGCTATTGGAAACACTGCCATTGGCAGGGCTTTGACTTCATGGGTAAGATCATGTAGAGACTAGCCAGTTGTTAACAGATATTAAGGCACTTGAGTCTGCAATCTTGTATGTTTACAGGTTGCTGTTCTCCTTTGAAATTAATTCTGCAATAGAGGTTGAAATTTGGAACTCAAGTGAGGGAATGATAAATGCAAACCTCTAACTGCATTTGATGTACACTTCTGGTTTATTATATGTTTTGTAGTATCATCTGGATTTCTAAGTTGTTGCATTGAGCCTTTGAGAAAATAACTGTGTTCCCTGTGCTTAACACTGTACAGCAAAAATCTTCTGTGAGTGCTTAAAGCCTGAAACATGGAGACAGAAGATGGATACAGAAAGTTAGGTGGGAGAGGGCAGGGCAGCAATGAGATAATATCGCATCGCATGATGGACGTGCATTGCATGCATGATGGTCCTCGTCTGAGCTGCTGCAAAGCTTTTTTTCTCAAGTTTAAGAAAATTACATTTCTGTCTTACATAGTTAATAAGATGCAGAGCAAAACATATCATGCTCTGTTAAAAATGTTAATTTATAAAAGTGGGAATATATAGGTGATTTAAAAATATGTAGCTGCTAAATTTAGTCAAGAGTGTAAAACTAACTGTAATTGAAGCTATTACTGTTATTCTAGCATAGTTTGCAACTTCTGTTAAATGGAGTGTATGTGAAGCCTACCAGAGGTTAGAGATGTTCCGTATTCACACTTGATTGATGGGGCGGGCACCATGGGGCTTCTTCACACTGGGGCAGCAGGCAATGTGGAAGGAATCACCTGCAGCAGAGCTCCTCCCAGGAGCTGTCTCCCAGCATGCTGGTCTCATTGCTCTTCCCATCCGAGGGCTGGAACAGAGGGAGAGCAAATGTGGATATTAAGAGGAAAGCAGAGAGAAACTCAGTCAGCAGATTGCTGCTGGTGTTTATTTCCCTCTTTTGCCTCTGCAGTTCTGGCCAGAGTTGGGACTAGTTCAGTGCTCTGTCCTTTTGTCATCTCCAGCTGCAGCTGACTTTGATAGGGTTCATTCAGGAGCTAGCAGAGAGGTGGTTTAGGGTTACACTCTGATTAGTTTAGTAACTAGTTGTGAGAAACAGTAATAGTTCCTTCAGTAAGTGCATGTGTTTAGTTTCAAAACGATCTGTTCCTATCTGGGTCCAAACCCTTCTTCTTAATGACTATATTATTTCTTAACAACCTCCAGTATAGTCAGTGTTGTTTTCTTAATGGAAAATTAAATTTATGTTGCTTTCATAATAAAAAATGCTTATGTTTGTGATAGAGACTTCCCCAAGGTCTAATCTTCAGGTTTGATTCCCAGCGTTTGATTCACTGAACGTCACTGTAGCTAAAACTTGAAAGTGACCACTTTCTAAATCATTGAGTTGTATTGGATCAAGGGCACTTCTCAGTGTAGTACCTGTTTATCTTGGTTGCCTTGAACAGCATGTTTATTCTGTAATAATGGACAGCATATTTGACTGAAAGATTAGATAGGGGCAAAGTAAAAAATTATACTTAATAGTCTTACTGAGCAGTCACACAAAAATTGTTATAAAAGAAAATTAACTTATTCTTTGATTCCTGTTGATGTAAATATAAAGTTGCGTGTTTTTGATGCTTGTAGTGAGTAGACTGTTGGACCATAATCTTGCAAGTTTGCAGTTACCTCAGCCTGACAAGATGAAATCAAAGCAATGTTAAAGGCATCATCCTATTGCAAGCACTGAAAAAACAGTGTTCAGATCATCGCTTCCAAAACTAAACACCTAAATATGCACTTTTTTTTTTTCAGTAGGTGGTAAGTAAATTTATCTGGTACATGGTGCTTTTGCAGAATTCAGTGGAGGATCAATTTCACTGTTTCGGTCAGCTGAGTTGTTCTTTGGTTTCTGGCAAACTCTTCACGCTTCTCTTGGCCCTAGGAAGTTTCTTGCTGTCCTTTTCAAGGCCTGGCTTTGTGTCATATCTCCACTTGCCTTGACCTGCTTCCCTTGCAGTCAGGACGCTGCTTGCTCCAGACGCAGCTTTGCTACTCTGAAAAAGGAGCCATCTCCAGCCAGAGGAGCCTGACAGCCCCATTAGTTTCTTGTTAGAAGAACAGTACATATATGAGCAAACAGATGAAGTTGGTCCCTCTGTAAAAGTCCCATTGCTTTCACTTGAACAATGCTTGTTTACAAATGTCTTCTAAAAATCCTTGATGTTAGAACAGGCCAGTGTCACAACTATCTTCTGAGCACACCCGTGTCTAAGCTATAAACATTCCATCTCAAGGAGTTAACATATCCCAAGGTTTTGTTATTTGATTAACAAAAATAAACTTTTTTTTTCTGTGTCAAAGGCAAATTTTTACATCTGACTTCCTGTTTCAGCTGAGACAGCTAGCCAAGATAACTCATTTGACCTTCTGAAAGCTCCTCCTAAAGCCTTTTTAATTAGTAAATGCTACAGTTATGAAAAGCCTTCATGTGGTTGGAAAGGAAGAACTATCATTTGCTTTTGGCATTAAAGTTATGAAGACTATGTTTTTATTTAACAGTGGTATATTACCTCTTGTCAACAGGAAGTTAAAAGTAAAGTGCACCAAACTAGTTTTGAGGGAAATTCCTTGTAGTTTAGCATTAACAGATGTTGCATAGTGTCACTGAGAATAGGGGATGGTATTTATATAAGCTTGAGAGTTTAATCTTAGATCTGGCAACCAATGCTAACAATTCCCCTTGGTATAATTTTACTACTTGTTTTTTTTTTCAGTGTGTTTTGGAAATACTTGGAAATGTTTGATGCCAAAACATGCAAGTTCTGTTATCTGACTGCACTTTGCTGTGTCACTGCATTTTGTGATGATCAGCTTCCTTTAGCTCTGTTTTGCTGGGCTGAATATAAATCTTCAGGGGAATCCTGCTCCTGAACTTCTGTGAGACCAGATGCATCAACGTAGCCCACTGCCTGTGGCTGGCATTGTCACGCTGCTCAGGTATAGCAAGTTCGATACATCTGGGTCATCCCAAACTTGATACCCACTGCCCAGGGCTCATGTCCAATAGGTCTAGTGGTGGGAGCTATGCCTTTCCAGCCTGCCAGTTTTGACAGAGCTGTATCCTGAACTTTGGTGTGTCCTAGCTCAAGTACAGTTCCAGCAGAACTGAGCCAGTGTGGTGGCTTTTGCGATGTGATGGTCTGACCTCATACCATGCTTACTCCTGTCTTCAGGATTCAATGAAATTAGTCATTGTGTGGCTCCTGTCAGTATTGAAAGGAGATGAAGACCGTATTGTGATTATGCATTTCAGTTTAGTAAGAGGCTGCATTATTTCTTTTTCAGTCTTTGTGTTTTTATCTGTAAGTATTTTTTTTTGGTTGCTAATGTGGTATGAAAATACTCCATACAACCGCTGCTTCTTGAACAGCAGCTGGAGGGCTCTTTCTTTTTTTTCCAGGCATTCCCATGAAAGCAGGTGAGAGGAATTGCCTTCAGTGTGTTCTCATGTACGGGCAGCACGTTTACCTAGGCTGCTTGGTTTTTAAACAAGTTTTCTTAAAATAAAAATTCTACAGTGCAGAAAACTGACATGAAATGTTATATATCTGACTTTTCTTAAGCCCTGCTCAAAGAGAACAGATATTGGAATATGTTTATTCTCTCTAATACTTAGTCTTGGTAACATATTATGATAATCCAGAAATGGGTTTTCCTTGTACATGCATGTAATCAACTGCTTGCTGTATTAAGGCGCAGATGTAATACATTAATTCTGAATATATTAAAAATGTATTTAAGATTAGACTCTCTATTCACGGATCTGGTTGCCTTTTTTTGACACCACAATTTCAGAAAATCTCAAGTACTCGTTTAACTTGTTAGTAGTCCCATTGCAGTAAAGCAAAATATTCAGGCTTTGATACACAGGAACACTTAAACGTATGATTAAATGTCCTTCTTGAAGATGAAGGCTTTCCTGATTTGCAGCTTTAATCATATGTTTTACAGCCTTACTGAGTCACTGCTTGATAACTAATGCTGTATGGACTAGATTGATAGCTCTGTTTAAACAGTGCATATCAAAAGGCGGAGAAATGAGTGCATTGTGGTTTAGTGGTCAGTCAGTCTATTAGACCGCAGAAGTTCCAGTGTGCTTGATTCAGACTAATTCTTTGTGCAGAGCTTTTGAGTTTAAAAAAGCTGCTTAAGAAATTAATTTTGACTGACATAGTATCAGGAGAGTTGGGACAGCTCGGGACTTGCAGCCAAAACTGGTAATGATGGGGTTTTGCTGAAGGTGATAGAAGTGTGGGGGTTTTGACAGCTGTCTTCACATGTCCTAATTTCATAGTTCAGTTTATACCTTCTGTGGTCTGACCCTGTTATCTTAATACCACTCAGTTACATTTTTGAAGTCTTTCTATAATTACTCTTTTTCTCTAAGGCTCTGATTTTTAGCATTGGTTTTGAACACTTATATGATTCAGGTAACTATCTTTTTTATCCTGTTTTTTAAGGGGGAGACCTCAGTTACAGGAAACAACAGAATTCTGACCTGAACAATGTCATAACAGGTTTTTATATGGCATTGCAATAATTTTGTAATGGGTGGGGTACTTAAAAAGTCTCCAGGGCATGAGGAACAATTACAGTGCTTGCAAATATTTCTTCAAGAAAGTTCAGTGAATACCTGGTACACTAAATAGGAGCTTAGCACAGGTGCTACGAGTTCATTTTGATACTGAAATGGTTTATGTCAAATGGGGAAGTGCTGTGTTAGACCCACACATGACCTTAAACGTAACCACGACCTCTTTATGATCCCACCACGTTGATGCAAGTCCATGCCTGGGTTCTGGTTTATGGCAAGCCTGGGGGGTACTGGGGTGCATGGGACTGTCAGGGCGCACCTTGCTCCACAGGATGGGCTTGAGGCACACACCATCCCACAGGGAAAAACCTGTACCCTTTTTATTCCATTAATGTTTCCTGGAGCAATATGTCTTATGTTTATACATGTCTTGACTTCCTTTGAATCCAAACTCAGCTAAAAGCATGCAGCACTACTAACTTGAGCAGAATTGTTTGTAAACACAAGGCTTGAAGTAGCTTCTGCAAGAGCTCTGTTGCTGCTGTTGGAAGCAGCATGTGAAAAATGAAAGGACGACTTATGGTGCTGAATACAATCCATTCATTCTGTTATAGCTTCAGTGCAGAAGGCTTTCATGATTTTGTGTGATCTTTGTGAGTGGTGAAAGTCACATTCAGACACATTTTTGGGGGAAAGTACAGTGTCTTGATTGCAGGCACACAGACAATGTCCTTTTGATGTTGCAGCTCAGGAGACTGCCTCAGTTGTTTCCCCTATCACATATACAGAGTAACTTTTATACTTTGAGCCTAGTAATCTTGGTTTGAGGCAATTGTGGAGACTCAAGTGACCCTTTGTGTGACTGTAACAAGGATGTTAACCTTACAACGCATGCTCACAGGGAAAGTTTCAGCCCTAGTTTGCATCAATTTTTAAGACCTCTATGGAGCTGTGGTCGCTTGACCTTGGCTGGCTGTCAGACGTCCACCCAGCTGCTCTCAGTCCCACTTCAGGGGCTTAATAGTTTCCACTTCAGAACACTAATACCAAGATTTGAAAGCCAGGCACCAGACACCATGGTGTCAGGAAGCCCTGAAGGCAGACAAGTTCTATACTCCTTCCTTTAGTGCTTTTGCTCCTATTTCGCTCAAAATCTCCACTGCTTTTGTGTTAGTGTTTCTGCTTGTACTTGTCCTTCCCACCCCACCAAGCCCTTTCTCTGTCTGCTTTCAGCACACTCCAGTGTTTTCTTGCTTAAGGATAGTGTTGAGACATTTCAGTGCTATGTGAAAGCACAAATCTTTGTCGCCCCCCCGAGACAAAGCAAAAGTGTCCTCACACAGATGAACGAAATGGAAACGTTGACAGGTCAGAATGCTCACCAAGCTGTGGTTGGGGTGAGGGTACAGTGTATGCCCTCCTAGGGCTGACCCCATATATCTCACATTTGTTCAGACTCTCCGGTCCTGCCTTGTCCTATGGCATCAACACCGTTAGTGTCAGAGTCATGAAAGGATGAGTGCTCCCAACAGTTCTTCCTTATAAGGAGGGCAGCATACAATTTGAGGAAATACATCCCATTTCCTGGAAATTCTGTGCAATGTGAAAGGAGTGTGCTCTGCACATGAATGAGCATGTACATGGCCAATAGAAGTATGTGAAAACTTTGGATCTTTACTGTTCCTCACTGTTGACACACGCTGGCTCCAGTTTAACCCTTCCTTGCAATGAGTGTGCTCTGGTGCTGAATGTAGTCTACCATGTTCCTCTGGATTAGAGTGTCCTTGAGATGTGTTTATCCTTGTTCCACAACATCTCATGGAGCCTGTGTTGCTGTTCCCTGGAGGTTTTTGTGAGGAGTTAGGTGCTGTGTTACAGTTTCAGTGATACATTTCTTGCTTTACTTGGGATTCAATACTAAATGGGTCATTTGTGTTTGTATGCAGCTGAGGTGGAGCTTCATGGCTTCTCTGCAGAGAAGTGGAAAAGTCAGTTCTGCCAGGGTAGTAAACTTGAGGAGGTGGCTTGAGAGCGTAGGAGAGGACAGTGCATCTTGAAGTGATGTGAAAGAACAGGAGAAAGGAATAGACAGTAAGAACAAGAGGAAGATGGAGTCCTCATAGCAGCCTTCCAGTATCTGAAGGGGGCCTATAAGGATGCTGGAGAGGGACTTTTCATTAGGGACTGTAGTGATAGGACAAGGGGTAATGGGTTAAAACTTAAACAGGAGAAGTTTAGATTGGATATAAGGAAGAAATGCTTTACTGTAAGGGTGGTGAGGCACTGGAATGGGTTGCCCATGGAAGTTGTGAATGCTCCATCCCTGGTGGTGTTCAAGGCCAGGTTGGACAGAGCCTTGGGTGACATGGTTTAGTGTGAGGTGTCCCTGCCTGTGACAGGGCAGCTGGAACTGGATGATCTTAAGGTCCTTCCCAACCCTAACGATTCTGTGATTCTGTGTGTGTTTCTCTCCTCATCATTCCCACCATCTGATCTGATCATGGGAATGAACTTCCTCCACAGGCCTTATTTCTTTTCAGGGCCCAGCTGCCACTGGATGAGGCTACATTTCTCCGTAACCATTAACTCTTCCCCCTGCATGCTTCCTTGGGCAGCAGTAGCAGAAGTCACAATTCTGGTGGGCAGAAGCAGCAACCAGCTGGTTGGGTTGCTCTAGGAAAAAGAGCAGGGAAGTAGGCCATCCATCTATTCTCCCTTTGGTGGGTTTTAGGTGCTAACTGCATGGCTTTACCTGTGCCAGCCTCACCTGGAGGATTGCTTGTGGACAAGCTTGCCCTTAGGGAGCATAGAAGAGAGTTCTGTTGTTCTGTTCTGTATTCATGGTGCCTACTCCAGGGGCTGTGTTGGCGGGTCACAGAGCTGTGTCCATGGCTCCCATTGTGTTTTCGCTTTGTTAGCTGAACCCTGCTGGGGTTGGTGAGGCCATGGTGAGGTGAAGTGATGTGAGCCAGCCTGTGCTGTATGGGGCTGGATCCCCTGGTCTGCCAGGTTTGCTTGGTGTTGTCTTCTGGAGATTCCCACAAGGTGCTCTGGCTGTTTTATGGAGAACCTTAGCCCTGCTCTGGAACCCTGGTGCAAGGGGAGGAGGAGTGTGAGAGGGACAGGGAGCAAAGCTGAATTTAATCTGCAGTCTTCAGGGACAAGGGTGCTTGGGAGATCATAACAAGTCCCCACAACCATCACACTGGCATCTGGTCGCTTCTAAGACAGGGCAGTGTATCAGGAGCCCACTCTTCCCTGTGGCAAACTCTCTTGCTATCACACTGAGTGCCAGATTTAGGCCATCTAAAGCTAGCCCCTGGCCCTAAAATTCAGTCACGCACCTGAATCTTTCTACTGCTGCCTTAATAAAAGCATGCAGGGTCATGATCCTTTTGGTTATAAAAAGAACACTGACTTCAGAAACAACTGTATCCATTTTATATCCAGCCCAAAATATTCCCACCTATTCTTTTGTACATCCCTCCTCTTAACGTTGCCACCTTTTACCATGTAAATGAAGAAATTCCAGGTCTGTGAGGAATTGGGGTGAGTAGCTTAGCTGTACAGATGCAGTGAGTAGCTTACCTGTACAGATGCAGCTGCAGTTGAAAAGCATACCTGAGTGAATGTGCTATAATCCTCCTAAATAATGAGATAATGTCTAGCATGTAGCTTTAAATAACAGGTAGTTCTTGATCTTCCATAGCATTTCCAGTGACTCACTTCTCCCCCCTCCCCACCCGCTGCAGTAATACAGAAGAGTATTGAAGCTCCTGACTCAGAGGGAGGCATCCTTGCAAGGCTTCTGGCCATGCTGGAGCTCCAGCTCTGCAACACTATGGAGTAGATGGTGGGGGCATCACGGTAGCAGGTCAGGACTGCACTAACAATAACCCAAGCACGGAACCAGTGGTAGCAAGCCATTAAAGTTTGCTTTGAATTCTTAGCCAGAAATCTGGTTGCCAGAATCTCGGCTCTAAAATATTCTTGTATCAAAACTGGGTGCTTGCAGAAAAGACGTTCCAGGGGGCACATCTGGTGGCTTCTCTGTCAGGCTACACTAGGAAACTGCAAGGTGTGAAAGTTAAGAATAGACAAGTGTGCTCCCACACTGATTTGTTGTGGTTTCATGGCTTTTGAAGAGAAAGGATCTTCCGGCAGACCCATAGGAACACAGGGCATGAGGCTTACAACGCAGGCCAAGGGATCGGGTTTGGCTGCGCATCAAGGGAGCTGTGGGGCAAGGTTCTTGTGCATTGACCCCTCCAACTCCATGAGCCCCATTGTTTCTCCCTCTGGGGAGCAATTCAGCCGGTACTGCAAGCCAGCACGTCACGTATGCACTGACTGGCTGCAGCTGGCCTGGTTGCTCTGGGAGCTGCAGAATGGCAGCAGTGACATGCTGCCAAATGTGACCTGACAGCCCTGCCATGAGGACACTCAGGACTCTGAGGGAGACAGGCAGAAGTGGACCAAAGGACTCGAGTCTCCTGTTTGCCCCATGAGATGTCAGATGTGACAGGCACATGGATGGGTCTTGGTTGTTTTCATGTTCATGCAGCCTCCATTCATGATGCAGCTTTGAACATGTAGTAAAGCCACACTCTTACTTGGTGCTGCTGCAGGCAGCTGTGCGCAGCCAGCCACCAGGTCTCTGCTTGTAAGAAATGTATATGAAATTTTCTTGCCGTCGGGTGAGTGTATTCAGAAATGGATCTATGGAAGTTGGGCCAAATTTCTTGGTGATGGGAGTGGATTTTCCTGTGCCTTAAATGCTGCACAGAACCCCACTGTCTATTTTGACGCAAATGAAATCTGCAAATTTGCTATTGTTTCCATGTTAAGCATGGGGATATTCTCTTTAATTTCTGTGTAAGAATGAGGGACTTGATTATTTTTTTGTTGTTATGGTGCAGTGTTTTGAAATGCTTAGGCCAGAAAACATTCCGCATGAGCATGATGTTCCTATTTCTTGCTTCTCAAAGGATAGAAATTTGTTACCCAAGTACTGCTGTGGCATAATGTGTGGTCAAGCACAGCTATTCTGAGATTATCCCTGTCAAAGGGCTAGTGCACTTAGTTCATGGTTCACAACCCTCAGTTAGATGCCCAAGAGCCCTATGAAATAGATAGAAGAGCTGCATGTCAACAGTTGATACGCACAAAAGTTACACACCTGAGCAGGCAGCTCTCTGGCATCATCAAAGCAATGCAGAAAGGACTGCACATGAAATACTCTCATGCACTTGGATTTAAACTTCAGCCCTCTATGAAGTAGGACGTGCAATTCAAAACCCTTGCCTGGGTTTAGATGCCTTCACCACCCCTCTTGCAATGGACTGCTAGCTCACTATCTTAGTGACAAGTCATGGAGAAGGTGGAGCTCATGGTACCCACCACCAATACTACAGGCTAAATGTCTGAAGTGCCTAGGAAGAGGGAATCTGTGCTTGCTGTCACCTTGTGCTGCGCAGGAGAGCTCCCACTTTGTGTTCTGGTGAAGCCAGAAACTTGTTCATAAAGACAGAGGGATATATATATATATACATACAAATGCAGATTATTTTTTAAATAAACAATTTATTGTCCCAGGTCGGATCCCTGCTTCTGGGACTTTGATGAAGTACTCTGACCACTACCATGGAATCATAGAATCACAGAATGGTTTGGGTTGGAACGGACCTTAAAGCTCATCTAGTTCCAGCCCACTGCCATGGGCAGGGATGCCTTCCACTGGACCAGGTTGCTCGAAGCCCCATCCAACCTGGCCTTGAACACTGCCAGGGATGGGGCAGCCACAGCTTCACTGGGCAACCTGTGCCAGTGCCTCACTACCCTCACAGGGAAGAATTTCTTCCTAATATCTAATCTAAATCTACTCTCTTTCAGTTGCATATAGTGCATATACTGTACTGTGGCATATAACATAGGTAGTGTCTCGTCTGTGTGAATTTTGTTTGTTTGTTAATTTGATGAGTGGCCTGACTGAGCTGCTTTGTGCCAGCAAAGTGAACGTTCTCTGAGAACCCAGCAGTGTTCCCAACACCTTTTGGGGAGGTGAGCTCTCAGGCGCCTTCTCTGTAAATTTTGATGACCTGAAGTGTGAGACCGGCACTGAGATGCTGAAGTCGTACATTTGGATGTGCAGATGCTTCTACGGATCTGAGATGTAAATTCAGATGTCAACGAGAAGTGACTACATGGCTTGTGGGATGTTTCAGCTGTTGATTTCTCTTTTCAGGCTGAGCAGACCATTAATGAGTGAATGGGCTCCACTGGGGAAGCTTGTCCTCACATCATGACAGCTGACAAGGCAGAAGCTGGAGAGTTAGCTCTGGAGCCCCTGCTCACTTGCAAACTATGCCTCTGTGAATATTCCCTGGATAAGATGACTACTCTTCAGGAATGCAGCTGCATCTTTTGTACATCGGTAAGTTCCAGCATTATCTTTACATTACAGGAGCGATGTAATGGGAGATGTGCAGAACTGTGAGATGGGTTTGCTTCTCCTGTACAAGAAATGTGTGTTATCTATGCTGATAGAGGATGCTCTCCTGCTCCACTTAGGCGTATACAAATCTATGGGGCCAGATAGGTTACACCCAAGAGTGCTGAAGGAGCTGGCAAGGAGCTTGCTAATCCACTCTCCATCATCTATCAGCAGTCCTGGTCTAGTGGGAAAGTCCCAGGGGATTGGAGACTGGCCAACATGACGCCTCTCTACAAAAAGGCAGGAAAGAAGACCCTGGAAACTACAGGCCTGTCAGCCTGACCTCAGTGCTGGGGAAGGACGTGGAGCAGATGGTCCTAAGTGAGATCATAAAGCATGTGTGGGAAAATGGATGGATCAGGCCCAGTCATGAACCATGGGTTCATGAAGGGCGGGTCCTGCTTGACCAACCTGATCTTCTGCGATAAGGTGACCTGCCTGGTTGATGAAGGAAAGGCTGTGGACATTGTCTCTTTGGATAGTAAAGCATTTGACACTGTCTCCCGCTCTCTCCAGTGTCCTCCTGAAGAAACTGGCTGCTGATAGTCTGGATAGGTGTGTTCTTCACTGGGTTGGAAACTGGCTGGATGGCTGAGCCCAACGAGTGGTGGTGAATGGTGTCACATCTAATTGTCAAGCAGTCAGTAGTGGTGTCTCTCAGGGCTCGGTGTTAGGGCCAGTGTTGTTTAACATTTTCATTGATGATCTGGGTGAGAGGATTGAGCGTACCCTCAGTAAATTTGTGGATGACACCAAGCTGAGCTGTACTGTTGATCCACTGGAGGATAGGGAGGCTCTGCAGTGGGATCTGGACAGGCTGGATCAATGGGCTCTGGCCAATGGTACGAGGTTCAACAAGACAAAGTGCTGGGTCCTGCATTTGGGCCATAACAACCACATGCAATACTCCAGGCTTGGGGAAGAGCGGCTGAAAAGCTGCGCAGGGAAGAGGACCTGGGGGTGCTGATTGACAGAGCTGAACATGAGCCAGCTTGTGCCCAGGCAGCCAAGAAGGCCAAGAGCATCCTGGCCTGTATCAGCAATATTGTGGTCAGCAGGGCCAGGAAAGTGATCATCCCCCTGTAGTACTGGGCGCTGGTGAGGCTGCACCTCGGTTCTTAGCCCCTTACTACAAGAAAGACATTGAGGTGCTGGAGCGGGTCCAGAGAGTGGCAACAAAGCTGATGAAGGGTCTGGAGCACAAGTGTGATGAGGAATGTCTGAGGGAACTGGGATTGTTTAGTCTGGAGAAGGGAAGGCTCAGTGGGGACCATATTGCTCCTACAAGTACCTGAAAGGAGGTTGTAGTGAGGTAGGGTCTGTCTCTTCTCCCAAGTAACAAGTGATAGGACAAGAGGAAACAGCCTCAATCTGCGCCAGGGGAGATTTAGAGTGGATTTTAGGAACAATTTATTCACCAGGAGGGTGGTGAGGTATTAGAACAGGCTTCCCAGGGAAGTGGTGAAATCACCGTCTGAAGAGTGTTCACAAACCATGTAGATGAGGCCCCTGGTGATATGGTTTAGTGGTGGAATTGGCAGTCCTGGGTAATGGCTGGACTTGATGATCTTGAAGGTCTTTTCCAACCTAGCTGATTCTGAGATTCTATTTGTCTGTCTTGCCTTATTTAAAAGACTTATCTGTCATTCTGCTTTTGATAATATGTGAAAGGGTTTTGTTCTTTTTAACTTTGTAATAAATGTACTTGGTTTTATTTTTTTAACAACAAATTGTGGATAAGCTTCAAGCAAGTACATTTAAGTTTTGCCCTTGATTGTTTGAACTCATGGAAGAAAGGTGGTATTCGTGAAGCCAGACTGTGTGAGAGTATCTTCATTTATTCTGAATTCAGGAAAGCTTAAATGAGGTAAGAATCCAGCTGTGTTTCAGGAAAGCAGGATAAGATCGATTAATATACATTTTCAACCCAGACCTCATGAATTTTGTTTTCCATGCCAATTTCCAGAAAACATTTTTGTATCTTAGTTTTAAGAAAACTTACAAGTAGGTATGAAGATATTGCTTTAAATTAAAAAAAAAAGGAAAGTTAATACCTTTACAGTGCTCCCACTGTTCTCCAAGAATTAAGTGAATCTGGTTCAGTATCATCAATGGCACATTAACCTCAGTGTTAGCTGGGCATGGAAGGGAGGACTGCTGAGGACTATGCCAGGCAGCCCTGGGCTCTCCACTCCTCCAGGGCACTGGCCAAAGGGAGAGGTCGGTGATGGCTAGGGATGTTGCTGTCCCTGCCTGTCCCCAGTTGATGCTGCAGCTGCCACTCCATACATACACCCCTTACCTGGCTGTAGCAGGAAGAGCATCTGCTCTGAGCTTGGTTCTCCAATGCCATGACAGCGAAGAGGAGAGTACAGGCACAGTTGTTTGGCATTTGTGCAAACTTCGCTGACTTCCTCTGAACCAAGAGCCAGCTGTGAGTGACTGCTGAATGCAGCTGGGAGAAGCTTTAGACATGCTCTGTTTATTTCAGTGGGTGTAATATGTCTCAGTTGTGTTTACGTACCATGCCTACCCTTTGTCTGGCTGTTGTTGCCTGTGTCTGAATATCCTCTCAATGGACATGTCTGGACTGATGCAACAGAAACACGTAGATCTTACATCCTGTATCAGAGGGCTCTTGAAACTTTTAACTTGCCTATATGGCTTTCTGTCTTGAATCCAGAGCAGTTTCTGGGAGGCCGTATATGTTGCCCCTTGGGCAGCACTGAAGAGTAGAACCAGAAGCATCTTGCCACAGAAGGCTTTGGTGCTGGGGCTTGCATGAGTGAGTGCTCAGGGCCACAGCCTGCAGTAGCTGCACTAGTATGCAATGCCCTAAATTTCCTCCTGCTTATGGCAGTGCTTCTAGATTCTTTTATTCTAGCCTTAAGATAGAGATTGGGGTAAGAATGTCAACTGTGAGCTATGGGATTGAGTCCATAGGAGTTTTTCAGCTGGCAATGCCTTTCATCGTATGTAGCTTATTCTTATCTCCTACCACTAGGTTAATTATATAGATCCAAGAGTAGTTTAAAATTTGAAATTGAAAAGGGCTTGACATGGACATAATAGGTTCTGCTCTACTAAGATGAAACAGTTTAGTTTCTTTTTTGTTCTATTACATGTGTGACATCTTTTTTTGTTTTTGCTAACTAATGATGATTCCACATCTATGATTGTTTTTCACTGCAGCATTTTTGGCTGTGGTAATAATTGGAAATTGTTACTATTTAGGCATCTGTGGGGGTGAGCTTGTATCTCCTTTCACTTGTAGTCTTTAAAACCAAGGAATTCAAATGAGTTAGAATTGTGTACAGCTATTTTTCATCTTAGAAACTCTTTTAATAAACATTATCCCTTGTAAAAGCTGTGTTCTAGCCAAAGTAAGTAACCTGTGTTTAAGAAGATGTATGTTTGCATTTTGGTGGAATGTTGCTAGTAAGACAGGAGTTTTCAAATAGCTATACACATTTTTACTTTCTGTGTTCAGAGAAGAAAAAGCAGATGGCTTGCAGAACACACCCTCTTATTTGGTAGCCTGGTCAGGTCTGAAGAGGCATCAGCCTTGTATTTATCAACGTGTTTTGCATTTGTAAGACTCTACTGAAATGTGAGATAAAGCACACACTGACACATCCTAAGAATTTGAAAATGGCTCTAGAGTACCTGATGGCTTCGCAGTTTGCATTACTCAATTCATTTCCTATACCCATAAAATCTTTGTGGAAGTGCCATGGTGTGGCCCACATTCTTCTGTATATATATATGTTCAGCAATGTATGTGTTACGGAACTTTCTGCTATTTGCCCCATTCCCAAAAGTGGAGGGGCTGTCGTCTATTCCTGATACTGCTTATCTTGTTTTTGTCTTGCCATTCATCCTTCTTGTATATTTGGTGGGATGTCCTTCCTATCTTCAGTCCTTTGTGCTTTTCTTGTCTTTCAGTTTTTTCTGCCATGAATACGCCCATGTGCAACTGCTGAGGTTTTACCCCTATGGTGGTTACATCACTCACACATGTACGTGAAATAATTATGCGCTGTGTCTGGCTACACCATCACAAGGTTACAACATACAGTATTTTAGTCCACTTGTATCTGGGTTCAAAGGAACTAATATTAATTGTGTCCTGATTGGTACACCTATAGAATTATATTGTGAATATTAGACTCATTCCTAGTCAATTCTACATGTTTGTATCCTTTGCTCTTCTCCTTCCCTCTGGTAGCTCCAGAGGTGCCTCACACAGGCAAGATTCAGCAGTGCTTGAAGAGGGTAGTACCAGAAATGGATGGGCCGACCACCTAGTTTTGCTTTTGGAGGGGGCACTGGATGTTACCCAGGCTTTGGGACTCATTAAACTAACTGGAAAGTATACATCTTGGACACTCCTGCCTTTTCAAAACCTGGCTGAAAGTGGGAAGATAGCTGCCAGAGATGAGTGGTGTGAGCACATGCACCTCACTTCCTATTGCAAGTAGTTCCTTGGTAGCTGGCCCAGCATAAATTACACTGTGGAAGCAGTAGTGAGGAGTGTAGGACTAGCAGTAAAACTGGAAATACTAAGGGCCCTGTGTAAGACTTGGTGCGAGTCTGGAGCCTGTAGCAGTCATGGAGATGAGGTTTTACCAGGTGTGATAAGACTGCTATGGAGGCAGTGATGATAGAAGAGAATCAGTGCAGTGCTGTTACGGAAAACATGGTTTTGGGGGTCAGTAAAAAAGCCAGTGTCAGCTTCTTCCTTGCATGACTATTCTGTTTGGTTTTGTCTTTTGTCTTTTCTCCTTCCTCCTTAGCATTTCAGAGTCCTGATGAGAGCCAGGTGAGCAATAAAAACATTGCTGCTATTTACATCAAACAGCTTCTTAGATCCATCTGTGTGTTATTTACTGGAACAGGGTTTGATATGCCTAAGACAACAGATAACAAACCCTGAAGATATTTTCCCGTGTGTGCTTCTGTTGTCAGCACATGTTTGTGCAGAACTAGTGTTATTCACCCTTCTTTTTTTCCAAGCAAATTCTTTGTTGGGTCTTACATTTCTGAGAAATATGTGAGTTAACTGAGTAACAAAAGGTGCAAAACAAATATGATGATACACCTGTTTGTTATTTTGGTGCACACAATGCAGTCTGAATGACATAAAACTTCATGCAACCTTAGAAGAAGTCAGTGTGCAACGTTGAACAGAAGCCCAGGTAGCTTCTGTGTTGTCTTGGCTATTCAACAAGTAGAAGGTGATCTTGAAGGTGTTCGTGAGAACAATATTTTCCACTGTAGCTATGTGTGACAGCAGGGCCAGGGCTAGACATGGGTGTAAAAGGCCCTTCTGCTGCTATTGGCAGCCTGGCACCCTGGGCAGCTGCCTGCCTGGTGAGTCAGGGCCTTGGGAGGCTGCAGCCTCTGACAGGGGGGCTTGCATGCTGCTGCCCACTACTTTTGTTAGGGGGGAAGGGGAAACCCTTCCAGAAATAGGAGTTTCTCTGTTGCATTTAAGGCTCTTCTGCTTTCCTTAATCTTTTTAAAAGCAGCTTCAGGTGGCTAAATACTGACATTTTGTCCTTGGTGCTGTGGAGCCTCAGATCACTTGTGCAGGAGAGCACTGCAGAAGTGGAGACAAACTGATGTGGAGGATCAGCGTCATCAGCAAAAAGCATGGGCAGAAAAGCCTGAGAGCAGAGGAGACTGAGTAGATCAAAGGCAAGGAGGAGGCAGATGACAAAGAGCGTGGGTTGCCTGATAAACGAAGGAAATGCACATGAATACTTCAGTGAAAAACTACTTAGTTAAACTTCTGAGTCAGGGAAAATTTGTATTTGCCTCAATCTAGCCAGCACTGGGTTTTAGCATCTCTTCTGTTTCTTTGTGCTAATTTTCAGGAAGGAATTTGGTCTGCTGTTCTTCCTCCTCTTTCCCCTATCCTTGGAGACACCTGCATGTGCTCACAGCTACACCAGAGCACTACTTTTTCCTCTTCCTAAATAGACCTTGAGCTGTAAAATGCCCTACTTTGTATAAAGCTCACCTCAGGTTGTTTTCTGCTTCCACTCACAGGTAGCAAGCTGTCAAGTTTTGACATATTGGATTCTTTTTCCCCCCAGCTTGATATTTAAAATGTTTCAGAATAGCTTTGTTTTAAAGTTATAAAAAAATGGAATTCCCACACCTGCTGTGTTGGCACTGAACACATAGCACTTCTATAGTAACTTAGGTGGTTTAAGAACTTCTTAAATGCATTTCTGTGCAGAGTCACATGAAAAGCAGAGTTACTAGGGGTACTAAAAGAGTGCAAATGTACCCATTGCTTTTTGATGGATGCTAATGTCCAGGAAGAGGGGTTACATATTTCTGAAGTCAACAGAGGTGGCAGCATCTGGATGGTGGCCAAGGGAAGACAGGTGAGGAAGAGGGAACTAACATGTTTAATGACAGCACCACTTTGGTGAAGTTGGTGTTATTGTCATTTAACAAATGAAGAAACAGATGCGAAGTAAGTTGTCAATGCCTCAGAGTGCTGCGGTAGCTGAGCCAGCCTGTGGCTTAAGCCTCATGCTCATGTCTGTTTTTGTAGCTGTTGGTTAAGACTGGGTTTGGCCTGACACAGATTTGTTTGCGAAAGAAATGGTATTCGCAGATGGTTTGGTTTTGGGAAGGGTGAGTTTCTCTGGTCCTGTTCTCTTGTTCTTTTCTGTTTGGTGGTAACATTTCGTGGCAATGATTACCAGGAAACTATCCTGACTTTTATGAAAGGCTACCAGGATATGGCGGGTTATGTGTAAGTATTAGACTATATATCTGAGCAGAATCTAGCACCATTGGTAGCACATCTTCTAAGACAAAGCTGATAACAATATATTTCTCAGATACGCTTGAAAGATTCCCTAAAAAACAGGCTTGTGGAGCAGCGGGAGGCCATTATATTTTGGTCCATTGTCATGTTTGCTTGCTGTTTTCACTTGGTCATGACAAAATGAAATGCTTGTCAGTGATGTTATTCCTCCCCTTCTTACTGAGCCACAAGATGACTATATGTCATTTGAGGCTAAAGGGGCATTTTCTCACTTTCTTTCAAGCATCTCTCTCAGTAAGGCTCTAATGTGGCCTGATGATCTATCCATTTGAAAGCAATTTCATTTATCACTGTATCTAGTCCTTAGCAGTTAAAATACAGGTTGAGAAATGGAAATGTGTATTTCATTGCATGTCTGTTTTTTTCCCCTTTAAACTGTGCCTATTATAAGTTTATCTCTAACAAATTAATAAATGGCTATTTCTGTGGTGTACTCTTAAAAAATATCTTCAATTGGAAAAGCTCACGTTTTCCAGGTGAAGTGCAGATGCCTTCAGGCTAATTGCCAATAGACTTGACTGATCTGGTTTTAAGACCTGTTGAGAAACTCTTGAGATATTCCAGGAGTTTGATTACTACACATTGAAAGTGATTAGGCCATTTTAGAGATTAAACCTGCAGAACTGCAGATGTCAGGACAACGATGAACATAATACTAAATGTTATGTAGATCTGTCATAAACACTATCAGTACTGTTGTGGGGGCAGAGTATATTTATTTGAGTACACAACTGATTAAATGCTGAGGCGATCAGGGGGATAAATTTCAAGTTCTGGCATCTCACAGAAGTCAATAATACTCCATATTCCATTTAAAACAACATGACTACTACATTGTCTTGTGTAGCCACTGAAGAATGGGTAAATGGTTAGAAAGAAATGAAAGTTATGTCTTACTGAATAAAAAGTACATAAACAATCTTGTGGATTTTAAGATTGAAATCTGAAGTTTTCTTAATTTTTCTGAAATTGAACTTGTCTTCAAATTATACATTAGTAAGGAAAACCCTCTTTTGACAAGGTGCCTTCAATAATTTCTTGCATTTTCATATTTAATGTAGGTAGGTCATGCCCTAGTACTGGTTAGGAAATACTGTAGATCCATTTTTATCCTTTATGCAGTTTAAAGACTTAACTAATCCTTTACTTATCCTGCATCAACTGCTTTACAGTGACTAGAAGCAATTTCTGTAGCATTTGGCAGGAATACAGGCCAGCACTTTCCATTTCTTTCTTCTTCCTACCCATCCTCCCATGTTTCTTAATGAAACTACCTGTTCAATTTTGTCATGTCACATATGTGGTTTCCTTCCATGCTTTTGCATCCAAACCAATGAGGCTGCGTTTGGGGAGCTAAAGAGCTGCATGCAGATGGGAGATGAGCAAGGTAATGAAACATGTCAAAGCACTTGAAAAAGCAATATATGGGAATGATTGAGATCCATCTTTTGTCTCTGGTACAGAGATTATCTGAAAATGGCTTTGAATAGAAACATAAGATTTCACAGTAAGAGAGGTATAGTGTCTTTCTCATATCATTACCTAGTAACATAATACTGAGATTATACTTTGAACTCATTGTTATGTTAAAATGAGGAACTGTTGTGGTCCCTTTGCAGTTTAAATACATTGCCAGACATTTTTTTCTTTCCTTTTTTCCCTGGTCAGTACATTGAAAATCCCCTCCACACAATAGACTTCAGGGGAAAAAAAAGTTGAAACTAGAGCAGCATGTAGGAGAAGTGTTGAAATGAAGAATTCATGAATAGCCTGAACAGAATTTTCTGTTCATGGTGCTCACAGCTGACCACAGAAAACACTTTCAAAGGTTAGAGGAAGTGTTCATTACTGAAGAAGGAATTTCTCATGTTATTAGTTTGTGCATTCCTGCATTGGGCTTTTAGGTGCTTTTTTAGAGATTCTTCCCTCATGTTACGACAAACACTTTCAGCAAAGCCTGAGCTCCAGGAGAGGAATGTGTACTTGGGGCATATGTAAATATTTACCTAAATTGTAATCTTTCTTACAAGTCCTGCAAGATAAAAAAAAAAGAAATGCATGCATGTTGCATGATAATTTGATCCAGGTACTTCACAGGCCTTAACTTACTAGATACTCATGAGTATCATTTTGTGAAGTAGGTGAATGGATATTGACTTTATCAAATAAGAGGAAGGCAATGGTCTGAAAGACACAAATGGCATAAGAATAAAAATAAAATCTTGCCCCAAATGCTTAGACAGAAAATTGTTTAAAAAGCTGTCATTATGCGTGATGAATCTCAGGCAGATTAAAATTACTTGTAGTACACTCTCCACTGAGACTGACAACAGGAGGATGCTTGGGAAAGTTAGCTCAGCACCAGAACCTTCTGTTAGGTGTACTGACTTTTACTGGTGGAATTACATTATCACATTTGAAAAGATTCCTCTCGCTTGGTTGCATCAGGGTTTTTTTTGTGTATCCCAGAACACAGATATGTACATGGTATAGTTGCTCAGTGGGGAAAATCTGAGTAAAGTGAACATAGCTGATTAGCTTGCACTTGCAGGTATGGAAATTAAAAATCCTCATGTTGATGTCTAGCATTTATTTAAGGGTGAACATAATGTAGCCAAAGCTCAAATGTTCTGGTCAGCAGGATTCAAGCCTGTTCAGGAAGACCACAATAGACTTTTAGTCTGTTTCCTCAACCATTTTGCCTTGACTATGTGGCACGTTTGTTGAAACCTTGCTGTGTTGGTAGAAAGGTCACTGTTGGTGACTTTCTCTGGCCATGGAGAGTAAGACGATGGTATCACTATCACTGTAAGCCGCAGGTCCTGTTGTGTGGCTTCTCTGGCCACTGACTGCTGTCCATGCTTGTAAGTCACCACACTGTGGGAAATTCATGGGGAGCGTAGCCCAGGGGTGTTGAGACCATGTAATTTCTTGGATGTCAAGATTAAGATCCTTTCAAGGAGCTGCTAATATCAGAGAAGGCTGAGTATCTTGATCTTACCTTCACTTTGTAGAGCAATTAAGTAGCATAGGTACTGTGTATAGTTTTCCTGAGATACTGCTCATCTTTGTAGACAAAATGAACAAAAAGTCTTTTGTATGTGTATATATTTGATGTCTGTATAATGTATTCTCCACAGTGTGGGAGGACATGCTGCTGAGAAGGTCAGTCATGATTCATTATATAGACATTGAATCCTCTTTTCATCACATTTGCAGCTTTGTAGATCTTTTCAGATACTTCTATTTGCTGCTTCTCAAGTAGCTAAATTAGTAGCTGAGCTGTAAAGAGTAGTAAAACCCCTCTAAAAACAGTCTTATTTTAAAGTTATTTTAAAATTCTAGTGATTTTCCACTGGCTCTTCTTTGCTGCTGACTTGTGAAACAGGGAACAAGAAGTTCATGTTCATGTACAGACTTAGTAAGAAGCTTAATCCTTCAGTGGTGAATGTTAAATGCTTCCTTTGAGTTTCTCAGCACCTTTAAAGTCCTTCCATGAACTTGTTGAATTACACCCACAGCACCTTTTCCAAGTGCAGAAAATCAAGGCAAAAATTCAATACCTGTAAAAGCTGTTTAACACAGAAGTTTTCTGTGGAATATTTGATGACCCATGGCACTTCACAGATCTATTATAAAATCTCTCCAAGTCACCCTCTGAAAGAACAGCATCATTTAAAAGTATTGCAGAAGTCTCCAGTTGCTCACCTGTCCTTACCTGCAACTGAGAGTGAGCTGGAAGACAAGGAGAATCCAGATGCATTAGCAATCATCACCTCTGTTCTCCTGGCTAGGTAACCCTAATTGTTAAGATACTGCATATTGAAACTGATTGCAAAATCCATACTGTGGGTTGAACCTCCTTAAGAGCTTCGTGCCCATCCAGATGGGTAATTGTCAGTGCTCTGAGCTCTGTCCTGGAAGTCTAAATTAAGAACAAGCCTCTGGGCTGCTTCTGGGCCTGTAGTAACTTCTTAGGCTTTGTCCTTGCTCTGTAACCGGCTGACCTGAGCTGCCCCCAGCATACAAATCCACTGTACCATGCTGTCAAAACAAATTACTAAGTGTCAGGCAGCACCACTGAGGAGACAGAAGCCAGGATCTTAGCGAAAGTAAAAGGTTGCTCTTCCATGCTTGCTGAGGAATTCAGGCAAGCAAACATTAAGGGAAACAGTCCTCCTTCCCCAAATGCTGCCCTGAGACTTGATCCAGAAAGTGATAAGGTCTTCCATGAGGAGAGGTAGGGAGATGGAAGGAGGCTCTGCTGAAGCAACACCCACGATTCTAAGAAGTGCACCAAACATGCTGCAGCATGTGCAGGCTTTGGGAAAGGAGCTTAGGGGGCAGGACTTTCTGTTTGCATTGTTCATGATGGAGGCTGGGTACAGGGCGCTGAGGCTGCTGCTTGAATAATAGAAGAATAGCTCCTGGTTAAATCTGGGCTGATATTCCCAAAGGAGCTAACTAATACTGTGTTCAGTTACTGACATGATTTCTTTTTTGCTCTTCACCTGTATTTCCCTCACCTCCCACATACTCCTTGCACCATCAGTTCCTTACAGCCTGCTCTGCTGCTTTCTTACAGGGGTGTGTGCTAGATCTGAATCCATTAGTGCCTAATGAGCTAGATATTTAAAGCTTACCATTTAGGTTACACCCCTACATTCTTCTAAATGAATATGCTTCAAATATTTACAGATCAGAAGTAAGCTCATTTAAAATAATGAGTTAAGCTGATGCTACTTGCTTGAACTAATACCTCCATATAGTTCATCGCAATTAACCAAAACATGTGGACATGGACATTTCAGTCAAGAGACAGACAGGATAATAAGGAAACCTCATTTCCATTTGTAAAAGTCCTAATTATCCTGACATTTAAGAGGGTACCAGTTTCCAATAAAAAATACAAATGAGGAAGTGTCTTTAATCAAAGCACGATATGCAAGGCCTTCTCAGAACAGTCCAAACTAATGCTGAATTGAATGTTAAATGCCTGTAAATACTGGGAAAACATTTTGTGAAGACTCTTGGGACTTTACCAGAACTGATTATAGAATCATAGAGTCATAGAATGAATAGATGTTCCAAAAGGCTGTGATTTCCCCGTAACATAGCCTTTTGAACTCAGTGCCTGTTCTGAAAGTTGGCCTAAGGTCTTAAAGACCTTACACCTCGACATATTTCTTCAAAACTAATGGGGCAATATGGGAAGAAGGCAGGAATACTGAGGGGGGAGAGGAGAAGTTTATCATGTGGGCATGAAAGACAAATCTGTAGGGAACAAAGCTTCATTAGTCTTGCTGCTCGTAAATTATGTTGGTTTTCATTTACAATAAACTTAGGCAAGCTGATACTAGAATTTGTCATTATTTTGAGGAGACTCCCTTTTTTGTTTGATTTAAAAGTGTGCTTACTTAGTTAGCTGTGCAGTTTGGAGGTACAATTCAAACCCTGTCCTTTGGTCCATTGCAGGAGGTTTATGCCATGAAGCCTCTATTGCATGTATATGTGTATGTGTATGTGTATGTATATGTATATGTATATGTATATGTATATGTATATGTATATGTATTATATTATATGTATATAAAAAGACAAGCTAAATATATTTGAAACCAGCATGTGGGGAGGGCTATTTTTCCTTTGAGGGGGTAGGCCTGCCATTTTTGTGTAATGGAACAATTTGGAAACAGTATAAAGCATTCTCCATGCTGCAGGTGGACTTTGAATTCCTGCTCCACAGACTAGAGGCTAATGGTAAATCATGGTAAACTATTGAAATTACCTGATCTATGTGGGGGGTTGGAGGTGGGGGGAAGAACCGATAGCTGCACATTTTCTAGGGCAGATTATAACCCCCTAACTAGGCTATAAACTCTCTTCACCTTTTATGCTGCTGAGAACAGTAGTCTCTTTCTTGTAAATGAGGTTTCCTACAATGGATACTGCTGGCTGAGAGTCTGAATTAAGAACATAGTTGGAAAGACAAAAGAGTGAAGCCTGTTTAATTAGGATGAGAGATACTCTCCCCGTTTAAATCCTCCAATCCCAGTTTAGCAGAGCATAGGGGTTGTTAGCACTGAAAGGTCTGACTTGCTGACTTGGGTAAATGCAATGCTCAGCAGATAAAGTAATGCATAATTAATTGTTCTTTGTTGCGTTCTTTCCAGTATAATGACTTGTAGCATTCACACTTATAATAATTGATGTTTCTATGTGCTGGAGCTTCAAGACAGCCAGTTAAGGCAGTGGAGGTGTGGTAGCTGGTGGTAGCTGTGCAGCATCTATAGCATCTGTGTGTTACCATCATGTGGGCTATAACTTTTTTCTTTCTTTACTTGTTTTTAGTGCCTAAAACAGTACGTACAGCTGGCAATTCAAGAAGGTTGTGGATCTTCTATCACATGTCCAGACATGGTATGCCTGAACCATGGGACCCTACACGAAGAAGAGGTACCAATACTTTCTTCTTTCTCTCTTTTTTTTAACATACCTGCCCCCCCCCCCAGTCTTCTTGATATCTACATAACGAATATGATCATAAACTTTTTCCTCCCTTTAATTACCTTTAATGAGCTTTTGGCAAGAAGCCTGACTGACAAGAGGAACTAGAAACAAACAGATGTTTTTCAAGGGTTTTGCACTTTTCCCTCCATCTGTGCCTTGAGGAAAGGCTTACTTGGCATCCTGACAACCTCTGAATTACCCATGCAGGTGACTTAACCAGAATACCCTGTATCCCAGAATTGCTGAGCCTCCATTACTGTTGTCAGTTAAATCAGATTTGATTTGAGTGCAAACACTGTAATTCTTGCACCTCTTGTAACTCAAGAGCAAGAACTCAAAGTGATGGGCCAGAATTTCTTCATGTGTGTTTTTAGTGGTCTGCAACAACCAATTTGAAGTCCAATATAAACATACAAGACTGTATAGTTATATAGAAAGAAAGGTAACTGCACAGCACTGGGTGGAATTTCTTAAGACATTCAAGTGTCTTCACTCCCAAGGCAGATACGGGACAGGTTGAGAGCTCAGAAGCTAAATGAGGTTTAGGTAGGGCTTTTTGCACATCAGACACATGCACAATCAGACACATGCACAATCTTCCAGTGTAACTGGAAGATTCAGTTTCAAAGTTGGAGGTGGAAAAACTGGAGGGGAAATTGTGCTCTTCAGACCTTCTTGCACCACTTGGGACAGTGAGGCCCAAGGGGCTTTTAGATGGCTCCTAACAGGCTGCCTGATGGCTTTTGCACCAATGCTTGAACAGCCTCCTGCCTGATTTAGGGATGGTGTAAAGTTACTGAACTGTGTTTAGCACCAAGCCCATGATGTGGGAGAAGCTGTTGGCAGCGTGGCTGGAACCCTAGTAGGTCCCAGCTGTTCTGTGCATCTAGAAGGCCACAGAAGACTGTGGACAAATCTGATGTTGCCCTGCAGCTATTCTTGCTTTGTAAACCAGGTAGGTGCCTGCTGGGCCTGAGAACCCACGCAGGAAAAGAAGACAAACCAGGAAAAAAAGGTGGTTAAGGGATTGTAGCTAGTTTTGCGCATTCTCTCTGCATTTGTTTGCAGAGACAAAATTAAAGAGAATCAGGTCTCCATCCCTGAACTGAAGAAAAGCAGCTTACCTTCTTGGTTCCCTTGAGCCCTGTGACTACAGATGACATAGGTGTGGTAGAAGTATATAATCTTATTAAAATGCAGTCACAGGCAGTGAAATTCCCAATACCAAAAATGCCTATTGTTCCGGAAGAAAATCATGATCTCCTCTCCAGCATACCTTTGAAACACCATGCTTAGCTGAATCAGGGCCTGGGAGTTGCAGCTATGTTTGTCATGGCATGCCAGGATATGGTGGCACTTTTCTTTGGCTGAATACAGCGATTGTGGAAAGTAGCCAGCTGTTTCCTTTCCTCCTTCTGTATAGATACTGAGAGGGCGTAGCAATGTTCCTTCTACCCATCCCACCAGGTTGGGGGTTTAGTCTTGAAAACGTGTTTTTTAAAGAAAATTAACAAATGGTAGCATTATGATGCTATAGGAATTATAGAGATATATTTCCCCTTAGTAAAGCAGGAGAAAACTCCAGGGCAGGTATAAATGAACCATTAGCTTAATCCTAGGGTGTTTTCTGGGCTGAAGGCAGAATGACTAAACAGCCCAGATGCGCATTAGTATCCCATGGATAAATTAATGTTCTGATGCTCCCTTTTGGCAATGTGCTTGAAAAACAGACTTACACTTGAAAAGCAAACAGGCACCCAACCTGATTAAAATGAACTGCTCATGTATTTTGCCAAAACCCTTTCTTTAAGGACCTCCCCCCCACAGAAAAGCCCCAAAGGAATGATAGAAAGTATAGATTATCTCTGTTAATAATATGAAAGCTTAGTATGTAAACTGCAGAGTGTGTATGAGCACTCTGTATTCTGTATTGGTCTTTTTTTCAGCTTTGTGTTAGCATCAGGGTTTTGAAAAAATACTTTCCATGTCATGTCCATTTCAGACTCTGCTGTGCCTGATGTTTCCCAGGTACCATTACAGTTTGGAGAAAACATAGCAGTTCAGACTGTCTTTGCCGTGGACATGGTGTTAAATTGGTTCCTAAACTTTGGGCTAAATTGTGTCTGTTAGCTAACATGGTTGTTTTGTTTGCTTTTTAAATGCCTTTTGCCCTTGCCTGTGAAGGTGAATTTAGACATAATCTGAAGTGAAGGAAAGCCTTTTAATTGACTTTGGTGTATTTTGGATTGAACTCGATTCAATGAGGAAACTGAACAATTAATAAAAAAGCTTATAAGTAATTCATAACACATTATAGCTATGAAGGTTCCTCTGCCTCCCTCTCTCAAGGTCTTTATTCATACTGTATAGAAAATGTTGGGAATTCAGGCTTTACTTTGGGTCTTTGTGCCTCTTTGGACCTGAGAAGAAAATGTTCCAAAAGAACTTAAAATGAAGAGTCATTTAAACTAGAAATGTACTTTTCAGTGCTTTGAAAATATGTATCCTGACACCCCTCTGTTTGGTTGTGGGCTTGGTTTTTGGTTTTGTTTTGTTTTTTACTTCCAACAAAATCCAGTCAAAACTGGTACATTTCCCAGCAGTACTTTTTTGTTTTGACAATAATACATTCAAACAGAAGGATCTGTTCCACTGGAGTGCAGTCTTAGGTCAGATCTTGACCTGTTACATCAAGATAGCAGCTGCTTGTATTATAGCTGGTTTCAAGTAGAAATAAATGGGTGTTGGTGGTGGGAAGGCAATGGTTTTGGTACAGACTCTGTTTCAAATAGCTGGTTACACAAAAAAAAAGGGAAGTTTAAAAGCAATCTCATTAAACAAGATGTTTGTCCTTTTAAGCTCTAATAGTATGGTAAACAAAGATGATTTGGATTCCTTCCTGGCAGCAGAAGGTAGGAGGAACATCTTACGTTAGTACAGTTCTTTTTAGCCATGCAGATTTCTGTCTAGAATATTCCTGTCTCTCTTGGGAATTTGCTCCATTGATTTCATTGGACCCTAATCTAAATAAGGGGTAATTTATCATGGTTTGAAATGGTTTTGTTTGGTGCAAATCCAATCACCAGTGTAAACTATGAATCGGGATAAATCTCAACTGCAAACAGGGATTTCTAATGCAATACTCACTCGGATAATGTCTGGGGAATTGTGCTTTGCTCTTTCTGATTCCTGTATTGTTTTGAGGCTTATAGCATTGATGCCAATGATCCATGTATACATAACCTGATCCGGATTAAAACAAGGCAGCAAGCAGTAAAGGAGTTACTGATTTGGGCTGTCCTTTTGTGTCTTTTGAGAGTTACGCCTTTGCATGCAGTGCAGATTCTGCTTATTGTCACTCCATCGGGGTAGACTATGATCTGCACTAATACTAACCTGACAGAGGGTTGTCGGCACTTCGTAAAGTGATGCTGAAATGGGACAGTGACCCAGATCTTAGAACTCTTAATTACGCTCTATTCCATGCACAGCTGAACAGAAATCCCGTTGGGTGTCAGTTTAAAATAAGAGTTTTATTTTTAATTTGAAAATTGGTTTACAATTTGCTTGAGGCAATTGAAATGGTAAAATGAAGAGGAAGCTGAGAAAATGTTGCAAGCCAACCTGTCTTTTTCAGGGTCAAAATTACAATTTTGGTTCTTACTTACTCGTTTTTAAATAAATCCAAGCGGAGCAAATGAGAGAGTCTTAATTTTGTTTTTATTTGCCACAGAGTAAAAGAAGAGCTCCTTAATGGACAAAATGAATAATTTAATATTTCATTATGACTCTAGTGAGCGTGGTAACTGGTGAAGAAAGGTGTGGGTGTAATTTCTAACAATGAAGAGTCTGAATTCCCATGCCCCTTTCAAAAGCAAATCACCGCCCAAGTTAAAACTGTTTTGCACTCCTTGCAAAGCCAGGCAGTGCCCATGTGACTGGGACTTTCTCAGAGGAGGGCAATGCAACCCCTTTGCAGACAGCCATTGCTGCTGCCAATGCATGATCTGCCCTTGTATATCTGCTAAAGTGAGAAACGGGGAAGCACTTGTACTGGTGAACTTCCTTGCCTTGGAATTATCAAGGTTTGATTCATATGGGTGTGAAAGGAAGTAAGATCTATTCAGTTTTCTTGATTGCCTCCTTGCATCTCCCTTGAAGGCCTGAGAATAGGTGGAGCAGTGATTTTCCCTTTCCACTGTGGTAGCCAGCATTTGAAAACAGGGGAGTTGTTCTTCCTTGGCTCCTGGTTACTGCACTGCCTGGGTTACAAGGAACACTCTGCCCCTGTGTAAACTGAACCTGATTATTTCAAATGCTTTCATTTTCCTTCCTTTGCTCTTTGTCTCGCATAGTAACAGGGCCCTGGTTATCGCACCACATTGGGCAGCCTTTTTGGACACTTGGCAAGGGTCCAGCTGGAGCCTTTTGTGGTAGCGAACCTTCAAAATTTTGCTTTTTTTCCATTGATATTTTTACTTCAGGTGGAAGCTGCTGCTGTTAACGAGAGATCTTACACGTTCTTGTGCTCTATAACAAGGGTATTTTAACTGCTTGTGTTGTTAACAGGGTATAGAAAACCAGAAAACCTACTTCAAGTCCCAGCAGCCTGCTAAGTCACAAATCAACATCTTCTCAGGAGAGAGTTCAGAGGAGTTCTTGCCTCTCATTTTCTTCATAGGCTTTTATTGTAACCTTAACCCAGTATTAAAAAAAAAAAAAGAGAGGGAGAGAAAAAAGACCAAAAACTTGTCCTGTAGCATTTCTGGCTACATTGAATAGTTTCATGGCCTAGAATAAGAAATGTCTGCTTTCCGACGCGCTTATGGTCTTTCCGTCTTGGCCCTTTGCCACCTGCTGGAGTGCTGGTTTGCTTCTTCCCCAGATCTACATCCTCTGTCTAGCCCAGAAGTGTGTGTGATTGTGCAGAAGAGGAGGTGTTTAGGATGGACTCCTGCACGGGGGTGGAGAAGTTGTATGGAGAAGTTGTATGAAGATGAACATTTAGACTCTGATGCCAAGCAGAAGATAAAAACCTAATCCCCTTACCATGTTTACGGCTGTCCTCCTCAATTAAGCATAAGTGGGATTAAGTTCACTCAGGAAAGGATTTGCTGGGTGTTTTTTGGGACCTGATACTCATTTTTCTTTTTTTTTTTTCAATTGAATTTGCATGTACAGCTTTGGTGTGTCCCCAATTTCAGGCAGCAGCAGAAATTGTGCATTCCTGTCTTCTTTCCTAACGATGTTAAACCTGTGGGAGGCTTTGGCTCAGCCCTTCTCAGGTTGATCTCAGTGTGGGTGTTACTGGGGTCTGATCTTTCAAAGCCTGGGGGAGTCAGTGCCACTGGTGTGTGTTCAACACCCAGAGCTGTATGCAGGGATGGGGGACCTGAACTGTGAACAGGGTACATAAGAAGAAGAGTGGAGTTGGTGAAACCAGTGGGAAAGGCTTTCATGGTAAAGCCAGGTTTCCAGTTGGAGAAAGGAAGGCTTACAGTGCTGCCTCTGCTTCCTATTGAAATCTGCAGTGACACTCCTAACTCCACTCCCACTGTAATCGAAAAGGCTGATTTTTATATGGGAAGTTCTGGGCTCGATAGAGCTGCTCATGGAAAACTGTTTGTTAAAAGCAAAAGCAAGCACAGAAAGACCCCAGACAACTAAACAATTCACTCAAGTGGCTCTTACAGCATTGAGATGCGCTGTTTTAATTTAGTCGTAATGAAGGGAAATTTCAAGTAGTTGCCAATGCTCACCCAGCTAGAGAAAAGCAGTGACTTCTTTTGTTTTCCAAACTCCATTTATATTTGCAGCTGTCCTGTGGAGAAGTGGGCAATACTGAAATAATGTGTCTTGTGGATTTTATACAGCTTTGCTGGTTGTCATCTTTGCTGAAGCTGCTGAGCTTGACTCTTTTCCCCCTGTTTGATTGTTACTTGTTTTCCAAGGGTGTTACGGCTGATTTCTGATGAACAAGTGAAGAGTTTGCCAGGAAGCACTCCATGTCTTGCAATCATACTAATGTAACATTGTTTAGACATGCAAATACTTTCATACTAAAAATAGTTTACACCCTGAATTCAGAAATTGAACAAGGACAGTACTTTTGACCCAGGGCTGTCTTGCTTGACTAAGAGTATGCTTTGTTCAGATCTGTTTGTGTTTCCCATTGTGATTTCTTCAAGTCTTTTAAGTGTCTTTGAATACTTAAATCTTGACATCAGATAAATGATCCAAATATCTGCTTCAGAATGCAATTTTAATTCCAATTGATTTGATGTGGATATATTATTTTCTTTTTTTTCCATCTACAAAAGCAAATTATCCACAGCTTGATGTTGAATTATATATTGGATTTTTTTTTTGCCTTTGTATTTCTTCTCACAAGTGCTGTGTCACACATCCCAGAAGGATAGCAAGGGCCAATGTCCACTTCACTGAGGACAAAATTTTGCCTTTTACAGTAATATGAAGGACTGTGTTGGGATGCTGGATATGAGGTTTGAGAGCCCTTCATTTTGAAACTGCCAGTTCTGCACTATCCCACAGTGCCTCAGATGATGAGGTGCTGTATTAGTATTAGTCTAGGTTTATTTTCAATAAAAGAGAAATAGATTTTCAGTGCTGGTACAATATTACAAATGAATCAGATAAAGAGAATGATCTGAGTCCAACAAACATGTGTCTCCTGAAATGTCTGTAAAGTTTCTTTGAAGCCCTCCTTACCTAGTATGCAGGTTTGTTTAAGGGCTTTAAATAGGGTGCTTGGTTTTCCTACATAGACTGTTAATTGTCTTTCAGGCTGCTAGTTTAATTATGGTAATGTATAAAATGTATCAGCAAAGCCTGTTTGTCTATGTCAGCTAAATTTGTTAACTTCAGTTCCCAGTGGGCTGGTGCATGTCTAAGTCAAATTCCAACAGCAGTGCATTAACCATCTCAGCCCAAAACCCATGAAGTGAATAAAAAATGGAAACCAAAGAGCTAAGTGACCCCTGCCATTAAGGCTGAGGAACGAGGAACCATTCATTTGAGTTATATTCTTGTGCATGAACAAGAATACTGCAGTCTAGAAGCCTGGCAAGCTGTCACCCTTTGTTACGTTAAACCAACATGAAATAAGACTGAGAAGCCTGAAGTAAATAGAGAATCCACAGAGAAGACTTTCCTATGCATAGTAAAAAAGACATGGCCTGAGCTACTGGGCTGTGTTGCTGAAACAGGAGAGATCAAGAGCTACTTTAAATTTTGGAAAAGGAAGCCAAGGTATAGAGGAATGTGGTGGTGAAAGCAAGCAGGGAAAAGTGGTGGATTGGAGAGCTGGCTCAGCTGAGCAGGTTGTGTAGAGCAGAGTGCTTATTAATTCTTTTCAAGTCTGTGTTTCTAATGTTTTTCCTGTGTGTTTGTTTCTCATTTCAGATTGCCTGTTTGGTGCCGGTTGACCAGTTTCAGTTATACAAGAGACTGAGCTTTGAACGAGGTGTGAACCTTTCGGTTTCTATTACCTTCCTTTTTAACATGTCAGTGGAGGCAGCAGTATTACATACTGCAGAGACAAAGCCTGTTGGGCAAGTTAAAGAAGAGACAGAGAAGATACCTTTGTTCTGAAAGAGTTTAAGAGCAATCACTAGGTCTGACTGTGCTCCATAGACAATTTTTTAATCTATTTTTTAGTTTATTTTAATTTTTTCTGAAATTATTTTAGTGAAGCAGAATCAACAGACTGGTGTCTTACTGAAATACCACAGTTTTACTGAAGCTCGTGGGCAGCACCTTCAGATTGCATGCCTGAGGCTCCATTGTTCTTCCTGCAGCATGCTTATCCTGGGTCTTTGAGGTGGTGATTGTAGTGTTAGGACTAGACAAGGTGCTAGAGGCTGGTGCAGGATGCACACGGTCCTTTCATACATCCACAGGGATCTTCAGAACTTCTGGGGGAAACAGACCCTGCAGTTTGATATGGGTTTTTGCCAAAGCTGCTTGCTCCATGCAAGGAGCTTTTCATATGTAGAAGCCTCATGTGTGCTCATCTAGTGTATTTTATTTTTCCTGAGGGATAAATGAACCCCTCATTACTGAGTAAGGCCCATTAGTAAAGAAGTTTGAAACTGAAAGTGTTACTGGGGCCCAGCTTTCCTATGCCAGAGGCCGGCCTTCTGCTTCAGAAGAAGGTTCCTTGCCAAGGCTGAAGAATAAACTTGCTAGTCAGAAAGACGAGGTCCCACGCTGGTTTTAAAGGCTGACACTGACTTGAAAGCCTCAGCTAGAAGCTGCAGTGTTTTTCAAAGAGCTCACTCCATGGTGGCTTGCAGGGTAGTGTATCTGGACTGATCTATTGTGACTCTGCCTGTTTTCAAACTTTCCCTGAAAGACTATTCGTGTTCTCGCTTTACATGCATGCCTAGATGCAAATAGATTGGGAACACCTGTATAAAAATGCAGGAGTTCATAAAAGTGAGGCACAGTAATGCACTTGGAAAGATGGTCATGTGGAAGAATAAGTGGGTTTTTACAGAATTTCGTTTGGCATGAGTCATGGTGAATGATCACGAAGCACAGAAACTGCAGCATGCCCCCGAGTTCATGGACAGATGCAGATTGTAGCTGTGATTTGCAAGCACTCAGGCCAAAAAAAAAATAAAAATTTCCATACCCTGCTTTATTTTTTATTTCTCTCTCCTATTTTACCTCCTTCTTGTTTATCCTTTATTCCTTAAGAAGTCCCTCCAGTTCAGAAGCCAAGCAGTGGCTTGTCTAGAGCCCTAGACAGGGGAAATCAGAGCTTTTAAATCACCATATTAAAGCAATTAAGAAACAGACATTCTTGCAATACATTGATCTGTTTTATATAAAACCTTTTTTTTAGCTGAGGTCTTGAAACTAAGGATTTCCTGGTATCTCCTCTGTAACTAGCAAAGCTGAACTCATGATCTTTTGTCCCATTCCCTGTTACATCTCTTTTCCTTTTTTTACTGCCTCCCACACACAGAAGCCTGAAACTTGTCTGTTTTTAAAATCCTCCTTTTCTTTCTTGCTTAAATCTGGCAAATATTCCTCCACCTCCGTTACCTCTTTTCTAAGATCTGTCCTTTCTCCTTTATGATGAGTAAAAACTGGCGTACCAGCAGCAGGCTTATACATAGCCTTTTTGCCTTGCCTATTGGTCACAGCAATAAATCTAGCGTACTGATTCCTGCTAACTAAAGCTCTGACCTGGACACCAGCCTAATCCAAATCCTGGCTAAGACCTTTTACCTGTCCTGGATTTAGCCCTGTTCTCAAGGCTGACCTTTATGGACTCATCAGTTGGACTTGGCTTATTAGCTTCTGGTGGCCTGAAGCTTGTCCTCATACCTGACCCCAGCATGGCAAGCCTGCATGCCCTGACCAGTGCCAGCCAGCACTGGCCTGAGAGTCTTTTTCTGAAACCTGCAATAAACCTTGCTGATGGCATCTGCTGGGGCTGAATTCTGATCCAGAATCTGCCCAGGGACTCCCAGCAGCAGAGATCTGTTGTGTCTTGTGTCTGTGTCAGCCTTAGTGCAACCTAGCCCTTTTCAAACATGGGGCTACAGAAAACCCAGGCCTCTCCTCTCTTAAAATAGACAGGTACTAGGGTATCCTTCGTGACTTGCTCTGATCAACAGAGCACTTTATTCAAACTCTATAGCTTCCTATTTTAGACCCTTCTTCTCTCAGCTTTATTCTGTTGAGATATGGGATCTTTGCTTCAGCACTCCCTTTGCTTTACTAGAAATGCTTCTTGGGTAAGTCAGAAGACTCGCTCTGTAGTGTTTGCTTACCAGTGTTGAAGTGATTGGTAAAGCCAATGCTTCTCACCCTTCCAGACATTTTGTATTGTGAGATGAATTTTGAGGAAAATTTTGAAGACCTGAAGAAGGGCTTATACGTCCAAAAGCTGTTTTTCCCATCCCCCATGCTAGCTATTTTGATAAGAGATTTCTTCTCCATTTCCTTATTAAAAAAAAAAAAAAAGGCAAATAATATTGGGTGAAAAAGTAGTGAGAAGTAACTGTTATCCAGTTGTATATCTCTGTACATTTGCTTGGTTCAGTAAGGACTGCACTGAAAATATTGTCTTGTGGGTTTTGTGTTCTTAGAATGCAAATGTTTTCAGGCTTAAAAGCAAACTCTCTTACGTATCTGTAACTTCTCTGCATTCAGTCAGGACCTAGCCACAGAGCTTCCATGCAGCATATTTTAACAGAAGGAACAGGAATTGCTCTGTGTCTGTTGAGGAAGGGGTTGATGTGGTCATCAGAAGTAATGAGGTAGAGGAATAGGATGTGGTTAGGACACATGCATTATATTTCTATTTTTGTGACAGTTGCCCAATAGACCAGGTGGTAGATGATGAGGATCTCCATTTTATGCCTGACCAAAAAGTAGTCCATTTTAAAAGGAAGTGTTCCTAATACTCTGTGAAAGGCATAGGCTTCATCCTTTCACTGAGTACCTCTCCTGAGCCAGAAGTTCTCCTTTCTTCAGGGTGCTGTCTTTCCCTTGTCTGTCTCCCACCTGCTTGCTTGTATGTCTTGTGAAAACTGGCCCAATTCCTGCCTGCTATTGTCACTGTGTGGAAAGGCTTTCCTCCTGAGAGTGGAGCAAGTGTGTCTTAACTGGCTCTGGGGAAGCAAGGGAAAGGCTTGGGAGAGAAATGCCCCTAACCAAAAGATGGAGAAGCTTGTTGCAGCAATGAGATAGCCTCTTTCCTTTTTTTTTTTTTGGGTGCTCCTTTTTATTTTTTTCTGGTTTCACTTTTAAGCCATGATAAACCAAACAGTATGAGGCAGCATGGATTGCAAAACACCATCTGTAGGTTCTTTGTAAAATGGAGGAAGTGGAAGAGGAGGGAGTTTCATCTCATGCATTACATCTTGCTATAACAAATTTGTAAAAATCAGAAAGATTTACAAGCCAGCTCCCCTCCTCCCAGTGATGTTAAAACCAGACATCCTAGCTTTCATCCAAAACCAGGACAGGAGAAGTCAGGCTTCCAGAGGTATGTGAGGCAGCTGTCTGTGGGAACTGCATTTTATCTCGTTTTAACTGCTGTTTATCAACAGAAAGCATACAGAACCTACTGTGTGTAGACTTAAATGCAATAGCCACTCCTAGGCCATGGTCTTGACTAGTTCAGAGTTTCTTTTAAGAGACACCAAGGGAAGCTACAGAAATAATGATTTCTCAGTCAGGACACTACTTTTTAAAAGTATATAAAAATGAAATATGGCTTGTACTGCCCATCCTTGTGTCTCCCTTCCTTCAACAAATGAAACTGCAAACTGTTCCAGCTTTCATTCAGTACAAACCAAAATGTTTGTTTGGCCTGTGGGGCAAAGGAAGCACATGTAAGAGAATAAGAGGAAAGAATGCAACAAGTTCGTGAAACAGATGGAGGTGGATGGTACAGGTGTTTTGCTGGCATTGCCTACAGATGACATGACTGGGGCATCTGCTAGATAGTCCATCCGCCAGCTCCTTTCACTCTGGGTTACCAGCAACCTCCTGCAGAAGAGCAGTACAGGCCAGGGAGATGTGCATAGGAGGAAGTGCCTTCAACTGTTTTAGCAAAATTTGCCAGAGGACATGTGTCTGTGGCCCTTATACAGCTTTTTGTTTCAAGTGGGACATTTTATCTGCTGGAGGTACATTGTAATGGCTTTGGCATCTCACGGTCAGGGATTTCTACCTGTTTCTGAGACATACCCTCCATCTACTTGTTTTCAGTGGTGGTACCAGAGAGCTCCCAGTGAAGGAGGAAAGGCAGGTAGCTCCTGCAAGCACAACAGCCCTTTTCTAGGGAGGCTCTGTAGGATGGGAGTGTTTGGCTGCACTTCATGGACTTGAGCAGCATAAAGTTGCGCACAGAGTGGGCACCTGTAACAGTGAATGTGTTTCAGCTGGGTTTCTGCTGCAGGTCCAGATTCCTTGAATATATGTTGGGGAGTGAGAGGAAGAATCAACATTTATCATTCTTTGCCATGTCTGTAACTCAGCATCTCCACCCTGAATCTCATGTTGACTATCACTGTATCTGACAAATAGTGATCATATAATAAAGTGAATATTAATTGGAGTTTGCAGGTAGAGGGGAGGAAATAAGGCATGCAATGTGACCTAACATTAATTTAATCACAGCCCTGCTGTTTACATGAAAGATACTGCATGGCTTGCACGCATGAAAAACATGGGATGGCCTAATGTCACAGAAGATACATTCTTCTCAGGGAGCAGCAGTTAGGTTAATCTTTTGTACCTCCTTATAAAGGCAAAGAATACATCCTGTGTAGTGCATTGCCATTCTTGTGATGCTTCCAGTGCAACTGCCTTAGCAGAGCACAATTGCAGACCTGCCTAAAGAAGAGTAGGCTCAAATGCCCACAGGCATGGTGGCTTCGCCACCCACGTTCAGAACTGGGTCTTGCGTACCTGTCACTGGAATGTCACTGGAATGGGAAGGGGACTGAATAAACAGTTTTATTTCTCTCTCTGATACATTTCAGAAGTCCACTTGGACCCCCGGAGAACATGGTGCCCTGCAGTCGACTGCCAAACGGTGTGCCATATGGCACCAAGCGAGTCGGGAGCACGGATGCTGGTGGAATGCCCATCTTGTCACCTGAAGTTCTGTTCCTTTTGCAAGGAGGCATGGCACCCACAGCACCTGTGCCAGGAAAACCAAATTCCTTTGCTAAATGAGCATGGGTAAGAGGGGAACCCACAGAGGTCACGCTGTCTTTTGGTTCTTTATGGCATGGGGTACTAGCTCTGTGCGTCTCATCAGTTTAATGAAACACCTTCTTTCTAGCTCCTTAGGTGAATCTCCAAGGCTTTCCTTCTCTCCTGGTGTTTCCTAAATTTAAGTCCTGTTTTAATTATTGTTTTAAATGATAATTTTATTTTTTAATACTTAATATTATTTGTGTACTTACAAAGTTTGGGTTGCCACTGACACTTCTGAAAGTTGAAGCCCTCCAGGGCTTTGAATCTACCTAAACAGTTTGCTCACATGCTAGAATTGTGACTTGCGCCCATACAAAAAATCCAATACACCAACGATATTCTAGGATTCTAACTTATATCCTAGATAGGATATCCTATCCAGTCAAGCTTATACTGTGATTAAGAAATCACCTCTGCTTAATATTTATCTGCATAGACAAATCTTAACTCTTAGGCAGAGTAAAATGTCCCATTTTGTGTGAGAAACCTGATTTAAGCTCATACAGATAAAGTTGAATAAGACATTAATCTACAGAAAGAGAGCACTTTTGTATTTAAATTAGATCATATCTCTGGCCATCTGTCTTTGTCTTTAGAATCAGATGACTTTCAGTGATATGCATTCAAAGTTTTCTATAAATTTTTTTTTGCAAAAAAATGAAAGACTTCCTTAAAATCTAAGCATTCTGCTTGCTAAAGACTTCATTGAATAGGAGTTGCCAGAGAGCTCTTGCCCTAACTTTTTTTTCTCTGAGTTTGATATCTGGCTTTAGCGGAGTTTAAGGTTATTTTGCCCAGGCAAGGACTGTTACGAGTTGCATAATCCAGTCTTGTTAAATGAATTGTGCAAGCTGTTTTGCAGCGTGCTGATTTTTAATTCTACAGATGATAGATTAGTGGGTGTACCGAGTGGTAGTTTTATGTAGCATAAAAGACAAAGGGAATGGAGTTTAACATTATATTAATAATCTTATACCTAGTAGTGAGTATACCTCAATATACTGTACTGAGCATAACAAGCCTCACACACTGAGTGCATTGAAGACAACAACATTAAATGCTCTGGAAAATAAGCTCAGCACACATTAGGACCTGAATATCAACAGTAATTACATTCACATTTAACTTTAATGTTTCCTTGCTCTTCTAGATCACTTATTGGAACAGAGTCAGAGGCACCAATTAAGCAGTGCCCAGTTTGTCGGATCTACATTGAGCGAAATGAGGGCTGTGCTCAGATGATGTGCAAGAACTGCAAACACACATTTTGCTGGTACTGTCTACAGAACTTGGATGTAAGTGCTGCAGAAAAAAAACACCTAGATAAAGGGTAAAGGGGCTGGGCTTAATCTGAGGCCCTGTACAAACTCTTCATCAATTTATTGATATCCTAGTGAATGTCTTGGCTCAAGTCAGCTCTTGACTTCATTTCTTTCTTCTTGTTCCCCCAGTGTTTTTATTTATATGAATATCTTTTTTTTCCATAAACATTTCTGTGGGTCCCATGCTAGTTTTCTGAGGGAAATGGGCCAGACCAGTTGCTTCCTGGAGGTCCATTCCAGCACTACCTTTCTCTGATTCCCTCTTCCAGTGCAGTAGCTAAAAAATGTTTGAGAGCCAGGGAAATAAGGGTCTTACACCTGACAGGTCACAGCCTGTTCAAAGAATGGCATGGTAGTGGGTGAAGGGGGTTGTTTAACTGTAGGGTGAGCTCATATAGACTAGGTCTCCTTTACTAGTCCATCTCTAGTGCCATGATTACTAAAGAGAATGATTGGTTAGTAGGTTTGGCTATAAAAGTATTGGATTATAAACTTGAATTATGAAGTACAGGTTGCTAGTTACTTCTCAAGGGATACCAACTAGTCTCAACTTGTGTGGCTTCAAGTTTCCTATCAGGATTAATAGTATGGGAAGTAATGTGCTCATGTATATTGCAGCTTCCCTTCTTGAAACAGTTGTCAGAAACAACAGTGGGAGTGTGAAAAGGACTTTGCCAGCACTTGAAATAAAATGTTAGGTGCTGCATATCTTTTCTTCTTTGTACTTTGCAGCCAGCAAACAATGAGACTTCCTCATTCTTTGTCCTTCCTTTTCTCAGCATGCTAAACAGGTTTTGCTTAGTGTCAGATCCTGTTTCTGTGTGTGAGCATGCTTTTTCAACATGATTCTTACCGCTTGCCCCAGAGTACATACAGTCCACAATTGCTTAACACTGTGCTGAACTGGAAGACTGCCAGATCTTCACAGACTCTGCAAACATGCCCTTATCAAGTTTTCATCAGTTCAAAATGAGGAAGAAGAAGGAAGCTGTAGGGTGATTTAAATGTGGTTTTTCTAAATATGCAGGGTTACAGGAGCTCCTGGCATAGGTGAAGGTACTACCTGCAGAGCCAAAGAGCAGGGCTTTAAAATGAAAGAGGAAGGAGCAGCAGGTTACAGCACAGCTGGCTAAGGGAGGGTAACACAGGGCATTAGTCACTTTCTAAAGTAAAAATGGATCATTTCGTAAGCATCAGTGGAAAAAGAACAAGGAAACAGGGATTTCTCTTTTTTAATTTTCCTGTTAAGCTTAAGAAGGAAATGTCTATAAGGTGTAGGGACAGCAGGAGAACAGAAGGTAGAAGTACTCAGAAAGATGATTCCTCAGGTTGCTAGTTTTCGGAAGTATCTGCTATTTACTTTGCCCCTTTATCACCACCAGATTACAGATGTGCAGTAGGTGCAACACATATACTTGTGGTTTTTAAAAGTGGGGGTGAAAGGTTCTATAAAATATCTCAGGTCCTACACACACCACACTTTCTGAAACTGCAAAAAGTCTCTCAAGGTAATTATTTGGAAGTGGGATGAACTAGTCTGCTGGCAGCTGGTAATTTTAACGCAGCATCGGGAAGGTTGTATTTCCAGTCCAGTCTTGAACCTCTCCCTGCAGTACTGTAACCTGTTCTTACAGCTTCTACTTTTGTTTTTCAGAACGATATCTTCTTGCGACATTACGACAGAGGCCCTTGCAGAAACAAGCTGGGCCACTCACGGGCTTCGGTGATGTGGAACAGAACGCAGGTGCGTTCCTAGTCAGCTGAGCCGAGCTCTCATACACGCAGGAAGCAAAGTGATTTTACCCTTCAGTGAAGGATAAAGATGATTATTTTTATGTTTTTATCTTTCTTTTTGAGATCTCTGCTGTGCCTGTGCATGCATATGTATATTTTATGTACCATGTCAGCTAAAAACATATTATTCACCGCCATGTCTTTCAGGTTGTGGGGATCCTCGTTGGACTAGGTATAATAGCATTGGTGACCTCTCCCTTGCTGCTTGTGGCATCTCCGTGCATCATCTGCTGCATTTGCAAATCTTACCGAAGCAAAAAGAAGAAACACAGCCCACCAACAACCTAAAACTCTGTGTCTCTCTGAGCCTCCATTTGCAGAGCCTATTTTTTGTGAGAAAGCACAATGGTTGTATTTTGGTGCCATACCTGCCAAATAATACTCTTCTACGCCAATTCTTGGGATAAGTGCCTATTCCTTACAGGCTACTCTATCACTAACAAGTCCCAGTGTGGGAAAAGTCTAGATTATCATGCAGTAGATATGGTGTAGGTTTTTGCTTTCTAAAAGGAAAATGGGACACCATTCAGTAGTGTGTACCCTTAAATGAGACAGCTTTTGAGACTGCTAGAACTTTACTATCTTCCATCAGCTGCACATGACTTGATCCTGCAGTATTACTCCACCTGTGCAGACCCAGTCATTACTTTCATGCTTTCTGTTGGTTCTCGGTGACGCTCAGACTCTCAAAAAGTTTGGGTTATTTTTCGAAAGAGGGAGAGGGAAAAGCTTGATTAAGTTCCTTTGTCTGTTAGCTTGTGTCCCATTAAAGATAGCAAACTCTTAAGAAAATATTTTTTGACAGCTTCCTGTCAATTGGCTGCCATGGCATTTCTTTTGGCATTGCAATCAATTTGATTTATGCAATTGAAATCCATTACAGAACTAAAACCCAACAAAACTATTTCTAACTAAGGTAACACTCTCTTTTGAGAGTCTGGACTACCTTGAGAAAGCTGGTATTTTTGTCAGATCAAACATGACATCTACCTTGAAATATCAGAAGTATGCATATTTCCCTGCCATTGAGCATGCCTTTTGTCAGTAACCTGCGAGCAGCAAACTTACGTGAGGCTAATATGTTAAGAAAGGCTATGATATGGTTCCTATTTTGTGCACAGTATTGGAATTCTGGTTGTGCCTGTGTAGAGTGGCCACATGGGCATGGATAGAATATGTTTTTTCAACAGTTTACATGAGGCAGCAGCAGGAACCCTGTTAAAAAGTTACACAGACCAGGCTAAGCCAAACCCTCCTTTAAAATGTTATGGACCTGCTGAAGCGAATACTTGAGAAATGCTGTGTAAATATAAGCTCTGTCCCTTGGTGGCTGTTTCTTCTGTCCCACTCGAGGTTAACAAACTCTGTTTCCGATGATTTTTACTTGCTCTAAATCTGAAAGGCTGTCATTTAATGAATGCTTCATTTTAATTTGGTGCCTCACCACCAGACTGATTCAGACTCTGGTATCAGTTACACCTGTGTAAGTTCACCAAATCCTCACTGAAAAGCTGGAATTACTCCAGGCTCACTCAGGACTAGCTGATGTCAGACTCTGCTCCCTGGAGTTTATTTCCTTAATGGCTGGTGCTCCTCACAACCCTGGCTGGTGGTGGCTTTTGTTCTAGACTCCCATCTGTGCATTTTTTATCTGTGGGAGCTGATCTGAGTTTGCACTATGTAATCGGTTGTAATTCCAACCCCCTTTCAATAAGGGCAGCAAGGTTTAAATGAGGTGCTCAGCCTGAGCAGCATGCTGGGCTCACCCTCCGCTGATCTGCCCTCCTTCCTCTATCTGCAGTGTGAGGCTCTCGAAGAGTCCTGTGAAGGGCATCTTTGCTGTTGCGTTTGGCCGAGCCTCAGGAGCTTTGCCTTCTTGGCAGCCATATATGTGACCTCTTTTTTGTGTAACTTTGCTCTCTGGTTACTGTAACAGAAGTGGAAGATGTTCTTATTTTAAGAAAGTGTGGTCTGTTGAGCAGACTAGCAGGAACAGAGGCCTTAAATGATATGGTCTGGTTTACTTTTTAATTGATTTCTTTTATAAATACTGTCTGACTTTGCTACCAGTCGTGACTGGAGGGCAGGCAGGGCTCACCAGTGTGAAAGACTATATTTATTCTCCATCCACAGCTTCGAAGGGAAGCAGAGAGGTAGTCAGTACATTCTAAATACAGAGTGCAATGCAGGCAACTGCCATTTATAAAAAATAGAGAATGTTTTCTGTATGTGTTTTCTTTAAGAGCACTAATAGTAGTGCTTGCGGGTACTTGTGACAGATTGAAGTGTCCAGCCCTTGGCTTTGCACTATTTTTCTACCTATGTTTTTATGGCACTACTGTAATTTCCATTTTATTTATGAACTTGAAGTTCAGAGTCTTACTTTAATGAAGCGTCAAGGACAAAGATATAGGAGCTTTATAGTCTCTTTAACCATAACCAGCATTGCAATGTACCAGTATCCTTTGCATGTTAAATTCATGGATTGTTCATGTTTTATGGTCTTGTGTATGTCCAATGCACCCTCTACAAATCTGGTTTCTTTCTGTGTCCCCTCAGTTTCCCCTGGCTTGTTTTTGCTAAAATGCCTATTGGAATGAAAGTGTCATGTTTTCTTCATTAATACTGCTGCGTTAATGAAACTGCCAAGTTCTTCCATGCAACTGAAGGCAGTTGTCCTACCCTGAATACACTAAGGGACACAAGGTCACCATTTAAATTGTAATACTAATTTAACCTTTGTTTGTTCTTTAAATGCTGTGTAAAATTAATGCAGATCTCTTGGTAAAGTGAGAATTTGTTTAATTGGTTTGAAAGATAATATTTTGTAACAGCATTTCACACCTGCATAGTTGTAAAGTCTGGGAAAGCAACACTATTTAGTTTATTTTTAACCCTTTAGCTAAAGTGGAGGGTAACTCCTTTCAGAGGCTAATTCCTGCAGAGCAGAAGGAAGGTGTACCTTTTCTGTGTGCACATTTTATTTCTGGTGCCAGTTTAGGTGCCTGGTGGAGGTACCAAAAGCAGTATGCAGGTGTTAGCACAACCTGACAGCCAGAGTGCCAGTCCAGGCATCTAAGGAGCCTGTACAGAGACTGGTAGCAGTGGCCTAGTTGGAGGTCTTTACACTAAAGCTGGGTAAGGAGAGTGTGAGCCGCAGGCATACCTTCCTTTGGTTGTGTGCATGCAACAAGTTGGCCAAGATAGAAGCTCAGGAAGTACTTTAGAACTTCAAAGCTTAAAATAGAAGTCTTACAAAGATTATTTTCTTTAAAAGGCTGTGTTCAGTGCACCATGTGTCCTGGCTTTTCATTGCACAGGGATACATGAGCAGGTGCTTTAAGCAGACCAAGACTTGGTCAGCGTCTGAAGATGTGCTAACTCTGCTGAGTAGAGCAGTACCTGTGCTCATGTGCTGGGAGCAGTAGGGCCCTGTTGCCTTGTTTTCCAGAAGGCAGCTATTTTGCACTAGCTGATATTGCTCACAGAGTTTCCAGAGAACCATTTTAGCAGGGATCTTTTTACAGTGTTGGGTTTTGGCTTTTTTGGTTGGTTGGTTGGTTTTCAACTGTATAAGAAAAATCAAAGTCACTTTATAGGAAATTTATTGCAACTATGACAAATAATACTAACAGAAATCAGGGAGAAAGAAACAAAAACAGGACTCCATCTACTCATGACTCTTCTAAATCAATGTAGCTGTAAATTTATCCTCTTGAACGCTATCTGCGTGGTGTAGTTGATGCATGTTAGTACCAGGCTTCACTGCTCTTTCCCCTGTGGCAGGTGGCTGGTGTGTAAGTAGCATCCAGGGTAGAGCTCAGGACTGACACAGGGCAAGGTACTGCACAGGAGCTGGAGTCTATGGCACAAGGCCCACCCTAGCTCCATCACCAATTTGCTCCATCTCTCTCACTGAGAGAGACCTTGGGGGTTTTAGGCCATTAACTTTATATTGACAGGATCTACAGAAGTCTCTCTTGAAGAACAGAAGTGTCAACTGTTGTGTTCCCTCTGAACCAGGGGCATTTAGCCTTCTGGGCTCTAGAAAACAGAAGATCTTAGACCAGTGCAACGAATCTGGATTTTTGCTGCAACTGGCCACAGATCTCCATGGCCACATATCTCATTATAATTTCCCAGCAGTCACTGGAGCTATGTCAAATACAGCTGAGGACCCCACTCAGCATCTCATATCCTTGTGTTAAAATGAGGATGATGATAACCTTCTCCCCAAATCACCTGCTAACAGAAAGAAAGTATTTGTCATGCTGTGGCGTAAGTACTTCCCTGCAGTATTTATTCTAGAATCATGGGAGACAGTCAACGCTGCCATTCAATATTTGATGATCTATTAATGGTGCATGGGGTTACATACTCCAAAGAAGGGCATGAGGGTTTAACGACAATTAATGTTTCTGCAGTGCTTTAATGATGCCGTGTGCTGTTGACTGTCCAGTAACACAGCACAAAGTCCAAGGGCAAGTTTAAAATGTACATAATTTTTACTTGGATGAACTAAGAGAAATTGTGTATTACCTTCGTATTTGCTTGAATATATATAGAAGTGGACAGAAATCAGCTGCATTTCCATAATGGAACAATGATATCAACTTTTAGCTGCTGTGTTGTCTGGTACCACAGTGAGTGGTTGTGCTGTAGTGCCCACCACTTAAAAGATATGAAACCTGTTTTGCACTATAATCTCCTTCTCCCAGTCACTATCATCTCTCTCAAAGTAGTTCCTTGTATGATTGTGTTTTTCATCCTCTATCTCAGGCCAAAGATTCTTAGAGTAAAATTAGTGTATTTCTGTGTATGAAGATAAAAATCTTCCAACAATTTTCTCCCAGGTTTTAATAAGAAATTTGATGCTGGGATAAATGAGGAAAGATAGAAATTTCGGACTTCGCTTGTTTAGACAAACTCATTCACACTTAAGAAGTTGTCTTGGAAAACGTAAATAAGGACTGCTTTGTTAGAGATTGTAAGGAGCCCTACAACTTTTGAGCTTGACAGGAAAGATGCTTCTATGACAAGCAGACTTTTGAAAATGTGCTAGAAAACAACCTACATCCTATATACATATTTTTATTATAAAAATCAAAATAGCGTCTCTTTCTTGGGTATACTTACACAGTCAGATAATTTTAAAACTAAACAGTTGAACAGAGTGTGCTAGTTATAAAACAGTTTTAAGACATCTCTCACACATGAGTGTGTAGGATCAGGCTCTTAATTTATGTGTCTGGCAATAAAGATGTGAAATTCTACCTCTCCTAGAGTAGTGAGAGTTGATTCTTCTGTGACATGCTGGAAGATGAACTTACTGCTAAGATTCTGGAAAACTTCAGTCTAATTTTTATTTGTCCTCTAGTTAGTAAAGTAATGAAGTGAGAGCTGAATGATTTTGTTGAACGGGAAGCTGAAAGGTCTGGTTGCTCAGAACCAATGTGTTTTTATAATGTATAATTATAATTTATACAATTCATATATAATTTATAGCTAGCAAATATTAAATATTAATTTTGAAGTATCATTGCCTTTTATCATATGAAAGATTTATTTTAGATGTATTCATCGTGGAAGCCTTTCCTCTTCTGCTTCCTGTGGAGAAGGTCATGGTGTTCCTACCAAGGTAAATTCCTATGATTTGGTGCAGTCCACAGTAAACGTTTACTGCTATTTTTTATTTATATCAGAGGTTTTGTCATGATCCCTCAATTTAGTTGAGTCATGCAAATTTCTGTTGTTAGGAAAGGCTGTTACCTAGCAGTAGTTTTTATTTGCCATCACAATTCAGGCTGTACAAGATGATACTGTTGACAAGGTTGACCAGCTTTTTAGAGGACACAACCTCATTTTTTCCCTTTCAGTCCAAGAAGCTTTCTCTTTTCTTGGCTGAAAATTAAGGACTTCAGTCATTTGCTTGTGCCTTCTGGATTTCTAACAGAAGGAACAGTTTCTGGTGGCCACATGCCAGGAGATCCCAGACAGGTTGAATGTGTGATGCTGCAGCACATGTGCCGTGAGTTGCTTAAATTTTAGGAAGGTGCCTGAGCTTTACAGCTTTCTGGGGCCCATGCAGTGGACATGGTGCAAAAAGGACTCATCCAGGCAGCTTTATGAGTGCCGCCAGTTGTATAGTGCTGGGCTGGTGCTGCACTACAGCTGTGATGGATGTGGACAACTCTATCGCAGAGTTTCATCAGGGGCCCTATCTCAAGCTGTCCCTTACCATAGCTACCCATCTACCCAAAAATTCCACAGCAAATCTCCGTTCCTTTCATTTTCCAGTCTCTCCTGTTTCAGTTTCAAAGAAACCTCAGCTCAGATGGGTTATTTGGAGCTCAGGTGGTCAAAGCATTAGCTTTGCCTAACGAGCAAGTCTTGTGAATGTAAAGCCAGCAGAACTGTTATGTACCACACTGATGTTAGCACCACAGGCACTGAGGGTCACCTTGTGAGAGCTCCCCCAGCATTGTTTAGTTTTGAAGAAATCTGTGTATTTTAAATATGTGTGACTGAAAGTGTCCATCTCTGACACTGAGGTGTGTTTCTGAGCACTGGTGCAAACTGGCAGTGGTCATGGATCCTTGCGCTGCCCCATCTGAGGCAGGTGCTTGGCTTTGTGTGCTGTAGGCAGAGGCACTGGGTTTAGCCAGGGTATTTGCAGTGCTCCCACCTCTTTTCAAGTTTAAGGTCTCCCAGATGGACTAGTGCAGCTTTTGGATGTAGCCTTGGATGGAGAGAAGCAGGAGAGAGGCTTGATTGGTCTGCAAGGGTGAGTGGCGCAGCAAAGAGCATCTTTGTCTCATCAGGAGGAATCATGCTCCTCTTCACAGGGCTGTCCCTTCTTCTCAGGGGGTTCATCTCCTGCACTGCAGCACACAAGGGTGAATTCCTACTCAGCATCTAGGTATTCATTTCCCTGGTACCTGCTTAGGCTTACATTTTGTTTATCTGTTTGTTTTCTTTTCCTCCAGGTAATACACTTTCTTCACCACTTCTCTCCTGGTGAAGGGCAAAAGGGTTTGATCTTTGTAAGATTTGTTAAAATATATTCGTGTTTATAAGAGGAAAGCTAACATGTATAAAGAAGTAAGTGCTTTTGTAATTTTTTTGTTGTATGATTCAGCATTTAAACGTTTTACAGATGCGATTTTTTGCACTCTCTGCATACATTCATAAAAAGAATATATTTATTTTCTGTCAGGTTTATTTTGGGTTTGTGTTTTCTTCTAATGTTATAAAATGCAGTATGTGCAACATTAAAAATATAGTGTAAAAACATTGTCTCGTCTTGTAATCCTTTACTGCCTTTAAAAGATGAACATAGAAAAATTATGGGAAGAATTCAAACGCATCTGGGGTGCGTAATGGGAATATTGAGAATGGACAAGTGTAGAAGAGGTAGGATCAGAATCTTAACTCTTATTTATTTTCTCAAAAAGTATAAGACATTAAAATCCTTTCAAAGGGAGTGGGGCAGGCTTTGTGTTAGCTCCTGGGTGCTGCTGCAGTGGCATGCAGATACCGCAGTGGTGGTGGTTTCTGCTCTCTTCAGGTGGGGTGCACGGTTACTAAAATCTGTTCCCATGCGAAAACTGGTGAAGACCATGACCAGGAGCAGCCTGACCCACCCTAGGCTGGGGTGGGGAGGGACACGCATGGAAAGCTGCATGAAGAAAAGTCTGCTGCTTCAGAGCCCACTTTCTCTTCCATTGCTCCCTCAACCCTACCTGTCCCTGCAGCAGAATTAGGCCTCCTGCTCTGTGCTTCTGAAAGACATCATGAAACACTACACCCTGCCATGCAATTTCAGGTTGCATGCCTTCAGATGCGCCTTAGTTTTCTCACACACCCACATCCTGCAGTGCCTACGAGAGACAATCACAGCTGTGTTTGTAAGCATCACATGTTATGGTGATGTTTACTAGTAAATATTTCCAGCTTATCTACGATTACTCAGCACCCAAAGGTAGGGTTTTCCACCTGGGTGACACATCCTTGAACACCCCCCCCCCCATTAGTTTGGTTAGAGTTGAGTAAATTCAGCACTGATGTTATTCCACTTAAATACAGCCATTTTATTTATTGTTTTCTGTGGCCAAGGTTCTGATCTTATTCTGTGAATGTGCAACAAAGCAGTGGCAACACATCAGTCTGCACGGTAACACAAGTGAAGTACTGCAGCAGGCAGAAGGTTTCCAGCACGGCACTTCTCTTTCAGAGCATCTTGCTTTGCGGTGGGAATGTGTCAGTTCTGACAAACTCATGATGGACACCAGCTGCTGGCAGCCCACATGCCTGGTGCCCTGCCAGCATACCAGCTGCCAGGGATGGGCAAACTGCCCAGCGCTCCACTGGGCAGACGAGCGAACTGCCAGCTCCTCACCTGGCAACTTTGAAGAAAACCCCCTACAAGCATTTTCCAAGCAAAGTTTGATGTTTCTGAATTTCTCTCCAATTTTTGAAATTCCGTATCAGATGAATGTGAACAATTTTCAGCAGAGCAGGAAGTCCAGAGGCCCTGTGACTCCTGGGTGGTCGGATCTTCCATGCTCACTTGTTCTTCAGCAGAAACAGGAGCTAATTGCCAGAAACAGGAACTAATTGCCACATTCAGTCATCCTCTTCGTGTGTATGGAGAATTGGCACTTGCCACTACTCCTGCCAACCCAAATATCTTCTGACCAGCCCTGAGAAGGGGAAAAAAATTGATGGATTCAAATCTGATTTCATTCCAGCTTCAATGTGCATTTTTTCTCCCAGTTCCTATAGAATCATAGAACGGTTAGGGTTGGAAAGGACCTTAAGATCATCTAGTTCAAATCCCCTACCCATGGGCAGGGACACCTTCCACTAGACCAGGTTGCTCAAAGCCCCATCTAGCCTGGCCTTGATGAACACTGCCAGGGATGGGGCAGCCACACCTTCCTGTTGTGCAAGTCTGTTCCAGTGCCTCACCACTCTCATGGTAAAGAATTTCTTCCCTATATCTAACCTAAATCTCTACTGTTTAAGTTTTAACCCATTACCACTTTTTTCTTCAACAGCCTTTTATTTCAGGGTTGTTTTTAACCAAATCCCTGGATTTTAAACTCCTCTTGTTTTTGAGATTACCCAAAACATAGTTTACCTTAACTTGTGTGTTTATAACAGCTATCTGCATGCCCACATCCCCTTCTGCACGGGGCAAGTGTTGCCTTAAACACTCGCCTCAGCCTGATCCATCCTTCCAGTTGACAAACACAAGCCGTATCACCCTCATAAAACACCTCCTCTGGTCTCCCAGCAAGTGGGTTAACATTTTTGCTCTGGGGTGACCCTGCAGCTGATGCTATCCACCCTATCATCACTCTGTCATGCTTGTCTGCAGGGCCTGTGACTCCTCCTGGGGATGCTACCTGCCCTGTAGGTGTTGATGGCCTCTGAGAAGGATTGCCCTTGCAAGTACATTTTCCAATGGCCTTCGAGCCTGGTGCCTACATGGCAGCTCCTTTCTATTTCAAGCTCTACAGTTCTTCCAATCTGAAAACTTTAGATTTTGGAAACCAGAAATCACTGAAAATTATACGTCTGTCTTGGTTTTCCACAGACCTTTCCAGGAATACCCCAGGATTACATGACAAAAGCAAAAAAAAATAAAACCACCCATGAAATCATACTTTTCAGAGCAAACACTTTCCATCTTGCATCATGGGTTACTTCTCACATGGGACCTCTCAGGCTGAGCTTGTCAGCCCAGAGCCCAGTTTGTAAATGCCAGAGTGATGTCTCAAGCCACTGCCATGCTGAGCCTCATGACTGTCCGACAGGCAAACTCAAAGCTGCAAGTCTGGGCTGTGATATTCAACATAAACATAATCCTTTCTTGTCATTCCTTTCCCTTGCCTGAGCTTTAGCGGGGCTATCAAGTGCACATAGCAGTAAGTATACTTTAAAACTCAGCAGGGATGCTGGAATAGCTGCTTGGTGGCAGAACTTGAAAGCAGCAACCCAGTGCTCACACCTGCCTGAAGATGTGCCCATGTTCTATCCAGAATGGGAAAATTGCAGGATCTCTAGCTTCTCAAACGGAGGCTGCAGGAAGTTTCTGCAAAAGGGTTAGCGTGATGCCTCCAAGCAAGAGACTGCCTGGTCTTTTTCCTTATTTCTCCCATGAAAAATCCTTTCCCAGTGCTGACCATGGATTAGCACAATCCATCAGCAGGCACAGTTGATAACTTTGCAGTCTTGCCTTCTTGAGATCTGTGCATGTGCCAAAACACCAGACTTTGAGAAAGCCGGGAGGACTGGCCAATTAGTGAGTAATTGACTTTTCCTGGATCTTGGCTAACAAACTTAAGCCCAGGTGAGCACATATGTTTGTGGCAGTCTGTGTTGCTGCATGTTGCGAAAGGCAAGAGACTCTTGCCGTCTCCAGCAGCTGTTCTTCATCCTGGATACCAACGCTATCAGGGAAGCTGCCTTGGGAGCTGTTGGATTTCCCCATGTGAGCGTGCCTGAACATCCCTCTGCTTGCTTAGTTGGGTCTGAAATGGAGTCTGTGGGTCAGGGCCTAGGAACAGGACTTCAGAGGGTGTACTGAAGGTGCTTCAGAGCAGTGCTCTGGATACTAGAGGAGATAGTTCAGGACTGTGAGACTAGCTCAGCCAACTGGCTATTGAGAAAGCTTTGAGGGATTTTTTTAACTGCATTTGTTCCCATTTGTAGGTTTTTTCCCTTGGTCTCCCTAGGAGCTCCAGATAGTGTGGACAGTGAGATATTCAACAGGAAAGACCAAGGGAAGACTTGCATTTGATATCTGCTTCTTTGGGGGGCTGAGGCTTGACTAAACTCTCTCACTCTGCTCTCAGCAGTGCCTGGAGAGGGGAATGCATCTGTTTGCTGGTGTATTGTATTCAGTCTTCCTGAGCTAATACTTTGCATGTTTAGCTGTTGCTTGGAGGAGATGTTGCTCCTGATGGTCTTTAGCTGCAGAAGCCTTGCGGTGCATCTGCTACCAATGTGAGCTTAGTTATGCAGTGTTGCAGTGCCAGTGGCGCTACAGTGGCATAGGGCCATTTTAAAAGCATAATTGGAATGGAATGTAAGTTTCTAGCTTTGCTCAGGCTATGAATGCAAACAACTAAAATGTGACAGGCCCCGGGGCTTCCATCCTGTGTCACCCACAAGTTTTGGTATAACCAGGCAGGCAGCAGTCTACGGCTTCTCTGGGGCAATAGTTTCAGAGTGGTAAGAGGGATGCTCTGGGCAGCAGCCAGAGTCCCTCACGCTGGGTGAATGCAGCAGCAGCTGGGTTTTACACCCATCTCCCCTGCTTCTGAGCTGTATTGTCTTTGCATTGCCCTGCATCTCCCTGGTATGTGAATTGGGGAGCTTGGCTGCAGGAAGACTCTGGCAGGCAGGGTGGAGGCTCAGAGTAGCTGTGGGAAAACTTTATCCTTCTCTCTCCTTGCAACTGCATAATGTTTCCTATAGTAACATAGGGGGTTTCTCTAAGCTGAAGTTTCAGACTGCATCACATGTAGCTTTTGGAGGAAAAATTAGTTAGTTTCAGGTGTTCTGATATAAGTTTCCCTGGTGAAATGTCCATCTTACTAATACTATTTATGAAGAGTGACATCCCACAAATCATCTCTTTTTTTTAACAAGTGGGTCAGTAACTTCACTGATGTTGGGTCCCTCACACAGACTTCCATGCTTGCATGTTTTTTTTTCTGCCTGTTGTCTCCAGCCAAGTGGTACAGCTGTTAATGCTGCTGTTGCTGAAGTTTGCCTGTTCTGTGGCTGGACAGTCTGTGTGTCGGTGTGCAGCAGCAGCAGCAGTGCTGAGCTGGGCCCAGTGGGACAGATGAGGTGCTGGGGTCTTCAGTCCACGGGTGTCTAACTGGCATCCAAGCTCTAGTGACCTCAAACCTAACTTTTATCTAGGCTTTTCTCCTATTGTTTCACCTTTCCTGTTTTTTTTTCTGTTGTTGTTGTAGGTGGCTGTTTTTTGTTTTCCCTTATGTTTCCTCATCATCTTAAAACCTAATCTCTGCTTGGGCGAGCAGGTTTTCAGATGTGCACTCCTGGCAGGAGTAGTTGAGTGCTCTTGTTTGTGTCTGCCAAGAGCAACCTGTTCAGTTTGCAGATCGGGAGCCATAAAAATGAAGCCTCATGTTACGGTTCAGCATGTTAGTTCTGTGGAGGTAGGGAAGCGAGCCCCCCTGCCTGCCTCTCCATCAGTGAGTGGGCTCTGTGCTTGCGGCTGTGTCCTCTGACATGGTGCGGAGGCCAGTCAAGGGCAGGGGAGCACTGAGCTCCAGCAGGATGGGGGTGGCAAGGGGCCAGCTGGGAGAAGAGATTCGTGCTTGCAGCACTTGAGGGCTGTTTGTTGTTTGCCGGCTGGTCCAGCTGTTCCCCAGGACTGCTCTGCTTGAGTGCTGTGAGAGGTGGTAAAAGTGCATCCTTCGCAGGGCTGTGCTGCTGTACAGCAGCTTCGCTGGCACCCGTTCATCACGCGTATAGGGCTTGAGCAGGGGCCTCTCCCATGGTTAGATGAAGGGAGAGCTTTGCTATGGATTTGCTTCTTTCACTTCTCCCTCTATGTAAGAAGCAACTTCTTCCAGCAAAGACCTAATCACTGCTACATGAACCAGTAAAATTATCAGTGTGCTTAATGAGACCCAGTTTCTACAGCATCTGGAAGAAGCAGTCAGTGGACAGCCAGCACCTTGCTGCTGGCACCTGCCTTCCTTTGATATTGGTGCCGTACATGCTGTTCTTGGGCCACATAGTGCTCTCCTGACATGTCGGAATGGGAGACTGCTGGGAGAGGTGACCCTGCTGAAGGCAGAGGGGGACGGAAGGGTCTGCTAGTTATCACAGTATGCTAGAGATTGGAAGGGACCTCGAAAGATCATCTAGTCCAATCCCCCTGCCGGAGCAGGAACACCTAGATAATGTTACACAGGAATGCGTCCAGGCGGGTTTTGAATGTCTCCAGGGAAGGAGACTCCACAACCTCCCTGGGCAGCCTGTTCCAGTGTTCCGTCACTCTCACTGAGAAGTTTCTTCTCAAGTGTAAGTGGAACCTCTTGTGTTCCAGTTTGTACCCATTACCCCTTGTCCTATCATTGTTTGCCACTGAGTAGAGCCTGGCTCCATCTTCGTGACACTCCCCCTTTATATATTTATAGACACTAATAAGGTCACCCCTCAGTCTCCTCTTCTCCAAACTATAGAGACCCAGCTCCCTCAGTCTTTCCTCATAAGGGAGATGCTCCACTCCCTTAATCATCTTAGTTGCCCTGCGCTGGACTCTCTCCAGCAGCTCCCTGTCCTTCTTGAACTGAGGGGCCCAGAACTGGACACAATATTCCAGATGGGGTCTCACCAGGGCAGAGTAGAGGGGAAGGAGGACCTCTCTGGACCTACTAACCACCGCCCTTCTAATACACCCCAGGATGCCATTGGCCTTCTTGGCCACAAGGGCACAGTGTTGGCTCATGGTCATCCTGTCGTCCACTAGGACCCCCAGGTCCCTCTCCCCTACACTGCTCTCTAACAGGTCGTTCCCCAACCTATACTGGAACCTGGGGTTGTTCCTGACCAGATGCAGGACTCTACACTTTCCCTTGTTATATTTCATCAAGTTATTCCCTGCCCAACTCTCCAGCCTGTCCAGGTCTCGCTGGATGGCAGCACAGCCTCCTGGCGTGTCAGCCACTCCTCCCAGCTTAGTGTCATCAGCAAACTTGCTGATAGTACACTCAATTCCCTCATCTAAATCATTGATGAATATATTAAATAATACTGGTCCCAGTACTGACCCTTGAGGCACTCCACTAGTTACAGGCCTCCAACTAGACTCCTCCCCATAGACTACAACTCTCTGGCTTCTCTCCTTCAGCCAGTTCGCAGTCCACCTCACTACCTGATCATCCAGACCACACTTCCTCAATTTAGCTGTGGGGATGCTGTGGGAGACTGTGTCAAATGCTTTGCTGAAGTCAAGGTAGACCACATCCACCGCTCTGCCATCATCCATCCACCGTGTTATTTCCTCATAAAAGGCTAAGAGATTGGTCAAGCATGATTTCCCCTTGGTGAAGCCATGTTGACTGCCCCTCATAACTCTCTTATCCTTGATATGCCTTAAGATGGCACCAAGGATAAGGTGTTCCATCACTTTCCCAGGGATGGAGGTGAGGCTGACCGGTCTATAGTTACCCGGATCCTCCTTCTTGCCCTTTTTGAAGACTGGAGTGACATTTGCTTTCCTCCAGTCCTCAGGCACCTCTCCCGTTTCCCAAGACTTGGTAAAGATGATGGAGAATGGTCTAGCAATGACTTCTGCCGGTTCCCTCAGCACCCGCGGGTGCATCCCATCTGGACCCATGGATTTATGGATGTCCAGATTGCTCAACCGGTCTGTAACCCATTCCTCATCGACTAAGGCAAGCCGCTCCGTCGACCTGACTTCATCTAAGGTCTCAGGGGTACAGGGCTCTTCAGGACTGCCCGCAGCAGAGTAGACAGAGACAAAGAAGGCATTCAGTAACTCTGCCATCTCTGTATCTTCTGTCACCAGGGCACCCATCCCGTTCATCAGTGGGCCTACGTTGCCTCTGGTGTTAGTTTTGTCTGCCATGTTAGTTTTGTCTGAGGGTGCAGAGGTACTTGGGGAAAATGCTTGGACATAAGGTGCATGAATGTGGTTGTGGCAGCTTTTCCTGGTGTCCTGCACTCCAGCTGGGGACCTGAGCAGGGCACATGGAGGTACTTCACATTGTCCACGTGGGGACTGGGAGAGGAGGGTGACCTGACTGCTGCTGCTGCCCTCCTGTCTCTCCTGCCTCCTAGGGCTGTGCTCAGAGAGCTTCCCAGCAGCTCCTCGTGGGGCAAGGCCTTTGAACCCCTCTTGGGAGCCCTGGAGCAGTGAGTGTTGCAGAGACAAACCAGACCTGACTGCAGAGAGGGGAAGAAAGAAAAACACAAAAGGCAAGTGCGTGTGCAGGAAAAACCAACAATGGGAGTAATGTGGAAGAATACATTATGTTTATGTCAATTTGCATAAGATGACTTAGTTCAGCTGCCAGAGTTGAGTCATATGGGATCATTAAAGGGAGTTCTAAGAAGAGAGCGTGTATGTTAACAACAGGGGGTAACTCAAAGAATAGAGTGTGTGCTTTTGGGTTAATTAAAAGCAAAATTCTAATTCTAAACTTCTGGTGCCCATAATCCCTCTGAGCAGTCTGGTAATTCTTCCCAGCTGCAGTTCTGGTTTGGATGGCCTCAGGCCTTGGTCTGTGGCTGTGCTTAGTGTTATGTGTTCCTGTGTGTCCCACTGCACCCAGTCTGGTCTATGCCCAGTTTGTGCTCATGGGTAAGCTTTTGTGGGACAGCAGCTCTGCAGAAGAGCCCTGTATGGTGGTGGGCACAGAGACTGGTGAGGTTTCAGGCCCACCTCCCTCCAGCAGCCTTGTTTGTTGCTAATGACACTCAGGGGGGTGGAAGGTGGTGCCACTAAGCAGCTTCCATCTCCTTCTGGACCTGTGCCCATCTGTTTTGACTGTTACTGAGGCACAGTGTGACCCAGACTTCCAGTTTCAAGGAAAGGCTAAAGGTGGCTTTGATATGTGAACAATAAACATCTTCAGTCCCGAGTAATTCCAGTTGAGCTTGGAGGCTGTGCAGGCTGTGGGGAGGGAGGTACAACAGTAAGTGTCCATAGGGGCTTCTCCAGCACAAGCTGTGGTGGTGCCATGTAGGGAACTGTGTGTACTGATCATATATACCCTGGTAGAGAGGAATGTCTGCAGCTCACCTCTTCCTTCCCTCAGATTAATTGTACATGAGCAGGAAAGTAGTCTGTGATTCCCCCTTCTGCTCCTCTGGGAAGGCAAGTCCCTCTCAGACCAGGGTTCTGTGTCAGTTTGTGCCTGTATCTGTCATTAAACTGAGGTCATGTAGGAAGGATTAGCACCAGTTGTAACCAGGTCTACTTATGAAGTGAAGGTGTTATTACAAACCCCATTGCTCTCAAGTTATCATTCTACAATCACAGAGTATCATTTTATGTAATTGTCATTATCTAGCTATTTATCTATATGCACATAGTGATCTTAGAACACCTGAGGTGACCAGTTTCTTCTCAGAAAAGATTATGCTCCAGTATGTGTGAGACTAAAATACATGGCAGCCATCCAAGGCCTGGAGAAGCCAGGGGATGATAAGGTGCTGGGATTATGAGGGACAGTGCTTTGCTGGGGGGACGATGAAGACGTTTCCTCAGGAAACATGAAGTAATTTGTTCTTTGTAAATTGTGCTCCTCCCTGCCCTAGCCCGGACTCATTCTTTGAAATGACGGAGTGGTTTTGGCTGAAGTTGTGCTCTCTGCCTCTTGTTACTGGATTTTGAACATCCAGAGGTTCCTGTAAAGCTGGCACTAATGTGGGGCTGCTGCTAGGCTGTAGCATTCCCATGGGTTGGCAGGACAGAGGGAGGAGAGATTTCTTTATATCCTATGGGGCTGCATTAGGAAGTATATGTATTATAGCTTCCTCCCCAAGATTTGCTTTAAAAAATGTATGCTAATGTACTAAAAGGAAAGATTCCATCTATTTTTAAAAAGGGTTTAACTAGAAATCATTTCTTTCATTTCATGCTGTATTCTTTGTGTTTCATTTACATCATGTCCTTTTGCAGTGGGAAAACAAGCCCAAGCTGGGGGGGGGGGGGGGGGGTGGTGTGGGCTGGAGGTGGGGAGGGAGATAGATTGAGGAAAAAGAAAAAACAAATACTGCATAAGATGCAAGATTCTGCCATTTACTGTTGTGGTACCCACAGAAAATCCTTTGGTGCATCTCATCTTGCTAACACTGATGGTCAAATGCTGATAGCCCTGAGGTGAAACAACCCACCACCACCCTGCTTGCATCCCTCAGAAGCATGTGGTTTGTGATGTGTGAGAGGGTAACAGCAGAAGCAAGGGATCAGTGACTCGTCACCAGTTACTGTGTAGAGGAGAAATTGAGTGTGGGGAAGGGAAAAAGGGCACTATAGTGAAAGTGATGAGTGTCAGAGATTTGTCTTGTACTTCTAAAGTGTCTCCTAGGCCATCATAGCCCCCGTTGCAGTGTTATTGCAGGTTGTGCTACATCATCTCTGTTCCTGGGAAGTCATGGAGCTGTTAAATGCTGCAGAGTGAGGCGTATCAATTGCAGGCTGTCCTCTGTGCTCCAAAACTCTTGCCTATATCATGGCATGGAAGCAACTTGTAAAGGAGGGCTTACATGGGTAGACAGGCAAAACAGGGGCCAATAAGTACAAAGCAGGCTATAATAATTGTCTGACCCAAAGGCAGAAAACGAGGTATTGTGGCAAGCTGATTTCACAGGGACAGACTTTTCTGTCAGACACAGACTTTTCCGGCTTCTGGAGGAATTGGAGGTGATTCTGGCTTTGGAGGTGGGTGTTGAGTGTCTGAGAGATGGGTCTCTCAAAGATAGCTCAGGGACTGACAGATGATAGACGCTAAGGCATTGACTACCCCATGGAGACCTGCATGTGTTGCTGAGCTGGGTGCTGGTGGAGGTTCCACAGGGCACAAGATCAGCACAGCTATCCCCAGAGGGGTGGCATGTGGGGACCCTTCTGCCCTGCTGTTGTGGGATGTCCCCAGAGATCATGCTGGGTGGGCCTTTGCCTTTCACCTTGTGGATCCAGCACAGGGCTGGGACAGAGCTCTGTGCTGGCATCTTGTACATGAATGTCTAATCTTTTTCCCCTTCTCCAGCCTCTTCATGGGCATTTTTAGAGCCTGTATTAAGGCTTCAGGTGGATGCTGCTTCCTTGAGCTGATGCTGCAGCGGTGGGTCCTGGCCACTGTATACCTCTCCTCACATAAAACTTTTGGGCACCTGATTTAAGCATATGAAGCTGTGCTGATGTTCTTGTTTCTCCTTGTTTGCCTCCCCTGCTTTCTCAAAACCTCTCATGCATGGCCTCAAGGAAGGGTGATACACGAGGCAGAGCCACATGCCTGCTCTAGAACTACGTGCAGTTCCACCACAGTCACGCACTTAGCTACATTCCAAGCCACGTCTGTAGGCTGTGCACAGTGACTACAAGGATCTTAGGTGGGTTGCAGAATGATTTGAAGCATGCCTGTGTATTGCTGCCTGGCTAATGGGGCACCTCATGTCTTCTGTGTCACCAAGAACTGGTTCCCTATATCTGGGAAGAGAGGAGCAGGAGGCTGTGGGGCCATGGAAGCTGCCCCATGGTGTCCAGCTCTCTCTTTCCTGACCTTTAGCCAGGGTGGGAGTAGAAATGGGGTAAATTGGTGAGGTTTGTCTCTACATGGATTCAGTCACTGCGATTTCCCCTTTGCACTGATGGGAAGGTTAAGTGATGATCTTTAGCACAGCTGAGTGCAACCCCCACTCCCTGGCTCTGATGCAGTGGGTGATTCTCTGCAAATAGGAACAAATTTAACTGGTAGAAGTAGGTTACGTTCTTCAAGTACCGTAACATCTGACACATCCAAACATGCTTTAAGTTACTGGGGTGATGCAACTTCCCATTAACTAAGATAGGGGTTTTATAGAATTGCTGTGCACTTCAGCTGTGATGTGTGAGGCTCTGGAGGTAAAGTGGAGTTTTTTGCTTTTAACTGAAGTCAAAGGATGTCTCTGAAATACTTCAAATACTTCTCTGTGCAGGAACTTTCACTATTACTTGCAAGGACAGTGCCTTTACGAGTTTGGAAATAACCTGACTTTCCTTTGTGTACTTAGGGGGACTCTGGGACTTTGCTGCTTTCCCCTTTCTGCAAGCATGACTCAAGGCAACGGCACGGGGTAGGGTAAAGGGATTGCTATATTCTTGCCCCTGTGCCCTCCCTGTGGCTGCTGCCCTCCCTCTGGGATAAAGCTGAGCACTAAGCCAGAGGTTTCAGCCAAGTACCATTTTGGAGTCAAACCTGCATTAGTGCTCTGTAACCAGAGTGCCACTGTGGTGAGGGCTGGGACTGACCTTCCCAGCAGCTGCTAAACGGGGCTAATGAAGGTAGCCAGTGCTTTGCCTTTTAGAAACCAATACCTATTTATCTCTGAGTGGGCACCAGGAAACGGAGCTGCCATTTTCCTGCTAAAAGCTGAAATTTCTGCTTGACACGTGCTCCAAAGGATCTGGAGATGTCAGTGACTCCCTGCTGCTGCCTGTGAGGGTTCCCTGGAGCTCTTGTTGGATATGATGGGAAAGCTTGGTGTGGCTGAAGGTTGCTTGGTGCCAGCAGGCACAGTGCAAATATCAGTGGTTCTGTGCTGCAGCAGGCTGGATTAGATACTTGCAAGAGATCATATGGGTAAAATCACAGCCCCTGAGGGAAACGTGGTCCTCTCTGAACAGGAACAGGGTCATCTGAAAATACCAGACTGAGCGGGACAGCAGCAGACCGACTGGGGCTGGGTGAGCCATCAAAGGCCCTAGAGTGTGTTTTGAAAGATTAAGGATTCATCTCAATCCTGGCCTGTCATCTAAAAGACAAGCTTAAAAATGGGGCATTACTAATGATGCTGTACCCCAGTTCAGCCTTAGTTTCTCTTGGACAGTGCTTGGAGGCCCTTCAAATAATCTCCCAGGATAGTCAGTGGTTGTCATTGCTCTGAAAGGCCTGCAAAGAGTGCATAGTTTGAGAGGCTGCACAGCTGGGTGCCTGTATACAGGAAATACAGCTTGGGAAAGCAAACCTGTGAGCAGCCTCATTGCTTCCAGTGCTTGTGCCACAGGAGTTGAGAGTTGAGGCCATTGTCATAAGTTTTAAACAGCCGACTTGTTGCTATTTCCACCCACTGTGCTGCAGTGACCCTCCTGCCCCTTGAGAAGAGCTGTCATGGGATATCATATGGGGAGATGCTGCATAATGTGTGGCAGGGCAAGTGACAAAAGGTGTCTATGACCTGTAAGCAAATACTGAAAACAGAGTGAAACAAAACCAGTGGGTTATCCCAGCTGTGGTCTCTCCCCTGACCTTCCACTGCATCAGGCAGATGGGGAGGGCGTCTCTGCAGGTATGTCAGGATGGAGGATGAGCTGGAGGAGCAGGAGGCGGCTCTGTTGTGCAGATCAGTGCAGGTATGTAAAGAGGTGGCTGTAATAGAAAGTAAAGTAAAAGAGCAGCTGGTTGAAGAAAATAGGCCTTTGAGCTGAAGGAGAAGTGAGTGTGTGTGTATGATCACCCCCGGAATGCTGACCAAAATGATCAATGGGAGGAAACAGCGGCCATATGTAGTTTCTTGCTGCCCTCTAGTGACATTCAGGGGTAACTAAAAGTGTCAAGAGCCGCCTGGTTGTAGCGCCGGGCTGCGAACGGAGCCGCTCAATTTGCGAAGTTAAACAGCGGGGAAATAATCCCGAAATATCCTGGTCCCTCTGATTTCTGTATCTCTCGCAAAACACCCGTGGGAAGCTCTGGCACTCTAAGACAGAGTTCGGTGGGTAATTACTCATGGTGTGCATTTGTCATTAAATGATGTTATTTCCCAAAGTAGAGGCAAAATTAGAGCTGCCTTTCCCCTCCCATAGCATTGCTGCTCCAGACTGGGGCAGGTTTGGTTTCCTTTTAACTGTGCCCTTGGAATGTCTGCACAGACACGGGGAGAAGACCCTGATAAAAACTCTCCTGAGGGAAGTGGAGTTTTCTCAATAAAAAGGAGAAGAGCTCTTTTATTTTTGAAGTTTCAAGTGCTTCAGGCTCACTTAATAATGATGGACTGTGAGCTGTATGATTCCCCCCTTCTACCACCACCCCTTATGGAGAAGGATAGGGAAGATTTAACAAAGCAAAAAATTGGTAGATCATTTTTTTTTGGTGTTTTTTGGCCTTCCCAGTTCTAGGAAATTAATAAGATTGCAATTCATCTTCACTCTTAAAACTGGACTTACAGGTAAAAACATGAGGATTTTCTACAGAAAGTAATGGGAGAAGCTCCTACAGATATTGATTAGGCCAAGCTATCACATTAAAAGTCAGGAGTCTGTTTACTACTTCTGAAATAATATGATGAAGAGAATATTTTGTCTTGAAAACATTTTTGTAAAGTTCATTGGAGCTTCTTTATGTATGCTGCTGCTGTGGCCAGTACAAATACATCGTAGGTATGCAAGACGTTCTATAAAGAGCTTTGGCAAGAACTAATGCCTTTGCATCATATTGGAGGGCTTCTCCTCTTCACCTCTGAACAGTGGCTTGCAAGAGCAGTGATGGAAACAGAGTATTGCAAGATGACTTTTCCTTTATATCCCCTTTCACTTGCCTTCCTTCTGGCCTGTAGCTTTGCAGGGACCCCCAGGCTTTAGCTGCTGAGAGCAGGACACCTAGAAATACTATCCCATTACCATTAATTTAGTCTATTTTGTTCCCTGGCACCTCAGGGATCTGTGGTGCCAACGGTGATAAATCATTTCTGCTGTTTGTGTCCTTGGGGGCAGCCACGATAATTACTTGGAGTGACCCTTGCTTTCAGCCATCATGAAAACCTTGCCATGATCCCAGAAGAGCTTAAATCCTTGATAGGATGTAAACTGTTGGCATCAAGGGCAGTGTGTGTAGCCAAAACAGGAATATAATACTCAAACTACTGCCCTCCAACCTGTGTATTTTTAAAACAAGGTTAATGATCTCTTGTTAAAGAGAACAAATGTGCAGTGCTCTTAAAGGTGGTGACTTTTTTTCCACCTATAATATGTTAAAGATTATTACCAGGGAACTGGAGATGACTGTCCTTTTCATTGGAGTCTGGAGGTTCATTTGGACACACGAAAGTGATGTGTGTGTGACCTAGGGTAGCTGACAGTGTGCTTGGATGGGGTGGGAATGGTAAGCTGGGGATGCTCATGGGTCAGGCTGCCTCGTAAGGAGGTAGTGGTGTAATACCTTCCTTCCCCCCTCCCCAGAAGGTGAGTCTGTCTTTGCCGTGATAGTTCTGCTGCACTCTTTGAACACTGGGGAGGTATAAAATTGGACAGGAGCAAAGTCAAACATCTCCTGGAGATGTGCAAATAACTTGGAGGTGGAAAGTCCACAGAAAGCAGAGCTCTCTCTGAAAAGCAGCTCACTTCCACAAGACGAATGTCTTTCCCACCCTGCTGTATGGTGAAACACGTGACATTTCCACCCCTGCTACATGTACATTGGCTGACATTTCCTTTCCTGGCACATACCATGGCACTACATAACTAATGAAGCCCATCTTGGCTTGATGACCCCCTGCTTTGCCCCGGTAGGAAGCGTAAGAGATGTTCCTGCAAACTTTTGGGCTTATGGCTGTGGAGGACACAGCATATAAGGGTGGTAGAATCGGTGCTGGGCCCAGTCGGCTCCTGATGCACCTGGTGCATTGCTCTTTTGCTGCTTCAATCAGAAGTGCAGCTTTGAAATATTTGAGCACACCACATCCGGGCTTTAATTCTGCAGCATCAATGGGCCTGTTGTTTGTCACACTTGAAGACCAAGAGTTGTTGTGCAGTATGGATTTTACACTTTGACTTGTCCAAGTGAGATAGTCTGGAGAAATTCAGCCCACAAATACAAACCACCTGGCATGCACCACACAGCAGGTTTAATAATGGCAGGTTATGAGTGAAAGAAACCACTCATGGAGCTTTATCCAAAAATTACACTGTTGCACATTGACACTGCATGTCCAGACTAGAAACCAGACTCAATTTGCAAGAAGGAGTGTGTTAAACTCTTGATACTGTTTGCCTTGCTAGCATGGTGACTTCGTCATTTGGAGTTGCCAAATCAAGATGCAATGTCTTTGCCAAAATCATGGTATAACAAAGCTGTAAGTAGTTGGCCTCAGGGCATAGCAAGAACAGGAGTGCATACCCCAAACTTTAGATGATGGTTCACAAGTCTCAGATGTTGGTGATATCAAACCCCAGTGTTTGCAATATCTTCCTTGCAACTAGCAAAGGATTACATTTCCAGAGCTGTTCTGTCCTACTTTTTACCTTTTGCTAGAATAAAGGCTGGGGAGTAGACTCTTGCAGAGATAATACTCAAATTCTGGCCTTCTATCCCCCTTTTCCCCTGGTATGTCTGAGGATGTCAAAATGACCAACTGGCTTCAGTGATTCCAAAAGCTAAATCAGAAGCTGACTCCATTGAAGTTACTTTTGAGGCAGAGGAGAAAAAGAAGGTGGTTATTTTATATGTGAACTTTAAGTCAGCCTTTCCTCATGCTAGGAACCACGTGCATAGCAAACATTCAGATCAACTTCATGGTCAGCTGCACGAGGACCAAAATCAGGACTTCAAAACTCCATGTAAAAAATAACCAAATATCTAAGAAAATGCTTCGCTTTACTTGCATAGCAGGCAGAAAACCATGTGTACCCTTTGGTTGTATGTGTGTAAGTACACGGGTAAACTATAATCCTCTGACATTGCTTGAATTAAATGGATGGATTAAAAAGAAATAGCCCGGCTTTGTCTTGACGGGATGGCAGGAGATACAAGCTGGACAAGAAACCTCCGCGAGATTGCTGAAGTTTGTGTATCAAACCTAAAGCCCGCAGGCTGAATGTTGGATGCTAAGAAAGGAAACATTACAGGCTTAAAGTTTCTGCCAGCTGTCTCTTATCAGTCACTCGGGATGCAGCTCCTCAAGCAGGGAGTTTGATTTAAAAGCATGTAATTTTTTGTCGTGTCGGGCCACCAGGGCTTAACTGAGGGCAGCCTTCTCCAGAGGAGGCGATGCGTGATGACCTCTAGCGGTGGATACGTGCAGGGAGAAAGCAGACGCGATCGTGTTGGTTTTCAACGTTGCGATCTGTTACTTTCCAGCGGGAGGCATCGGCAGCCACGTCCACACAGATTTGATTTCCTGTTCAGCTTGGTGGCAAGGCACTGGCTTTTCTCTCTCCACTGGATCATGGTCCCTTGCAGGTAATTAAAGAATATCAGTACAGGTAAATAAAAGATATTAACTAGGCAATAATATTTTGTCACTCTTCCCTGAGTCTTCATGGGTCTGAAGGCATGCTCGCTTTCATATAAGTGAGAATGATTTTGTCCTTGAAATCCCCCTTTTCTTCCAATGCCCTTCAGGTGGAAAACCACCGTGGTTTGCGTCAGATTTGTCTGATAGTTTTTGTGGCAGGTAAAGAGGGACAAATTCCTGACACAATAATCCCAACCAGTCCTAACCACCCCAGCAGCATTAGCTGGAGTCCACGCTTTCTGCCCTAAGGGAGCTATACTTCTGGATACCCTTGGCCAACTGATGAGTCGGCTAGTTGAGAGAGGGGCTGGCCCTGCCCGGGGGAATTGTTTGACAAGCCTGAATTTTAACCATGAGTGGATTAAAAATATTTCTGAATTTAGCATTTGTTCAGATAACTCATAAAATCAGAGATCAGGTGTTTCTTGAACCTCCCCCGAAGTGTGGATGCTCTCAGAAGTGGCCGAGACATTGGTAGCATCTGGTGTGCCAATGGGCATAGAATGGTTAGGGTTGGCGAGGACCTTAAGCTCATCTAGTTCCAACCCCCCTGCCATGGACAGGGACGACTCACACTAGAGCAGGTTGCTCAAGGCCCTATCCAGCCTGGCCTTGGAGCATTCATAACTTCCTGGGGCGTGGGCTTGGCTCTTACGCAGCTGTGATGGCAAAGGGACTTAGTGGTGGTGTCTTGGCATCATGCAGCACCTGGGTGGATTGATATGCTGGTTCTAGGTCTACAGGGGTAGTTTTTCAGCCTTGGTGTCATTCAGCTGTGCCTTAGGGGACCAAGCATGGGAAAAAGCAGAGGTAACTGTTGCAGATTTGACCTGCAACAGGGATTTGGTTCAAATCCGCCAGAGACTTGGTGTATCAGTTTATTCAGGTTTATCTGTGTCCTACTCAGGATGGCTTGCTTAGAGTTTGATTTGATGTCTGTGGGATCCACCTGAGCAGGCATCTCAGGGTTTATTGACAAAATGTCTGTATCCCAAGCTTCCCTGTTTTGAAGAGTTAATAACAGCCCTTTAAAACATTCTCATTGAAGCCTTACTTTACTTTTTTATATTATGGCTAAATATTGCATGTACACTTATTAAACATATAAATGTTCATAGTGAATTAAGTTTGCCTATATTAATTACTAAGTTGCTTGATAAATGTTGCTTTCAACTGCACCTTGACACACACAGGAATTTCTTTGGTGTAAAAGTATTTTGAGTCCAGTTATACTTTTCCCTGATGCACAGTTAAATGAGAGTCCCAAGAAGCTCCAGTCACTCTGTGCCTTTCGCACATATCACAATGCTGGTCTCCAGGTGGAATCAAACCTCCTGAAATCAGACTTGCCCATTCTCCCTTTTGGGCATCCCTTCTACTGTTTTCTCACCAGCACTTTTTTGGGGTGAGGGTTGACATAAGCAAACGTTACAATTTTTGCATGGCTGCTGCAGCAGCAGCTGGTGGAGGTGCAGAACTGTAGCTGTGGCTTTAGCCTTCTTTCAACTTGATTTTGCTACTGCTGCTAGCGTTGGGAGTTGCTGCTTTCTTGCAGCAGTGTTCAGGGATTTTTGGTACACTGAAGGTAACAAATGTAGGTTATTGCATCCTTGGCAAATCCACATGTATTTTGCATGGGTCTGTGAGTCTGTAGAACAGCAATTCTGCTGCAGCGATCACCCACAATGAACAAATGTGAGCAACTTGTCTAAGGAGCAGCATATCTGTGCATTCTGGAGAGAGAATACAGATCTTTCACCTTAAGCAACCACCCCTGGATATTGGTTGCAATGTAGTAGAGGTCTGGAAAGGACCTCAATGGGTCATCTGCTCCACTCTGCTTCCCCAAAGAAGGGCCCAGCTTCTCTGAAACCTTTGCTACCGCAGGTTTGCCTAAGTGCCCTTAGAAGGGGTGAAGCTCCCACTGTTTTGCCTTGGTTGTCTGCTCCTGTGCTAGCTGCCCTCATTAGAAAGCTGGGAGTCATTTCTGCTAATTTCTCACTTGTTCTTCTGACCTAGCAGTCTTGGCTGCCGTGGTGCTCTGTGGACATCTAGCTAGTGTCTGTGTTCAGTGGAGCTGAGTTTGTCTGTAGTCATCTATTGAGAACAAAGTGAATCTCACCCCAACCTTCACTGATGCTGACTTCAGAAGATGCCTACAGTGTAGACACCTGTGTTTAATCAGACTAATCCCATTTCTGTTGTTTAACCTGATTATTTTCCTCACTAATGTGGTGCTGCAGGACATCTGTTCTGTGTCTTCAGTATGAAAACCAGATTTTCTTGGATAAAAATCTTTTAATTCTTAAACTCTTTCGATTGCTTCTTTAATTTCTCTCTCCTCTGAAAAAAATTGGTATCATTTAACTCTATTTTTCTCATAATCAGTCTCTTGGAGGTGTCTGACTGTGGATCTCTGCTAAATACTTTCTTATTAGTCCTTATCTTCCATGAAGTGTGATGCCCAAAACTGGGGACTGTACTCCAGCTGAGGCCTTATTCATGCTGAGCAGAAGGAACAGATTGCTATGTACAGAAGCAACAAATTTTCTTCCCATTTCCTCTGCTGCTTTCTGAAATTGGTCTTTTCAGTGTTTCTAGAAAACAATCAGTGCTCTGTCACACTTCTGTTCCTCAAAAACCACCCTGAAATTTTGGTAATATCTGGGTTTTGTATGCATTGAATCACTGTCCATCCCTCTGTTCTGCATGTTCCTGGGTGCACAGTTACACACACTTCAGGAACAATCTTGATGCCCATAATGACTCTGTATGTGGACAAATGGTTTGGGGTAGCCTGGGCCTTCCACTGCTGCTCCAGTCCCAGCCAGATCATGGCTTGGCTTTCTGGCACCTCATCCCATACAAAATCTGCTTGGTATAGCGCCTGAAGCAGAATCACAGAATCCCAAGGGTTGGAAGGGACCTCAAAAGATCATCTAGTCCAACCCCCCTGCAAGAGCAGGGTAACCTAGAGTACATCACACAGGAACTTGTCCAGGCGGGCCTTGAATATCTCCAATGTAGGAGACTCCACAACCCCCCTGGGCAACCCGTTCCAGTGCTCTGTCACTCTCACAGTAAAGAAATTTTTCCTGATGTTAAAGCAGCCTGAGTTCGGGTCCGTCTCGGAAGCTATTTGCACATCTGTACTGTTGTGATCATTCATGGTCATTGCTGAACGAACAGGAGAGAGGAGCTACTAATACTAATGGGTGTGGGGTTTTGAGATGTTCTGAGCTGTTTCTTTTTTGTTTTGTTGCCTTTTGCGTCTAAGTAACCTTAGCGAATGATTCCTCAGGAATAATTTATTTTCCTAGCTTTTCAAAGGTTTCAAAGTTAGACTTTTGATGTAGGCTAGAACTGATTTCATAAGACATTTATAGTATTTTTGATTGACTGATTTATTGCTCTGTAGAATATGTATTTCCTCATACTTTTAACTAAATACAGGTAAGAATTTTTAAAGGAATCTGGGGTTTGGTTTTATTATAACCTGACGTGTTCCTTCCATTGGCTGGAGAGTAGGAGGGGCACCTTGGCCTAAACACCACAGCATCACTTCCGTGAGTGCCTATTAATCTTCCCTGTTCATCCAAACTCAGGGTTTATAAAACTGAAAAATCACAAAGCAATGTCTGTGTTTAGATTTGACTCTGCAAGGTTGGAATGGATGGAGATTAGAAGGTAGAGGGCAATTTGGGTGAAAGCAACCATGAAACAATAGAATCGCTGTTCTGAGAAAAGAAAGGAGTGAAAGGAGCAGAAAAAGGGTAATGAACTTCAAAAAACAGACATCAACAAGCCTGGGAAACAGGTAAATGTGTGTCTTCTGGGAAGATAATCCTGAAGATAAATGAACTGTCAGTTACTGAAACTGCCATTAACAAAAGCAGAATGGTAAGCTATCCTGATGTGAAAGAAAGAGGAAACCAAGCAGGAGACTAGCATCCAACTGCACCAGCAGCCAAGACCTAAGAATCAAAGGGACTTAAGAGATAGGTCAAAACAGGGACTTGTAACTGAGTGACTGCAACAAGGCAGCATAAACATGCTTGGGGTGCAATCAGGAAAAAAAATCCCATGCAAAACCAATTAAGAAAAAAATAAATTCCACCACCTTCCTATAGGTAGACAGAGGAAAATATACTTTAATGAAATAGCAGATGATGCATAGGGGCTGGAAAATTCAGCATTTTCTTTGCTTCATTTTTGTGAAGAAAGTATTTGGTCAAAATCAGTTGAAACTTAGAGAGGCTGAGTGTATTCAGCAGAATAAGGTGAAGAGGAAGTTAACTTCAGAGGTCTCAGAGGTCTGAAGATAAATGAGGATGATTCCTATCTCAAAAAAAGCAGGGAAAGGGGAGGCTGGAAATGTTTAACCAGGTTGCCTGACACTGGAAAGATACCTGAACAAACGCTCCTTGTAAGTATCAGAAGGATTTACAGTGTTGTTAAAAACCCAACCAACATGGGTTTGTCATGAGCAAATCATGGAGAACCAGGCCAATTCCCTTTCTCTGATGGGAGTCGTCATCCACATGGCTGGGGGGAAAGCAGTGAGTGTGGGGTATCTTGGTTTGAGTAAGGCTCTGGGGACCGCCTTATAAACTGGTAGCAAGCGTGGTACAGGAGAAATGACTGGTTGTGGAGTCTGTAAGTATCTCTATTCAGAGAGGGGTAACCTCTGCCACACTGCTGGTGTCCTAGTGGACTCCAGATGTTTCTTCTCAATCCATATATCCAGTTACGCCACTAATTCACTGCTATATGAACAAATTGTATGCCTAAAAATAATATGACCTCAGGTAGCACGGGGCTTCCTCTGCTCTGGCCTAAGTCTGTTGGTAACGTGGATGCTGTCACTAGAAAAGGGCACTTCTCACTTTGATAGGTTGTGGGAGAGAAGTATTCCTTTCAGCTCTGCAGTGCCAAGTCCTTGGTGAGGGAGAGTGCAGTTCTGGAAAGCACTTTTAAAGAAAGACAGGGGCAAAATATGGCAATAAAATGGGGTTCAAAAGGCAAGGTAAGGCTCAGAAAACTGTCCAAGAGCTGAAACTCCTTTCAGTCCAGAGATGTGAAGAGGAGGAAACACTACTGATGGCCTGTGTGTGTGTGAAAATGACAAATGCAATGAAGGTCAGTGGGTGTATGTGTGCCCTGAGACAGAGCAAGAAGAAATGCACTGTGCTAGTGGCAGAGAAGACCCAGAAAACAGAGTCTGAGGCTCCTCCATTTCCCAAGTCCTTGCTCCATAAAGCGTTTAGAACTCATCCACTTGGGGCTGCTTTGGATGTATTTGCCATGCAGGTACAACTACATCAGTGGCATGCAGAATGATGCGGCATTGCTGCACAGCGAGGTCAGGAAAGCACACACTGTGCATCAGATGTAAAAATTAGAAAGCTCTTATGTATGAAATGACTCGTGACACAATTGTGGTCAGCTTCATGGCTCTTATCACCGGCTTTTTCAAGGAGCGAGAGCACATTTCCTCCACCTCATGCAGGAAGGAGCTCATTATTCCTTATTAATTAGGTCTTCAAACACTAATCTGTTATGTACCTTTCCAGCAACTGTTTACAGATAAGTGTTGTAGGATCTAATTGATGGAGGATAATTAGCTCCTCCCTAATTAGAGTGAAGTGTGCTTCTTTTCACTCTGTGGATGATCGCTTATGAATGAAAGGCCACAAATGGAAAGCTCGAGATGTGCAATGTGTCAGGAACTAATTTGCTTAAACTATTTTTGAAAGCTTGTTCAATTAATACCCAAGTAGTAGGCTTATGCATGAGTGTGTGCAACCGACTTGAGTTGTAGGCAGGCATGTGGTTGCCATAGACTTGAGAGTTAATGTTATCCTCTATTACTGCAGGCTGTGCAGGCACCATGAGCAGTGGTTCCACAAGCATTAGCAAAGATGATACAGCATTTAGAAGTAAAACAAAACCTTCTGAAAGTTTTGGCTGCAGCTTCATCGCCGTACAAAATTGTCTCAAGACTGAAAAAGAATGAATTCATGGCAGCCTGCAGCCAACTGGTGGGTAGATTTTGGGGTTTTTCTGTTCTTTTTCGTGCCTAGCTTCTGAAACTTGCAGAGGTAGCTTATTGCCATAGAACAGATATTCAGCATCCTTTGGAAACCAGGTGCTTAAATCCAGTTGGACACTGGGACTAAGAGCAACTGTCCAAAAAGCTTCTCTACAAAGACTCCAGGTTATTCTTTCTGTAAGACAGCTATAGGTTATTGTCATAGTTGTTCTCTATTACAACACTTCTTTTCAAGGCATGACCACTTTTGTCTGTGACTGCCTATGCTCTCCTGGCTGCAAAAAGAAAACTGGAGATTAGCTGAGCCACTTTTTGTGAGTGGATGGCTATTCACTGTGAAACACATGTCGAGGCTTGGAGTATGTGCTGATGTATCTGAAACCTTGTAGGAGAATATATGGAGCTTATACAATTAAAAAATAGGTGGATTCATAATGCAGCCTAAATGCAGATATGACCTTGTAGGCAGATAAGCTTTTTGTGTTGATGGAACCAATGATAGGCATTTGACCAGAAGTCTACAGCTCAAGAGCCCTTTGAAGTTAATAGAAAGCCTCTCATCGACTTTCCACGTACTTGGACGGAATGATGCAGCTAGAAATACCAAGAGTGGATAAGTAGGCTTCCTCTCCTGTTGTGAAGAAAATCTTGAAACTGTGTCCCTTTTTGAAGCTCCAGAAAACAAGAAAACAAATCCCATAAAACCCTTCCCTCTTGTCACTTCCCCTCTCCCAGGCTTAAATCAGTTTAAAATTTGGGAAGTTATGTTTTGCTACAGTGCTACCAACCTGACATACTGAGTGAGACAGAAGCTGGGGAGGCAGAAGGGGACACAGATGAGGTTAGGATTACCTGCAGATTTCTAATGTTCCTGAGACTGGAGAATTGCTTCAGGTCCCTAGAAGCCTAATATTGTTAATCAGCAAAGAAAGATTTCACTGTTTCATTACCTGCATCAGCTGAAACTCAAGGAAATTACTTGGGTCTCATTATCAGATAAAGTTAAGATGCCAGTATGAAAGAAAATTCTTTTTCATGCTCAGGTCGAGAGTAATTTATTTTTCCTAGCTTATATTTTAAAAATAGAGAGCCAGCACAGGAGAATACAATAGAACCGCACAAAATCTGGAAACCACAGATCTGCTTTGATACAATAACAGTTTCCAGCCTCTCTTTTATCATTATAACCATTCCTAGGTATGGTGGGAAGAGATTAGAGTGGCAAGCCAAGCAACGCATCTGTCCACTGCTAGGCGCTCGCCCTACTCCATTACTTTGTGGAGCCTGCAACTGTAAAAGGGGCTATTACTGTCACTGGGATCCGATCCTGCTCAGTGTGCCTGGGGGCTGCTCAATGATTGGAGGATACAGTGTAACTTTGCAAATCCATTTAGGAAGGCAGGGGTAGACCCTGCATCTTGGTCTGGTCCCTACTTGTTCTCTTGCAGAGAGTGACCCTGCACACCTTCCCTTGGCACTGGCATGGTTGCTTGGAGCTGGAGCCTGAACCCTGTCTGTCCTCTGTGCTGACTGTTGCTGCATAGACGGGGATGCCTGGGAGAGCCTGCTCACTGCCTCGAGCATCCAGCTGGTCCTCGGGCACCCTCCTACCCTGCTGCCTGGGGGGAGGCTGGGAACAGAAGTGTGCTCCTAGCAGAGGTGGCAGCAGGCTGTGAATAGCTTCTGAGTGGGACGGGTGGTGTGTGTGTGTTTTAGTGCTGCAGAGGCTGAGTCCCAGAGACTGTAAGTCCTAAGAAAACTCCTTGCTGTCAGTCGTCTGGGCATTTTCTCCTGGGAAATCTTGTTATAATGAAAACTGAGCTGAAGGACTCAGTTACGTTCTAGGCAATGGCTGGTTTCCAGTGGGGTTATGATGCCAAAGTTCAGATGTTTTTCTTTTCCTTGAAAAACACAGCACTGACTAGCTTAGGCTAGTTACAAGATGTGAGTTTACAGAAACAGGATATGCCAGCAGGGATGACAGCATGAATGTCCCTTCTCCCTTGTGCCATTAGAGAGAGAGATGCAGCTGCCAGCTCAGGTGCCTGAGCCCAAAGCAGGACTGAAACAAAGGAGAAACCCAGCCAGGTTCTTGTTTTCCTTTTAAATAACTTAGTAAGTACTTGGCAAAACCTATGGGAGTCTCAGTGGTGAAATGTAAAACCTTCCTGACCCCTTGAGTCCCCAGCCACATCTGAGCAAGGATATGTGACTTTCTCAAGTGAGCTGAAACATGCTAATTGGGAAGTGCCACGAACCGCACTCTGCTGCTCTTTGCCAATGTCCATCTTTTCCTCCCTGAAGTGGGGATGTGGAGGGACTTGCTTTATAGTCCTGAGGAAGGCTGGATTGTCAGTGCTAACTGAAAGAGGAGGAGCACAAGGCCTTTGTTGGCTGGTCTTGAAGGTTGGTGTTGCCTCAGGCAAAAAGTCAGCCAGTCTTTAAACTAAAGAATACTCTTTGGCTGTGCATCATTGTCATTGCAGCACTTTTTGCTTTCTCTATTTCAGTGACAATTACCAGAATCGGTCTGCTTTTTCTACATCAGATAAATATGACATAATGACTAAAGCCAAAAGTTGAGGTCTTTAAGGTTATTCCACTTTGGAGAAAAGGCTAATGGAGAGCTTGCTTGTCTTTGAAGTCCGGCTGTACCTCCCATGTACAAGGTTGTGTTAACCTGAACTTGGTAGCAATCAAACAACTAGGAGTCTGTATCTTTATTAAAAAGTCCGAGTTTCCAGTACCTTGCTCCCTAGGTCAAAACTTGCTCTCCACCACTCTTGTGGCCTGTGTACTGTGGCATACCTATGAAGAGCTTTTCTCCTCCTGCAGCTGGATCAGCTTGTCTCCAGCTTCTTCTGTCATCCTAGCTCTTTGAAACAGAGCTCAGCCCTATCCCTTTTAACTGAGAGCCCTTTAATTTTTAAGGCATCTTATCTGACTTGTTTTAGGAGGACATGTATGCTCAGTTTTCCTTTTCCAATGATTCATAAGGAGTTAGATCTAGCACTTTCCAGGAAACTTAAATGATAATGTCAGATATGATAACGATATGTATCAGACAACTTGATTTTTTTTGGCAGCTAAGGTGATCTGCTCTGGCTACAGAAATTGTGCATGCGTATTTGGGTACATGACTTAAATTTTCAGCCGCCTTTACCTAGTGGGAAGAAGGTCCAAAATGTCAGCATACAGCTACGCCTCTGCTCCATAACCCTTGCAGTCACGAGGAAGGGGCTTGTGTACTTTGCTGTGCTCTGTGGGCTCCCCACCCTCCTGAGTCCAGGGTAGCTCACAGCACACAGGGAAGCAAGCTGTGCAGAGAGGCGAATGAAATTAAGTCAGTGCTGTGGACACCTCGGTATGCTCCAGGAGGCCTGTGTTTTCAAATCATTGCTGCTCCTTAAACACAACCTGGCACATAAATGAATAGTGACCCCTCCAAGCTGAGGAAATGGACTTCAAATGCAGTTTTTGAGAGGGCAAGTTGCTCCTTTCTCTAGCACTGGCACGTAGCTGGTGTCTCTCTGAAGTTTGCCTTTATTTAGTTATTTTGAGCACATGAGGTGCAAATGAAAGGCAAACAACATGGGTCAGGTGTGATGGTCTTGGATAATTAACAGCTGGAAATAATTACCTGCTACCAGGAAGAAGCATGATGGATGGAAGTGAGGAGCAGCTGTGTGGTATCTTCAGCTGGCTGCTGCAAGGGAGGCGGTGGGGGCGGTGTGTGTGGAATGAGAAACACCCAGAGACATTGCTTGGAGGGGCTCTGGGGCTGGGGCAAAATGCAAGTGCTAGTAAGAGGTCATGCTACAGCAGCCTGCTGGGGAAATTCTTCCAGGGATGTTTCTTATTGCAAGACCCTCGTGCTTCCTTCTGGAAAATCTAATATTAGCCTTGGCTGTCAGCAAGACAGATATTTTTCTAATGGGCAACGTGGGAAGCCTCTGCTCCACTGTTTTTACCCTGGGACTGTGAGCAAAAGTGCCCTGCTGCCTTTCAGTGTGGTCTGAAGCAGGAGCTTCTTCTACACAAGAGGATAAAGAGGCAGCAGGCTGTAGCCAGCCCAAGTCCATGTGCAGGAGCAGAGGTCCTCAGGCAGCTCTGGGAAGCTGTGCCCAGGGATTGGGATGCATTGAGTCAGAGAGTCTTCACTCTCTCCAGGTTATCAGAGCCAAACTCAGGTATCATGGGCTGTTATATGGCTGGGACACTTCCCACCAACTTCTCCCTGGGGATATTTCCTACAGCTGGGGCTGGAAGAAGAAGCTGGGGGACTGCTGTTACGAGAATCTCCTCCATAGCCAGGAGGCCAGTGAGGAGCCCAGGAAACTGTTCCCCTTAAATAGTTAACCGGCTGCCTCTCCACAAGCACAATGTCACATTGAATTTGAAACAGGGAACTTTTTATATTTTCCCCCTGATTGTGCTGGCACCTGGCAGATGCCTATTTACCACAGGCATCAATACACATAGTAATCAAAGGAAATCAGAGGCACAGATTAGCAACAGCTGCAAGTCATTAGTGGCAGCCATGGGAAAGCACAGCTCTGCACCCAACTTTGAAATAACCAATATGAGTATTGCAGAGCACGAGGGTTACCGCAGGGCACTCTGCGAACACCACAGAAAGCAAACAATTGCCTCGCTTGTCTCTCGAGATGGCTTCTTCCCTCTCCCAAAGGCAGTGCTGCGTTATCAATGAATCAATCACACGTTATTGGCCCATTGAAAGTTAACTCTTTGGGAGGCTGAATTTTGCTGTCCGGGAGCTTGTCAGCATTGGAGAGCAGGGTTGCTACCTGTACAAATTTTCTAGTGATTCTTTATTTCATCTGGGCTGATTGCCGGTGTCTTTGGCAGTATCTCGACATGAGTGAGAGGGCTTGGGATCTCTGAGAGTTAATGCTTACTTTACAGGAAGTTTCATTGGAGCTAATGTAGAGCAAAAGCCAAGCAAAAGCCAACCAAAAGACTTATTTGTGTATCTGAGTTCTTTAATCAATTCATTTTGAACAGGAATAGAGTCCAAATTTTATTTAAAAACTTGGTGTTGATTGAAATTTCCATTGCAGATTTAGGCAGCTTGGATTTCTATTTTGATCGGTCTCCGGAAAAGCTGATTTTACTTCAAAGCATCTCTGACTCTCGCAGGAGCAGGAAGCTGCTGCCCTATTAATAGAGAGCAGAATCCAGCATTGCCGAGGTGATGCTGCTCCCCAGCAGACCTTACCTGCCCTCCTCCCTCCTCAGCTCAGCAGGGCTTTCACCATCACAGGCACAGCACCCAGCTATGTACATGGTCTTCGTGGTCAACATGAAGTGCTTCCAAGCGCTCCTGCCAGACAACAACCCATCCATGCTTTCTGCTTGCCCAGCTGTTGGCCACCACCAGGAGGAGGTGGGAACATGTGAGAGGGTCGACAACAAAAAGATGTGCAAATGCTGACCTCTAGTACTTCAAAGTACCCCTTCATCTTTTCCTGCCTTTTCTCAAGTAGGGGAATAAGAGGAAAAGGGATGGGAGGAAGGAGGGTAGCTGTAGAGGCTGGAGAAGTGGCAAGCTGGGGGGAGAAAAAAAGACTTTTCCACAAAGGCTGTCTCCCATGGTAAGCCTGACCCTCATAGCCCCTGGATCTCTTTCCAGTCCCAAATCCTTGTTATCCTCAGCTCCTTAGCTGCATCTCCCACCATAGACACATACTTTATTTCTTACCTGCGCTCCCAGACCTCACTAATGAGTGAGGTTTGGTCAGACCAAAGGTCCTCCAAACTTTTTCCTCCTTTTTTCTCTCTGCTATTATTGGAGAACCTGAATTTGTTTTCCCCAGAGATAACATAACATTTATGTGGAGGCAAAAGTAGAATTTAGCCTTCTCTCCCAAGGCTTCTTAAGATGGCTCTGTGAACAATATGGAATACACAAATAGAGCATTAAAAATAACAGAGCAAAGAATGGTTTTAAAGTAAAAGTTAATAGTCTCACAGGATACAGGACACTGCAAGTGCTTGCATCTCCCAGTGCTAAGATGAAATCAAGGAGAAAAGAAGGTGGAGGAATGTTAGTTCTGTCACTCTCTTAGTCCTGAAGATGTTTCCAATTGTAAACTAATTTTAGTGTCACAAAAGCCGTAGTGAGCAAGACAGGTATTTGTGAGGGGGGTTTCAGCGCTGCTAGCTGCATGAAGTAGGGTGACTTTCTGCACGGCAACTAGGGAAAGCAGAACAGCTTTGAGAAATTTCCTAGTTAAGTATTTGTTTTTAAAGGACTTTCTGATTTACTCATAGGTTTGTGAAATAGAATAGTAAATTGCCCTCTTCATTATTATCTTGTTATAAAGTTGAGAATAAAGGAAGCTTCAATTTTCTGAAGAACTATTTTTATTTTTTTTCTTTCAGTAGGAGACTTTGTTTTCTGTGTGTCTTTCCTTTCTATCTTCAACTTGGGTTTTTAAGTACTTTACTTGCTGAGGTAGGAGTCACACTGATTTTTGTGTTAATAATTTCATGCAAGCCTTTCCTCCTGTGGCTCAACTCAATATAGTCTCACTGGCTGGAGTTCAAAATATACTGTGCTGTGCTCACTTATGATGCTCAGGTGATCTAGGCTCTTCTCTGTCTTTGCAATTCCTTCTGCATCCTGTTCCAGCTAGATGTGCTGATCCAGACACATGCTGGCTAATAATCGGAGAACAGTACATGACAGTTTGTACCTACACTGTGAGAGGGACTTTGTTGTCAAAACTGGCAAATAGTCATATAAACACTATGCTTTCAGGGAAATTAACTTCCTATCTTCTTGATGTTTTTTCTTCTTGTTTTTTCCTTCTACATACAACCGTCATGCTCATGTTAAAAGGACTATAGTCCATCTCTGAACTATTAGTAGAATCAGTGCTGGCGTGCAAAGAAAGTCCAAGGGAAGGCCAGAGAAACGGTGAATGTGTTGTAAAATCTGCTTATTTAGATCTTGTGAGATCTAAGGAAGTTAGTGCATTCAGTGCATCAGAAACAGTCTGAGGGATAACTTGATTACTCCATATAAGTACCTTTTCCAAAACATTTTTTTCTGTGGAAGAACTGATGGCAGGTCCCTGCTGGTTATGTGAGTTCAATCTTGATAAGAGAGACAGTGTTCCGTGAATTTGAACAGTGCAAACGGAGGGAGCAGCTCAGCAGAGGAGAGCTTCACTTGTAGCTCTGCAATGAGGAAAGAGGAGGTGGGGGGAGAATGGTAAAAAAAAAAAAAAGAAAAGAAAAAAAAGACCAAAAAAAACCCAACCCAAGCTAGGGGCTTTTTTTTTTAACAATAAGGTTGTGTGTGGACACAGTGAGTGCTTCTTGGCGCAAGGGTTCTTTCATTCATCACCATCTTTGTGGATCTTCAGGGGAGAAGGGTTTCTTTTGACAGGGTAGCAGTGCTGTGATTACTGTTGGGACACAGGCTGCAGAACAGATCTCAGGCTTCACTCATGTTTGCCAGGAAGGGATTTTCCCTGCCTGTGGAACTGGTACGACTTGTTCTTCTGATTGTTTAGATCTTTTTTTTATTTTTCTGTGAAATGTCCTGGTCACCAGAGCCATCCCTATGCATAGAGCTCTGATGGGGGATCTGTACCCTGGAGATGGGGTTGATTACATACTGCCCAGAGTCAAAATGATGTGTGAGGTCAAGCTATTGAATTTCCAGCCATCACAGGGCTGTGGGTTTTGGTAATGCCACCAGCCCTTCCAACTCTTTGTTTCATCATCAACAGTGATGTAGGCTCTTGCACCAACCTTTCAAAAGTTCAAAACCAGCAATTTGTGGGTGATGTGGAACACCCTGGTATAGGTAGGATAAAGTGGTCTGTCAACATTTTCCTATCAGCAGTTAAGCCAGTGTTACATATAAAATATGAACCTCATGCGAAAGCCCTTCATTTCCATGTATCAGATTCTGTATAAAATGTAGAGTTGGGTACTACCTTTCATAACAATGTGCTACGAGTACTACTGGTACTTTGCTTGTACTTGGAAAAACATGTAGCTTCTATATTTTATGTATGTATATCATACATGCAGAGCCACAGAGAGATGGGGCTGTGAAAATGGAAAGCTTATTTTGTCTTCTGTAATTAATAATTTTCATGCTAGAACAAGTTTCTCAATGTTTTCAGCTTTTTAATTTTGAGTCTGTACAAATGAGTAGGTGAAAAGAATATGCATGAAGGTTTGATAAGGCTTAGGAGAAACCAGGACCTGCATTTGTGCTAAATGATTTTAGTCAGTTTCTCTTTATAAATTAAAAGCTGAAGTTTATCACTGCAGTTCAGATTCTTTCTTCAACTCAGCAGCTTCGTAAAAGGGTAAGTGATGTTTTGGTTGTTCTAGCCTCTACTGTGCTTTCAAAGCTACTTAAAACACTGACTGTAGCCTTGTAGCTGGGAAATGAAACCCATCATAAAGCATGTAGACTGGTTTACTTGTATAAAATCTGTCACACAGAGGTCACCAACTTCCACCTCAAATAGTGCTTGATGGGGAGCAGTGGTCCTCACCCAGCCCATCCCATCCTAGCCTAGGTAGTCTGAGCTTCACTTGGTTGATCTCCTCTTTCTAGGGACTGCAGAGGAAACTTGGATTTCTGAATTTAGCTGCTGTAAATAATGTCCAAGTTGGATGGCTGAAATTGCTCTAAGAGGATGCTATGAATACCCGTCTTTATGTAGCACTGGCATCTCTGTTCAGGAGGGCCTTGAATGGAGCATCTATGCTGACTTAACTGCTTTTCACATCTGTTGGAAGCTGTATGTATGTACCCTTTCAGGTCAAGAAAAATGATTTTGTAAAAACCTTGCTGTTAAAGTGACTAGCTGCTCAGGATTAAAACCCAGAATGATTCCATTTTCCACTGCTGACAAGGATCTCTAAGTCTCCATGAGCACAAATACTCAGGAAAGACTATCTCATTCCTTCCAGAGAGCTGTAGTGTCTTTGACAAATCGCACTTTTTTACTTTATTTTTTTCTTTATTTAAAGCCCTGGGGTGCTTTGCAAGATGCTCTTGGATCTGATTCACTGTGTGAGTGTGCTTGTACGTGTAGGGGGAATGAGGCTGTGTTGCACATAGCCCTAGAGGCCTCATTAAATTGTGATGTGTTGTGTCACATTTCAAACCTGCAGTTCTTGCTGTCCTTAGTTTAAAACTTCATGCAAATGAAATGATGAGTAACGATGGTCCAGAAGCTGTCTTGATAGAAAACATGTGCAAAACAATGGCTGAAATGATCTGAAACACCTACTTGGTTTACGTCCTTGGGTTTTCCAGTTGCTCAACTCCAAGACCATTGTACTTGACTTGTCAGAGGTGTGATGTGCCCTTTACGCCCCTCCAAAATATAAAGCATCAGAACTTAGTAGGCACTTTGGAAAATGCTCCTGATGACTTAACGTGTGACTGGCTGGGATATGTTTGGTCATGTCTTTACACTCTCATTTGTGTTTCCTCAGGAAATATGTCAGAGCTGTTATAATGAAAGTCAGCATCTGTTTGTACTCATTTAACTAAAAGAAATGTCCAAAAGAAGGTCAGCAACTCTCTTAGACCTAAGAGAATAATTAACACTGAATTTTTCTACTATGCAATTGTAGTTTTTCATTATTTGTCAGTTATCTGAAGCCAACTTATGAAATGTGTCAGCACTAAAACAATTATTCACAAACAACTACTTGACAAACAGTTTGAAAGGGTGCTGGCAGGTGGTATGGAGATGGCGTGTTCCCTGCCTGGAGGAAGACCAGCAAGGTCACGCCGTGGCAGAGAGTGGGCAGGATGCATGGTATTGGGCTAACCTTGGTGCAGAGCAGAGGCTTTTCTTGGTCACACACAGTTGGCCTTCCTTTCAAGGTGTGCTTTTGATACCACCAGAAATCCCCAGGCTGGCAGCAACAGGCTAGACTTGGGGGTTTAGAGAATGTAAGTTGCTGTTTGCTCACGAGAAATAATTTTGTGAGGTGTTTTAATGTCAAGCTATCAAGACAAAATGACCAGAAAACCAAAACTGTCCCTGTGGCAGGAAAAAGTTGTCCTTATTCACAGTGCTCACGAAATTGCCTCAAATGGTGACTCAGTACAGCTGTGTTTCTATTTATTGATTTATTCTCAAATGTGTTCTCTATGTACTTCAGCCCCTTTGGAGCTGACCCAAAGAATATGCATGAAGAAGATGGAAGAACGACATGCTGGTGGTGGTTTAGTGAAGGGCTGGTTTGTGGAAGGCTGAATCGAGATGCAGTATTTGCACAACAAAGTGTTACATATCTCCTTTACTTTGAGCATGCTGGCAATTCTTCTCGTAAAAGAGAACTATCGGGAATATCTATCTATATCACGTTCAGGTCCAACTCTTTCCTCATATGAAACACTAATATAAAACAGGAACATTAATATTTGCTGATCTGTGTGCTCAGTGTACTACTCAAATAATGAATGACAAGAAAGTTGTTTTTATAGTGAATTAATAGATTTAACTGATGCAATCTCTGACTTGGCAATACCTCAGAGGAGAAAATAAGTCTGTATCAAATCCAAAAGTGATCTTTTTTTTTTTTTCTCTATTAGAAGGAGTAACACACTCCTTCATATCAGAATTATGATTCTCATCACGCTATAGTATGTTTTCTTCTTAACGGGACTTACAGGCAACATCTTTGTAGATTTTCAAGCTCCTGATTTTGTGTGTGACTAGGTACAGTAACTCGTTAACTTTTTCTGTTCTTGTGTGTGTCCTTTTTCTAGGAGTATTTAAAAGTGTTGACACAAGAGGAACTTTCTATAGAAGAAAAAGATAAGCCTGGCCCTATCTAGGTTAAACTTCAGGGGCATAACTCAAAGAGGACAAGGATGCCATGTTAATGAATTGAGCTCGAGTACTGGCAATCAAGTTAATTCCTCAGGATTTGTTTGATCAAATATTACACTGGCTAGTAAATACTCCTCCACCTGCACCAACTCCTTTTAAATTTTGTTTGCATAGTTTATGCTTAAGTAGATTTAAGATATCTTCAGAATAATCTTGTTGTGAAGAGGCTGCCAGAGGACAAGAACAGTCTTTCCTCATTGGTTTACTCTTTCCACAGCTCAGAGAATCACAGCTAATTGATACTGTTTCCATTTTAATTACACATAATTTTTCTGTTTTGCTACCCAGGGAGCCAGGAGAAGAAAACAATACTCTGTCTACATGCAAATCTTCCAATCAACAGTTTAAAACCTTTATGTCCCCAAATTTGTTCTTTATATTTCGAAATGAAAATGTACGTGCTTGGGTTGGTCCTTACAAGTTTTTATTGAGTGGGGTTGTTGTTGCTGAAGTTCAGACCTGTAATTTAGGGCCAGAAGCTTCTCCGTCCCTTTTCCTGTATGATGGGGCTCAGGTCAACATTCAGGGCTGATGTCTGTGTTCCCAGCTCCCCCGTTTTTTGGGAACAGGCATCCTACAAACAGTAAGCGTTGTGGTCCGTGTGTAGCTTGTGCTTTAACTGAGTCCTCTTCTGTGCTGTCTTGCCCCACAGTCGGCCCCTTGCAGGAAAGGCCGTATCTATAGTTTGGTAAATGCTGTGGTACAGATATGTGGGATGTTGCACTGCTGGCACTGGCTGCATGAAAGACAAGGAGGGAAAGAATGAATATAGACAGAGGAAGAGTGGGGATAGTTAGTGGCTTTGGAGGATGGAGCTCTCAGGTGGAGATGACTTTTTTTTGGCGGGGGGGGGGGATGTGTGGGTGGGATGGGTTATACTGAAGCCAGGAATGTGCACAAGAGAAACACTCTTTGTTCCTTCCCCTCCCCATCTGGCAGAGGAGTCAGCAGAGACCTATGCAAAAAAGATGCTTTTGGAGGGAGAGTGGGACCTCCTGTAGAGAGGAGGAAAGGGGGAAGGCTAAGAAGTATTTTTAGTAGAGAACTGCCCATATTTCCATGCATGATGGCAAAGCCTGCCTGCTTCAGCTTGGAAAAGTAAATATTGGCTGGGGGAACAGTGCTCCTGGTGCGTTGGATTTTCTTTCCTAATGTTGGTGGGCTCAACCCTGTGGGCCTGAAGCTCATGTCTAGGTCAATCTAGAGGCTTCAGAGGGCAGGAATGCTGCTCTGATGCCTTGCCATGCCTTTTCTGATTAGCAAAACCAGGCAGCCTGTGCCCCAAGCGAGCCTTACTGCAGCTTTATGACAAATAGCTGAAAGATGTGATCCTATAATGTGACAAAAATAATGAGGCTTTTAAAGAAGCCATTACACAGTGTCAGCTGTGTTTTTTCTCTCTCATGAGAAACTTCTTCAGCACAGGTAGAGCAGTCAAGTCCAGTGGTTTGGAAGGGTAGGGGATTCTGGCACAGTGCATTAGTGCACAGAGATGGAAAGCCACCACTTGGGGTGAGCCCAGGGTGCTGTGGGTCTGCTGCTCACAGTGGGGCTTCCCCACTGCCCATGACCAGGACACCCTTTTGCCCTGGGGTTGGTGGTATCTCTCATCTCTCTTATTTTCTTCGCTTTCTGTTTTAAACTCTTGCAAATCCATCTGTTTGTACCAAGGCTGGTGACTAATGCAGTAACTCTTATTAGGTCAAAATAGCTGAAATCATGTGGCAATTACACATGCATGCTCACATGCACGCACAAGGGCTGTTTTCCCCCCTTGATCCCCCCTTTTTTCATCTCTGGAACAAAACATTCCCTCACAGCTCAGAGTGCCGCCAGCAGCTGCCCAGCTGGCAGGAGCAGAGATGTTAATGCTGTCAGTGAAAGGATGAGTCACTTTGCAAAAGTTATTTAGGAGGGTCATCCTTCTTGTCCCCTTTCCCCTCCAGCCACCGATCCTTTTGGATTCATCAGATGCTGGAGGTCTGCATTGGCTGCTGCCCACAGGGAGCACAATGAAGGCTTTTCAGGGCAAGAAGGTTCCTTCTGGGAGTCACAAAAATGACTAGCCCCATGTTTGACTGGTCTGTTGGTATCCTGAAAAAAGCTTCAGCCTGTCTTGGAAACATGTGATACTAGCTCCTAGGCTGCCTTCTGCTTTGTGAGGGGAAAATGGGAAGTCAAATGTGTAAAGGTAACAGAAAACAGTGACTTACTGCATAACTTACTTTGGGCTCTTATTTTTTGGAAATAGGTCACCAAAAAGCTGCCTTCTTCCTAGGAAAATTATGCTCTCCTATGCTCTCTGGAGGAGGTAGATCTCTTCTAAGATCCCTCTCCAGCTGAGACCCCTTTCATGCTCTGAACCTTTTCCTCAGCCCATCAGATTGTGATTGATGTTTGCTGCATTTCCAAACTCCTTTGGGACTGGAGTGCCCCAGGAGCCAAATTTGGCACAAGCACCACTTGTTCCTTCAGTGAGAGCTTGGCAGTATGCTCCCAAACCAGCACCAGGCTTGCCATAGGGAAAGCTTGTCTTGTTTGTGATCTCAACTGGGAAAAGCTCTGCCCTTTAGGAAGGTAGTGTTTGAGAGAAAGCTGAAGGTCAAATGCAGTTAAGGCTAGTATTGGTGTAGGCTTGGTAGTTTTGCTTATTAAATACCTTCTGATAAAGGTCTATCTACCTGACCATCTGTTATGCTTTTAAATTGTCTTTCTTAACATAGAATGGCTGAATGGTTGCCACGTCTGTGCCAGCGTATGCCCATGTGCATGCTGCAACAGAGACTGAGCTCTAAAGTTCCCCATCCACAAAGCATGGCTCATCAGGCTCAGAGCCATGCTGAGCAGGCGTGGTCTTTCCTGTATGGCCTCAACCAACTTAGGTGAGGATGTCCTCTCCAGAGTTCAGTTTATTAATGATAGAATTTGGCTATGGCTTTGGTCACATTGATGAGGTGGGACTGATTTTCTTTTAGCCTCTTCTGCGATTTGCAGCATGTAAAGTGACCATGTGCATGACATGCACAGGTCATCTGGTGCATCATCCTTCTTCTTGAGTCTGTGAAAGGCTGCTGAAAACTTTCCATCACCTAATGTCCATAGCATCCCCATCTCCTAATATGTATCAACAAGTCTGCTAGAAGTTGGTTTGGCTGCTAGGAGGGCTCAGTTTCTTTCATTAAACATGTCATAGACCTACAATTTATAGGATTATTTTTAAATTTAGTAGATGAAAGTTGGGAGGGAGGGTTGGATAAGGACAAAAAAAAAAAATCTGAGAAGATTCAGGCATCCCTGATGACAATAGTTCTGGCTGGGAGAGGAGAAAAAACACAGAATCAAGTCTTTGTTGCTTTTAACGCTTAAAACATTTTGACACTTTTCATCATTCCTTTAGAAATGTTTCTTATCACTTTAAATGATCTGCTCATGATAGACAGGAGAGCAGTCCCTTCCAGACTGTGCCACAAGTGGAGAAGCATTGGCTCACAGTACTGCTGTGGCAGAGACTTCCACTGATACCCACTTGCATGTTCCTTTTTGAGCACCCTATGCCCTTGCTTAACAGCTAAATATAGCTGGCTAATCCCACAGCTAGCTTGCTATATTTTCACTCATTTTTTTCCCCTAAATCATCTGATGCTGATAGAAATTTTCTGATTTCTAAAAGCCAGGGAAGTGTCTGTCTGTGTGTACTTGTTTTCCTCCTTTTTGTCCCTTCCCCCTACCATTTCCCTAGTGTACAATTGCTTCATTTTGGTAGATGACTTGAAATTCTAGTGTTTGAAAATAGCAAGTAACATAGTTAAGCAAATTTGGGAATGTCAGTGGGGACGGATGGCCTCTTGATGGCATTTTAATCAGTATCTTTTTAAAATACTATGTTCCCTACCTCCCTACCCCCCTGGAAAGGTACCCGTAAGTTGACCATGAAATAACAAGTGACTAAGTGTACTGACAGAAGAATTACAAAGCCCGAACACTCATCAGTGGCAAACTAGTGTTGTGTCATTTTGTGGGTGTCTAATAGGCCTGGTGTAAAATACCAAATTAAGCCTGAATATTCACATTAGAAGACTAAAATAACCTCTCCCAGAAGTTTATTCTGTTCTCTGATATTTTTGTCCTATTTTCAACCTTTATAGAGGTGACACATCCCTGCTTAGCGTTACTGGCTGCATATTGTCAGTCTGGAGTACTGGTGCTCCATCTGTGAGCTCCAGCTAGCAGCAGGTACTGTAAATCATAGAGATTCATGGTAAGGCTATGAAGTTTTCTGAAGGACAAACCACAGTACCTGTGTAGAAAATTACTGTATCTAGTAACTGGGAGTGGCTCTTGGTTTGCCAAGCGCTGCTGTGATAATGTTGTTGGGTGATGCTTTAACCATTGTGGATCACATATATAGAAACTGCACATGCAGTCATGTATGTTTTGCAGCTTCGATCTTCCTCATGCATTCACTTTCACACTCGTGTATGCTTGTTGCCTCCAGAAAAGCTGAGCTGAAATGGAGCATAAGCCTGTTCCTGCACTCTTCCAAGGCTTTCTTTTAGATTTGGGAATGGAGAAGGTTGAATCCCCCAAAAACACATGGCCCAATGTTGGTACAGGCTGTCAACAGCTCAGATGAGAGTGACCAGAATATTGGGTCCAGCACCTAAATGACTATGGTCTGGAGGGCTTTTGAGCTGCAATGGCACAGTCAGGTTTGCTTTGTGGTATTGTCCTTGGAGTCCTGATTTGGCTGGTTTAGAGGCAGATGCAGTTCAGACTCAGATGCTCATCTTTTGCATGTTTTTTTTTGTTTTGTTCCTGCTAATACTGCAGGTCTCAGAGATCCTATGGGATGCTAGTGGGTGAGTGCTCTCAGATGGTGGAGGCTGCCAGCAGAATCATTGGGGAGCCCAAGATCTAGGGTATGGCTAAGGATAAAGGTGACCAACTTGATGATAAAGGTTACGCAAAGGGACCTGCCAGCCAGGATGAGCCACCAGCAGCCCAATGTAAATAGTGGTCACTGTAGGGTGTAGTGAAATAAGCCTTACGGCAGATCATTGCTTGTGAATCAAATCCAACAAAGTCCAGCTCAGTCAACATGAGTACTACTGTGCTGATGGCCAGACCTGACCCTACATACTGCATGTGGGGCTGCCAGTGCTGGCCTAGGTGGGAAAAATGGGAGGAATTTGGGATAGGTGAGCCTTGGGGCCTCACTTTACAGCCTGTGCTCGTGCAACCTTGCTCCATCCCTTTGAATTCAGATAGTATGCAGAGACATTCTTGGACTAAATGTGAATGTACTCAACACCCATCTGCAGTGAACTGTGCCTGGAGAAACTGCCCTAGCACGTGCTGTATTGCATCCTCAGGACATCTGCATGTGCCTAGCTTCATTCTATTTCCAGCTCTTCACATGAGTTCTTGGGGGAGACAAGAAGTGAAGCTATTCCTAGAAATCCCACTGCAGTCATATCTCTTCCCTTAACTGACGGACTCATCCTTGCTTCTTTTTGCCAATGTTAACAAGTCTTTTGGCTGCTAAGGGGAGTTTTTAGACTTGTTTGAAAGAATTTTTCTCCCACTTCCATGCGTGCTGCTTCCTGTGCACTAGGGAAAGGTGCAAACCCATGGCTATTGAGTGTTTCACATCAGAGGCTTTCAACTTACATGCTCCTGTCATACCAAAAACCTGTGCTCAGCCCAGGACAGCATCGCAACGCAGGGGATAACAAATGCATTGCCAAGGGTTTTGGTGCAGTTCTTGAAGCATGTGGTATGTGGGGCACTCTAAGTAGAAAAGAACCATCTTGGTTTTGGGATACCATTTCACAGCCTGATAGGAAGACTGTGCATAAAGCCATGAGAGAAAGGCACATGTGTATCCACATGCATCAAATCTCCTTGCTTGTGCTGCACTGCTATCCTATGCAAGGCTTTCATGCAAAATATGCTTGTCCTTGGTGTGCGTGCTGTGGGGCTCTTGAAAACAGGAGGGAGACGCGACTCCTTTAGGGCTGGCCCCACTCCAGTTTTCCTGGAGCCCCAAATGTGCCCCACAGAGCCTTCTCACTGCCACTGAGCACTGCTGTTAATGCTTCTGGCACTAAAATACAGCTGGTGACTCCTGCTTCTTCCTTTACATTGCACCATGAAGGGGGAAGAAGAGGGGGAGGAGGAAAAGAAGAAAAAAAAAAACCCAAAACACATGCCTTGAAGGAGAAACTTCCTCTTACCAGCTTGATCTGGGACCTGCCTGCTTGCCACCCAACTGCCCAAATGGAGTTGTTTTTGGTGGTGATGCCTTCAGCACCATTCCTGACAGCAGCCACTCTCTTTAGTTTGCTGCTGCTAAAATGTACTTTGGGAAAACTGCATTTCTGAGCCCGGTTCACAGGAGTGTTTCCACTTAGGACAGCATTTAATTGCATGTTGGAATTAAACTGAGATTGAGTGGGACTTGAGTGATGCTTAAAGAGAGGGAATATACAGCTGAGACCTGGATCTCATTTGCAGGCTGTAACAGCTCTTGCTGCACCAAGAAAGACCCGCAGCTGAGGCAGGCCTGATCCCTCTCTGATGTCTGTGCATGGGTACAAGGAATGAAAATGTGGATGACCACCCCTGGCAGGCCAGAAGTTTGAATTTTGTTGATCCTGAATGTCCTGCACCCCAATGCCACCAGTGTGGTACAGGCAGGAGGGACTGTTCCCATTCCAGATGCACAGGTCTGTCCCTGGAACTCAGCTGAAGGGCTGGCTCTGGACCTTCAGACGTCATGATGAGTGGCCCTCAGAGAGGGGCCAGAGCTGTGGTTTTTGGATGGGGAGTATATAGAATGGGATGGGATCCCTGCACAAGGACTGCATGAGGGCTCCTGCAGGATGGGACAATACAAAGTAACCCTTCTTCCTTGTTCCTCTTCCCACAGAGATTTCATAGGGGATTTATGCTGTTGACTTCCTTCTCCTAGTGCACTGGGAGCTTCAGGCCCCTGGGGACTGTGTGTGCGACCAGAGATCAAAGGAAGGGTGTGGGAAACATGGTTTCTCCTATAGGTCGCTGCTGGGAAGCACTCCCAACAAGGTCTGTTTGGCTCTCTTGTCAGCCCAGAGCATAAGACAGCTTTGATTTCCTGCAGTTTGAGTAGCTCCTGGTGGTTTAGGGTTGACCGTATCGCAAACGGCAAGTGTCCGGCTTTGCCCATTGTATAGGTGGGCTTTAGTTTTATAGCTCATTGCCAAAGACAGGGGGTTTTGAAACGGTATTTGTTTTGGTTTTGGCATCTGGTATCAGAAATGCAGTGTGGTCAAAACTGCTAATTTTCCCTACAAAGGGGGAAACCCAAGAAAGCTTTCCAGCAAGCTTGTTTGCTTCTACAGGTTTTTATTCTCTGGTTGGAGTAAGTTGAACAAAAAGTAAGGAAGGACCAGAGGCCTTACACAACTCTGGTTGGAGAAAGTGTGCAGTTCCACCACTGAGGCAGTGTTTCCTAAAATAACAGCCTCGGGAACCTCTGCAATCTGTTTCCCTGTCTCTTACCCTTTTACAAGAACTGAGAAGTCTTTCAGCATTGTGAAGCAAGGCTGCGAAATAGCAACCAGAACAAGAGAGCCTCAGTCTCTCGCTCTCTATCTGGGGACCTATTGGGCTATTATTAGCCAAGGATACCAAATACATTTTGTAAATATTTGAAAAGCCTCACCAAGTGGTGTTGGGAAGACACATGTTCTTTTATGAGCCCCGCAATCGTTAAACCCAGGCAAAATGCAACGAAAGAGCCACAGCAGTTCACAGTTACCACCCTGTTTTGTTCTCATCTGTGTAAAAAAAGCATGCTCGGGTGCCTCTTGACTCACAGCTGAAAATCCTTCCCCTAATGCTTGGCAGAAGGGGTTTCTTTGCCGGCAGAGATTTAACAACTGGGCTCTCGAGTCCCCAGTCTGGGACACGGTGATCTCCTGGCACCCACCAGCGTTGGGGTCTGGGAGCTGGTCCGAGCAGCCAGCCCGCTCCTCCAGTGTAATGCGAGATGCCTGACTGGGGGATTTCCTCGTAGCCTCCCGTCCCATTTCAGTGCGGGAGGAGTGACCCGCAATCTCGGTTTCCATCGCTAGAGGGAGAAAAACTACACGGAATTATCACCCCCCTCACTCATCTCCGGTCTCCCCCTCCGTCCAACCGCTCCAGGCAGGGCAGCAGATGCTCTTCTAGCACTTTTTGTATGAGGAACAGGTAAAACCGTGGTAGGTGGGCTCTTTCTTTCGATGGTACCAAAGCAGGGTACCGAGGATGTGTGCATCCTCCCAGGTTGCTGCCAGCAGGGTTCAGGGAAGCTCTGTGTAGCCCTGGGTACCTGCTGAAGGAGGAGGACCCTGAGAGCAAAGCAGGCTGCAGACATATCCAGAGCTGTCAGCAAGTTCTGGCCATACTCCCTGGAGTAATTTCTGTGGGAAGTGAAATTGCAGTGCAGTGGCGAAGAAGTCACATTCCACCCGTGGTAACTAAAAGGGTGGGCGAAGGGCTGAGAGAACTTAACGCACACCATAAGGTGAAGGTATGTGCTGAACACCATATGGTGTGTCCTTGCACCCTTCTTAGCTGAGGGGGAATATGTGCATATCTCCCCAGAAATATTCTCCTTCAAAAAACTTATCAGCTCTTGTATATTTTCTAGCTTCTGAAGCTGTGATGTGGCTGGTTTAGTGTGGCTGAACAAATCAAACCATTCAAAAAAGCTTAAGGGATGACTGTTCTCTATCTAACATATGTATTAAGAAAGCTAATTTAAAAACAACAACAACAAAAAACCAAACCCCAAACCCAACCAAACCCCGCAACTTTGAACAAATGCCATTGTTAGGTGATAGATTCTTGAAGCAGTGCACCATCGACACTTCTTTTTCGTTTGAAAGCATAGCAATTTTGAAATTCATTTAAGAGGCAGATGATGACAGTTTCAACCTAGGAATAGGAACACTGTTGTAAAGTCAACCTGCTCCCATGGGAAGTACTAGAAGACAACTTCCCTACTTTCAGAACCTATTTCGTGAAACCTGGTAGCTCTATCAGTCTCCTCTAGATTTGGGATTATGAGAAGTAGTTAAGGTCAGCTTTCTTCACCAGAGTGGCATCAACTAGCTGTGTTTTTTTTTCTCCTACAAGATGTGGAAGAGTAGAAGCAGGCATGTCAGAATGAGCTACTGGCTCTGTAATAAAACCAAGGGCACATCTCTCTTCTAGATTTTGTGATGGCCATGGTCATAGCACTGTGCTGTATAGCACTGCACGCAAGGGTGTTGTCATATCTTGGGAGGTTGTTGCCTTTGAGGGATGGCAGTAGACTGATATTTTTCAAAAAATAGGTTTAAAATGAAAAAAAAGTTAAGAGAAATAATTTATTGAAATGTGCAAATAATAATAATTTCAAAATGAAGTAAAACTGACTAAGAATGAATGTGATCATGACTGTTGCTCAAGACTGAACAGTGGAAAACCAGAGATATTAACAGATTAGAAGTGAAAAAGCACATACCTGGGTTTGTGTTTGGCTTTCATATTTATTTATTTAAGTATCGGCTGTTATATATTGTGATAGCAGTAGGAAACAAACAAAAAATGTCCACATTTCATTCCCCCTCCAAGCAAACTTTATTAATGAAAGGAAACATGAAGGAAGGTGCAGGACTCTCAATCTGGGAAAAAATTAAATGTGAGATCATACCATGCTGAGAGTTCCTTAATATGTGACTAAGAGGTGGCTATGCTTGTAACTGCCTTGGTCCTTATCAGGAGGGCAAAAGGACAGGGTAAAGCAATATTGAACATACTCCACCTTTATCATTTGATGCTAAAAGAAATGGGTACATCCACTATGTGCAAAACGTCTTCTGGCAGTGAAAACAACATGGAGGGGCTGAAGTAGCAGTAAATCCCTGTGGCACAGGACATGGGGATGTTATGTTGTGCTTCAGGCTCAGTCTTTCCTGGGGGAAAGCCTCAGCTGGCTGCAGCATTGGATGGAGCCAGCAGTGGTGGGAAGGAGGAAATTTTCTTCATCAAAAGCCTGCCTGAGTGTTGCCAGTGGTTGGGAAGAGAGGATGGGTTCCAGGAGGGGACGAGTGCCTGAGAGGAGGGTGTGCCAAAAAGATCTGTCTGGCACAGAGCAGCTGGCCTCCGCTGCTAATTCAGATTGGCTGGCCCAGAAGGATCCTAATTACAGCACAACTGCTGTCTCCATAATGGCTGCGGCAGGAGCAGTGTGGGCCATAAGGCACTGAAAGGGACCTGGATGTGGCAGTGGAAGATTATTAGAGTTACTGCGCTCTGTCCTGGCCACTGAGTCGCAAAAAACCTACCAGATGTCAGGGAGGAAGAAATGGGTCATCCTTGGTGTAGGCTTGTGCAAATAATGTTATCAACTGCTCATATGAGCAACGTGATTGCATAGCGAGGCTGGGTTATGCACTACTGAGGGTGTTCATGGGGAAAGAGTTGGCAACAAGGCGAGTCTGCTTGGGCTTTGGGGTCTGATTTGCAAAGCAGCAGCTACTTGTGTGGCTGATGTCTGATGTGAATAATAAAAGCTGTTCAGGCAACTCCTGGTGAAGGACTGTAGCTGTGTCAGATGTTCCCTGTGTACCAGTAATGATGGCCACTCACCCACCCGCACCAGCTGCTGACTGATGAAATCATCCTTGACAAAGCTTGGGCCCTGAAATTATCAAGAAAACTGTGATGAGCAATAAGAAAACTATGTTTTAGCGTGTGAATGTTATTTTTTTTTTGATTCCTGGTATGTTCCCATGAAGGTCAGCTTCATATATATTTTGAAATCAAAATGGTAACCTCAGGGACAAGTATTCATAGATGATGCATTAAAGCAGATGTGATCTTTGTAGTATGGGCGGCTTGCTGGCAATCTGAAGTTACTGCTGATGCCTGTTGCATTTAGGATCTAGGGTAGGAGGTGCTCCCACCATTTCATTTGCAAGAAAGAAGCATCACAGATTTTGCAATGATCTTTTTGGAAGTGCTCCCTCAGAAAAGAACTTTGAAATGTTAAACTGCCTCTTTGACTTGCAGCCCAAGTGTTTCCTGAAAGGAAAATCTGGCCCTTAGCCCCAGATGTGAATAAGGGAAGTGGGGTACAGGTAAAACGTTATTCCCTGCCTCTTCCCTCTTGCTTCCCAGCAGGGGAGAGCTCCACAGCCACTTGCTTGCAGGCTGCAACTGAAGCACACATTTTTGTCTTGCGCCAGACTTCAATCACATGCAATTGCCTTACGGATAGCCGGGGCAGTAATGGTGATCTTAAACATTACTGGATGACTCACATTTGCTTTATCTAAGTCTGTTCACACTGTTGCAGCTTTTCTTGCTGGTGACGATGTGGCAGAGAAGGACAGAGTGAGAGAGTGAGATAGCTTGGAAGTGGGAGGCCGTGCCAAGGTGATGAGCTATTTTGCATTGGCATCTGATGGTGCTAATCAGTAACGATGTACTTTAGAAGGTGTCTTTGATAACACGCTTTAATAATTTAACCCTCCTCATATTTTTGGATTTATAATTTGCGTGGGGATTACAACCTGAATCTGCTTAGGTGCCTCTGGTTTCTGACACAGCAGCAGCCTTTGAATCGGCAAGCGTCTGCTCTTGCTGCTTAATCTCTGAGGCAGCCAATTTGGGGACAGAAGGAGTTTTTACTTTATCTGCTCCAAACACACTTGTATTTTATTCCTTTGTATTGGGAAAACAGGAAAAAAAAAAAAGAGAAAGAAAAAGAAAAAAAAAAGGAAAAAAAGTGCTGTGTGTGTGAGCACGTGTGTGTGTGTTTTTATAGTATGGGAGACAGAGACAAAACTGAACAAGTGTGGGAGGGTGAGAACCTTTATTGTGCAACAAACTGATGGCACCAAATATGCTGCATTTGTTGTGAGTTAAAAGGTTTATACAAAGATTTTCTTAGTAGTGTCTAAGATCTTAATAGGGTAATTAATCTTTCTAAGTGTTAGTGCCAGATTATGGGATCAGCTATTACCCCTGGCTACAGAGTACTCCTTTGTGTGTTGCTATGAACAGGACTAAGTGATGAGACTACTCCATTTGCTAAACAAAGATATGGTTGCTGCTAGCTTGTTTATGTTTGAAATGCGTTTTCTGGTGCAGTAAGAGAAGGAGGCACCATTTCCTTGGGAATATTGCTGCCCTTTAAAATGAGTCTTATTAAGAGAAGAAGGGGATGAAGCTCTGTAGAATTTGCAGAGCTTTATAGAAAAGTGCATATATATTTTGAGAAATAATGGTAAGTTGCTTGGTTTGACTGTTTTTTTTTTTTTTTTCCAAGCAGGAAAATAAATAGATAGCTAAAGTAATTGTAAGAAAGCAGCTGTAGGAATAGATAAAAAGAGGTCTCTACTTAAAAACTTTTATGTGGAATGCAGAAGCCAAACACTTCAGCTGAGGGATTAAAATCCAAGTTGTACTGCCGCAGGATAGAGTAGGACATAGAGGACATGGGAGAATTTTCCTAAGAAATAGGCTTTGCTCAAGCCTGTTTATTCAAAAGGGTGAGTCAAATCAGTTTATTTAATAAAGGATTTTTTTTCTCTAGTGGCATTGGGGTTGGAGGAGGGGAGGAAAAAGTGGTAATTACCCAAAGGTTGTCACTGTTGAAACAACTGTGTCTTTCTGGAGAAACGTCTGCTTGGTCAAATTTTGACATGTCCCATACTGCTGAATGAGCAAGCTCTGATCAAGGTCAGTATAAAGTACTCTGTCCACATCACTTAGCTTGGTCTAGTGAAGGCTGCTATGCTCTTAAGTGATGATAAAGGAAAAATCTAACTGTAAGCTTTAATATATAGTATAGCTGGCTTGAACCTAGGATTGCTTTTAAGCCATCCCAGAAGCAGTCACCTGCGAGTGACTATTCATGTATGGGTGGGAGTGTTTCATATATAATAGTGCCAGTGAGGCTGTCATATGTTGAGATGAGATGCTCTGGGCTGGTTCAAGTTGCTTCCATATCAGGTTAGACATCCTTCTAGACACTGGGTGGGAGGGCACACGCATAGGGTACATGGGGAGAAACATTTGCTACATGGCTGAAGAGTTGGTCAATTTTCAGAAAAGGGAGGAAAAGAGGTACTCATGGAGGCTGAAGGAGGAAATTGCATCTCTTGCCCTGCTGGTACCTTGCATACTGCAAGCCCTCTAAGACGGTTGTTCCTTTTATGAGGGCAGGTACCTGTTACAGGGTCAGCTAGGGGATCTGGCACTGCCCGCTCATCTCTGTGGCAACCATAGGACTGCAAGTTTTCTTGCCTTGCTTGCCATATAATGTTTTACAGCTCAGCAACAATGAAAAGGAAAAGCTGGGTGGTTCATCAGGGTGGTTCACCCTCTTTTCAGTCTCAGAGGGAAGTTTACATTTATACAAGGTTTGGGGGATTGAGTGAGAATCCTGAAGTTGTGCCAAACCACCAGAATAAAGTCATAATTCTCTAGTTTGGCATCAGGTTGAAGAATGCTCCCCGTGGGCACATGGGGTGCATGTAGGATTGAAAGGGGTGGTCAAGGAGGCCTTGCAGATGTTTATTCTGGATGGTGTCTGGCTTGTCCCTAGGCTGAAAGCATGAAGTGCCAGTACTGCTGGCCTAATAGGGCTTGTACAATGCTGAGCAGCCCTTGCAGGCTCTGCTTGGCTTCTGGTTGGCCATGTGCTGGGGACCAGTGATGTGTGTGGTGCTGGGGACCAGTGATGTGTGTGGCGCTAGGGACCAGTGATGTGTGTGGTGCTGGGGACCAGTGATGTGTGTGGCACTGGGGATGCCTGCCCTGCTCAGCTGCTCTGGGATAAGGTGCTGCTTAGTTGGTAGGAGGGAGGTCACCAATTCCTCCCTCTGGACTGCATCAGTAAGGCTGGCCACAAGGACAGAAAATAAGGGTGATGCTCATCCCTTGTACCTAGGGATGGTGATTGGCTGAAAATCATCAGGGCTTTCAAACCTGCTGCAGTGATCACCCTTTCTTTAAGTGATTGGGATATGCCTCCTAGAACTTAAATGTTTGCCTGTATACAACAACAGGCTCCTGGTTGTCCCAGCACCTGCAGAGCCCCTTCTCCCACACCTACTACAGGGATTTCTTGCTCTGTGATGCTGCAGAGATGTGGACTTTTGTAAATGGATGTCTTCATTGGTCAAATTGCATTTATAGCTTTCTGCATTCATAGAATCATAGAATCATAGAATTGTTAGGGTTGGAAAGGACCTTAAGATCATCTAGTTCCACCCCCCCTGCCGTGGGCAGGGACACGTTACGCTAAATCATATCGCCTTGTCCAACCTGGCCTTGAACACTGCCAGGGATGGAGCATTCACAGCCTCCCCGGACTACCCATTCCAGTGCCTCACCACCTTAACAGTAAAGAATTTCCTTCTTATATCCAGCCTAAACTTCCCCTGTTTAAGTTTGAACCCATTACCTCTCGTCCTGCCACTACAGTCCCTGATGAAGAGCCCCTACCCAGCATTCCTATAGGCCCCCTGGAAGGCTGCTATGAGGTCTCCACGCAGCCTTCTCTTCTCCAGGCTGAACAGCCCCAACTTTCTCAGCCTGTCTTCATATGGGAGGTGCTCCAGCCCCCTGATCCTCCTCATGGCCCTCCTCTGGACTTGTTCCAACAGTTCCATGTCCTTTTTATGCTGAGGACACCAGAACTGCACACAATACTCAGGTGAGGTCTCAGAAGAGCAGAGTAGAGGGGCAGGATCACCTCCTTAGACCTGCTGGTCACGCTCCTTTTGATGCAGCCCAGGATACGGCTGGATTTGGGATTTGTAATTTGCTTTACAAATCTGTTTAATTCTGTAGATGATATGCATCATAACTTGCTAAAAACTCTGACAGAAAGTCTTTGAAGATAATTACAGCTACCTTACCACAAAGAAGCTCTGAGGGTGATGAAGAAAAAAAAGAAACAAAAAAAATTGCTGTTAATGCGGAGTTAAGATGACCCGGTTGTAGCAGAGACCTTTCCAAGTGGAAAATTCAAATCCAGGAAATACAGAATCAAGGTACATGCCAACATTAACTCTGCAACATTAACTCTGCCAACATTAACTCTGCCTCCCTGGAGCTGGTAGTGCTCACTGGGAATTATTTGCAACTACTCCAGCTGCAGTCACTGTATTAGCTGAATGGTGGGAGGATTAGCTGGAGTTTGGCAGAACTTGGAGGATAACAGGAAAAAATTTCAGGGAGGGTGAGATGAAAAGCTGAATGCACGTACCTCTGTGTGTATATGCGTGCATAAAGGAAAACAGCACCTATGTTCTGGAATTCCACTTCAGCATTGAGATGCAGCAAGGAGACAAATATCAAGAAATGCAGATTTGATGGCAGCAAGGCATAAGATAATATTGACTTACAGGTTTAGTGCTGGGTTGAGGGTGCTGCTGTAGGCTACGAAGCTGGGTTTGGGGTAGGTGTGTGCAGCTTGCATTTGGTACAGCACGCAGTGCAGCTGGCATTAGCAAAAAGTGTTGGACACTGTCCCACTGTGGTCACCAGTGGTCATCTCCCTTTCCTTGCATCTACAAAGTGTCTTATAAGGGAACTGAGGTCAGGCGACAATTGTACAGGTGAATTTTCTTATTTCCAAAGGGCTGCTCATTCAGAGCAGTGCATATTACTGAGCAGCCCAGACTTTCTGGTAACAAAGACATTTGTCAGTGAATTTCCTAGGCTTAACCAATTGTAACAGAATTTTCTTGTTGTTGTTGAAAATAGTGGTGACTTAGGCAGTTGAAGTTAACATACAGGTTTTTACTTGATATATATATCTAAAGAGGAAATAGGATGTCTTATGATTAAGTGGTTTTATTCTTTTATGTGTAACAATATCAATTTTGCTACTGTGGATTTGAAGTTATAGTCATGTTTTGAAATGCTTATGGGCTAGCAGAAGAGGAAGAGAAAACAAACCTGTGATCTGTCTCTCCAGTCTTCAGTGTTTTCTCAAGAAATGGCTGTAACACCTAGAAGCTTGCAAGAGCAGCCTGATGCATCTCCATTCCCCTGTGTTTCAGGCAAGTTATAAAACCTCACATGCATTTTTGGTCCAGTCCCTTTCCCAGGCTCTTAAAATATTAATACCTCAAAAGTTGTATACTGAGCTCCCATGTGATTGTCTCTTCTAAACTGAGTTTCTGGAGCTGACCCAGCTTGAGTCCTGGCCTTTGAGTCCTCCAGCACACATTGAAGAGCTAGGGTTCCAGGTCTCGGCACATATCCACTATCCTGCTGGAGTTCAAGCTTGGAGCAAGCTAAGGGTACATGCAGATGGGTGCAAGACATGTTATACACATTTCTGGCAGGCAAGAGGAGTCTGGACTGTCCTGGGTGCACTAGAATTCATGATGCCTTTGCTTAAAGGCTGTACTGGGCAGCCTTTAGGCAGGTGAGGGCTGGAGTGAGGTCCTGACAGCGATGCTGGCACAGCCCTCTCCAATGGGTAGGGCTGGAGCTGGGATATTTAACCTTCAGGCTGTGTGTCTCACAGAGGTGTCTTGTGTCCTTTTCTTAAAAGCCCCTGACTTTGGGTGGCAAACAGACCCTTCTGAGGCATGGCAAATTCATAGGTAGTTTCAGTCAGCAGAGATTTCACACCCCTTTGGAGACTCAACCTTTCAACAGGAAAGGCTTCTCAGCCTGTGTAAGAGCTAAGCTGGCTCTCCACTGCAATAGATAAACCCAAACAGCTGCTCTTACCCTTGTTTTTTGGCATACCCGAATATGAGGAAAATGTCGCGATGAAGCCTAATGTTGTTTCAAGAAGTAGCTAAAAAAAAGCCTCTGGGAGAGAAGTGACTTATTAACAAGTCATGGGACTTCGGAATGCCTCAGGCAACATTTTCAAACTGTTGCTCTCTAAATCAGTCTCTATAATTATACCACTACCCAAACAGAAAAGAACAAAGTGGGAAATTCATCTAATGTAATATCATAGGTCTAAGCTTTGGAGCAGAACAAAAATGGGTTATTGAAACATAATAGTAAAATAGGTGTGACTGCAGAATAGCAGGTCAAAGCAAACCCTCAGATGAGTAATTAGTTCTTACTATCCGACTTGTTCTATTTCATAGTTAGGTATTTAATTGCACAGTCTTCCTTTCCTCCTGTCCTAACATGCACCACAAGGCAATTTTTTTCTTTGAGCCTTGGAAACGGTAAGACTTGGGTGCTTTATTGGAGCTACTCTCCTAAAAATAAAACTCTGAAAGGTCTGAGCAGTGGTAGGACCAGACTTTGTAATTACAGCGCTGTCTGGAGGATATAAGATTGATGAAGATGCCCTTGTGCGGGGTGCTGTTTGCTATGTGTTCAGGCAGGAACTTAAAAGCAGCAGAGCACTGAAGAAAACCATTATCTCCTGTGCAACTTGCAGCCCTTGATCGAAACTAATCCCATCCTTTGAAATGGGTTGGGTGCAAGCTGCAACAGGGTGCTGCCTTGACGTGGTCCCTACCTGGGGATGAGAGACCAACTTTTTTGAGAGGCTGTATGCTGGCTAAGTGTAGTGAATGCTGTCCCTGTGTTACTAGCTTGGAAAAATAAGACCCAAGTGTTTACTTAAAAAAAATATCCCAACCCATTCCATGACCGTTTAGGTGCTTACAATGTTCCTGTCATTTTAGTCTTCAGCCGCCTACTATTCTAGCGACTCAGCTGATAGCACTCTGAAAAGTAAATCTCTCTCAAGCATTTTCCTCCCTCAGGCTAATAGCTAATCTAATAATAGTTTGACTCTTACCACCACAATAGCTCTCTTTATAAGATGTGTAGTTGGAGGAGGCTGAAGATTTCATCTCCTCCATGGTGATCCGGAACTCCCTGAAAGTACTGTAATGGTACTGAATCAGGGCCCTTCACTGCTTATGTATCAACCTATAGACCTTTGCAGGCTTAGGTTTCGCAGACTTAAAAAAAATCCATCAAAACCAAGAAACAACCCTCCCCAACAATGCATGCCCCTCTCAGTTTTCATTTATATTTTCCCTTTTGTGTTAATATTTTCCTTGTAAGTGTTTCTGAATGAGATATTTTTATTTATTTATTTAGTGCTTTTATATCAGCCGTAAGTGATCTTCCTATTAGTACAGGAAGCTGGCAGCAGCTAGTCTGCAGCCTTTGGATAGCCAGCTAATTAAGGGAAAAGCAGGTGTGGATGGATCTACTGAGTCTATAAATAAGTGCCAAAAATGTAAGTTATTGGTCTGTGAGTGTTAGCAGGTAGACCACTGATCTTTGTATTTTCAGTGGAGAGAAAAAGAAGGGTTAGAGGAAATGTTTGGTTTTGGTTTTTTTTCCCCATGATTTAAAAGCTCTTCAGAAATAGTCTGCTCTACAAAAAAAAATAAAAGAGTAATCGTCTTGTATGAGGTTAGTCTTGAAGACAAATAAAGGTAGAACAGGGGCTCTTACTTTCATTGACCTGAGCTGGGTGAGGAACTGGATGGTCTGCAAAGAAATTATTCATATTCTCAGGCTGACGCTCAGAAGCATAACTCACAAGTGACTACAGATGTTAGTGCCTATTGTTCCTTTGTGGTTCTGTTTATAGATAAACTTAGCCCGCCTTCCATCAAATGCTCAAAATGTTATAATCTGCAAAAAGCCTTTTTCCCTCAGTGCTAAAGAAAAATACGATCTATTGAACAAAGTGTTATGCAAGGGAGTTTGTGTCTAAGAATACATTCTTGCACTGATTTCTCCTCCTCCCCATTTTCTGTACTGGCTTCCTTTCTTTGTGCTGGATTTAGTAATTTATTCAAACACTTCTAACCAGGGGGCGTTTTCACCAGGGTGCAGTGGCAAGAGACCACAAAAGCATTTCACAACACATACAAAATATATTAAAACACTTCCAGGGTAATATAACATGTGATAGGATAATGTTGGAATAAAAACATGTAGAACAGCTACCTACTTACTTGACTGGTTTCATTAATTTTGATCTGACGGATATAAAAGTCTCTTCATGGATACGTATTAATCATTTATGGGTTGTGTATAAATTTAAATGCAAGCAATAAATGAGTGCTTACACTAAAGCTTGCACGTGTCAAGCTGGGAAAAGCACGGTGAGATGAAAAACCAAGCATTCAAAATATATGCATTGTTTACATTTTAAAACTCTCGGAGCATCTGACCAAGCTAACACGTGTTGATCTGAGTAGTGAAGGAGGGGGCTTGTGGTCTTAAAGCTTTTGGGAGGCACTGCTAGTTTTAGGGACTTTCAGTTTGTGAATGTGCGTTCTGAAATGAGAATGGGACTTTTGCATTTCCGCTTCTTTTGTCCCCCTTACAGATGGGAAGGGGAAGGTTTTTACAGGTTAAATTATTATGGATTGCCTTTTACTGCATAGCCTGATTCTCAGGGCACTCAACCATGATGTGGCCATGCACATGAGGCTTCTTCTCTGCCTCCCAAGTGATAGGATGCTCTGGCTTGGAAAGGGGAATGTTTATAACTTGTCTTTTGCCCCTGGTTCATCTTTATACAGATAATAAGATATTCACTAGTACAGGGACTGGGTAACCAGCCTTCCCAGCTAAGTGTAGTCTCTTTTTCCCTGACTCTTAATGTATCTATAGATATTCATTGAGAAGTAGAACAACTATAATTGGAGACACTCAAAGAAAAACTTTATCTCTGAATACCCTGCAGCCTACCTGATGGTTAGAACTTTCTCCTGATGGTTAGAGACCATGGCTTAATATCTTTGAATCAGATGGAGGGAAGAAAAAAGCTCCATTTTTGCCTCTAGGGTGAATAGTCTGGCCACCAGACCATTGCAGGCAAGGAGAATACTTTCCTTTTGCAGACTGTGTGTTCCTTACTTATGTTCTTTCATTATAAGTACCTTAAATACAAACTTTTTCAAATTGGAGCTGAAGAAAAGGATTGGCTTGCACTTGTTTACTAGGCAAAGTAAATCTAATTTTTAAAAGCTGTTCTAGATCAAGCTAAATATTTCCTTTTCTTATAACATCCCAACAATATTTCTTTGGTTTGAGAGGAACAAGGAATTGATTATTGACATCATTTTATTAAGGTGCTTTTTAAAGCACTCAGACCCTACATGCTTTCCTGTTTAATCCTCAAGAACATTATGTTTTGCCATATAAAAAAACCCAACACCCAAACCACCCCAAACCTGTCATCAGAATTAAGAAAAAAAAAAAATAAAAAAGACTTGAAGATAGGAGGGTAAGCATTTGCTGAGAGTACCAACAGAATCCATTCTGCTGATGTAAAGCTGGCTGTGAAATGGATGCTAAAAATAAACCTCAGCTCTAAATGTCAGTTCTGACAGACCTGGGTCGTCTTCTCTGTGTAACATAATTTACCACAATCTGTGGGCTGATGTTGCAGTAAATGAAGTTGCTGATACTTATTGTTAATGAGTCACTGAATAAATACATCTGTATAAATTAGCCCACAATTTGCCTGTTGCAAAAATAAACAGTTTTGATTTCTTGTGTGAACAGCATGGCAAGCATTGTACACATGTAGTTTTGCTAAATACTGAAGATGTTATCCTGTGAGGAGAGGAAATGCTCATGAACAGCAGAGTGTGGTGGGATGGAGAGGTTCAGCCCTTGCACTGCATCCTGCTAGGTGGGAATGGGGCTGTGTGAGGCAGTGTGTGGGGTGGGGTGGGTGTCAATCTGTGGATCATCAAGAGATTCAGGTCTTTAGATCTATCATCTTGTTTTAGACTGAGTGTCCTCTGCGTCAGCCTGAATGAGAAGAGCAACACAACATGTACCCAACAGCAGTGTTCAAGACGATATTTATGTTTTGGTAGCACAGGGACTCGGGCCTCATGGTACTAGATCCTGTGTAATACCAAAGTAGGAAATGTTCCACTCTCTATTTTAGAGTTCAAATCTGAAAAGATGTAATAACACTTGGAAAGAAGACAATGAAATCAGCAATAAGGACTTGGGTTTATATAGGCCAGATATTTGCACAGTCACAGTAGATGACTCCTATGCTTCTCTTGTGTATTTTTAATCTCCAAGTATGGTAGTCCAAGTACTTTGCAAGTCCCTGAGTCTGAAAAAGACTATGCTAAATATTTTTTCAGTGAAAGCACCTCCATTCCTATATAACCACTTCAGCTGAAGATACACGGAAACAGAAATGAGTTCAATTCTCAGTCCTTGTGAGCTGGGCATTGTAGTTAGCTGTGGAGCTGTGCTTCAATACAGGGCATAAACCTAAGCATAATGATATTATGTCAGTCTGCTTGAAATGGCTGTCTTAAGCACTGAGTCATTTTCAAGGGTTGCAAGGAGTTGCCTGTCTGCTGGCACTAGGCATGTGACTGTGTTGAAATGTCTCCTTCAATATCTAGAGGCTGTGATGTGTCACACTGATACATGTTTTTACCTTAACACTCACTCAACAGCAGCTCTCTGATGTGACAGTGCTTTCCTAATGCATAGATATCCAAGGAGATGGATGCCTGTGTAATGTTACTTCTGTTTGCTTCGCTGGTCTGATAAAATGAGTATCCTTGCACAAAGTCATTATGCGAATGGCTTATGATGGCATGCAGGAATACAAAATTCAGTGCTTATTCCACCCAAGGTACGTGTATCCCATGGATGCCCTGTTGCAGATGTTATTCTGGAGGTGACTGACTGTATGTAGTATGCATAAAAGGATAAGTTGCTTGTTGTGTTTGGTCACAAGCAGTGGGGTCCACAAGGGCCAGGATGAACATGAGGGAAGGGGTACTCAGGGTTTGTCTGAGGTAGAAGTGTGAGCAAGGAATACTGTCAGCACAATAAACCTAAAGAATACTTAGTCCGTGCAGAGTCATTTTGATGTCTTTGTTGGGTTGGAGATGCCTTCAGAAGCACTTCGTACGTTTTTCTGTCTAGTCAATACTATCCCATACAGGTGGCATGTGCTAGGCAAACAGATATGAGATTTTTATGCAGCCAACTTTTGTTTCTCTGGCCGTTGGGCATGGTTCTTGCTCATTGGCACACAGTGCTGTGGTTCCTCATCCACTTTGTGGCTCAGTACACTACATGCAGGTGATCAACCTGATTTGGAATTTGCTGGCTGGCTGCCAGCCCAGGGAGCACATGAGTCCTGCTAGAAGGTGCTTGCTTGTCAGGATCTATCAGTGACAGAGGACCAGCAATACATGCAAGTATTAATTCTATGTGTGCACGGATCTTGCGTGCTGTGGGAGGAGAAAGTCAAAAGATGCATGGAAAGCACAGAATGAATTAATGAGCCAACTATGCAGTGGCAAGCCATAATCTCACTAGGAGAAAACAGGAAGAGGAAGGTTATTTAATCTTGTCTTTTAAAATAAACATACGCTTCTCCTAACAGCTATTTTAAGATAAAACAATAACTACCAAGTTGTTTATTGTATACTTTCGGGTACTAATATGCACATCTGTGTACACATGACCCAAGTCAATTTGATTCTGCAGAGTGGTATGCAAGCTTGTAGTGTGGCTGGGGGATTTGTAAACTGTTTTGTCTTGCCCAAGAGGTATTTGCAGGGGCTATCTTTTGCCCAGCAAGTTTAATGTCTCTAGACTCCTGCCCTGGTCAAGGGGAAGAGAGGAGCTCCCCCTAGATGCAACAGAAGTAGATTTTTTTTTTTTCTGGCAATTTCCTTATGCAAGGGCTTTTCTCTCAACAGTGAGGGCCAAGACTGCTGTGAGCCTGCATGAATGCCCTTCATAGGGAGATGTGAACTATGAGAGGCAGCTGGGGGGTTTTGTGTCTTCTTTTCTTCTTCTTTTTCAGAGAAGTGTGTTTAAAGTTAAGCTTCTAAACTACTTCAGTGTTGAAAACAGATGCCTGTCTTTTAGCAAGAGTGAAGGGCTCACAGGTCTCCCTGCAGCTGCCAGCAGTAGGACCTGGAGGGGCTGCCCTGCTTGATGCAGGATGATCCAGGGGCTTGGAGCTGTGCTGTGCTTGCTTTGCCCTTGATCCACTCTAAACTTTGGCTCTGTTTCACAGCTCTTCATGGAAATGACTCCCTGTTCTGGGAGGGGCTCAGTCTCTTTCTCAAATAATAATGCAATCCAGACATGAATTGGCAGAAATGTCATGAGACTTCTTATTCTTGTGTATTTCCAGTGTGAATGTGCTCAAAATATCCTGAGAAAGGCAGCCTTGGCATTTTTTCTGATGCACTGACATTGACCTGATAGTTTATTGTGGTTTCTTCCCCAAAAGACAGTTATATAGGAAAGAAACTGAAGGATCTCTTTCCCATCCCTAGCTCATTTTCCAGCCATACTAATATTAAAACCTGTTATTTTTCCACACTGTATTTTAAAAATTGCCTCTCCATCAAAATACTTAGATGAACAATATATGCTAATGTTAACTTAAAACCTACCTATCTACCACTGAGTCATGTGTAATATGAATTTCAGGAGGCTTAGTGCAACAAGTTGGAGAGGACAAGCACAAGTGTGATAAGAGTCGTCTGAGCACAAATTCAGAGGAGTACCTTTCTCTCTTAACATATGGATAGTTTAGGATCATTTCTGTCCTTCAGTGTTGGCATATAAATTTACTATCTATAGAGTTGAGCAGAGTGAATAGCTGCCACTGTTATGTTTGTGCTTTAAGACAGCAGGATCTCTTTCTTGGCCTCCCTGGTTACTCCAGCCACAGGCAGTGATTCCTGATGTATCCTGAATGATGGAGGGAGAGAAGGTATTTCACAGGCTTTTTCCAATTTTGTTCCTATATGCGAAGGAGACTACTGATGTGGCACTGAGAAAAATACTCTGAGAATAGGCTGGGGTCAAGTACCATATTTTCTGAATCCTCTAAGAGCTGGGCAATATGAGTACCTGACTTAGTGAGAGTACTGTTGTGGCTGTACAGTGATAGAGAGGGACCTTAACAGATCCTGGCCCTCACCTTGTGTAGTGTGCCTGTTTTAGGGGGAGGGAAAGGCTAATCGTAACTTGTTTGCCTAATCTAGACAAGCTTTCCCAAGAAAGAGATCCCCTTTTGTGGAAACAAGCTAGGAGATTCAGGAAAGAAGATGACATCATTTCTTCATGTGCCTTTCCAACATAGTGATGAATAGGTGCAACAAGGTAGGTGCAAGCAGTTTAGCTGAAGTCTCACAGGAGAGCCATAGTGGAGCTAAGAACAACGTCTGCTCTCTCAGCCCCACAGTGCTGACCTCCCTTTGGGCTCCGTGTTTTGCTCCCTGGACCAGAATGGCAGCATTTCACACCACATACATGCATAATTTTCCAGAAGATGTAAGGTATGAGGCACTGGAGGGTTAGATCTAATGCTTTTTTCAGATGGTTGTTATTGGGCAGGCACGTTTGCTGGCTATGTGCTCTACTCTTGGCCTGGATCCTTGCTACCAGGGCCAGGCACCTCTGTGGTTTGTGGATGTTGGTCCTCAGCACCTGACCACCTTTGGCACCAGGGCAAATGGGATCATAGGTGCTGCTCAGAGAAGTGCTTGGGGGAAAGCCTTCTTCCAGTTTCTATCTTTCCCAAACAATTCTTAATGGCAGTGGCACATGTCTCACCATGGAGGAGTGTGGGGGAGAAGCAGGTGATTTATCATACTATTTTTGCGGCTGACTTGAGCTAATAGTTGAGCTCTGATAGTTCATATATGCCTGATACAAAGTCAAATGTGTCTCTCAGTCAAGCACATCACTTTATTTTTTAAATAAGTTCAGCTTAGATGTGTTGGTAATATGTGGCAATAGTTCTTCACAGAGCTGAACTGCTGCATGCTTGTTAGAAAAGCAGAAAACACAGTCAGTACCAATACCGGTAAAATATCATAGCATGGCAGGTACACTGCAAATCAGCGTTACAGAAAAGTTTAAAATACAGTGTGTAGAAATATTTACAGGCCATGGAGATTCAGAAATATTGCTGCCATGGTTGGGGGAATCGATACATGAGGGTAATTATGAAATGCTGCTGCCTTCTGAGGCAAAAAATATAGGTCCCTGTCCTACCTTAATAGCAGTTAATGTGGACCTTTACAAAATTTTACTGAAACCAATGGAAAGTTCAAGGAGATTCTGTTCTTCAACTGTGTTATCTAACCGGATGTAGTTCTATAGCCAGCTATAGAAATAGGTCCCTTACTTCTAACTATTCTAAGAAAAAAAAAAGTAAAAAATCCTGGAGAGAAGGAAAACTTTAGAGATCATAAATGACTGGAAAAAGAAATGTTTAAAATACAGAAAATGTAAGATATAAATTCTAAAAACAGTTCCCCAAGTGTTCATCTAGTGCCAGGTTTGGTTCCGGAAACATAGTGTTGAAAATGATGCATGTATGTAATTTAGGATTGCTTTTTACTTTGAGTTTGTGTAGGTGTGATTTAGTTTTCCTTGTGCTAAAGCAGATGTAAGGAGGATAATGCTTCTGACGGTGCTTCAAATAGCACATAGTTGCTGAGTGAATTTATTTTTTTTTTCCTTATCTTAATTACTGAAGTAACATATGAGTTAACATGTGGCCTGTCAAACATGTTGGTAAGACCCTATTTAACTCTTCAGAAGGAGAAGGCACATCATCCCTGCAGTAAACTTACAGGCTGGAGCTGGAGGCAGGATGGCATTGGGTGCTTCAGTTGCTAAAACGCTGGTGGTCTGTGACTGCTGCCTGGTTTGGTGCAGCCTGCAGAGGTCAGGATCCATAGAGCCATCTCTGGTCCCACAGCCACACAAGAACATAACAAAGAGCAGATTTGTGCCTCTTCCATTGGTCTGAATTTTCTAGAGAAGGGAGCAGATGGCCTTGACGTCTCCGTGGACCTAAGCAAAGGTGGGTTTTAGCCAGTATACATCAGAATGGGGGCTCAAGTGATCTTCTCCTCACTCCTTCCATCTTCCACTGATGATGTGGGAAGGAATGGGAAGATTCAGTTCATGAACAATTGGCTTCGAGACTGGTGCTACAGGCAGGGCTTTGGATTCTTTGATAACGGCTGGTTTTATAGGGCACCAGTCTGGACAATGACAAGTGAGAAAGGTTTGTCTCACAGAGGGAAAAGGATGCTGGGGCACGAATTAGCAGGGCTCATTTGGAGAGCTTTAAACTAGATTCGAAGGGGGATGGGGTTGTAGCTGGGCTTGCCCCAGTGGGGCAGCGCTCCAGAATTAATGAAGACTGGGAGGCCTCCTACAATCCTAGGGTGAAATCGGTGTGCTCAGCTCGCTCCCTGAAATGCCTGTACACCAATGCGCGCAGCATGGGAAATAAGCAGGAGGAGTTGGAAACCTGTGTTAAGTCAGGAGATTATGATCTGGTGGCAATTACAGAGACGTGGTGGGACAGCTCACATGACTGGAATATAGTCATGGAAGGCTATGTCCTTTTCAGGAAGGACAGGCCAGCCAGGCGGGGTGGTGGGGTTGCTCTTTATGTGCGGGAGGAACTACAGTGCACCGAGTTCTGTCCAGGGACAGATGATGAGCGAGTTGAGAGTCTGTGGGTGAGAATTAAGGGGCAGGCTGGCAGGGGGGATACTGTTGTGGGTGTCTGTTACAGACCACCGGATCAGGGTGAGGAAGTTGACGAGGCCTTCTACAGGCAGCTGAGAGCGGCCTCACAGTCACAGGCCGTGGTCGTCGTGGGGGATTTTAACTTCCCTGATGTTTGCTGGAGGGACCACTCGGCAACCCAGCCGCAGTCCAGGAGGTTCCTCCAGTGTGTGGATGATAACTTCCTCCTGCAAATGGTGGATGAGCCGACAGGAGAGGAGCGCTGCTGGATCTCATCCTCACTAACAAGGAGGATCTGGTTGAAGCAGTAAGGGTTGAGGGCTGCCTTGGTTGCAGCGACCACGAGATGGTGGAGTTCAGGATCTTGTGTGGCAGGACTAGTAGAATACCAAGTAGAATTGCAACCCTGGACTTTAGCAGGGCAAACTTTGGCCTTTTCAAGCAATTGCTAGGGGAAATCCCATGGGCAGGGCTGCTTGAAGGTAAAGGGGCCCAAGATAGTTGGTTGACATTCAAGGACTACTTTTTCCGTGCTCAAGATCGGAGCATCCCGACACGTAGGAAGTCAAGGAAGAGGGCCAAGAGACCTGCGTGGCTAAATAGGGAATTGCTGGGTATGCTCAAGTGGAAGAGGAGAGTTTACAGGTCATGGAAGGAGGGGCTGGCCACTTGGGAGGAATATAAGGCTGCTGCTAGAGGATGTAGGAAGGCAGCTAGGAGGACTAAGGCATCCTTAGAATTAAACCTGGCAAGAAGGGTCAAGGACAGCAAAAAGAGCTTTTTTAAATACATGGCAGACAAAACTAACACCAGAGGCAATGTAGGCCCACTGATGAACGGGATGGGTGCCCTGGTGACAGAAGATAAAGAGATGGCAGAGTTACTGAATGCCTTCTTTGTCTCTGTCTACTCTGCTGCGGGCAGTCCTGAAGAGCCCTGTACCCCTGAGACCTTAGATGAAGTCAGGTCGACGGAGCGGTTTGCCTTAGTCGATGAGGAATGGGTTAGAGACCAGTTGAGCAATCTGGACATCCATAAATCCATGGGTCCAGATGGGATGCACCCGCGGGTGCTGAGGGAACTGGCGGAAGTCATTGCTAGACCACTCTCCATCATCTTTACCAAGTCTTGGGAAACGGGAGAGGTGCCTGAGGACTGGAGGAAAGCAAATGTCACTCCAGTCTTCAAAAAGGGCAAGAAGGAGGACCCGGGTAACTATAGGCCGGTCAGCCTCACCTCCATCCCTGGGAAAGTGATGGAACACCTTATCCTTGGTACCATCTTAAGGCATATCAAGGATAAGAAGGTTATGAGGGGCAGTCAACATGGCTTCACCAGGGGGAAATCATGTTTGACCAATCTCTTAGCCTTTTATGAGGAAATAACACGGTGGATGGATGATGGCAGAGCGGTGGATGTGGTCTACCTTGACTTCAGCAAAGCATTTGACACAGTCTCCCACAGCATCCTCACGGCTAAAATGAGGAAGTGTGGACTGGATGATCAGGTAGTGAGGTGGACTGCGAACTGGCTGAAGGAGAGAAGCCAGAGAGTTGTAGTCTATGGGGCTGAGTCTAGTTGGAGGCCTGTAACTAGTGGAGTGCCTCAAGGGTCAGTACTGGGACCGGTATTATTTAATATATTCATCAATGATTTAGATGAGGGAATTGAGTGTACTATCAGCAAGTTTGCTGATGACACTAAGCTGGGAGGAGTGGCTGACACGCCAGAAGGCTGTGCTGCCATCCAGCGAGACCTGGATAGGCTGGAGAGTTGGGCAGGGAATAACTTGATGAAATATAACAAGGGAAAGTGTAGAGTCCTGCATCTGGGCAGGAACAACCCCAGGTTCCAGTATAGGTTGGGGAATGACCTGTTAGAGAGCAGTGTAGGGGAGAGGGACCTGGGGGTCCTAGTGGACGACAGGATGACCATGAGCCAACACTGTGCCCTTGTGGCTAAGAAGGCCAATGGCATCCTGGGGTGTATTAGAAGGGGGGTGGTTAGTAGGTCGAGAGAGGTCCTCCTTCCCCTCTACTCTGCCCTGGTGAGACCGCATCTGGAGTATTGTGTCCAGTTCTGGGCCCCTCAGTTCAAGAAGGACAGGGAGCTGCTGGAGAGAGTCCAGCGCAGGGCAACTAAGATGATTAAGGGAGTGGAGCATCTCCCTTATGAGGAAAGACTGAGGGAGCTGGGTCTCTATAGTTTGGAGAAGAGGAGACTGAGGGGTGACCTTATCAGTGTCTATAAATATATAAAGGGGGAGTGTCACGAGGACGGAGCCAGGCTCTACTCAGTGGCAAACAATGATAGGACAAGGGGTAATGGGTACAAACTGGAACACAAGAGGTTCCACTTAAACTTGAGAAGAAACTTCTTCTCAGTGAGGGTGACGGAACACTGGAACAGGCTGCCCAGGGAGGTTGTGGAGTCTCCTTCCCTGGAGACATTCAAAACCCGCCTGGACGCATTCCTGTGTAACATTATCTAGGTGTTCCTGCTCCGGCAGGGGGATTGGACTAGATGATCTTTCGAGGTCCCTTCCAATCTCTAACATACTGTGATACTGTGATACTGTGAATGTAACATTTATTGAGAAGATAAGCTTGAGCTTAATGAGGGCTTCCTGGCATCTCCATGGCAGAGAGCTGTTGTGGTGAAGCCATGCTATTAATCCAATAGGGAAATCAGGTATCAATTTCTTCAGTTACTACTGACCCCATAAAGGTCCTGGGGGAACGCAATGCTGCTGTGTGTGCTGTGGGCCTATGCCATGAGACAAAAGGAGAGGTCTCTGGGTGCTTACTTGAGAGGCAGTGGTGGTACTTCCCGTAGTTGCAGGATGCTCAGAGAAACTTCTCCCAGAAGAGCTGTGACTCTGGCACTTGATCCATCTGACAGCCCAGCAGAAGCTGTGGTGAGGTCACTTACCAGGTAGTGCTCTGACACCGCCCAGTCAAAATGGCACTGCCAGCCTGATCCAGATGGTGCCTCAGAAGAACATTTTGAGAGGACATCATCTCCAGAGGGTGGAAAAGCCAAAACTGTAAGGTGAACAGGCTTAGAATAGAGGGGGGGTGAGCTGCAGGCATGTGTTGCACCAGGTCTCATTAGATGTTAGTTGAACGAAGAGAAGTTACAGCAGAACCTGTGGGTTTGGAAGCAGCCAAGGAGAAACAGCCAAAAAATCTGGAGGCAGCAGAAGCTGAGCTTCTGCTAGCACCAGAGACCAGTCGACCCAGCCCAAGCATATTGTTACTGTTTTATTAAAATGGTTGATTTGGAGAATGTTGTGTTTGCAATTCAGCGTCATGCCTCGGAGCCTTGATTTCAAGCCTTTATTTATATGCTTAATTGTTGCTATGGAAATTCAATATTTAAAGAGGTAATTATTGCTGATCTTGTTGCATGTGTCCATTTCTGATGTCCAGCTGTTAGCTCTTTAGCTCCAGTCTAGCAGATTAATTACTACTATTGATTACTTTGAGCTTCTCTCTTCACACCTGCAGTCTGTGTAATTAGCCGGTGGCCTCCTCTGAAAATTAGGAGCAGTTTCATTTTGGCACCTTGCCATTTCTCAGCCATGTGCATTACACTGATGAACAAAAGCAAATCTATTTTAAATAGAGATATCTGGGCAATGAACTCTTTGTATTTTTGAACTATCTATGGGTAGTAGATTATGCTATATTAGCAAATACTGAACCCGTTGGAAGACCACTGATGGTAAAAAAATCCCAACAAAATTCCAAAACCCTGGTGTTTGTTCTGACTGCCCACCATTCAGCAAATGTTGTCCTGGCTTTTTGAAATTTATTGTCCATAGTGAGTTTTGCACTAGATGGGACCCAACCATTTGAGCACAATCACGTCTCGTCTCATGCTTTCCCGAGGTGGAGTTGTCCTTTCTCTGTTGTGTGTGAGTTTTCCTCCCGTTCTTACTGGATGCTACCAGGGAACATGAGAGGAACGTTAAGTAGGAGCATAGGAAGGTATGTCTGTTCCCAGGAGACCCTTGTCCGTCCTCTCCCTTTCCAAGCACTGCGCTTGTCTCTGGCCATTGACTGTTTCCCAGGGGCCACCTTCTTGGAAAGATAAGTCTGTGCTGAATTTTCCTCCCTTTGTATATCACAGTGACAAAGACTGAGGGTCTGAAGGCTTTATTTTAAGAAATGTAATACACTTCTTTTGTCACTGGGGTCATGGTTTCCTACTCTCAAGAAAGAAACCTTTTCTTTATGTAATCTGGGTTGCTAAGCGTAGGTCATGCTAACATTGTGTGATTTCAGCATAAGCAGTGCACTAGGAGAGAGAGAGCGAGAGCAAGGGATGAACTCTGTTCTTGTTCTTTCTGGGCAAGCATCTGGTCTAGATTTATAGCAGATCAAGGACAGTCCAAATGCACAATATGGGTGGCCTGTGAACTGAAGTGTGCTGAAATTCAGTTTTCAGGAACTAACTTTCATATTAATGCTGCATGACTGGATGCTCTCCACTTATCAGCAGTTTAACGTGCTGTGGTTCAGGGTGGTGAGTCTCCAGAGTCAAGGCAGCAATGAAGGCATTCTCTGCTTCATGGGTCAAACACTAGCCCCAAAGTTGTTGTGAAGTTCAGGGGAAGAGAAGGGGATTCATCTGCTTTCTGGTTGGGTAAAGTAGTTGCTTTAAACTATTTGGTACAGCACCGGCCTCCAGACCAGAAGGTCCCCAGCTGGAATCTCATCACCACCACTGTTTCTAGATTAAATTCTAAATTGTGTACTGTCATTTGGAGGCCTTCTGTGCAGGGTCTCACTGAGTCACCAGTTATTAGGAATGCCTCCTATTATCGCAGCCCTAAAAGCTATTTGAACAGAAGCCTAATGTGACTGTGATTTCCAAGGACCATTTGCTGTTATTGCAGCTCTGCTTTGCTGTGAGTGAGAGAAACAAACCAAAGTTGCTTTCAGATCACATGAAAGGGAAGGACAGGGAAGCAGAGGAGCTGAAGTGACATTCAAGCTGCCAACAAATGTAAATTCACCAAAAGCAAACACTCCTTTTAATGATAGCGGGATTGTTTCCATTGCAAGAAAACACAGGTTAATTTTCTTCAAGCAGATACATTTCTAGGATTTTGTAATTCTTCATGTTTATCTAAGCAGCTATAAAAGGTAGCTGCTGACGAAGTACACAGAGCCTATGCACTGTCCTGCCTCATGGGCCCGAGGGACCTTCTCTGTAGAAGAAGAGGACATAGCAGAAAGGCAAAATGTCTGCTCTGAGGGAGAGGAAGGCAGTGACTTGTATGCACAGAATGGGAAACTACAAACATGAATATTGTTCTGAAGGCACACAGATGCATGTGAGAAGTCAATATGATGTGGGAGAGTTTGGAGTTTGAATAAGATAGCTTGTGGGATGGATTTCAGAGTAATCCTGATTCTACTTTCCTGCTGACTCTTTATGAGACTTCTTAGCCCTAAGTTCCCTCCGTAAAATGAAAGTGGAATTTTGCCTGAAGAAAGGCTGATTTAAGGTAATAGGAAAATAGGTCTTTCATAAAGTATTTTAGAAGTTCTCTTGTATCTGCAGCTAAACGTGCTGTGAACAGCTTGCTGCTGTTTAGGAGGGCTGATGTGAAATGACATCCATCCATTACAGCTAGTGGTGCTAGGTTCAACTCTGGTTGAATATATGGACAAATATTTGTATTAGCCCTGGGTAATACAGTTGTATACACAATTCGGCCCTGGCTCTCCCTTATCTAGCCTAGTGCTGGGGTGTTTGGCAAGGATGAGGGGCTACATCAGAGAGTCTATTTAGAGCATGAGGTGCCAGACATCTTCTTTGTATCAGATGGTCTGCACCCATCCATGCTTGCAGAAGAAGGACAGACGGCTGGCAAGGGAGAAGACAACTGAAAGCTGGGACCATTAAAGGAAGGCAGTGGTGCTAACAGCTATTTGTCTTCCCTGTTCCCAGCTGGATATATTCCATTTAAGATGCTGCTGTACTGTCTCTAGCAAACAGATTAGTAAATTGTGAAAGGAGTACAGATATCTGAGGGGTAATGACTAGGCAGAAGAGTGAGAAAACATGTTTATGCATGCATGTTATGTGTCCAATGTTCACAGCACTTCAGCATGGCACAGGCTGAAACAAGGGGATGCATTCAGGACTGGTTTGCTGCACTTGGAAATCTCTGAAACTGAGAGCTGAAGTTTCAAAGACTTCAAAATGTCAGAAGTCCCATCTACTGCAGCAGAGGTCGCAGCTTCTTGCGAGCCTGAGGGCCAAAAAATCAGTTCCTACCACAGTTTGTCCCCCAGGATCTAAAAGCAGCAACTGATCCAGTTCTGTTGAGAATTACCAAGCCAGGCTGGAAGAACTCAGGCCTCCACGTGGAGCCAGCTGACCACCAACTGTCTTTATTATGCGTTTTAAACTACCTACAGGCATTGCTTTTACTGAACTGAGGTTGAGCCTCGGACAACTTGCTCGTACCCATGCAAGGAGCTAGATCTCATGCCTTGGAGGTGCAGGTGAAGTGGTTGCCCCTATATTGATGATGTGGCAGACCCTCCACTTATGGTCTGTCTATGGTCAAAGCCAATGTGCTGAGTGAAAGTGGTGACAAATTAGAAGACTGCTGGGGCAACTGCTTTCTTCCTGGAGACAGGTAAGGCTACTGGTAACACCCCACAGGGGTTGCTGTTAAATGAAGAAGTGCTCTATCTGCAGGCTCTGACTAAAGCTGTGATTGAAGGTAGTGAGTATCTCCCTCATCCTGAAGTTCTTAAAATAACTTTTCTCAGCAAACCATTCAAAGTCAACTGCTGGCATTATCAAAAGTTTCTGAGTGGCCCATTCAGGAGGATTTGAACCTGGGTGCTTTCGGAGTTTGCTGCCTGTATCACTGCTGTCTGTATCTTTAGGTGCGTAAACAGTCTGATGTGTTGCTGTGTTTAGTGTTTTCAGTGTTTTAAAGATGTGAGTAGAACAGCTTATCACCCTTTCTGAGAGGTCTCATCATTCAGATTCTCATCATTGCTGCATCTTATTTTATTTTTTTTTACTGGATTGCGAGGTACTGCCTCCTGCCACCATACACTTACGTGGCTCTCAGCTAGCTGGTTGAGACTGAAGTCCTCATGAAATGAAAGTAGTAAACAAGAATAAGAGCATGAGGCATTTATGCAGTGACAAAAGTGAGATGCTCACAGCTGGCAAGTTGTGTGTCACAGGTTTGTAGATTTGAAATGCTATTTATTTCTTGACTGTTTGTCTCAGTGTACTGACTTTGTTCATGTGGCAGGTGTTGTATTTGGCCTTTGGCATCAGCCTATGCAACCATCAGTGACTTCATCTGAAGCTGTGCTGAAGTGCTGCACCGCGTTGTCTTTTCCTTCCCCAGGATTTAAGTTGTTTGAGCTGCTACGTACTTGGCTCTTCTCCCACCTAATGACATGTGGTAGCTGCACTTTGTCTTTTGGCAGCTTGGAGTTTCCTTTTAGCCAGGTACAGCTGGGAGCTGCTTTTGAGCCCTGGTAGGTTTTTCATCAGTACCATAAAAATTTGGTGCCATTTCTGCAGAATGTATCTGGAAGCACAGAGTGCTCAGGGGGGCCTTCAAGCTCTGATCTGCATTTGAGGTGCTGTCTATGTCCTGCTTCTCTGTGACACCAGCTCAGGAAATCCTACCAACCTGCTGCCTACAGGAGTGGGCTGAAGGAGCCGGTGGCATGCTTTCCATTAGACTGCTCCTGCCGCACTCCATCTGCCTTGCTTAGCTGGAGCATTTATTGTCGAAAGCCCTCCTGACAGGAAACATTCTGGCTGTAATGAAGTATATCCACAGAGATTAATACAGTATTTGTTACCAAAACATCTCCCAAAACCACAGTGCTGACTTCTGTGTCATAATTGTCCCGCATCTGTTTCCAGCCTCAGAATATTACCTCTTAGGTATAGGGGCTGATATAACCAAACTGTCTCTTGGTATCCATTGCTTACTAATGTGGCTTCTGCACTGTTCATGAACTGAGGAAATAACATGGTGCTATAAGGATCCTGCAAAACTCGGGACAATCTGGTTTTACGCATATGACTGGATGTCTTCAGGAGGCATTTGAAATCCTTGTATTAGCCTCTTGATATAAAACCCTTTTCTTGAGAGCATTTATTTTATGGCTCACACTTTTTCTTCTGTGAATGTAAACATGTGTACATGTGTATGCATGTGTTTGTGCATGACATATATGAGAGACTTTAGTCCCTAAATAGAGAAAACATGGGTTGTTCTGTGCACCCCATCCACAGCATCAGCTCTCACCCTAATGAGCTGAAGCTACATTAGCAAAATCCCAGGCAGATAAATTGACTTTAAACCTTGGTTTGATGATCCTACTAAGACATTCAATTAATTCTGTTTTGCTACAAGCTAATTTATGACTTTGTGTTTATTCCCCAAAAATGTTGAATGTACAAATCAGTAGGAGACAAGGTAATGAATTATTCTACCTTCCTTCATGCTCTTGTCTTCACACTTCAGTACTATAAGAATGGAAGAGGAAATATGAAAGAAATGTCTTTTGATGTATGAAATGTGGGTATTTTCTCATACTGAGCTGTATCTAACTGGTGTAAACACATAATCAAGCCCTCTAGGAGATGCTAATTAGTGCAGTAAATGTTAGTTTATTAATTGCCATTAAGTTTCTCTTTGTTTCACCAGTGAATGTCTCTTTTCAGGAGAACAGATTTGATATGGTGTGTCTGTAGAATTTGTTTGTGTTCATGGCAAATGAAGACAAGTAGCCTAGCAAAGCTGTGATGAATTAACAGCAGTCCGTGCGATCAACATTTCTGTAACAGAGTCCACAAAGTGCATGGGTTTCTGTATGATCTGAGAAGGAAAACAACACAAAACAAAAAGCCCCAGAGGATTTGATAACAATTTTCTGCTCCATCTCTCTACTTGGTGTGTTTTTAATGAGCCTTCCAAAAGCACAGGTAGTAAAACTTTCCCTTTTTGATGTGGCAGAATACCCTGCCAAGACATACTTCAGGAGAGGCACTTCAAAGGCAAACAGCCAGCAAACACAATTACATTAGGTGAGGCTGCTGGGTATAATTGAGTTCCTCCCATCCTTGGAAAGTGATAGAAGACAGTTCCTTAACAATTCCCTCTTTCTGCTCCTCTGGCTTGTTATTATGAATCAGTACTTACCCTGTGATGTTCATATTTGTAAACTATACCATTATCAGATGCTACATCACCTGTGTCAGGTACTGTGAGCCAAGATTATGCCTACTGGTAAAAAATAAGGGATCAAGTGAGCAGTCCCCCAATAGGCAACAGTAGCATGGACTGTGAGGAAGGCAGAAGAAGCGTCCAGCCTGAAAGCCATCCCTTCCCCTCTGTGCAGGGTGATGCTGGTGCTTCTAGGAAGCAGCAAAGCAGACAGTGTGTTGAAGCAGCTTGGTGTCCCAGGAAGAAGGTGGGAAGTAACTTTGCTGGGGGTGGATCTAGCTCATGGCTTGACCAAGCTCTCAGGAGCCAGTTTTGGATTTGGTATGGAGAGAAAGCCTTTCCATGTTCTTAGCCACTTTGTGGAGCCAAAGCATAGGATGAGGGTTTTTTCCCTTCTGTGTGGAACATGAGCTCTTGTGCTTTCATGGACTTTGGTTAGAACACAACAAAACCTAGGTAACTTTTCATATTCCTTCCCCTGCAGAATCAGCTCTACAAAGCCTTACAGTATGAACCAGTGAATATCTTTTGCCCAGATATTTGAAAATGCTTTTTCATTGTTTTCTTCAATTATTTGCCTAGGTAAGTTTTACTAGGCCACTGAAAATCTTAGGCTAGAATGCTGATTTGTTCTGTGTCCTTGAGAGCAAGGTTGCTTTGCAGTATAGTAGCTTGCTTGAGTCCCTAATCATGTTCAGGATAGCTTCTAGTTTACATTCTTATACAAATAATGACAATCCCATGTCAGAAACTTCTAGCTTGGACTTCTTTGTATGTCTGTTCAAGAGGCAGGATCCTTCTTGCTTCTTTCCACTAAGGCACGTGTCTTGCCTCTGTGCTTCATTTACTGCAGACGTCAAAGGCAGGCATGGCTCTCTTCTGGGACTCTGCATGGCAACAGTGGGTGTTGCTGCTGCAGGTCTTGAATAACATTAAGTCACTGATTTATTTTCTGGTGATAAATAATCATAAGTAGCATATAAATATGTAGTTCTGCTCTAATTGGAGCACTGAATTAGAAGGTTCTGTCCAAATGTTTGCATGATGAGTGGGAAAAAAAGAGTATTAGAGCATGTTTTATTTTCCAGATTGGGAAGATTTTTTTTCAAAAATAAAAAGTTAATGTTGTGCTCCTTGTATTGTTTCAGCACGGCTTGAACAAAATTCCACCTTTTTAGTAAGGGGGCTTTTTCTTCTGGACTCTGGTAGCTAGCTTAGAAATGGACCTAGCTTAGAAATTTGCTAGAAATCTGGAGGCAGAAACTGGCTTGTCCTCTGAGACACGCTCCATATATGCAGAATCTATCTGAATAAATGAGCCCCTTACTTAACTAGGAACGTACTGTATATTCCATCTGCAGACTGAATGATTGCTCCATTTCAAGCCTCCTGACTCCCATGGAGCCATCTGGTACATGCTAGTTTGTACGAATAGGTGAGGATTCCTGCTAACACAACAGCCTTCAACTAGGCAGAGTGCTGATATTTAGCACTCTGTTACACATCTGCGCACAAAGCTGTAACAAAAACCCCAACACTTTCCTTGTTTAATATTTAAATTAACCTTCCTTTTTCTCCTGAAAAGCCAGTCGGGACAGGAACAATTAATGCAATTACATCAGAAAATGGGTTGAGCTATTAATACACCCAACTAAGCAGAGATTTCATGTTACGTGGCATTCTGAATTTTTTTCACCCATTGCTTGCTTAGGGCTGAGTGGGGAGGAGGGTAGGAGAGGGGGAGAACATATGTGTCATATAGATATTTTTATATCACTTTGAGATATTGTCAGAAAATTAAGCAAAAGGATATAATTCATGTCTGTAAGCAGCAGCGGGTTGGTCATAAGACTTATTGATAGGTATGTAAAGCTTGCCAGTTTTGACCACTCTACTATGTCTGAGGTAGAATCTTAGAGTCAGCTAGGTCAGAAAAGACCTTTAAGATCATCAAGTCCAGCCATTACCTCAGGACTGCCAATTCCACCACTAACCCATGTCACTGAGGGCCTCATCTACATGGTTTGTGAACACTTCCGAGGGACGGTGATTTCACCACTTCCCTGGGCAGCCTGTTCCAGTGCCTGAGCAGCCTCTCTATGAAGAAATTGTTCCTAATAGCCAATCTAAACCTCCCTGGCATAGCTTGAGGTCATTAACTTTTGTCCTATTGCTTGTTACTTGGGAGAAGAGACGAACCCCCACCTCACTACAACCTCCTTTCAAGTAGTTGTAGAGAGTGATAAAATCCCCCCGGAGCCTTCTCTTCTCCAGACTAAACAATCCCAGTTCCCTCATGTCCATATGGGATTGGCAGTCTGTGGCACAGCACCACTAAGAAGATGTCTTGATGCTAGATTAATTGCTTTAAAGGTTTTCAATGGGCAGAACAAGGTGAATAGGGGAAAAAGGGAAGTGAGCTAAAACACAAAGGCTGCCTATGTATTTGCACTGTTTTATGCTCTGGCACTCAGATCGACAGATATATTTGAGGCAACTACCACGTAGCCACAGATACCTATGTGCTCTTTGGCAAATTAAAAGAATAAAGCAATGTTAGAGCTCCCTTTCCCCTCAGACACTGCACAGGAGCGTAGAGGAAAAGGAAGTCAGAACTTTCCAGCTGCTGTGTGGGGTGTGCTGCTGCCCTGGGATGGACAAGCGTGGCCCTAGTTCCTCTGAATCTTCCAAGGAGCTCAGGTCAGAAAATCCCACTTGGTCTTGCTCTCCCCAGCCATTTTGCGGAGTATAGGTGACTTAGGACTTCCACTTAGTCCATAATGAGACTTGCATCTGTAGCAAGCATCTGTCAGGGTTTCATTTGATTAATTTATTTATTTCTGCACCAGAAATTATGGTAGATCTTTCCAATAAAAATTGAAAGTCATTCAAGTCATGAATGACTTGAATGTCATTCAAGCTAACTCTAGTTTCTGATGCATCCTGACTGGATGGGAGTCAGGGTGAATGGTGCAAAGACTTGTGTTTGCTCATAATGTGGTGGTAGATGGTTTATGAGTGCAGGGTTGGATCTGTGCAGTTTTGCAGTTCACTTTGTGTCAGTACAGTCTCACTTTGTTTTAGTAAATGTTGCCCCTCAGACATGGGATAGCTTACAAACTGGGATCTGTGCTCACATGTCTGTTGCAAAATACAGCCTGCTAAAAACAGCTGTAAGGAGCTCCCTTTGTCTGGTTGGGGTTCTTCACTTAAGTGCTTGTGGTGCCTGATTAAATTAGTAATCAGAGATATAGTCATGCTATTTTGTGACTCTGAGAGCCTTGATTGTGGATTATATTTACACACTGCAATTTCTTTCTAAATGGAGCTCTTTGTATTCAAGGACTTTAAGAGTCTTTCAGCCTGCGATAAAATCCAGTTTGCCACGTAGACCAGTTCTTGCATCGGTGCCAAGCACTTGGTCAGGCATGCTGTGTAGAACAGTTTTTCGTTTGCACAATGAATATGGCTATGTAAGAGTTCATGTGTGGTGCAGTGGTTTTGCTGACCCTTTATGCTGAAAAACTGCATGGTGGCAGTCTGGCAGGTGCATTGAATGCCTTCATGTTGTGTTGCCTCAAAATGACAGTTTTGTTTCTTGTCAAAATGGGATAGCTTGAAACAAAGCCACATAAATGGTAACAGACTTTGTGGTATTTAAAATGCCTGCACAGATCCAACCCCTGTGGCCTGTCTTGGTTAAAAGAATGGGGCTGGAATGTCAAGCATATTTGCAGCATATTTTGTTGTGTTTAAAACACATGATATATGCTAAAACAGTGACTCTGTCCCATGCATGTAGGTAGCAGAGGTAGGCAGGAGACATGACTGCTGAGTTTTGAGGCTCCAGAGCCCTTCAGGTAAGTACTCTAGTGGAACCCTTTAGTTGGAAGCCCCTGTTTTAAGTTTCTTCTTGTCCTGTTCAGAACAGGGATAGAAAACCTGATCTTCATCAGTCCAGCTGCATTCACTTGCAAAAGAGTGCAGGGAAAATGAGAAGGACTCCGCTCACCATGATAAGGTGCTCCAAATTGAGGTAAACCTTGGGCCAGGCTGTGCTCTGAATCATCTCAGAGTGGGCTCCAGTCCCTTAGGCCTTTCTCTAGGCATAGCCAGAATTTTCATCATGGGTTGGAGGAAGCTTTCCCAGGAAGGATTTTCTGTTTATTTTGCTTTGTTTTGCCTTTTTTTTTTTTTCCTTCTAGAAACGGATGGGTTCTCATGAAAAAATCTTACTTCCTTCTGTGGTGATATTTTATAAAGAATTCCTGGCCAACTTTAGTGGGCACTGATCCTGTTTTTTTTTTTAGATCACTTTTACTGCAGAACAATTTATTTGAATACCGTACCTTGATACCAACATGAAGTTCCTGTTTGTAGATGTATCAGGGGAACTTAAAACATGTAATTCTATTCCTTGCTTTGCTATCTTTGTGCAGCAGCACTTCAAATCTCTGTGCCTAAACTTCCCTTCACCCATTACTCATCTTTTCCATAAAAATCCTTTGGAAGTAGATTTTTATTACTTCGTTGTGCTAGAAAATGGAACTCTGATCTCACTTGGGTCTCCGTATTGTTGTAATATAGATAACATTCTCTTTAATGGAGTACCTCCAGTGATTATTTTGAGGTATCCTACCAGCTACAGTAGCCATTAAGCCCATTAGAATGGTGAAGCCTTTGGGTGAATTAACAGACCAGATGAACAGATACAACTCACGCACTTATAACAAAATCCAATCTTTCCAGAAAATTAGAGTACCATCTTGCAGATTGTTGGAATGATGCTGTCTACCAGCATTTTCCTTCTGCTGCAAATCACTCCCCGGTGAACTGAAGAGTCCTACAGGATAGCAAATGGATCAGGAATGCCCCCAGAGTGAACCCTCTTTGAGTTCAGGGGGTTTCTGTTCAAACAGCTGGAACTGCGTTTCCCTGTTGTGTTTTCTTCCAACGTAGATGTGGTTACAAGCGTGTTGAAGCAACCTGCCAGGAAAAAAGAAGCCTGAACTGCTGGGAAAAAAAAACCAAACCACCCTTGCTTGATAACAGCTATACTCACTGTAACATCATGCCTCTAAAGGAGCTCCTATCTCCATCCCTGGCCAGCAGTGCATGCTTGGTGAGGGGCATAAAACGCGTGACATGAGTATGGTGATACATGTTTGAGCACTTTCTTGTGGCTTGATGGCTCTTGTCATGGCTCAAGCTGGTGCAGAAACCTGCCAGCATGAAGGCAACCATTGATGGGATGCGTACCTCCAGAGCCAAGACTAAGCAGATGGAAGGGAGGGCAAGGAGGCACACCCAAAGATGGAGAATAAGAGGTGTCCCTCCCGGGCAGGGTGCAGCTTGCCTAAGGCATTATTTGGCAGCTGGCTCCATCTAATGCAAAGTGCTGTCTCCAGTACAGTCGTGTCTGATCACAGACAAACCTTCATTCCTCAGTAGCTGTTTAAAAACACTGGTTATCATGTGTGGTTTTGCTATGGATTCTTTTCTGTAAGTGGAGTTTAGTTATCTTGCCCTTCTTAGGAGAAATACAACTGTTTCAGGATTTGGTTTCCATTAGGTGTTTGATTTGGGCTTTCCCTGAGCTTGGCTCATTATTCCCTGAATTGCAAGGCCTGCAGGCTGCCCTCCAGCCTAATTTAGGTACAGAAAAGTGTGGCACATAGGTGTGATCCCACCCAGTCCTTTTCTTGGTACGCACAGCCTGTTCCCAGGTGTTCGGTGTTAATGGCAAGTCATAAAATCTTAGCCCAGGCTTCCTCCTGAGCCTCAGTGCCTCCTCTGGCAGCCTGCTGTTCTTGCTCCAGGCTCCTCCACTTCATGCATTCAGATGCTTGTATTTTGTGTGGCTGGATGTAATGGGACTCACCTGGTTCAACTGTCAAACTAAGTCAGCAAAATAATCTCGAATCTCTGTGAAGATTTCTCCTATTCTACTGCAATGACTGGATTAGTGCTCTTCTCCCCAATATATTAACATCTCTTCCCAATGTATTAACATCTCCCCTGCCACAAGAGAACCCAAAGCCCTCCAAACCATCAGTGCAGGAACTAAAACTGTCACAGTCATTGCAGTTTCCATAGGTAGCATCCTTTTTTTGGTTAATGAGCTTTTAACAGGCCTTATTATTATAGCAGTAGAACTGCTTGGTGGCTTGCATGGCACAACTAAAATGGGACTAAAATTGTGACTACAAAAGTTAAAAGGAATACAGTTACTGGGTGTTTGTTAATTCCATTTTGCAGGAAGATAGCAGCTGCTTTTCTTTTCTTTTTTAACAGATGGAGTGATTTCTCATGTAGTGTTACAGTAATGACCAATGTGACACAGAAGGAAAATTCTGTGACAATATGGTGAGCAAGATCTTATTGACAGCTCCACTTGGTTTTAATTTGTAAGCTCTATATTGTTGCTCTATTCTTTTTATCTTCCTCCCCACCTCCCAAATGCTGCCTGTCTTTTCTGCCATACAGAATTATATTTCAAGTTGAATGAAACAATTTAATTTTAAGGACTCTTAACTAAAAGCTGTTCAAATTCTTTACCAGAACTTACAACACATCATAAGTTAAAAAAAAAAATAAAAATCATTATGAAGTGATGGTGTGAAAATTATCCCCTATGTAAGGCCTATGTTGAGACTGCTGCTTTGATTTATCCTGTAGCAGCTGATGCCCTCTCAAGGAAGGGACTTACCCACTTTGCCCAAGGCACCTTAGCCCTAGCAGGCCAAGAGTGTGGACCATGAATGACCAGGGAGGAGTGCTTGTGCCCTGCTTTATGACTAAACAGTGTGCACGGGCTGTAAATAACCCAAGGGACTTCATTATCAACTAAAATCCCTGACTGCTACCATGAGTAGAGGTGTTCAGAGCAAATTCCACCATCCATTTATTTGTAGAAGAGCTGAAGATCTAGCTGAAGACCACCACTCACAGCCTCTCCTTTGCAGGTGATGGTTATCTCTGTGTCACTAGGTGCATTTAGTATGTGTATAGGGTAAAAAGCTCTCAGTGTCCTCATAGCTTCTCAGTAATCTCTGTGGGGAATAAGTCACAAGGCTCTACCTTTGAATCTTAAATTTGAAACTTGAAAACTAAAACAAAAAGTGATCGTTTGTTAGCTTGATGCTAACAAAGTAAAAAATACACCAGAAATTATTTATGAAAGAAACATTACAAAATAACCAACATGGTATTTATCTCCGAATCATTAGGAAGACAGATAGAACAATCCAGTGGATTCAGCCACAGGATAAAGCAGAACTGCAGAGACTAGTAGGTGGAGAGGTAGAGCTTGCATGTGCTGAAATCCTAGCCTTCTCCACTCCTGTCTGAGAGGTCTTGAATCATCCTTGCTCCTGAGCAGTTTGGACAGGCAAATTCTGCTCTTGGAAACAATTTCCTAAATAGTAGTTCCAAGGGTTGGTTTTCGTGCTTGCTACCAAATGCCAGTGGCTCTTACAGTCCTGTGACACACCATGTATGGTGCTAACACAGGCATCTCTTGATAACAGGGATAAATAACACTAAGAGAGACATTTTCCTTTACAGTCCATGAATGAGACTTTTTGTGGGTACTGCACACAAAAATGACATTGCTTTAATCTCTGTAGCAGATTTGTCTCTAATTTCCAAAATTGTTGGGAACTTGTAATATTGTTTTTCAGAAGGCTTATTAGAATAGGGGGAGATAAGACTGATTCTGTATTTTGCATTAACTGCCTGTTAAAATTTCTCCAAGAGAAGGGCTACCAGCGTGCTGCTCAGTGACTAATAAATTTGATTCATCCTCACTCCCCACAGGGTTATCCTCCTTCTTACTAATGTTTGACATTTTATGTTTTAATTAAAATAACCCTTCAAGCAGCAAACCACTAAGAGAATGACAGATATTCTTACTGCAACAAGATAAAAGCAAAAGGGCATTCACTAACCACATATTCAATAGTGGCTCTCACTCTGTTGTGGCCACCTAATGTTTGTGTGCATGTGTGAGACAAGGCAACACTTATCTTAATATCAAGGGTATTTCCCATGTCCTGGGATGCTATCATTTAATGTCTGCATTTCAGTAGGAGCAACAGGGACTCGGGAGTACTGATGCTGACTTGATGCTGGCTTGGTGATGTATATATGAAGTTACGTAGCCTAAGAGAAGGGAAGGAGGGTGAAGAATAGCAAAGTAATTCTAAGCTGTGAAAACAATTACAGTGAAAATACTGTAAATAGTTTGGTAGCTGGATGCTGGCTGCCCCAGCCATCACTGAGGGGCTGATTATATGGGACCTCCCTGTGTAGAGGAGCAGAATGAGAAGGACTCTGGGTAAACCTGTTGGACAGGTGTAGGCAGGGTGTTCATCTAATGGTCTGTCCTAGTAAACATGTTAAGATATCATCACAAGAAGCTTAAGTGCAGGCAGCAAAGCTGGTGTAAGTGAAAACATGGAGGAGATACTAGGTGGGAGATGAAGCAAGAGGCTGGAGTGCCTGGGTGAAGGTGTGAGGCACGTGTAGCTGGAGACTGGCATTAACAAGTGCTTAGAAGGAAGAGGAGGTGAAGCCACCAGAAAGGATGGATATCCTTTGCAAAGGTGAATCTGAATCTGTAGGCCTGGAGGAGGGGAGTGACAAAGGCCTGGAAAAATGCTTTGATTATTTGAACAGAAAGAAGGTAAACCTGAAAATGTAGCAACGGAAATTTATTTTAACTGATCTGTACATAAGGCAGAGATAATCCATGGGAGATTCTCTCTAGGGTACAGAGCTTGATGATAACAAGATGGTGCAACCAAAGGGACAAGGACGAGTGCAGGCACGACAGAACAGTGCTGTAAATACATTGAGGAATTGGTGTCTGACTCTGTAGGGGGAGACAGAGGATGGAAAGACATCAATCCAGTGGTTCAGGAGTGGCATCCAATCCAGAATGAGCCCATCTGCTTATGAATGTTATTTACCTTCAGCAGAGAGCTCTGGTGAGACTTGTCCAGGTGGTCATGGTAAGCTGGTATTTTTTAGATTGCAGTGACTAGACGTGTGATATGACAAATGCTATCTTTCCTCTCCTCAAGCAGTCTAAGAGCATGTGGCTATGTTGTGAGAGGGCAGTGTCACAGCCTACACTTTACTCTTTCTAAAATGCAGCATCTTCTCAGTTCTCACTGACCTCCCTTCCTCCATCTCAAACCCAGCAACAAAAAATATCTTTCTCATACATACCGAGTCTGCTGGTATTGTGAGTTTTATTTTGAATCTCTTTAGAAAAGAAAGCATGCAGGAAAAACTTGTAAAATCCTGCAAGTTACCAGCTTGTGTGGGCCTTTCTGAATTATGATATGAACCCCAAAGGAATAGCGGAGAAATGACAACTCCCTTTCATGTGATATTCTGTCTGCCCTTAGGAGATGAACAGTGAAATATGTGACTTCTGAAGAGAAACATACCTAATAGAGAGGAAGAAGGTTAGATATATGAATATATAGGGAAAGAGAAAGCTGTAACACAGAGAGCAAGGTTTTACATTCACAGCTCATTTCTCCTCGTTTCTGGAAAAGTCAGAAAAATGTCATAGTTCCACTTAAGCAGCTTAAATGATGCTCATTTCAGCATTGCCAAAAGCACACAATCAAGTGGGACTAACTGGTCTCCTCTAACTCCAGGAAGAGACCTGGTTTTGGCTTGCTGGAATAGCTGGTAGATAGCAAAAACCCTTTGGCATGACCTCTTGGAAATAACAGCTCAGCAAATAGAAGTTGTTATAAGAAATCATGTCTGTGTCTCCCTGTGACTTGGTCCTTAGGTGGGAATTTAGAAAAAATGGTAGAGCTGTCTCCTCTCATCTGGATGTCTCAGTTTTGCATGGAGGTGGTGCTTGTCAACCCTGGTAGAACTGCATGGACTTCCTAAGGGCCATCTGTGGGCACCTTCATGCGGTTATGATGGAAGGGATCCTGGCTGTTTTCAGACCCAAGTTTCTTTCAAAATTGCAAGGGCATGTGAATGCTTTGCTGGGCTCTGTGAGTGCATGTACATATGTGGAAATAGGAAGTACTCACTATATCTCAGGAAAACAGGTACAACTCTCTACAGATTCCTTCCCTCTGTCAGCTGTTCCTCAGATATGTTGAGTCATAAGTTAGTCTACACAGGCATGTGAAAGGAAAGAAATACAAGCTAGCTAAGTGATCTGAATTTTAAGTGGATTGGTTAAATTGCATTAAGTCCCTGTGTAGATGTCCTTGTTCAGAATTAAGGTAAAGAAAGATAAGTCTCATAAAGGCCAAGCTAATTCTGAAGGAGAATACGTATGTAGAGATTTAATGCATTTTTAACTAATCCATTTTAACAGTTAATTCAGATTAACTGTACGCAGTATTCCTCTCTGGGAAAGACCTTCAAGGGAAAAAGACATGGAAAAACACCAGGCTCAGAGTGCAGTGTTTTCATAAACATCCACCACAGTCGATTACAAAGCAGATAATTACTGCCACAAGGCTCCTGAATGGCTGCATGCAGACCTACTCGTGTTGGTGCTGTCAGAGGGGGCAGTGGTCCTGGGAAGGACTTGCCAAGAGCATCCTTGCTTCCAGAAGGGTGCTTTGGGAAATGGCGCAGTGTGCTGGTAAGGCCTTGGCTAACCTGCTGCTATGAGGAATTTTGGTGGTTAATGAGGCATCTGTGGTAACACAATGCATCCTCTTCACAACTGTACCTGTGCCTGCTCGTTGTTCGTGCGCAAGAATGTGGTGTGAATCTTAATGGTTTCCCTCCTACCTGGAGTGATGTATTCTTGAGCCAAATCCTGTCTTCACTCCTGTTGTGTAAACCAAACATTGCTTAGCCCTGTGCAGCCTCTTCTTTATTTTAAAAAGTCAAATCTGGAGTTTAAGCTTTATTATTATTTTAAAAATATATTGTGAACAATAACTTAAAGAGAAATGGGAGATTATGAATAAATAATAAGGTGCATAGGTGTACAGGGAAAATACAGCAGTCCATAAATATAGTTAAGAACTCAGTTGTACAGTAAAAAGAAAGGGTATAAAAATGTAGATGACTGAAGCAATATGTGTGCAGAGGAATAATAATCTACTATGAACTAAAATATGAAAGTATTGGGGACTAAATTGCTTTTACTACTCTACACATTTTTTTAAAGTACCTAGAGGCCTTCAGGTATGAGTGCTAAAATAAAAATATTATTATTATGGATTTTGGGGGGCAGATGAGTTGAAAACTCAAGGATGTCCCCTGTGCCTTACCTCTATTTCATGTGGTTAAATGCATTGGGCCAAATTTATCCCTAGTCTGCTATATTTACTGTTAAAAGCGCTTTAGAAAAGTGCATATTAAAACTATATCTAAAGAAGCACTGGATCCTGAACAGGCATTGAAAACAAAGCTATAAAATCAAAAGATGTTCTCTCAGGTCAATTTAGTTTTGGGTGAGGGGAGTGTTTGCGCAGCCACATCGGTCCAGTGAACCTGAAACAGCAGTGTGTGAAAAATATGGTGGTGAAATAATGTCTCCATGTGGGAGAAATGCTAATGCTGGTTATTGGCTATGCTGCTTCTTGGTTTTTACTCATGGATTTTATTCTAATATTTTCACTGATTATTATTCTACCCCAGTGACCACCAGGGTACTTTACTCCCTGTTTTGCAGCAAAATTTGAGACCAAAATTTTTGCTTTGTTATGAAGTTAACATAAGAAAATTCTCCATAGAATCATGGAATTGTTTAGGTTGGAAAAGAACTTTGAGGTCATCGAGCCCAACTGTTAACCTAGCACTGCCAAGTCCAGCACTAAACCATGTCCCTCAGTGCTATATCTATGCATCTTTGAAATACCCCTAGGGAGGGTGACTGAACCACTTCCCTGGGCAGCCTGTTCCAATCCTTGACAACTTTTTCTGTGAAGAATTTTTTCCTAAAATCCAATCTAAACCTCCCCCTAATATGCAATCTAAACCTAAACTTGGGAGACCAACCGCCACCTCACTATAGCCTCCTTTCTGGTAGCTGTAGAGACCAATAAGGTCTTCCCTGGGCCTCCTTTCCTCCAGACAAAACAACCTCAGTTCCCTCAGCTGCTCCTCATCATTCTTGTGCTCCAGACCCTTCACCAGCTTTGTTGCCCTTCTCTGGACCCACTCCAGCACCTCAATGTCTCTCTCGTAGTGAGGGGCCCAGAACTGAACACAGGATTCAAGGTGCAGCTTCACCAGTGCCAAGCACAGGGGGACGATCTCTTCCCCGCTCCCGCTGATACCAGCCACACTGTTGCTGATACAGGTCAGGATGCCACTGGCGTTCTTGGCTGCCCGGGCACAAGCTGGCTCATGTTCAGCTCTGTCAATCAGCACCCCCAGGTCCTTTTCCTTTGGGCAGCTTTTCAGCCACTCTTCCCTAAGCCTGGAGCTTTGCATGGGGTTGTTGTGACCCAAGTGCAGGGCCCAGCACTGAGCCTTGCTGAACCGCATATAATTGGCCTCTGCCCATTGATCCTGCCCATATCCCTCTGAAGAACCTTGCAACCCACAAGCAGATCAAATTCTGCCCAACTTGGTGTCATCTGCAAATTTACTGAGAGTGCACTTGATTATTGATAAAGATATTAAACAGATACTGATACAGATATTAAACAGAACTCGTCCCAGTACTGAACTCTAGGGAGCACCACTTGTGGCTGGCTGGCAACTGGATTTAATTCCATTCACAGCCTCTGTCTGGGCTTGGCAATCCAGGCAGCTTTTTACCCAGCAAAGAGTAGACCCGTCCAAGACATGAGCAGGAGAAAGCTGTGGGAAATGGTGTCAAAGGCTTTACTAAAGTCTAGGTAGACAATACCTGCAGCCTTTCCCTCATTCACTAAGTGGATCACCTTATCATAGAAGGAGACCAGGTTAGTCAGGCAGGACCTGCCTTTCATGAACCCATGCTGAGAGGGCCTGATCACCTGGTTGTCCTGTAGGTGCCATGTGATGGCACACTTGCACATGTCTAAGTGGTTCTTTTATATGGGGGGTGGGGGATGACTTGGCCACCATTAGTCCAGGCCCTGACCAGGTCCTGTTAGCTGCTATTGTGTAAACTGCAGGCTCCTGGTAACTCTCTCATCCTCCCTTGGTTCAGGGATCCCCCTCTGTGCACTATGCTAGAACGCTCTCCTGCAGTTCATGCCAGCACCAGAGTCGTTCTCATGCTTGTGTGCCCATGTGCTGCAGCCTGCAAAGCAGTCATGGTTTTCATACTGACTATGAAGGAGATGGGACTGAGCCTTGGAAGATGACACCAGGACTGCAGTGACTGATGAGCTTCCAGTCCAAGAGGCACCCAGAGCACACATATAGCAGCAAGTGTGTTTTACTACTGTAGCTGCTACAACTGGCTTGGGCAAACTATTGTAATGAGGACAGCAGTGCTGCTGGGGCACAGCTGCTGGCAATGTCAAGTGCCAAACAGCCCAGGTCTATGATTTCATGTCTGTTTTAGGTTCATCTGCCATTTGCTTCAGAAGATTGGGCCCTTCAGAAAGAACCTGTGTGACTTTAAGGAGATGCAGCAAATATTCAGGAAAGGAGGCGAAGAACTCAGTTTTCTATCTTTTTTTTTACCCATAGTCAAGCTATTTTCACAGGGTTTGATAAGTCCCATGTTCAAACCAGACAGTTAAAGCTTGTGTAAAGCAGCTGATGTTCTCCATAGCCTTATTTCTTGAACAGCTGTTTACCTGCAGACTCCTGGTCCTGCTGCATTGCCATCCTTCCTCAGGTCATACCCAGAGCCTTACATGGCAGGGCTGCAGACACAGAAAAGCCGTGATGGCTGACAAGCAGGGTCACATTTTGAAGAAGGACAAAGAATTATCTTGGAAGGCTATGAAATGGCTCTCAAAAGAAGGGAAAAGCTACAGGTAATGGGATGGGGAGAGGGTGCTTGTTTGCTTGTACCCATGCTTGTCATTATTCCACAGCAGTGCATTACAGGAGAGTGGCTGAGTGGGTGATACTGAGGCTTTATAATGTGTATTATAATTATAATGTGAGGCATCTTGTGTATTTTTGCAACCATGTTTTCAACTTGTCATTGCAGAACCTAGTATGGCCTCATGTGCAAAGTCCCAGTTTATGAGAGAAAGAGGAAAGGCCTTGCACCAGTGAGTGACCAAGCTCAAAGCACTTGAGGTGATTTTGCTTGCATCTACAAACCAGAATTGCATGCAAATCAGTTAATTCCCATTGCCACAGCTGCAATTCAAAGTTTTAATCCTACAGACCACTCAGTTTGGCTGATAGAAAGGAGCTGGCGCACTGGCGTTCATTGTGGCACTTAGTGCTTGTGCAAGCATTTTCTTTAGCATGAAGAGCTGCACAGTGCAGCAGAAACCTTCCTACCTACAGGGAAGAGGATGTGGTGTAGGGGTGAGTCTGAAATCAACACTGCTGAGTACCCAGGGAGGGAGGTGATCACCATGATGAAGTTAGAGCAAAGAACTTGATAAGAGACAGAACTAGTCCATGGCAGGCAGAAGAGTTGGAAGAGGTCGTGCTCCCAGCCTTTTTGCTCCCTGAAAAAGCATGAAGCCTCACACAACCACCTTGATGAGGCTTCCTGTTTTTGTCCGCTTTAATCCAATGCTGCAAAGAAGGAGAGGCAGTCTTGGCTCACCCTGGTTCGCATCTCTGCTGTAGTAAGACCTGTGTGTATGAGAGCTAAAAACTGTAGGGAGTTAACAAGGGTGCATATACAAAAAGGTACCTATTTTTCCTGGGTTCTCTGGGGTGCACTGGCATGTAGTACTTGTCTTTTGCCTTTTATTTCTGGTAGTCAAAAATGTCCCTATTGGTTGCCATGCAAGCAGCTTATACTTCATACAGCTTGGTCTTGGTATCCTGAACCTTTCTGTGGACAGAGGCTCCTGACCCCAGTGCAGAGGCTGTGTTTTTATCGTCAAAACCACTTCAGTGTGCAAAGGACGTGAGGGAAAGCTCAATTTTCTGTTTCCTTTAAAGCACAGGGATCACTCAGGCTAAAAGGATTGTGGTGTTTCCAGAAGCACACAGACATTTTCAGGATGGCTACTATGCCTTCTGGGAGGTTTGAGCCCTGTGGATGATGCCCTGCTGCGCTGCTTCAATGGGAGGCACTTGCCAGTAGTCAGTTTGCTCCTAGTGAGATCAAGGCAGAGCTGCCACTGATTTTTGAGGCTGTGTGGCTGCAGGTGTGCAAATCATTCCTAGGGATCATGCCTCTTTTTTTTTTTGTTGCAAGTGTGAAAATAGAGCTATCCTCTCAGAAAGCAAATTTAAGCCCCCCTTATTCTTCAAGCCAGGCAAACTCTTTCCTTATCATATACTTTATTTAATCACAAAAGTATGCTATTTCCAGAACAGAGTAGCTGGGGTCAGGGGAGTGGGGCTGTCTGAATTTTGCCTGTGTAACAATGCAGTTTTGTTAAAACTATGAATCAAGCAGTTGGAATGAGAGAAGAAAAGTTTCCATTCAAAGTTCAGTGACACAAAAAGAGCAACTCTCTGTCAGCTCAGGACCTGATCATTACTTTGTCCCAGAAGTGAGGAAAGGCAGACTGAGAGCAGACCCAGTTTGGGACCTGGCCTCACCTACAGAGCAGTGCCACACTGACTGGTGGGAGGAAAGAGCAGACTGAAATGCTTCCCATACTGAGGATAGCCAGAACATGGAAGGGCAGGGCAGCTCAAGTCAGAAAGGCTCAGAGATGCCATGCTCTGAAGGGGCTTCACAGAGGAGTCTCAAAGCAAAACCTGCAAATGGTTTTGGGGAACCTACTGCCTGTCCAGGGCATCAGGAGCTCATGTCTAAGCTCAAAAGCTCTTTCCCTTTGATCACTCCTATCTCCTGGGAGATAGATGCAAGAAAGAGAAGAAAAAACAGCACCACCTCGTTTTTGCCCATCGCCTTTGTTTCAGATGGTAAGTTTTGCTGCCTTCCTTGTTGAAGTGCCCAGGCTGCCCTCCTGGGTCATGGCAGCCACCAGCTGAAGGGGAGCATGATGGGCTGACTGGATCAGGGAGTGTGCTTGCAGGAGAGAGCAAAAGTTTGCATTTGTGAGAGCAAAGTGAAGAAGCATGAGATTGGAGAACACTGGGTGCTGCCATATAAGCACCATAGCCCTAAGTCTGATGGATAATAGAGTCATTAATTCTCCTGATTAACTTGGCCTTGGGGTTCATGGAAATGACATCCACCTCCTTTCTTTTTTTCTTTCTTCTTTCTTTCTTTTTTTTTTTTAAGCTCAAACTGTGGAACGAGAGAGCATAAAAAAACCAAGCTAATTAGAGAGAAATCAGGAGAAAAGAAGTAGGGAGAAAAGAGAGACAGTCTGAGCATTAATGAGACTGATTTGGGAAGAGGATGTGACAAGCTCTTCAAAAGCATTATTGTCAAATGTGTCACTGTTTCATAGATGGCTAGCGCTACCTTTGAGCTTCACGCTGATAGTTAATGATTTGAAACTATAAAAAGATTGAAAAGGTAAAAGGGAAAATGGCAGACTCGACTGGATTTTAATGAGAGCCCCCTCTCCCCCCTTTTTCCATGTGAGGCAGCCTTGGAAAGTACAGAAAAAGTTCACTTTCCCTCTGCCCGCATACTCTCTCAAGGCAAAAATTGTTTACAAAGGAGAAGGGAGAGTGCAGAGGTCCATCTGTCTTGCTCCGACCACCACCCATCTCCCCTTCACCAAACCATCAGCTCCCCCATCTGCTGTCAAGTGCTGGTGGGGTTGTGGCTGTACAGGCAGAGGGTTGACAAAAATAAGCTGAGATTGATGGAAGAGACAGCTATAGCTCTTGTTTGTTTTTTTGTGACGTGCTGAGCAGAAGCAGTCTTCACACTGGGAAATGTAACAAAGAAATCTAAAGTGATTACACAGGTTCATTTGTCAGTATCACTGCTCCAGCTATTGCTGTGTACAACAATGAGATGACAAGGCATTTATTGCTGATGGTTGGTTATTAGCTGCATTATAGGAAACATTAGCACGGTCTAGGATACATAGACCAGGGAGACAATAGCTTTCTGGGCTCCAAACTCAGCAGGGTAGCCTTGTCATTAAATTTGGTAGTACCAATTTAATTTTTTTTTAAATAAATTGAAAGGGAACTTTGAAAACTAAATCTGTAACCCTGCATTTACCTTAAGACTGATCAGTGTGTTTTCTTTGGATGCTACAGCTTTTATCAGAAAAGCTACACAGCCCAGCAGGGCACCAGGTCCACAAAGATGCATCAGAAAAGCCTGATACATGGGCTCCTGCCAGATCCTATTGTTGCCTTCTAGCACTGACTTCCACAGTATGCCTGCTGCCACTGGGATGGACCATGTTCTTCTCAACTAAGTTGTGTGTGAATATGCAAGAAGAAAAGGCAAGAGGCATATGCAATGTTTTGTCATGATCTTTGTCCTGCTTTTCTTATTTTTCTCAGACCTACTCATTTTTTGCTTGTCTTTCCTGAGTCCTTTAGGGTCAGATCTTGGTAGCTCTCTCATCATTGCGAATGGCCCTGTAGAAGTCCCTGGAAGTATTTGACAGCAAGGGCTAAGTGGGGAAAGTAAAGGTTTGGCATCCCTGGGACGTGACTGGATGGCTGCCATGTTTATTAAGCTGTGAAAGAACATGCCTCTCCTAGGGCAAAAGCTGTATTTGCACAGCGGTGCAAAGCCAACCCTCAGTTCTCGGGTGAAACGACTACTTTTTTGCAGCCTTTCAGTTCTGAGTTTTGCAGTAAAAACAGAAAATCTGGTGGTGGCTCCTTCTTTTCAAAGAAGGTTTTTATTATATAATGCGTTTTCGCATTAACTCCGTCAGTGAGCAATATATTCCTGCTTCATTTTTTCTGACACTCAGCTTCAGTTTATTTTGTGCTACCATCAGATTTTCAGAATGCCCCATATTTTGGCACTGACAGCACTTAAATAAACTGTAACAGTTGTCCTGGGAAAGTTGGAGGTTTTGACAGCTGCATGAGGGATCATGGGACTTCAGCCCATAAAATACCAGTGTAACGGGAATTACAGTGTTTTAAGAACCACTATCACTTGATAACATTGTAAATAGCAACAGGAGCTGGTTTTGAACAGATTCAGGACCCAACCAACTCTCTTTGAATCCAAAAATTAAATTTAGCTGGAATCTTTTCACCATCAAATAGGATCTTTTTTTTTTTTTTCCTTTTCATGTTATGAAATTTGTCATATTCTTTGCCCTATATGCTGTCTGCCTAGTGGTGAATTTAAACTGAACTGTTTGTTTTGGATTCATCAACAATAGTGTTAACTTGATCCAGATTCAGAAAACTCAGACCCTTAAGACCCAGGTTGTAAATTACGTAGCATTTCTGAGGTTAAAACCAAATAACACTAGTTTTCTTTTTAAACTGCACTTACAAAATGTGTGTGAGAAAATTAGTAGTGTCAGCTCTTTTACATTAAGTGAGCAAGGTGATTTTGCCCTCCACTAGACACACTCTAAGCCACATCATCTGCCTCTGCTCAGTGATTAATTTTGCCCTGAACTACCAAACCAATACTGTTTCCACCAGTTTCTACATCCCTGTGCCCTTCCGTCATTATTTCTGTTCTTCTATTAATTTTTTATTAACTTTCAACTTCTTGCTGAAATCTTGTGATTTCGGTGAAAGCAGAAAACTAAGGGAGCTGATAGCACTGTGAATCACTCCAGTTTTAATTGAAGAATGTGTGCCTCCTGAGGTAGGGTCCCTTGAAACAAATATCCCCCATAAGATTTTTTGTAAAAAAATAGAGCAAAGGATTTAATTCAATAATAAACCATCATAAAGATAATATTAATAAACTTTAAAAATAGTAATAAAAAAATCATACCACTCCACCCCTGAGAGGTTTTGAGAGGGTGGCTGACAGGTCTAAATCTATGATGGCAGTTCAGAACCAAATAAGGATGAGGTATCTCTTGAGGCCATAGGGCTTGAAACTTGTCATAGAAGAAGCATCTCAACTCTCAGAAAAGAAAGCAATCTCTATTTGAGAACATATGAGCATTTCTGACAAGTAGGGTCCGATGAATCAGCATTTCAGCTAGTGAGTTAATGCAGCATTTGGCAGTTAAGATAAAAAAAAAAAGGGAAAAATAAAAAAGCCCTTTGGCATGAACTCTGCTTCTGAGATACATGCGGTGTATCTTTGAGAAGTAAGAAGGTTTTTGAAGTTATAATGGAGGCTGTTTTAATTTGGGGCAGGCTCATTAAGGAACACGGTTAAAAAACATAGATTTTGTTCCCTCCGGCTGTCTGCTGTGCTTCACACTAAACTTGGCAAATCCAAAATGTAATCCAAGAGAAGGTATCTGTATTGTAAGATAAAATGTGACAAAGACTGCCTGCTCTACGGCTGGCTCAGATCAGATAAGGGCTGCATCTAGCATACCCACCCCACAGTGTAAAGTTAAAGGTATTAAAGGATATACTAAGATGGTGTGTCAAAATCTAACTTAAATCCTCTTTCAATCAAAAACACCAAACCTCTCAAATCATTAGCTGTTAAATATCAGTTTGTGTCAATGGAGTGTTGTTGCCTAAAATGAAACGATGGAAAATAACATAAAGAAGCAGTTAGTTAGCGACCTTGTGTGTTGTCCCACCTTTTATCACAGGTGTTTCACTCAGCTAAAAGCACATCTTGGTCTTTGTGAAAACTGAGCCCTGCTTCTGCTAGCTCTTCTCATGGTTTTCATAAGGAATGTTAAGTCTGGCTGTCAATATACAAGCAGGAAGGGCAATATATGCATTTCAACCGAGGCTAAAATGTTAGACTAATACTTTGAGTTCAGATCTACCAGAATCTGTACCCAAGAAAGCAGCAAGTAACTGATGACACACTGATAGAAAATGGAATAAGAAAAGAATATTGTTCTTCCCCCTATATGGTGCTGTATTTGCAGGGTAAAGTATTGACCAGCTATTCATTACAAACAAGACACAGGCATTTCAGACAATGGTTCTTATTGTTACTATTAATCATTATTTGTGTTGTGACTGAGCCTCTGAAGGCTAGTGAATGACCTAGTAAAACCAGGTCATTGATGAACCAGGCACAAGAAGAATTCATAGCTTAAATGGAAACAAGAACCACAAGAAAGACCTGTATCATAAAAGCTCACAGAACATCCAGCCTGAACATTTAGCTGAGTCCTGGTGGCAGCCTCTGCCTGAGCAGCGAAGGTGCTCCCCTGAGCTAAGCTGTGGTGAGGCTGCAGGACACAGGTTAACTTCTCTTCCCAGCACTGGGCTGAAAAACTTGGTTCAGTGGCTTGGAGGTGGCACAGCAGTCCTTAGTGTGGTGCTGTGTATTCGTGCATCCATGGCATATCCAGAGGTAGGCTCTGGGACACCTGCAGGACAAGGTCTGCCTCCTTCCCCTGGGCTGTGTTTACTTTTATGTATACATGTGCAAAAAAACAGGGATGGAGAAAATCAAAGTAACAAAGAAACATTCAAAGCTGACCCTGAATGCTTGTGGCTGGTAGATGAAGACAAAACTCATTGCAGCAGTATTGCTCAGGATGACCCTTGGAATTTTGCTTTTAAAGGTTAGATGGTAAAAAACACTGCTTTGCTGTTTGTAGGAAGGAGGGTTTAGCTGTAAGGTCACTTTGTTTTCACACTTGCAAATGTTACCTCCACCCTTCACAGGGAATGTAAATCAAGTAAAAAACCACCCAGCAGGGTTATCAGGGTAACACTAAATCAACACCAGCTGCAACTGCTAGGGGTGAAAGTGAAATTTGCAGTGAGGCACATGTCTATTGCTACTGAGCAATTAACAGTCTTTTCAATTAAAACCTGCAAGGACCAAGATTTATTTATTTATTTATTTATTTTAAATAGTGGTGTAAAGAAAAGCAAACTTGGAGGCCAAACTCATCCAGGTTTCCATTCTGTGTTCATGGTGTCTCTAAATCAAGATTATATTACAAGCTGGAAGAAGACAGAGAGGAGGGCAAACTTTCCTTTCAGCAGTTTCTAGAAACTGCTGAGTAAAATCTGCATCCATCATCTTGTTATTGAAAAGTATGAGTAAAAGGTGAGAGAAAATTGTGTCTGATATGGGATGTTTAGTTGACAGACAGCTCATTGTAACAGATGTGGCGCCTTTTAAATAGCACCGTAAATGAGATCTCAGAAAGACAAGGACAAAGTCTAGGAGAGAGCACTTAGTCTAATTAGACAGAGAAATCCATTTCCCTTTTAACTGAATGCTCCTCTAAATGTGCAGAGTTTTCCAAGTTTTGAAGCGCGAGCAAAGAATGGAGACTACAGCTATCAGTTCATAATCTGCAAGGCATGGAATAATAATGGTCCTCATTTTTCAAGCACTGATCTTCAGTAGTTTGTTAAACCTGCACATCAGCTCCTCACTGAAGTACATGCAGATTAATGGCATGGCTAGAAAGCTTTTCATCTGGTGTGTGTTGGGGGGGGGAGAAAGCTTTTCATCAGGTAAAGAAAGGCAAAGAATGGCCTCAAAATTTGTTCTATTTAAATAATTCACAAAGTAAAGGACTAGTAGCACAGAATTTTACTTATCCCAAACTTACAAGGGAAAGAAGAATCAAGGTAAAAGACACAGAAATGGTACTATGGTTTCTATAGCAGTCAGTATTCTAGGCTTTATGTTGTCCACAAGATATTAAAGGCAGGATCCCTCTCACCTAGCTTCATCTCTTTCACTGCCAGTCATTCATGTATTATTACCCTCGTAGATGCACATAAATTGAAGTTTTCCAGGATCCTCCTACAGTTAGAATTGAGAGAACAAGGCATCTCCAAAGTTTGTTTTATCTTGTCCAAGGTATGTGTCTGAGACTGACACCTCCAGAGGGTGAATCTATCAACCTATTGCCTCCCCACTGACTACAGAGGACGACTGATTCAGGTTAGCAGATGTGTTTCTAGGCAGATTGAGTTAGGTAGCTATTATATGAGAAGTGATTTTGCACTTATCACCAGAAATCTTAGAAAAATTTTCACCAGAGATCTGTGCACTTGCATGTTTTTGATCTCTTTCTCCATTCTACCCAAGACCAAAGGGGAGGAATCAAGTAAGGGAAACTTAAGGAAATGGATAAATGGCTGATTTTTGTTGCTCCTTTTTGAGCTGAGCAGGCAGCCAAAATTTAGTTCCTTGGACTTCATGTGGAGTAACCAGTGACTGAGTCGGGCATCTTTGGTGCAAATTTTGTGTATGATTTTGTAAATAAGTAGTTCTGTTTTCTTGGAAGCCAGGGGGAATCAAATGGCTGGAAAATGTTTCTCAGCTCCCACTTCTATACCTGCTTTGCCAGCATCTTCCTGACCTTTTTGAGAGCCCTTATTTGCAGTCATGTTACAGTGCTTATGCAGACCATGTGTTTGCCAGTGGTTTCTTATATTTTTTTCTGCAGCCTAGCAATAAGTAGCATGTGTTAGCAGGGCAGTAGCAGTGGAGACAGAATTGTGGTTTTCAGAGAGCCATAGGAATCAAAGCATGGACCTGCAGTCTGTGGGTCATCTTTAGTTTTGTTGCTGTCATGTATTACAACCTGGGCTGCAGTGCATTTTCACTGCTGTTGCCCATGCTAGGTGTATTAATCAGGATGGATATAATAATGTTAGTGAAAGACTAACTAAAAGGTTTGGCAAGAGAGTGAAGTGAGGAGAAATAGAAAGTAATTGTTCTCTCCAAGGGGGGAATCCTGAACTGTTTCTCATTTCTCTTTTCAGAGCCAGCTCCTCTATGGAAGAGTAGGAGTGGGAACAGCGAACGATGAGCCCTGCTCCTTCCTACAGCTCCAAATATAGGGAAAGCATGTAGGATAGGAACATTATTTTAGGAGGGATTTGGTACTTCTGGGCTTCACTCCTTGGATATAAAGGAGTATTCAATCCATTTGAAGGGGAAAGCAAGCCCTTTTGCCAGTATGGCAACAAGTGGCTTTCTGGACAGTCTGAAAAATAGTGCAGTGCCTTAGTAACATACGAGCCAAAAAAAATGGTTTTTTTTTGAGTGTAAGATCTGCCAGACTCTTACCAGTGGTGCTTAACAGGCAAATTGCTTAACAAGTACAGGAGGGGTTCTGCAACTGGGATCTGTGCAGGTGCAGGCTCCTGGTTATAGGCCAGGCAGATTATGCAATGCCACTAGCTAAAATTATTTTTAAAGGAAAACATGCTGAACTATATTTGAATTGTTTCTCTCTGTGGGTACCCATATACTTACATATACATGCCTATAAGAGTGTGTGGGCATGTATGAACACAGATATGCATGTGTTTGAACTGTACATTGGCAGTGTTTGGAGCAGCATAAAAATATTGCCAAGGTTACTAGTGATGAATTAACCCCAGTGGACTGAGTTTAGTTTGTTGACTGTGAAACAAAACAAAGCCATCCTCAGCACCGAAGATTAACAGCGCATGGAATGGTGAAACAATGGATGTTAGAAACTCAACAAAGTTGTTTTGTTTTCAAATAACAGTGGATAAAGTGAGCACAAAAGGGTATTGCAAGCGTAAGCTGGGCATGGGTCAAGATAAAAATCTCAGCTGGATTTCTCCCAGCATCTGGACAGGTTGTTGTGCACACAGGGCAGTATTTTCCATGCTTAGCAGGTTGAGGACTTAATTTGCTTACACAGCCACAGAATAGGAAATGTACAGAGTTATTTATCTGTGATTTTTATCAGAGACTGTCTTAATTGAGATACTACGAGAACTAGCTGCGGAATAGATTTTGGTTGCAGATGTCCTGTTCTCTGCTGTTATGTAAAAAGCCACCTTACCTTCTCTGCCAGCTGTAGTATCTGGCTATAATTAGAAGAAATAATGCCTGTCAAATAATTGGTTATACACATTTTCATTAATTTCCTGAGACAATTCCACTCCTGTACCAATTCTCAATCTCCCTGTGATTTCTTCATTTTCTCATCTGGGGAGAACTTTCGATTAATTAGACTCCAAAATCTTGCAAACAGCTCCGTAAATATATGCAGTAAGGTTTATTTCCTTGCACATGTGAGACGCTGGTATAAGAAATTCATGATGTTCTCAAAATGTGTCCTGTAAGTTATATATTATATAGCACCACGGCTACTGAAAGTGGAAAAAAAATATGGTAGAGCATCTTCCTTGCAACCTGATAAAATAATGCAGTTTGATCACATAGTGCCTTCATGAACTGTTCTTGAAAGTTTAGTTATGGTATGAAAAAGAACTGTACTAGTTGGTGAGCACCGTAAACCTGTTTTGCTGATCTGGTCATGCTTCAAGCAAGTTAAGATTGTGAAAGATGTTCTTACTGAGATGAAATGTTTTGAAATGTGAGGCCTGTTCATCTCATAATGAATTTGTCAAATGAATTTCATTTTCTTTTTAAGAAGGTAACTTGAAGAATTTTCGGAATTGTGACTTTGGTATTTCTGTTGGACAGTGATGATGATCCTTTCCAAAATGTGAAATCGAAACAAGCAAAAGAAAAAATCCACACTTTAAAAAATAATTTGTTCCCAGGCATGGAAATGACTGAAAGACAGGAAAAAGGTGTGGAGAAAACCAAGGAAATCAGTTCCAAGTCTTTCCTGGGGCTACTGCTTCGATAGCATCTGTGTGTGTTGCGTTGGCAGGCGTGGTGCCCGAGGGGCTGCAGTCATCTCCAGCAGATCCACAGGTGTGTGACTGCAAAATTCGCTCCAGATTCATGCCAGGCTCCCCTGTGCTCTCCCTGGCTGTGCTGCGGGCACTGCTCAGGCAGGGGAGCGAGTAGCTGGCAGTGCCAGCCCTGTCACTCCCATGCCTGTTGCTAGCAACAGGCATGGGCATGCTGTGCCAGTGGCAGCTTAAAGAGCCTCCAGACCCAGGGCAAAGTTTAGAATGAAGAGGTCATTTTCTGTGGCTTTGTATAGAAAAAAAAAAATAAATTAATCATCCAGTATTTCTCTGGAATAAAGATAATTGGAGAAAGAGCAGGTTTAGGTTTTTTTTCTCTTTGTCTTTCAGCAATTCGTTTTGCATACTTCATATGCAATTCCTTTTGGTAGTAACTGCCACTTATATCGAGTGTGCTGTCGTATTGAGCACTAGTGCAGTATTTTCCTGGAGCATATATACTGCTTATTATCTTTACTTATAAAAATCTTGAATGAGATCCACCAGCATTTTGGGAAGGATACGGGAGATTATGACACAGGTCAAGCATAACAGAGGTTAAATCAAAACTTAAGGTGAATTCTCAGGCCTTTGAAACCCTTTGGAGAATTTTACTGGTTTGGAAGGGGCCAAGACTGTCCTACAATATGAAAATGGGCCAGACTTGACTTTGATCTCACCATTTGATACTGAGCCTGGACTCTTCTCAGTCCAGTCTCCACTTATTTTCTATGTGTGTCCATCTTCCTCTATGGAGAAGGCAGAGCTTTCCCTCCAGAGCTGACCTGCAGATGAAAGCACTGTGACCAAACCGTGCTGGGCTGCGGGATTTCCCTGCCCACCTGCATATTGGACAGGAGAGGGAGCCTGCAGGGGAACCCTGAGATTGACCCAGAGGGTAGTAAAGTGTGAGGCTAAGCTGTTCTTGGGGTGACCAGTGGGGTACACATCTGTACACAGGAGAAAACTGCATCAGGTTGCTCTTTTTTGTTCAGGCTCCCATGCAGGGAGCAGGCTGCCTCCCATCTGAGAGGTCTGGAAGGTTTCGCTCTTAACAGCACTCTTGCTATCCCGATCTTACTTTGGAGAACATAGGTCTGTGATGTTGCATTTCTCATCAACGAACTAAGTTCTTTCTTAGTCACTTTTCAATTGTTGGAGACAGAGCACCAAGCCAAGAGCAAAATACATCCCACCTTTCTTGTCCAGATCATTTTCCATCCCTAGCTAATGTGTTCTGCATCATTCTGTGGTGTATGTACCTCTACACTTCATATGTCTTTCCTCTCTCTGCTTTTCCTCTATGCTGCTGCACGTTGATCTGTGTGTTGCATTACTTGCAATGTGTGATGAGCCACTTCTCATTTGGGCCCAAATCCTACTGGCTGCATATTCAGCTTTTCACCTTCTTGCCTATCACCCACCCCAGATTTGCTGTCCCATCCATTTGGCAGGTTTAACCAAGGATGGTGCTGCCCATCATGTAAAGGCCCTGCTGCTTTAATGGCAGCATGAAACATTACCAGGAGCCCTGAGAGAGGCCAGTCCATGAGTGTGCAGAAAGTTGAACTGCCACTGGCTCATGCTGTTGTTGCGATAGATAGTACCACAAAGTGGATGTGGTTATTAGGCTGTGATTTGGTTTGTACTAAGCAGTATCGATTGATGTTGCTTCAGTGCTACATATTGTATCAACTGACCTTCTAGATTGTATTGCTGCTCTGCTTCCTCTACTTCTAATTCTGTTTTATCTCCAGTTTTTGTATCTCCTAATCTTCCTGTGTTCCATTTCTCATACTATTTCTTTAGTATGCTCCCCTTCCTTTGCTTTCCTTCCCTTTGTTTGCCTTTAAAATTTTTTTTTTTTTAAGAACTCCACCTGCTCTTCTTCGATACATCAATTTCGTGAAGAGATTCAGCTTCTAAAATATTTTTGCCCTCAGCAGAAGAAAGAAGTCTAAATGCAGGTGTTTTGCAGTAAAGCTCAGGGGTGCAGAAACTGGTTTTATAGCAGATCTTGTCAAATAGGATTTACAGAACCTGATAACATAATGCAGTTCGATAACATAATGCCTTCACGAACTGTTCTTCTGGCCATCTGTAGAGCCTCACAGTTACACCAGCTGAAGATCTGGTAGCCTATTTCCAAGATGTTGTTTGTAAATATGCAGTGAAAACACAAAAGAATTATTGTAGTTAAGTGCATTTAGCCTGGTGCAATTCACTGTAGGTATTAATTCTGGACTTTTACTGAAAACAAGGGAGATAACGTTGTCTGCTGAGTTGTTTTAGCACTGGCTGGTAGTAAAACAAGATAGGGAGCTAAAATAGCAGCCTAGATCTATGCAGCTGCCTGTATGGCAAAATGAGGGTTGAAACTCAAGAGTTTCTGACTCACAGCGCTCTGCTCAGCCCAGGAGCATGCTGCCTGTGTATTGCAGAACCCTAACATACAGATCTGCTATATCAAATAAAGTGACTCAGTTTGCAAGAAATTCAGCACAGGAAAAAAAGCAAGGTTGTGCCAGTAAAAGAAGTGAAAGATAAATAATACACTGTTGATTCACAGAGTGTGCAAAACTCACTTTCAGCAAGGAGATGCTGAGCATCAGAAAGAAGGCCACAGGATTTCAAACCTTTTGTTTTTAGTTGGAAGGGATATAAAATGTCTAGTAGTAAAAGTTGATTCACATAGATATGAATTAGGTATCTCAGATGCATATGCCTGGCTGAAGTTCAGAGTTACTAATTAGAAAATGTTTTCTAGAATCTTATTGTAGCCTTTGTGTAGGAGTGAATTTGAAACTCATAGGTCAGAAGATATCAGCCTTTTGCTTAATATCAGTAGAGGGAACAGGAATTTCAAAATATACGTCATGGAATTGTAATAAAGTGCCAGCTTTTTAGAAATCTCCTTTTGCGAACACTCTTCTCTATGGGGTTTCATCCAATGCTCATCCAATATGAAAAAGATTGCAAGTACAACAGGAGAAAGACTTAGAATTGAAAGTGATTTTGACAAATTGAAGACTTTTCCTAAAAAAAAAGGATGAAATTCCACAATGCCTTATGCGCAGTAGTGGGCAAAAAAAACCAAACCAAAGACAAGAACCAAAACAAACAACAGGACTTTGTTAAATATGGGATGAGAAACTGCTGGTTTCTTCCAGAAAGGATCTTGGAACTATGTTGGATCACAAGATGAGCAGGTATGAACAAAATCCATACTGAGATGTGTAAACAACAAATACATATAATAATCCTCCTGCTGGTAAAGCTATTTCATGCCCAGTGTCAGACACTACTCTTCAAGAAAGCCATTCATCATTTGGAGCGTATGGAATAAACCAAGATTAAGATATCCAGAAAATGTGGCCTAAGTGCGTAGTCCAAGAAGAAAATAGGTGAAGATTTGGGTTATTCACTCTGAGGAAGAGTAGACTGGTGGGAGAAATGGGATAGGATAACAGTTTCCAAGTGGAAAGAGGAAGGAATGATCTATTCTCTACCTCTGTGACAGGCCAAGCAAGAAGTAGTGGTCATAAGATGCAGAGAGAAGGATGTAGGTAAGAAAGAAAAAAAACCCATGATGATGGTGACAAATTGGGCAAGAACATCTGATGAGCCATCCTCCTTGATGAGCCCATTATCAGAGTAGGGGAGACAAGCATCCATTAGGAGCAGCATTGAGATACAGCTTGTCCTACCCTGGGACATTTCAAGATATTTTCCAGCTCCTTCTCCTGTGATTCTACAATATATGTCAATGAAACCTGCAGAAATGATGTCATGCTTGCAGAAAGCATGACAGTTAGATGGTAAACTGGTCGTGCAGCACTATGTCTGCATTAATGCTGGTGAGAGTTACGACATGACCAACAGGCACAGCACGCCAACATTAACCCTAGAAGTGCAGAAATGCAATTTGGTGCTGTGTTTTGTGATGATTAATAAAAAAAAATAAAAAAATAATACAATCATAGGGATGCCCTTGAGTCTGCTGGGATTTTCCAGAGCTTTCTTGTGTGTGCACTAGTCTTCCACTGTTCAGAGGAGCATTGTTTCTAGTGTTCCCTTTCCCCTGGCTGTCTTTGAGCAGGTAAATTGTAAGAGTATTTATGTTGCATCTAATACTCTTGTTTTTATTAGCCTGATGGGCCTGTAATCTTTGGGTGCAGACACATGTTCCTTTTAGATCTAGCTATGCTACAGTCAAATGTTGCTCCTGCCCTTTTTCTGCCTGCACCCCCGTTAAGTGGCCTCAGGATAGCCAACATGAAGGTCTCATCTTTAAGACTACCTGGGTGCAAATCAGGCAGGTTACCTGTCACTGGCCCATCCCCATCCTTTGGTAGGCATTGTAGTATCAACAGGAACAAGCGCTTTAAGTAATGGGGTATGTGCTGGGAAACAAACATTGCTAAGGAATCTCCTGGGGAAACAAGCATCTTAGATGCCTTTTGAAAAGGTAGGAGAATTTGATTATATGGACGCAGGCTGTTCTCTGTCAGCTGGCCTCACTGCCCCAGGATTGTCATGGTCATTCTTATTTTACTAGTATAGATGTAATCTCTCTTGCCAGGAAATTCCTCTAAAGCAATAGTTGCCATTGTAGGGAGATTTGCCTGTGAGAGGTCAACCCAACAATCTGCATGACTTTGGCTAAAAAAAATGGCAGTCTTAAAAAGCTCCCTCTAGTTCCCAGAACAGTAGCTCTTCTCCTGAACAATACAGTGATAAAAGTGCATTACCCAAGCTTCATCAGCTTCCACAAACACTGCAAATTTCTAACCTGTATGGTCATTTCCAGACTATCTGACCCAGATGAAGCCAAAACCTGACAGACAAAAGAAGATAAAACCCCTTTAGTCAAATCTCTGAATGCAGTGCGGAAGTGCGAGGTCAGGTCTTTGTCTCAGCGTGGAACAGTGAGGGTGCAAAGTGCCTTTTCAAACCCATCTCTCCCTCTTGTACCAACACTGGAAGGAAATAACGCATGCATTTTAGAAACTGCCTTGCATTCAGTATGGTAATATTTGAGTGTGTTTGTGAAACCACTTAAAAATCACATTTAAACAAAAGGGAAAAGAAACATTTCTATTTCAGTTGTCTCTGAACAGCCCAGCCTGCCTGATAATGTTACAGTGTGAGGGCAGTGAAAGAAGCATTTTCACAGCCAAATCACTTGCCAGAAAAGCGTTATGTTCCATTTTCTTAAAAGTACCTTAATGCAATAAATCTTACATGTCTGGGGTTTGGTTTGTTGTTTTTTTTTTTGGTTGGTTAGTTGTTGCTGTTGTTTTGTTTGTTATGTTTTTTAGTTTCCCAATGCATTAGAAACAGGCATTGCCATAAACACCTCTGAGATTTTAAAGGAAATAATAATGGTCACCCTAGGATTTTGTTCTAATCATTTTTCTTTCCCCCCCCACACTTGTGTTGTTTTGCAATGCATACCACTGCAAATATTTGACCAATTTTGGAGTCAAACTTGAATACTTTCTCAGTTTAGGTCTTTATGTACTTTAATTATATAAATACTGAAGTCAGGAAAATGGTGGAGCCTTAGTGAAACTTCTAGCAAAGCTAATTTTATTGCATGTGGGGAATGATGTTGAATATATATCCTCCTTGATGTCCCTCTGGGATGCTGTCCCTCCTAGATTTTACAGCTCCGTCTTCTTATTACCTCAGAAGCTACAAGGCTTCCTTCGGGGTCAGAAAGATGCAATATGTTTCAATGCATCCTGTAAGCACCACAAAGTCCAGAGAGCCTCTGAAGGGACAGGGTAGCTGAAGAAGGTCCAACCAAGGAGACTGAGAATGGCTTTTAAGACTGCTCTCAGGCAGACAGAGGAGAAAATTTATAAGATGATATTGACAAGGAATTCATGTGCACTAGGGAGATAAAACAGCTGGTGAGAGGGAAAGAAGAATGAAAGATGCAGTAAAAGCATTTTCCAGAGTAGAAATAAAAAGAGGATGTTGGGGTAAGAGAAGAAATAAATAACCTCTGTGGTTTTATTTTGGGGGCAATAGTTTTGGAGCTGGAGTCTCACGATATTTTAGGTAAGTTGTTTTGAGATTGTTTACTGTTGCAACAGTGCTTCCTCAGAGTGAGGTGCCATTCAACCTGAAAATGATGGATTATAGATAGCCAAACACCATTTCTATCAACTGCCTTGTTTGGTCACCAGCCATCAGTGTAAGTGATGAGTACATGAGAGAAATCCTACACTTCGCTCCCCACCCAGGAGCCACAAATAGCAGAAAACCATCTGTCTTCAGTCTTAAAAATGGAGGGAAAGTTCCCAAGGCCAAGCCATGGAGTGCCTCCAAGACTGACCACACTGCTGACGAGCAAGAGACAAACCAGCCTGTAACGGTACAGCCTTGACAGACACATCGTTCATTCTTTGAACCCATCACAATAGAACCCCACACCAGCAGCTGCTAACCTTGAGTGCTCGCAGGGCAAAGATTGGGTTTTGCTCTTTTTTTTTTTTTAATGATCCTTTCGAGCATTGACAAATTTCATTCAATCTTCTGCAATGTGAACAGAGTGTGAAATCCTACGTTGCTGCGCAGTGGAAAGGGAACAGTGCTATCTTGTAATGTACTTATTTGTCTCCATGAGGGATTGATGCCAAGCTTCTGTGAATAGACTGTTTTTGGCCGCCATCCCTTAAATGAGCAAAAATGCTGAAAATTTATTCCCACAAACCCCAAAACTTCTTTCTGGTATTTCATGACATTAAAACACACACACAAACATGTATACACACGTGCAAAACTTTGCCAGGATTAAAACTGCTTTTTTTGCAACCACAGCATCTTCTTTCCCAAAGCCTCAGAAAATGCTTTAAGGTATCCAAGTTATCAGTTTACTCAGACCTTTGGGATTTTTTATATCTCTGAAACTCTAAAACCATTGCCATTCTGACAGACAAAATCAAACCTGAAAAATACGATTCATATCCCATACAGCTATATTAAGTCTATTTGTGAGATGGAGGAAAAAAGGGGGAGAATAGTAAAGTCGAACATTTAAGAAGTAGGTAATAGTTCACATTCCATAGATAGCGTAGCTTTTTATTAAAAGAAAAGCAAATAAAAATGATTGATTAAATGTTCCTCTCATTTTTATAAATCCGCTGCTCTCCAAAGAAGACCAGGCACTTGCTTGGAGTCTGTGCATATGAGTAAGTGTGTGTGTGCATGTTGTATCTATTTCTATGTACAGGAAATATTTCCAGCAGTGGCAGGTAGTAGAAGTGATGAGTACAAGATGGTAAAAAGCTTTGGTGATGAATGATCAAATTTTCAGAAACATCTCACCTCATTTGATTTGTTCATAAAATCCGTTACAAGAACAAATAGTATTTTCCTACCTCAGGCATTCTGCGGTTCTTGGTCACAGGATGATGGTTCTCTGCAGTATCTGAAGTTGGAGGTTTGTTTGTCATCTTCTGTTGAATAGTATGTCATCTGAAAAAATACCCACATATTTTTTCTGAAAAAAAACCCAAAAAATCCCAAACCATTGTGGCATTGGGAAGTTGACATCATCATCAAACAGTCAGCAGTGTGTATGTGTAAGGAATTGATATGAAGAACTTCCTACTAGAGTGATCTGTTTAATAGCCAGGGTTGAGAGAAGGAGGGCAAAAGGGCCAGATGAATGACTGTGCTGATATAAATGTTTCTCCTGCCATTTTAATTTCTATGACAACAAGAGCTTCTTGAACAGTCTGTGCTGTTGATTTTGATCAGCTTTGGTGAGGCAGAGGTGGAAACCTTCATGTACACCAAGGTAAAATCTCTGCAACTTGTAGAGTCAGAACCAGTGTGTGGTTTTCTGCAAATACTGCTTTGTAGTTTAATCCTAGAAAGTACTGTCTACTGCTACTCCTTTTTAAACAGCCTTCATCCCTTGTGAGGCAATAAAGAAAATGTATTTTTATTCTTTTAGCTGACCTCTGACAAAATGTGCTTTTGAGAGTCCACCCTGTATGGGCTTGTAAGGCAGTTGGTAAGGTTTTCTGTCCTTACATACAGCCCATTACTGAATGCAGCAGCATCTCTTGACTCTTCCAGAACCTGGGCGCATGTTCTCTTAGGGTGAAACTCAAGTGCACACTAACCTCTGCAGGAGGAAACCCAGGCCCAGTGGGAGTGGTGTGCACCATGATCTCCCAGATCACCCAGACTCTGTAATACATATTTCAGCAGGTAATGTAGATACAGCCATAATGGTACATTAATTATGGTACATTAATTATGGTACATTAATGATTAGACTCACAAATAACTAAGCTTATTAATATATGGAAGACTTTACAAAGTTGGAGCCTTTATCAGGAGCTCAGATTCCAGCAGGGAAGTTTGTGTTGTTTTTACATGAGTCAGATGCTGAGGCTTTTCATTCTCAGTCTTGGCAAAGTTAGCAGTTATCAACCTGGCCAGTGCTCTGACCCTTGAATTTCTGTGCAACACAGTGACTGGTGCAAAAGGATTCCTGTAAAATCCTCAGAAAGACATGCTTGTGCACATCTCTTGCCTCAGGGCCAACAGGACGAGGACAATTCACAGCAATTCACTGTCCATGGGGACTCTGAGATGCTCTCTGCCATGCTGTGGTTCAAATGGTGTTTCAGCAGATGAAATATCATCTGGCCTCTTTGAGTAATACTGGCATTCAGGTTGCTGTCTCCCATCAGATACTGTGCTAGGAGCAGTGGGCAGGGGCCTGACTGCCTCCTCCCCATGAGAATTTTGGGAAAATGTGGCTTTTGCAGAGATACCATGTCCTTTGACTTGTTCCTACCTCTGAAAACAGCTCTGTGGATTCAAACCTTTCTCCCCATCTGGCTACTTACAGTGTTCTGCTCATGAAACTATGATTGCTGCCAGGGCTTCTGCACCCATTGTCTTGGATCTGAGGTCTGTGTTTCTGCTTCAGGTGTTTCCCATTAGGTGCACTGAATTTTTTATGGTGCTTGCATTGCTGGAGGAGTGCAAATGCCAGTCCAGACCAGGAAATTCTCTTTGCTTGGCAAACTCTTTGCATCTCCAAGAGCTTGTTTCCCTGGCAGGCTCTGACTGGGTGTTTTGATACTGGTATCGATCACTCTCTGCTCCCTTGACAGAGATAAGTTAGCCCTCCTAGTACCTGACAATCAACTTCTCTGCCTTATGTATGTTAACAAATTCTTCTACAATTTCACAGTCTCTTCATATTCTCAGCTGCTTTAAAACAAAATTGTCTTCTGTTTGTTTTCCTATTTACAAAAGCATCATTCTAAACCTTTTCCAGTTACTCACAGATTTCCAGAGAGTTTAATCTCTATTGCGGGTTTTACTGCTTTATTATCTTCCTAGATACTTGCTTAATTCTTCTGATGGCTAGAGCCATATGCTGTGCAGTAGGCACTGAGACAGGGAGTCTGGGAGAGGTTAAAAGTGCACGTTAAAAATACAATTTTTCACAGGTCTCACTGGGAAAAAAGCTATTGATCTTTTGTCGGCCATTCGGGCTTTTTATGTGCAGTTCTGCTTAAAATGCCTTCAAGGAAGTCCATCGAGAATGAAATTTTAGGTCATGAAAGACAGAAAGGCTGAGAACTCAGAAATAAACCCCTTTGTTTTTTAGAGAACAGCCAGCTTGTGCTGGCTGGTGGCAATACATGTTTTCTCTTGCCATTCCCATCAAGGTGCTGAATTTGAAGGAGCTGTGCACCGCTCAGAGGGCATTGTGCTGCAGTCTGGTCAAGCCCTCTCCTCCGTGGTGAGTGTATGAGGAGGGTTGGTCAGGTGTGACTGGGCTGTGGGACCAAGTTGTTGAGTAGCCTGAACCATGCAATTTATTTGGAGGAGGCAGTGGCAAAGTTCTCAAATGAAGCCTGCTCTTGCAGTGTCTCAGGGTAGACCCAGGGGAAGTCTTCTGGCCGTTCCCATGTATCACTTGTAGGTGATGGGGAAAGGTACATGCCAGAAAGGCTGAACTCTGCTGCCAACATTTGAACCTTGTGCTGTTGGTGAGGTTAAAAATAATCAGCTGCAGTTTTAGCCCTCTGGGTTAAATATTTTAAATTTTATTGCAAGTTGATCAACTTGGAGTATTTGGACACCAGGCCCTCCATGCTGAAGGAGCTGAACTTCCCTCTGCACTTCTCCCCCTTTCTTAGCTTACTTTTTGGTAGTAGTTTGCATAAAACACATCTGCTACCCTTGGCAACTAAAGGCACCTTCGTTTTCAGATAGATTCTGTGTAAATACCAAACAAAACATGTATTATAGATGCTTGGCTTGGATCTAGTATAAAGTTTGCCTCCTAAGCTACCTTTTTTCCCTCTGGTTTCTGCAGACGTAAGGGTGTTTCTGCAGCTATGTACAGAAACTATGTATGTTTCCATCTATATGATATTTTCATATCTAATTGAGGTCTAGTGGCCACCATCCTGCTGCCCCTGCTTCTAAAGACATAGGCTGCAAACTGCAAACTTGAATGAGCTGCTATTCATTTGCCAAAGAAGCAGAAGGGAATAGACCCCATTTCTCCTGAACCTTGATGGAGCTCTATCAGGCCATGACTGTGCTTCCTCCTCTCAGCAAATGTGATGGGCACACTGAGCAAATAATTGCTGTGAGTTGCTTGCTTCATAAAGTTTTGTCCTTCCTCTCCTTTGGGTTTTGGTCTGCCTGTAAGCAAGTTGGGATTTTACCTGGTGCTCCCAGGATCCTTCTGAAGGATTCTTTGTCTGCAGAGCTGCTGAGCGCCTGTCTGACTGGCTGGAAACCGAGGTTACGTGGTATGTTTCTGTCCTTTGAGTGGACTTCTAGAATCTTTCTTCTGGGATAAATATTTGGGTTTGCAGTTTTTGAAAATTGCTTACCACAAATATTTCCCTGAAATTTGCCAGTACAGGGAATGTTTCTTCAGTAAACACATTTTCCAGCATGTTTTCAGTCAGTAAACACCACAGAGGTGTGAACACAGTCAAAGGGAATTAATTTTTAATATAAAACAATTTGGAGGAGGCTGGAATCTGCTTTTTGCCTTGTATTTCAGGGAACGCTCTCCAGCCCAAACCTGGACATGTTCAGCTCAAGCCTGTACCTTTTCAGGGGATGTATATAGAGAGGAGCGTGTTTTTACAGTGCAAGATGCAGTGATGTGTGCCCCATTTTGGATGGGTGGCATACCCATGTGTGGTGTGAACCAGCCCATTTAACTTGAATAATGAATTGTTACACTGCGAGGGTCCTCACAGCAGTCCTTGTGGACAGCCTTTTCTGGAGGTTGAGGGGAAGGTGGTGCTGAACTGAGCCCTAGTGGAGGTGGTGATCAGTGGGGCTCAGCACCAAAAAGCTGGTGGAACTCAACCTGCTTCTGTGGTGACGTGGCTCAGGAAGGATGGGCAGGCTGCGGAAAAGGAGGCCTGGTATCCCTGGTGAGGTGGCAGCCCTTGGCCAGGCTAGCAAGAGCAACCGCTTGTCTTTCAGGCTGCCTCCTACGTGTTCACCCCTCACCTCTCTCCTTAAAGTCCTTTCCCATTTGGTGTTGGGACACTGTATCCTATGAATGGTTTTCCATTGCATGTTCTCCTACCCTCCTTGGTGGAAGGAGAAGTGCTGCACTGCTGTTGGTTCTCTGAGATGGTGTAATTTGTGGAGGAGGTAGCAGTCTGTGGTGATGTGTGCTCCCTGATTTTCCCTCTTGAACTTGGGTCAGTCTATGGCAGAGCAGAGCAAAGCAGCTCGCTGTGCCCTAGAGTGGGGGCTTTGCCTGGCCTGGGACTGGTGAAAAGGGAGTTTGACCGGGGGAGTGGTTTGTGCAGTGTTGGCAGGCTGTCCCAAGGATGTGGCTTGATTATTATGGATTCCTACTCCAGTTTTAAGCTAATTTGCAAGCTCTAGTAAGGTGATGGTTTGGCAGACAGGAGATGCCATTATTCTTATTAGCATCAGTAGTTTTAGACCAGACCCTCTGTCCTCACTCCCTCTGAGAGTTTGATGATTTTCAATCATAAAGTGTTGGGACCTAAGTTGGGATAAAATGTTTCTAATCAGAATAAACATCTTCTCTGAATGATATAGCCAGGAACATGAGCAAGAAATATGTTTTTCATTCCAATTCTCCCTGAAGCTTGTCAGGACTGAAGATAATCAAACCCCCATCTTATTAAAGACCCTTTTCTTCATTAGCATGTTGTCCACTGGCAAAGTGGGAGGCTCAGTCACTGATGCCAGAGCAGAGGGCTCAGAGAGAAGCTAATTATATTTTGCCTTTTTTTTTTTCCTTTTCTTTCATTGCAGAAAGGTAGAATGGTTGTGAATAAATTGGGAAAACGGAGGCTGAGAACTCAGAGTTCATTAATATTCATATTTAGCAACAAGTACACAGAAAAGGTGACAACGAGCTGGCTCCCTGGAAACCTATGCACCTTGGCAGTAGATGGAAAATTGCATGTAATTATAGCTACCTTTAGCTCAGCACCTAATGAGCATGTTTGAAACCACGCAGGGTTACTGTATACTTACAGGAAGATCCAGGACTCAAAACAGAAAATGAAACCCTTCTCCTTCCATGCTCTGCTGAATTTTAAAGTAATTCAGCGAGGGCCTAGAAGACCAAGTGGACTTTTATTCTTGATTTCCTGGTGATCAACACAGAAATCCATCCAGCAAAAGAAATAAATCAAATAAGATGATTAGTAGGGGGGAACAAGCATATTTTAATGGGGAGTAAAAGAATGGAGACTATTCCATTCTCACATTGCCTAGTAAGCCTGCTAGGCTCTTGAGGTATTTTTTTTTCATTCTCCCCTCCTCTCCCTCCATTTCCTGCTGATTTATCTATTCTTTGATAGCTTTTAGTGGTTTTTAGTGTGGGTTTTTGTTTTTCTTTATTTTATTCTGGGGGAGACTGCTATCTGTGGATTTTACTATCTCGTAGCTTTGTAGCTAGTGAAGAGAGAAACCAAGGAGATTTTTTTCACACACATTTCTTTGGGTTGCTTTAGCCTGTTGGTTCCCACAGCAACTTTAAAAGCATAGAGCCAAATCCCTTTTCTGTAGCACACAAGCACAGGCTAGATTGAAGCTAGTGGAGATGCTCCATATTAATTTACATGAGGTTAAAGGAGAGCAGAATGTGGTCTGTACTTGGCCTTTTATCTTATAAACTTTGCCTTGCTGAAATATGCCTTGAACAAAACATTTGGAGCTGCTTTTAACCTTACAGCAAGGAACTGACGTTTGTAGCACAAACGCCTCAGAAATGACTTTCGTTTTGTTGGCTGAGGTAGGAAAGTGAGTATCCTGAATTATCCCTTACATTTTTAACACATGCTGAAATTTGGCTTTTCTCACACAGTCCAGCCATGAGCTGTAGATAATGACCTAACAGTAGATTGCATTTATCTTTAAGGGGAAGCTCCTTCCAATGTGAGCAAACCTTAAAAGTTTTAGCAAGTGAAATGCTGTGTTGACACAGGAGCACGTTACAGCTCTGCGGTTACTGGGCTGTTTCTTAAAGTCGTCGCTGGTGAGAGCAGATGGAACAAGATGCTGCCAGTTAGTTTATACCCTGACCTGCAAAAGCCTGGAGCCTGGTCAGCTGCGGCTCATCCCATGAGGTGTACCCTGTTTGCAGTGCAGAGGGAAAGAGTTGCTGTGGTCGAGCTACGCGTGCAGCTGGGAGCCCGGAGGTTAACCCACACAGGCTGGCATGTGCACCAAGCTGTGAAATGATGGCCACAACCTGGCTCAGAATCTCTCAAGCTTAGGCCAGTTGTTTCTCTACTTCTTTTGGAGAAAGCATCACATTTGCTTCTTTCCTGGCTCTGTCCTTGAGAAATTTGGTAAACCTTAGGAGAGACAAAATCATATGGATCTTTGTATTCTGTTTGGTCTCTCTTCTCGCTGGGTCTTTATTTGTAGAGACCTTTCTAATGGGTCATGTTGCTTGAATATCCCTGTGCTTCTAGCAGACAGATAACACTGGCATTTACGAGATTCTGGAGATAAATCTCTCATGGACACATAACAGTTATTACACCTCATGTTTTCTCCCTCCTTCTTTGGCATGTATTTAGTGGTTTGTTGGTTTGCAGGATCTAGTCTCAGTTTCAGAACCCAACCATGTCTTTTATTTCTTATATCTTTACCTGGGGATGTTTTTTTCTGCTCCTGGTCTTTTTGGATTCATATTGTTTTATTAGCAACATTATAGTCTATTTTGGGTGATTTAGAACAGGACCAATAGAAAGGCACAAATATTATTCCCTGGCAAATAAGCAAGCCTACATATTCCTCAAGCACGTTTTAAAACATTTTAAACCCTTATTCACAGGAAATTTATGTAGCTGACTACTGGGTAAACTTAAATCCCTAAATCCTTTTTTTTTTTCCTTTATTTTGATCAGCATTGCTTTGTCTTTCTTCTGCTTCTCTTGTCAGCTTATTTCTAAAGAGCAGTAGGTACCAATATGCTTTCAAAAATCCTGTTATTTTGCTTTCTTACACACCTGCACACCACAGCAAAATTTTACCTCAGTTCTCATTTATTTTTCAATGAAAACAGTCTTTAATTTTGATCAAGAAGGAAACCCTCTGTGTGTGTCTTGCCTTTCAAGGCAAGATAGATGCCTGTGCGTGGATGCTGCTGCTGTGCTATCTTCTGTTTAATGGAGTCCAGCCCCTTACTAAGCTGTCAGCTGAGCGGAGGAGATGCAAAGTGACAGGCATTTCTGAGTAGACTTTGAGATGTGCCAGAGGTGTGACAGACATCCATAATTTTTTACCTCTGTGTGGAGCTTGAAAAGCTGCAAGATTCCTTTCATTGGGAAAAACGGCTGCTACCTAGAGAGCTGTGGTCCAGGCACTGCTGGTCCTGCTTGTTGGTGCTGCAAGGAGATACTGTTGTTCAGGCTGGAAAGGGTACAGCCCAGTTAGGAGAGAGTTATAGGAAAAATTTCCATTGACTTCATGGTCTTTCATGTGTAACTGTCATGGCCATTGTGGTATCTTGCAACGCATGTTGTGCATCAGTTTGCTTGGGGAATGATAATGGGTGCTTTTTGCCCACTATCTGGCTTGCTAGTAAATGTGGTCTGAAGAAGTGTGCCAGAAGGGAAAAATACAGCCTGTGCAAATGTTGTTTGGATTTGTTGGGGCTTTTTTTGTGTTGTTTTTTTTTTTTTAATACTCTTTTTGTTTAAAACCATGGGAAAAATAGAATTTTGAATAATTCCCAGGATTAGATGAAGCAATTGAGCCAGAAGAGCAACTTCAATTCTGATAGGCTGCCACTGCACATTAGTACAGGAACCCGTATACTTCCTATAGCCAGAACTGTTTCATCCCACCAAATCTTCCCTCAGGAAATGTCTTCCTTCAAAGAGCTGAAGTGATGCAAAATGGGAGTCCTTTGCTTTGCCACCCGATGGTAAATCTTGCAGGCCCCTTGTGGAAGAGTGAGGCAAGGAATTAGCACTCTTGAGGCACTTTAGCAATATCTTTAGTCAAAACATTTTGGTTTTCAGTGAAATACATGTCAGAAATATTTTTGTATTTTTGGCTTTCAGTGACGTATGTGCAAAAATATATATATATATATATATATAATTTTTATCTTTTTCCTCTTGAAGATACATCAGTTTTGTGGGGGAAGAAATAGGTTTGGCTCTATTGGTGATACTGTTTTCTGTTGAGAAACCAGTTCATCTTAATAGAAAAATTTTAATCGAGCGTGGAGTAAAGTGCTTTCCTAGGCAGTAATTCTGTCACCTGTAAAGAAGAGATGTGGGATATGATGTGGTTTCCTTCCGATTTTGAGCCTTAAAGCTAACGTTTTCAGGCTCCTCAAGCAGCCTTGTGATGTGCAGGCATACATAGCTGGAACATTATGAAAAATGAATAAAAAGAGATTTCTAATAGAATAGCCAGTGTTGGTGAAAGTGGCTTCTCCTGCTCTGCTGAGATGTTCATGAAGTGATGCTCCCCTGTGGCAACTGGCATGCACTTGTTCTTGCCATCTTCCATACAACTTCCATGAATTTCTTTTGAAATATGATTCCTTTGTGTCAGCTGTATCTTTATTGATCAGCTCTATCTTTATTGATCAGGGCTGCACGATAAAGCCTTAATGCTGAGATGATAATGTAAATTTTGTGGCTACCACTATACCCACTGACCTACCCCCAGCCATTGTGTAAAAGCCTGTAGGAGGATGCAGGGAGGTGTCCCTGCAGTAGCATAGATGGAACATCTGATTGCATCAGGCATGAGAATAACTGTATGTACAGAATGTATTCATCCCTCAGGCACATATCCATATGTTTGCATGATGGTGGGTGTTTTTAAAGTTACTGTTTTAAAGATATCCACACAGGTGGCTAACAAGCATTTGTTAGATGGCACAGCATGAATGCTGAAGCAATCTGACCACTCGTGGGTGAGGAATAGAAGGAGAAGCAGTGCCGGGTGTGCAAGCTTTTCTGAATAATGGCTATTTGCCTTAAGAAATAAAGGACTATTTTTCTCCAGTTAGCTTTGGGGAAGTGCACAGGGCTGTGTGGAGGCTGACAGCAGGCTCTTGTTTCAGAGAAAGCAAAAGCCCCACTGGGTAGAGGCACTATAGAAAAGCAAACGATGTATTATTTTTTCTTTTACAAACCCTATCTCATGCCTGGGTGCAAAGTGTTATTTTCTTTGTCATTCAAAGGAAATTTAAAAGAAGACGTAAGCTTTTGGGGAGGAGAAGGCAGTGTGGTTTTTTGTTCTGTTTTATTTTTTTGTCAATGGAAATATACGTTGAGTGCAGAGTACCCCATTGCAGAACAGCTCTGATGAGCAACAGAATGAGATTGCACAGTCCCAGAGGTTGGGCAGCTGGTTTGCAAAGGCCACGGGCTCACCAGAGAGGCACAGTTTTGCACCACTTCCTTATGGGATGAGAAGAGCTTTCCCCTGTGGCCAGCCAGCTTCTCTAGGTTTCGTTTCTTCCCTCCATTTCACAGTTGTGGGAGCATCCCCTCCAGGAAGACTGCTTCATTGTACTGGCAGTCACTTAGAGGAGAGCAGATGTTGTTGGTGTATGTCCAGAAGCAGCTTTACTGAAAGGATTTTGAAGCCAGTTTCAATCCACAGCCTTCTCTAGGTCTAAGTTTGCTCAGTGCAGAGGAAGCAATTAACACCAAATGGAGGTGGGTCACTAATTGTAAAGGAGATTTCCTAGGGACAAACTGTTCTGAGGAACCTTTCCTCCTGAAGCAGTAAAGGCAGTCCCTGAGTTGAGGGAGACCCATCCTTTATTTCTGGACAGTTGCTGAGAATAAAACCACTGTCAGTAAAAAGCCTCTAATCCCTTTCTCACCAGGCATCTTGTCCAAATGCTGCTGGAGCCATGTAGTAAACAGAATTTCTTCAGACCACCCCACAACTTCTCCATCACATCTCCAGCAAGCACGCTGTCATCACAACTTTTTGTTACATCTAAAAGATTTGCGCCAGTGTTCGCTGAGGAAAACAATCCTAGCGTAGGTTTTCTGGCTCATTAGCTGCAAGTCTGTAAGGGCATGAGTGACGTACAAGAGAAGTTAATTAAAAGAGCTATTGCTGTGAGGAAGGAATAAATACTGGTGGTCATACAGGGTGGGAGTGGGACTCTGCTAATATTCATATTGAGTTATAACTGGGATATATAGAGGTCTAAGCCAAATATTAGCATCAGAACCTCCCATATGCTGAGGGAGTTGTCAGCTGGTGAAGCCAGAAAAACAGAATGGGACCAAGACTTTGACTCATAATGTCACCATGAATCCCTCACCGAGGTGATCTGCACCAAGCACATCTGTGTGTTGTGAACGGGGAATTGTACAGCCTGTAATATTTTTAACCTGAAGCTATTTGGAAGCGGGTCTGGCCAGCACTCGGCTGTAAAGACAGCAATTGTCTATCACAATTTGCTTCAAATATAATTGAAACTTGAGAAAAAATTAGTACAGCTAGGCTGATGCTATCAAAATAACTGCAAAAAAGTTAAAAATACAGTAAAAACCCCCAACCAAACAAAAACCACCTGGCTTTCTGTTGAAAAGCTGTGGCGTTCCATGTGGAATTTTGGAAATGACTGAGTGATGCTCTGGTTCCTTTGTCTGCCAACTCTCTCGGCTGCAGTATGGGTGGCTTCTGTGTGGACTGTGCCGGCAGATCTGGTGCCCCTTTGGAGAACTCACTATTTCCAACCTTATGACCTCATGCTATTGAGCTGTAGTGTATGTGGGTGGTCTTTCATAATCATTACTGAAATGACACCTTATGCAAGCACACACACGTTCACCTGCACACATCATGGACTGTGCATCATTTTTCCATCTTGTGTTTTTGGTCATTTTGGGAATACCTTCCACTGTGGGCTCTGAGTCATTCTATTCTTTTGCCATCTCTGAGCGATGTTTACACTGTGTTATGCTGAGGAGCCCCTTAAATCTTTACATACACCCTCACACGCACATGCAGACAGTCCGGCATTATCAGACTCCATGGTGAGGATGTTCACATCTCTTCTCATTAGTGATGTGCAATGTAAAAGGCTTGCTTCGAGTTTCTTGAAGACGGCAGTAATGAAGCTCTGAAGAAATAGTCAGGGGACTGGAGCTAATTAAAATGCAGCAGGGTGTAGAAGTAAAGGTAGCAGCAGCTCTCTATGCCATGTCTCTGGCAATCAGCAGTCCCTAGTTTACCCACACTAATTGACAGGAGACGCAGTGCTACCGAGTGTGCACACAGCCAGCGTTAATGGAGTCAGCACATACTGCTCTTCCTGCCTGACTTGTCTCATTATCGACCTTGAACTGGCAAAGGTCAGTTGATGGTGCTGCTTTCATCAAGATGACAGGTGTCTGAAGATCTTCTCTTTGTAGTATAATAATTTGGCAGTTGTCTTACCCTGTACGCGAATTAGTGATCTGATCCCGAAGAGATGATAGATAAAAAAGACTGGCTTACTGTGGTGAGGAGCTGGGCTGTTGTGTGTTTGAAAAAATAGCAGGTACCAAAAGTCATGGAGGAAGGAAACAAAGCTATGTGTTGCATATTTCCCCTTGGAGAAGATAGGGCCTGAAGCAGCAAATAGGCAGATTTTCACAGGTGGAAATGCAATCAGCCCACTGTTAAAAATCGGGAGCTTGTTTGAGTTGATGATGAGCACCAGGTGCACCGCTGGCACCAGGCAAATTTATAATAATAATAACAATAACAACAATAGTCGGGGCACCTGACACCTGCAGTAAGCAGTGAGTGACAGTGTTCTTGGGGAGACATCTCATCCGAAGGCAGCGCTGTCTCCAGGAGATGCATCATTATAACATGCTGCACCAGGGCTGCATCTAATATGCCCTCCTTGTTTTCACTCCTTTGTTACAGATGGTCTCAGCAAAGACAGTGGAGACTGACAGAAATATTTCTGCCATCCACCCCTTGAAAGACAGTGCTTTTGAGCATTTTTAAGAAATATTTTAGCTTTTCTGAAAGAAAACCAGAAGCTTCCTGTGTCTTGTGGCTCCACTGGTTGCAAGCAGAGCTTGCCGGGGCCTTGCATCTCCTTTCCTCTCCCACTTCACTTGTGCAAGGTGTATGTAAAGATGTTGCATGCTGCCGCAGTGGCATTTGGCCACTTGCTTGTAGGTACAAACAGGGGTGAATGAGGGCCTAGAGATGGGAAGGGTCCATATTCCTGAGCAGTGCAGACAGAAAACGCTTCTTGAAGAGCTGAAGGGAAGTCTTGGTGGTGACTGACTTTGTGACGGTACTAGCCTGAGTTTTTATTGGCTAAAACAGGGAGAGATTAAGTTAGTGGGAGCCCAGATATGCAAAGCAGAACCTGCAAAAGGACTCCTTCAAAAAGGCTCCTGCTCCCTTGTCTCAGTGTGGCCCCACATCTAGCTCCTGAGCAGCTCTTGTGCCCAGCCTTGCTATGGCCTCAACTGAGGGCAATGGGAAGTGCTGGTCCTCAGGCTACAGTGCCTTTCTGGAGGAAGATGAGGCGGTTGCAACCCTCACCAGAGCTGGGGAGGGGAATGCAAACTGAGCACAGCTTCTCTTTTCTTCACCTGCAGCTTCCCAGGATCTTCTTATAATATCCACCTCTGAAAGCAACTGCTCTTTGCTAGTATAATTACCAGAATATTTCTTCATTTATGTGTGATTATGGGAAGCTGAAATATTGCCTTGGGAACAAAATACTCTGTAACTTGAACACAGTTTATAGCAGCTTGCCTTTTAAAGATACATGAAAAAACATATGTGTGATGTCTGTATGGCTGCAGTCCAGCTATAAAGATAGAAGACCAGGAGATTTTTACCAGGGCAAGCCTAAGGTGACTAATAGGAGCATTCTTTGAATTGGAAAATGTCTTTGTTATTGAGCCTTCTCAATCTGACACATTTTCTCAGCTGCCTCTGAGGTAACTGCCAAGTATATGGGATGCTCCTGGTCTCTATCCTCCCAGTACCTGCACTGGTGCTGCAAAATCCCCCAGGCTTCCCACAGTCCATCAGTGCCTGTCCCACAGGCTGCTTGCTCTCTGCCCTCAGTGCTATATCCACTTTATCATGTCAGGATACACTCTCCTCCTCTGGGGACACGAGAGCAAGCCCCCACCGTTGTGCTGGGTTGTGAAAGCAATTGTAAATTAAATGTTAAAAAAGCGTTGTCTAAGTGCATCCTGAGATCAATAAAATATGCAAGCATGGGCTCCTGCTGTTCAGGGCTGTAGCAGTCGCTAACCCAGAGCTAGGGGGCCTGGAGGAGCACGTCAGGGCTACTCTAAGTGGCAGCTGATAGGAATCTACATTAATGCAACAGGTAGGGCTCATAGGTCTGTACCCAGAGGTCTCGGGGTCAGGTGCTAGCTATGACAGGATTCTCAGGAGCTGCCTGTCTGAAAAAGCAATGATAAAGAAGTAGTGATAAAGGGAACTCCAGCAATTAAGGTTTTATACCTGGGTGAACTCTTTCTAACATCATGTTCTTTTTTGTTTTGCAGAAGAGGATTTATCCCTTTCTTACCCTAGCAAGGAGACAATCAATAATAGAAGTGAAAAATGAGGATAGTGACCATTTTTCTTTTGCTGGGGAAAGAGAGATGCTCCTATCCAATCCAAAGACAAATAAGATGGATTTATGGATCATTTCTTTTTGAAATTAAAAGCTCTTCTTGTGCTGCTGAAACCATGGTTTCATGGCATAACAACATGGTTGGACAATAGTTTCTTCCTCCTACCAATGGAAACAGTGGTGAGTAGAGCATTAATATGCATGTGGGAAGTACAACATGACAGCTATGACAAATACATGGTTTCATTTGCCTGTTGGATCAACCTCAGTTACTGTTAACTCCCAGGTTATCGAAGTAAAGGAACAAGGTGGATTTTTGCTGCTTTCTTATTGTCTTTGTTGGGAAGGATTGGCTAGGTCCCAGACACTGAATACTCTGGGAATGGCAGTTTGCAATATTCCAGTATTAAGGCACCATTGAAATTTCTAAGGATGGAAGTATTTGATTTAAATCAGAGGCATCTGGGAATGTTTGTGGCTCACAAGAACATTTGTGTTATGAACATTTGTGTCAGTGATTTGAAATCTTAAGTGTTTTGTCCCTGTCCTTTCTCTGTGTGTGTGAAGGTGCAGGCAGGGAAGTCAGGACTGAAATGCAAAGTGGCCTCTGATGTGACAGCTTTCCTAAAGGGTGTTGGGTGAAGTGTCCTCAGAGATCCGAGGCTAGTTTGTTTTCTCTGAGGAGGGAGGAACAAAGCCCATTAACAGGAAAGCTATATGTGTAAAAGGAACCAGAGCTTTTGAGAGACAGAAATGCAGCAGCTCTCCCACCGAATCAGGTGTACATTTCAAGCAGAAACCAATGTTAAGGCTGAGATGAAACTGAACTTACAGCTGTGCTAGGGCCTCTTTAGCTGACTTCAGTTTCTCTGAAGTGGGACCAGTGGGTGGCTGTGGGGCAGGATGGAGATGACCAGATGGGAGCAGTGAGTGTTGTTTGCACAACACTGGATGCTCCTTTATGTGACTCTGAGGTGGGCTGAAAGTCTGGAAGGGACCTAAGGTTGATTGACAAGGAGTTTTCTGGTGAGAGAAACAAATGTTTGCATCAGGGGTTGGGACATGACAAGTGGGAGAGAGTAGCAGGAGGTGCCAGAGGAAAGGATACCTTGCTGGGAATACAAAACTTAGAATTTGGAAAGGGGCTTTTTTTTCTGATCATCCAGCTAGTGTGTTGCATTAATGCAACAGACACCTGAGCTGGGAGAAGCCTCTTGACTCCTACGAAGCTCCTGAGGTATCTGAGAAAGCAAAAAGGAAAGGCCTGAAAAGGGGGAAAAACATCTTTTCTCCTTCTTTCTGGCTTGCAATTCGCTGGGAAAATGACTTCTGTGTTTGGGTAGGGGTTTGGCCACTCCTGAAAGTTTCTTTCGCCTCAGAACAGATTTCTTAGGTGGATGCAGGAACTGGTGGATGCTTCTCTCTAACCTGTGTTACATGGGAGGTCAGACCACATGAGCATTCAGGTCCCTTCTGGCTTAAGTATGTCAAGCATTGTCCCTTCAGCTGTTTAAACAGAGAAAAAGGCTAGAGTAAACTTTGTCCCCATGTTCTTGTCTCCCCCAGTGATCCTGAGATTTTTCCCTCTTCTCGTTACCCCTGTGGGGACATAAATTGTCATCAAAACTCTTTGTAGGTCTAAGGATTCCTGGAGGAGGCCAGGTGTCTTGAGGATGCAGTTCACATGGTGCTCCTACTTTCATTGTCTTTGTTTCCCAGCAGTTAAGGCCTTTTGTTTTACAGCATCTCTTAGCTCCAATTTATACAATATAAATTAAATGTTTTAACTGGAAAGCCGGTCCCTTCTATCTCACAGCTGCTCTGGTCAGATGTGATCTGCTGCTACCATGCTAGTCATGGCATTATTAACAGTTAATATCCAGGAAATTACACTTGTCCAGGTGCGCTGCCTTGGGATGTGAATCAATCTTGTCTTTAGACCACTTCAGAAAACCTATTATCCACACTCCAGAAGGACGATTCTTTTTCCAGCTCTTTCTGACACCCTTCCCTAGAAAATCCTGAATGTATGCTTTGTTTTGCACTGATTTGGAGCAGCATGGAGGCTTGTCTGAATTTTCACACTGTCCTTCAAAAGAAGCGGCTGTGTCTTCACATTCTTCTGTTAGACCAGAAACTCTCTCTTCTTTTTCAGTCATAGCTTGAAAATTCTTGTTTCCTGAGAGATTATTGTCAATATTTCTCAAGAATTTGATTCATATAATTTTTGATTTAACAACTGGAAATAGCTAAGTCCTGAAAATCAATTTATTTTCTAATCTCGAAAGAGCTTAGAGAAAAATGTGCTGAGAGAAGGACAATGAGTACCGTTCTTATATCTTGTTTGGTTTGGTGTCAGGTCCTCTATTAATCATCATCAACACAGCATAGCAGAAATGTTTAGTGCACCAAAAGACTAAGAATTTAGTGGAAAACTTTCTAAAATTTTATGCCTCACTTTACTCTGAGATAGTAATCTGATATGCATGTTTTCTATCCATTATTATGTCATAGAAAACACAAGGAATGTGTAAGGAAAAAAATAAATAGAAGGAGACAGATAGAGGAACCCGCAGTGTGCTTCAGCAGTGTGTATGCTCTTTGGATCTGTGATTAGCTCCAGGACCACTGATGGTGATGATCTGAAGCAGTGCAGGAAGCAAGTGTGTGCTCAGCATTTTCAGGAGCTCCAGGCAAAGCCATGATGAAGACCAGGCTGCAGCAGGGGAAGTGGTGAGGAAACACCTTTCTAAGAACTTCTCATGCAGAAACACCATTGAAGTTTTCTCAGAGGATTGGGTTTTTTGATCATCCCTTACACTTAACCAGAGGGAGAGGAAATATTACTATCTGGCTCAAAGAATGGACTTGCTTGACTCTGTGCAAACCTGAATTCACAAGACGCCAACACAGCTTTACAAATCCAAAAAATTTCATCATTCTTATCTTCAGATAAGAATTAGAATGAGATTTCTTTTTTCCTATTTGCCCATTGCTGCCTAAAACCTAATAGCAAGAAAGTAATTTTAGCAATTGATTTGTTATTTTTTATTTCTTTTTGTCATTCCAGCACATGTGTTGTTTTGTGGTCTGGTTTTTCTTCTGCATTTCCCATTTCCATGAGTTTTGGTCTCTTATATAATGGCATAATCAAGCCAATGGAAAAGGTAATGTTTCTTTTCTGTGTGCTGCATTTGAATAAAACTAAGGCCATGATAGAAAAGCAGATGAGACCTAGGGAATACATAGATCATCTGAAAACCTTTAAGAAAGTCATCACTGCAAATATTTGCAGATGACGAAGCACTGAATATTTTTATATGGATGGCTTACCTATTTTCCAGATTCCAGAGTTCTGGTTCTTGTGGCTAGCCTTTGTGCTTATGTCAGTATCTTCTTTGCTTTTTATATATATATATATATATAGTGATCCATTTGGGTGATCCAAAGCCAAATAAAGTCAGCAGCAGTATTTCCATTAATTTTATTCTATGTTTGTAGCATATTCAGTAGTTTGGAATCTGATCTTCTGTATTTGCAATGCAAAAAAAGTGCTTCTGTGCCTATAACCTATTTCTTCTTCCTGAACCTCTTTTAGTTATTTTATTCTTTTTGGGGAAAAAAAAAACAACACCTATCTGTCTTCTGGCTTAATATATTTTTAACAAGGAAATCATTGTTATACCTGGATGCAAAAAAACCTGAACGTATTTTCTGTGATAAAGGCTTAAAGGAAATAGAAATAGGTATTAAAAGTTAACTGGCTGCACTAAATAATTACAAGGAGTGTCAACGATTTTCCTGATATACAGCTGCACCCAGTCTTTGAAGAAAATCATTGAGTTTCAAAATAAGAGTTTCTAGCTCTGCCTAGTTCCTCCCATGCTCCGTGCCTGATGCTGGAACTAGATGCAGAAAGATGGAAATACTGGGAAGGAAAATGGCACCTCTGGGAAGCGCTTCTTGGTTATGTATGAACTGCCAGGAAAAGGTACTCGTGAGATTACATCCAGGGGATTTACACCCTTAATCTATTTAAATTACAGAAGAATGGTGAGAGTTTAAGGGATCTTATTGTATCTCAGCCTATGAATTTCTCATATTCCCACTGCTACTAATAATCACATATGCAGAGAGTAGTTTATTATAGCTACAGTCTGATCCTAAGTTCATATCCGGGCTTCATCATTCATTTGCAAAACATCAGCCTGAGGCATCCTCTCCACTTTCCTGTAACTGAAATGAGTCCCTTTTTCCCATTCAAGAGTGAAAACAAGCAAAAAGGAGAAGATACAAGAGGAGATGTTTGGTTTCTCTCCATTACCCTGTGAGACACATTTGTATTTAGAATTCTGGTTCTTCCCCCTTTTTCTCAGAAGGGGAGCTACCAGGAAGGGAAAGGAGAGACACTTGTTCAGTCTGGTCTGTGTCCTATGGAAACGTGTGACTGGATTAACTCTTCCAAACTGTAAGCAAAGAGGAAAGCCAGGTGCTTTTATTTCTAGCCAGTCAGCCTGGCCACAGTTCAATTCCAACAGAAATGCATCTTCTGCCTTGTCATAAAGCAAATTAACTGTGATACACTGATATGCTGAAAGTAGTAGAGACAGCTCAAAACAGCCCTTATAGAAAAGGACTATCTATTCCAAGATGGCAATTTCTTTGTCATTGCGGCAGACACCTGCCTTAAAGGAAGTAGCTGCTTCCTTTAACTAGACCAACACCAGAGACACCATGGCTTGACCTATTAGGACCATGATAGCTTAGCAAAACTAGGAACAACCTAGCTAGCTATGATGCGTCCTTACCTCTGTGGTTTTTAGCATGTGCCTTGTTAGACTTTGATTTTGTCCACCAGCTGTTCTCTTACAGCAATCTGGAGATAAAAGTTCATGCCACAAGAGTTTGTTTCTTGAAGCTCTTTCCAGAGTCAGTGAGAATTGAAGGTAGATTTGTGTCTCCAAAACCCACTCATAAAGAAGTTGCTATTTAGCATCCAGTTCTGCCACTCTGACCCTTACGTTATCTTCTTCTGCCTTCGCTAAGCCCTCTCATTAATTCCTGATAATCTAGTGTCTAATATACACTCAGTGCAAGTAATAATGGCAGAACTAAATTTAAAGAAGAGGATTGAAAGTCATGAGAGAGACAGGGAGAGAAAAACAGAAGAAATAGTTTTGATGTATGTGTGGTGCAGTCTTTCTTTTGCGGTAATGAACACCCGAGTGTCTCACTACTGTGTTTAGACAAGACCACAGAGACCAGTGGTAACTCTTTAGTGGGGGTAAACTGAGAGCAGAGAGCCCCTTTCCCATTTAATCTTTACTTTCTGTATGGAATGTTTTAAACACAGAAGCCAAGGAGAACAGGTTTCACTAGTATAATTTGCTTCACTGCCCAGGTTGAGGTAACCCACTCACTTCAGGCTGGACCTGTGAGGGGCTGAATGCTGAGCTGTTTGTCTCCTGCTTTCCCAACCTATCTGAGCTGCGGAAGGCTTCTTGTCTGTTATCTGTCAGGATCCTTGCTGAAAGCTGTTTCTCCTTCTGCTGCTGAAGCATCCTCATGCAGAGGGATTGTCAGGACATGTCCTGAGGTGAGTGAGATATTGTTGTGGTGGGCTTTGGATTTCAACTTCATTTCTTGTTCTGAATGCAACTTATTTTCTGCAGAAGATTTTGGAAAGTAGATCAGGCTGTCCTTCAAAAAGAGCTATTACAAGGCTGAAAGAGTTCCAACAAGGAAGATAGTAACATCACTCAGTGAAAAGGGATCCTTACCAGACTCTCAATTACAATCTGCAACTTCGCTAAAAGCAACAGAGCAGTATAGGCATGAGAAATGAACAGTTCTCTCCATTTAACTTCTGAGGCCAGCAGGAGCTGAGGCAAAGATTTACAGTTGTTGATATAAAGTGTCAAGGGTTTGGATTAGACCTCTTGCTTTTTTTCTATTTGGATGCTCAGGGAGCTGGTCATGACTTCCCTGTGCTCAGTGATACTTCACCCCAAAAAGACTGAAGATCCAGACAATGTCAGAGCAGCCGTGAGCTGCATGGAACCAGGCAGAAATTCTGCCCCTTTATCTTGACCTTTATACATTTGGGGACTTTCCTCTTTGAAGAGGAATATCTTGCTTTTCCACTTGCTATATGCTGATAAAGCTATGAATTGACTCCTTTGCTCTGAATTTTCAACAGTTCTGTTCTTTTAAAGATCCTCTTTCTTCTTTCCCTTCTGCTCCCACTTCCCCCAGAGTCCCCTGGCCATGATGAAATAGCACTGGGCATGACCCAGAAAGAAAGGTGCGGTGTTGAAGTGTGTGTGTGCTTTGTGGCTTTCCTGTGCTTTCATTTGACATTGAACTACCCATGCAAGAAGAGAATTAAAATGATATGAGGATTTTTTATTTTGCTTTTTTTTTCTCTCCTCAAAGTTTCCCTTCCTGCACTCCACGTAACAACTTTGGGGTTTGGGTTTTTTGTTTGTTTTTTTTTTTTCTGGAATTATCTCCCTCAGGACAAAGCTTATGGGCCATATAGGACTGTGCATTGCAGAACTGCAGCATGCATTGAAAATCATTCTAGCACACACTTGGGGGCAGTTGTGTTTTTCTGCGATTCAGTCAAGTAGCTCCCTAAACTAGGAATCGTTATCTTTGATTCTAATGGCTAACATGATGGCTAACGTGACAATTGGGGTGATGGTTACCTCTTGTGTCCTCGTGTGAATGCTAGATAGTTACCACATGTGTGTACCTGCAAAAGAGATTGCCTGATTTTCCCCACCCCAGTGTTCACATACAGCTGTCAGAGACAGGGAAACAAGTTCATTGTAAAAAAACATGTGTAAGCAGTTTGAATGTGGTGAAAGTTCTTATGGTTTCCTATAAGCTGAAAACAGTACCAGTCCACGATTCAGAACCAAAGACTGAATCCTAATTCAAAGCATGTATGTTTGCTAATACCTGAAAGCCCTCAAAGAAAAAAAAAAAGAGGAACAAAAGAAAGTCTGAAGAGGCAAAGGGAGCAAAAAATCAGCAAAAGAGAGATTGCCTGTGTATGGCTCATCATTGTACTGAACAAACTACACTCCTGTCATTGCCCTGCTTGCTGGGCAGGGGCAATGCTTGGAGCTCCTGTCTGACAGGGTACCCCTGTCTGTCCCCTCTTCCTGGGTATGGTGGTGATCTACACTCCTCAGCAGTGGTGGTAATGGCAGGAAACTTTATAGGTAGAGACTCACTCTAAGCAAGAGCTGAGTGAGGCTGCCTGCCTGCAGGCGCATCGGCAGTGCTTTTTGTGGCAAAGAGCTACCCTGAGTGCGGTAGGAAATGTCTTGCGAGCTGTTTCTATGTTAAATCACACCTCATCCTACTTTTCTGAATCCAGTGGAGGGGCAGGGGTTATAAACTAGCAAAAAGCATTGGCCCCTTGTGTCTGTGCCTAGTCTGCTCAAGTTAATTCATTTTTTGGCTCATTACATTTTCTGCCCCATTACTAATTGCCTCTTGGGCTCTACTCATTGCCAGGGTTTTCTGACCGTCAAAACATTACTAAACAAATGAACTAAATAAAATAAACCTTCTTCAAGAGCCTTTCTCCAGCCCTCCCCTTGTGTTAGTATTCCAACTGCGCCCAACAGGTAAGCGTCTGCGCTCATGTTATCTGTATTAATTAGACTGTAATACCCTTGGCACAAGACAAGGACAGGGATGCAAGAGAGTCTCTCCTGCAGCTTCCTGATAATTTATACCAACTGAAAGCCTGCTGCAATGTCTTTCGCTAGTGCCACATGTACCAATAGTGATGCATAAATAAGATTAATTTTTATTAGGGCATTTTCACTTCCAGGTAATTAGCCCCTTCTCCACAATATCAGAGCCCTATGCAGTGTTTAATGAACATTTTGCAGCAAACTCCTAAGGCAGAAGCACTGCTATCTCCAGACAGACGGCTTGTGTCACCCATGGTCATGGGAGAAGTCTCTCATAGAGTGAAATATGAACTTCAGTTTCTCCAGGTCTAGATTAGTGCTCAGATCCCCAAATCCTCCTGCCCAGCAACTACCTCTAGTAGCTGTTTACTGCTCTCTGACTTTGCACACTTGTATCTTACGCTGAATGTACCTAAATTCTTCAGGTATAAAACCTAAGAGCTGAAGTAATTTGCCCTGTTGTATTTGGTTTCTTATCTTTGCAACATCAGCATTTCTTAAAATCAGACGGAACAGGAGGGTAAACATGTCTGACTCAAGGGATAAGCTTGCCATGTTTTTCATTATGGCTGATTGTTAATATAATCAGTTCAGTAACAAAAGTACTGCAGTAAACTGCTTAACCTTGAGCCTTACTTGACCAGGCTGTGAAGGATCTTCATCTCCATGTTACAGTAACAGCGGGGCAGGTTTCATTATGCAGCCGGTAGTACTATGGTAATAAAAGAAGCACCAAAAGTGGGTTTGTTCATTACTGCCGGAATCCATATTATCTGCCAGGGGCTCCATCCTTATCCTTACACAAATAAGCATCTTCTCTTAGCAAGGTAGTTTAGCACCAGGGATTGTCCTCTGCTGCTCACCTCTTCCCTCCTCAGTGGTTTCTGTCTCCTGCTGCCTTTGCAGAGCCATAGCTTTCTTCCTCAGCAGCAAGAGTAGCTGGTTGCTTTTGGCACCTGTTTGGTCTCAACTGGCCATTGCTTTTCTCACGTCTGTTGCAGTGTGAAGGTGAAGATGGAGAGCAGCGCACCTATACCCTGCACTGCACTTTCTGAAGCACCTGCTCTTCCTCATCCAGGGCAGGAGTGAGGCACAGCACTGGAGCCCCGTGGTCCCAAGAGCAGAGGACAGTCTTCAGCAGGAGGGCGGGCAAAGCCAGGTGCACCAGACCCCTGAGGCTATGCACGGGAGGCCCAAGCTTTACCCTTTGATGCAGAGGGTAGGTTTGTTCAGAGCAGGGCTTTTAGTCCCTGAGGTACTATTAACATCATGTTTTGAGCCACTTTGGGAAATCGCACCATTGCCAAGGTCTTCGGTTTTCCACATTCTTTAGGTTAATAGAAATATTTAGCTGAAGCATGAAGGCATTGTAGTTGTGACAGGAAAACACACCGAAAAAGGTCCGATCTTTTCTTTCTTTTTTTTTTCTTTGGGCCTGATTGTCTCTGCTTGTTTATGGCTGCCACTAATTTGCTCGTTTGCTTGCTGGAAAATAGCTAATTAAAACCCACTTCAGCTAACAAGCTGACTGGGACCATGCAAATGTCACTCTCTGCTGTCTGCTATTTTCGTTTATACTTTACATTATTAGTGTTGTTTTTCCTCCCTCCATAGTAATAAATGCAAGGATAGATTTAGTACCCTCTTCACAGGTGTGTGCTTGTACATCAGCACATCATCCCGAGAAAAGTGCTGCTGTTTTACTGCACTTCAGTACTTTGAGTGTTATTACCCCTGACAGTTAATGGTTTCAGACTACACTGCTTGTTAGCACTAGGTTCTGAACAGCTTCATCTATCTTTTTGTTTTTACACTGACTGGTCACATTAAGTATATGTGTCTGAGCTATTAGTCCCGTCTGTTCGTTGCATGCATTTCATTTGGTGCGTTTTTTCACTAAAATTAGTATGTATTGTCATCCATATACTTCAACACATCGACTTTTGTTATAATTATGCTGTCATCATTTTGCTTCCACACACTTGCTAATTTATTGTAGCTAAATTAGACCTAATATTAGCAATTTTGCAGCTGTTCCCATAGACCACGCTCAGCCATATATTTGTACATTGTTTGGTAATTGGATTTGAGGGCTCAGGAACGGACGATGGCACTCTTTAGAAACAAGAGAAAGATTTGAGGAAATGGGGAAAAAATAAAAGTACAAGCCCCAGAAGAGGCGTCGGGGGTGAATTTCCAGAGCCAGCTTAAAAGGTTTTCACACGGCCAAACAAATCAGAGAGTTAGTGTACCACATCACAAACTTTCCAACAGGCATGTCGTATTCAGGCAGAGCATTAGCCATTCCCCCTGAATATGCTTTTTATTTTAACCAAGACTGGACCATGAAAAATCCGTGGGGACCTATGGAGGGTCTTGGGAAACGTTTCTTACTGCAGCACGTTAGAAATCTCCAGGAAAGGATCTCAACATCAGGGGAGGCTGCTCTGAGATGATTTCTTTGGATTGAGCTGTGGGGAGAGAAGGAGGGAAAATGGTTTTGTTTCAGAGTGTGAGCTCTCCATCCTTGTGTATTGATACCCATCTTTTGTCGCTTATCCAGCCCCACTTCAGTTGATGTCAGTACAAGCAGAGTATGAAAGGGATGACTTTAAAAGAGTGAACAAGGAAAGCAGAACAGAGCTGCAAAGCTCTTACGTATCCTTTCTGGGCACAAGTTGTTTTATTGTCAAGGGTGTACGACTGGCAAAAGAAATTATGAGAGCCTGCCATTGAGTCCTATATGGCCTTTTTTAAAATAATTTTCTGACATGATAGAAGACAAAATTGTGAGGGAGCGTGTTCAGGCTGATGCCACAGAATCAGTTTAATTCCCAGTCCAGCGGAAGAAATAGAAGAAACTTAATCACTAAAGAGGATACCCTTAACTGAAATGGAACTAAATTTTCTGTGCTCACAATACATCCACCTGCTTAATAGGAATATTATCACAAGATGCAGTGCTGCTGGCAGATGCACATGCAAGTTTAAAAATAAGACAGTAAAATTAACAAAAAAAAAAAAAGAAGGGTATTTGCTCAGCTCTCATCTATAACACAGAGTTCTTTCCAACTCACTACAAGCTGTTGCAGCAGGCTGCATTCTGCTCTGTTCCTCCCTCGGCCAAAGCTTAATTTCTGTTTGGAAAAGAATAAAGCAAATTGACCTGCCAAAAGTAAAACAGCATAGGGAAAGTCATCTAAGAATTCAGGCCCTACAAGTATGTTGTACATGAAAAGAAAGTGAAGGCTAAAATCCAGGCCATTTAACACATTTTTAAATGATGGCAACTCCCACAAAACAGTTAAAATAATCCAATTTAAAATAGCTCATCCCCTCTCACTTAACAATAATTAATAACCAGACGATTGCCAGATGATATTCTTTTGTCCTGACCAAGGCTTCATTATCCTTCCTTTTTTTACAAATGCGGGGAAAATAGATACATAGGTCTTGCAGTAGCCTGAACAGTTACTGGATGCAGTGGTGTCAGAAGTCAGTCTCTTGGCAGTTGTTTCCAGTGGAGCTGTGAACACGATCAGCATAACCTACAGGGAACAGGGAAGTATGTGCTTTGCTCATTTACTCTGCTTTGGGTTTTGAGGGGTTCGTTTGTTTTTCTTTCATGGCAAACTTTCTCCTGGCCAGTTTTTTCTTGGACTCCTTGATGATGAGACCCAGCTAGGTCAATCTCTTCTTAGTGGCCATTGTCAGCACACCTTGCCTTCTTGCACAGCCCTAGTTTTCGTGTAATTTCTTACCCTCTTGTCTTTTCACTCTGCATGAGATTGTCTCTCACAAGAGGTAGGCAATGATTTCTTAGATCTTCCCCGCCCCCAGTAGTTGCCATTTATGGTGAATATTGCTGAGCAGTGTAGAAATACGCATGCAAAGAGCACTTGCAGCAGAGAACAGATATAATTTGAAGGTGAGCATAAAAAGAGGAGATTTGGCAACATTGTCTAGCTTGCACATGCTCTTTGAGCTCTTGTTTGTACTACTGTAGTGTAACATCTTTTCTATCAAGCTGCTAAAGACCTACTAAAAGGGTACAAAGTGAAGTCATTAGCAGAAACTTGTTTAAGGTCTCCACACACATATGTGCTCTTCAGGTAGCTGGCTGGGCAGTGCTGTGAGGATCTCACTTGGAAGCTGGAGCAATAAATGTCATGTCAGGGGCCAACTGTCTGTAATCACAGTTAGCAGGTTGAACAGACTTGTGAAAATATTTTCTTTATGTGAAGAGAGACGCTGCACACTTTGCCACAGCAGAAGTTGCTAAACCTAATGTAATATGACAAGTCCTTTGGCAGCAAAAGCCACATTCAATAGACACACTGCCTGTGAAATGGCAAAGAAACAAAAGCAGTTTTTCTGCACAAATGTCATCTCCTCTCTCTTTTGCAGCATCTCTCACCTTGTCCTACTCTCACACCCTTTGTTTTCGAGGTGACATTGGCCACACAGCATGGTCTCCTTCTACATCACCCCCATCCATCTTCTCCTTCAGGTGCCCTGGGACATGGCCTTTCCCCCATCCACAGGCCTGCTAGTGATGCTCATGTTAATATGCCATCCTTGTGCCTAGAAATCCAACTGGTGAGGGGTGCCTTGCTCTGCTGGGATGAAACATGGGGATGGGGGGGGACCTGGCACACCGCAGCAGCCTCCCAGGGCTGCAGCAACAGGGAATGCCTGCCACCCCACAAAGGGCCATGGGCAAACTGCATGTCCCATGTGCATGGCACATGGAAGACGTAGCATGTCTGTGGCAGCCTCCTACTACAAACAGCATCTGCAGCAATTTGTGCAGCTGGTGATGAGATTTAAAAAACTCCAGGAGACTGCTGTGAGAGGCAGGAGAGTCTGTCCTCTTGCTTTGCCAGTGGCACCAATGGATGATCAGGTGGGGCCAGGCTCTGCATCCCACCACCATCTCACCAGGTATGTAACAGCGTAGGCTCTGCTGCTGCAAAAGTGGCTCCGGCTTGTCATCTTGGGAGACCTGAATAGAAAGCGAATCACACTGGAGTCTCCTTTGGCCACTGTTCAACCACCAAGGCAGCATCCTCTTCCGCCTTGCGCAGCACCAAACACTAACGCTGCTTTGCAGGCATAATGAGATTTCCCTACCAACTGGCCTTCAAGAAGGCATCCTTAAGTCAAAAGCAAAAAGGTGAACCAATGCTGTTTGTTTTGTGCAAACAAGAGCAGTGTGCGTATATAACCTCTCTGAAGCTTTTCAGTCTCATCCTCCACTGCTCTGTCTGGTGGAAGAAGGTGGTGGAGCACAGCCTGAGTCAGACCTTTCTGCTTGCAGCTGTATGATAGTGTTTTGCACTCGCTTTCCACAGACGTAGATGATTACATGAAGTGTGAGGCAGTGGAGAATCAGGCTCCTGAGGGCTTCTTATGAGATGGCAAGTAATTAATGACGGTGTGCAATGTAAGTTCAATAGCAGTAACAGTGAAATCAAGAGGTTCACTTGCAAAACAGTTATTCTGTCACTGAACTAACACACCACCGGTACAGAAAGGAGATTCCCACAGAAAAGTTTTCCTGCAGCACCCAGGGTAGGTTTCTGCAATGGCTTTGCACAGAATCCAAACTCAATCTTTTGAGCCAGAACATCATCTGTATCAAGACGTGTTCAATGAAGGAATAAAAAGAGCCCATCAAGAAATGGGATTTGGGGATTTCCTCTTAGTAAGAATTATTGTCTAGCTTCATGACAACTGGCAGCAATACTCGAGGGCCTACAGGGAAGTACAGTGCTGATCCACTTACCATTCAGTTTTACCTACCTCTGCAGGACTTCTCTTCCCCTTGGCAAGATGCTTTTTCAGCTCAAAGGGGACAGAGAAAAGGGGCTCACAGTAATTTTCTGATCTCTGATTTTTTTTTCCATTAAATGCCCAAGGACGAGATCTTAAAGAAAAGCAACAAAGAAATAAGAGTAAGTGAAGCATTTTAAAGCTGCTGCTCCCTTTCACAGTTCTTTTCATCAATTTGGCTTCTTAGAAAGACAATGCCATTAGAAGAATGGGAACAAAGCATGTGTGAGGGCGTATGAAGGGAGGGAGGTCAAGAAATATGCTGCAGCAGTATGCCAGGCTCACATTTCTTATTCTTGACTCATTCCCCAACAAGTCACTCCATACGAAAGGATGCAGTGGCAGTGATTGGAAAAGCTAGTGTAGCATCTCTTGAACTGCGGATAATTTCCAAGTTGCACTGAGTGTGACAGATAGATGAGCTGATTTAGTAGCGAGGGTGTATATGCTCAATTTCTTTAAAGCTGTAGCAGGGAATAAGTTACAAAAGACTCCAGGCACAAGCATTATAGAGGAGAAAAGTAACAGATTGGTGTATAGTGTTTGTTTGAGTTAAGAGAATGATTTAAGCCTACTAAGAAATAAAATTGCAAGCAATATACATTTTCCTTCAAGTTTCATCTGACATCAGCCTTTGTGTCTCTGTTTTCAGATCAGGGTGCAGGTCTTTCTGGCTTTCACTTCTCTCTCCAAGTATTCATCAAACCTCCAGGTTCATTTCAGGCAGGATCACAGCGTATTGGTCCCTCACCTCCTTGCACTTACACCACCATCTCTAGTTCATTTGAAGGCCAGGGGTCTAGAGAGTTTGACACTAGCACAGGGCAAGGTGGAAATCCAGGTCTGCCAGCAGTCCCACTGGCGCTCCAGCACAGCAGTGCAAGCTGAAGCTAGGGAGTGCAAGAAGAAGTATGTTTGAGCTGATTCATATTTAAATCACATCACCTTGCTTCACAGCATTATTTTCACCATCATGGATTCTTAAGCAGCATTTAAACCTGTTCTCTTAGCTGGCAGCTGCTGCATGTTGGAAATGCCATTTTAGAAGTCGCTTTTGTTGTACATATATAGATTTAGAGGCTGCGCTGCAGAGAAAGTATTTTTTGCTGACCCTGCTTTGCTTCTTAAAGCTCAGGTGGACCCTGAAAATATGTCATATGCTGTATTGGCTAATGAAATAGCACTAATGTTGCCATCCTAAGATTTTAGAGAGCTGTGACTTGTTTTTACCGAAGGAGTGACACTCATTTTGGATATAAATTCAGTACAAAAATGTATAATAGATTGTTTAGTGATATTAGGGCAGTAACTATTTTTCCCCTGAACAAACTACCCAAATAACTGAACCAGTGTAGTTAATTAGAATCGATCTCACATTTTAGCACCAGGAAGTGCATAATGGAAGATAAGATTGATTGTAACACTGGATCACTTCATTTAAAGACTGCTAATAGGCTAAAATGACAGAACCAATCTAAAATTATAATTTCAGAATCAATATAATTTTTATAACGTTGTCAAATCTAAAAAATTAATCTAAATTTATGCTGTGAAACTAGCAAATCCTTCCTAGCTATTATAATGAAATGAGCCAACATTTTATTATATTACTTCTTTAAATAGAAAAAAGGCTTCTTTATTGGCATGGCATTGCAGCAGACGAGATAACCAGGCTTTCAGTTTGGGAGGTATCTGCTCATTTCTTGCTTAGGGCAAGAGTAGAAATAGATTTTTAACCTTCCCTGTTTCCATCACAGTCCCATTCTTCCACATTATTAAACCACCACAAAAATGTGAGAGCAGGCTTTGTTTCGGAAGTAGAGATCAGGACTGGCAGGAGAGTAGCATTTCAGGAGGGATTTCAGATTTGCTAACAAGGGTCTAGTGGAAGCATGTGCCACTTAGTTTGCCACTGCTATCCTTACACCCTCAGAAGAAATGTAGCCTCATATTCTCCAGAAGAAAGAAAAGGACAGTTGTGGTAGCTTACAGACAAATATTTTCATTCCCTTAGGAATTCATTCTTGGGAGCAGACCTGACCAAAAACCACATTGCAGATTTTCATAATACCTAGGGCTTTTGTTCATTCCACCCCTGCAGAAGCAAAAAAAAAAAGGTGCTTGCATGGCTTCAGCTCCCATTGATGTTTCTTTGGATGTCAAGTGTTCCAGTTGTTCTCTCTTTCTTACTGTTGGGTTTTGTTTTTTTTTTTCAGTAATGCTCTCTGCAGAACTTACACTGACTTATTTGTTGTGACTTCATAGCCACTTTTATATACTGAGCATTGTGGCATTGAATGGGCAGAAGCGGTCCTCAGCTGCTTCCAGCAGAGCTCACCTAGGGCTGTGGCTCTTGCTTCTTTCCCTCGACCAGCAGCAGCCGCAGTTCTTAGGAGCTTTAGCAATCACAGGCAGCCCTGGCAGCCGCAGAGCAGGGCTGTTTGCACCCTTGAGTCCCTCCTGGAACTCCTCATGTCCTTCTATGGAGAGCTGTAAGTATTACTTGGGAAAATCAGAGCTACTGCTCTCCAGTAACCTGTGAGTAATGAATCAAACCACGCTCAGGGCAGGTCCTCCCTGTGAACTATCTCTGCGGGCTTACAAAGCTGATGCTGATGTGGTTGGCAATAGCTTTATCTTCAATTATTTGCACTATGTTGCCTTAGGATGAGGCTGTTCTTTCTAGATGTGATAGCCCTATGCAGCTGCCTTCTGCTCAGGGTAAAGGCCAAGCTAAAGGCAGTGTTTCCTTCTGAAAGTACAAATACTGTTGAACTGCTCCCAGCCCTGGCTGTCTTCACTCAAGACTGCACAGGGGCGAGGGCACCGGTCTTACTGAAACCAGGAGAGCATTGGCATAGATGTCAATCAGGCCAGAACTGTGATTTGAATGATTCCCTGCCTTTAGTAGAGAGGGAATTAAGGTGCGTCCAGAGAAGCTGGTTAGAAACCACCATCCCTACTTCTCCAAAGCAGCTGCAGAAGGCCCTTCCTGCAAAAAGGGACTGAGCCTGGAAAAGTAGGGCAGGGCATCCTTGCAGACAAGGCAATTCCGTTGCTTTTGCACACAAAACCAGAGGCGATGAACAGGCAAATTCCACCCTGAATTCATTTTGCAGTGAAGGGAGGTGAGGCTGAGTGTGTCTGAGCGGGACCTGCATGCGGGGGCTGACCCTGGGATGGCAGTAATTATTGCAGGAAAGAGCAGGAGGACACATGTATGGAGACTCCAAAGAGCACTTTGGAGAGCTTTGTGTTTCTTGGAGGTTTAACGTATTATAATCTGATTCGGCACAAGACAGTCTGGGAATAAACGAGAAATGCAAGAAAGACCAATGATTTGAAGTGCATGGGGAAGTGCAAAGAAAACAGTGCTTTAAAGTGCGTTTTTTCCCTTTTATGCAAGATCTGACTGGGGCCAGGCGGAGAGAGCAAAAGGCTTCTGTGATTTAACACAAAAGTAAAGCAGTACTTTAAAGACGCTTTATTTGCTCCTTAGAGTCTGCTTTTGATTTTTAATATCTCTGAGACTTGTCAGGGAGAAAACAGACAAAGACATTAGATTCTGGGTCTTGAGCAAAGCTCAGGGACATGAGACTTCCACAAAATGAAAGAAATTACAGCCTGAAAAAGTTAACGACCTTACCCAAAGTGCTGCACAACGTCAAACAGACGCTGTTTTTCTTTGATATCAAACCCGTCAAGATGGTCCATCCACTGTGGCGGTCTCTTGCATTCTCTGGAGAAGTGCTTCAGGCTGGTCCCAGCATACCCCCACATTTCCAGTTGAACTGTTTCAGCTGGATGGAGAAGGATAGCAAGCTGGGGAGAAACCTGGCACCAGACCTGCCTTTATTAACTCCAGCAGGAGGGAGCCATCCAGGCAGTAAATGCACATAGATTACACTGGCTTTTCCAAACCCACTTTCTTACTGCCTGCCTGGGCCCACAGCCTGCATCCAGGTCTCTGTGTCCAAACATTGTTAGGGAAAAGGATACTGAGGGATATCCTGGCTCCACTGGGTGGTACAAAGGTTGCGCTTTAGGTTTAGTAGGTTTATAGCCGAAAGTCCTGAAGCCACTTCAGCTCATGATCCAAGAAACCAAGCTTAGTTTTCAGTCAGGATCAACTTGATTTGGTTATTTGAGTCTGTTTCAACTACACGAAAGAAATTATTTCAGCTTCATTGAGTATCTATCACAGTTTCATGAATTTGTGACACTTGTCTGCCTTCTGCCAGTTTCAACCAGAAGAAAATAATGCTAACAGTAAATATGCTATAAAAATTAGAGGCTGAAGTAAATTTTGCCAAAAGCCAATTAGAGATTTGAAAAACAGATAGATGACTCAGGCCAATTTGAACTCTTCAAATTGAGCTTCTGGTGGTTCCAAAAGAGTGTAGAGATTGAACTGACTCTGAAACTCCAGCAGATGATGGATGCAGCCAGAGAGATGTGCAGCTAACAGAAACCCTCTGCTGAGAGAGCATCAAGGTCTGCAAGAAGCCCACAGAGCATGATGACTGCAACTGGGACGTGACAATGGCCATCTCTTTGCAGAGTGGGTTCTCAGCTATGGAGAAAGGTAGCAGTCTTAGCACCGGAAGCTTTTTTTGAGAGCAGCCAGTGACCACTGGAGACCACTTAAGAGATGCACATCCATTTTCTGAACCATATGGAGTTTTCCAATGATAGCTTCATGAAGAATAAGCTGCACTACACCAGCCTAGGGATTGCAAAAATGTTGGCATATGCCTTGATTTGAGTCAAGCATGGGAAAACTTGGGTTTTCATAATCATGAGTGGAATTAATGTGTGATAAAACATGAAAAATGGCTTGTATTTCTAGGTTAAATGTCACTAGAGCAAGTTGTGAATTTGTCCATATTTATTGCCCGATTTAGGATAAGGAAGTGACTGCCATGAAAAGAATGTGCAGGGAATATGTTGGGAGGGTTAGCTATTTTTAAGCTGTAGATTTCTGCTGAGCATGAGTCCTATGGTCATTACTTAATCTGCAGGACTGCCACCATTCTTCCCAGCGAGGACTCCCACACATATCCTGTTTTTCACTTTTCTGCGAGAACATCTGCTTGTGGTTCCTCTGTCAGATTTTGAAAATACAAGAGTCATTCATGATGGGACTTTCCATCATGACCTAAAACCTTGGATTGCCCATTCCAGGAGAAGACTGAGCGGCTTTGACCACCCAGAGCACTTGGATGTATCTACTAGAACTTACCTTTCTGAAGGTGGAAACTGAGACAACGACAATGGTGAAATGATCCTTTGCTAATAATGAAAGTGATAACCTTTGAGACATCATAAAAAATATGCTATTTTTCCAGCAGATCCATCAGAGGGAGAAAACATGAAAGATGATGGTTTACGCCAGCCCACCTATCCCGCTAGGACTTCTGCTTATGCTATGATCTTTATTCACAGATGTGTGTGTTTGAAATATCAAGAAGTAAAAAGTTTAAACCAGTCACTGTTATCCTCTGCATCCCCCCCCCCCCCCCGAAGAAATGCCCATATTTTATTTAAAATATATATATGAGTATATATGCTTCGAAAGGAGAAACAAGGTTTAGCAACAGTTATCAGAAGACAGCACCACTTCTTTGCACCACTCCGTCAACTGTAGCTAGGATGATGATCCAGGTTAGATAGAATCAAATCACAGTTCCAAAGCTGTTGTTATGTATAGCTGATGTAGCCATTGTTCCTTTGTTGCATCTGTGGAAGAAGAGGTTTCACTTTCTAGACCACCCACTTCAGAGAAAAGAAGCCCCACACTTTATGCTCACTGCATTTGGCAAGGAGTCCTTAAGCGTTTGTATGTTCAGCCTGACTGCTAGGCTGAACAATACTGGCAAGGTAAGAGCTGGCCCCAGCCCATGCAGCTAAATCAGGGGTTCCCAAAATCTGCTTTACAGCTATCCTCTGCAGCAAGGAAAGTCACTTCAGGGGGCTGTGAAGCCCTTAAGCAAGCAAGACTGTTCATGGCCAGGAGTTTTCTCTTACAAACTATTTAATTTGTGGGGAAAGAAAAGTATTTTTAAAACCTCCTGTATACGTGTATATTTTATTTTCTACATGGATAGAACTTCTCATCCTAACTAGAAAGACAGCCTTTTTCACCCGAATAATAGCTTCAGGCATTCACTCAAAGCAGTGACGTGAGTCTCACTCCTATATGTTGGAAATACATGTCTGAAGTGCCAAGTGGCTGGTTATTCTCAAGCAGATATTTCCCCTCCTGTTCTGTACATCCTAGATAACAGTTCTCCCATTCTGAATATTTTGAAATGGTAGGAGAGTCTCTAGTTGTTGCAAATGAAAGCTCTTACAAGGCGTGGGTTGATTTGGCTGTTGAAGGAAGGACCTGATATTTTTTCTGGTTTTGTGTTTTTTTTTTCAATTAAAACTCCAAATGTTTTTTTTTGGGTGTCTAAATTGTTCCCCCACAGCTCTTGCTTTGATAGTCTGAAATCTGTTTGTAATCTTCAAAGCAGTAACTTGATTCCTGAGGGTTGTCATTAACCATAAGAATGCAACAAGAACAAGTGGCTGAGCATGGAAGCTAGGTGTATTTAATTTAGAAGTGAGGCATATATTTTTTAGTAGTGCCAGTGACTGGCAGACCTTCACTGGTAGAGATGACTTTCCTAAATCCTAACATTGTCTGTCCCAGGCTAAGTACCTAGAAGGAAGATTTACTTTATTCAATCTGATATGAGCACAATAGTGCAAAACCTCTGCTCTGTAACACCCAGAAGATGGGATCAAAGATGCCTGTATCTGTCAGCCTAGCTTTTGTGGAGGTAGGGTTCTCCACTTCTACATGGCAGGAAAAGGCAAGAAAATAAGTTTGGCATGGGCTGGTGTAGTACACTGCCAAGTTATCTGCTGTCACAGGCAAGGATGCCCTGCACTGCTAATCTGTGAATGCAAGGTGCACCTGAGGCTGTGGGGACACATCTGCATGGTTTCATGCCCATCAGCTGGGCTGTGTGCTTGCATGCACACTAGGTAACAGCACAGCAGGACTAGACAATTGAACACTCACCTTAAAATCGATGCAATGATACAAGTACATGGTTTGTGCTGCACAGGTAGATGTTGAGCTAATTTTTAACTCTCCATGCCTCCTCCTCTGTATGCTCCCACAGAGAGCTTCTTTTCTGGATCATAAGAAAATGAAAGCAGGACATAAAGGAAGAAGGAAACTTCTGGGGTTAGTAAAGCAATAGCTTTGCCCTCTCATCCTATTCATAAATGTGCCAAAGAAAGAGTTAACCAATTGAGAGATAGGTACCTGTGGGTGTTTGAGAAGGCAGGGGGTAATTAGGGCAGTTGTTTTTTAATTATCACTTAAGTCAGTCCTTGGAAGGCCCTCCAGCCATATCCAGGTTAATGGTCACCACTGTATGCTGAATCAGCAAACCCCTCGCGCTTGCCTTCACTGGAGGCTCCCAATCGGCTGAGGCTAGCTGTTTTTGCTGGATCTGCTGAACTTCTCTCTGAAGCCAGGATGATTAAAAGAGAAAAGCAATCTACAGCTTTAATCAAGCTCGCAGGAACACACCTTCCAGATTTTGTGAGACGAGGTATTTGTTACCTCCTGTCCTCTGGCATGATAGCAGTTTAATGAAAGGCTGCATATTTTTCTGTTAGCAGCTCAACCACTTAATTCTTAAGTTCCTTCAGAGCTCTCAGATGTATGCCATCTGGTCATGGTGACTTGTTGCTCTTTAATTTGTGAATTTGTTCCAGCACTTCCAGTTTTGACACCTCAATCTCTGACAGTCTCATCTTCATTACTTGAAAAGAATAGCTTAGAGGGCTGTCTCTCTCTCCTGTGCTCATCTTCTTGTAGCTTCAATTTCATTAATACAATTTTAACATAAAACAGAATTTATAGCTTTGCCCAAATATGCCATCTTTCCTCCTCCTATCCATCCTGCAGCATTTTGTTGTGCTATATTTTTATTAAACAAAAAGACATCTGAAAACTGTGTGGATCCTGTGCAAACAGGTAACCAGCATATTTTCTATCTTATAAAAAAGCCTGACAGTGAGTTCTAAGAAACATCTATCACATCCATCAAAGTGATATTATTAGTCCTCAGAAAACAGGGAATTGGACAGCCTATTTAAACACATCTAGAATGCCTCTTCATGGCCCAATGTTACTTTTTTATGTATCATAAATAATATCTATTATTTATGCTCTATTTGCATTTCAGGTTTTCAGGGAAGTTGAGTCCCCATTGTAATATGCACTCTACAAGCACATAGTTAGAGGCAATTCCTCTTATGAGGAATTTACAAATAAAGAGGACAAATGGCTAAGAACAGACAACATACAAAGAAGTTGTCAAAGATGAATGTCTTTATAGTTAAATTTTTAATGGATTTTCCTTTTGAATGCAATGTCCTTCACCCCCTCTCGCTGATGTTTCTCCAGACATCTATCCCCACCTAGCCTCACCAGGATTTCCTAATATGTTTTATTTCCAGCCTTTCCCTACTGCAGGAAGATGTGACAGCAGATAACTTGGCAGTGTACTACACCAGCCCATGCCAAACTTATTTTCTTCTTCCTGGGAGATTGAAGCAGTACTCCGGAGGTATTTTCATTTGTGGGATTTGAGGCAGCAGGCTCACCTGGCTTGCTACCTTCTTCCTCACCTACAAAACATGGGTGATGTGATGACTGCATTGCCCTAGCAGCAGAGGCCACTGCTGAAAAGACCCCTTTGCCCTCAAACCACAGAGGCAGAGAAGGGATGGCTGCTCCACCATCCCTCTCTGTACTTTCAAATGACAGGAAACTTTTCTGCAGTGCCCTTCGCAAACCTCAGAAATGGGTTGGCTGGGAAGAGCAATTGTGGATGGGCACAGAAAGGGCAGAAACTCAAACCTGCTCTTCACTTCGTTATTAAATCTAGGGGATGACAGAAGCACGTTCCCCTCCTGACAAAGTCTGAGGGTCTCTAGTGACATTTATGTCACTGGAAAGGCATATAATATGTACACTGTGGTTTAATTTTATCTTAATGAAACAATATACATATAAAACTATCCATTAAATATAAAACAGTGAAGTAATTTGCAAATTTTCCTACGGCATAATAAATTAAGCATGGAGAGCACTAAGGAATGCAATTTGCAGTCATTTATAATGCAGTGTTTTATGTTAATAATTCAAAATCACATGCTATTTGGAGACACTTCTAATTAATGTATTTATGAAATTGTGAACTGTGACTGTTTTGGTTCCATTTAGCTAAACATTTCAACAGAATGCGCTTGCTGTTGTTTTGTGTTTGCTTAATGGCACCAGCAAGCATCAAATGTACAACTGGGGAGAGTTGGGGGTGGTATCTGTGGCAGCTTTTTTAATGGGTATGTGTTTTTGTCTGTGTACTATATACATGCATGTGATTACACCCCTGATCTTACCGAGACGAAGAAAGTTCTGCAATAATTTGAGGAGGAAATAAGGAAAGGAAAGTTTTATGGATGAATAATTGATTGCAAGAAAAGTTCAGTACCTTCTGAAAAAATTGCTAAAATATTCAGCACTTTTCACATGGCAGATCTGTATACACTGACATTTCTCCTGAGTGGTTAATTATGACTAATACAGCTCGTAAAATTGTATTCGTATTTTTATTTTGATATTATCCAGCTTTTTTATAAGACCAAGTTTTTGTCATACTGCTCCTTTATCAGAACGCTATGAAGAATGTCACGATTCCCCAGAAAGTTATTCTCCCAAGAGACTTGCAGAGATTTTTGGGTATTTTGAAATTTTAAGAATAAAACCTATGCATATCAGAATTTGTAGTGAATTAATACATGTCATGGCCCTAATTCTCAAAGTGGCTTGAAATGAATGGGCTTCTAAGCATATGCAGAACCAGATGCTAATACTACTCTGTTGTAGCCCTGCACAGGAAAGCGAAGGGAAAGGTCTTGAAATAATTTTCTATGACAATCTGTTTCACACGGGAAAGCAAATTAAAAAACGAAAGAAACCTGAAACTCCTCAAACCCATAGTAAAGAGGTCCAAGGCGCTATATGCGGCCCCTTCCACCTTTCAAAACAGTTCTGAGAATTTGACGGGATGCTAAATGAAGATCGTAATGTCTCCTGGTGATTTCAAAGCTCATTTGCAGTAACTCCATGTCGAAAGTTTTATTTCACTACTGTGCTGTCTGTGTGGTTTTTGTTCTTCTTCTTTCTTGGTTGCTTGCCTTTTTACTTCTCTTTTTTTTTTTTTTTCCACTGCTTGGGACAGTATGCATATGGATGGGAAAATATTTTAAAAGTTCTCATGGCCTTTAGCTGTGGTCTTGGAAATTGACCAATGTAATCATTAGACTGAGAATTAAAGGTGGATTTTGACCACTCTGTGTGATTTGTATTTTAAACAATGTAGAAACTGTTATGATTTAGGAGGCCATACGGACTTACCTCCCTATTATTTGCAATCATCTGAATTGCTCTATCGAGTCTTTTTATTTCCTTGGTATCAAATAACAACTATTGGCAACACATTAGATTAGCTGAATGATTCTCTTAAATAAACTAATTCTTCCTAAAATGAAAAACAAGACCATATCTTCTGCATTTCTTCACTTTTGTCCAGCATGAATGCATTCAGAAAATAAGTGGCATGTATTTATATATTTGTTTGCTTCTGTTTCTTAGTCCCAGACTAAACTGGAATTGCCAGGAATTGGTGACCATTGAGATTCAGATTTGGGTCATGTTTTAGGTAAGTTGCTCTATTTGAATGTCCTTTCTTGGTGTATCTTTAACTAGAATTTGTCTTTCAATAAATAAGAAGGATTTTGAGAGGTTCCATAAATGAGGCTCAAAGTTATGGGTGAAAATTTTAACCCAAACTATGTTATTTAAGAATATATTTAAAAAACCAACAACTTTTATGTCTGTCACAGAGACCTAAGGTGTCAGAAATGTCTGTGGTACATCAGTGCAGGATGTAAAGTGGTGCAGAGTACGGGGAAATATACTGTGAGATAGGGGATATACGGAATGGATGTTCTGTGGACTTTGCTAACTAATCAGTTATTACCTGTTTGCCAGCTACCATGGTGGTCTGGATGCAATGACCCAGCTTTATTTTGAGCTTTATGCTCCTGGGTTTATGTCTGTAGCTGAGTTAGAGATGTGCCCGCCTCTAAAATTAATTTACAGTGCCACAGAAGGAAGGTGCCTTTGCTGTTTTGCTTTGAGTGGGGTTTGAAGGGTTTTGTTTTTTTTCCAGTTTGAACAGAACATTTTCACTGTATTGTGAGGCATGGTGGCTGCTTACAGCTTCTGTTTCAGCCCTGTGGTATTTGAGCATTCAAAAGATGATGGAAAGCTTGTTTAAAAAATGCTTTCTCCAGTGGTGGGAAAATGGCAAAACTTGGGAACACGTGCACTTTTCTTTTTTCTTTTAATTGTTTTGTCATGATTTATAGGACTAGATCTACAGTTTTGTTTAAAATCTTCAAAGATACCAAAATAATGGTTTTGAAGGGCACCAAAGAAAGACAGGACAACAAAGACTGGCAGATCTCTTTATGAACGAAGAAACGGTATTTTTCTATTTTTTTTTTTTTTAGCTAGTGTCTATCAAGTTACATCCTGGGAATAAATGTACCTATGTTTCAAACTGTAAATGGATACTAGTTAAGGTAAATACATCATTTCTTTTTCAGACTTAAAACCAAAACTTTACCTTGTCCCTCCTCTTCTCCCTCGGGCTGTAAGAGGATGTGCCTGTCCTTGTTTCCAGTTCTACCCAGAACTGTGATTTGGATGGGCTAGACACTCTGGAGGAAGAATAAACATACAGGCATACTCCGGAGATGGAGTATGTGAAAAAGGAGTAAGAAGTATTGCAAATCTCCTTGACTGACACAGAGAACCTGTTGGTGCAGGACAAATCCTGGGAAAGCTGAAACTTTGGGACACTGAGCTGGCTGAGTATCTCCTCTTACTGGAGCTCAGGGAAACCCTGCATAAGGGAAGACATTTAGGGGACTTTGGTACATCATTACCATAAAAGGATAAATTAACCAATCAGTAAAAGGAAATTCAGCACCTGCTGCAGCAGCAGCATGGTAAGAAGTAAAAATTTTGCCACAGAGCTTAATCCAGCTCCCACCGAGTTCCCCGAGAACTGAATTCAGCCTTTTCAAGTCAGAGCAAAGGAAGTTTTCCAAGCTGCTTGGAATATTTTTATTGCCATGAACAAAGCTACTGGGTAAGGCGTAAGTATACAAACAAAAAGACCCCAGATACAGCAATTACCAGCAGCGTACGAAGTTGTCTAGCAGCAGGCAACAACAAAAAAATCCACACATCTTCTGCCGAATCGTTAAGCATTTGTCTCAGCAGTGTTTGTGACCCTGTTGCATCTGCTTGCCACATACATTGTGTGAAGGCGCTTGACTAGACCAAATGTTTCAGGAAAACACATTTCCAGTGCCATGTTTCTGATATTCTTGGGCAGAGAAGTTGGGAAATTTGAAATGGAGTTTTATGGGCCAAATTTTCTACGATGGATCCCCACGGGCCCCATTGCAGATGTTGGGACCTGGCCTGCATTTACTCCTCCCGAGAAGCACAGGGAGAACTTAGCAAGACCTACTTTATGGAGGCCCCACCATTGGAAGGGAAAATCTCAAGTAAAATAACATTTTCCACATACCATTTAGCCACCAGTGCACTTGAGAAAATAATGTCTTTGAGACCGTTAAGCAAATTGGAAAATTGGGGAAAATCACTGAATAGATGACTTGCTCTGGATGATGCCTCTCTACCTCTTTCCTCCTTGCTTGGTTAAACAGAGCTTGGAGTCCCTGCATTTTAAAGCACCTCTCACACCTGTGATTTCATGGTGTTTGAGTTTACTTAGGCAGGATATGCTGGGAATTAACAGCAGTGCTGCCCAGCTATTCTGCAACCTGAATTTAAAGGGCAGGCGAAAAGGCTTCTTCTGGTGGCAGCACTTCTTAAGCAGCGTAGAGGGTTAACAGCCACTAGAGACACAGATGAGATAATGGAATAATCTTGGGCAATTCTAAAGTAGTGGGAGAAAACAGGCTGGACAGAAAAGAAAAGGCAAAAAAAATCAACAACAAAACACCAACCAACTTTCCTCTCTCCAGGGCATTTATGCTGCCAAGCAACTTACTTTACATCCATCTGTGATGCGAGTGTGTTGTGAAATGTAGCTTACTTGCTAAACGTTGTTTTGATGTGTTGTTTGGGACATGGGGAAAGAGAAATGGACTGCATTCAATCTCTATTAAAGCAGAAAGACGTCTTCCACAGGATTTATTTTCAGAAGCTTTGCGCTAACTTCATTTTCTTATTAGCTGAAATTGCTACTGAGACAGTTTTAGCAATGATGCTAAATGTGTTCATGGAAAAGATGTGTCTGCCTGTGCTCAATGAATTGCCTACTGTTGTGTCATCTTGGAGAGAACAGATCTTTACTATGGGATTTGGGGATCTGGGATTAGGTCCTAGTGATAATTCACGTGGGAAAAATCTTATATCATATGTAACTACAGAGAGGCAGATATATGGGAAGATAGCAAGAAAGCATTACAGGTAGTTAGAATTGCAGAAAAGAAAAGGAATTTATAACCCACACAAAAAAATTCCAATATTAATCTTTGTTGAATATTGAGAACAAAAGATTTGAGATTTTGGGGAATCAAAAGCCCCAAAGGGTTACCTTGAAAATGGGCTTTGGGAGCATTTTTTGTATCACCATGAAGCAAGCTGAGAGATAAATGAAAGTGACCCAAAACACACTGGGTCATCAGAAAAGTGTTTTCTGATCATGGTACAGAGAAGTTGAAGATGGGGAACATAACACTCCCCCTTTTCCCACAAGGCCTTAATTAACTCTCACAACACATCTATAGGGCACTGTGCCCATGGCAAATCCCCTGAAGGAGACTGTGGGACATCACAGGAGGCATGGGCTCCTGGGAAGCCCTGTGCCACTAAAATGCAATTCCAGTTTAAGCTGGAACTGCTTCAGAATGAATAGCTTAGGCCAGTCCAGCAATGTGAGGAATTCTGATTTGGAAATAGCCTGAGCAACAGAAAGTCTTTAATGATGATAACTGACTGGGGGGGAGGGAGGGAAAGAGAAAAATCTGTTAAAAATAAGAACAAAATAATCTAAAAAGATTTCAGCATTGTGGAAACTGCATTTTTCATGTGAAATTCACTCTGAGGCAGTGATGATTGCTGGAGGTCTCTTCCAACTTAAATATTCTATTTTATCCTAAGTGTTACCAAGCCACCATCTTGAAAACTGATTCTTTAGATGAGGACTTGTTTGAAAGATTTGAGAAGTATGTGTAGAGAACGTAGGCATCAACTTCCAGAAACCTGGCAATGCAGCTTTAACTCTTAAAGAGATAGTCTTTTTTTCCCCCACTTGCTCTCCAGTGTGTATTATACATTTCACAGGCTAAGAAAAGATGTATCTTTAGAAGAGTGCTTGTTTGAAGGACCAGAGGAGTGTGTGTAGGGAACCTGGGCATCACATAGACTACACTATTTAGACTGAAAAAAGTCCAGAGTTAGATCCTATCTTGTCCTGCAGCCTTATCTCTAGCACCTTCTCCCCAGAGGTGAAGCATAAGCTGTAACTAGCAGAGTGGGGTGAATCATTACTGGTCTATCATACGGGTACACACCGCAGATTTCAGGTCAGCCCAGCCCTCTACGAAGCATTATTTCAGATTGCCTTAAACTCATCTGAAGAGTTTGGGATGAGGTTAATTTGGATGGTGGAGAAGGTTGTCTCAGCTGTAGTTTATTGGCGAAAAACCTGACATGTCTTGTGCCCCCTTTCAGAGTGAGTTAGGAAGACAAGAAGTGCATAGGATGCTGAGCTGCCTCTAATGTTGACATTGATCAAGCTGTTACACTGACACGTATGGAAAGCTGGACTTCGGTCTGCCCAGCTGAATTTCTTTACCATCCCAGTGCCTTTCAACAGCTCCACAATAATACTGGTCTTATGCATATTTCTGTATAAACATAATATATAGGACCATGGTCCATCTGTGTATCTGTTGGTGCATCCCTTTATCAACTTTTGCTTATTTCAAGCAAATCTGACCTAGCAGTAGAAGTTTCTAGGTATTTCTAGGTATTTGCCAGTCTAGGTATTTGTTAGACGTGACGTATCAAACACGAAGCGACACAGAACATGATAGCTGGCCACGTTGTGATGGCTCATTTGCAGGATTACACCATTGCTGTTCACTCAGTACTACTGTCACTTCCCTATTCTTTACTGCATTTAAAAGCAGGATGAAGAGCATGAGCAGCTGCTGCCAGGAAAGGAAACTGCAGGAGCTGGAGGGACACATGTGAGGGAGTGCAAAGGCACAAGCTTTCACTGCCGATGACCTTGGCTTCTAGCACAACCCATGATCAGAGTAGCTGCTTCTAGAGCTGGAAGGCATTGGGGCTGAATAGCTACATCACATTTAGGGCTCAAGGAAAGGAAAAAAAATCTGCCCAGCTTAACAAACTCAGTGGAAAATTGGTGAATTTCTACTTACAATTACCACAACCTTATGCAGGAAAAATACCTTCAGGAATTATTTTACTCCTAAAAAAGAAAAGAAAAGACCTACTGCTCCATAGCTATTAGAGGGACACAGGTTACTACTTGTTTTGTGTCCCCTTCTGCTCTCTGCTCTTTCACACACTCCTGAAAGTGTTTTCCTCTGTGTCTCTACTGATGGAGCTTTTCTTTTGTTTTTACTTCTCTGTAGGTGCAGTCCTTTTCCTCAGGAGTGATATGACTCTTTCACTAACCACGTTATAAGGTGACCATGGTAGTGGGGAGGTGGTGAAGAATTGTACCACAGGAATGTCCTTGGGAGTTGCTCATGTCTGAGGCCAGTATGTAAAATGTCATCTGTCGTTTCACTGGGTGCTCTGTTGAGTCACTGATGCTGAAATGACTATACCTTTGTTCCGGTTAAAAAGTTGAAGCAGGAGAAGCCAAGAACAAGGCATTCTCTTAGATGGACTCCCCCCCTTCTCATCCATAAGTCTCTCTAAGGAAAAAACTAAAAAAAAAAAGAATAAGAAAAATGCAAAAAAATCAGCCTTTCACAATGACACATAGCCTGGAAGGTAAGTGAAATGAGAGACTAAACTGTGTTCATTATCCACAGAGTGAAACAAGTCTGGTATCTTTTGGTACCTGCTTTAGTGAAGAAAGGTTAGAGCTCATTCACTCTATCTTCTTGCGCACTGTACTCATTTCAACTGTCTCCAGCTAAGGCAAGGCATTTGAGTAATATGAATAGAAGCTCTTAGCCTGTGAGCAATTACATGTGGGTGTAAAGTATCTGTAAGGCTCTAATGGCCTTGCAAAAAAAAGAGTTGCTCAGTATTCTGTTATAGCAGCTATTTTATAACAAGGATATTCTATAGGTGCACAAGGCATAACCCTGTTTTGACATGCACTCAATTGTTTTCAAGAATTCTCATTCAGTTATATTATGTAGGCTTGTTTCAGAACAAAATCTTTGGCCTCTATCTGACTGTACAAATTTTTGTAAGGGATAGGGTTCTTTTCCCCTACTGTTCTTTTCCTGTGGCTTTAATTTAGTTTGCTTTATTCAGACCTTAGGTCAAAGAACTTTTACATTTAATATATGTATCCTGGTGGGGGCTCTAAGCACATTTTTGAATCTGGGAATTTAGAAGAGCACCTCTATTTGATATGTGGAGATGTACACCTGCAAAGTTCCTGCCTGAATCATTCAAACCTGCAGGCCTTATGCTTCTGATCACACGCATTTGCTAATATGTGCAGGTACCTGTTGTTGCCTTTGATTTCAGAAGTTGAGGGAATTTAATGTCTGATTATGCTGCTCTGGACTGAACTGGAGGGACCCAGGCTTTGCAAATGCTGCCCTTGATTTACACAAAGTTATCAAATGGTGAAATACAAGTACCCCATTCTTTTCCTCTCTGTTGTCACTGTCACATAGCGATATTCCTCCCTTTTCTTGTAACAGCATCCTACCTATACCTTTGAAAGAGCTGCCATGAGTTGTGTCTCTGTAATGCCCAGGGAGCAATGGCTCCTATTCTTCAACCAAAAGCAAAACAAATTCCCCTTTGTAAATAAAGTTGAACACACAGTCATTATTTCCACCCCTTCTACGTACGTATTATAATGCAAGACGTCACTGTGTGCTAAACAGTGTTTTCCAAGCCCAAATACTAGGATTGCCCAGCTCACCTACCCTCAGCATAGAAAGGCTAAGTTGTAGGCACCTCTCACTGGCTATAACTGCATTATGCCATGTGGTGCAAAATGGCTTCTGCCAGCAGTACTGCAAACTTGCTTTGTCTTATAGAGAAGCATTTCTGTAAGAGGTTTGATGAATTGTCTTGTAACATGTGGATTAAACTATTGATTTACCAACATCCTTTGTATGTTGACCCAAGAAAACACAGTGGATGCTATTTAGAATATTACAAACCCTCTGCCATATGCATGTTGTCTAACCTACACTTCAACCCTATCACCTTTCAGCAGATTGCTTTAGACAAGAGATCTCATGGGCAGGGAATCTGCAATGCATATAAGCTTACTTGCTCATTTAATACAAGAGAGTCCTAGACACTGACCTTGTCTGTAGCTTCCAGCTTGGCAGGGCTGTAGCACCGCAAAGACCTGCAAATCCCTTTTTAACAAGGCTACCTGAACCCAATGGCCCAGGTCCAAAGAGATGAAAACTTGAAGATGTCCAACAGATCAGTTGCCTATATCGTTAAGTAGAAAATTGTCTGATGCCGCACATACTGGTGTCTGCTTACATGGTTCAGTACCAGCTCCCAGCATAACAGCCTGTCTGTTGTCAGCTCCTAAAGCACTAAATATATTGTTACTTCATTAGTGAACTGTTCAGGGTATTTTACATGGTGGGTATGGAAATGCAAACATTTACCCAAGACGTCTCACAATTTGAACCAAAACCCATATTCCATCAAAATGGATTTTTTTTTTAAATTGTTTGAAATATCTAACAGTTTGGCTTTGGGCTGGAAAGCCTAGGAAAAGTCTCCAGGTAAATGGGAATGAGTCTCTTTATTTGTGATTGCCCCATGACATTATAGGATACAAATGTGTGTAAATTAAGAAGGTGTTTGGAGAGTGAATGGGGAAAGGAAGGTGTGCGGCATCCCAAGCTCGTTTCTGCAGCCCTCCCCATGAGCCTAGCAAAGAATAGAGGGGATCTGGATATGGAAGCCCACATGGTGAGCACCTGGGCACAATGTGGCATGCTGATTTCTTGCAGGAATTTGCTGCTTCACAATAGCAACCTTCATTCAGTTGAGATCAACGTTTCAAGTAGCTTCAGCATAAGCAGGGCTTGTCCCATTGTGGTGGATATTTCTGAGCTTCTTAATTGGTTTCATAACTGTTGTATGAGCTGTTCCATGGAAGTGCTACTGTACTTGCACCAACAAGCAATATTAAATTGGAAAAAAAGTATTAAAGACGCGTTTGGTCTCAGGGAGAAACCAGATATTGACTGAGCCTAAACTGCAGTTCAGCAAAACTCTTATTGATTAGGGATTACAGTTTGATGGAGAAAAAAACAAAGATCATTCCCACTTCTGGTTTACCCAGAACAGCAAAGCTCAAGGTAGTGTCAGATACAAATGCATGAGCAAAACCGCTTCACTTTTGTTCTGTCCATGAATTGCTTGTGTGTTACAAACTATAACCATGTTTTCTTTTGCTGATCATAAAGGAGGAATGACATGGCAAACTGTAGTAGTTGCATTTTAAAGCAATAGCTGAGTAACGTGGCAACATTGCTTGTCTATTGTCTATTGTATACATATTTAAGTATTTGTGTTCATGTTTAAGTACTTACAGGACCAGGGACCTCTGCACTGCTCATAATTTCCCATATAATATTTTGTGCTGGCTCATGCATGATGCCACTCAGCTTCTATGATGTTAGGTCAAATGATGTTATATCACAAGATGTGATACACCGTGCAATATGACAGTCTCTTCAGCTTCTAAACAGAAAGAGACAAGTACTCTTGAAACCTGGATATTCTGCTGCATTGTTATTTGAAAACTTGGAGTGCCTGTTGACATAGCAGTCAGTCACATACTAACACTTCACATAAAAATAATAAAGCACAAAACGTCACCACCCACAATGGATACAATTAAAATCGTCATTCTTTTGTTCGCTTTACATTCAGATAACTTAAAAACCACACAAGTGAAGTCCCTGAAGAATCACCGAGATCTACACCAAATAAACTCCTCTCAAATCACCCTCTGAAGCTCGTGGAAGATGTGCATCTGTAGGCATATCAAAGTGAGGGTTTCCAGACAAAAGCCCTTGCCTAACAAAGCACTGCCTCTGAGCTTGATAGCTCCAGGACTGACAGCAAGAGCTACTTAGCTACACTTACCTGCGAACGCTGGAGGAGAAAAGTGGCAGATGTATAGACAAAGGTGGTGTCCTTCCTATAGCAGGTTCTGAAAAAATCAGCATTATCACTGACATATCGAGAAGTGATCAGCAAAGGACAGAAAGTGAGTGTGAGAGTGGAAAATATGATCCCTGTGTTTGCAGGAAGCCCCTGACAGGCAGGAATGGTAGTCGCATGTGGGTGCTGATACAAAACCACTGTGTGTATCTCAACCACACATAACAAAAGCACCCAATAAAAGGTGTAATAGGTGAGGTTTTGTTTGTGGAATCCTGTTTCTCAGCTGTTTTGTAATTTAACACATGCCCAGCATTGTGGCCTCTAGGCACAGGAAATGAAACTCAAGAATGAAAATCACCAACCTGTGACCATTTGAGATTAGAAACACTGCCCAGAAATTACACCAAACATTACCAACAGAAGAATAAAATCAGTCAATCAAACTGTTGCTGGGCAACCAGGAGATAACTCTCATCCTATAGAAGGGAATTATACTGCTCCTTTGTCCACTGTTACCAATATAATGATCTCTGAGCAGGCTCCAGTCTGGCTTTAGCCTTGCAAATTCTTTTCATGCACAGATATCCGGTACACGAGGACAGACAGGAAGAATACCAGTGATGAAAACCACTGTCTGCTAAGTTTTCTGGAAACTAATGCAAAAGGATATTCAAAAGAGAAGTCTAATGAAAAGAGCTGCTTGCTGTAGTGTAGCTTTCCGGATCCTTGCTGTTCCCTAGTTAGGAAGAAAATAAAATATTTCTCAGTGTAAGGAGGAAAAGGATTTTTGATGGAGAAGGCTGCTTTTTGTCTGGATTTCATTCTCTGCTTTTAAGAATCGGACAGGGTAAATGATCTGATCTCTGTAGGCTGACGGACAAAAAAGAAAAATTCTACTGAATTCCAAATATCCATGCTGTACTTCTCATAATCACTTGTGAAGTTTTGGTGTGATAATCTCTGTTTCTTCTTGAATGGATTACCTAAATGCCCTTTGCAATGGAGAACTCTACCTGGAGAAGCAGAATGCCTTGTCTCAAAATATTGTTCAGATTTTTAGATGCTGAAGATATTCCTGAAAGATTATAAACCTTTTCTTCAAGCAAACCCCAAGTGTGCATTTCCACCAGCCTTGTTCTTTTCTCGGTGAGAGGTCCTTATAGATAATGTTGGATGTTCATCAACCTTTCTGTCCCTAAGAAACATAAAGATTCTAATCAGTTTTTTCTTACTTTCCTTCTATATAATTTCTAGTGTTGTTCAAAATAATTACTCCTCTCCATTAACTTCATAGACAGTTCCTTTGTCTCCTTATTTTTTTTGTTAGGTTTATGAATCTTTTATACCACTGGGATTTTTAGTGCATGCATTTTGCAGCTGTGTTCTCTTCCACCTTCCTTGTAGAACTTGCTGTGAAAATAAAAACATGGTGGTTTTGTCTCCTGTTCCTCTGTGTGAGCGATTGGAGCAACTTCTACTATACAATTGGCATCAGTGCTATTCTGGAAGCTGTATGTCTGTATGTCCATCATTGTTTGTCCAAGTGAGAATGAAGTCAAGGTTTGTGTGGTTGAAGGGAACAGCCTAGACGCTAGTGTTCTTGCACGAGATCAGTTCACATGCCCCTAGTGCAATGCTGGCAGGTTTTATACAGGTAAACCTCCATTCCTCTAGGAGTTTTTCCAGTTGCATTGACAAATGCACCCTGCCACAAAGCCATTCAGGTCAAGCTTGCACATTGTGACTGGTTTTGAACTCAAGCCTTTGGTATTTGAATGCCTCAACACTAATCCTGTTTTCAGTTCAGAAAAAAAAAAAGAAGAGAGAGAAAGAGAAAAAAAAATTACTATTTGTTCATGATGATAATAAAATCCTAAGTTTTGCTGGTCTCTTAAGGGTCTATTTGGCTCAGGCAGATACAAACACACCAGAGAAGGTTAACACAGATCCCACATTCCAGGCCCACCACTGCTGCCCTTTATTCAGTCACCTATAGCTACAGGAATCAGATCTTTAGGTACAGGTTAATGGGATAATTAGCCAAACAAGATCAGACTTGTATACTGTGTAGAAATGGATGGCTGCTGTCTCACAGCTGCCTGTTGTATGCTGCTAGGGCAAACTGCCTTTCTTTTCAATGGGCAATAAAGTAGGAGATTAAGTAGATGTGGGTGATTCTGCCTGCTCATGATGGTGAGGACAGCTTCACTGGTATTGCATTTTAAAGAGCAAATAATACAATTAGCAATTGCGGCTGGAAGCATATTGGCAGGGAGGTCTTCCGCTCATCGCTCTCCTGAGGCAGGCCAAGCACTCAAGTCTCAACAGCTTCCATTCGAGGATGTTCCTAGGGAACAGCGCTGCCAAGAGAAGGGCTGTCTGCTAAATTGTCCTCGTACAGAGGACCCTGAAGACTCTTCATTTTTGGTAATTTTATAATAGAACTGAAATAGACAGTTTCGATAGCCCATGGAGCTTTCTTACAGAAATTGCTTGCATTTCTTCATAGTTCACAGCTGACATGAATCTGACCCATGGCTTGCCTCATGAGATTGGAAGGGAACAGGCATATGTTCAGCCCTAAACAATTCCAGGAATCTTTTCAGAGAAAAACATTTTAGGTTTTAATTTGGGCTTTTGGGACTATCACGGATGCTTTTCATTCAGAGATCACTTTTTAGATCAGGTCTTAGTGACATGAATGAATGGATCTTCCTATAAAAGTGTGGGCAGAGACTTTATTCACCCTACACTGATGGATGAGGAAGCCCACAGAGCAGTTCTGAGCTAATGCCAGAAACATATTTTGTGGTGGAGTTAGGAATGCCATCCCAGCCTTCAGACTTTTATTAGTGACTTGAGAGGCCATCTTCCACAAGGTCAGTGATTCATGCAGAGTGATTTGAAAGGAATGTGTTTGAATGAGCTTCCTGTGTATTTTTCACAGTTTATGGCTTTTTAATAATTTCATTATTACTGTGAATAATTTAGCACAGAATCCTCCATAAATCTTTTCAAACTGATCTCTATTTATAACCTGGGAAGGAACCTGTTCACTATTTTTGTTCATTCCATTGTTGATTCATGGATTATTATTTGATGCATCTAAAAAGTTTAAAATCATGTAGAAGAGGTGATTTTGTTCTCAAATTCACGATTTTTAACCTTTTTTATTGTTATGACAGACGGCCTGCTTGGTTTACACCACAGGCTCCACTACAGAGCACAGAGGACATAGTCTACTGCTATGGACAGTAGACTTCCAGCCAGGAGAAGCAAGTCTGCCATGCAGTAGACGTGACTCCAGTGCAGTGTATTCAACTGGTGGTAAATGAGTCGAGGAAGCAGGGGAATTTGCTGATACGAAGTCCAGCACAGTTGCAGTCAGCCTTCCTCCCAGATGAACTAACTTAAAAGTATATTGAACATCTTCACCTTACATTGCAGTGACATTTGAGATTACAGTGGAGACATAGACAAGGTCCTTTCTTTTCCCCATTTGCTGCAATTAAAAGCAGTAGTTGTCAGTGAAGGTAGAAGTAATGTGATGTGTATGCAGAAAGCACCCTGAAGTATAGCAAGTTTTATTGAGCTCGCAACATACATTTGGCCTTTTCTTTCTTGCAAGATTCCCAGAGCATTCTGTTGCAAGCTTAGTAATAACATAGATATATGAAGGTATAGAGAATGGAAGCAGTAAATCCTTATTTAAAATCTCTGAGGACTTGAAAAAAAAGGGTGGTGTTCACTTCCAGTAATAGACTGGGGTTTCTAGTCATCCTGCACATTGGAGAATTGGGGCTGAAAGCTGTTTTTTCTTAACTGGTTCAGTCTTTCCTATGTATGACCAGCATGGATACTGAACCTGCAGGATGCTGATAAATCTATAGGAGGCAAAGGCATTATCATCTCATAGGAAGCACTCATTGTCTAGTAGCATGAGGCCATGATGTTTGTACAGTCTTCTAAATTGGTGAAAGCACTAATTACGCTGAATAATGGTAACCCTGGTATCTTGGAAGACATCTGAAACCTTGAATAATTATACCTTCTGCTAAACAAATTTCGGTTCTTCTCTGAATTTTGATTTTAGGGGAGAGGAATAATTTTCAGGTAACACAGTGCTTGAGAAATCAGGATGTGAAAACCTGGAGGTTTACCTGTATGAAAAAGACAGACAGGAGCAGAAGACTCTTCCTAACCACTTCTGATGCGATCATATATTGACTCTAAGAGATGGAAAGCATTGAAAAATCATTGCAAAAGCAAACCAACCAAACTCACAAAACACACTTTCAGCAAAGGAACACAACATAACGGAACATAAAATTAGAATTAAAAAATGGAATCAGTCTAGACAAGGATTGGAAAATCTACATGTCAGCAAAAATAAAGTTGCTGCTTAATAAGGTTAAGAATAGATAAAGTTCCCTAAAGGTAAACTGTTATCATATTTGATGACCATTTTATTAAAATGTTAATGGCTTGAGGCAAAAGCAAACTGTTCCCTTAATCTTCCAGAAGAACTGCTTTCTCAGGAATTAAATACACCAGAGCACTTGGGATCTGAGCTAACTGTAACAAGCATGTTTGAAAATTGGAGCATCCACAGCTTGTGAATTTGTGACTAAAAGGGAATGGATCTCACATGTCTCAAAATGGCTGTGCCCTTTTCTGCCAAACACAACTTCCACTTGCATTTTCGAATGAAAAATCTGTTGGATTCAATCGCTGCAGTCAAAACAGCTGAGGTGTCAGTGACTGAGGGAAGGATTCTTTCTTTGCCTTCTTCCATACTAACTGTGAAAAAGGGATAGCTTAATAAGGGCAATTGCTGTGATAGCAAAGAGAATGAAAATGTGTTTTCATCAGCACCTCTAAGCACGACAAAACTTTGAAGCAACCTGGCAAGTACACTAAGCATTCACTGAATTGTGATAAATTGCAATATGATTTGTCTGGGATAAGAATACCAACAAAAAAGCCGCCACAAGATTTGACAAAAAAACATCCTGTACAGAGCAACTTCTTTCTATAAGCACAGTATCAGCTCAAAACACAGTGGGTCTGATGAAATCAAATTAATATCTTGTATTTCCTTACTACACATACTCCTCAAAGCCCTCAGACACCTGAGCAATGAGAAAGAAAAGGTAAAGTAGAAAGCATCTGTGATGCTAAATGCTGCATTTCTTTACCATTTACCTCAGTAGCGTAGAGATACGTACACAAAAGGTACGTTCTAAATACATGCCTAACACCCAAAACTACTCTGCCAAAATTTGCAGTAATTTCATAAAAGGGAATGAGTAAGACCAAATCATTTTAGCACAGGCAAGATTGTTTCCATGTTGGAGGAGGGCGGTATATCCTGATTCCAAAGTGGTTCCAGGGACCCAGGACTGGGAGACAGTCTGATGTAGCTCCACCACTGAAGCTGGCTTATGTGTGTAGCCAGCACTCGGACTTCACTGTCTGGCTTGGGGAGGAATGTTACCAAACCTTATTTCCTTCCTTCTCTCATTTACTCAAGGCCCATGGCAATGATGGTGTACATTTTGCTGTAGGCTTTTGGGGGGTGTGTGGGGGGAGAAAATGTGCTTAGAGCAGCCCTGTTTTGGGCCACAGCCAAGGACTCTGTGAAGAGGCGTAAAAGGCTTCACCCTGCTCCAGAAGGAATTGCCTATGTGTGTTAGCATTTATATGCACTTTAGGTCCCCTGGTGAGATAACACAAGAGGCTATACTGTCTTCTTTTCAGTAGCATTTATTTTTGGTTTAACCAGTCTTCATGTGCATAACCTATATGAAGGTTTTAACATGGGCTGTCTGCTTTTATTAAAAGAGATTAACTGTTTAAAATGAAGCTTCCTTCTCTCCCTTGCCTTTATGAAAAAAACAAAGGTTTCATGGATATATATCCATATATATATATATATATCTCTTGCAGAGACACTGTGCTCTTTGTGGAAATTTCTGTGCCCGGTGAATCAGAGAGGGAGCATGGGTATTTTGGTGCAGACATATAAAAGAAGGTTTGCAAGACAGCCTTTTTTCTTATTGTCACATATATGCATACACTTATTCTCCTTTAGTGCCTGTTTTCCAAGCCAACCATTAACCTTCCTTTAGAGAAACTGCAGCTTTCTGGGCCTGGTTTATTTAACTGCTTTGCTACACCTGCAGTTCATTTAGCAATTTCCTTCCACAACAGGTATCAGTCTTCCTCAACACCTGGGAGATGGCTGAGTGTTAATCACTAATAACACACTCCGTTTTGGTATAATACAAAGGTGAGTATTATGTAATACAAATGTGAGTAGCATTCTCATCTCTGAGATAACTTTTCTTTGATGTAAAAATCACTGGCTAATTAGTGCAGTTAAGGAACCCAGTGGGGCAAAAAAGATGGTTTATTTCTGCATAATGAAACAAGCAGTGCACTCAAAACACCTTTCACCTGCTGAGGTGATAGGATAAATATTCTCTGTGTATCTGCCTTCTTTCATTGTTTATTCTTTCTTTTCCTCAGAGCAGTCCTGAATCTATGTTGCCTGTTGAATGCTGCATCACTGCATGCAAGGCTGGCCTGCGCATGGGAGATTGGAGGATAGCAGGTAAGTGGTAGCATCATTCTTAACAGAGGTAAGCAAGCACTGCACAAATTTTAACAAGTAAGTTCTTGTTTCTTGTGGGAGGAAAGCCTTTCAGCACCTTTCCTTTTTTCTAACCTGGTGACTGCTGTGTAGTGCTGCAGGAAATTCAGAAGTGGTACTGTTTGGTAAAAACTACTGCGTGGTTTTGTTACATTAGAGCACTTCTGCACTGTAGTGTGAAGAAATACAGGGCAGGAACACAGCCACTGGTTTGGTACTTTTTTGTAGACAGTTGGGCAGATAAAGCTGGTGCTGACCACATAAAATGTGCACACTGGTCTGGGTCCTTTTTGCTTTTGCAATAGTTGCAATAATTCAAAAGCAGCATCTGGAAAGGGTGTCAGACGGCAAACTTCTGGGAGCCTCCCCAGTGAGTTCTGCAATGAGGCTGATACGTAGTGGCCTTGTCTGCCCAAGGAGCAGGGATGCAGTGAGGTTGGTGTGCTTTTCTGGCTGGAGTCATCAGCCTTGAAAGCCATTGGAGGGGTAGCAGGGACACTGCTGTCCACTCATCAGGCTGGCCTGCCACCTCTTCCAGAAGATGACAGTCTCTTTCCTGGGAGTGCCAGGCCCAGGAAAGCCAGATTTCTCATGGAGCTTGGAAGAAGCACTGCACTTGTGCAGCTATACATCTGTCAAGCCAGAACCATCTCAAGCCTGGCCAGCTCAAGATCTAGCTAGCAAACATCCACTGGTCTGTGCCCAGTCCAGTGTCCAGAAAGGCTTAGCAATGGAAATGAACAGCTTTCGTTGTAGCATTCTAACTACCCCATGTCGGCAAGCCCTCAGAAACCCCATTAACCCAAGTTTAGACCATAATTTGAACTCTCTGGCTAAGGTACTCACTAAATAAATGCAGAAAATCTCTGTGATGAGCAGTAACAGTGCATATAAAATAAAATAACAGCAAGACTGGGGAATAGCAATGGCACGTTTTTCCTTCCAAAGTGAATTGTTCACTTCACTGTGAGAAAGAATAATTATCATGTTTATTGATTTCGCCTCAATTAGGCTGGAATCTTAGGCCAGGAACCTTTCTTTCTACATGTCTGTAAATGTTGCCCATGTATGGCTATGTCAGCACTGATTTTGCTCTCATGAAGGTACCACAGCTCTCTGCCTGAATTAGAACATACAAACCTGAACTAAGTCTTAAAGTCTCTCCTTTTCTAGTTTCAATCAGCTAAATTTTCTAGTAAATCGAAAGAAAAGCAAGCAAGCCTCTTGTATTATTTCTGTATGCCCTCAAATGTGCTAAGAAAAGAAGTTATTAGCTGAAACTGTTTCCTTTTGTATGTGGTGTACATTTAATTCGTGGAACCTATCACAACAAGATGCGTTAAGACCTTATACACAGAAAGGTTACAAAATGTGCATGGCTTTCATCAAGTTACATATATTTATGTGGCTGGCACATAGCAAAATGAGACCAGAGTATGAGACAGTGAAGCTTGTGATAAACTCGAGGATGGTGAGCAGAAGACAAGTATCTGACATGACGAGCACAGCAACATACAGTCAGCAGAAAGTTTGCTTGGAACTGCGTGTAGTAGTCTCCTACTACTTTCTATGGCAGGAGTGCATGTAAAAGCTATACATTTAAGCACTGAAAGACAGGCACTCTCAAAGACATCTATCTTCAAGCTCCACTTGTAGAAATGTGGTCTCTCAGCATGAGAGGGCCAGGATCAAGTGTGCAAGAGGAGGAGGAACTCAACCACTCCTACAGGCCTAGGAAGTCATTGAGAGAGCGTAGGTATATTTGCGTGAGATCGCTCAAGAGTCTCTTAACTGTGACTCTTTGAATGATGGATACATCAGTGGCTGGGAATATCGTGAGTATCAGAATGACCCAGCATATTCCACTTCTGCATTAACCCTTTTTCAAGCTGGGGAGGCACCTAATTCCATGGTTACTACCAGTGACTGGTAAGGGTGAATAGAAGAATCTAAATCTACATTTCTGGAAACTGATTTAGGTCCATTTTCTCTGTTTATTTGAAATTTCCTTTTCTATATGAAGAGATAGAGAAGCATAGAGAAGTACAGATTATAAATGTGTAAAAAATGCAAGGTGATGGATAACATATATTTTGAAGATTAGGAAAAATTCTGGGAAAGGACAGACTCTACCTTAGAGAGATCAGATCTTTGATAGAGAAGTCTGTCAAGGGGTAGATTAGGTAAAAAGTTCTAGTTCTACCTTTCAAAATTTTCATTAGGCTGCTTGATATCAGAAAACATTTCTGTACCTGGTCAGTGATTGGACTAAAATCCCAGCTGAACTGTATCGGAGACGAGTTTTGGGTTGGAAAAACAACCTAAAGGCAGCCAGGCTTGTCTGACTAGTGAATGCAATAAGAAAAGACAGTTAAATAAAAATCTGGTATTCCATTGTGAGAAATGTAGGTGAACCAGAATACATGACAGAGGTAAAGTATGCAAAGAAAACTGTCAAGTTTCAAATTCGTTAGAGCTGTTGAATGAGGTGACCATGATGTCTATCTGTTAGCTCAACTGGCCTGCATGTCCTAACATATAGAAGGGGGAGAGGAGTAGCACAGAGAAGAGGTGTATTAGAAAGACAGCGTTTGGGGTTTTATTTCCTCATTTCATGTTAAAGTCCACAAAATGCTTTATAATACCATGGCACATAGATGTAAAGTCTAACCTGAACCATAGGAAAAGCCCAGTTCAGACGTAGTGCAGTGCCCTAGGTGTCCGCAACACACAGGATGAGTACATACAGTATGTGTAGGTCAGTATCTAAGTTCTTTCATCCGGACTGATTTGCTTAAATAGCACTTTCAAGAAATTTACAGTCTTTTGAATCTGCTGTTAACAAAAAGAAGCCCCAAAGAAACCCTAAAACAACAACAAAAAAAGCAAACCTAAATCCCATTTTCCACTAGTGATGCACTAATTCCAGTGTCCAACTTAATTTTTGACTGCCCCAGAACGTGGTGTTTTTCTCTGCATGGGATTGCACATTAAATGCAACTCATGAAGCTTCTCATATTCTAAGAGTTGCTGCTTTAAAGAAAACTGTGCTGCATGCTTTTGTGCAGGTACAGAGGTACAGGCTAAGTAGGGACTCATCACCTCAAGAAGCCAGCAGAAGACTCTCCATGACCACAAACGGTGCTGTCTTGTTTCTGTAGCACTGAGTTGGGTAAAGTTTAAAGGCAGAGTAATTCTGTGCTGTCCTCAGTGCCGGCATGTAGGGAGTTCTTGGCAGCTCAGATGGTGGGTCATAAATTCTCCTTCACCAGTTTGGGGGCTTGATTATTCTTTTGTGCTCTGCTGGAAACATTACTTATGAGAATTGGGGCATTTTAATTTGGCTGTGCTACCACTTTATTAATATTTGAACATCTCACTGTTTTCTGTCTTGGCACAACGGGATCCACAAAAAGAGGCTAAAAGAGAAAACGCTCCCCTCCCTGGCACTGGATTCCTGCCCTTTTATTTTTAATTACTTTGAATTATTTCTGGAACTTTTTATGCCATTTTGAGAATACAAATTAAGTTTTGAGTGTAAGAAAGAATACTATAGAAAGCAAGCAAATGTGGCCTTACATGTTCATCCAGAGACTGCATCAAACAAGCAAGGGACAGACTCTTGCCAATCTATCCATTATATCCTGGCATAACAATAATCCATTAGCCTGAGCAAGGCCTATGTGAACTGTATGCACATTTGGCTAGACCCACTCAGTTTATTTAGCCTCTGGTGTCCTCTGGATTAAAGCAGGCACTCATTAGAGAATAGTATTTCTTCCACAAATGCTGTTTTCCATCATCTGAGGGAAGCGACAGAGCTTTTCAAAAGCCTTTGGTATTTGAGGACAAATGCTCCCTTCTTGTAAATGTTCATCCAAGATTCAATAGGTTTTAACCATTAGTGTTTCTAAAAGCAAAAGTTATCCTGAGGGTAAAAGAAGACCAGAATAGTGGAAGATTGTGCACCTTTAGCTGGGATTTACTACTTGACTGCAATATATTTCTGTTTCCCAGCAGCTTGCTACGAAAGGTTAAACCCCCGAAGCTCAGACCCCTGACATTTCTGAGGCATACCTTGAGATCCCAAAGTAAAAGTTACCTCATGCAGTGGGATAATTCTGTCCTGTGGCTTTCCAGGAGGATTCAGTCACCAAATCAGGAGTCAGAAGGAAAAAGCACCTCAGAATATTCAATAATTATCGGACTGTCAAATATAGGGTATCTGATTCCTACTGGCACTGCAGCATCTTTACACCGGTTACATAAAGGGCTTTGAAACTGCAATTATAGGTGCATTTTACTCCCCTTCAGGCATTCAGACTTCAGAATCCCCCTCAGAGGAGTGGGATCCTACTGTATGTGCCAGGGCAACATAGCATTTATTTTCTTTAAAATCACTTTGGTGTATTTTTGGCATATTCACTGGGAGGGCTATCGCTCAGGATTGTAAGAGCATTGAAATACACATATCTTCAAGTTAACCCCCCCCCCCCCTTCATGAGGTTAAACCCTGAATCTAATAAAAAACAATGTGAGTCCTCACATTTTTTCCCAATAGTTTGTGATCTTTGGCTGGAGAAGATGATTTGTTCATATGGACTTTGCTGCCCTAGACAGTAGTTGAATTAGTAGCTTTACGGTAAGTGTGTCAAATTCAGTCCAGATACAATTCTGTTACCCTGAACTGCCAGTTGTGTTGCTATCCAATGTGTGTAAAGCTTCATAGGTTAACTTACAAGACTTCCATTTACTTATATGTTTTACTCTGAGTTTCAGTCATTTGCCAGCAATTGCTTTGTGATATACACAGAACATACCCACTTTTGAAATTATATACTTTGCATATTCTGACATATAAATAATAATGCCTAATAAAAGCAAGAATGAGTTTGAAACAGCTTTTTTTCCCCAGGATGTAACTGATTTTGTACTTTCCTTCCATCTTTGGAGCACAAAGTCTATAAACTCTGTACCATATACTTTTACCGTAGAAGGATAAAGTCCCGAAAACCACAGCTTACCTATATGTAACATTTCTGCAGTTCAGGGTAATTCCCCCTTTCAGCTCAACTTCAGGGCTGTGCTTTCTGATAGTAAAGAAGGACCAGGTGCAGCCTCTGCCTCCATCCCTGAGGAATTATTAGGCAATAGCATGTGAGATAGTTGAGGTAATAGGGTCAATTATAGCCAGGGTTAAATGACAGACCCACATACCAATTAGCAAACAGGCTGTTTAAAACTCACTGGTTCATAGTATCTGAGCTTAAATATTATAATGGAAAAAGACTCAGTGGATCTTATTAAGGTATTATTTCATTATTGATTTGGTGAAAGGTATTCAATACTCTTGGCTCACATATGAAGATATTTATTGATACAAAAAAGAGACAGATATAAAAAGAATATATGTTGACTCTCAAAAAGGGATTTAACAAAAGGAAAAATATCCAGAAGTTTAAAGTTTCTCCATTCCTCTTCCCCCAAAACAAAGACCTGTAGTAACGAATCCAAGACTCTACTGGGCAGAGGATGAGTATTTCCCACAGTCTTTCAGAAGCACCAGTGTTACAGCAAGTGATAGTACTGGGAAAGCAGGTGACATGTAGGCTGGGTGAATCTGCACAAAGACCAACTTAACCACTTTAACTATAAAGACCCCTTAGGAAAGGTTCTGTTTTGTCTTGTTTTGCTTTACAAAACAATTTGAAGGTGTTCAGAGGAGCCTGGGAGGAACAACAGGTTAAGTTGGTAAGTGAGGGTAAGTGAGCAGCAGCCTCCTGCCACAAAACCGGGAGAGAGCTGGGGTAGCAAAGGGGATGCTGCTGTCAGCACCTCAGCTGGTTTCAGCTAGTGCTCTAGATAAAGTCTGTGTGAGACCTCACGTGATCAGTTACAACAAAAACCTAGAACTGCATCCAGGAGCAAAGAAATCAGTGCAGAGGATAAAATACATTCATAGCCCCTCAGATATGCCCTGCCTGACCTCAGTCTGTTTGTGGAGAGGAAGGTACTGGTTGAGGGCACCTCTTCCTACCCTATATTTGCATAGCTTTGTACTGATATCTGTCTGTCTGTCTCTCTCTGTTCCTCCCAAGTTAGTGAAAGAGTTCAGTGCCCACAGGTAGGTAGGAAGAATTCAGGCCACCATGCTTTCATCATCTGCAGGGCTAAAAGGCATTTTGAAATGCTGTGTCTGCAGTGGTGTGTCTAAGATAGAAGAATGGTAAATACATCACCTGGCTGCTCCTGCTGCTTCCCATCCTGCAACACTCAGAAATGAGTGGGAGTCTGCCTGGAATGGGCTCTGCTAGCTAGCAGATCCACATGGACTAACAGTTTGTTTTGTGTACATTCCCTGAGCTGAGAGATCTTCTGCTCCTTCTTCCTCACGTTACTTCCACCTATCTGCCTAACCTCACTGCTGTCTGCTCCAGATGAAATCAGCCCTCCAGCAGCCAAGCCTGGGATCCAGCAAGCATGAGCAGCAGTCAGTCCCAGCTAAGGAGGATTTGCAGGCGGTGCTGTTGTGCTTTGTTTCCTCTGCTATGTACTGAGCAGAAAGGGAACCAGACCCCTGTTACCATCAGGAGAGACAACCTATCAGTCTCCTCAATCTGCTTAGTCCCCTCAGAGGGAATAGGAAGGGGCTGCTGAAAGGCAATGTCATCTATTCCTGCCATGTCAGCAACACTTCATACTATCAGAGGCAGCTGATGGGACACAAAGGAGAATAGTAATTTTATTAACCACTTCTCTTGTGCTGAAGTAGAAATCTGAATAACTGGCTTGTCCCCTGGGTTTATTGGATGTGGTTTGTTTTGCAAGTGGGAAAACAATTGTGAGTTTCATGCCTCAATGAGCTAACGTGTTTACACAACACTGCTGACGCAGCAGAAACAGGATACAATATGTGTCAAATATTGCTTGGGCTGCAGGCAAAATAACTGTTGAGCTGAAAGGCAGTGCTTAGTGCAGGACTCCTTTTGCCAGGGGCAGCTGTCTGGTACGTGTGAGGGAGAGGGGAAGCGAGTGGGACTCGGTGTTCAAATCCCTTGCTGCAAAGCAGTTCCAGAATGAGGAGAAATTTTCCAAGGTAGCTACTGCTCTTCTGATAATGAATAATAGCTATTCCCATCAATTAATTTGTTTAAAGAGGAAGCTGAATGGTGCCTAGATCTCAGCTTTGCCCTTAGGATCTGACTCAAAGCCATCTGAAGCCTGTGGGAGACTTCACTGACTTTGGTGTGAGGCTCGTTTCTTATTTTGGATTGTGAGGAGATAGATTTGCACAGCTTAATTTCTGCATCGGGATGTCTGCACAGCAAGGAGAGAGGGAGCTTTGCTCTTTCTGACACACAATAACACAGAAAGATGGGCATTTCAGATGATTGGCTTAAAAGAGCTATCCTATAATGGCAGCACAATTACAAGCCTGCAGGGAAAATTTCTGGGCTTTTGTATAAAAAGGACCAAAGAAGAACACAAAAAAGGCTTTACTGAGTTACGGTGCCAGGGTTTCAGTTACCAGTTTGCTTGGAAAGCCAATAAGAAGGCTTAACTAAAGATATTTCCAGCACGGAGACCGTATACAAAATGGGTGGATATGCAAGAGCAGGGCAGGACACAGAATGGGAAAGAAGGAGGGGGTTGGTGCGGTGGTGGTGCTGTTCAGGGGCAACTTGCTGCAAATAAGAATCACTACAGAAAGTGAACAGACCAGCAAGGGGCAGAGAGGCTTTCTGGGCAGAGAAGGGTGGTCTGATGCTCTCTGAAGAAAAGAAGAATTAAAAAAAAGAAAAAGAAAGGGAGAGTGAAGTCAGCTGCCAAGGAGTGCTGGGGCCAGAAAAAGCAACAAAGCCCTATTTTTAATGTAACTTTTTTTTTTTTCTGCCAGTAAAAAATCAAATGATAAAATAGGCTAGAGAAAGGAAGCAATTGGGAATGGCTGAAGAGGATTCCCAGCTGTGCTTGCAATCAGTGCAATTCATGACTCACAACATGCTGGCCACATCATTTCCCAGGAGCAACATATTCTCATGAACAAGCAAAACAAGTGAGAGACAATCTTTAAAGGCTCTTTGGATCATTCATGGCTTAGTTGTGAAATCGCCCATGAAGCAGCTCACTGGCTTTGAGGGTCAGGCTAATCTGAGGATTGGTCAGCTTTGCTTTTCTTTCTGCTTCAGCTGCTGCCCCATCCACCAGCCCTTTGCAGTGTGGCTGAGGATGTCCATTCTTCCCTGTCTTCTGACCGAAAGGAAGATCTGGGAATGAAACTGCTTTACTGGCTTTCAAGCAGCTCTTATCCTTCCTGTTTCCCACAGGGATCATCTTCTACCCTGAAAAGAGTGGGGAAAAAAAGGATCTGAAAAGAATATTTATATCTTTATGCGAAGCCAAATATCTCTTTGCCATTAGAATTGACTACCTGTACCTAGGTCCTACTAATTCTCACCTGACTGGTACATAAATCATCTGATTCAAATGATAACACTGCAGGTCCATCCAAATCTCAGCTTTGACTCAATTGAGTTAGACTGCTGTTTTTACTGAGTAATTATTTTTAAAAATAGAATAATGCACTTGCACCACTCCACCACAGTGAAATGTTTAGCAATATATATAATTAATATGCAGCCACACTGCTAAAATAAAGATGAAATATTTAGTTCTGCAGTAAGCTTGACGTTTTCTCATGGTTGGTGTTTATTTACTTATTCTCACGGCTGTGTAATTTTTTTTCCTCATTTCAGAAGTCTCATCACTGATTAAAGGTTTCACAACCTGTTTATAATAGTGGTGTGGATCACGCAATGACAGTTAGGTTTATAGTCCAGCTAAAGTGCCAAGCTTCTGTGAAGCACTATTGCTTTCATCAGTTTTCTTACCCAGCTTTGACATCTCCCTTGCATTGGAGTTTTCTGTGCAGAGGTTGCAGCTACACCCACATGTCGCAGATAATCTCTTTTCCTCAGGGAATTTTTCAGATTGGTTAGCACTCTCTGTCCCAAGTCAAAACTTTGAAATATCCAAGGGAACTGGAAAATAGCAAATACGAAACATCAAAACATCTTGTTTCTACTTGACTGAGACACTGAATCTTCTATAAGGTTAAAAGATCTATTTTTTTAATACTGAGATGTTAGAACTTAATATATCCTTGATATAGCTACATTTTCAATGAAGAAGGAAAATAACACATACAGTGCACTAACGGAGAAAGAAAAATAAAATTACCAAAAATTAAATACCTCTTGGAATAACATGCTCTATCCCAGCAGAACTCCCCCCTCTCCCTCCCAAGAAGCCAAAATGTTTTTCAACACTTTTCTTTTGGAAATGTAATTGGATTTTGTGTGGATTTTTATAATTTTTTAACAAAATGCATTCTCTGAAAGAGCATGTCTGATGTCCTTCCAGCCAGTTCTCTGTTAGAATGCAGCTTATTTTAGAATGCAGCTTATAAGCTTTAATAGAAGGGGAAAGGACTTCTTTTAGGAAAACAAGATTTCAACTGTAAGGATATGAAATACATAGGCAAGGTATCTCGTGGGAAATCAGGTGGCAAAAAAGTGTTGATTATTTTATGCACTATAGCTGAATCACATCCTTTATATACATACTGTAAAGGTATCAAGCCAATGGGCCAATTAAGTCCAAGGATCTCTGCTCCAGAATGAATTTAACAAAATGCAAGTAAAAGAGGTGGCAAAGCTTTGTATTTGCCTCCTATTGCAGTAATTAATAAAACTTCTAGAAAAAATACAAAGCCATTTTAACTTAATATTTTAACTTCTGCTTACAGCTGGGGCCAAGAGATCTCTGCTAGTTCTGCTCTCTTTTGGGACATTATCTTTGAGATTTGCCCTGGACTTCTCAGATTTCTAGTGAGTGAAGTCCAAGAGCTGAATTTCAGAGCAAACAGACTTGTGAAACTCGGGTGCTTTTTCTCTCTTCATTTGGGGTCTAATTCCTGGGGAGGCAGGTCATTTCCAAGTCACTGGGAAATTCAGAGCTTAGTATAACAGTAAACAGACCATTAGCTTTAGTTTTTGATCTAAAAAGGAGTTCTAAAAATGTGAATCAGGGGAATACAATAGCATTGGTTTGCCCTTGCAAAGGCCAGTTTCACCACAAATAAGTTACATCTTCAAGATGCTGACCTTCTCTTGACAGACCCCCTCCAACCTTCCCAGCAAGTAAAAGGCCAGAGCCTGACCACAGTAACAAAAAAGAAAAGAAAGAAAGATTTTCTGTTGCTGAGAGATTTCATTAAAAAAATCCATGAAGTATTGACACATCTGCTGCTTCTTCTCTTTGGAATTCTTGCTAGACAAGACTTGACTAATTTTGTTTAGTCCAGCCAGCAGAGGCTCCAGGATTGGCTACCTGGAATAACTCTCACAGTAGCATTTATCTCTGCACAGTTTGGGAATCTAGGGAAAATGCGAATTACAGTATCGAAATGCTGAGCCAGCAAGAGGAACAAGGAAAGAATGTTTCAACTTTCGGCATGAGAAAGGGGATGTCTCAGCCTGGCAATATTTATAAGCTGATATAAAGCTGTTTATGTCACAGTGGTCATACGTTCCTTAAATGTCAAGTCACAATCAATAACCTCACTGAAATTTGACCCTGTTGGGCATGGTGCAGGAGAATTGGATGCTCTCCAGGCTATCGGCTGAAAGGCATGAAACAGCACGCAATTGATGAGAAGCTATCAATAAAACCTCAGTATTGTTTTGAGTTCAATTTCAAGTAATTGCTAGACATCTGAGATTGAGTCTGACAGACATGAAGAGGGTTAATGTTGGTTCCGGGTAATGAAAGTAGGTTTCTTGTTCAAAATAGCACAATGGGACCTAATAATGAAAAGGCTTCCCCCTCCAAAACAAAGGTGCTGTAGGAATCAGTGAAGCCAGTGTTGTTATGGATTTGTGCCCTGTGTTCTTACAGCCTTCTCCTGTGGAAACCCCTCTGTGCTTCACTCTTTCCCCTTTGCATCTCCAGCAGCTCCAGTCTCTCCCTCTATTCACTGCACAAAGCAACATGTGCCCTCTATTTGTTACTCCAGCATTCACCAAAAATTCCAGGTCGGGGGTGGGTTTTCTATTTTTTTTTTTTTTTTCCTCTTTCTTAATGATAGAAATTATTCTGGCACAAAATACAACATCTCAATTGCTTTTCAAGTGAATTCTCTGTAAAAGTGTCAGCTCTCTTCACAAAACTGGGACTTACTTCACACCCTAAGTTAAAGCAAAGGTTTAAATGGTACATTTTGCCTCTCCATTTTAGGCAGGTTAAGTACATATGGGGAATTACAGTAGCAAGATTGAGAAAGGGTTACTTGTTAAGCTGCTCTTAAAGTAATTATCCGTGATCATGTGTTGGAACCCCCTTTTTATATTATTTAACAGGCTCTGCAAAATAATTTGTCACAATGTTCTTTAGTGATGCATAATTCAGGAAATGAGTCCTTAAAAGAAATGTCTTCCCCCATTCTCGTCCTGTTAGCTAGGAACTTGCCAGAACACAAACTTCTGGCAGAAATACTATTGAGCGTATAATAGCACCAAAATCATTGAAGGAAATTACAGTCTTCAGGAGCCTTTCAAATCCCACACAGCTCAGCACCAGTTTTTCAGCTGAGTTCTCTTGTACTCTGACCCTACAGTATTTCAGAAGTAGTCAGAGGCACTGGTGCTATCAGGCTCAGTGGGAGGTTTGATCCTGAGGCTGAATCAGGATTTACTGGTCAGACTGGCTAAAAGAGAAGATGAAACTAAGAGGCAGTTCCCTTACTACAGTTGCATCCTGACCAGGAAGTAGAAATCTGATGATGCTTTTTAACTTCCTTGGCCAAAGCCTCATGGAAGCAGGTAATCACATAAAATTAAAGGTGTATTTGGAATCTCTTTGGGTTTTTTTTTCCTCCTTTTGCTCTCCTTAGGAGGATACTTCTTCACTTTAGTCCATGGCTTGCCCTCTACCCTGGCTGTGAGACAGGGCTAGACTGCTGGAGAGTGCACTGATTGACTGTAGAGAGGATTTGTGATTTATGAAGTAAATACCGAGCCTCTGGCATGAAATGGTTCATTTGCAGGTAAATTTTCCTGCCTTTTACTAATTATTCCAGCAATTTCTTTAGATAGTATTTTGGAAAGCTTCACTATGGAAGAGGAAACCAAGCCTAACTGGACCTAACCTTGATCTGATGGCTAGTCAGATGGAGGATAGGAATGGGAAGAGCAGGAATGGGAGATTCTGCTGTTGCTCTTGATGGCTTTTTAAAAATTAAATAATTTAATGAGCTTGACATTTGGAGATTCTAGTTCCTATCTTTCTCTTGACATGAACATGGATAGATGTGCATATTTGCCTGTGGAAATCACTGTGCTAAAATTCATGGTTACTTTTAAGGTCAACTGACATATCCTGAAATCACACCTGCTTCAAGTCACTTCCTTCATGACCATGCTGTGTTAAAACATATAAAATGGTACAGTCTGAAGACCTTTAAACTCTTTTTAATAGCAAAGAGTAGCTGGATTTTTTTGCTTCTTCAGAATAGGGGAAGTTTGATGCGCACTGAAAGCAAAACCAAATATATATCTTTGAGCTACAGGGAAATGTGATCTGTGATAAGGGCAATTCAGCTTCTTGAGGTTCTGCTTCACAGGGTGCTTTCTGATGGTGTCCTTCAAGTCCTTACCACCATCACACTGTAAGCACTGGCTTACAGTACTTAAAAAGGTCTCCTTCAAGGTACGTGTTGGTAAGGAATCCATCTCATCAGAAAGGCTCAAGGAAGACTGAGTATGAAAGTAATCACATAGATAGCAGAGCTGGACTTTTCGGTTTTATTTGTTTCTGTTCAAAATGTATTTCTTCTCTACTACTTTTTTTTCTTTTTTTTTTTTCACTGAGGAATCTCGAAGTGGATATAGGTAGGACTGAGGGAAAAAGTTCCTACTCTTCTTTGTTCTACAGTCTACATAAGTATGCAAGCCCAACTTAGCTTTCTATGGTAAGAGAATAGAAACAAGGAAGTAGTATTAAAGATTGTCTCTATTCAGTTTCCTCTTTCAGGAATGCTTATCCCAAACCTTGGAGCCTCTATTGTCATGAAGCTAATCTATCCTGCTAATAGCCATGTGGAGCAACAAATTGATTTCTTGCCCAAGTGGATAGAATACATTTAATCTAATCACCATCTGGCTAAAGGGGTTCAAATTAATCTTGCCTGGCTGCTTTGTTTATTGTTCATCTCCCCTCAGCTCCCTGTGCCCAAGAGCACCCATTCCACCTTGATCCTCTTCTGTTTCTTACACTTAAATGTCATGTTGGCATTTGCCCTGAGAATGGTGGGAAGGTTTCCATGTCTCCAAACTGCTGTCAGGGAACCCCATGAACTACCCTCTCCTGAGGATGCTTTGGAGCATTTACTGTGGCATGTTTCACAGAAACTCTGGGAAGAATCACAGCCTCCAGAGACCATTTCATTTAATTCCCGATATTACCACACAGCCTCCCAATGGACCCAGAGATCTTTGCAGAGCTTCTGGAATAATAAAAGACACTGTGATGAGCTTAGTTTGACAGAGCAAAGACTGCTCATTATGGGAAGTTCCTTTCCCATTTTTGCTACATTTTCTAGTGTCTCTGAAAGAAGAAATGAAGAAATCTTTGAACTTCTGAGTTCCAACTGTTACCTCCTGTGGGGGGACCTCTGCTCCTGTAGAAGTAATCTTCCTATGTGCAGCTGTCTGTGTTGGCCAGCCTGACCTAGCCACTCAACCAGCCCATGTGATCACTTTCTAACAATATATTTCACCAACAAATGCAGAGCCTTGCAACTATGGTAATTTTCTTTGATCAACAGTTGTTAATCTCATTACTTTAAAGACTTGCCTTCTTGGGATTGGTGAGTCAGTAATTTGAGTCTACTTTATAATCCAATCTAATAGAAGTCAATTATGAAAAATAACAAATGAGAAAGGAAGCAAGCTCACTAGGTTCATTCCTCTTTGGATTTGTCATGAGCTGATCTTCTAAAGAATGCACATAAATATTTCCTTCCAGCCAGCTTTGTGAATCCAACTCAGGTTTCAGAAATTCAGCCTCTAACAACTTCCTACTCTTGTATGTGAATCCTGACAAGGTGGTTGGTTGTTATTTTTATCGTTGGTTTCCTTTTTCAGATGTTAGAACGTCAGAGATTTAAAGCCTGATTGGTCAGATGTAAAAACAGAATAAACTTTAAAAATCTTTTTGATCTTTGTAAATTTTAAAAGATCCATAGGATCTACAGCAAAAAAAAAAAAAAAAAGTTAACATTTTGACAAGGTATAAATATGTAGCAGCATAGGAAGAAAAGTATACCGTAACATTGATAACTGCAATTGAAGCAGCAGGTATTCAGTAAGACTCCATTTTATTTGTCTTTATGAGGGCACTTGCATTTAGAAATGAGACAAAAAGCATGCACCATCCCTTCCTACTACTTGCAACACGGAATTAAGCAAATCTCATAAATGGATGTTTTCTACACATCAGAGCTTTACACATCACATTACCGAGTTTTGCTTCTGTAAGATTTTTGGGGACTTTTTCTTCCAATGAGGAACTGCTGAACATAGTGCTCCAATATGAAGGTTTATGTGTAACATTGGAGCTGTTTGCAAGGCTATTTGTAGAAAGGTGTGTAGTGTGGGATTGGTGATCAGATATCATATCCTGAGAGCGTCATTAAAACCCTACCTTTCTTTGTAGTACACTGTTGTGAACATTTGCAATCAGGCTATAGCAAGAAAAGGGAGATAATGTTAATGAAGCTGATGCCATTTAGTATAGTACCATCTACTTAGACATCATGAAGAAGAGAACTTACTTCTAAAGGACACTGAAAACAGGCAGCCTAATCTTTGCAGATTCAATACTTGACCTTCAATTAAGATTCAGGTTTGGGGTAGAGAAGGGTTGGAAAAAAAAAAAGCAAATTGTGGAAGCAGCTAAGCCCTAACGTCAGCTCAGAGCAGCTTTCCTTCTTGATGTAAATTAAATATCACAATATCATAAGGATCTTGGTATATTGTTATTCAGATTTTCAACATCACAACTCTCATATATGTGGCTGGGAGTATTAGTGTAGGCAGTATTGTGAACACCATGCATTGCTAAGCTACAGCTGCCCTTCCCATAAAGGGGGGAAGGGGGAAGCCCTCAGTTGCAAGCAAAATCACAGCACGACACATTATCCTGTGAGAAAGCTCTTACTTTCTGTGCCTGAATAATATGGGTATACTGTTACTTGCTCTGAAATCCTGTTGGAGAAAGCAATTACACTATTACTTGTTGTCCTGAAACTTGTCGAGTTGCAACTCAATGAGTGTCCTGAGAAACAGTTTGAGAAGCACCCCTTTTATTAAACCACAACAGATTTGTTTTTTGTTTCTCTGTTGCAAGAGTATCGTTGCTACTTATATATATACATATGTGTGCATATATATATATATCTAAATAGCAAAGACCAGCTGCATGTGACCTCCCCCACTTCAGTTTTATCTGAATTATTGGGTTGATGTGATAGTATGAACTACTGCAAACGTAAGAAATTTGGAAGTACAGCTGTGAGGAAAAGTTTAAATTAGATTCAGCCAGAACTCTGAATTATTACTAGCATAGCAAATTATTTTATATTTGTTGTGAAAATTTTAGTAGAACTGTGATGGCTTTTAACCTAAATGACACAATTTTTTGTCTTCACAAGAACTTAAGTGTAATGTCATTTACTTCTACTAGCAGTTTGAAATAAAATTCAATATACAGTGGGAGGGAAGATTTATTCTTAGCATGCTTCTGGCACACAATCGTTGGTAATTTCCCTCTCCTGGCCTTCAACTTGCATATCCTGCCACACTACTGAGGGACTAAAGGAATTGCAATCTATGTCACCAATAAAGATGTGCACATTGGTTTAATTCAGCATATGAATGTGTTTCCATTCAGATGAAGAGGTAGCATAGCAAGGTTAAGCACTTTTTTTTTAGATTATCTTATTAAGTCCCACTGGCTGCACTGACTCCTCCCCTGTAAACTGCAGCTCATCAGCCTGATGATTGCCTCTGAACTAGGTTATCTGTGCTGCATTACTGAACTATAATTCCCACCGCTCATTATGTCATATGGACATGTTGGTCACATCCTACCCTTTCTAGAAAATATGAGATATTGCAAACTGGAAGATGCTTGAAGTCAAAGTGGATTATGCTTTCTTTACATGCATGTTTCTTACATCTTCTTCAGTGAAAAACAAATACATGGGTAATGGTTTTACATTTTATTTATAATCAAATGTGGACATTCTGCTATACTATCATTTATGTTGTTTAACTGCTTGGTGATGGGTTTTTCTTTGTTTCTAAGATGAGGTTGGAACAGAGAGATTGTGTATCAGCCTGTGCATGCCAAGAGAGAAAAAAACGCAGCGGGTGTAGGGTTTAAAACTTGATGTTGTTAACCTGTCATTAACGTTAGCTCTCCTGAAATTAAGGCAGATTCCCAATGGTTTATCAGCCTCTGTTAAGGTTTGCTGTTGCTAATGACCATTGCCAGTAAGAATGTCACCCACAAAAAGCTGCTCTGGATTCTGCAAACACACTGGTCCCTAAAGTGAATATGGTGAATTTAGCTCTGGCTGCTCAGTCACTATCTCACCCCACCTTCACAACTCTGGAAAGCAGACACATTCCTGTGTAATATACAGCTATAGTAGCTTGCATGACAGGGACACAGTTTTGAATGGAAAGATACACAAGCAGTCTGCTCCTAGTGCCTTGTATGTTTAGCACGAATGTTGAGAGCTGCATGTTGTGGTTGTGGCATCATGTAATCTCATGGGTGTGCCCCCACCACATATGACTTCTTGATGATGTCTAGGAAGCTTTATTTAAAAAGAAGACAAAACAGTTCAAGCTCGTGCTTAAAAAATGGGAAAATAAATGACATTGTCTATAAGCTCAATGAGCCATATTTCTCAGTTTACGAGCAATGAATTAACTACTAAATAAATGGGTCGACACAATCAAAATGTAAATTGTAGGGAGAGGAAAGAAAAAGAAGGGAATAATTTGGAAAACTTTAATTGTTCACAGTAGCATAAATTCTTAACTTATGGCACGTTGACAATAGCCCCTTACAAAGCCTTCTTGTAGTAGTCAGTGGGTGTACCATATAAGCATTTGAGTTTGGATCAGGCACGTTTTTCTGCAGTAAATCTCCTGACTGCCCCCCACACTCCTACTAAGTTCTGGTTCATACTGTGGGGTATTTCTGGAGCATGCAAACTGGATTCCTTTTGGATGAAACTCAACTGCAGTATGTGCTCCAGCAATGCTTTTAGTGTGATCCGATTGTGAGTAGTATTCATATCCTTGGGATCAGACTAAAGCTAGTTTAAATTAATCCCCAGACAAGCACATATAGCGCAGATATGGGGAGCTCAGCACCATTTGTTCCATTTTATGGATGCTTTTTAGGCCACGCTTGCTACTGAATTGCAAGTATTGAATAGCAAGTGTTTTTCAATACTTGTTATTGAACATCCAAAGTCTTTGCTAATACTTTTTCAGTGTTTTTACTCTTCTCAGACACTGTTCCTCAGGTTCAGAAAGTGCAACTGAACTGAAGGCATCTGAAGGGTGTTCCAGCCAAGGTGTTAGCCACTGTGAACATGCATGCAATAGTTGTTTCACACATCAGTGATAATCAGAGATCACCATCAGAAGGCACCAAAAAGGACAGCTGAATTGCTGTTAAGACCACAAACGTGTGAGGGGTAATCTGATGACATTTTTGTGCCTGAACTTTGAATACTGGGTTTTCCACTCTAGCAGCAACTTTGAGATATAGTTCCCTGAGAATAATATGAGGCCAAAACAAAGATCTAGTGCAACATCATGCCTCTGACTGTGTCTGATAGTGGAGAAAGAATAAGGAGTGTAAACTGTGGTTCTAGCTTCAGAAAATCTGTCACTTCTTCTGTAAATTGCATCTACATTATCAGGTTTCATCACAGACCTTTCTTCCATTAATTTGTATAATTTCTTTTTGAACTCATTTATGGTTTTGGCCTTGCAAGCATCCTGTGTAATGTGTTCCACAATTTCATTATGCAGTGTGTGAAAAAGTACTTCCTTTTCCTTTAAGTCTGTTGCCTGCTAATTTCATTTGGTATCTTTACTTCTGATGTTAGAAAAAAGAGTGAATCATTATTCCTTGTTTGTCCTTCCCAAGTACTCTTTGATTTTACAGACCTCTATTATAGCCCTTTCCAATCACCTTTCTTCTGCCTTGAACAAGAAAATCCTATGACTGATAAAAAAACCCCACAAATAAATGAACAAAAGCCAACTACTCCTTATCTACATTGGCATTTTTATTCAATGTGAGGTCTGAAGCAATTACTTTCATTTACTATTCATTTCTTGGTTGCTTCTGGCTGTACCAAACTAAAACCTGTGCTTCAGGGTTGCTGTAAACATGTTACAAGTCCTACCAGAAACAGAAGGGTCTAAATCAATGACTGGTTCCACAGTCAGCTTTGGACCCCATGTGTAGTAAGGACATTCAGCCCAGGTGACTGAACTAAATCTAGCCTGAAATGATTTCCCTTCAGTTGTAGAGCTCTCAGCATCAATTGCTTTGATCTGTCAGTTCAGCCTTCAGCACCTAATTACTTTCTAAAGTAGATGCGACCTTATTTTTCCTGTATGGAAGCTTTATTTAAACCTCAGTTATCCCAGTTACCTGCTCTGCACTTCACCTCAATCTACTAATTCCTCTTTGTGGTGGTTGGAGCAACACAAAACATTTATACAATGGCACAATGATGTTTTCTTTTTTACCCTTGATTTCTTTCCTACTGATTCCTAACACTTTAGACACTGCTTTGGCAGATGACAGCCACTGAATTGATATTTTCAGAGCCTTGTCCACATAACACCAAGAACTCAGCTATAACACTGTGTATATGTGAACACACATAGATGTTATTTTATTAATGCATGATTGTCCTGGGCTTAAACCACAGCAATGATATTTCACAAGTGTCAGAATTAAATTTACTTTGCCCTGGTATTATCCAGTTGCTCAATATCATGAGATATTTCTGAATTCTTTGCAGACAAATTGCATTTTTGTTATCTTGAATTATTGAGTATCATCAGCATACTTCATTATTTACCCAGTTTTTCATCTTATTTTATTTATATAATCCCAGTACACATCACTGTGTTATTCCACTAAACTTTCCTCCACTGTGAAAATTGGTCATAGAATCACAGAATGGTTTGTGTTGGAAAGGACCTTAAACATCACCTAGTTCCAGCCCTCCTGCCATGAGCAGGGACACCTCCCACTAGACCAGGTTGATCAAAGCCCCATCCAACTTGGCCTTGAACACTTCCAAGGGTGGAGCATCCACAACTTCTCTGGATAGCCTGTTCTAGTGTCTCACCACCTCCCAGTAAAGAACTTACTCCTTGTATTTCATATAAATCTCCTGTCAGTTTAAAGTCATTCTCCCTTGTTCTGTCCCTACATGCCCTTGTAAAAAGTCCCTCTCCAGATTTCTTGTAGGCTGGAGACTTTTTTTTAAGTATTGGAAGGCTGCTCTAAGGTCTCCCTGGCGCCTTCTCTTCTCCAGGCTGAACAAGCCCAATTGTTAGCCTGTCTCCATAGAAGAGGTTCTCCACCCCTCTCATCATATTTGTGGACTTCCTCTGGATTCACTCTAACAGGCCCACATCCTTCTTGTGTTGGGGGCCCCAGAGCTGGACGCAGTATTACAGGTGGGGTCTCACAAGAACAGAGTGGAGGGGCAGGAACACCTCCTTTGACCTGCTGGTCACACTCCTTATCCACCAATGGTGTAACTCCGTTGTGGAAGGCCACCAAATTTGTCAGGCATGATTTGCCCTTAGTGAAGCCATGTTGGCTGTCACCAATCATCTTATTTTCCATGTGTCTTAGCTTAATTTCCAGGAGAATCTGCTCCATGGTCTTCATAGGCAGCAAGGTGAGACTGCCTGGCCTATAGTTCCCTGGGTCTTCCTTTTTTCCCTTTTTAAAAATGGGGGTTGTGTTTCCCTTTTTCCAGTCATAGAATCACAGAATAGCTATGGTTGGAAAGGACCTGAAGATCATCTAGTTCCAATCCCCTGCCATGGGCAGGGACACCTCACACTAAACCATGTCACCCAAGGCTCTGTCCAGCCTGGCCTTGAACACCACCAGGGATGGAGCATTCACAACTTCCTTGGGCAACCCATTCCAGTGCCTCACCACCCTAACAGGAAAGAATTTCTTCCTTATAACCAATCTAAACTTCCCCTGTTTAAGTTTGAACCCATTACCCCTTGTCCTATCACTACAGTCCCTAATGAAGAGTCCCTCCCCAGCATCCCTATAGGCCCCCCTTCAGATACTGGAAGGCTGCTATGAAGTCTCCACGCAGCCTTCTCTTCTCCAGGCTGAACAGCCCCAACTTTCTCAGCCTGTCTTCATACGGGAGGTGCTCCAGTCCCCTGATCATCCTCCTGGCCTCCTCTAGACTTGTTCCAACAGTTCCATGTCCTTCTTATGTTGAGGACACCAGAACTGCACACAATACTCCAGGTGAGGTCTCACGAGAGCAGAGCAGAGGGGCAGGATCACCTCCTTCGACCTGCTGGTCACGCTCCTTTTAATGCAGCCCAGGATACGGTTGGCTTTCTGGGCTGCAAGCGCACACTGAAGCCGGCTCATGTTCATTTTCTCATCGACCAGCACCCCCAAGTCCTTCTCCACAGGGCTGCTCTGAATCTCTTCTCTGCCCAACCTGTAGCTGTGCCTGGGATTGCTCCGACCCAGGTGTAGGACCTTGCACTTGGCATGGTTAAACTTCATGAGGCTGGCATCAGCCCACCTCACAAGTGTGTCAAGGTCCCTCTGGATTCCTTCCCTCCAGCGTTATCAACGGAACTACACAGCTTGGTGTCACCAGCAAATTTGCTGAGGGCGCACTCAATCCCACTGTCCATGTCAGCAACGAAGATGTTAAATACAACTTGTTTCTGGTCTCCAGCCGGACATTGAGCCATTGACCACAACTCTTTGTGTGCAGCCATCCAGCCAGTTCTTTATCCACCGAGTGGTCCACCCTTCAAATTGATGCCTCTCCAATTTAGAGACAAGGATGTCACGTGGGACAGTGTCGAATACTTTGCACAAGTCCAGGTAGATGACATCAACTGCTCTACCCCTGTCCATCAGTTCTGAAGCCCCACCATAGAAGGCCACCAAATTGGTCAGGCAGGATTTCCCCTTAGTGAAGCCATGCTGGCTGTCACCAAGCACCTTGTTGATTTTCATGTGCCTTAGCATGCCTTCCAGGAGAATCTGCTCCAAGATTTTGCCAGGCACAGAGGTGAGACTGACTGGTCTGTAATTCCCCAGGTCATCCATTTTCCCCTTCTTGAAAATGGGGGTTATATTTCCCTTTTTCCAGTCATCGGGAACTTCACCTGACTGTCATGATTTCTCAAATATGATGGACAGTGGCTTAGCAACTTCATTTGCCAGCTCCTTCAGGACCCGCGGATGGATTTCATCAGGTCCCATGGACTTGTGCACGTTCAGGTTTTTAAGATGGTCTCAAACCAGATCCTCTCCTACAGCGGGCCCAAGGTCTTCATTCTCACAGTCCCTGTGTCTGCCTTCCAAGACTTGGGTGGTGCGGTCAGAGCTGAATATCAATCAAGAGTCTTGGGCGCCCCTGCCCTCTAGGGCTATATCCTATGGAACCTTACTAAGCAGGTTCCTGAGGAGGCCAAAGTCTGCTCTTTTGAAATCCAGGGCAGTGAGCTTGCTGCACGCTCTTCTCACTGTCCTGAGGATCTCAAATTCGACCATCTCATGATTGCTGCATCCAAGGCTGCCCTGGAGCGTCACATTTCCAACGAGCCCCTCCCAGCATGAGGTCAAGCATGGCACCTCTCCTTGTTGGCTCCTCTATTACTTGCAGAAGGAAGTTGTCTTCCACACAACTGAGGAACCCCGGATTGCTTGTGCCAGGCCGTACCGTCCTTCCAACAAATGTCAGGGAGGTTGAAGTCACCCATGAGAACAAGGGCCTGCGAGCGTGAGGCTTTTCCTATCTGTCTATGCGAGTGCTTCATCCGCAGGTTCCTCTTGATCAGGCAGTCTGTAACAGATCCCCACAGTAATGTCTCCCATAGCTATATTCCCTTTAACCCTGACCCACAAACTCTGTTGACTGCTCACCTGTCCCCAGACAGTTCCATACTCTCCAGCCTATCCCTAACATAAAGAGCAACTCCCCCTCCCTGCCTGCCAGGCCTGCCTTTCCTAAAGAGCCTGTAACCTTCCATTCCAACACTCCAGTCATAGGAGCCATCCCACCATGTTTCTGTGATGCCTATTATATCATACCCCCGTAGATGTGCACACATTTCTAATTCCTCTTGTTTGTTCCCCATGCTACGGGCATTTGTATAGAGGCATCTGAGCCGAGCTCCAAATGAAGCCGGCTCATTGGCTGGAGCGGCTGGAATATATCTACATTGTTCCAAGCATTTATTATAGGTTCTGGCAACTGACTGGGTGTGTTGGGATGGAATGATGCCCCCCTCCCCCAACACATCTAGTTTAAAGCCTCCTTGACCAGTTTGGCAAGCCTCCTACCAAAACTGTTCTTCCCCTTAGACCAGCTCCACCAGCCCCCCATAGACCTAGCCTACAAACTTGGGTCCCGTGTTCAAGGCACCCAAACCCCTGACTATGACATCACCCTTTTAACCAGTTATTAACCTGGCTAATCCTCCTAGCATTTTTTTTTCCCCCAGTCAGTGGGAACTTTACTGGACTGCCACCACTTCTCAAATATGATGGATAGTGGCTTAGCAACTTCATCTTCTAGTTCCCTGGGGATCCACAGATGCACCTCAGCAAGTCCTATGCACCTTCATGTCCTATATTCCTTTGCTTCCTACCTTATACCAATTTACCACCCCACATGAAAATCTCATCTTTTGCTATAAGACTTCATAAGAAACTTTTGGATATGCAAGTAAACTGTACCAGTGTGGTCACCCTTTTCCATCTGTTTATCCTCTGTCAACATTCATAGATTTTGGTGGTGTGACTTCCTTCCTCAAAAGCTTTGTTGACTGTGCCATTATATTGAATTTATCCATGTGTAAATATATTATGTTCTTAGTTGCAAGTAGTATATCTGGTCTGGAAACCAAAGAAATTGTGTCTAGTTTTCTGGACCACCTCTGTTCCAGAACCATTTTTCAAATAGTGGTATCACTTCTGCCACTTTCTGTATGTCTGAGATGGAGACCAGTTTTCAATATTTTATTTTCTTCGGAACTTTTGGGTAACACCACATGAATGTAGGGGTTTACTATTAATTGTTATGATGTATTTTAAAACCTCTTCTACTGACATTTTGATATTAAACATTTGCTCAGACTCATTCCTTCAGATTCCACTGTGAAAAATTCCATAAGCTTTCCTGTAATGAAATCTGATACAGAGAATTAATTTGTGTTCTTGTGATTCTGGCTAAAATCCCCCAGGTTTTCACTAACAAAACTGACTTAGGTTTCCATTACTAAAAAGTCTCCATCATTTCCACAGAAGTGTTACAGATCACCAGGAGTTAAAGAAATTGCAGAAGGAAAAGCCTTATTAGCTCAATTGTTTATTCTCCTTGTCTGGTCTGAGATCACTGTGATGACTATGCCAGATAAAGTTATCATCTGTGGAAACTGGGCATTCTAGTATCTCTGCTACACCCATTAGTGAAATATCAAGATATCTAGGAGACCTTTAAAAGTAGGGATGTTATTTTTTTATTTTCTTCTTTTCTCTTCTTTTGCAATTTCTTTTATTGGAGTCTTGTTGGAAATCTTCCTGACAGACTATATATTAAAAAAAAAATAATCTGCAGCTATAGTCCCAGTCAAGAAGGATTAATTGACTTTAATGGTTCCTTTGAATTAAGACTGTTGCTGTCTACTCACATGACTTCCAAGGCCTTTTTTTATTCAACTTCCTTCAATGATTCTGGGCTCTGACTTCGCATGTTGTGGATCTTTAATCATGAATTATCAGCCAGCTGGAACAGCAGGAGAAGGATAGTTCATACATGGTCTGAGCTCCAGTTAGTATCTGTGAGAAGTACACAGAAGCTCCACTGTTTCCTGTCTAATGCTGGCAGAGAAATTACCAGAAGCTTACCACTCCAACAAGTTTTAAGGTAAGCTTAACAGCTAAGTGTTGATACTGGAATATTTGTCATCAGCACTCAGGGGAACCATTCACACCTTCTATTTGTATAAACTTTACATCTTAATGTGAAAAACCATATGTAACCAACACGTGTAAAGCTGCATTTGAATTCAAATGAGATTAAGAAGTTGTTCCCTGACAGTCTTGTTTTTAGAAGTCTGTACTAATGCCTTGCTGTTAAAATATCTGATTTTTTTTTTTTTTTTGTCATCAATGCTGAATGCCATTTACTGTGAACTGCTGAACCTACAACAACAAAAGCAATAGCTAATCTTAGTTCCAATGATAGGGGCCACTTCCGGCTATCATAAATTGCTATTTCCGCACATTTCTGCCATCGTTGTTTCTTAGGGTTAAATCCAAAAAAATGGCCCTTTGTGATATTGATATGAATCAATGGAGACACATGTAAGTGGGAGATGACAATAATTGGAGAACCTTGATGACTAAGGAGTTGCTAGCTCAGGGACTCCCAAATAACAACCCAGCCATCTGTCCAGCCATTCAGCTGCCTGCTGTGAAAGCTCTGCATTTAAAAATTATTATCTACTTTAACAATAAAGAAGCAACCACTTTAGCATCAACTTGCAGAACAGACAGGACTAAGGGAACCATTATTTAAATATAACCCTTTCAGCCAGATAGGAGGAGGAGGAGGAGAAAAGAACTCTTCCTTATCACTCAAGCACCCTAACAGCAGAAACAAACAGTGAGACAGAGTTGGAATAGTTACTTCTAGTGCTTCTAATCAACAGAGCAAAATCAAATTGGCGATGTGTCCTTTCCACCCGTTTCCCACTACCTTCTCCTCTTTCCAGAGGAACTACAGAAAGTATTGTTTCATACAAAACCCAGACAAGATGAAAGGCATTGCCAAAACCCATGCCTTAAAAAAAAAATAGACTACTGAGTGCTTGCTTAGGTGATGAAACAGATGGAAATTAATTGTTAGAAAAAAAACAACCTCTGGTAGCAGTTAGATGGAAAAAGGTTTATCTTGGCCTGAAGAACACTGTAGATAAAAATGGATACTAAAATGAATGCTTTTCTTCTGGGTAATACAGCAATTAAAACAGCTTTTCTCTTTTGATAAGTTGGAACAGTTGATGTTCAATTGCCAGAGAGAATAAACTCCTCCCAGCACCATCTTTAAAAGCAAGAACTTTATTTACTGTGTACAAGATTCACTGGACATTTGGTAAAGCTGCTGTAAGAAAGCAGCACCCTTCTGCTGTTGTGAACACATGATCTGCTCAGTGAAGATAATCCAAGCTCCCTTCTTTCATGCATTTAGCCTTACTAATAATTCAGATCTTCCTGGGCAGAGACTGTAAATGTCATCAGATTAAAACAGCCCACAAAAGTAATTTTTCTTGCTATTCTGGGAGCTAGGTACTGGTTACAGTCTTCACTCATACGAACTAATCATTAGTTGTAAGTGATGTATTTGCAATGAAAGAATAAGTAGTATACAAGTATCGAAGGACTTGGCAAGTTTCATGAAACTGTGAGATAACATGCTGTGGGGAAACGCTGGGAGGTAGAAGACTTGCCCATCGTTTCAATGATTCAGAATGTGTCATTACACACAAAAACATACATGTGTGTATGCACACGCCTAAGATCAAATGATGTTTATAATGACCAACCAAAACATTAGCCATGTTCTTGAGGAAAGTCTTATAACTGATTTATATGATTTATGGTTAAATAAATCAGTAGATATATACATACATTAAATATACACATTTTCTGTACATGTATTATGCTCAAGTGCTGTCCTGCCACTGGTTTAGAGCACATTTTTACTTCTGTTGAAATTCTTAGTGTCTTCTATTACAGAAATGGGCTTGTGGATTTTTAGTGGGCTCTGAAGGTAATGCACAACTCCTTGTTGTGCAATGTATACTAGAAAGTGGCCAAACCTAATGACAAGGCTTAGACCCTTAGATATGCCTGACTGTAAAGTGAATAGGAAACACACTTTGCTTTAAGTGTACTTATTTGCACACTGTAATATCCGCCTGTCTATGATATCATTAAGTAAAACAGTTTGGGATCTCTCAAAGCGCACAGGGCCTTGTTCACCACACTTGGCTTCCTAAGGGAAGGGGACTGAAGCGCCTCAAGTGCTGTCCTGGAGTCATCATTTCATACAGCAGTGGGTATAATCCAAACCTCTCTGGGCATCACAACTCTCAAAAAATGAGAAAGAAAGGTCCCAGATCAAGGCTGAAGGTGTATCTTATTTCTAATTTCATCCTTATGGTCTCTGAGTCAGCAATAATTGCCAGCTATTAAAAGCAGGCGCACAGTTTAAGTTTGAAAAATCCACTGGAGCTCTGACGGTGGCTGTGTTTTGAGGTTTATAGTTGTGATTGCTCCCTCACACCTTGCTGAATCCTCTGGATGTCCTTCACAAAAATTTGGGCATACTGTCCCATTCTCTGATAAGAAAGGCAGAAATGTAGTTATCTGTCCCATTCTCTGATAAGAAAGGCAGAAATGTAGTTATCTTCCCTTCTCTGCAGGTGAGCTCTCTGGTGTTTTGTTTCTTCTTCATCCAAAGAAAAGTTGAAGAGATAGAGTGGGTGAACAGACACTGGGAGTACAGATGCTTCATAGACATATTTTTATTTTCTCAGCAAGGTATCATCTGTTCCTCAGAGCATTTTCTCTTCTGCTTGCTTGGAAAAATGGTCCAGACAAGGATCAGATGTTTTTTGTCATCTCCAGGATAGATTATTGAGTTGTGTCACATCTGAAGCTGAATGTGAACAGAGTGTGCAAGTTCTGGCTTGTTTAGAAATTGGCTGTACACTTTCTGAAGGGTTCAAGCCTGTGCTCAAATCTTTCCCAGAAGCAGTGCTGCTTCAGTGCTCCCAGTGCTGCTTCATTTCCAGGAGAACAAAAGGTTCAAGCCTTTGCTACATGGGACACCCCAGTTTGATCTAGGAACTATCTTTCACTATCTTTCTCCTGGTCAGTGCAGTTTTCAAAGCCCAAGATGAGGTGTGAGAGGACCAGGAGTCCATCGTCCCTTGCCACTGGGGCTCAGCTACGTAATGAAGCACCCTCCAAACAAGATGAAGTGAATCATCAGTCTGCTTGCTTGCATGAAGCACTGAAAAGTATTCTTTGAGGAGCATCTTTCTTTTATGCTTCCAGATCAAAGAGCCCTTTTATTTCCATTAATTCCTCAATCCCAAACACAACTTTGACTTTCTAAATGCCAATGTGCTAGATACCACAAAGACTACTGCTGTTATTATTTTATGCTTATGGGGTTCTGTTTATGATGGGCAGCAAATAAAAAAGTCAATGTCAAACACTGATACCAAATCTCCTTATGTAATCTTCTTCTGCCTAATTTTGGTTTCCTGTGGAAACAGGCATTGCAGAGGCTTAGAAAGAGGATAGGTAACTGATATGCTTAAGGATGGGAAACCCTTTTATTCTTAGCTTCAAAGCTTAAAAGAAAAACACAGAATAAAAGAGAGTCTTCAGAGTGTATCTCCTGGCCTGAGGCAATGGAACAACCCTGTAATAGTCTCCCTTTTTTTCTCAGGCACCCTGGTAACATAAATTACTTCTGTTCTTTCACAAGATCACATTAGGGCTGTCTCATGTAGGATCCCCCAGTCTCAAGGCATGACTTCGAATGGCAAGAGAAAACCACGTAAAGCCTCACAGAGTTACTAATTCAACTCATGTCACACACATATAGAATCACACAGCCAGATACAGAATGTGCCATGGCAAATTGCAGCCATGAGGAGCTTTGGCAAAAATGCTGCTTGACAAGTGAACTCTTTGTTTCAACAATCCCCCTAAAACTACGCATCAAAGAGGAACAGGTTTGCTTTATCATGTTGTTACCAGCGGAGGACACCTATGAATCTCAGTGGCTGAGCACTCTTAGGTCTTGTTGTCAGTAGTAGCTACTAAGGGCTAGGACACCCAGCTGACACAATCAAATTACTGTGGTTTACCAGGTATTTTACCAATGTTACAGACAGGTTATGACCTGTTTAAGTACCAATGAAAGAACACTCCTGATTGAAGACATGTAGGAACTGCTTTAGAGCTGTCCTTGGTGGGCCTACGCTGCCATACTGACAATTTGGGTTGCCTGCTCCTCTTCCTGCTGTGCAGGGCGTAACATTTGGGATGTCTGCTTCTTTTCCAGTGCTCACTTTTCCTTCACAGTTGCATATGCCCTTGAAACAGTTACACGAACGTTTGTGTGTGGGAGGGGTTGGGGAGGCTTTGGGGATGAAGTGGGACACCTTCATGGAGTACTGTATGTTAAATAACAGACTGAGAGAGGGAGTGATGAGTCTCTCAAGGAAGCATAAACACTATGTACTCATTAGAAGGCTCATTATAAATAAAGTACAGGGAAGGTGCTCTGAGAGCAAGCTTTTTCGTTGGTATTTATTAGGACAAAGAGCTCCTTTAATAGGGCAACTGAAAAACACTCTGCTGCAATCATTAATAGGCATTACCACTTTTACTGACTTCTTGGGAACAGTTTTGCCCTTCTCACTTCCTCTGCATTAAAGGGACAGGCTCTTTTTTCCATATTTATTCCAAAACTACAAACCAGGCCAAGCTTTGCGGGGGAGGAGTGCAAAACCCCAAGAACTTTTACATCTCAGCCCAGAGGCGAAGCTTTGCTGATCGAGTGAAACAGCAGGCTTCTGGATTTCCTCTATTTTGGGATTTCCAACTGGGTACCTCAACCCACCAGAGGAAAAATATAGCAAAAAAGGGGAGTAGGAGAGAGAGAGTAGCTCACTCTGAAGTTTCACTATGTATTTTATCACTTCTGCCAGGCTGGAGCAAAGTTGTCTGTTTTAACTAAGCACTGTGCTTCTGGTTGTCAAACCGCAAGGACGGTTGTAGTTTGGCACCTGGAAATTGTAGCCATTTTCTGTGTCAGGTTAACATAGCCTTCTTGAAGCTGTGAGAACTACCAGTCTGCTGGAACACAGCTACGGTGAACAGGAAGGTCTGCTGTTTGCACTTGTTATTTTTCCCTCTCCCCAATGGAATTTTAAGGTATGCAAACATTATATGTTTTCTGACATTTCTTTCCTGCTTGTTGTTGGATTTTACCTGGCTGTGCTTGATAAAGGTCCATGGAAGCCTGAGCGCTACGAACAATTTGAAAGTTTTGCATTATGTGATCTTAAGCCAACACATGCGATGAGCACTTGGAAAGAAAAATATTAAAAATAATTGTGAAGAGAAGTGAACTTTGTTACTTTTCTTTAAAAAGCATACCCATGTGAATTTGAATTGGCTGGCTCTCCCTTCTGCACAGGCGCATGCATGTAGCAGTCCTCCTGCTTTTCAGGAGGAGATGAAGCAGGTGAAATATTTTGCTGAGAGCCAGTGCCTGCAATTGCATGTGTTGCATCCCATAGAGGATATTGCCCTGTACGTCTGCATAGTCATCACAGCAAGGTGCGGTGGAGAGCTAGGCTTGGAGTAATCTGTCTCCTCTATCAAGCTGGATGAATAGCATAGTGCTGAACCCAAGCTGACTTGGCTACACTGCTTCTGGGCTGGAGGCACTTGCTTCCAGCTGTCCCAAAATGTGGAAGGAGTGCACACACAACTGCTTACGCTCAGAGAGGCCTGTGTCAGGCACTGCCTGAACACTGGCAGACAAGCACTGCATACAACATGAACTGTGTGTACACCACAGCTTTTTGTCCTAGTTGTCCAAGCACACCAGCTGCCAATCAAACCCTTGAGAAGTCTTTCTCTGCAGTCTCACTCTTCTGGTCCTCTGTGTTTGCATTTCCTGTTTGCTTCCTCTGTCCTTTTCTCCTTTAGTTCTGTTCATATGGTTCAACACTGCATGGTTCCTTCAGCCCCAGATATGTGACAGTGCTGGGTGAGATCAGCAGTCTGTCCTGCTCAGCTGAAAGGAGAAAGAACTGGGTGCTCTGAAGAGTTTAAGAACAGTCCAAAAAAGAGGACAGAAGTAATGTCTTTGCCTTTTCATGTAGCATTAGGCTTACTTTGGTGTTCATTTTGTCTATAGAGAAGCTTACTTAGAACGAAGAAAGTATTCTAGATGAATTCTCTGGCTTATCATTTCTCATTCTTCTTGCTGTCACGCAAAATAAGTATCTCTTTCTAGGTTGTCTGTGTTATATATTTACTTAGGCAAAGTATTGACCATTCGCTCCCTAAATAACTTTCCTCAGCTGTCTGCAGTGAAGGTTAATGAGAGAACTGTCAAAATCAGTATTGAGCTGTGAGTTTTGTCTTTGTGAAAAACCTGCAGCCTTTTGGTCAAAGGTTTTCTTTTAAATTCATGAGCTTAAAAAAGTGCATAACACTCTTCAGACAGGCTTAGTTCATTTGAAATCAGGCTTGTATCAATTTAGATTAGACAGACAAGAATCGATGCAAGCTGTCATCCATACCAGCCAATGCTAAATTGAAGTGACAGCAACCACACAGTGCTTTACACTAGTTTAATCACTGGTTTTAAAAACAACATTGAACTGCTATGACCACCTTGTAAAGAAAGGGCTTTGCTCCACCCCCAGACATGTTGCCTGTGGGCTTTAGTTGAAACAACAGGAGCAATGATGAGCATTTCTTATCTTTCTCCTTCTGCATGCACCTCTCTCAAGACCTTTCTGTTTTACAGGGCAGAAACTCCAGAAGGTTTTAAGGAAGGGCACACCCAGGTGGAACAGCTCAGTGCCGTGTAGCAGTACTTGCTCCAAGCAAGGTAGCTCAGGGACTGTGATGCCCCCCACGGTGATATGTCCAACCTAAGTAAGCTGGGCTATACCTGCCTTAAAAAGTACAGCCAGCTAGGACTGTGGGCTGCATGGTAGCTGAGAGGTACATGGCAAGAAGAAATATGGATGAGCATTTCACGCTGTTCTTGCTGACCTCCCATTTTCTGCTGCTGACTGCTGGGCTCTGGGTAGGAGCTGCAGGACACCTGCTGCTGTTCTCTGTACTGCAAGCTGAACTCAGCCTCCTGGAGCTAGTGCAAAATACCCTCAGAGCTTCCTCCCTAACACAGACTTTTGGAGGAGGACTTTTTCTGAATGAAATAAAGGGGGGTTGAGTGTTTGGTTATTTTACAAAATCTCTTTGAATTTCATTTTGCAGAGCAGACCTAAAAAGCAAAATGAAGAGAGGTTTGCCTATTAATAAACTACATCCAGGTCCCAAAATCTGCAGTTACGAAAGAACTGGGGAGCTTGAGCTGTGTCTGGTGTCCCAACTGCTTATGATACTGTTACAAACAACAAACACGCTCCTCCCTCAAAAAAAAAGGGGGGAGAAGAAACCAACCCCCAATAACCTATTTACAGCAGGCCTATGCTGAGTATCTAACTTCCTTGTAAATTAATCTGGACAACTTCCCAGATAACATATCTGTCCCTCTAATTCCTATCTCAAGGATAAAGTTGATCAGAGAAGAACTGTAGAGGACTGGTGAGTTATTCTCTCTGTTTATCAGGGTAGCACCTGGAGGTGATCTGATCTTCCCGCCTCCTCAAAAAAATAAATCTGTCTTCCCTTGGCTAGCTCACAAATCTGCACTCAAACCCTTCTGTGCCAAACATGTGCAGGTGTACAGTATGTGTGTTACTACTGAGCCATCTGCAGCCTCCCCTGCGTGGCAGTTGTTTTACTTTGGAGTTCCTTTCCCAACCAAATGGAAGTCCACAGACAGTTTCAATAGCACAAATTAAGAAGCTAATGCTTTCTCACAGTGAGATCAACTTTGCCTGAGCTCACGTTGCAGGAACAGGAGATGTTTTCTTTCATCTTGCTTGTCTCAGTAAAGAAAATATATGACAGGCAAAGGAAGAGATATTGTAGGGTCCACCTTTATCCCTCACACAGGGCATTTGTGCACAGACAGTCCCACTGAAGGAAAAGAAATGCTAAGGATTAATTTTCACACCAAAGGATTTTGGTCAGCTGGTCTGAGAGCACTGAGGATATGCCCACCCCCAGAGCTGGCCTCCTCAGCAGAACTACCCTGGATCTCAAAATCACACTGAGCACCCACTGTCAGATATATAAGGCATCCCAGCTTCCCACTCCTCTCCTAGAAAGCACTGGCTTCTCCCCCAGAATAAGCCATTTCCTATCTCTAGCCTCCTTAGATTGTGACATGCTCAGCATTACTGTGAGAAAAAAAAATGCAGCCCTTTTGTTTGTAAGGGAAGGAAGACAGTACTGTATCCATGAAATTGGGAATGTCACCATTTTCCGGTTGTCCCAGTTGGTGCAACAGAAAGCATCAGTGTGCCCTCCTGTTTTTCATAAACCTCAGGGAGCTGTCAGCCAACACGCTGAGCCGGTGAAATTGATGGCTAACTAGATGAACAAAAGTGCACTTTGGGGACCTCCCCGTAGTCTGTCGTTCACTAATGTTGTCCTCCCCTTGACTTCCGTGGGCTTCCCAGGGAGCCAGCTGTTCCCCACATGCAGGTCGGCAGCTATGTTGCATTTGTGAGTGTAGGCACAGCTGTGAGTGGTGAACCAGAAACAGGTAGAGAACTTGTCCTGGTACCAGCAGGAGATAGTATGGATGATGAAATCTGGAGGCTTCCCACAGCGTCTAAGCACTTCTGCCTAATGTGGCTTTGGACCCCAAAAGCTATGCCCAACTGAGTACCAGGGGCCTACAAATAACATGCTCTTAAAAATCCCAAACAAACACTGAGAAGCTTTCAGCCCTACTGAGCAGATTCTTTGTGTAACATTTTCAGAGATTTCGTCCTGAGAACAGGCAAATAGACACCTGTCCACACCCACAGAGAGAGGTGGAAATTGTGACTGGATGAACAAATTTTTCAAGGCCAGGCTGGACAGGGCCTTGGGTGACACGGTTTAGTGTGAGGTGTCCCTGCCCATGGCAGGGGGGTTGGAACTAGATGATCTTAAGGTCCTTTCCAACCCTAACTGTTCTATGATTCTACGAAATCAGTGTCTAAGTGCTTCAAAAGAAGTGTTACCTGAGTTAGCATAATCCACTTCTGCTCCTCACAATTTCAGGAGCTTTTTTTATTTGCATGTTTTCCATTCTTCTGTGTGGTTCTGTACTTTAGCAGGAGGGACAAAAGATGGGTTAGACCACATCATTTGATCATTTGATGAAAAGGAAGAAGTTCAGGATGTGGAATTTCTGCATATCAGCAGGAGAAACATGTCAGCTCAGACTTTTCTGGACTGAAGTCAGAATGTTTAAAATTTAAAACCAAGCCACACAGCAAAGGTGTGCTTTCCCAAAGAGTCTAAAAGTGACCCCCCAAAATCACTGAGACCCTCCCTTGTTTGTGTCATGTAAATAATCTGGAAAGCATAATATTTAATATAAGGAGTCAAGTGTTTTACATAAGGTTAAATTGCATCCAACTGTATACTGCACTTGTAGAAAGCCTGCCTGTGTTTGCTTGAAACAATACAAAGAGCCTCAGCCAGTGTTTCTGGTGAGTGGAAGACCTTTGATTCTCCCAGTGCCTACAAAGTACTGTCTGCATCTCTGATAAAGTCACTGTTGTCTCCAATTCTGAGAAGGCACTTACGGTTTCTTCAGTCCTAGTTTGTATTCTCTTTGCTTTTGGCCTTTTCTCCCCCCTCCTTCCTACTTCTTCCACTCCTCCCATCCCCAGCTTCCTTTTATATGTTAGTGCCTAAAGAGAACAGGAAAAGCAAGAAAAGTAGCCCCAAACTGACATTCAGTTATTATAGGAAGTTTTTGTAACTGCATTTTATAAGTTTTGTTGTGTGTTCCTTTTACTAAAAAGATTTACTAATCCCCCTGGAATGAAAATGATTCAGGAAGCGTCAGTTCAAAGTTATTCAGAGAAGTAATTAGCAACCTTAGCCAGCTCTTAGAAATACCAATTTAGGCCAAATCCTTGTGCACAAAACTTTCTAGTTACTTATTGTGTCTGCAATGCGGACACAGCCTGACCTTGGATAGATACTGGGTTCACCGTTTGTCTCTACAGGCAAACAGCCATTAATCTAGTATAAACATCAATATTTTTGTAAAATATAATCTTCCCCCATCATCACTTTATCACTTTGTGATGTACAAAGTCTTAAACTTAGTTAAACTCACCACATACATTGTTTGTCTTAAGTACGGTTGTTTTCTGCAGCAATCAGGTGTTATTCACACAGAAGTTCTTGACTGTCCTTGACTCTGCCTTGAAAGGGAACACACCCTCTGTGAAGCAGAGATGCAAGAGTAAATATTTGGCACTAGTATGTTCCTTTCGGACCTGCTTCCTCTGTGCATGGTCAAAGATTTTATTTTAGTGAAAGTATTGTATTCCTTCCAATGAACCTGAACACTCAGCTGTCTTACTGACATCAGTCTGGCAGTTTCTGTGTGAATGACTCTAGGTGTCATTCCACCTAGAGGAACTGTCCATAAAAGCGAGCAGTGGCATCAGTTTCCAAACAGACTGAACACAACGACTTGTCTTACATATAAAGCACTTTCCAGCCTGACAGTTGTCAAAGTGCCTGTCTTCCAGTGTGTACTGTGTATTTTGTTTTCATTCTTAAGTGAACTCCATTCAAAGCACTGATATGCATGCATACTGTGTGTGGAATCACCTATGAAAAGGATCCTGTGCTTCCAGCCTTCCCGGGTTTCATGGAAGCTGCTCTCATTTGCATGTACAGAAGAAACCAGCCTGGGCTCAACAATTTTATCCTTGCCCCAGAAGTTCTCCCTTTTAAGTTCCAAGGGTGAAAGATAGCCATGCCTTGTTTAAGGGCTATATTACTGCATTTTGCAAATGTCAGGAACTGAAAGCTTAGCAACATTTGGGAAGCCAGAGCATTACTTTAATGGAAGAAATGATCAAATTAGCTAAAGAAACCTCACTATGACAAATGCCATCCTGGCTGAGCAGTTTACAATTTACTACCACAGAAAGAGCACAGAGGAAGGTAAATACTGACAAAAGAGCGTTCTTTTCCAGGCAAACTGCTTTTGAGATGAATGTCAGCTCCTTACCTTATAATGAGACATATCTATAAATCCTTTATGTGAAAGGTTAATAGGAGCTGGCAGTCTCTGACTTGTGCGGTTCATTCAGTGCTACAAGGAAAGAACCACAGGCAGCACATGGCAGAAATGAGCCTAAGTGCCAGAAGTCAAAACTGGTATCTCCCACAGTGATTAGACGGCACATCTGATATATGCTAAAGCAGGACGACTGACAAATAGCTACTATGTGGAGGTGGCAAGGTCTTATATATATAGTAACTACTTTGGCTGCCTAGAACCGAGCCATCCCATATGTTTTTGAAGAAGTCCTAAAAACCTACAGCCAACCACTGTAATGAATTCAGGGGGTAGTTTAATGGAAATCTCAAGAAGGAATGTAATTAGATGAAGTCAATTAGGCTGCTTGGGGATTTCTAGCTGCTGTTGTTGCTATCTGGGAACCCTAATAGGACGATTAGGATTAACTGAAATCAGCCTGATTGATTAGGGCATATAAACCTACATATGCCAAATTCCAGGGGGACAGCGTGTTTGAGCTTGAATCCATCTGGAGCTATGAGTCAGGAGGATGAGTTTACTTTTCTGGCCTTGGAGAAAGCGACAGATCAAGACTAGATACACACAATACAAGCAAAGCCAAGCAGTGACAGAGAAAGGCTGCGAGGGAAAGGACTGATTTTATCTGTTACGGCACTATGTGTGAAGGCCATCCAGTCTATCCTGAGGAAGTGAGATTAATACTAAGCAGATCTTTTCCTTAGAAAAAAACAAACCAGGAATGTGTGTGTAACAAAATACATCTACATCTTCTTTGTACAGCTTTTTAGGCACAAGTCTTTACTCAGTATGGCTGTGAAATTTCCCAGGATGTCGAAATCTTGTTATTACTACAGTTCTCTTAGTTCCAGAGCCAAATTTGAAAATGTGAACTTAAAAGTGCATGAAAAAACTGTCAGTGAGTAAATCCTCATGCTTTCATGCTTCTGTGCTACGGGGTCAAGCACACTCATGCTTATTTGCATACATTTAAAATTCAACCTATGCTATGCATGGGAACCCCACCTGCAACCTGCTTTAGAGGACAACTGAGTTATCTTGGCTGTATTTGTTGCAGAGAAAGATCCTTACGACCACAAAAGTATTTCAGGAATAAAGGCTGGGGCGTGTGTTGGGGGGAAGCAGAGAGAAGGGGGGAACAAAAGACCAGCTCTCTCTATTCAAAGAAGCTGCTCTAAAGCAAGGTAAAGCAGCCCAGGCAGAAGCTTGAGGGATCTGATCCCAGTCATTACCACTCATGTGAGGGAGAGGATATGTCAAGGGTAGGGAATGTCTTGGGGGACCTGCAATATGGTAACTCACTTTCAGCTAAGTGGAGAACAACAGCTTTAGCTGTACAGTTTAATAACAGGCTAGGCCACTTTGTGCACCGGCAGGGCTGTTAATGCACAGTTGTCTGCCTTTCATTGTTAGGAGAGGAACCCCGCAGTTCCCACTTGACAGCCAGGAGTAAAATTATTTTGCCACTAACATTTCTCTTCGGCACGAGACAGTGGGGTTGCGCATTGCACTCATCCTGCCTGCAGCCCTCTGCACCTGCAGCTCCCTGCTCACAGCACAGGAAGGTTCCCATGGGCTTGGAAGCAAGGAATTTTTGCTTTCCTCCCCCGGCTCCCATGCTATTCAGCTCTATTTGGGTGGCATACCCGCCTGTGTACCATGGCTGCCAGCTGTGGAGTGCTGTGCAGCATCCTGGAGTGCCTCCAATGGTATTTTGAACAATTAGTAACCAGCCCGGCATGATCATATCCTAATGAATTACTGAACTGTTTTCTTCTGGTTGAATACTGTGCTAAATGCTGAAAGAAAGTGGACACCTGCAGATTGTATTGGCCAAGACCTGTCAGTGAGAATTTGCCTGAGTTAGGACCACAGGACTTGCCTCAGCCCTTCCCAAATATGTCCTATATTGACCTTAATATTGTTAATTTCTCTTGCTGTTTAGAAAGTATGTGTCACATAAGCATCACGCTGCAATTCAAAGGAACAGAGGCCCTATCATAACACCAAATGCCACAATCACTACATGGTACTTCCTTTAGTTACCTGCTGACCCATGAAAGCATTTTTCTTCCATTAACTGTGCTTTATTGGGAAATGATGGGGAGCAGAGGATTTTTCCCAGTACTGCCAACTTGCCCATATTATTAATAATCCAGCTCATGTAGTCACAAAGCCAGTGTAAATCTTCCAAGAGAAAAGCCATTATCAAAAATAGATTACTCAGAGAAAAATGTCTGAATTTATCCAATATTTTTTTTGCATCTCTTGCTTATTTTGCCTCATCTTATCAACATACTAATTTGATTGTTTATAAAATTTATAAAAATTTACTCTGGAAATAATTTTAATGAAAGCACTTGCTTCACTGAGAAATATTGTATAATATTTCCAACAACAATCTTAACATAAAATTTGGTAAAAATAAGGAAAAGGAATCTCCTTTGAATTCTGCTCAGCAGAAACTATTTTGCTATCACTCCCAACAAGTCAAGCAGCTTTTCTCCTTTTCATAAATGTTTCATATCTATGGCTCTGATTCTGTGGTAGGTGTAATCATATAGGTAATTCTTTCAGCAAAAGAGATCACCTCTGACAGCAGATACTAGTGTGTTTTCTATAACAAACCAGTTACTATTGACTGGGGCATCTGCTAACAAAGATGATGTTGTTCTTTGTGTTGATTTTTTTGTGTGCTATAATTCTATTTTTTATTAAATTGTTTTATTGCACCTGGCCTGCAGGAAGATTTTATCTGTATCAGAAATGGCTTGACTGTTCATTTTTATTCTAGTTTAAAAAAACTAAAATCACCATATTTCTGGTAGTTAGTCCCATTTTTCTTCACAATCAATCCCAGTATCCAGACAATCCTGGATAAGCAAGAGATACTGCAGGCAGCACTTGCTTCTATAGCTAGACCATTTCACAGCTTATTTCATTTGCTAAGTTTTCACAAGATTTGATAGAAAGTCTGTGAAACTTAGGGGAAAAATACAGGATTGTTTTTCACATGGTGGCATTTGACCAAACAGGAGGGAGGAGGAGGGGCAATGGGAAAGTCAAAAGCGCAATAGAGGCTGGAAATTCTTGAACAGATGTAGCAGGTGTAAACATGATTCCTTATTTTGGTTCCTGGATTTAACATCCTCCTACAAGACTTCCATGTGCTCAGAAAAAAGGTTATATGTGCAGATGGTAAACTGCTAAAATGCCCAGAAGGTTCAAAGTCATCTGCACTTGTGAGGACAGGGAGAATTTCCCATCATCTGACTCACAGGTGTTTAGAGCACTCTGCATTAGAGGCAGGTTCGGCAGTGCTTCTCTGCTTCAGCAGATGCCTTAGGTTGTGTGTTAGAAACATGCAGGCTCTTTTTCTCATGATGTCCAAGCGGCTAAGAACATTAGGAGAGCTCCCTGGAGCAAGGAGGTGGGGAGAGACTTTTTGGCATGTGGTCCACACATTCATTACAAATTGAGGCTCTGGGCTGTTGCTGTCCCTGGGCTGCTGCTCTCTCTTCCTGACACATTGCGCTGCCTCGGGTCACTGCCTCACTGCTTGCCTGCCCATTGTAGTTTTGATCATACATTCCCTTTTGGCACAGGATGATTATTTTCTGCATTCTGCTAGGTCCTCTTCCCGTTTGTCCCTATTAGTCCATGGCCAGCACAGGAACGAAAAGAAGCAGGTGTCTTAAATGCTTGGCTGACATGCTGGAATGGGGATGCACCGGGGACAGCTCTGACTGCATGAGTACCGCTCGCAGCATGTTCTGACCAGCTTCACTCAGCACTAGCAAACAGCGAGAAAGCATGAGGCCTGCCCCCAAAAGCCTCGCTCGTTATTAATAATAAGCATACCTGTCAGGTCTTGTGTGGTGGAAGGTATGATGATACCACCACCAGGTGGGCAAAAGGATGGGCGCTGCCTCCACAGGTTTGCCCTCAAACCAGGATTGCCCTGAAGGCTCCACTCAGTCCATCCCATCTGCCTCCACCACAGTGTCCAGCTGAGGCCACTGCACTACTGTGTCAGATGTCCCCATTGCTGTGATGGGCTGACTAGCACTTGGGACTCCATGTCTTTGGCCAGATCCTCAGCTAGTGTAAATTGGTTATGTCAGCTTAACAGCTGGCCTTCATGCCAGCCAGCCTTCACCAGCATCACTCCAAATATGCTGCAGGGTCAAAGAGAGCCTCTCAGGACCTCCCTGAGGAGCAGCTGGCTCAATCCAAATCTAGGTGAGATGTAATCTGTGCTGATGGAAAGAGAAAAAGTAGTCAAGGTACCCACTACTACTTCCTCCCTCCCCAGCACCCCACTGGTTTTGCTAGAATTCTAAGTAGGTATCAAATCCATCTGCTGGACTCATACTCTAGAAAGGGGATGAACAGCAAGGTAGCAAACTTGTGGGTGACACGGTATTATTTATGGTAGTAAAAACATGACACATGACAAAAAAACCATCTCATGATACTGAGTAATCGGGTGATAAAATGAAGGAGGAATTTCAGCGTAGATATGTGTACTATAATGAGCAAAACAGACAACTTTACATACAGAGCCAAGGGTACTGGACTAGCTGTTAGATCTGAGAGATTAAATCCTTGAAGTGCTATGAAATCTAGATATATTTACGAAAATGCCAGATCCATCCCCAGCTGCATTCAAAAAGGCAAATAAAATTTTAGGATTTAGTATGGAAGGAACAAAACCGAAAACACTGCTACGTCCTCGTATAAATGCATCTGATATGCCTACATCCTGACGTCCAAGCCCACTAGCTCAAAAACAGTAATGATGGAGCCAGAGGAAAGTCCAGGATGTGGGATGGCTATTGTATTAGGATTTCAAAATAGATTAGAAGTATCTGTCTGAAAACTGAAAATGTGAGTGGGATGTGAAAGAAGTCTACAAAATAATGAATGGCACCAAGAAGGCAAATAGGGAATGATTGTAATTGACTCTCATAACAAGAGAGCTAGGAGCATCAGATAAAATTATTAGGTGGCCTGTTCAAAACAAACAAAATAAGGGCTCTTCTTTTACACCCTGCTTTTTTGGAGCGTGCCACTAATTGTCACAGGATGCTGCAATGTCAAAAATTGATATGAGTTCAAAAAGCAATTACACAAATTCATGGAAGCAAAAATCCATCAAGGGCTATTAAATTTAAAGATACCACATCTGTCTCAGGGAAGTCCCTGAGCCGCAGCTTGCTGGAGTTTGGGACAGCATGCCAGGGAACTATCACTGCGTGCTTACCCCTCTCTTATGCTGTTCCCCAGGCATCAGCTGCTGTTTGAGACAGGCTATTGGACTGGATGGACTTGTCTCAACCAGCATGGCTGTTCTTGTGTTTGGATGCCAGGAAATTAATTTTTCCACATCCAGTCTGTCGGAAATGATGCCCTTTCTTTCATACAAGGACTTGGGTAGGATGATTCGTGAATTTGTTATCTCTTGATTATTGTAATCACCTGTAATGGGACTTGAAGTCTGAGGCAACACAGACGTTATTCAGAGCAGACGTGGTAGTACTCTCTACAGCATGAATAAAAGCAAGGGGTGTAATTTTCGCTGGCTCTTAGGGCCCTTCCTCTGCCCCCACCATGCTAATTCCAGACCTAGTGCTCAGTCTTCAAGGCCTGAATAGACAGGGCTTCACTGGTAACTAGAAATTCACCTATCAGAAAACTCTGAGGCATGCTTTGAAGTGCCACATTCGTGGGACCGCAGCAAACTGCAGCAGCTTATGACAGCCTAAAACCTCACGAGCAGCCTGTCAGACAACAAATCTTTTCTTCTTTATGTATTTACAATGTAGATATATTCTAAGATGAAGCCTACTCCTCAAGCTTTTCGGCACCCACCAATGCTTATAACTGCGACTGATTCCTGTGGTAAGCAGCTTCCTGATGCTCTCAAACACACGAACAATGGGTCGCAGATACCCTTTTTTTCTGCAGAGGCTTGTGTCTCCTTTGCACTGCACTGGCTGAGGCGAAGATTGAGAGCTGCGGCATGCTTCCAGCGCTTGACGAGTCACCACGGTACACACACCAGAAGGTCGGCCTTTTTTGTCCATTATCTTCAATGGCAGCACGGCCGCAGAGCCCCGATCCTGCACTTCACAGGCGTGCAAAGTGCACGACGATCTAAATTTGCCTGCAGGAAGACTGGATTAACCAGCTTTTCAGGGGAAATCATATTTGAGCTAATGGGCCCCATGTGTTGGTAGCTGTGGTTTGAGGTAGCTAAGGTTATTCCAGAGCCTTCTGCCTTTCAAAGGGGGATGGCCATGCAATGATCACTGCTGAATTTAGTATTATTATTATGACTGCTATAACACACGCTGAATCAGGGAGTGACCGCCTGGTTTGAAAGAGCAGCCATGAGACTCCCGAACCCCTGTGCCGATGGAGCTCAGTGCCAGCCCCCGGCTGCCACCTTGCTTTCCTGGTGGGCACTAACCCTCCTGCGGGAGGCACGGATCCCCTCCTTGAGGACCCGCACCTGGAACGACCATTAGCTACTCCGCGGGTGCAGCGGTGGCCGCGCTTCACGCACCCCACCGCGGGAGCTGCCGGGCCGCGCCGAGGCAGCCCCCCTGAGGCCGGTCTCCCCGCGCCGCCGCCGCCCGCTCCCCGCCGCCCCTAGGGGGAGCCCGGTGGCCGCTGGCCGCTCAACCGCCGCCTTCGGGGTCGGGGGTGTCGTCCAGCGCCATTAACGCGGTTCGGGTAGCAGCGGGCCTCGACAGGCAGGTTGCTGAGGAGGGCGGTCCGGTGCTTCACCCTCACCCCGCGCTCTCATGAAGGCGGGAGGTCTGCGGAGAAAGCTCTGCTTCAGCCTCCTTGCAGCGAACGCCCCTCCTTGCCAGCGGTTTCAAGTACACAGCGTGACAGTTCTTACTTGGCTTTTACTTGTTGAGGACCTGGGTATTGTTTGAGGGAGGAGGGATGACACTAGGGAAGCAGCAGAACATTCCTCTTCAGTTTTCTGAATGTGGTGTGTGGGTTGAGTGTCTGTGTTTCCCTCCTCCCCCAAAAGAGGTTGCAGACTCATACCACTTCAGGTCTTTAATCAGGTCTTGCCATACCATCGTGGGGCAGGTAAATACTGTATGGAGGGTAAACTGTTTAGTAGCTGAAATATGCAAGTAATTAACAAGTGTTACGAGACAGGTTTGCTCAGGTAGTTGAGTTAGCGTACTGGGACATGTTCTGCCACTGGGGAAGCTGGGATGGGGGGGGATTGTCGCTAGGTTATGGCGGGAGCCCCAGCAGAGCCATGCCTGGAGCCAGCCCTGCTCTGATCCTAGCTCCTCAGAGCCTCAGGACTCAGCTTTACTTGTTAACATTTTGTGGGGGAGGTCTGTTGTGGGTAGGGCTGGGATGGACAAAGGTAGCCAGCAGCTCAGAAGTTCTATAGCCAGCACAGAAATAACAAGTGATTTAAAACACAGAGTTTATTTTATTCTAAGGTGACTGCACACCAGTGCCTGGCTCTGTGGAGAGCAGAGTAAGTGGGGATTATTGAAAAAAAAAGTGATCTGTCAGTTTATGTTTTTCCAGAAGTTATGTAGGGACTGTCAGCTCTTAGAGCCAAATCTTGTGTTTGGCACATTCAGGAGCATGAGGTATTCTGGAAACGGGTGAATGGGTGCAGGCACAGGACGGCTACACACGGAGGCTCTGTTTTGCTGTGGCACAAGTGTTTCAGTCCTGCTGTCTGACACTGTTGACTGCTCACAGTCAGTGTTGGGAAAGGGGTTTTTTCCCATAGATGATAGACAGACATCCCAAAGAGCCTCAAAGTGGCAAAGCAGATGTACAGAGCAGCCCTGGACTGGCGTATTTCACTTCCCTGCAAGAAACTTTAGCATGCAGATGTGATGAATTCATGCAGTGGCTGTGTTGACATTTTGATCTGACTGCACTGATTCAGCCTGTTGCTGTTATGACCTGGCAGTGCTGCCTCCCTTATCAAAAGAGTACATCTCACTGACTGAAGAGCTGTTTGCAGGGAGGTGCTCAGGCCCTGGCAGGATGTGTGGCAGGGCATGTGTGACATCCAGAAAGCTATGCCCCAGTAAGGAGGCTCTTTCCACTAGACACAGGAGCTGTTCAAACACATGCAACTACTGACGAAATAGCAAAGCAAAACAAACTCTCTGAGACAACCAGTGGTAGTTTGTTGATTCGGGCTGGATTATGTAACCTGGAGAGCAATATTCAGCTGATGAGCTCTATTTTAGAATCATAGAATCAACTGGGTTGGAAACTACCTTTAAAATCATCAAGTCCAGCCATTACCTCAGGACTGCCAATTCCACCACTAACCCATGTCACTGAGGGCCTCGTCTACATGGTTTGTGAACACTTCCGAGGGACGGTGATTCCACCACTTCCCTGGGCAGCCTGTTCTGTGCCTGAGCACCCTCTCTGTGAAGAAATTGTTCCTAATATCCAGTCTAAACCTCACCTGGTGCAGCTTGAGGCTGTTACCTTTTGTCTGTTAGTTAGTTGGGAGAAGAGAGCGCTTGTTAATTGGGAGAAGAGACCAACCTCCACCTCACTACAACCCTCCTTTCAGGTAGTTGTAGAGAGAGATGAACTCCCCCATGAGCCTTCTTTTCTCCAGACTAAACAACCCCAGTTTCCTCCGCTGTTCCTCATAAGACTTGTGCTCCATACTAGCTTCGTTGACCTTCTCTGGACCTGCGCCAGCATTTCAATGTCTTTCTTGTAGTGAGGGGCCCAGAACTGAACAAAGTATTCAAGGTGTGGCCTCAGATGCTATTTTGATTAAGTATACCCTTATCTTAACCCTGAGGAAAAGCAATCCCTCCTGCAACACTGCATCCTTTTTGACATGCCTCTACTCATCTGTCACAGCTACAGGTATGATGACAATGGTAAGACCCAAATATTCCCTACCTTTGCAGAGGGATGACGATTGCGTTAGTATTCTTTCATAATAAACTCTAATCATCGGCAGACAAGTTACAATCAAAATTTTTTTCCGTACTCAGCCCCACTGCTGGTTCAAGTAGTGTATCATTAGAATGATTGGATAACAAATTCATGTACAATGCTGAAATTAAACTTGACCTGTCTAATCATACCATAAATAGCTATTGGAGGGTGTGGGGGGGTTTGTCTTAAGCTGTCATCCACACATCCAATCTGAAATGTGTTGGCATTGTAGTTGTAGTTGCTGAGAGGAGGAAATATTAGCAGAAAAGGTGCATGGAATATCAAGATAGACAAGTGAGTTATCTTGTACCTGAATAATGCGCTTGTTTAGGAATATCCCTGTGGAAAAAAAATCCAGTGTATTTGGCATCTGGGAGGCTGAAGATGAATGCTTCATGCAGAACTTCTGTGATTGTTTTGGCATAACTTTGCAAAAAGCTAGCTGGTTAGGCCTGCCCTTGTCAGTGTTTGTCAGCAGTTACAACAGTCACCAAGAGACAATTCACCCCTCTGTATGCAGAATAAGATACAGCTGTCCCCTCTCACACACCACTCTTGGGTGGTGAGCATTGTACAAGGTCAAACAGCTCTCTACAGAGCTATAGGAAAGACATGGGAAAGCACAATAATACTCTGTCAGAACAATTAACATAAATAACCTATACACCACATGAAAGTGTAATAAAAAACAAAACAAGAAACTTCTTTTCAGCTTCTTCTAAAGCTGTTATCCAAATTCTGTAGCACAGAGTGTGGTGGAACTGATTAATCTTAGTGCTTTGTGAGGGAGTTCACTGGAGGTTTGCAACAACACATTTTATTGATGAAGTCTTTGCCCAGTAGGTTAAGTGTGAGAGAAGTGAAAAAACAAGTGAGAATTCACCATGTTGTGGTGGTTTTCGGTGATTCTTTTAATGTACCTCATTAAAAAAAGGGAAGGTAGGATGAAACAGAGATAGGAGACTGCAAAATCTGTCCCAATGTTATGATATATAATATCTTAAAAATACCTGTGAATTAGCGTAAGTGCATAATGCATAGTAAATGCACAATTTGGCCTGGTATGTTACTCTAAAAGAAAGTGTTAAGACTATAAGCTAATATTCCATGTAGTACACAAAAAAAAAAAAAAACAAAACAGAAAATATGGTTGGTAGCAAGATCAGCAATCTACTACTGAAAGTCTTTGTTATCTTTGTAGCTGGGGAAAGTTTAAGGTTTATATTTTACTGGCAATAGTTAAGGAAAAAATATATATATTTAATTTAGGCAAAATAAAAAAATAAGAATTTTGAAAGTATAATTCAGAGATGAGAAGGATTCCTTTTATTTTTTTGATTTCAGTGTTCTTTTAAAAATATTAAGGGTAATTTCTATTTAAGAATTACTAGTAGTGACAGATAAGGATAATGATATCCATTTAGGATAACTGTCTTTTTTCCTAGTACAGAGTATCTCCCATTTATGTTGTAATGCTCAGACTGTCAATGTTACTTCACTACAACTCAAATAGAAGATATATGAGAATTACAGCTGTTTTGGTACTACATAGCAGGAGCCCTTATTGATGTGACAGTAAAATGAAACCATTTTTCAACTGTTCTATTATCACATAGGTAAAATAATAGCACATATGCCATGAGCTATATATGAACATGTGAAGACATTGTGGACGGGTCTGTATAAAACTTAGACATTACAATAAAGTTTTAAATTAGCCTTTAAAATAGCAATCAGATTTTACAAATATGTGTAAGAGCACTATCACCAGAGCACTATCACCAGGAATCTTTGTCAATAAGAGATCCCACTAGTTCTTGCTATACATGGGTTTTGAAAGGAATGGGTGATCTGCCTAAATTTGCAGACTCCCTCCCCAAGCAGCCTCCAGATGAACTGTGGCTGAAAGGTTGCTGTGTCTGGTTACTGGTTTGCAGACTATGTGTGATGGTCTGGATGTCCCGGTAGACAGGCTTCCATATCCATACTTGAAAATGTACTTAGGGAAGAAGGCTGAGGAGAAGACACATGCCTAGCACAGATTTTAGGCTTCTCCTGGGTATCAGGTAAGCGCTAGGGTTACCATTCCTCTGTTCCAGGTTCAAGCACTGTTACGCAGAACCAAAACTCAGCCCATGATTTCTGCTTGACTTCAAAGACCAGCGAACCATGGAATCTGCTTTCAAACCTCTCTGTGCTCTGGACTATTGCTGTTGTGTGCTCTCAGTCACTTCCTGTCTTTGGTTATTTCACCAATGGAACATAAAAAATAAAGTTTAAAATGATTTCCATAAAAACAGTGTGTCCAGTCTTTAAAACAGTGTTTTTTCACCTTCTTAAAACAAATAAATAAATAAATTGTGGGTGAAGTAAGTATAAATCTTTGCGTGGTCAGTTTACACCCACAGGCTGACAGTAGGCTTGCTTCTTGTGGTTGCCTTTCACAGACCTCCCTTAGAAGTAAGCTGTAGAGCAGGAATCTGCAATGTGAAGGTAGAAAAAAAATGCTTCAGTGTAATGAGACATTACTGGAGACTGAAGATATGCAGGGGTTCCCATCTTAGACCAAGCAAAACTACATTGCTGGCAGGCTACATCCAGCAAAGAATTTTTTCTTCCATTAATTATTTAGAGTACACACTGCCTTTTCAGTATAAGATATGCACAGGTCCAAGCTAAATAGTTTCAGTCACTAGGGCCTCCAAGTAATACCTTGATGCAAATGTTAAGCACTCATAATAAGGCTGTAACTACAACTGGTTTCCCATTTGCTAGATGCAGATACTCAGACCTTATGTTCCTAGAGGACACATTGGACATAATACAGAGCAGATGATGAGCCTGGATTTGTTAGGTGTGGAATGAAACAGAGTAACGCACTTAAGTGAATGAATTTCAAGTGTGACCAATAAAAATAAGCTTCTTATGTAAGTATTTTGAATATATTTGATGCTAGCAAGATGAGAAATCATCTGCCTTAGAAGTTAGCCATTGCAGAATGAAACCTGCTGTGGACAGAAGACTTGTAATTTTCTAGGTAAAACTGAATTCAGTTCCAGGAAGAATGTACACGAAACATAGCTATCTTGACAACTGCATTCAAAGAGCTACTGAAGGTGGGAGCTGTGTGAATAAAAAGCCTGAAACCATAAAAGCAGCACTCTGAATCTAAGGTAAAAAAGCTCTAAATTACTGGGATTTGTCACAACCTGTCAGTTTATTAGCAAATGCTTCTAAATGAGGATTAGGAACAAAATATCAAAACTTTCAAGAGTGCCATGATGGGACTATTCTGAAAAAGGAGAGAAAACATGCACCACGGGACTGGAGTTTCTAGGACTTTTGTTAACGATCTTCAGAAGGATGTAGACAGCAAAGCAGATAGCAAGCAGTCAACGTCAGCTTTTCAAAACAGTAATTGATTTTATGATATGGAACCAGAAAAACCTTTGCAGTGACTTTCTGAGGAAACTTTTTAGTCAGGAATAATAGCTAAGCAAAAGAACAAGGAGCTGATTCTGGTCTACACCTTGCCTTTTGTTTAGAAAGTTTAAAATGCTACAGTCAAATTGGAATTTTCCTTTCCCAAAGGGATGTGTTAATATTTTACTTCCAAGGATAGGCATGACTACATGTGGTGGCGACAGACTATGCAGCCAAACCTAATGTTAAGGGGTCACAGCCATTGATTCAGAAGGCTTTTGGCCTGTGGGTTAAACAAGATGTAGCTTTAACTGAGTGTCAAGAATACTGATTAACAGCAGAAAGTTGCTTATGATGTCTGAATTACCCAATTAGCAAAAGCAAAACAGAGGATAGACCACTGAATAAAAACCTGGGACTAGATCACTCCTAACAATGCTGAGGATAGGATTTCTTGCATTGGATGAAGTCCTGAGGCAAGTCCCAGGACAGTTTGTTGAGAAAAACAATGTTTAACCACTGCAAACATTAGTTCAGCAGCAAGTAGTGTACCTGACAGGGAGAAGGGTGTAGAGGTGAAGGAAGGAAGGAAGGAAAGAAGGAAGGAAGAAGGTACCTATCTGGCCTTTTTAAACATGGTGGAGCTTTAAACTAATCCTGACAGCTTGTTTGCTTTTGGCACAAAGGACATCCTGACCTGATGCATTAATTTTGTCAATCAAATGCTACCAGTTAGGTTAGGACTGGGGGAAACTACCTGCCAGGGTACATGGCAGGCTTAACCCAAATGCCATAAACAGAGGAAGAACACAGGCAGGAGGCAGCCAGCAGGCAGGAGGGTGAGGATGCAGTGAGCTGTGCAGCAGCTCACCACAGGGTTTCTGCACAAGCCTGAGGTCACAGGGCTCTTACCGCTTGCACTGGGAAAGAGCTGAATGCATGCACAGTGGCTGGGTAGGAAAGCAGTGGATGAGACAGTACCTGTCTCCCATGTGGGTAGTGGTCACAGATGAGGGGGATGGGGATATTGATTACCCTAAATGCCATGTCTGTCCTCCTCAGATGATGTGTGGCTAAGCAGGCCAGTTAGTACGATGGGGCCAGAGGCAGCTTGTCACTCCTGCGGACACTATTCCACTTCGCTAAAGTGCTTCAGGCCATGCTACAACCTGTGTTTTTCCCCTCTCCAGCAAGTGCCCTAAGCCCTTCACTAAAGTTGTTCTCATGCTTTCTGAGTCAGTGAATATGCAAGCATTGCAAGCAAAGTGGAACAGATCCAAAAGGAGAGATTGAGTCAAAATGGCCTCATAAGGCAATCTCCTTGCATTTAGGGCACGCTTCTGAGGCTGCGGTTCAATGATGCAGTAAGTCCAGTTCCAGTGCTTCTCTTATGTGGCTAAATACATCTCAGCTAGATTTGTATTGCAGGTGCTGACACTGGGTTCATACTGGTTCCAAAAATGTTTTTGGGTTATCTTCAACACCCAGTTTTATACTGACTGAGACTGGCTGTTGTCTTGCAGCTAGCAAAAGGTCAGTGTAAGGATAAAGACAGCATAATGATCAGTCATATGGCATGTTCAAGAGAAATAAAATGGAGTGCTCCCTCCGGCCTGGATCAGATCGGTACTGCTGGTAGATATACCAACTTGTACATTGATCCATAGATTCAGAGGCGAGAGATGTGCTCTCAAATCCTTGCTCTGAGAGTGATTGGGACAGAGAGCAATTATTGTGGAGCAGACCATTGAAGATACTTTCTTGAGAGGGAAGATCTTTTGTTGAGACTCTGATCAAGTGACTGTCAGTTTATTGAAAATGGAAGGAATACCTGTTGTCTCTTAAGTGGCAGTCTTACTAGAGTTTTTTGAACTATTGCATTCAAAGTTTTAAAAGGAAAATGGACACCCATCCCAATCCATTTTCCTCTTGTTCAGAACGGTTGTGGTTTTCAGCAGAAATAGAAGAAAATTTTCAATCCCAGATTCCATCATCTGCTGAGTACTCAGCGGAATCAAGCACTTTAGTTTACATACCATGTGTCTGTAACTGGATGCTGGATGCAGTACACTCTCCAGTGCTTGGAGGAAACTTGCCCTCTTTCTCAAAGGCTAAACCAAATGTATACTGCTCCCTGTATATCAGTTAAGAAATAATGGTCTCAGCAAAGGGCATTTCCTGGCGATTAATGACTGGCTGGGTGAGCGGATGGCTTGAGATTTTTAATTAAATGTGCAAGCTTCATCTGTTCCGGGATGTGAAATTCCATTTAAATTAGATTCTATTGAATTCAGAGGTTTTTCATGGTGTGAAGTTCACTGGTGCTGACAGATCCATGCCTCCCAGTTTAATGGGTGGCAGTGTCTCATCAGTGCCTAAGTATTACTGCTATGATGTGGCCAAAGAAACCCATTTGCTCTGCTGGGGCCTTCAGAAAATTTTGACTGGTGCGTCTGCGATAGTGAAGGAATTGGTTTCAAAGTTGTAGGTCTGTGAAGTCATACCAGAGGATCTTTTCCATTCAGAATGTACACTGAAAACCATGATGGCCCATCACCTATGTAAAGATTGACGACAGAGGTAGAGGGTGGTAGGAGATGGGATTATGGAAGGAATGATAAAAAGAAAGTATAGGAAAACCAGAGGTGGATCTTGCCTGAGAACAACTAGAAGAAGCTTTGTTATGTGTCAAATGGGCCCTGTTAGTAGCTGTGGCATAAACCCAAGATAAATTAAAGCTCCTTGAGTTTGTTTCCTTGAAAGCAAAAGAAGATGCAAGTGTTACAAGTTTTTGCTGTTGAAAATCAAAGATCTTTGCCCTTCCTGAGCAGAAGTTATGCTATATGCAACCTTTGTTCCAATCAAGGATAAAGCTCCAAGGGCCAGCAGCAGAACTGCTGCCAAAAGTGGTATTAGCTCAGTCAGGCCTGGACAGGAGACCTGTTGGTCACAGCAGAGATGGACTGAACCGAGAGCAGGAACACTAGTTACCTCTCTTTGGCATGAAAATGTCGCAACAGCTCCATCACATGCCTGCCTTTTTTTGCTGGGCTGGGCCATTACTTCTGTCTTTAGTTTGTCTGAAGCTCATGCATTATCTCCCTTTAGTAGTCATTAGCAAAACAAAAGCAGGATCAGGCCCTAAATTTATGGAAATTATATGCTGTCAAATCTGTTTAACTCCTCTAGGACTTTTTCACAACTTTATTATAGTTGCATCAGAGGCTGCTTTGTTAGGAAATAGTAACATATTTTCTGCTCCCCCACTTCATAGCACTACTGTACAGAAACTGATCTGACAGGGAGCAAAAATATGGTATTGGAAATAAATTTTGTGTTATGCTGAAAATCAGCCATGAAACCTCACTGAAGATGGTGGGTGAGAAAGCTTCCCTCCCCTAAGGAAAAGCCTAAGAACTACTTTCTTCGTGGCATACGCTCACTGGGAGCCTGGGAGCCACACTATACATGCTGCACCATACATGCCTGGCAGTGCTGAACTGTGGGGGCTGAGGCATTTCTCCAGGATCTAACTGCAGTGCTGGGGACAAGGTGCCATATGATGAAATGGAGCAGTTCAGAAAGTGACAGCAGAAACATCAAGGAAACAGACAGAGGAAGTAGAAAGGATACACCAGAGCCAGCAAGAAAAACCCTTGTAGCCTGACCCTGAGAGAAAGTTAAGAGAGAGAGAGCTTGTGTTGTGGCTCGTGTTGTGGCTCAAAAGAAGCTTGAAAGTGTGAAGAGAGAAAACACTGCTTATTGTTTTGACTCCCGCTGTGCCCAGAGTAACAGGACGTTGGGTACAGTCTTTCTAAACAAACAGAAGCACATTAAAAAGCCCAGTTCACTCCCTCATCCATTTGTTCTCCAAACAGAAACAACCTGTAGGGACCCTAAATATTGGCTAACCACCCAGGTCAAAGAAGTACATAAATAGAGGGAACTTTCTCCTCAGAATGAGTTTTGTCTTTTCTTGCCTCTAGTAAAAGATTTTATTCCTCTGTAGTGATAGTGTCATTAGCATTGTCATAGCAACTAATAAACAAGGAGAAAGAGATGTGCAACAACTTTCTTTTTTTTTTTTTTTTTCTCCAAACAGGCAGGCCAAATGTCTTATTAACAAGTAATTTGGTGACAGAATTTAGCAAAGCAGTTGCACAGTAAGAGAGTTTATCTTTAAACATAATGCTCTTTTCCATTTTAACTGTGCATAGAATTGTATCTTTAAAGGATCGGAAAAAAGCGGGGCTTCATGCCTCTTGAGCAGTTCATGTGACATATGGTCTTTCCAAGCAGTAGTTTTATCGGCTGCGCACAGTAGCAGCAGATTTGAGCTAATGTTCCTGTGAAAACAAGTAAAGGTTTGTCCAAAAACTGAAGAAGGGGAGGAGAAAGGCACCTTTGCCCTGCTGCACAAGAAAAACAAATTTTGTCTTACGTCAAACTTACGACATATCTCTATAAATATAGCAGCTGCTGGTAGTGACCTAACTTCAGCACATGCACCGAGTGGGTTGAGGAAGACTTGGTGACCTGGTTGATTCCCTGCCCACTGGTGATGCTCCCAGACGTGTTTCAGCCATATGCCACCATGAAGCTTTGGATGGAGATGGATTTGGGGCCAGGTGGAGCATCACCTGTGTTGGGAACCCAGCACTGGCAGAGATCACGTGTTGCTTGTTGCTAGATGAATCACAGGAGGTGCTGAAGAGCACCCCACCTCCCTGCTCCCAAACATCCTGCTTCATGCTGGGAAAAGGGTTGGAGACTGTTTACTTAGCAGCTGGGCAGCAGTGAAGAGCAGGATGAACCTTGTACACAAATTACACATGCCTTGTGTTTATTTTAGCACACAGGTCTGGCCAAATACTGGCCTAAAATTGTTTTTGAGCTCGCTGCTACTTCAGCTGGGGACTGCTGCCACTGACAAGCACTAGAAATAATCCCTGTAAATTAATTGGTGCTGGCATTACAAATGCAGGAAGAAAGCATAAATTAATGGATTGCAAAACGCTTCTGCATCTAAAGGATTTTGCTATAGTAGTTGTACACACACAGAACAGAAATAAACAAACATATGCTCATATGGTTATATTCCTGCATACATATATATATGTGCATTTATTTGCATTTACATTTATATATGTATAGTGACATTAAATAAATAACAGGTAACATAGCAGGGAAAACTGATCTGTAAAGGCACAAAGTTAGAAAACAATTCCTATGTCTTGATAGCTCCAGAGAAGTCATGTTTTCAGAAAAGCTTTCAATGTGCTTGAATGTCTCTATGATTCTTCTGTAATAACGAGTGATTTTTTTTCTCTCATTCTTGCAACAATGCAATAATTTGTAGGTTGAGTTGCTCGAGTGGCTGGCATCTCCGTGTAGCAGTCATGAACTTTTTCAGAATTGTCATGAGGTTTCACAGTTGCAGCAGTGGTGCACTTTTACACAGCTGTGATCCCTCCTGGAGGACACGCATTGATTCAGGGAGACATCTGAATCAGAGTGCAGCCTGTGGATTGTCCCAAATCCTAAAACTGCATGGGAAAGCAGTAAAATTTTATTTGAGGCCTGCTACTACACTTAGGAATAACATCTGCCTGTAGTAAAAAACAACACAGTAGAGAGGAAGAAATTACTCTTTTGCATTCTATTCAGGGTGGCTGAGGTGGGAAGGAACCTCTGCAGATTATCTGCTCCAACCTGCCTCGTCAAAGCAGGGGAAACTCAAGCTCAGTCCTCAGGGCTGTGTCATTCAGGTTTTGAACATCTCCAAGGAGGAAAACTCCACATCCTCCCTGGGCAGCTTATTCCGGTGTTCAGTCACAGTAAAAATGGGGTTCCTTATGTTTAGAAGAATTATTTTCTGTATTTCAATTTGTGCAATTTTCAAATTGTGACAACTGATGAACCCCAGTCTTGTGAGCTGCCCTGCCTCATGCCCCTCTAGTGGCCTTGCTTGGAGTGGGCAGAACAGCCAGACTTAAAACCAGGCTCTAGGCTACTGCTGTTCTTGCTTTTCCAACTTTTTCTTGAACGGAGTTTCAATTTCTTTAGGCTGAATTACACAGGGCAGAGTAAAAACATCTTCTGTATCTCCTTTAATTCTTGATTTCTTTGCAACAGCTGTCAGTTTTAGTTTGTTCATCGATCATTCAGTTGAGCAAGAGCAATAAGATGAAGGACCATTTACCCCTTGATGTTTTTAACAATCCTGTCAGGCTTTGACAACTTGAATGAGAGACATTTCATAAAATTATGAGTGAACTTTCAGATGTCTTTTTGAGGTAAACCACAAAATCCTTTGCTGTCAAATGAGCCCTAGCAGTAACTTTGGGGTTTTTTTTTGCCTGACTCAGCAGTCTGCTCACATCAGACCCAGCAGTTTTTTTGAAACTTCTCTTTTGTAGTGGGCATTTGCAGCAGCATTAACACAAGTATTAACACGCAGTTTACCTGTGGACATTACTGTTGCACATCAGCACTCTTTAAAATGGACTAAGGTTCTCTGTTTCCCTGTGAGTTTCACCACCTGATTCAAACTTACAGTATTTCACGACCAATTCAATGTACTTTTTCTCCCCTGCCACTGATTGAGTGGTCCACAGGGACTTCAGGTGATGCTTAGTCCAACGACAAATACCCTGTCTGTGTTTTTTGATTACTTTTTCCTATAGCCATATCCTGACCCCACACGTTTTGTGAAGGGGATCCATTTGGCTCTTGGCCCAAACAGGAGGCCTGTGCAGCAGGCAGTGCCACCAGGGCTCTTAGAAACAGCTGTGCCCGAGCTCTGCTGCTGTCTTTCAGTAGCTGCAGAAGCCCTTATGTCTGCCATGCTTGACAAAGTCCATCACCCAAAGCACAGGACCAGAGGCTTGTCTGCCTTTCACTGGTACAGACATGTCAGAGCAGCCTCTGTGAGGGCTTCCCAAAGTTTGCTCTTCAAGGTACATCCAAGCATAGTAGTTTATTTCCATAGAGGCTTCTGCTGAGACGAGCACATGCAGCCTTTGCTTAGTTGACTCCAAAGCCCATTTGAAGAGAAAATTTTGTTTACACAATGTACGCACATGTGGTGCCAGAAGGATCTATTGTCTTACATGAATAACAGCTTGCTTCAAACAGAATAGGTATCTGTTTCTGAACCAGTAGCCAAAACCAGATGTAACCATGCAATTTATAGCTAACTAGGTAATCCATCAGCACATAGGATTCAGCTTGGAAAAACATTTTGAGTACCAGCTTAACTTTAAGTGTATGTTTATATACATAGATTTCAGTGGGGCAGACACATGTTCCTAGAGCTAAGTGTGACTAGAGCTATGTGTGATTAAGTGCATTGCTGAAAGAGTATCACTAGAAAACCGCCTAAATTTTAGCTGTATGAATTTGTCTAGGGATAAATATAACAACAGCTTTGCCTTTGCTAGCTCTGTTTCTTTTTAGTGTAGTGCAATGTAAGCAAGATCCTATTACTCTGCAATATTGATGGCATACCTTCATGCATACGTGATAGCAGATTCCCAGCATATTATATAGTTTAAAACTAATCTTTTCCACTACTGTGATGATGTTTTTTCCCCAGTTTTAATCCTCAGAATCTTCTAAAAACAATAATACCAATCTTGTGTGTTAAAACCATGTGAGGAAGAGGAACCTACGCAGTTTCCTACTTTCTTGTTCTGTTGTCCTCTGCTGCCCTTGGTTGTCTGTACTTTTTTCCACACTCAGGAGAGAGCATGCTTTCTGCCAGAGTTTCAGCATAGTCTGTCACACGTCCTCCTGCTTGGAGCTCTTTTGTTCTAATACTCTTGACATTTAAGCTCGGGCACTTTAAAGGTTCTTTCTCTTTACTTTATTCTATGATTTATTGATTACTTCCAGCTTCTGTTTCCCTAAGCGTATTTCCTTTCATGTTTCTCACCCTTCCCACTTCTTGTTATTTCATTTCTCCATACAAATAGTGCTTCACAATTTCAGTTTTAAAGCCACTACCACCATACAAGTTTTTCTCCCATTGGCTTGGCATAATGGTACTTTTTTACACACAGAGGGATAAAGGCATTGTAAATGATTACAGGGGTCATTGTTAATGATGAATGTGTCACAGCCACACATTTACAAAGAGCTTGCTGAGCTGCACTGTCCTTTGCAAGCAGTCCCTGTAGAAGTCATAGGCACTACTCACAGATCAAGGGACTACTCAGTGTGGGAAAGTGACACTGTGCACTGGGACTCAAGTCAGCACTGTAAGGGCAGAAGTCTCCTTCCCAAAGGCTGAGCTATGCTGGCTGTGCAAGCTTGAGTTAATACCAGAATAACTATAATGCCAAATGAGGGGCATGCCAGCAGTTTAGGATTTTTTGTGTCTACGTATTGGCACAAATTCTGTGCTATTTTCTACCTGGTGGGAGCCACACAGACATAACAGAGCATGGCTGTGTGTGCTCTCAACCACACTTCTGTGAGGTACTATTTTGTGCTCACCACAGCAGCCAGCTGTAAAAGGAGGCTTCCACTCACCAGAAAGATCAGTTCTACCGTAAGAAACAAGCATGTAGCAGGAGCTGTACTAGGTGTGGGTCTCTGAGTGAGTCTTGGACTGTAGCTACCTAAATTGTCCACGTCCCACTTCCCTGCCATAGCATGGGCGTAGTATCTGTGTCAGCAGTGGCATCTTCTGATGACTTAAACTATACAAATGGTTTTTAAATCATCAGATGGGAGGGCGTAGAATGGAGTGAAACATTACTACTGTGTGGCCAAACCCTATGTAAGACTTTGATTAGCCTTCTTTCTCTGTCTCCTTCTTTGTTATGTGACAGGACCCTTGTCTTTCTCATAAAAGTGTCTGTGTTCCCATCCTGGACTGAGCAACACATTGGGCCCTTTTACTTCCCCTGCTGCCCAAAGTAGTGCAACGTTTTGCTGCTGTACATATGCTACAGCAAAACACAGTAATTCAGCTAGATTCAACTAGAAGTTTGAATAGTAGGCATTAAGGAGTACATTGCCCCAAGGTAATAGCTTGATCTACAGTACAGTGCTGTGTTTGGACGGGCACTTTTGCTCACTTTCAACTCAGACATAAGGGGGTTGAGAAGCAGAGTGTAACCAATACATGAATATAAAGCATGCTCCAGTCAATTAGGTAGTGATTTTTCTGTCAGCCAGCTTTCTGTGCAAATGAAGAGTTATCAAGGATGCAGAAAATGATTGAACTCAGCTGAAAATGTACCTCCTGCTTGTGTTCCAAAGTAAATAAAGACCTTTTTACTAGCAAAAAAAAAGAGCATTGTTATTTATATTTTACCTTTTCAGTACAGATTAAAAATTAAATTGCCAATAAAATTTTATGAGAAAGGAAATTCTTCTTAGAAACTTTATCTCAGGGTATTGATTTTGCTACTGTGAAGAAAACTGTTCTCTAAAAGTTAATAAATAAGAGTGAGCAAGGATAGACTTTTAATTGTCTAATTTAATTTAAAATCATCCAACATGTAAAATATTGGTAAGATTATGATTTAAAAGGAAGAGGTAACTTGCTGGTTTTCCTACATTTATAAGTCAGATAGAGGATTTTAAATAGTGAAAAGTTGGTCTTAGGTATATGTTAGTCTGTGAACAGAGGTCCTTATTAAACTGTGAATACAGCTGACTAAATCATTGGTCTCTAGTTTGTCTATCAGGATATCTGATGCACACATTGAAGGATGTTGCTCTGGTTCATTTTACATGCAGCACACCGAAAGGGGCTGTAGTCCTAGAGGCTTGTACTAAGTTTTACTTTGCATTAAAAACTCAGCCAAAAATTATACAGCCTGACTGAGAGATTTCTAAATAGTAGTAACTGTGCTTTCACTAACACCAGAAATTTGGCAGTTATGCTCCTGGCAAGAAAATTCATTTTACCAATAGCAAATATTAGTGAGAAATATTTTCACTGTGCTTTTATATATATGTATGTATGTATACATATTTGCACATGTATATTATATGCACCTGTACTTGTCTTTCTTTTAGGCAACCACGCAGTGATGTCTTCTGATGAATGAGAAACTGAATGAGCAAATAAGAGAATGCTATGAGTTTTATTCTTTTTCAGCAGTGGAAACAGTATTAGCCAATTCTGTGGCTAGAAATATTTTAGAGAGAGCCTTCAGCAAGTTCCCACTTATTTTCTCCTTCGAGAAGCTGCACAAAACACATACATAACAAAAAAATATTCAAGGTATTTCAAGGTTACCTGTTCTCTTTTGTGTAAGAGGAATTTTAGTTGCTTATAGGGACTGCTGGTTTGTTTCTTCCAGGTTGCCTAGAGAATTACCTCAAAGCAACCAAAGGCATGTTACCCTTCCCTAGGACTCTAATATGATCCGTGGGACCTCACGGCTCTGCCAACTCCCGGGTTGCAATACAAATGAGGGATTCTGCCTCAGACCCCTACGTGGTGGAGTGATGCTCTTACATGGGTTTTAGCAGTGTTATCCTGAGATGAATTCAAGGGAGGCAAGCTCGGGAGCTGACAAGCACAAATAAATCTCTAAGTGAATGACCTGGTAGTCTGTGTGTGTATATGTGCGTGTCCTTCTTCCCTACTTAATTTTATTCCAGGAGTGGCTACCATCTTGTACTGTTGTGGCTTTCCTTTTTAATCTCATGGGTGCCTGCCAGCTGCTACATACTCAGAAGAAGATGGCCACTTGGGCTTTTTCCCATAAGCCATGTCCCGAAGTAAGTTCTCACACACAGAAAAGAAATTCAGGACAACAGAAAGATATCAGTGAAAAGGTTCTTTTAGAGTAAAAATTTGGTGGAGATTAAAATAGGGCAAAAGTTCAAATGAGAACAAACCACTGCCAAGCAAGCAAGAAACTTGGCAAAAAGGAAGGAAAAGGAACACTGGTTTAAAAGGCAAGTAACCATGGCAAGGCAACAACTCAATGCTAGAATCTGGTTAAGAGCTAATATCACACAGAGCTGGGATTGTTTATTCAAGGCTAGCCCATGAGAGAACAGTTGTCTCCAATGAGTGTTCTCACAGCTTGGATCCAAAATTATAACTGCATTTTTTTAAAACATCCAGCACTTCTTCACAACCCATTTGCTGTTAGACAAAAGGAAAAGAAAGTACAAAGTTTATTCTTAGTGTCCCTTGTGTGTTTAAGGCGCAGCTTTACATATGGAAAGGCATTTCATGTCAGCTGTTGAACCAGTATCATGCTATTCTGCAGCAGTTGCCAATGGAAACTGTTGATACGTTCTCACTACCTTTCCCAAGTTTCAGAAGTAGAAGAGAGTATGGTTTAAGGATGTTTTGTTTGTGGGGGTTTTTCAGGGTGAGAGAGGAGGTCTTGTACCTATGAGTTGCATTACCACAGTTGCCATACAAAGCAGATAATGGACTGTGGGAGCTAACAGCTGTGGAATTAAGTTCAGGCATGAAATAAAAATAATGGCAGCTTTGATACAAGTAATAATTTACTAAAGATGTTTTGTGGCTATCAGCAAACTCATCACATATCCATACACCTGCTTAAGTTGTGCACCTGTTGTCCTACAAATAAAAGGGAAAAATGGAAGCTCTTAATGTTCCGCTATAAATAAAAGATGATTAATACCATTATAGTGACAAACAGGTATTGGCAGCACACAGAAAGAATGGAAGATTGTCATCTAATTTGTGCTTTTGTTTCGACATCTAGATGAGCTTGGAATACATATACAGTGCTAGAGAGCACAGCTGCAGCCCAGCAGATGAGAAAAAGAGAGCAGGTCAAATCCATCTTTCACTGTATGTCAAAAGTAGCTCAACCAAAGCAGGGATTTTCATGGAAATGAGCACAACCCGATTTTTCTACAAACTGGGTGATTTTATCGCTTATGCTGCTTTATTGCTCAGAATATCTTGGGCTAAACTAATACACAGTGGTCTGTACCAGGTCTGCAAGTCTCAGCACTTTTGGGGACCTGGCTTTACAGCTATTCTTTGGAGATCCTCAGGTCTGCATGGAAAGCCTTTTTTTTTGGAATTAACATGTATGTCCTTAAAAAGATCTTTTCAAGCTAAGACCTAAATCACCACATTTGCAGTTTGTGGAATCATTTACACATGTGCAGAGGGCAGCTTTGAGAGTTGCTGGAGTCTTTGGTCAAGAGGGCACATGAAAATTGCTGTGTAGACAACTTCAAAGTTCCCCATTTACCCACAGACTAATTAAAATTTAGGCAATGGAAGTACAATATCTTTGAACTTCCCTACTTCAGAGCTGGCTACACTGGCTGTCAAGGTGATTTTGCAAAAGAAATGTTCTTAAAGGAGAGGATTGGGTTTTAGAGGGTGAAGCTGAAGTACTTCATTTGCTTCTGTCCTGTCCTTCCCCACAACCCCTTCTCACCCAAACGCATGCCATTCCCCTCCAACAAAGCAGCTGCCTCACCTGTGGAATCAGGCTTTCTGGTAGTCTAAGAAAGGCAGTCAGGCAAATCAGCTTTGTAACAGTGCCATTCCTTCTTTTACGGGGCAAGGTATGGGCCACTTTTCCAAGGTGCAATTTATTTTACTACATTTATGGAATCTGAAGTGTGTTTTGCCCACTCTTGAGTAAATGTAGCTTATATTAGGGGCAAATAGCTCCAGTGCTGGGAGATGGAGGGCTTCGTGTGTGATATGACTGCATTTTCCCTATGCCTTTACATATCATAGAATCAAAGAATCACAGAATGGTTTGAGTTGGAAGGGACCTTAAAGACCATCTAGTTCCAGCCCCCCTGCCCTGGGCAGGAACACTGTCCACTAGACCAGGTTGCTCAAAGCCCCATCCAACTTGGCCTTGAACACTGCCCAAGGAGTATCTCCCCAAACTCCCACCTGCCATTATATCCAAGCCAAACCGCTACAGCACGTTAGAGAGATACGCAGTCTTCTATTCCATTTGTTTCTTTGCCTGTCATCTAAAGTCTTTCTAGGTTGAAAAATCATAACCTCGTATTTTTGTGATGCTCTGGATCCCACCTGCACTAATCTCCTAATGTTAGATTCTGTATCCCTGGCACATCAATGGAGCTGCACAGTGGTCTTAAGGAGCACAGAGGCTTTACATTGATTTTTATCAGTATATGTACTTTATATAATAATAAATATATATTTATATATATACTTTGTGGGGGCAGAGTAGGGATGACTACATTTGATCCCAGGCCCCTGTGCAGGACAAAATCTGCTCTCAGATTCTGTCTGATCAGTCATGAAGACTTTCGTACTCACAGCCTGATGCAAAGGGCACCGAGTCCCTCTCTGCACAGATATATCGCTGCTATGAACAGGTGCTTGTGCAGAAATCAAGAGGCAATTCAAAGCATATGTGAAATCAGAACTCATCCTACTGTTAGTGCATATCTTAAGTTTGCTAAAGAGTAATATGCATTCCACTTTTGTGTTATTGTCTTTTCCTTGGTTGTCAGTGAGCACCTTTGGATTCTGTAGTATGAAGTGGGGACACGTTGTCACTCTTCCTTGACAACTCTCTCCTTCTTCACTGTTGTCAGGAATTCACAATTGAAATGACTCATGTTATGTGAGCAAATATTGCCTTAGTTTGAATGATTTTATTTTCCTTTCATCCACCTTTGAATGTTACTATAGTAATATCTCTGTTTTTCCTTGTCAGGGAACTGTCACGGACAATTTCATAAACCTTTTATGCAGCTACAGTGCAAAGAAAATGATGCATTTATTTTATGCTTGCCTGTAAATAAAAAGGGTTTTTTAAATGTATGGCATATAATTGAATCACAAGGAAAGAATAAGGTGCCAGAACCAAACAGGTTAAAAAATGAGAACATACTGGAATTCTCTCCCTTGCTCAACCTTTTCCCAGAACAATACCTCATCCCATTCACTTCTTTTTCTGGACATGAGCAGATGGAGAATCGGGAATTGAAAGAGATAATTCCCTGGCTTTGTGCTGCAGTGACAATAACACACTATCCTTCAGCAACTGCAAGGAAGGACTAGGTCGTACTGCTGGCTGGAACATGCCAAGTCACTTGATAGGAAGAGCATAATAATTTGTTCTCTAGGCATCAGGGGATGAAGTGTCCTCACTGGGAGGGTCTGAAAATGGGACTTTTCAGATGCTTCAGTTGCTAAGATTCAAAAAGTCTTCTCCAGACATGAACATATGGTGATTTTCATTTTATATATATATATATAATTTGCCACATTTGCGAAAAATGTCCACAAAAATGGCAAACAAGCATATGCACAGATCATCCTGAAAGTATCAGGATGTTTCCTGATCCCAAGTTTCAAGTAGCACAGTGTTAGAGTATCTTAATGAAGGCTGCATGCTTTCTTTTCTTCCTAAACAAATAATTTTCCCTGATTTCAATCACAACTTAGGAAAAAAAAAAGAAGGCCGAAGTATTTTGGTTGAATTTCTCCCACATCCTTAGCTTTGGATGGATCACAGGAAAAGAAAAATATTCAGTTTAATAATTTAGTTCAAACAATTAAGTTTGGTAAAGTTCTGAGAACATGAAAGCGGTGTGTTGCAATGGAAAGATCTTCATGGTAGAAACTGTGATCTGTGTGTCCTCTAAAGAAGAGCTATCCATCAGGTGGGCCAGTTCAGTCTAGCCTGCAGACTTGGTCTGCTGCAGGCCAGTAAGACCCCCTACACATGAATGTCACTGGTGTGTGTGGGAAGACACCTAGACTGCTGAGACATCCATCAAGGATGGAAAAGACACTGGAGATGGGTTGTCTTATCCACATGGCCTTTGAGCAGGCTTAATAGCAACACTTAGTCTCCCTATAGTCATCGCCACTAATGTCATAGTAGAGGTTGTGAGACACTACTAGAAATGTTTGCATACATCTCTCTCCTGTTACCAGTAACATCCCATACTAAACAGGTTTACCTGTCACTCCCATGTATGTGGCTTGCTGCGTGTTAAATGGGTTGGCTGCCTCATCTTTCATTGATTATGAAGTGTGGCTTTTTGTGAAATTAAAGAATTTGCTCAAAGCCCCACAGATTGACATGTGTGCAGTGAGCAGACCGAGACCCAAAGGGGCAATTCAACATCCCTGTAGCGTCTGTCAGGAACTCCTCTTTCTTCTTCTCTATACACTGCTTGACCCTCCTGCTGCCAGTTCTCCCCATTCAAAGTATTGGAGTGCCAATCGCAGAGATGTCATAAGCTGAAGGAGAAGGTGCTGGATACTGCTGCATGAGCAAAACCAGCCAGATGTCTGAGTTTGTGTAAGCACCAGGATCTGGCAAAAAGTGAATACAGGTTTTCTCTGAGCCCTGAAATGAGCTAGAGAGCCCCTGTAAGAGTAGAGCCTCAGCAGAGCCTCAATAGGCATCTTGAGGGCTAGACCTGCCCTGGGAAAGTGACCTGTCTTTGCAGTGAGTAGGAATTTCATGTGGGCAATAGGCTTTCTCAACGGAAACCATTCCTACATAAATTATTGTTTTTAAACCTCCTTAAAAGAGGTTGAAAGCACAGAACAGCTAGGAGAAGATACCGTATTCCCCATGTTAAGTGAGGTTACCATGGTAGGGTCCCACCACTGGAGTCACAATTTTCTGCTGCACTACTCTATGCTTCCCAGAGAGGCCTGTTATTTAAGTTTCCTTATATATCTCCCAGAAAGGGGTGCTGTTAGGTAACAAAAATCTGCCAATTTCATTATGCTCCGTTCAGTGGTAGACCAAAGACAAAGATTATTGCGTAGAGGGATGCTTTGTGAGGGTCATGAACCAGCCCACACAGATTAATTTTATACTTTAGGCTTCTTGTGGTTGCCATTTTATCAGTCACTGTAAGCAGCCAGCAGGCTCTCATTTCATCTATGAAGAATGCAGCATTTTAGATGAGGCAAATGGTGTTAGGAACTTGACATAGCTGTAGGATAAGATCTTTAAAAAAGAATGTGCCTGTGCCTTCTGCAAATGTGAACAAATGTCCATAGTTGGTTAGGGGCAAAGGACGAAGGAAGTGCTAGTACGGAAATGCTGCTTCAGGACAACTGCCAGGGGAGCTTACGAGTACTAGCTGAAGTCTACAGAGTAGAGAGGATAAAACATGATGGTAGGTGATGGGGATGTTGTACATAATGTCCTAAAAGAAAACAAATGAGAGAAGGCACTAGTTAAAAGAGAAGCTAGAAGAAACGAGAACCATTGGAGAGGGAGGAGGAAGCAGCAGACAGCAAAGGCATGGCATTTAATCAAAAATAAAGAGATGAAAAAGTGCAGGAAGGAAATATTTTAGCACTGTAGGAGGATAAGCTTGCAGACAAATTCTGTTTACTTCCTCAGCCAGAAGCAGGCCCTCATACTTTATACAACAAAGCAAGCTCTGGTGACGTCTCATATGCCAGCTCACGGATTTTTCTCCTTCAGATGTAGCCATTCTTTATTTGTGTATCCATGGCTGCCTTCCCTCTGGCGCAGGAGGAGGGTGCTTGGGACCATTTTGTCAAAGTCACTTTCAATGGGACAAAATTCCAGTGTCTGGGACCAGGAGTCCAACCTGAGGCACTTGGTATTCTTGAACAGTTTAACTTCAACTTTTAACAAAAATGTGTTTGCAGAGAGGAAACCACTGTTCAGTATTTCACTTTGAAGCTCTGAAATGAAGCTGTATTCAACCTATCTGTAGGGATGTGTTTGCAGTGATTTCATCACTAGCAAACAAATCTTCATAGGCTCGCAGTGTAAAATAAAGACTTATTATTTCCCATCTGTTTTGCCACTCAGCATTTGTCCATCTTGCACTGACACTTCAAGCTGGCTTGTTGTGATTAGATTAGTGTGGCAGAGAGGTTGCTCGCATCATCAGTTAGAGCTCAGGCTCACAGTCCTGGGCTGAAGGTGTAGGTTAAATCCACACGAAATGCTTGTACTGTCATAAAAACAATGGTGGCTATGGCAAAATTCTTCTTTCTTTCTTAGAAAGTTTTGGTGAATAAGGTTTAGAAACAAGAATGAGGTGTGGGGGTGAGGAAGCAGCTCTGGAAGGGGAAGGGCAGAAGAGGCAACTTATTTCATACATATGTGCTGTGCATATGTCATGACTCACCAGGATGTGAATGTGCAGTGGGAATAAAGAGCAAAGGAAAAAGGCAGGGTAGGTTTTCACTTGGAGTCACAGAGGCTTTTTTTTATGAAGACTTCTCGGTCTTGGTTTCCCACAGTGATGGGACTGGTCAAGGCATTTTTAATTAAGTAATGGTTCCAGCTAAAGCTGATAGTAATAAGAGAGCTGGCTAGCTTATGTGAGCAGTGATTGGTCAGCTGGGTCGCAAGTTGAAATGTGCTCAGCTTTGTATGGTAGCAGTTCCGATTGGATATTGCTTGCAGTGGTGGCCTGTGTGAGTTTGGAGATCTTGGCCAAGTTTTCTTTGGACACAGGTCCACGTCATAAAAAAGAATGACAAGCTCTCTTTTAAGGGTTTTCATGGAATCCCCTGCAGAGACCATGAAAACACAGGCATAAAGAAGAAAATCCCACAAAGTAGACAACTTGCCATTCAGAAGGCAGCAAGCCCATCTTAGACCTGTCACAGACAGGAGAGAACCTCCTGTGCAAGATGGTTGGGCACCTTCTGGTGAAGGTATAGAAAATGCCTAACATTCACTTTCTATTACTGCCTGGCTGCCGTGAGAGTGCCTTTGTGCTGTAAGAAATCATTGTAACAAAGAACAGTGATCATATCACTTTAATTTATGCAACCAGCAAGGAGGCAGAATTTTGAAGCAAATATGTAGAAAACCCCCTCCCATCTCCATCTGGGAAGGCTGCATATAGAGACTTACAGCAAAGTGAGGATTTCCAGAATGACAACTCACCTTTGTAAGAAAAGGATTTAGGTTTGGCTTCTGACCTCCCACCCCCTCATCACTAAATACTGCTTGTATTTAGCCTGAAACGCCTTTAACCAGGAACTGTCTTGGTCCCACAGAGTACAAAAGGAATATGCCCCTTCAGCTGATAGATGCAGAATCAAGTCCTGAATTTCCCTGGAACCAGATACTTTAGAGATTTTTAATTTAGCAGTTTCCACTGAATTAAGAATTGATGACATTTTTTCCACCACAGTGAATGGAACGTATTGTTGCCAAAGTTCCTGCTACTGTGTAAGCATGGAAAACCTGATGGTTTCTTAAGACGTATTATCTGAATAGCTTCCATTGGCTTGTTGTAGTTTCCTCCCCACTGAAAAGCTACAGTCCTTTGAAATGTGAGTTGCAGGAAAACTAATTAATAAGGCACATGCTATGTTAAAACCAAGAGAAGTGTTATGAGATGGATAAGAAATATGTTCTCTTGGACTAAGCTGCCTCAGTAGGTAAACAAGGACACTTCAGGCCCTCTAACAGGTGAGATAGAGGTGAGATAGAGCTATCCTCATGCAGGAAGTTGTTCCATTCCAGGTACAGGACTTAGCCCTTCTTCTTGTTGAACTTCATGATCTTCCTGTCAGCCAATTTCTCCAGCCTGTTTAGTCCCTTCTGAATGGCAGCATGACCCTCTGGCGTATCAGCCACTCCTCCCGGTTTTGTGTCATCTGCAAACTTGCTGAGGGTACACTCTGTCCCATCATCCAGACCATTAATGAAGGTGTTGGGGGATTTGGAACTAGGTGATCTTAAGGCCCTTTCCAACCTCAGCCATTTTGTGATTCTGTGATTCTGTGATTCTGTGTTAAACAGGACTGAACCCAGTACTGTCCCCTGGGGTACACCACTAGTTACTGGCCTCCAAATAGACTGCATGCCATCGATCACCACTCGGCCAGTTTTCAGTCCAGACGATGTGTCTTCATCCAGCCCACACATCAACAGCTTGTCTATGAGGATCTTATAGGAGACAGTGTCAAAGGCCATACTGAAGTGCCAGTGAGCACTAGTCACTGCATCTACCATATTCACAATATCGATTGTGATGAGATCGTCGCAAAAGTCCAGGGATTGTACAGCTGAAAAAGTGGGAACATCTGCCCTGCTTCCTTGATGAGAGGGTTTTCTGCAGGAAGCAACCATGAGAACTCCCCATGGCACAGACTGCAGCAAGTGCTCAGGGCTTCAGGAAGAACTCCCCATGTTGTCATTACTAACCCAATAACATCAGGTAGCTCTTGAGTTCGCTCTCTGAAGTATCATGCGTTATTCACCCTGAACTCCTCAAATAAAGCTAGCAGTTATGAACTAAATGAAGGCTGTGAAGTTGTTTATTTTCACGGCAAGTATTTTCTGGCAGGCTTGTGTGTGGTTGGTTGCATGGACAGATCCTGAAGGGGAAAAAATGTCATGGAGCTGAGAGTCACTCTACTGACTTCTGAAGAATTTTCTTTTCTCATTCATATTCTTCACTAGTGGTACACCCAGGCCAGAGAACCGAGAGTTGAAACTGAGGCTGACTCACTCAGCAGAACAGATAGTAAAAGACATAATGCACACTGTGAGTAGACCACAGTGATCAGATTGCTAAGGCCATATATTTTACCCACAGAAGATAAACGTAATGCATAGACAGACCTACAAATATTTGCTCTTATAGAGGGAGGATACAGACCCAATACAAATCCTAGCACTGTCATGATCCTTTTCAGTGACAGGAATAATTTATAAAACAACCAGAATATCAAATCACATCTGAAGTATTTCTCACCTAATACCATCCACGGTGGGGAGGGTAAAAGGCTGGTTCAGGTTGTCTCTGGTGACATGTGATTATACATGTGAGCAGGTGTGTATGAATATATTGATCGAGGTAGCCTTTGCTATCTGAATGCTAGATAGATAAAAAGAAAGATTTGGATGATTTTAGGTTTCAAAACTCCTCTCCCATTTTTGTGTGCATGTTTTTACGTCTCACTCTCTTCCTCTCCCTTTCTCTCAGGTGTTTCTCCAGCTACCTGGCAATCAGCTTCAGTTAAATCTGAAATACAGTTTTCACTGCTATGCAAGTGGTTGAGGAGAAGCTTGCAGGTGATTTACGAGAGCTCATATGCTGGGGACTATACAGTGACCTAAATTGGCTCTGTCAATAAAAATCTATCTAAGCATCTTTTCAATTTGGAAATAATTTCAGGTTTGAGGTTCATTGTTCCTGAAACGCAGATGAATGCGTGCCATTCTCTCCCCCTCCCGCCTCCACTCATACCCAAAAGTGGTATCAAAACTGGCAACTGTCTTTTATTTTTTGTTCTTCATTCATGAACAGCATAGCTAACATTGACTATGGGAGAGAAAAAGATGTGAAGGCAGAAATACCACATTTTGTCAAATGAACCCTCTCCACCTTCACTTTTTAAGTGCTTAGGACCAGTTTTATTACAAAAGGTAAATCCCTGAGCCCACAGATCAAAAGATAACTCGTTCCCCCCTCACCTCTCCCCATCCATGAAGGAGTGGGACAGCAGATGTCAAGGGTGCACGGTGCCCAGGAGGAGCGCCCCATGCTCTGATGCCCATCCCAAAGTGCCATGGCATCCTTTACTCCTGCCACTTTCTGATGGGGAGGAAGCCAGCACTGCAGAACCAGAGGCAGAAGCTCTTGCTTCTCATGGCACTGTCAAAGACACCCAGCCACTACAAACCCTGCTTTCCTTGGAAGCTCAGTAAGGTGAGGGACCACATCTCCTCCTGACAGAAACCCACTCCTGACAAAGTCTTTTGACACACGACCTGTACGATGAAGGCCAGGCTGGTGGGACCATCCTGCCACTGTGACTTGTCTTTATGCTGGCAGCAGGAGTGCCTTAGCTGTTTTGGCCACTGCACAGGGCCACAGAGCCAGCAGCCATCTCAGATCACCCACATCCTCAATCATTCAGGGCTGGTTATCTCCCTCTCCACAGTAACTAGATTGATAGATTGAGATTTAATTAAAAATGATCAGCTACTGCAAGGACAGGCTTTTTCCTTTTTTTTTTTTTTTCCTTTCTCTAGGCACTTGGTTTACATGTTTACTGTGCTAAAAACAGTTACGAGCAATCTGGATAGCCCTCTGTTAGCTGTGATGAAAACATTCTCTAGTATAACCGATGGTGCCTGCCACTGAAGAGGCCCGAGAAACACTGCAACTAAATGGGAAATGAACCTCGCTTTCTACAAATCATAGGCTGAAGACCTGATGCTGTCTTTCACCTAGGGTCAGCGCTGCAGCATCTTTCCTGGCAGGGACTCTGGCTTGTCCATGGTGAGGTCCCTTTGGTGATTCCTACAGCTACAACACAAGCAGTGATGCCTGTGAGCTGTGCTGGGATACACCATGCCTCCATCTTCCCTCCACCACGCCACACCTCTCACAGAGCTGTGAAAGACATGGATGTGGGTGGCACAGAGCTTGCCTTCAGGGCCTGATGCTCTTGGGGTGACTGACTCATTCAGCAGGGGAATAACGTAACTCCTTACAATCGTTGGCCTTTGGTGTGCTTGGGCACACAAAACCAAGCTTATACCCAAAATCTTTGCAAAAATACTTCCCTGACATGAGTCTGGGTCAGGGCATGGAAGCAGCTCAGAGCTCTCAAACCAGATTGTGTCTCTGCCTCAGAAATGACTGACCACTGCATCCTCTTATGGGACACAGCTGAGCATCACAGCAGCAATGTGGGGCTATGGCCACAGCCAGCTCTCCTTCAGGGCATCTCAGAGCACCTTTCTCCAGGAGCAGTTTTACCAGCCCTTTCCATGTCTGCAAAGCCATTTTCTGCTCATTCCTACGCCCATCCTTATAGTTCACCACCCTCCCTCTTATGCTAGTCTGAGGCCATCTGTATGCTGGGTCCATCTTAAAAAGTCCTCCATGCAGAGTTGCCCTGAGTTCAGTGCTCAAAGTGGGCCAATTCTCAAGTAGGATAGCAAAAAGAAAGGAAAGTCCATCTCTCCCTTTTGGTGACAAAACATCCATGCACTACTGAGTCACTACTCCTGAAAGTCCTTCTAGTTCGCTCCCAGACCTCTACTGATAATGCAGAAATTGTCCTTCCTTCCTGCCTCGCACACAATATGAAGATATATGCACATACACACACAAATACAAACATGCTGTTAATCTCATGGTTAGGAATTTATTATTTTAGGTATTAGTGGGCTGTCGCAAGTCAGGACGTTCCCAAGCAAAGCTGCTTTATTACCAGTTTTGAAAACACCCGTCCATCATTATCAAATATTCTAAATACCGGTGTTCAGCAGCATTCTGCTGGTACTTAGATTATGAGGTAATTTAGCCCTGTGAGAGAGATTGTAAACTGTTCTCCTCCTGTCTTTTCCAGAGAGGAGATGCCAGTGGGGTACCTTCATTAATATTCACTGTAATGTACATCTGTTTGCCCTCTCAGCCACTGCGTGAAAATACACAGGCAAAGGGGGAAGAGCAGAGGGAGAGCTTCAGAATGTTTGTAGCTAAGGCAGGAGCCAGGGGTGCACCCCAAGCTGTTTCTGTCAGTCTGACAGGAACAGCAAACATTTACCGTTTCTACAAGCCATTCTTTGTGGCTTTATAGGCACTGAAGCATTTGAAATAAGAAAGGGACTAGCTCTGGCTGTGGAATAATAACAAAGGTGAGGTTGATAATGCTCTTCAATAGCTCGGTAGAGGCTGGTTCTTGGGTGTGGATGCTGGTGACCCACTTAAGATTTTTAGTTGCCGTTGTTCAGAAAACCTCACCATCCACCTTCTGTCCCATTGAGACTCAGCTACAACAGAATCATACTTCATATTCATCTATAGGAACATCTGGCCCATGTCTAACATTTAATTTCCACACCATTAGAGTCAAACAATACGTGTACATCAGTAGATAATGTAATGCATTATCACGCAAGGCAGAGAGCAGCAATTTATTAGCCTAATTTAAAATAGCCTTCAGCAAAAAATAGTGCATCTTAATTCATGGATCTGAAAGGAATGACATATTTTCCTGTAAAATGCAAAGGTATGAACAGAGACATGCTTTTCCACAGTGGTGCATATATTATTTCTTTTTTTCGGTAAATCTTTTAAAAGATGAAATATCAGTTCTCTGTTCAAAAAAAGAAAAAAAAAGAAAAAAGAAAAAGTTCAAAACCTAGATACATACATAATAATACAAAAGGAGATCTTACCAAGGGGACAAAAGAGAAAAAGCTGCCCCAGAACACAAGCACAAGTGACCTTTCCTTTACAGTGAAGTTGTGATCTGAATGTGAAGATCACTCAGACCTTCCATGCTCGAATTTGAACAAATCGAGGCTCCTCAAGTGCACATCAAGCATTTCCTCCTCTTTTTTATGTCTTTTTAATCTGACTTTTTCAGTAAGGGACAATCCCTAGATAGGATGAAAAATATCAAAACAAATTAGAAGCCTTTGCCACCCTAGCACAATGAGTCACTTTTCACAAGCCTTTGATTAAAGACCGTAACTTCCTGCTAGGGGGAAATTTAAATTCCCAAATGCCAGAGCAACACCAAGCTTATGTGCCACCCAAAGTTCACCTCAGTTCTCTGAAGCGGGATGAATTTTCTCACTTTTGGTTAATAAATACGTCATGTCTCCAGACATACTACCCAGCTTCTATCTCTAATGTACCCAAAGTTTATAGCTGTCTGAAGCTGAGATTTGTATTTAGAATCATTTCGATCTATCCTTTTTCTATTTGACATGAAAATGCCATTGAAAAAATACAAAGGCAGTGGCATTGGAGCAAAGTCTAACCCAATAAATCCTGAGTTGCATTTTTCCACAGTGGAGCAACTGTTCTAAGAGAACTGGAGGGTTGCTCTGCCCAGCCTGGGATGCAGCCTAGAGGTGGGACAGCGCCCACTCCCTCAACAGCGCTTTAGAGGAAAGCAGTATTATGTGGGCAGCTCAATCCTGCTGCCATGTGTCAGGTGCTCTGTGAGCTTCTTGGGAGACTTAGGGAGGAGAGTCCACAGTTCCGGACCTGATCAGTTTGAGCCCTGCCAAGAATGAAACCATGCAATATTTGAAGCAGAACATTTAGATAACCAGGAAACCTTTAAGGCAAAAAACCCCAGACATGCTTATCTCAAAAATCTGGATTAGGACCACCCTTGTTTGGCACCACCTGAACGGGGACTCCCAAGATCTCAGCTATGGACTTTCCCCAGACAACATATAGGTGAAAATCCCAAACTAAAGAAGTCTTACACTTAGTTATTCTTTCGGCATCAAAGCCAGTTACCTCCACTTCATCAGGATGAAGTGCCCTGTTTAGTAGGCTTGCACAGAATAGCATAGGGATGATTGGTCATGGGGCTTTACAAACACACAAATAGTGAGAACACTGCAGCGTATGGAGAGAGAAAAGTCAGCAGTCCCAGGTTCATGTGGGAGCTCTTACGGTCAGCAACGGGCAGGAACTGCACAAGCACCACCTAAAACATCAAGGCTGAGGGGCTGGGCTGGGAGGGGAAGGGTGAGGGAAGTATTAGAGTATTAGCTCTTCCTCTTCAGCTGCCGGCAGCTTCCTGAATAGGTGTGTGAGCAGGTCAAGTACAGTCTGCTCACGGCTCCAGGAGGGAGCTGCAAATGTCAAGGACAATGAAATTGGAGATGCAGCCCAGTGGAAAGCAACCCGCAGGAAAACTATGACAGGGCATGCCTATCAGCAGGGGGAAGGGGAATTCAGGAGATAAAGCTGGGGTTGAAAAACTGATGTGTTTGATCCAATTAAACAAGCCTTATTTAAACGAGGGAGACAGTCTCTCTGCTCAGAGGAGGGCTGGTACTCTTGTGCTTATAAAAATATTCTGCTACTGACTTAAAACATGAACAACAGCAAGAACAGGCAGGATCCAAGATCTAGGCGGGTGATCCAGCTCAGCAGTCAAATAGGCTACTGTGCTTCTGGTAAGAAAAGGACTATCAAAGCATGTGGTCTTGGAGATTTAGAAAGAGCCACACTTGACATAGGTCCACTTGACACATGTCAAGAGAAAGAGAAAAACAGTAAATCTTTCACAAAACAGAAGTCATCTCAGTCAACTGGCTGGTGTCCTGGAAGGCTTCATTTAGATGGTTTACTAACTGGCTGGAATACATACAACATTGTGGTTTGTGTGCAAAAGATGGCACATCAGCAAAAGATTTTGGCTACCCATCTCAGCTGCGAAAGAAGGGCAGAGTCTTCTCTACCTGACCCCATGGCATATAAAGTGGCCTGGAATAAAGGTGGTATATTTTAGCTGGCCTTCTGTTTATCCTCCCTGTACTAAGAGGCAGCTGGACATGCTCTCCTGACACAGTTACTACCCTTGTAAAGACACAGCTTATGCCGAGATACCTGCGTCTCTCTAGGAAGGAAATAAGACAAAGAAAAGGTGCTTGCATTAATGCTGCCTCAGGGCACCAGCAAGTTACGGGTTGGTGGGTTTTACAAGACTACTTACTATGCTATTCAATTAAAAAAAAAAGAGCAGTTACCATAGCAACACCCACATCTAATGGCTCTTATGCTACCTCTGAGATACAAAGCACCTTCTTACAGAGATACATTGACCAATACAGCATGTCGTGGGAAGTTTTATGCTTCTAGCAATGGTTTAAGGGGGAGAATGTGCGTTCCAATAACCAGACATATTTATATCCCCAGGTTGTAATATTAATTTATAACAAATTATTTTGATTCCTTGATATCTCTTTTCTTCTCATTACCATTTCCTTTCTAATAGCGCCTTCATTTTTTCTTTTCCTCCCCCCTGGATGGATGATATTTGATTAAGTACAGGATGAGATTTGCATATGGGAGCTTAGGGATATGTCCAGCAGTTAGGTGGGTCATATCTGTCTGTAGATCTCATATCTAGGAAATGCTACCACTTTATCACAGTTGAGCAGTCACGGTCAAGTGGAAGCCAGGGGCCAGAAGGTGTTTGTTGAACGCAGTCTAACACTGTCAGTGGTAAAGGATGGCTTTGCTGTCCTGAATAGGAATGGAAGGCAACATCTTTATTTCTTTTGCTCAGGAGGGATGAGTGGGAAGGTGAGGGGGTGTGTGTGTCTCCCCCAGGGGTGGAGAAGAGGGTGTGGAAGTCTCTTTCTTGTCCTTCATCACAGTAATGGTTAAAATGGGAGAGAAATTATATGACCCGTTGACTATGGCAAGGGCTAAACTAACATCCCCACAGGCATGCTGGAACTGGAGGGCCACTGTCAGAAATGTGAGGAAGGGAGAAGGGGCAGCTGGGCCTCGGGATGTCCTCCTCACCCTTTGGCCCTCTCTGTGGACATTTTCTTTCTTCGCGACAAGTCACAGAGGACACATACACAGTTCATGGAAGAACAAGATAGTGAGGGATGCTGTGTCTGTCCTGTCCCTGATCGCTGCTCTACTTTAAAGTGGCACATTGCTGGACAGTTGTCACTTGGGCAGACAGGACTGGCTCTTGCCCCGTGGGGAGCTTGGAGAGGTGAGGTGCAATGCAAGAGTCACAGATGGAGCTTCTTGTCCTTCCCTGGGCAAAGCCCAGCTTGGGCTCTCTGGCTCTCACAGCTTGCCTGCCACTTGAGTTCCCACCATGTCTCTGAAAAGTGGGGTCAAAGCTGACAATTAGTTTCCAGAAACAAAAAAAAAGAAAGCGAATCCTCAATAACCTCTGATTTTCAGTCTTCTAATTATCTAGCCAGCCCAGTAGGGGAGGAACAACATGTTTGTCCTTCCTACACCAAATATTCCTTGTAATGCTAAAAAAAACAACCCAACAAACCAAACCAAAAATCCACAAAACCCCCTAATGATTTAAAGAAAGAGATAGATACAGATTAATCACAGTAATTACTGTTTAGATGTACATTATCCGCATAAACACAGGACACTGCTATTTTGTTAGTGCAGCATCACTGAAAAATCTCTTTCATTCAAATTGCCAGACTGAGTATCAATTCCATGTTATTTTTCTATGAACATAGGGCTCCATGTATTATTTGTGATGCTCCTAATTTTTAATTACCTCAAATTAAAACAATGGGATGATATATGATGAGTGAAACCAAGCATATGTTAAAAACGTCTAAACAGTTTTACCTGGGAAAATGAACAGAAACATAAATTGCTTGTAGTGCATATTTAAAAATTCAATAGCAAGCTAAAATTATCATTTGCATTAATGTATTCTGAAATATGAATTATTAAGTGATTCACATTGGTGCAACAAAAGCCAGTTTGGAGAACCTAGCTTTAGCCTGAAGCAGTCCTCAGCAGCCTTATCTTCCCAGTCCCCTCTAAATAGTGCTAAATATATAAAAGAGATTCTTCTAATTGGAAAAATGTACACACAACACCTGTGTGACAAAAAAGCCCTCCACATTTCCAAGCAGCTTTAAAAAAAGCACCCTCTCAAACAAAAGAAATTCAAATATTCAATGCTATTCAAGTCTCCTGTCTCTTTTTCTCTCTTTTCTTTTTTAACCCCCTTTGTACTTTGCACTCCTGCAATTTTTTCTTTGCTTTACTCCCATCCATCACTTGGTTTCTTTTTTTTTTTCTTTTCTATTTTTTATCCCTTCATTCTCTAAACACAGTTCCATTGTTTAGAGGTCAAGGCAAGGACCTGCCGGGGGGAGCGTGCCAAGCGCTCATGCTCAGAGTGCTGGGGGAGCAGTTGGGGTGCATCAGGGATCGTGCGGAGTTGGCTCGGAGCAGCAGCCGCTAGTGGGACCAAGAGCTTTGCCTGTGGGGCAGGAGCACTGTCTTTCTCTTCTCTACACAGCAGCAGGGGGGCAGGAGGGAGTGTGTGAGATGGGGAGGCTGGCTGCAAGCAGAAATATTATTTGGTGCTTCATCCAGCAAAATCTTAGTTCACGGAATAATATTTCCTCCTCTGCATTGTGCAAAAGGGAGAAACTTGTCGGCAAGGTTATCTGGGAATGGGACTTGGTCTTCATAACTCAGGATCCCTTTACAGAGGATTTTTTTTAACTTGTGCTTTTTTGTTTTGGGCTGAGGAAATGAGATCCTGATGGACAGCAAGACAAACAAGTGGTAGGTAGAAAGGGACAGCCTGCTGATGGAAAAGCAGCCCCAAATCACCCTTGGACTCCTGTCCTTCTTCTGGTGTACTGAAGGTCAAGCAAGGAATTTGTGGAAGAGCCAAGTTAGCAGCCTGTGTTCCCAGCACTCTACTTTCACTGTACAGGCTCGATTTCCCAGAACACTTCCTTAGTTCCAGTTCACTTCAGTGAGAGGATGGTTGCAAAATATCTTTGACTAATCAGAGCTGAGGAGCTGCTGCTTCTCAAAACAGTTTATCAGTCATAAATGCCAGATCTGTGATATGTTGTACAGCCCAAGTTTGCAGACTTTCTCCTGCAAACAAAGCTCAGCATTTCTGAAACTTGATTTCTCTTCATGCCATGTGATTACAAACATATTCTGACTCACTATTTCCATTTCTCTTTTGTATTAGTAAAAAGGGAAAAAAAAGGTTGGAAAAAATTATCTCTATAGCATTATTTCCGCAACAATTCATTTCATATGCAAAGTGTTACACTGCTCTGGGAAAAGTGACACTAAAGGACTTATGTGTAATTATGTCTATGTTGTGCATATACAAATACACAGTGCCTGATGAGCTATGCTAATATACAGACAAAAAGTGAACGTGACATTTACCCAATACAATAAACAGAGGTCAAAAAATAACTTGCCAAGGGATCATTAGGAGCACAGTTACGCACAAATAGCTTTACGTGGCCAGCAGTCTTGCTAATCCAGTATCTTGTCACCACAGAAGCATCCTTAAAAACTCTGGGTCCCAGGAATATTTTAATCCTACTCTCCACTCATTAGAAATGGGTATAGACCTTGGAGTTGAAGAGTTTCTTTTGCTTTTGTCAGATTTATTAATCTGGCTGGACATTTTTGTTATCTCATTAGGTATCAGCTTCTTGGCCTGGAGAAGTGAATAGATTAGTTACATACATGCAGGCGTAAGGAATCATCTGTATTTCATTAGCTTTGGAATTTCCACTCTCTTATGTCTTGGAATTTCCACATGTCCTGGTACCAGGATCCCATCACGCTCACCGGGAGAGGAACAGGGAAAGCAGGAGCTGCAGAACAGGTACCTGCTCAAACAAAGCTCCCACGTTTCTGCCTAGGAGATCCCAGGCAAAAGTGCAGCTCTCAAGCATGTCCGGCATGTCCATGCTTTGGGCATGCCCTATGTTGGTTGATCCAGGGAGACTGAACATCATTCAAAGTATGTGGAGATACTGTCCCATGTGAACTTCCAAGTGGGCAGGAAATGCTGACAGATGAAACGCAAGAGGAATGTCCACTGTGGCCCACTTTGCCCATACTTTCTGCAGACATCTGTCTCACACTTTACTACTTTTCATGAGATGTGGTCCTTAGTCTGGAGTAAACATAGGTAAGGTGACCTGGCTCCACCTAACCCTGCAGATGTGTGTTCTCATGCAAACACACTGGACCCTGAAAGGATGTGTCCAGTCACTGGTGGTCTAGAACAGTCCCCCACATGGGACAGAACTGAAGCCAGCAGTTCCCCAAGGCCAACCTATGTCTCATTGTTTCCCATATCAAACCATGGCTAGGGAAAGGGGTACCTAACCAGGAAACCTTGAGGGCTGAGCACCCTGCTTCCAATTCGTTTTTGCAAGATTTCCAACATCCTACTGGCCCAGCCAGCCCAGCGTGGAAAAAATCCCTTTGGGTCATCTCATAGCTGGGTTCTATGGCCTCTCCCCTTGCATCTATCTGCTGAGCATCATGAACTGGGGCAGCAATTGCTGCTTGGGCCCCTTCTTGGAGACAGCTTTCTCCCACCTGCTGAGCTCGGCCGGGCAGTGGTGAGTCAAGGGCCACACTTGCCCATTTCTCCACATTGTTTCATGTTCAGTTAAAAACAAAGCTGTCAGTAATTAACAAAACATGAGATCTTCGAGAGACCAGATTTGCCAAGCTGCTATTTTAGCAAATCATAACGGTGTTGCTGCCAAAATAATCACTTCTCTTCTCCCCTCTGTCCCCCCTCCGGAATGAGTGGTGCACTGTGAAATTTAAAAACTCTATGCGCAGGAAGAAAGTGAGGTTCAAAGAGAGCTGTGTTTTTCCCAGTTTGTTACACTACCAAATGCAAAACACGCCAGAAAAATATTAATGGCACATTCTAGAAAACTCTTGCTTCTTTTAATTTTTCTTGCTGTCTATGTAATAATAATAAGCAAGCTGGTCCTAATCAAACAAAGCAAGCACCTACCAAAGAGTTTTGTAAAAAAAACCCCATCATTCTCTTCCTTTAAACAGAGGAAAATTCAGGCTGGCAGAGTTGTAGTAATTCATACAACATGGTTTGTAAGCCAGGAGTAAAGTACACAGATCCAAGGGCCCAGTCCAGTATATTAACTGCTGGGCTGCAATGTTCTTCCCTCCAGAGGTTGAGCTTGGTTGCAAGACAAGGATCTCAACATCAGAAGTTACTTATGGCCTCATTTTGCATCAAACTTATTTAGTGTTTTAAGATGTGCAAGGATTATTGTATCTCACAAACTGAAACTGAGAACTCTCACCCTCTCACCAGAGTTGCCTAGTATTAGCCAAAACCCAATGAATCCTATACTCTATAAAACCTTATTGCATAGATATGTATGTGTTTAAAGAAACTACATATTCAGCAGCCTTTAGGCTTTGATCTCAGTTCAACAGTGCTAGCAAATGACCTTGCTATTTCTAAGAAACTAGGCAGAAGATAAGGTACTGGACTGAATGAGATTCCCTAGGAGTTTTGTTACAGGAACAAAGATGCATGAGGTCACACATTAAATAGGGTGGAAAAAGCCATATCAAAAGCATGAGTCAAGACCTGTTGAAGTCATCAGAAATTTTCTGTCTGAGTTCTGTGGACTCTGGATCAGGATGTGAAAGAACATTTTGATTTTACATGTCAGTATTCAAACTTTAGGATGTCAGTTAGGCTATTTACACTGCTCCAAGGCATTTGGATTTGACAGCACTAAGGTTACTACTATTTTTCGTATAACCCGGTCTAATGGAAGACAGCTTCTTTTAGAAGCTATATAATAAACCTTGAGAAATTAATTGAGGGATTAATTTAATACTGGGATGCTAATGTTAAACTCACTGATGTAATCGATTAGCACATCTTTGTTGACTCATAGTGTTATTTTCCAAAGTGCTTAAACAGCTGAAGGATACAAACCAATTAAAATGGATGTATATCCCCTTGAAAAGAGAAGGCATTTTCAAAGGTGTCCAATTGGGATACCCTTTTCTCACTAGAAACAAGGGAGAATTGAGTGTCAACTCTCTAAAACTAGTTCTGAAAATCTCGCCTTTAATTATTTCTATGGTCCATATTTTTGTATTTTTCTATGCTTTTGTAACAGATACTTTCACCAAACTGGGTAATACCACAGTGCTCATGTAACCAAGATAACTCCTTCAGTGATGCAGCATCACACTTCTCAACATGAGATGATGTCTATCCAGGGATTGATGGAATTTCCTGGAGTGCTTTAGCTTCTTTCCAGTTTCTCACTCTCCTTTTCTTGGTGGTTTTCTATCCTTTAAAATTGAAATAGCTTTTCACTGGCTGTGAATGCATATGTAGACACAAAGCTACCTTATTATTCCTAATAGCGACCCATCTCAGCTCAAAACTTTGCTGAGGATTTTTATTCCATTGTGCTCCTTCATAGGAACTGTAGGCACTCAAAATACCTGATGCACTGCTAATATGGGCATTACCTTTTATGATTACTCTGACCTCTTCCCAGAGACATTTGCATAATTATTTCATGCTAAGTGGAACACGTCTTGAGGAAACTTCTTTGCATCATTTCCAACAGTGCACATGGGAGCATGAGGTTTCCTTCTAGTGTTCCTTCCAAACTGGGTCTCTCATATCTGAAGTTATTGGATAGGTGTTCACTTCTCCCTTGCCCTCCTCCCAGCACTAGCCCTCAAGTGCAAGTTAGGTATGCTCTGGGAGCGCCTGTTAGATGTGGCTTACCAGGTATTAAAGGAAAGAGAAACCTAGAATCTGAGAAACCCACAAGACTTTTGATGTGAGGTAGGTCTCTGAGCAGGTCAACAGTTACATGGCTTAAATAGTTTTGCAGGTCAGCACAGTGGAAGGCTTGCCATTGGAGAGCTCTAGGTATCTCCTCAGTTATCAGGCAATTAGGGGTTCTAAGGACAAAGTCCATGATGCTAAAACACTGAAGTTAGATTATGCTCAGAGATTCTATTTAGGCTGTTGCTGATCCACACCAAGATATTGCCTCTCCTAGCCCAGCCCCAGGCATGACTGTTTGGCTACCACATCCATAGCACATCTCTAGGGATATACTCCAACCCAGTTAAGGCAAAACAAGCCTGTTTAGCCTTAGCATTTTTTACAGGATACTTTTACTCATTTTGTACTTGGACCATTTTGGCCAGGTGGGGAGTGACAATGATACTGGCAGATCTGAACTGGAAAGGGAGATGTAGGCAAATTCCTATGAGGAAGATAACTAATGAACAGCTGAGAACAGGATGTGTTTGGTAATCTTAGTCCATATCAGCTGCAGCCAAAAGTGCTGGTTTACATCTGATTACCACTTTTGTCTTCTAAAGAGCTCTAAATCCCTTGGTGGATCTTAGCAGTTTCAAGAAATTATCTGCTATCTGCATATCCTACATTGCTTAAGGTATACAAGTAAAATATTCCTTACTGCTCCTCCCTCAGACACTCTGGAGACATGAGGCAGACGATTCCAGTCTGGATCTATTCCACTCCAATTATCCACTGTTTTTTTGTAACATATTTTTTATTTAAATACATCAAGAGGTTTCATTTAGTACGTTGCATTTGTCTTGGCATACACTTCACACATGCAAAAAGTCTATATTAAGGCTTTCATACAGCCGTTAGCAAAAGAATCAGCCAAATGTATCCCTGGTGTAGCTCTGTTGACTTCAGTGAAGTTTCACTGGGGTATCCCTGTTCTGTTGATTTGTCCCCTTCATTCTCATTCCAAAAGACAAAACCCAAGAAATGTATGTTTGTCTGTAGTTAATATAGTGTATTCCCTATATGTTATACACATAATCCTCTGCATTTCATTGTCTGCTGTCTTGATTTCTGATTTATAGGAATGACTTCCATATTAATGTATCATTCTGGTTTTACAACAGATGTCATAACAACATAGATATTGCAAAAACAAGCAGTGGGAAGTCAGGACTTCAAGTCACCATTTGCCCCATGAGCATAAGCTGGCAGCCTTGAAACAAGCCTATTGACACCAGCAAATCTAAGAGCAGCTAGACTCACTTAAGTGATGAGTTATGAGTGCTAGTCTCCAAGGATCAGCTCATGGCCCTATTTCAATGTAAGGATTAGAGCAGCAGCATCAAAGAAGTGAGAAGAAACAGATCCAATGACAGCATGTTGGTCTGGTGTGAGAGATGGGCAGGACTTCATCTGGCTTCCAGTGTGATGCATTGCATTGCCCAGACTATCCCATCATGGTTCCATGTTTGCTTCAAGAGTCATACCTATCCAGGCTGTATAAAAATCTGAGTAAGCAGAGCACTGCCTACTATGAGAGTCAGTTCAGAAGAATGAGAGCAGAGTAACATCAGTCAAGGAGATGAGACTTGGGTGAGCTCCCCTAGAACTTAATTTTTTGCTATCAAACACTTCTATGAAAGACATGGATGGAAACATAACTCCATTATGGACTAAGTCTACCCTGACAGAAAGAGTCAGTGGGAGTGATAAAAACTGCAGATTACCAGTCTGGAGCACTTGCTAAATCAGGCATAAGCAAATTACATACCTGATGGTACAGGTCTGTATCTGCCAACAGAGAATTCCTCACACTGAAGGGGTGCACAGGCTACCCCAACAGTCAGAGCCCAGAGATGCAATAGATAACATGGTAAATGGCATCTCAGGGTGATGCATCAGCTGTTGAGTGCTCAGTTATATTAGCAGGAAATACCGTTTCTCCTGCAACTCAGTGATCTTCTGTGTATTTGGTAGTGGCATGATCTCTGCATTACACCCAGAAGCAGGTCTGTTTCTGGGTGCTGAAGCACTGATGAGCATTCAGAAAATATCCACTGGGGAATGATGGGCATGGGGCACATGACCAAGGTACAGAGCTGAAGGTGAGAGTATGGTTATCATGTCAAGGAAAAGGCAAAAGACTTATTTAATCACCATTAAGACAGGAAGCAGAAACCTGGTAATGTGTGGGGGTATCAGTTTAGCAGATATATAACAACATTCTGTGTCTGGAAGTTGAAACCAGTCAAATTCAGAATAAAACTGACATGCAGATTTTTAACATTGAGGATAATGAAGCAGTGAAATTATTTCCCAAGGGCTACAACAGAGCATACATCATTGGAAAAATTTTTGATCAAAAGAGAATGTGGGTTTGGCTTGCTGTTTTGTTTTTTTTTTTTTCCCTCCAAATAGATATGCTTAATTCAAGGAGGAATTAATTGAGGCCAGTACTGCAGTCTGCACAATACAGGAGATCACATTAAATGTAAACCTTAATGGTCTGAACATCTTTTACTGGCATAGAGGCCCAAACCCAGGATTATACATATATAAACATATTTATTGCTAACACACACAGCAGTGGGCCAGGACTAACATTATTAGGCTAAGCATTCATATGCTCAGTATCCATGGGGCAGTCACCTTGTGAGTCTCTGCTGGCCAAGGTGCTGTCAGTCAAGCAGAGATGTGTCAGCCTCTGTTTCTCCTTAGAACAGGCTGATCCTCAGTCCTGTTGATGCTCTGCCTTCCTCCTCTCTGCTGCTTCTCATAAGGTTTTACATCTTGACAAGCCAATGATGCTTTTCTGCTTTTTTTTTTTTCCCCTGCTGAGTCTCCAATGATTTTACTTCTCTGTTTCAAACTAACTGATACTGACTCAACAAGCTCACCTCTGTGGTCCCTCTTTGTTTCTGCCTTCTTCCCTTGCATGGTTAAATTGCTTATAGAAAAATCTCTCACCTCCTGATTAAAGTGGGAGTGACAGCTACAGTTCATCTCCATGAAAACTGAACCCTGAGTCACATAAATGGTTCCAGTGCTACCTTTTGATTTTGCAGTCAACAAAAATGCAAGGACTCTAGCTGCTGCAAGACTTCCCCTCACAGTTTGCATCCTGTGTGACCATCTATCGTAACAAAAAGAGTATGCTCAGCCTGCTTATGCATGAGGATTGCAAGCATACCGAACAAGATAGAAGGAATGGTTTCTGCCTTACTTACCTCCATGTAATGTGAGCCATGGGTATAGAAAGCTGCAAAATCAGTAATTAAAAGCAAATGCTGCTGCTGTACACAAATACTGAGCGTATGTATGAGGCACGCGCTTAGGACCTCATAGAGGCAAATGAAACTGTAAGATAAATAGACAGTACTAGGTACTGCTGTGCTCTTATGTTTCACATTTCATATCTTTCTTGATAGCCCTAACTACTCAGAAAACCCAAAGGCACTGCTGTGGTTGGGGATAATGTGTGTGCCAAAGTTCAAACATCTATACCAATTCCCTAAGGTGTTATAATTGCCTAAAAACTATAACAGGAAGAGTGCATTCCCTCCCTCCCCATTCTCTATAACTCAAAACTTTATTACAAACCAAAAATACAGCAACTTCACTCTGGGTCCTTCAAGGGATATGTAACATTTCAGGCAAATGTTGACAGAATGATAAACATTCTGCAAATGCCCTATAGAATAAAAGTATTTTAACTATGGGAGTCTCCAGAATGTAAAGCAAAGGATTTTCTAGCTCTGATAACAAGTGGTATCAAAGTCATCGCTTTATGTCCTGCTTCATAACCCTATGTAGCATGCCACTGTCCTGCAGGTTACACAGAACCTGTGTGTTCATCCCACTCAGCACTCCTATCGTAAGCAGAGGGAAAAAAGCTTCCTTCAGCTTTAGTGCAAGCCTTTTTTTGTGGATAGGCAAGCAATGTTTGTTCTGGCTGTAGTATCTCTTTTAAATGTTATATACTGCAGTGCCTGGAAACTCCACTAATGGCTGTGCATGAAACTGTGACAGATGGATTACAGAGATAGATAACACTGGACATTTTTATGTACTTGTAACCTAATCAGAAATATTTCATTTTTATGTCCATGGATAACTTCAAAAAGTAAAACAACAGAAAAAAAAAAACCAACCAAACACCCCAAAACACTAGCAGAGATGCAAAAGAACCTGAGAGGACAATGAAATTAATTATACATGCATCTACATCACCTTGAAATAAGATTCAAGTGAAGTTTCCACAAGAATCCTGCTTGGGACTTGAGTGCCAGTCACATTACCATGCACTGTTAGCACGTAGAGCTAAGAAGTGATTTTTCTTTCTTTACATGAAGTTCAAGGGAGATAAGATCAATCAAATTAATCTCTTTTGCATTGCCTTGAGTTTGACTACTCTGGTGGCACCCCGTGAGGCTGCACCCTGCCACCCTCTCCACCATAGCACGTTGCTGCTGTCTGCAGAACTGCCCATCCTCTGCCAGAAAACTAAGGTTCACCACTAAGAGTTCTCTAAAATCTTCCCACGGGAGCCTTCAGCAGTGGGATGTGACATGCTTGTACTCTGGCTCACAAGGGAGAGCCCACCTGATGAATATGGCTAAAGTTAAATCTCCCTAATCTAAATGCCACTTCATGTCTTTATGCTCATGAGACAAGTACCTCCTCTTCCTTCAGCCTGTGGGAAACAAATGCAGCACATCTCCTCTCCCCTGTTTATTCACCCAAAGAACATCAGCACCAGCATGGCTCTCAGACAGCTGTAAACGCTGGGATTTTTTGTTCCTTTTTCAAAGAGCCAGGAAGATGACAGAGTAACTGTTCTCCAAGCAGTACACTGCTTCTGACAGAAAAAAATACAGATTGTGCAAACAGTTTGCTGGTTTTGCTTTAAATTAAAGCACTTCCATTCTCAGAGAGACTTTCAGTCTGGATGTTAAGGCAATGTTTGGTTTGTTTCTTATTTAAAAGTGCTCATGCATTCCCAGTCATGGCAGAGACTCTGAGCTCAGCATTACTTAGGTGTCCACCTGGGGTATGTATGTGTCCTAGTTTTGAGCTATTTCAACTTCTGCTTCATATTCTAGTGCTTTCTGGTAAGTAGAGTTTATGTCAGAATAATTGGCCTGAGGATTTTTCTTTCCAGTCCAGTACATTTCTGAGGTACAGCTACATGAGAGATAATGGAAATGCCTCTAGAGTATGTCTGACAAGGGAAATACCAAGTAGTGAACACAAAATGGGGACCTTGTCAAAGAGTGTGCAAGTGAATCAGCCCAATCAGTCACTGTGGGTGACGTATCTGAACAAATTGAAGCTGACACAATGGTCAATTTGACTGGGGTAAGTATAATTTTGGATTAGGGTGAACACCTTTAATCAGTCAATTGTAGCAGTCTTATACCTGTAATTGAAAGAGCACAGCACTGCTTTAATCCAGATGTCAGTCAAACCCATTCACCCTCTTCTCATTACTGATCCATTTGCACTCTTCTGCATTTATTTATTACTCCTATTTATTTCCTCTTTTAAACAAAATTTTTTCTCCACTTTAAGAAAATCTCAGTCTAATACGGACAGCCTTCAGAATAACACTTGGATTCACCTGATTTTCAAGCAGATGGTGTTCAAGGCACAGGAAACAACAAAACAGAGTATCACCATGTGTTTAATTTTAGCTTTCACTCCCCGAATTGCTGTTTCAACCATAAACACTATCTTATTTTTAGTCTTCTTGTATGCCTGAAGAGTGTCAGCCTTGCCACTCCAGAATTGCAGTCATGCCTCTGTACTGTAAGTCAGAATGGGGTAATTTCTGCCCGGGAGCACCATTCCCAAAAGATGGTTGAGTTTCCATCTCAGCTTACTTGTCCATCCTGCCCCAGTCTGGAACAAGTAAGTGAATCTTTTCCATAGGCATCTTACCCACAGAGTGGTCTGTAAAATTACAGACCAAGGATACCGGCTCATGAGATGCAAGAATCTTTTAACAGCTTTGGGAGAAGAATTACTTCATCCCTGCCCACTTGCAGGCAGATGGTTCTATGATTTATCAAGAGTCCATATGCTGCTCACAATCTCCTGAGACTTCTACCCCAACATCACCTCTCCCAATGTTTAGATTAAAGCAATGTGAAACGGAGAATAAAATTATCCTGACCTTGCAATAAACAACAGATAGAATAATGACTTGCTGTGTCAGAGACCCTCCACTTCTATGTAGTATTCACCGTGAGAGTTTCCTTATCTTTGTTCATGCTGCAAGTGATCCCTGCCTCTCACTAACATCCTGCTCTGAATACTGAACCTGACCTTCTCCACAGCATTTTGAATTCTAGCCTCTTTAATTTATGGTCATCACAGATACCGTTGTTCTAAATGTTTTCTGAGCCCCTTCCTTTGCAGGTCTAGAGGCAAAAGCAGAGAGAAACCCCTTGTTATTCTTAGCAGCAATCTTATCTTTGGGAGGCAGGCCACAGGGAAACACTGAAGAGAGGAGAAGGTTCCCATCCCCTGGTAGGAGAAAATGCAGCAAAGGATTAAAGCAACTAAGAAAACTCATTTCTTCAGCATGTGAGGTTGAAATAAACAGTCAAAGAAGCATCCCACCTTCCAGAGCTTCTGAAGAATAAATCATGCAAACTGTTAGTTATCCATCCTCTATCATTATTCTCTGCCTGTCAGATCCTTGTAGGGGGTGTCAGTTCCATCCTTCTTGTGTTACTGTAGTTGCCATGCCCTCTTCTCAGTAGCTCCTATCAGTTATAATGAAACACTTGGGCTCACAAAATACTGGGAACTAAAGGGACAACAACAAAATTGTTTAAACTTTCCCCCCAAACCAATAAACAGAATAAAAGGAAAACCAAAAACAAAGAGTGAGTGAATTTTACAGTCTGTAGATGATTTCTGCTTCTGGGATTGCATATGTCATTAAGATTTATAGGTCAGTTCAGAGCTTAAATAGCAGATCTTTTCTCATTATTTATCTTCCTAGCTAAGGCACAAGATTACTTTTTAAGGAAATATGTGTAACACATGCAATGAAAATAGACCAGGTCCTAAGATCAGCCATTCTAACCAGCTCGTAAAGAAGAGGAGTTTCGTATGAAATGAAATGACAGGTTGAAATGTGCTCGCTAGGGTCTGATCCTGAAAATTTCAAGTAACAGAACTGAGTTATACTCTTATCTGGTTGTCCTCTGACTATAGTTATGAACATTTGAAGCATTTCTTGTATGAACAATCGACTGGCTAGGAGGTTTCAGCTTCTGCACCCCATCACAAGACCTGGGGTTTTGAGCTTTAATGAAAAGAGTACTTTAACCAAAGTAGTACTCTGAATAACATCACTGCTGTTGCATCCCTTTGTGTGTAAATCTGTGGCCACTTTTTTGCAGTGGCTACTGTTTGCAGTGTTTTTGCAGGCTGTTTTGCAACTTGCTGTTTAAAGGCTATTTGCACATGCAAATGTGGTGATGGAAACGCAAACTAAACAAACTATCCCAATTCTGAACTTTGTTCCTGTGTTCTTTACACCAGAAACACCTGCTGATTCAGAACTACAGAATATTCTTTCCATCCTCTAACACATTTTGAAACACATAAATTGTACACATTTATAACCTCCACAACTTTCATATATATTGGTTAGTTTCTCTTGTCAGTCTAATGGGGCTGAACAGGGATCTCACATATTCCCAAGCCAGCTGGGTCTGGGTCTGATCTAGGAAGTGTTTCTAACTCTTGGACCACAGGATGGCTTGTATGTGAAACTCTCCTTTCTGTCTGCTCTTCCCTGAGTGCAGGCCTTGGCAATTCTGCTCCAGGCCTTACTGCTGAGACTATTCATGCCCTAACAACCTACTCAAAACCGCACACCTTGAGGGTGTTAGATTCATTTTAGAATCAAAAATAATTAAGAGAAAAGGTAACAGATTTGCACAGCAACCTCACGCTCAAACTACACATGTATTACAGCTCAAGTAAAGCACCAAAAGCCTTCATAATCACCTGCACTATCAACAACCTCTTCTTGAAGTCTACTGTATCTCCTTGCCTCTGCAGATATTGAAGCATGGAGAGAAAGAAACCTTGACCTTTGTCCTCAAATCTCAGTTTCTTATTTCAGCCGTCCTGCTTCTTGGCATGTTCAGGCAACTGAAGTCCAAACCCCATTGCAGATGAATTGGAACAACCAGCTTCTTTGTGCCTACCTCCCCTCTGGAGCAAAACTCTTGCTCTGAGAAGTACCACTGCTGACCCCAGGTGGAGAGTCTCTGTTTCATAAATAACTATAGACCTGTCAGTCTGACTTGGTGCCAGGGAATGTCATGGAGCAGATCATCTTGAGTGCCATCATATGGCACCTATAGGACAACCAGGTGACCAGAACTAGTCAGCATGGGTTGATGAAATGCAGGCCCTGCTTCACTAACCTGATCTCCTTCTCTGACAAGGCTATGTGCTTAGTGTATGAGGGAAAGGCTGTGGATGTTGTCTATTGACCTGTTTCAGCTGGAAGAGTTAGTTTTCCTAGAGGCTGGTACAGTGCTGTGTTTTGGTTTTAGTTTAAGGATAATATGGATCTGTTGGAGCAAATCCAGAGGAGGGCCACAAAGATAATCAGAGAGATGAAGCACCTCTTCTGTGAAGACAGGCTGACAGAGTTGGGTTTGTTCAGTGTGGAGAAGAGGAGGTTCTGGGGAGACCTTAGAGCAGATTCCATTACTTAAAGAGGCCTACAAGAAATCTTGAGAGGGACTTTTTACAAGGGCATGCACTGACAGGACAAGGGGAAATGGCTTTAAACTGAAAGAGGGGAAATTTAGAATAGTTATTAGGAAGAAATTCTTTTAGCATTTTAGGATTCCTTCCCTCTTTGGTTTCCCTAAAGAAATGTGCTGTACGAATGTTCAGCTGAGCTCCAGTCCGGTATTTTTCTGTATTAGACAAAAATGTTGTTTTCATTACAAATCTTTAATCCTTTAAAAAATAAATAATAAAAAAAATTATCCCTGCAACTGAAACTGTTTCTCATAAAGTCCACATTGCATAAACAGTTGCCCAAGGTCCTGGGAACAACAGCCAGTCCGCACATGGACTACATCACAAAAGCAACAGCTCATAGTGGTCAGCCCAGGGCAGAACAAGGACGTGCTCACTTTAAGGGACAGATGGTAACTATTTAGCTAAACATTCTTCCACTAAGGCTGTTTTAACGCCCAGATCATTTTTATCAGCTTCTTATCACATTTGGGAGCCCAGCATGCTTCTGATGGAGGCTGTGTAAGTGCTTCCCAGAGAGTGCTGTAGTTTAAAGGTTCAAGGCAACATATCAGCATGAAGAGGAGGTGTGTGGATATGGAGGGGGGGGAATAAAAACAACTCCATGCTATGTTTGCTGATTTTGAAATGTTCTTGGATGAATTTCCAGGTAGAATATAGATACAAGTATGTGGGAGGCCTCCTTCATCCATAGTCAGTTCTGCTGTATGTTCAGGGCTAGACTGTGAGCCTTTAACTCTGTGTCTGTGCACGGTTTTGTGGGTTAACATGAAGGAGGTCTGCCAGTGCTCTGAACAACTCAGAGATGTCTCACTTGCATCTGTAGCATGGTATTAAGCCCAAGCTATCCTGGCTCACATCTGACTGCAAAATTCAGTGTAGACATGCAACTTAGCCTGGCATTCACTCCTAGGAACGGTTCCCATCTGAGATACTTCTGTTGTGAGGACAAGGTGTTACTCATCCTCACTACGCATATCACAGGGTGCCTTACTGTTAGACTGTCAGGCAGAGCTGTCATCTGAAACCTCCAGTGCAGTGAGGCGATACAGCCCTGTGTCAGTCCTCTTGAACTGTGAAAGTACCACATGCGATACTAGTAGCATGACATCTGCACAGTGCTGCATGCACCAAAGCACCTCGATGTAAAGAACGGGAGGGTGTTCAGAGAGAGCAGGGAGAACGGGAGGGTGTTCAGAGAGAGAAGAGAGGAAAGTGTAGGACACCTATGAAACGCAAAGAAAAGTATTTCTCTCTCTTTTTCTTTCTTCACCGGGGAACTGGCTCACACAGTACTATAATAACAAGCACTGGCAGGCTGCCCAGCATCACTGTACTCTGCTTGTAAGTGAACTATGAGGCTAAAACAATCTTCTGGGAAAAGTTCACACCAAATGTATTGTATGTTATGTTTTCCCCTCACTGGCTTTTTTTTTTTCTTCTCCAAACCAATCTATTATACTCCTGCCCTGTTGCATTACGGATTTCTTTAAGATCCCCAGGAGCTGCCCTTTTAAAAAACAAATATTGAGTAATCAAACAGGTCTGTTTTTTAAAGTAACGGAGATAGATAAACTAGTAATTCTCCTCTCAAAATAAAACCAGATCATGGCTCATTAAATAGTGAGGTTTTCTGTCCTTGGAAATCTGTTTGCCTGTTTTTTTTCCTCAGATAAAATCAAGAAGTTAAGTGAGAGAACGAAATGCATTAGTAAAACACTATCATTATCTGTACGATGTACATCTTCCATGGTGGAAGCCAAGCAGAGCAGACTTTACAATAGTAATTCAGTGAAAGGAAAAATGTCCCAAAAAGCATGTTCTGTATTTGACCTGAAACTTTCAAAACAAGTCTGATGTGGTTTTTACATGATAGCCCTGGTCACCTCAAAGTTGCCAACTGTAAATCTCACTGTAAATTTAATAGGTACATAAAGATTTTATTAGAAGTACATGAAACTCCAGCACTTGAAGAGTCACTTGTTCTTTGCTGAAGGCAATAATAAGATGCTTTCATTTATTTTTTACTATTTCTCAATGTGGCTTTTACAGAGTCGCAAAAAGACAAATTTTCTAAGTTCACAAAAACGATGAAACTATGAACACATTGGACATAATTTATCTGACAAATCGGACCACAGACAGTCACTTGGAAACTGGGTAACAAAAGTAGTCCCATCTATACATAACCAGCCCAAATATGTATTCCCCATTGCCCTGCAAATACAGACACTGTGAATTTATAATTCACTGTTGTTTTTACTAATGTATTGTATTGTATTAGTCCTTGGAGGCCTTTGCTGAGCTCCATATTGCATTGTGTGAAGGGCTGTACCTATTCTATGCATAGGAAGTTTCTGCCTCAAAAGGCTTAGGAGGTTAACTTAAGGTTGTTTTGCAAATGTGATGGCACTGTACAGAAAGCAAACTCACAGCAGACATGAAATAGTTAATTCAGTTTTAATTTGCAGGGGTATTGAGTACCTGTAATTCCTGGAGAGTTCACTAGGAGTTTTGGATGTTCTGCACTTTTGAAAGCCAGACTGAAGTTCCTTGCTATGCTTCTGACAAAAGGTCCTTAGAAATTAGAGACAGAAAAGACTTATTAGGTTATCAAGCAAAATTTGTCCCAGAAGAAACCCCATTGAAGTCAATGGAATTTCACTGGGGATGGATTTACCATAGAAAGATTGTTCCCTCTAGTATATTTAGAAGTGCTTTTTCCTATGCAGTTTAAATTAGTTCTACATTAGTCAAGGTACTGCACCATTCTTCCAGTTGGCTCCCCTTGCAGAGAACTGTCTCTAGCTATCCTTTTTCGACATTTCCCCTCCCCCCATCCCTTGTTGCCTTCTTCTCACCCTCATTATTTTATGTCTAATTTGGCTAATGGATTTCTCAAGACAGAGCAGCCTTTCATGTTTGAGAAGGACCTACCCTGTACTGAGGTTAAAAGAAAAAACAAAACCCACAAAACAAAACAAGATCAGGAACAGAGAACAAATTCTTCTCCCGAGAAAAGCAAAGTTGTATATGAAGCTTTAAGTTTTTTATCACTCCACCAATCCATATATAGCTAGACCACAGTTTTTCACTGCATATTCTGCATTAAAATTGACATGGGTGCTTTAGTATTGACATTCTAGTTTCATCACTGACTAGATTTTTAGAGCATTGTTAGAGCAAGTGGCTTCACTTTTCAAACATCTGTTTCACCACTATCGCAATAGCCATAGTCATGCACATGTAAAGAATTTCTCAAGCTGCTTCACAGAAATCAGGAAAGCATTTTAAGTTCTGTAGTGGAAAAGCACAGTAACATAAGGCCATCAGTACTCTCATTTTATTTTTATTTTTTTATTATTTCTAACACAAACATTCATCTTTTCTGTGATGAAAATCCTAACAAGATTATAGGGAATTTCTAGTCTCTGTATGCTTTCAGTCATATAATTACAACTAAAACAACTGTCTTGAGGACAACTACAGGAACTGTGGGTTCAGTGCTGCCTTCTGCCAAAGGAAAAACGTCCACAATTAAGAAACAAACTCTAAAACCACATTGGACAAGTTACTAAATCCCATCTACGTAAAGACGTGTGTGTTCACTTCTGAGTCACTGTATCATTTGACCATGCAAGAAGCAAGACAGTTTGCTTGAAGAATGTCAGGAAGACTAGAACATAATTAAAAAATAGCAGTGTTTTCATTTTTCTTAATACTCTTCTAAAACAGGCACACACTCACTTTAAAATTAACCACAGAGCTTAATTAAGTTTCTTCTGATCATGCCGTAAGGGTTCCATGTTGTCTTCTTGTGGTCATTTCATCAGTCAGGGCTTTTCATGTAAGAACGCGCTGCATGCATGTCACAGCATGGGATCTCATCACAGACACCTGCTCTCAGCCTGTGAACACAGATTTTGAGCCCCCTCCCTGCAAAAACGGTGACAGAAGGGCATATTATTTAATTACTCATCCATGCTATACAAGACAGGGTCTACAGCTCCACTTGTTTCATATGGCTTGTGCTATTTTTGGGGGGTGATCAAATAGTTGTTGAAAAAGGAGAAAGCTTCACCATAGACTTCTCATTGCTATTTGATAAAAGCAATATATGAAAACATTGTGAAGACGAGAACAGTTTGTGCAGGAACTGAAGAAAATCTAGGTAGGGTAAATATAGCTATAAAATTATTTGTGATTTCTTTAGCTTTCATTGTGAAGATAGGTGAGCTAGTCTGTAATGTGTAACTTCACTCTCCTTGATTACAAGACCATGAATCCAGCAATAATTAACTGACAGCCACCTCTAATGTACTGAAGAAGGTGAAACCAACTTAAAACCTTCATCTAAGTTAGATCTGAAGTAGTGGTTATGTTTTCCTCCAGTGCTAGAAGAGGTGAAAATACAAGAAGATGATGAAAGTATAAACTTTCAGCTCTGCTTAAACAATGCATTTATTAAATTACTTCTGTCAAAGTCATTCACGAATTCCTACAAAATCCTATTGTGGACCAAAGCAAAGCACAGCTAAATGAAACTTTATATATTGTATCCGGTAAGCAATCACCGTACTTGCATTCTCACTGCCCTCAGCAGCACCTGCATTCTTTGATCACAGTCCTTTTATGTGTTACACTGTATACAAAAGACCAAGCCAGCAATTAGCCATTCTAGCACTGAGTCCTGAAATCTCTGCAAATGCTTCAGCCCCTTAATGAATTCCTAAATAGAAGGAAGTTGCAAACAAAGTTCAGCTTGTGTATTTTATGCCAGGTTCCCACAGCACTGTAGGTTCTTAGAGCTTAATTAATGACACTTGCATCCTGTGTGCCTTCCAGAGTTTTAGTGGAAATTTTACTGGTCACTTCAATCTCTGACATCTTTTGGACCAATTGTCCTCACAATGTTGGGCAATGTCCCTGGTCTTTGGAAGGGAAAGACAGGCTTTGCTGCTTATCATGACTCATCTGCATCAATGGGGTGGATAAAAACGGGGGGAACAAAACACGCATTATTTAAAGTAAACTACTCATCAGAAATCCTATGCATTGTATAGGAACCAAAATGGGTGATGAAAATGAAAACCACAGCCTAATATACCAGCATTTGGGAACTCTGCCAATGCCCCTAATTAAAATTTTGTACTAATCTCTTCAGGGAATCCAAGAAATTCTTTCAGAAAATGGAACATTCTTCTGTGCACATCCAACTACTTATTCTGTAAGAGGGAATATAAAGGAGATTGTATGTGATCAGACAGAGGTCATTGGAGTGGAAAGGACAGTGTGAAAGCTACAGGAAATGAGCCATCTATGAATGAAAATACTGGAATTCCTTCTTGAACCCTGACTCACATAATGTATGATTTTTCTGGTCCTGGTCTAAGGATCATTACATCAGTGGAAAGACTTCATTAATTTTAGTGGGGTTTTAATCAGTTCCGAAACAGGAGAATAAAAAATAGGTATTTAAAATTACAAGGTATGCCAACATGTTCTTTCCCTTCTTTTCGTTTTGTCCTACCATTGTTAGAAAGCTTGGTGAGAGTGGGTTGAGATGAGTGAGAAGGGTAGGGGCTGGACTAGAGAGGGTCTAAGACAGCACCTCTGACACCAGCTTATAGGTAATAAACAACACATTCAGTGCTGTTAGAGATGCAATTAGAGATGAAAGGAAGGAAAGAGTTGGTAATTGGCTGGTAACTGGAGAGGGAAGGGATGCTGATAGAGAAGTATTTCTAAGAAGGGAAAGACCAAAACTGCTTTATTGTTAAAAAAGAGCCACAGTGAAATTTTAAGAAGAAAAATAGGGTCATACACAGGTGTGAAGGAGAGGTGAATAATGTAGCTAGAGCAAGTGTACAAGGCTAGGTTAGAATCTCATTCATCTGGACAAAAAAAAGAGACAAGGTAGGTAGGAGGCATAAGGAAAGCCACAGAGAGCAGGGAAACTGCATCATACTTCATCAGTTTTCTCTTTGAAGAAAACAGCAGGGTCCTATAAAGAAAAATACATGGAGGCAGTAGGAGGGAACTACCAAAGATGAATCTAGGCTGGCTCTGCAAGGAGTAAATCTTCTGCATAGATATGCATCTGAGGCTCATAAGTCAAGCAACCCTATCCTGAGCTTGAGTTATTCAAATCTAAGGCTTTTTTTTTTGGCCAATGTGGAGCAACGGGGTTTAATCATTGATTGTCTTCCGCTTTGCATAGACCATGGCGCTCATGCAGACAGGCTGAACGTACCAAAAGGGAAATGGAGGCACAAGAATATATGGCATCCACCTTTTGCATGTCTGTGTCTTACTACATGCAAATCAACACAGTGGGGACTCGGTTCCCTCAGCTAATTCTCCCAGGTGAGTGAGATCTGGAGTGAACCCAGACAGGACTTTAGCTTGATCCACTTGTCATTTGTAGAGTTTCCTTTCTTCTTCTGGACTTAAAAGCAACCAAAACTTCCTCTCTGCTGCCTTTTTCTAAAAGATCTTTCTATGACTAAGGCAATTATGTGTTAATATTACATGTAATTCTCTGATGTCAGACAAGATAACAGAGATAATCCTCATAAAAGATTTATGACATTGTACATTACATCTTCCATTTGTATGTTGTATGCATTGCCTTCAAGAGGCCTTGAGAGATGCTTTAAGATCTCTCTATTCAGATTATGAGATATGCGCATTCAGCACTTCCTTATTATAGGTCTAGAAGTACCAACAACCCAACTAGGTGATTTGCTGTTCAGATCCTGCTGTTCTCTGAATCCACACAAAGGTGAAATGCTGTTGTCGGTCAGTGGGATCCTTAGGATGTAACAAGATTTAAACCATTTTCCTTGTATTTCTTCATGTGTCATTTCACTATAAAGTGATCACTTAGCAGACAGAAATATGCATTCTAGAAAGAAGTCATCTTTGTTTCAACCACAGTTTGTCTATGCCAGAAAGGCACTTGCTTATTGTGCTTTTTTTTTTTTTTCGGTATCTAAACTTCTGGTTTGACACATCCATCTTAACACTGTGTTTTACTTGTTGCTCAGGGACCTACCTAGATCTTACATACTTTTGTGGATCTGCCTGAAGATGCCCTCACTGGGCATCTCTTAGGAAAAAGCTGAATTGTTACAGCTGAACTGCTATTCTAGAACTCAGTTTCTCCATGCAAGTGAATATGGCGTTAATACTTCCAGGAGGTGATAATCACTAAGAAGATATTTAGTTGTGTTTCCTGCTGTGCAACGCACATTCTTCTGATGAGGGAACTGAATAATTTTGGGAAACATAGAGGAGCTATGCTCCACAGCGTGACTGCTCTGATACAAGGACATCTCTGCTTCAAAGCCTAAAAAACAATATAGCTGATCTCTGTGATACTGGATGGTGTGAAATGCTGTTCACACAACAGTATATCCTGCTTAGCATATGTGGGATATTCCTAGAAGGAACATGGCTGATAATAAATTCGGGTACCATTAACACAGATTTCATGTACAATGCTCTTTTGCCTAATTATTAGCGCATGTGTCTTGAAACTTGCAGTGATAATTTTTTAATTTCCTTTCTGGTGAGAGCGCATAGCAGTAGAGTGTGGGAATTTACGTTTTCTCTCAAGTGGTAGGTTAACCTCTACAGCAATAACCTGCGCTTTCAGCTTCACCCACACTGGCATTTTGCCTGCTGCAGTTTTGCTCCTGAATGGATCGGCAATGTTCAACCAACAACAGGCATTTCCAGTGTGGAACAATGAAGTCTAGGCACCTAGTGATTTTAACTACTTGGAAAGAAGGGTAGAGTATGTAGCACAATTCTGCTACATACAAGCATGCAACCATCTATAATGGAAATACACCTTCATGAAGCTTGTGTCTGCATGATTTAGGATGTCACAGATCTCAGCTGTTTGTTGTCTTTCTGACGCCCCTGGCTGTGTTGAAATCACCACTGTGACAGCCAAGATGAAGTAGCTGACCGTGTGAGCACTCCTCGTCCTTTCCAACATACAGCAGAACTACTTAGCTTAAATCACCGCTGACGGGAACTAACTTCTTAAACAGGTTTGAACTTGATCCTTGTTGAGCACATCTGACTGTGGCCCAGATTGCCTAGTTCAGCTCAAAGCCAGCACATGTACCCTATTATCAGCAGCAGCAGCTCTACATCACTCAGCAGCTGGCAGACAGACCCTTGGGGACTTTTCTAGCTAAGGCTAATGCAGCCCTATGGCTGCTTCAATATATTCTTTGTGCACAAAACAGGACATATCTCTTTGCAAATGTTGTTATTGCACAATGGGTGTCATTGATAGCAGGAAAGAGACAATGCTTGGGAGCTGGACATGTTGTTCAAACATCATTCCAGTCTTTTTATATACTCTGTTTAAGGCCTTTACCTAGAAATGCCATCATGCCGTTGCTGGCTACTTTGAGTGCACAGAGAATATCTGAAATCCCTTTTTACCCTACTTTAAAGGGTGAATCAAACTGCATTGCAGTGCCTGCATTTCTAGAGTTTGTGACATTCTTTTAATGTAGATTCTGGCTTATCTGCATCCAAATACGTACAGATCTTCTTACACAAACAGGTACATCCATAGTACTCACCTTTTCAAGCCCTACATACATTTTCACTATTAGCCCATTCAGTTTCTCCACTACATTTCCAGGTCATAACCCCAGTGTTGTCAGCAATACTTAGCCCTTGACTTCCTAGTAGTTTTTCTTCGGCAGTGGCAGACTGTTGCTGTTAGGCAACCAGGAAATCTAAAACAAAGGAAAACTCTTACAAAGAGAATGTGGGACAGGCAGAGGAGTGAGTGGTACTAACAGATGAACAGCCCAAGGGAAACAAATAAAGCGAGGTGGGGAATAAGGAAAGCAACATTTGGGAAGATTTGCTCCTAGTGCAGGCAGCAGCTGCCAATACTGCTACAGACTGTGTCAGATCAAGCAGGAGTTCACCTGTTGTGAAAGTACAGGACCAGTATGGGGCTAAAGCTCTTAGAATCCCCTGTTCAAAACAATACACAACTAAGCACAAAGAGAGCATATGACTGGAGAGATTAATTTCCTAAACCTGGATGTCTCTTTTAGATGCCCAAGGTCTCTCCCACAAGACCCACGACGCACCTACCAGCCCTGTGCCAACATCTCAGATACCTCAGATCTCTATGTTTAGGCACTTGAATACTAACCACTTTGTTTTGGTTTAGGCTTTGACCCCCTGCTCCTCATACTCAAAGCAAGACAATGAATGGGGACTAACTCAAATCAACTTGAGGTAGAACACCTCTGTGATGATCCAGGTTGTATATGCAGCTCACTCATGGATCTAACCCAGGGTTGTGGGCAGCTCAGCTCTCTGCGAGTCAAAATGATGTGGCCACCTCTAACAGCCTACAGACACCCCTCTTGCTGTCATGTGTGTTGAATGCAAACAGCTGAGCACTGTCATTACCCACAATCACAGCTGTAGAACTCATAAGAAACAGCATAATCAAGAACCAGGCATTCCCCATTACTGTAAATGTGTGATCGAAGCCTTGCCACAACACAGCCTTTTTTCCCCTGCCCATCCCAGCTGCTTTCACCCGGTCTCTTTCAGTCACTGAAGTTCCTCACTAAAGCTCTGTGACAGAAGTGGCCATGACAAGAATGTCTGAGATGAGACAGAAGCACCTACGGCAAATAAATAAACCAATAAAGCAATAAAAAGACAATGTGAGAGAACAAGGAGGACATGAGCTGTTCGGACGCTTGAAGGCCAGCCCATAGAGTCACTCAGTCTAGACTCCAGATGTGAACGCAGAGCCTCAGTGAGTGCAATACGGGACTGTGTAAATATCTCAGCCAGATGTCTCAGGGCCCAAGCTACAAATCCTCACAAATGGTGACAGAGTTGGCTGTTGCTGCTCGCATAGCTCTGCTTCCAAGAGAATCAGTGGTCATTCAGTCAGCAGCAGTTCATTTTTGCTGCCAGATGGGAGAGAAAACCAGGCTCAGAGTTGCAGTTAGTCTCATAGCAAACTCAGCAGTCAGAGGATGGGTCATGGAGCCCTCTGTGGGTACTGAGCCTAGCTCAAAATAGCAATCTGGGGAAAGAGCTGAAAAGATTATAGTAAACATAAAAGCACGTGATCCTAAACTCTTAAATAAACAAAGTAACAGGCTATCATGTTAGGCACCTGAATTCAAGTTTAGATCTTCAAGATTGCTTCCATTTGGTCAACTAATTTTACAGATGCTTAATGTTACACAACGGAATTACCTTAAATTTCAATTGCTGGAGACACGTGTTGCACTAACTCTAAGGAGTCTGATGCTTGTATCTGCACTTTTACAGACTAAGCATTCCTCTGCCTAACTTTCATGCTCCCAAAACTTGTCTCCTAGGTAGGTGCCTCAGAGAAAACACCTAGAGGTAATATGACTACCTTCCCATCTATTCGCAGCTGAATCTGTCCCTTGGGTGGCTGGAGATGAGATTCAGCTCCTTCTTCTGCCTGAGTTAGACCAGAGAACTGGGCCTGTCTCTCCAAGGAAATGCCTCTAACCACTAGGCTATAGTGTATTTTAAGCCAAAGCTTTTCCAGTCTCTTGGATTTATCCCATATTCCATAAAAAATCAAGTATTTATTGCAGCGGGGGATAGGACCTAGGGCTCTGCAGTGAAAGTCCTTATATACTCCACCCTGTCACTGGCCTAATTTAGGATATATCAATTTATGACCCAGATTCTCTTTAGCAAGTCACCCAAAATTGGAATTGACGGAATAATTTAAGAGATGATTTGTAAGCAAAAGCCCTGAGTTGGATTACTCTGATTCACAGGGATAATGTTATTTATGATTTCTTGTTCAGACATAAGGCATGAGCATGTTTTAGGATGGCCAATAATTGTCCCAAAATTTGCAGGATTTTTTCATTCTCCTGTTTTTGAGTGCCAATAGCAAAGTGACTCATACAGTATAAAAGGCAAGATTTTCAACCAAACAGCCCAGAAAAATTTGATAAGGAGACATAAGCTACTGTATCAATCTCTTATTCCTTTAGGTGCAGTTACAGGTTGAGCTTGAGCCCACTGAAGAAGTATCTATAAAGGCCATTGTTCCTCTCTCCTCTTCAGACCTAGGCTCACAAAGATAACTCAGAGTCAAAAAAGATTAGGATAAATTGCATTACTTCATACTTGCCACAGGCTAAGAGCTCACACATGAGCAGTAGCTGATGCAGGGTGACTAGTTAAGCTGCCATGGCAAACTGTATGGGACTGTGAGTCCGAGCTCACTGCCACTTTTCTCTCATTCCCAAGGTCCTAAGGGAAGTCAGATGCATCACTGGGCTCCCACAGTGGTACATTTCCCATAAAGGTTACAGGGGCTTACTGTGATTTACAACTGTAGTACATCTGACCTGCAGACCACTGCTGGGACACACTTAGCTGTAAACAAGATGCTTCCTGAGCTGCCACATTCAACTCTGGGTCTAAATCAGATTTATCTAAACTGACAGGTGTATGATTTTTAGGTTTAATTAATTTCTCTCCCTATTCTGAACAACATGACCCTCAAAAACAGTTCAGAGAGACCTGTGCTGGACATGTGCAACCCTTTCCCTTATTATTCTGTACTTCCAAGTGAAAGGGCTTTGAGTATAATAGTCTAAATAAGAGTTAACCCCAAGATCTAAACAAGTCTATTGAATGATTTATTCGAGCACATCACGTTGTTCTTCCACCTCTCTTTTAACGAATGCACAGCATCACTGTGGCTGAAAGTTAAAGGGGATATTTCTTCTGGCAGTGCCCTCCAGGTCCCTCAGGCTGGCTTATCCAGCAATTGCGTTGGCATTTTGGAGTTTTTCCCAGGATATTCTATGGCCAGGGATGCTACAGGCCATTTTTCTAAATGTCAATGCCCATTGCTGATTAATTTAATTAAAAAAAATAGTAAATCAACCTTAGAATATTTTTTTCCTTCTGCTCCACATCAAAAGCACATGTATTTAAAGGTCTTTTCAGAGTGGGTCATGTCTTTTAGAATGAAATAGCATGAAGGAGTTGTACTTGTAACCCAGCTGTGCACCCCTGACTTTCACATACCAAAAGATGGCAAATTTTCCTTGTCTTGCCCTCGAATCCAGAGCAGTGTTGCAATCCCTCTTCAAGTACGGGCTCAGAACTCAGCCCTGAGCCATAAATGCCAGCTGCAGTAGGCAGACAGTTAATCAGATAGTAGACAGAAACATAAGTGAAACTTTTCCTCTTGTTCTACAGACCTCAGAGAGGTGGAACTCATCTAGATCAGTAAAAAAGGAGCTGTTAAGGTACCATGTTGGAGAAGGTTGCAGAAATTCCAGAATCCTTATCTCCATCCTTGAAAAAAAATCAGACTCCCTCCAACCACAGCATGTTGCTCTCTGCGGAAGGTCAGATGTATTTTGCCATGCACGTGAATGCAGCAGCCATCTGACAGCCTCGAAGCTGCATTCCTTGATGCCTGTGGCCATATCAAATTTTTGGGAAGACATGAGGAACCATTTTCAGGAAAATGGTGCTTCATTTACTCTTTGACTCTCAAAGAATGTTTTGTCTTTCTCTCTGTTTTGTGAAGTGCTGTCAACACTTAGAGTGAAGTTTATTGTAAATACACAATAATAACAACTGCGCACATTCATCTCTGATTCAATTCCTATGTAAATTTATGTTAATACGTATGCAGATTAAGTCTGCCCCCCTTGGTCCTGGAAAGTTGTCAGAATGACACATGGGTTCTGAAAAGGTTGTGTACTACTTTACTGATCTGCAGCTTTTGTATAGCATTCAATAACCAGCAACCCAACAACAAGAGACTGTGGATAATTTCCCTTCACTTTTCCTCGATAAATCAGTGGAGTCTTCTTGACAGTGAAAAAAATATTCTCTAAACTCAGTCTCTAAGACCATGACCTGCTCATTTTTATTTCTATTTCACAGCAGAACAAATATTCACAGGTGGGATCATTTGAGGAAGGGGGCGGTACAAGAGAGTCCTGCCTTCAAGAACTGACAGGCCATTTCTAGACAGAAAAGCAACTTTTCTCCCTAATATTTAGTAACCATTAAACCAATGCCTAGAGTTTATGCCTAGTCCTCCTCCTTTTCGATGTTAAAGTTAGTGCAGTTTCTAAGAGAGCTCAAAAAGGTCATTTAGCTTATTCTCTCCTTCTTAGCCTTTTCGCTGTTTTAACAAGGAAATACACCGATCTTCTACCTGTGTGTGCTGCCAGAACCATTTTGAGCACTCAAGTCACACCAGTGGTGAGGCAGCTGGAGCGCTACAGTTAGCTGTCCTCTGCTTTCCTGCCAGGGATGTTTGGCTATGAGTACTTTCTGGTACTTTGCAGTAAATAGAAGCTAATCTTTAGTTCATCCCAGGGCTGAGTCCCTACAAGGGCTCCCAGGCACTTCTTAAATAATCACAACAGGACATAAATTGGGACTTCAAGAGATACATGTGTTCTTTGCACAGAGATGAATTTCCAGTAATCCAAAAGGGGATGGGGAAACTGCTAGGAGACACAGCAGGCACCACAATTGTTGGCTAGGAAGATACGCCAGACAACAAAAGTCCAATTGCCAGAAAGCGTTTATACTCCAGCAGTTCACAGCTGAGGACTTGATCCTGACCTTTGATACACAAAACAGATTTGCTTTGCAGCTGGAAACTCAGTTGCAGCATTTGTGCTTGGAGGGCAAGACAGTGCCCAGAGCCGACAAAGGTGGGAGCTGAGTTGTCATATCTGAAGTAAGGCAGCAATCTCTCTCCTGAGATCACTTCCACATTAATAATGCTTAATGGAATTAGAAGGCCAGTGATAAAAAAAAAAGAAAGCCCAAACAAATTAACAAACAGCCAAGAAAAAAAAAACCAAACCCAAAACCCCCAAACCAAAACAAGAACATAACTGTACCCCATACAGTGAGAAGATACTTCAGTGACCCACTTATTTCAGGCCTTTCAGCTAATTGAAAGAGTGACACTGAGAAAAACCCTTTCTTCTCCAAGCTCTTCCTGCTTGACTCTGGTTTAGGGTGTTATTTCAGTCTACTTTTTAATCTCATTTTATTGAAGGCAATCTTAGCCCCAAGAGCAAAACAAGTAAAATAAAAGCAATAAAAGCCTGGAAGGAATCTGTATTTTTTCTTTGAAATAGAGCCCCATGTCAGATGGCTTTCCACATACTTTGTTTAGTGAAGGTTACATTATGGCATCCCATCAGGCCTATTCAAACCAGGTTGCAGAAGTATTGTGGCTGGGATCCAACGCTGCCTTCCTGCCTGCAGTATCTATCTGTTGGTGGTGATTTTATCTCATTTTCTCTCTTTCCACCTCTCATGCAGCTGCCTGCCTGTCTTGATAGGACCAAAGTGTAGCTCATGGAATCTATATGATAATCACAAAAATAGTTATTTCTGCTGAAAAATGGATTTAATTCCCCCTCTAAACCTTTGTGGATTGCCAACTGGGGGTGTGAAACCAGCTGGCAAAAGATGCATTCATTTCAATTTCATGACTTTCATATACTGCAGCTTCCTGACTTTAAATGGTTCCTCCCCTCTCTAATGAGAGCACCAAGGCCTTGATTAACAGCCCTCACTTTAAACAAAGTTTTTGAAGAAGCTTCTTTTCATCGTAACTTCTCTGGGCATGTCTGACAGCCTGCTTAATCCAGGGCAGCCGAATGCCTCTTCTTTCACAGCATGAGCATTTGTCAGAGATACTAGGAGTCAGGCTTGGTGAAGATTTGTATCTCTGTGTACTCTGCAAGTAACTTGCACAGCAGCGTGGGAAGGAAGCTTGAAAGTAGTGCTGGTAAAACACTGAAAAAGTATTTCATCAATGTTTTCAAAATGCAAAGGTCTGGAACGGACTCTGGTTTACTTTTTTAACTCTTTCAACCTTTTTCTGATAAAGTACATTTTTATTTTACTAGAAATCTTGTCTTTAGTACATTGTTTGCTAACTTTTAGTCTAAATAGTATTTTAGAGAGATGACTAGCCAACGTGGGAGAAAAGCCTGATATATTTTTTGACAGTTAATCACAGAGAAGGGAAAGGCTATCTCTTGACAAGAGTCCTCCAAGCCCATCTGAGTCAGAGCCTGCAGATGATCGAATAGTGAATTAGGATGCAAATACTCAAATCAAAGGTATTATCCATGGAAAAGTACTATTTACTTTCAGATTCTGGCTTTTCAGATGCTTCCAGGTGCCCACTTAGTAAGTGGATGTCTAATAGACAGTAGATGAGGGCCTTAATCGTAACTAAGTCTTTGAATCTGGACTTACAGAGGGTTTAAACAGGTTTTATGAGGAAGCTTGCTTGTAAAGGACTGAAGTATACATCCTCCCTGGTCATAAGGCAAGATGTTCCCTCTCTGTGACCTTGCTTCCTTTTCACTGATCTCCCCTGGGAGATAGGAGAGCAGCAAGACCCTTTCAGTGCAAGCCCGCTGACAGTATTTGAAGTTATGTCTAAAGCGCAGTCGTATGGTGGCTGCTGTTTAATACATACCCAAACTAGACTTAAAAGCTATCTGTGAACCAGCAGTAGTCATGTCAACAAAGAGCTCAGCAAAACTACATAAAAAGGTATGGCTAACTGACATGTGCTGAGTACAGCGCTGCCATAACTTGACTGCTACCAGCATTTCAATAAATTCAAACCTTCCTGGATGTTTGTGTACCAGAGTGCCCTCACTGTGGTTGCCACATGAAGGAAAACTAGCACACTGCTGCTAACTGGACAACCCCAGAGGGCATGACTGAGCATAACTCTGGGTTAGACCAGAGTTTTTGTTTAACATTTAGATGAAGTTTTGCTTTGGTTATGCTTATGTATAGGTTTGCTCTTGGCAATCAGAAAATTTGATTTACATTCAGCCAAAGCATGAAAGGAAATACTGGGGCTTGGAGTGGGGGGTGGAGTGAAAATGGAGAGAAGGGGAGAAAAAACAACCCTAAACAAAAGCTCTGATGATGATGATAGCATCACCAGACGAGCAAGCACACAAAAAAGAGTCAAAAATTTCAGGCGCAGAAGTCAGAAGATGCAGTTTCTTCCAGGGAAGGAATATGCTGCATCTCATTTCTGCTGCGCCTGCTGATACCATCTACAGAAAATCCATCACCAGTTGAAAGAAAGCTGCATTCATTGTCAATGCATTCCACCACTTTGGTGTCCCAGCTTTCATGAGTTTATTAGATGCACAGTCATGGACTTTTCTATGAAATAGAAAGACAATACAAGCTTCTTTATTATTGCCTTACAGAACCATTAGAAATTCTGTTCCTTTATATAATAATTTCCCTATTTTTAGTGCCTCATCTATCAACAACTACTATAAATTTACCTTAAAGCAAACTGTAGCATATATCTCTTTATATACACCCCCCCATATGTATATGTATACAGACACACACACAATACATACGCATATACATCTATATACATATAAACACAAAAAGCCCAGCAGTGAATAGGTGAATTTACTGAAATAAGAGAAAATAGCATATTCAGAAACAGAAGAAAATAATACTTGATTATGAAGTATTGCTGCTTATATACCAGACATCTTTCACATTTTCTTCTTCTGTCATAACTGTTTCTATGATTGTGATGTTTCTTCTTGCATACCTATCCTTCAGCAACATAGCCTTTTGGAATATGCCCCTGAACTGGAATACTCACAGAAAATAATCTGACTAGTTTGTATAGAGGGAAAAAATAACTTTGGAATCAAGTGAATAGAAAGAAAGGCTAAAATAAAGCTTATATTACAGCACAGTCAGTGAAGAGTGGTAATAGCTATGAAGTCTTTGTCTTTGAACAGGAGCTGTAAAGCATGAACAGGTTCAAGCTAACAGTGCCAGAATGGCAACTCTGTGAAGACGTTGTAGACTTCCCATTCTTATCATGCAATAACTCCCTCCATACATATGTAATAGCAGTATGGATGCAAATTTCAGTCAGGGGAGGGGTAGGACTGGGAGAGCAGAGCATGCTTGTAACCTGATTTAATAGGACTCCATCAGAGTTGGTGTCAACCCTTCCATCCCTAGAACTTGAAAAAATGGTAGGTCTCTGATCATCTTCAACAGATTCTTCTCTTGATTTGAATTACGAATGTCTACAAGCATCATAACAATACATTCTCATTTTCACCTTGTCAGTGCCAAGCACAATGAATAGAAAATAAAAAAAATCACCGACAAGTAATTGCTGTACCTCATAAACAGAGCACAGAATTGTTAGTCACAATTAAAGATAACAAAAGCAAGACTCTTCATCTAGAGAACCTGTGAAATTGCTGCTTGTGAAGCATCATTCAATCCTTGTCCTCAGCCAAATATGATGGGAAATGAAGCTGCTCCACCTCTTCACTGAATAAAGAGGTTTCAGCCTTTAATACAACACACAACCAGAGTCACAGCTCCACTAATGGATTTTGCTACTGGGAGGGATGGTGTGAGCTTCATGTCAGTATCAGTACTAGGGATTTTGTATTATAGCACACCACTGGTGCTCTGTTAGTGGAAATATAGTGTCAAGCTTCAGACTCAAGGCTGTACACACTGTTTCTCTTATCACTTCATTATGTACAAGAGACAACTGTTATAAAACCCAATAAAGATGTACATATCCCAACCCAGAAGACAAGACAGTCATACAAGTCCCACGTGTAATTCAGATTGAAACATCAGCCAGTATGGCAGGCATCCCAGAATCCTAACTTATAATATAAAACAAGTACTTCACAAAACAAAACAAAAAACTAAAAGAAAGATAAAAAGGAAATTAAATACTACCCCGACATCTTGGAAGAAGGCAGCACCTCTCCAGGACTTCTTCCTGAATTCAGCAGGGCTCCTTGCCTTGGTTGGATAGCAAATGCAGTTTCATAAGTCTATGCGTGCTTGTCTGTAACACAACACAGTTTTTTCCATAAGCAAAAGACATTTTTACTTTCCCTGACTAGTGAGGGGACAGCTCACACTGATGTTACTCACCCTTTGCCTCACAAGAAGGTTTTAATATAACAATGGAGGGAAAGTATAATTGGTAGGAAAGGAGGTAGAAGGGGAAAAGAGGGAGGTAAGTCTGAGCTTACATAGGTCACTGAATGGCATTTTCTTCATGTTGGTGAAACTGGACCTGAAATCTGCTCTGTCTCCCCCAAAAATCAGTCTTTGTGATGAGAAAATCTTGTTTTGGTCACTCTGTCCTAAGCAGAACATGATAAAAATGATACGACATAGGATCCTCCTCAGAACCATCATTTTGTGTCAGAGGATCTCATAGTCTAAACATTTCCTATCAGACACTTTATTCTTAGAGGAGCCTGGCTTTCTGCAAAAGTCCTTTGTACTCCAGCTGGATGTCATTACATAATTAAGCATATGAGCCAGGAGGTAGTCTTGAGCATGGCAATTTTACAACGTAAGATCAAAATGTTATTCTTCCTTTCAAAAGGTCTAGTGCCATTTGTTGTAATACCTTTATGCAAGGGATCAAATACAGTATTGATTATTCCTTATTACCTTTAAAGAGGTCAGTCAGCTTCTGGAATTCAGAAGACTTCTGCGGATCTGAGGGGATATAAGGCCTCAGGGCTTTATGACTCATCTTGACCTGAAACTTTTAAATATCACCTGCTGTCTGGATTGTTCCTGCTTGCTGCCTGGGATTTCAAAGTCTCTCTCTCCCCTTTTTTCCCCCCAAGGCATCAGTCTTACAAACACTGCCAGATGAAGAGAAGCAAAGAATGCAAAAGAAAGTGAAAGTGAGAAGACCAGGAGTTGGGAGCCCAGCTGGTATACAGCTGCTTTGCTAAGATGGAATTGAAAATGAGGATCATTATTCTGGTTCTGCATGCATCCTACTGTGTTTAGTTATTGCATCACACAGAAGATGCAATGGACATATCCTGTGACCAGCTACATTGTGCTCAACATGGGTTAACTGACTATTCAATATTCTAACACAGGGAGTTTTTCAATCTTTCTGTGCCAATTTGATCTTCAGCCATGTTCAAATGAAGGAATCTTTAGATGAGACTGGGGATGTCATTATGTGGAGACCCTGACAAAATTTAACATGCTACCTTTATCAAGTTAAGAAAAAAATCAATGTCATATTAATCTAGACACTGTCTTAAAAGTTTCCATTTTCAACAACATTGCCTGTATGTTGTAGAATAAACCTCCAAGAATGCTTTTTGGCAGATGGTTAAATATTTAAGTAGTTGGCCACAGATTTTTTAAACTTGAGATAATTAGAAGACTTGAAGCAGTTAATATTTATTAGTCATGAAGAGTTTGACAGATTGGATGTTTTCCTACCCACACATTTTTTCTTTAGCATAAAAAAAATATATATACATATAGTCATTGTATATGAAACAAGCACTTATATGGAGGCAGAAGTAAAAGGCATGGACTTCCCATGTTTCTCATTATGACACACGGAGACTAGTGGCTGCCATTTAATCTAAGAACATGCCAGAAAACAACGTAGAAATAAAAAGGTCTGTGTGGAAATGTGTCCAAGTCTGAAACCTAAGGACTGATTCTTTTGCACCACTTCAGCTTTCATTATAAATTATAGTGTCTCTAGCAAGGTTGCAGGGCTACTGCAGTCACTGAGGATTATCAGACAACCTATTTTCTATTAGATTTGCCCATTCTCTTGACCTTCTTTCCAGGAGAGTAGATGCATAGAGCAAAGGCAGACCAGTCCTGTGGCACTCCAGAACTGCATAGAAGACTCCTTAAGTAATGACTTAAACCAGCAGACTGGAGGCCAAGAACTGACAGATTACTAAGGCTTCTCCAAGGACCAGTTTCACCTGATATGTCCTCTTTTATGTGTCCAGAAATCTGACCGGAAAGAAGCATTGAGACATTTGCCTGGGCTTCCTACCTGCCTCACAGACAGACCTGAGCAAAAGCAGTAACATGCTTCTCGCTAGGCTGCAGATCCAGCTATGCTGAACACACCAAGGAACACATCTCAGCACTTTCCATGCCTAGTCAGGCCAATGCAACTGCACTAAGCCAACAGCCAACCCACATGGTCAGCAGGCTGGATGACATTAGGATGGATATATGGGCACCTGCACAGCACATACATGGTAGGTCTACTGTGTTGCCCATCTGTTAGAGTGTCAATACATGCAAGTGTTTGAACACTGTCTGTGTGCAGACAAAGCCTTGTGCAAGGGACATGCACATTGTTAATGTATAATAGAGCAGCTGCTTGAAACCATTACCTTCTTTTGTAAGATTGATGCTGACTTTGCCAGTGATTCAGGAAACACATGAAAGTAGAACTAGTGTTATACTATGTAACTGACTGGCTAGAAAGAGATGCATCTCTATTATATCTACCTCTCTCTTCTTAATGGCACTACTGAATAGGCAGTACATGCCCCAGTATAAAAATGCCTTACGTTCCTTTACATTCAAAGGCAAACAAAAAGTAAAATAAACCCAAACAAGCCATCTTAGCAATGACATTTGCATGTATTAACATGCAGCATTAGAAAGAATGGGCGCATAGGATTAACTGTGGCAGGCAGGGGATGAGCGCAAAGGATTTTCATCAGTGTTAACCCAGCAAGGACAAGGGCAGACAGTAATATACAATGTACCTGCTATAACCCTTACCTGGTACAAACCAGTAGGGCAGGACCAACTGCCTTGGCAGGCTGAACACAGTCCTGATCAGGAGTCACTCCCACACTGCCCTCAGGGGAACCCAGGAGACAGACTGGAAAGCAGCCTTGGATACTGACCTCTGCCAATGCTGGCTTGCTCTCTAAGGGGATGGTACCTAGAGCAGAGTGATCCCCCGGCTACAACCTCTCTTACAGTCATCACAGATGAAACCACTGAGGGGATTTTTCTTTATCCTATAATACCTTTAAGGTCCATCCCTATTGCATACAAAAATGATAGGATATTCTTTCAGGTTTTTTCCCTGTATTAATATTATTTTTGGAATATTTTTCCCAGTGCCTTCTTTTCAGACAATAGCAATTCATTCTTTATTTATCTCATTGCTATAGTGAGACTCTGGAGGTCTGGAAAACTGGTAGGGTTACGAGATACAATGAAAGCAAAACCTATTTTAAATGAACAAAGTCTCAGAAGTTTCAAGCTTTCATAGGGTTTCTTTGATTGCTAAAAAGCTTGTTGGAGAAAGTCTGTTAAAGTTTCAGTATCTTTTCTCTTCAAGGAGGGATCCACAATCCTCAGATCTAAGAGCTCCAGCAAGACTCACTGCAAACCAGAAGACAAGAATAGAATCTAGCAATAAAAAAGAAGCCGCAACCTTTTAAAAAACAAATATCACAGGATTCCTTTACGCACCATAAAGAAATGAAATGGAAACAAACCCACATTGTTTCCTCTTCAAGTACCCAGAAGAAAAATCTGCACCTTAAAAAGGTTTGACCTCAATATAGGCCATAATGTAAAAATGTGAGGATCTTGGAAACTTGTGCTTTTCCTGGACTGAGGCCCAGATTTTGTAATATATCTTGCCTGTTACTATTTTTCTTGTTTCTTCCAAAGTAGAAAAGGCTCTTTTGAAGAAACATGTTTTCTAGACACTTTGATACAACAAAGTTGGGGTCTGTTGAAATGCTTCAAGTTTGATATATACACATATAGTTGAAACACTTTCTGGATATAAGCCAGCATTGCCTGTCTGGATCCAGTTCTTACTATCAATATGTTGTAAGAGTGGTCTCTAGACAGAGTGGTCTCTACCCTGACATGTAGGGTATATGCTAGGCCAGATGGATAATACTAAGACTTGCTGTATCTTTATCTTCTTCACACAGTTTTAATGAGCAGCACCTGAAAGAATGTATGACCATATTCAGATCTTCTGCCTAAGTGAAAAAAAGGACCGCTAGCATGCACTGGTAGAGCATCACATCTGCTTGGAAAAGGAACTTTGTTTTTGCTTACTTCACACAAAGAAATCTGTCAACAGTTTGATCCAGAGATTATCAATGGGATGAGTACACTTTCAAAGGCCATTTTGCTGGGCTGGCCACAATGTGCTTTCTCACACTGACCTGCTCTTCTGTTGCTGGTGTTCTCCAGGCTGAGCTGAAACTGTGATTACAAACCATTAAGCCTACTAAGCACATGGGCTGTCATGTACATCTCTTTGCTTACTCTTTTTGCTATCTATAGAATATGCATGCAAATAGTTCACTGTATGCTATTTCATACCATTTGACTGAGAGCATCAGATCAGCTGAGTCTGATTAATATTTTTCCTCCAGATATACCTCTAAATCCAGCTAGAAGAGGTCCAGCCATACAATAATTCATGTTTACTGGGCGCACTAAAATTAATTCCTGGCATATCTTATCAAACAATCAGCCATGAGAGAAAGTTTTCCCTACTGGAACATGCATAAGTCACTCTAACTTTTGTGGGTATGAATTGAAAGCAATTCCTTCCCCACCTTCCAATGTTTGCTCAGGTGCAGTTTGGTTTCCACGTGAACTGATTCTGAAGAACCTGCCTCAACCAGCAAGCTAACAGAAGTCACCAACCAACTCACGCTGACTACAAACAAAATCCTCATCCTGCAAGAGTGTTACATGAAAGTACATTACACAAAACCATCTTCATATTTGTGACTTATTGTAAGTCCTTAGGTGATTTGCCTTTAAGGATGACTACATTTTTAATCAATGAGCAAGGCATGCAGTATGTAAAGTTCACGCTAGCTTGAGCGGCAGCGGGCTGTGTTTTTCCCCTGGTGAACAACCCCCTTGTAGCCCACAAGCCTTAGCTGGTGAGGTTATGCAGCCTGCCTATTAGGACTGCTCTCAGGCACATGCCTGACTGCACTCTCAAGACTCAGGGCCAAGCATAAACTTTAAAGGAACCCTGCCAACTAAATGTAAGCAGGAAACAAAGACTGTATTTTTAACCAAAGCAAATGTGATCAGAAATGTTCTCTTGATGCTGGTACCAATAATTATTTTTATTATGTTGCACTCAGTAAAGATGGCTTTTAATTGAATTTGAATATTAAAATCTGTCATGAAAATGAAGCTATCTGAAAACTAGAGTTGATCAAATTGTCCACTGGCCATTGCAAGTAAATTAAATACATTTTACTAGTGGTGAAAAGTAAGCCTCATTTCAAAAGACAATAAAGATTTTCTGTGCCAAATGTTTTATAGTCTTGTTTTGTCGATCTTACAAGGGGAAGAAAAAAAAAAAACAAACCAAAAAAACAAAACGCCTAAATGGTGTGGATTATCTACAAAAGGCAAAGACAAAACATTGCAGAAAGGTCATCCCAGATGAGTTCCAGTAAACATTTTTTATAGTATCATAGTCCAAATAGACTACAGCAGGTTGCAGAAAACATATTTGAGGAATGACATAGAGATTTGTATAGAACATACTTAGATTAATTCTTGTACTCTCTCCATTTTAAATATAATTGTTTCAGTCCTCAGTTCAAATAAAAAAAAGTTCCAGCTTCACAGTTTGACTGTTCTGCTGGATTGGGACCCTACCTACAATGAATCTAACTGCACAGACAGACTCCAAAGAGGTTTTCTGGATTTAAAAATGTCAACATTTTCAATTCCTTTATCTTGTTTTTCTTTCCAACATTAAAAGCAAGTGGTGCGCATACTATTAGGAAGCTCCTCTCCAGTGCTCAAAGGGCCTTGATTCTAATCTTGTCATGCCACGGGACGGCTAAAAGCTATGACAGGGAGATGGTCATACATTTATCAGAGCCTGCCCAGAGCTTCCAGTGCAGTCTGGGCAGTATACTACCAAGAAGCATGGAAAAAAATTTTAGGGTGTCCAAAACAGATGCTGGGTTACCTCCTACACTGCACCAACGGATTTCTTGGAAACAGATCTTGTGGGAATGCATTGGATTAATTTCTCTTGAGGCCTTTTAACACCCTCCTGAAAATCTCAGGTATGCACTGAACAAAAGGAAGAACAAAGCAAAGCATTCTGCCCTAAAAAGCTCTTCGATCAGATGAACTTTTGCTTAAAAGAAAAGCTAGAATGTGACCTTTCCAAAGGGATCCTGGTAATTTCCACCATGATTTCCATAACTCAGTGCCTTATAATTATGCATTTCAAAGTCATCTGAAAGAACCAATAAAGTCAGATTGATTATTTGTATACATCACTATGAGACATTATCACTCGATGCTGCCAAAGCCAATTCCATGCCAGCCCTTGATCTAAAATTAGACTAAGGACAAGGAAGTGTTCTTTCCTCTACAGTGATCACCTAAACCCCAATGAGCCAACAGAGGCTGAGAGTCTGAAAAGCTGTCAGTACCAATGGGTGATTACTGATGAAAGACCTCATGACAAACAAACAGGCCCCTCAGGACTTCCCTGAGAACATACACAAATTTCAGCACCCAGTAAGCAAGGTGCTTATAATACCCACTAGGGATAAGACTTGAAATTTACTCAGAGAAGGTAATTAGGCAAGGAAGACAGACACCTAGTACAGCAGCTTGAAGCACTGAGAGTGGTTGTGGTTCCCCAGAAACCATAATCGGTCATAACACAAGTGGAAAATACACTGCGCTGGCCTATTCTCTCTGCAGTTGCTCCTCTGGGAAGAACAGAGATCTCACAGTCTCAGCCCCTGCAGTTCTTCCCAGCCTGAACAGCGCAGAAAGTTTCAGCCCTGTATCCAGGCGGAGGTAGCGCCAATTAACCGAGCTCATTTCTCAGAAACATGCATGCCATTTCACAGATACTGAGCGGAGGTCAAGGAAATGTCTTTTGGCTCTGACTTCCACAGACAGTTTTAGCATTTCTTCACACCCATGTGATTGCACTTGGATGTGAGCACTTGCTTTAAGTCAAGAGTCTGTTTGCTGCTCTGCGGAAGGCAATCCCTTCCATATAATCACAACCTAACATAAATGTAGGTGAGCGCTAAGCTTCCACCACAGCTACTCCATGTGGGACCACCTGTGAGAGCTTGCACTAAGCAAAGGATTGTCCTCATCCAACTTCACAACTGCTCAGCCTGCTACCACCTTAAATTACAAGATTTGTACATGTGTTATGTAGGGACATATGCCTCATGTTATTTTCTATGCAGGCTTCATGTACACACAGCATGCATAGGCCTAGATCCGTGAGTGTGTGTGCATGCGGATAGATAAACAGATAATCTGGAATCATTTCAAAGCAAGTGAAACATTTTTTCTTTCTTTCTTTCTAGTTGTTTCACAACAACTTGGCCTTGGGATCTTCCAGGGAGCTGCGTGTATGAGTGACATACTTGCCTGTTTTTACAGCTCCTGCCTTATGTCAATTCAAGCATCTTTCCTACACCTGGAGGAGTTCAGCAAACATCAGCTCACAGGTGTCACCCTCCATTGGCTGAAGGCTGGCTCCAGAGAGTCTAGCCAATATCTGCTTTGGCTATTAACAGCCTTGGAGAGGCCAAGCTCAGTGTGTGGGGGGAAGCAGGGGGAGGAGAGGTGGAAGGAAAAGGAAAGCGGGGGGGGGGGGGGGGGGGGGTACATGTATGTGCATGTGCATTTGCTGCTGCTTTAACTTTCCATCCATTTAAGAGTTTAAATACTAGTCAAGCACTTAAAATAACATTAGGACACATTCCAGCTTTCTCTGCCAGTCAGAAGGAAAAAAATGTTTGAAACCCTGCATCTCAGCACCCCAAGGGCTTTATGATTTGTTAGGTTTAGTAGTTCAGAGGATTAAAAAGACAGAAATATTAGTAGAAAAAGAAGAGGAAAAAGTCAATGTATTCACTGAAGCAAATCTAATGGTTGCTGGGCCACAGAAGAAAAGGTTCTACTACCTGACTGAATCTTATTTATATTTCTTGCTCCACAATAAAAAATAATTTTCTAGACATTCCCCCCCCCTTTTTTTTTTGCTATGCTAGTCACATTTCCTAAATCCTTTATCAACGGCTGCTCTGCATATGAATGGGCTGTAATTGAACTGTCACATTCATGAAGGTCAGTAACCTTTCATTAGGAAGAATGTGTCTTTCTTGATAAATTGGAAAGTCCCTGAGGATTTGAAAGCATTTTTTTTTTTATTTCACTCTTTCAAATATACCTTAAAAATCTAACACAGATCTTTCTCTCTCTCTCTTTTCATAGCACTCTGACAAACCTCTTGTCTTTGTCTTTGTCATAGGCAGTTCCATGCAAAATATTCAATCACAAGCTTTCACTATGACCTTCTTAAAAGCAAAATGGGAAGCATCAGCCCCCCCCAACCTTTTGCTTTGAATTGCAGATAGCTGATACGTCTGCTTACTAAAAAAAAAAAAAAATAAATAAATTAATAAACAAAATCAAAACTTTGAGATAAGAGTTTTTGTGGTGTTCTTGTTTCTTCAGACTAGCTTGAGTATCTACTGTAAAGAAACAAGTCAAACTGCATTGGTGCTAGTATGTCTGTCTGTCTTTTTGGTGTGTGCATTTATCTGCAGAGATGGACAGGCAAACACCTCACGTGGTGACCGGCTGTATGTGAAAAACAAATTGTGAGAAAGAACTGTGCTTAAAAAAAATACTTAGTACTGCAGCATTTTTCAATCTCTGCCACAGGTTAGCTCCATACAACTCAGTCTTCCCTATCTAAGGAAAATAAGCTCTTCAGAGGAGTGTTTTTGCACCTTGGTCTGCACCCTAACGCAGCAGGGTCTTTAAAATAATCTGTGGCTGCCAAATTCATAACCACTGCCAGAAGCTCAATTCCTCCTCCAGATTTCAATCAGAAAGCATGTAGCGGGATGCATGGAAATGTGTTGAGCTTCCCACCCTTACCAGTGCAAAGGTTTCTTCAGATGTCTTAAAAATACTACCAAGGCTGGTGAACACAGGGACAGAAACCATCTGTTCCTGTAAATCCCAAGACTAGGCCATGTTCTAGCTAGCTAAGCCTAGGGCCTGTCTTCAGTCAGTTGACTAGCTTAATGTCAAGGGGTCAGAAAAAAAGGCAGTTTGGTGACTGTCAGTCATTATCAGGATAGCAGCACCAGCATGAAAAAGGGGAGTCTTGATAAATGGAAGAAATCGAAGAAAGCATCTGGCCTTTCATGTTAGCTAGTCAAATACTTCAAGAAGTAACATGAATTACATGAATTACTGTGAGAAGACCATCCTTTATAGTCAGCACCAACAAAATTGTGGTGATTGAAGATTCACCACTTTAAGATGGAATATAGAGGGAAAAGGAACAAGGTATAATAACAAAGCAGCTGGAGTCCTTTAATGGTGTGGGCCACACTGGAAGCTTTTCAGCTGGAAAGACGAAAGAAGCAAAACATTTCTTTTGATTTTTGCAGGAATAGTTGAAGAATGAATGCTATCATTAATTAGGCTTAACTTACTTTTCTCAAGCCTTCTCTCAACTAGTGGACTTCCATTGAGTTTATTTGCCCAGCTTTGAATGGGAATCCTTTATGGCAATGCCACAGTATGGCTCTTATATTAGTAAGGGAAGCCATAAAAAAGACTCTCCCAAAGCGAAAAAAGAAAGGTGCTACCTGACTTCCATATTAATGTCCTTCTGCAGCAGCAGGAGTGTGTCTGAATTTATATGGAGAGGCTTTTTATTTAAAACTGAGATGTCCTCTTACACTCCCATTATGCCACCTCTCTGTAGACACAGAATTCACGGTTGAGGCTAGCCAGGTGTGTTCAGAAGCATAAATCAGCCTAGGTCATAATCAGAATTCTCTCAGGCACTGTTGAGGTGTGGGTACCTGTGATAAGAGTGTAAAGAAAAAGACCAGCCTTCATTAGTGGCTAAAGGTATGTGACAAACACTACCTAGGACTCTAAATCAACAGAAAGGCCTTCAGAGACCATCACTTTCAGTGCCAAGTTCAGGCTGCCCAATGGAAGAGACTAACTTAGAAACCCTTCCTTCAATGGCATCTAAGGTCAATAAGCAAGGAGTGATTCAGGCTCCTACCTTTTGTGAGCAGCAGTCACAATGCATCAGTCTGGCAGGACTGACTTCTCTACCTTGCCTAACTTGCGTACCAAGATGACTTTTTTTCCACTGACTGCAAAGGAAGCCAAGTTCTAGCAACTTGGCATAACAGGTGGTCAGAATTGCTCACCAGTCTCTTGACCTGACACGCTGTCATTGCTCCCATGTTCCATAGCAGGCAATGGGAATACAGCTCACAGTTTCTAGCTCTCAGTGTGATCCTTGCACTTTGGAATAAATAGATAAATTGAGTGGTGCTTTCCAACTGTACATCTGGAGATGACTCTGTAGTGAGCCCTAATTTGAAGGCAAGAACCTGACTGCTTTACTGGGGAGAGAGACTAGTAAACAAAGAAGAAAAGCAAAGTCATATTTTAATGTAAAGCACAGCTTGTGGACCCATTTTTCCCAGAGTTAATTTGGAGATCACTGCTGTTTTAATCTTCTGCAATGCATGTGGGTGTGCCAGTGATCTGGAGAATGGCTTGATGCAAGAAGCCCAAACATTCGGATTCTTTCAGTTGCCAAGAAAACAGAATTAACTGCCAGTCAAATCAATTCAAGTGGAAGACCACAACCTTGGGAAAGAAATCTCATAAAATTAAATATATTTCAAGATATTTTCCAGCATGCCTGGCTCAAAATACTGCTGGGCCAACACTTCATACAGTGCATTGTTATTTCTCAGATAAAAGGTTAATAGCCAAGTAGGTGTGTGGCAACTACTTACTAATCTCTGGTGAGATTCTGTTCTGATTCCAGCTCCTGTGGCCCCTGTCCAGAATGTCCAAATTACTTTTCTCAATTGAAATTGCAGGTAGCTCCCTATATCTCATTACTCAGGTTCATATACATCTAAACCATTTTGTATATCAAGGAATTTGGATTCCATGATTTTGGTTCAGGACTGTCTCAAATGAAGCTCTGATAACTGCATATGGAAAAAGCAACAGAGTGGCATATAACCTCATTATACATATATACATATCGCCAGACCAAAACAATGAGGCTTCTCAAGCACTCTGCACTGTGTGTGAAGTAAAAAGTGGTTAGAGAATTTGTTTAGAAGTGTGTTAAGCATTTTCCAGGCAGGCGGTGAATAAATCCATTTTACCACTTCATGGCTTTACAAAGAATCCCATCCATTAACATGGGAACCCTCTTGTTTGCATTTCTTAACAGCTGACATTTGTACCTTTCCAAGGAAAGTGAAGGGCATCTCATTGCCTCATTGTTTAAATCAGTGTGGAAATAATGGGGATGATAGGGAATTGGAGCTAATTTCCTTTGTCTCCTATTCAGCAGATAATGGTGGTATGTGCGGGATGTTAAAGGCCAGGCAGAGGAGGTGACCTGAAGATGACTTCATTCTTAGGAGGTTTATCAAAGGCTCCTGTCAGTCAAATGCATGCTGAGAGATTGGGGACTGGCCATCTGGTCCAAAGTTAATCAAAGAGGAAAAAGAAAAGTGAGGAGGTGAAAAATCCCCCTGTCAGCTTTGTGCAAGGTGGAGGGAGATGCAGACAGAAGAGGGAACGCCTGTGCTTCAGCAGCCCAGCACCCAGGCTGGCTGGCCATGCTGCATGCAGAGGAGCAAACGGAACAGTAGGGTGAAGGAGTGTGGGGGAAATAGGAAAGATAGCACTGTTTTGGATTTTTACTGGGGACGATCCCACACCAGTTTTAAGTCTGGTGGTCACTGCTTCTGTTAGCCATGCAGAGCAGAGCCATGGTTGTTTCACTTGTCCTCAGAAAAAAGGGGGAGTGACTGACTCACAGTAGGGAAGCAGTGAAATATAAAACACAGGGTTTTCTGTCAGAGAGACAGACTTCTTTCCTTGGAGTTTTCTTTCTTGAAAGCAGGAAGAAGAGGTACAGCCATGCCAACTTCATGCCCTGCAGACATAAGCTTACCCAGCTCCTCACCTTCACCCCTTCCACCCACTGGGCTCAAAACCAGGTGTCCTGCAGGCGCTAGCTGCTTCTGAGGGATTTGTGTAATTGGCCTATAATGGCTTTCCTGTCAATACTGACCCCTGTACAGTTTTACACTGTGTGGAAGCTAAGAGGGGTATAGAGAGGGGATTTAACAACAAAGGGTTTGGTTTACACTGGAAAGGTATCACATAATGCTTGTAAGTAAGACTGAAGACACCAGACAACCAAAATACTGGTTAATACATGATTTCACCATAGATGCATTCTGAAGTAAAACACCCGAGTGTGACAGCCTGTTAGTCTGATTTCCGTAACCATCCCTGCTCAGCTGCTCAAATCAGCTAAATAGAGACATATTTTTAAAACTACAAACGTCCAGATTGTGAATCCTCCCTCACGCTGGCAAGTAGTCATGCTAATGAGTAGTCTCCTCGACTCCAGGGGAAAAATTATTGCCAACAAAGGTTTCACAATTCCAGCCCTAAACATTTCTAAAATGATTAATCAATGTGAGCTGACTTGAAAAGAAAGGGGAAAAAAAGAAGGAAAAAAGAAAAGAAAAAATATACAGAGAGGGGAAGGTTCTTCTGAAGGGCTGCAAATTAAGGTTGAGCACTAGGAGATGTTTTTCTGGACACAGGCAGAGCAAGGGATGAATGTGCTGCCTCAAGTACACACACTCCCACCACCACCCCTGGACAGAAACATGCTAAAACCAGAGAGAATGAGAACAAAAGAGTTTGGCTGCTTCATATACCTGGGGGCAGGATTCACTTCTCCATTAAATTTCCATTCTCCTTCCTCCTCAGGTCGAGGTCCAGTCAGACCCCCATGGAGAGGAACATATGGAAAACAGTGGCAGTGAGTTCTGCTCTATCTGAAGCTTTGCTGGGCTGAGCCACCTCTGATGCCCTGTTTGGGAGCATAACCTTCCATGGCCAAGTGCTGTAAAGCAGAGCTGAGAATAGCAAGTGGACACACACAGGGCTTCAAAAACCAAACCCAAACCTTTACAAACCCCTAACCCCAAAGAACCTCTGCTAAACAGAGGATTTCAGCCAAGAACGTACAGCTCTTTCCTGTATATGCACAGTACATACACAGCTGTACAAGTCTTGCTGCCCTCATATTTTCAGTGAGTTTTTTAAAAGAGCAAGAAACCTGCTGCACACTAGGCAGCTAGAAACAGGCACAGACAAAAGTGTGGAGGTTGGAAGGCCTTGGATTTTCTTGCTGCTAATGGCTGATATGACCCTTATGCATGGGAATAAAAGTAATGAAGAATCTCATGGGCATCAAACATGCACTGGAATTTTACTTACCCTGACTTGTATCTGATATCTACTGAACTTCCTTCCCTGTGCTGTGGTGAGTTCAGAAGGGAGTTAGTAGCAGTAAATTTTGTTTTGTTTTTTTATCAGCACAGCTCTGCATCTGAGAGAAATATGACTAAGAAAATGATCTTTCCCAACCCCTGGAAAGAAAATGCAGCCATGTGGATCCCAACATAAAAACAAGCATTGGCATGTCTGAAATGCTGTGCCTGCTATAATTAAAATACAAGCAACTACAAAACAACTCTGCTTCTTTCTTTACAGCAGGAAACCTGCATTTAGAAATGGGCTGACAGAAAAGTCAGCAAGGAAGTTCCACCAGAAACCTGCTATCCCCTGGACAACTTAGGGTTTTCTATCAGGCAGCAAGACATTATCATATATTTGATTCCCTTTGCCCAGTTCATACTGGATCTTACAGGAGGAAAAAAAGCTTTAGACTTAACTGTGTCTGCAAGGATTCCTAGTCTAACACATTGTTTGGATACACAGGCGTGAACATACTTTCTTCAGCATGTCCTCCTCCTTTTCATGGGCTTGAAATAATTAGATGTGCCAAGCTAAACAATACCTTAAATGAAACAGTAGCTCCAGTTTCTTCAGTGGCTGAGATTGTTTCCAAAATCAGGTAGGGGATTTAGCTACATAACCCTAAACTGATGGAGGGTAAGTGATTACATCTCCTTGAAGAACCTTTTCAACTTTCTTCTCTGTTATACAGCACGGCCACCACAAGCATCCTGAACACACACTTTAATGATTGCCTCAGCAATAATTCACAGAGAACCAGTTTTCCTTTGAAACACTTTAGAATAACAAGGAGTTGGGGGGAGGGAAGTTATCAGGGTACTGGAAAGCACTAATACAATTTATTAGACAAACCCTGTGTGGATGCAATGGCAGGTCTGCTATCAAAGGCAAAAACCTTCAGGCATTTTACATCCCATAATCCCAATGAAAGCCTGTTTTTGCAGATACCCTGCAGTTCATGAATCACTGGCTATAGCATACAAAATCCCCTATTTAAGTAATTACAGTACAATACCCAAATCTGCACAGTAGCTGATGTTATATAAAATATTCCAAGGCAGTCTCAAAACCACAACATTAGAAAAAAAATCCAAACTGGAAACAAGTGTCTTTCAGTAAGCATATTTTGTGAAGTGGGGGATGCTCTGATCTAATCATATTAGGTCTGCCCTGCAGACAGGAAGAGGTATGGGGAATGCAGGTGAGCTGTGGACAGAGAATTGTCTTCCATGTGTTTTCATTTGGGCTTCAGCACACCCTCAATCTCCCCATTTTTACATTGTTGGCTGGTTTTGTTATCGCAACCTTGGTTTTCAAACATCAAAGAACACAGAAAGATCTCAGCTCTCAACCCTGGCCTTGGCAATACATTGCTCCAATATTGGGCTGGGTTTTATTTCTTCAGCAGAATGAACCAAAAGCCCGGTATTTTAAGAAGATACCTAAGTTCCATCAGGCAGTATGAATTCTCATCTCTGCAATCAGTTCTGATTTATCTTCATGCCTGTGCAGTTCAGCTTCTATGTTCAGCAATAGGGAAGATAGATAGGCTTTCTTTCGTGAGGAGCCCTTAGTTGCTCAACTTTGGTTTCACCTACAGACGACATATTTCACCAATCTTGTACCCTCCAGTTGGTCTGTAAGTCAGATTTGCAGTAACTAGTGGATGTCATTTTTCCAAGTCACTTCCAGATCAGACTAGCAACTTTCAGTCATACCCACATAACCAGAGCACCAATGAAAAAGGATAGAGATGGGCAGAATTGCATTATGATTTACAGAGCATGATAAACGTTTTCAGTTCAGATTAATTCTGTCTACTTCTGACAACTTAAGATCTAGCAAAGGTCACAGCAGAAAAAAAAAAAATCTGAACTGAGAAGTGAACATTATTTTGCTCGTAAGAGTTTGCCAACTTCCTCTCTCAGAAGTACATAGCTCTCCTTCAGCGGAAGTCATGGGTTTAGAAATGTTGATCTGAATGAGATTTAGCATTTTCAGATATCTCCTCACAAGGTCCAGCTCTTCACTGCAAACTTTATCTTCTTGTTCTTGTTGCGAGGAATCTGCAGAACAATTGGAACTTGCAAAGAGAAAAATTATAATGGCCCATATATGTCAACTGACATTTTGGAGTTGGTTTATGAACTGGAAATCTTTCTCCAAAGTATTTCACTACAGCCCAATAAAAAGTTACATGCTGGCAGAATTTTACCCTGTTAAAGTTGGCAAAGATTTCATCACCAAAGAGTAAGTTTTGTTCAGATTAAATTTACTTTCATACTCCCCAAAAATCAATGTAATTGCTCAGGTGCAGGATGACAGGTTCCCAAAGTAGTCCAAATCAGGCGACTCACAGCAACCAAGGCATGCACAGCAACTACATATTGAAAACAGGAAGGAACAGCAATTATCATTTCATACAAAGGCTGTCTGTGTTAGGTTTGTGTGGAGCTCCCAGAGCAGGCTGTTAAATTGGACATAAGGTTTTGTTTGAGGAAAGGCAGAACCATGATGCAGAAGGCTTTCCTGATTTAGGTGTGCCTTTTGCTACAAGCATCAATCACAAAGAATGCAAACGGTTTGAGTTAAAGACGCGGTGAGGAGTTTGGCAGAAATTTGGACTGCTCTGTATGTGGGATGCTGTGATTCCTTGAGCTGCAATTCCCTAGGATGCATTTCACCTAGCCAGCACCTGACAGGAAATATTTAGGAGGTTATAAGTCTTCTTTAGAAGAAAATTACAGCAGAAAGTGGTCCAATATAACAACTAAAACATAAGAGAAAGGTTTCTCACAGTTTGCATTCTAGGTGCCCAGCTGAAATCCTGGCTCCATAGTCTTTTGCTGTGCACTTCTAGGAGGCCAAGTTTGTCAAAGTCTAGCTAGCTTTCATATATATTTGACTAGCTATGTTACCTAGCATGACAGTCAAAGAAGAATAGATTCAATCTCACCGTGAAGAGCAAACAGAGTTTTCCACCAAGATGGAAAACTGGTTTGCATAGCCCTATGTATGCCATCAGACAGCCATTTAGTTTTACAAAGAAAGTGTCCCCATCCTTGTCATTTATTGGATTTATTTGCCAGAGTCAAGGAGGCTAAACTTTGAGACTATTTCTTGACATAGTTGGTGTGTTGGTGCTGATTTTGTTTTTCTCTGAAGAGTTTTATTGACTCAACAGAATAACTAGATTTTTGATTCTGAGATCATATTGCTACACCATGACAACTGATTTGAGTTGCACCACGGTATCTAAGCATCCCTTTTCATATGCATATAGTTCATTTTATAGCATTATTTTAAAGAATAGAGCAAAAGATCCAGATTTATGAAAAAGGGTAGTTGTGGCTGTCATGCAGATGTTTTGCTAAAATAACCTGACTGACAATCAAAGTGGTGGGAAAGAAAAGGTGCAACCTATTCACTTCTACCATTCTATGTCAGTTTAAAAAGCCAAAATTGCAATTGTCAAAATTGCAGCAGCAACATAACAGAGAAGATAGCCAGTATCTTCTCCTTGTCTTCTCAGCATCTAGGCACAAAACCCAAGAAACAGAAACAAAAGTTTTAAAAGCAGGGATTTTTTTTTTTTTTTTTTTTTTCATGAGGCATGTCCAATGCTTAATATCTGATTTTTTTCCTGTGCTCATGGTCAAACTATCAATGTGAATGAGCACTGAAATGAGTACGCATCCTGGTACTGTGGATGAGCTCATGATTCATGAATGAGATTAGACCGGAGCTTCCAGAAAAAAAATGGCGTTAATCTATCCCTCCTTCTTGTACTTCCTTTTATCAGCCATCCCTCCAATATCTAGAGAATGAAATGATCATCAGAAGAAAATAGCATAAAAAGAAAGATTGAAAACCCCACAGCTCTGCTAATCACTTGGAGCAGTTCTGTATCCCAACTGAAAGAGGGATTTGGGGTCTATTGTGGTGTATTATGTGACTTCAGGAAAATGAGATGGGAAGGTAAATATACAAAGTGGGATTTAGCAAGGTGCTGGGTGAAAAGGGACAAAACCCCTTCTCATGGTTGTCAGTGAAAGGAAGGGTGACACTCTTACAGAGTTGGAAGAGGTCAATAAATCACCATCCTTATCTTGCAAACAGAGCCTGTGACTTCAAAAATTAGCTCATTTATTCTGCACAATTAAATTTATTGGAGTGTGACAGAAAAAGTTTAGCAGTCGCTGATGCAGAAAGGCAGCAACAACAGAGGCAGGGAACTGACTGAATGACACAATTAGTTGATTTTCATTTTATTTATCAATATAATTATTGAATTGTATTTACCCTATTTCACAGATTTTTACCATTATTACAGCCTGGGCCTCAAGGGAAAGAATTAGTTCAAATTTTCAGTCTAACTTAATGTGTTATAGAGCTGCTAATAAAAGAAAAGTTCTATAAAGTGCTACACAACCCTGTATTCAATGTCACCCCACCACCAGGCTCTGAAATCCAGAATCCTTTCTTGTAAAGGCAGTAAATTGAATATGAACTGTGAATGCATTACATTTCCTAGATGGCAACCGAACCTGTGTTTGCAGGATCCCACCTTGATGCTGCCTCAAAGGAGCTAAGATTCTTTCCGAGTTTTAAACTCAGGAATATGATTCTTTCTTTAAAACAAACAAACAAAAATACAGAACCCACCCCAAAACCTCACACTGCACCCTCTATGTCCCCACCCCTACTTCAAGCTTCAGTAAACTTATTTGGAAATGTGAAAAGAGTGCAGGAATATTGGAGGAAGAGTGCCGTGCCAGAGGAGCAGCAGATTATTATGATTTTTACGTAAAATGACAACATGGATAATTTTGGTACAGACTGAAAAAATATAACTCCAGGTATCTGACAAGATTTTTTGAAACAAAATAAAAGCTATTGACAAATCAGAAAAGGTACCTGCTAGCAAAAGTTACTTTTCTTCTTGTCCAGTTTAGAAGCATCTAGACTAAGCTGCTCTAGCTCATTTCTTGGCACGTCTTTTTTTGTCATTCACAGTGTCTGCTTTGGTTTTGAACTTTTAAGAGACAGAATGAGAAATGCTGGACCTGACTCACGCACATATTCCACCCTTGCCTTCTACATACATGAGGAAGCAAGCATATGTTCCACAGTAAGCTGTATAATAATTCATGTCCTTTCTCACAGGTTCAGGAAATTAGACTACATGCTATTGCAAGTGTCTAACTTTTCCAATGTTTTCAAAGACTATTTCCATTGCAACTAGCTTATTCAGTTCTACCTTCCACTTCCATTCCATAAAAATTAATTTATTTGCTCCGAGAAAAAGATATACAGGCCATTTTTCTGCATGTTGGTCAAAGTGTGGAGCATTGCCTAAAACATTAAAAAATAGAGAAGGTCCAACACAATTCTATGGCTGTAATTAAGAAGAATGAATATTATTGTTTACAATTAATAGCTGATTTTTGGTGATAAGATACTTCCAGAATTCCCACTGACTTAACATATTCTGTTACTGGGATCTTGATGCCTGTGTGGGTTTGGACTATATTTTGGGAATTTAGTATATGACTTCTGCAGGAATGGGCAAAAAGGGAGGTTTACGTCTTTAAATTCAACATGAACTATGTACAGAAAAGGGGATCAGAGGAAGGAAAACCGTATTTCATGCATTTTCTTGTTTGTGTTTATTTTGGATAAAGCCTGGAAAGTTGCTTCTCCATTTATGGAGAATTATATACCCCACTGGGAAGAGGAGTTGATGGAAACCATTCTGTAGCAGCACCATGCAGTGATCCACCTACCTCCAGAGACACAAAAGCAGAGGCGGCCCTGTCTCCAACGTGCCTTCGCTTCAGCATCAGAAAGGATATAACAAAGGGACAGATGGAAACAAAAAGGGATCAAAGAGCAAATGGTAATTTTAATGGTTTAATTGACTGAAGATGTTTACACTTCAGCCAAGACAAGCAGAATCTTTGTTGCTTTAGCTTGTATTCAGTGTCAGCAAAGGAGAACACCATACCCTCAAGGACCAACTTCCTATACCAGCAAAATTCAGCAAGGCTCTCATCAGTCAAGGGAGAAGCTGGACATGAGTGCAGGAAATGGGCTTCTAGACCTGAGTGAGTGTTCATCAGTTCAATGACTACAATTTCACTGTTCTATGATACTTTTCACTCCAAGAACCCCAAAGAAAGAACATCTTTGTGTTATGAGATCCCAATTTGGCAGGCAAAAGAGATAAGAAAGGCTTTTGAACATAAACCGATTTTACTAGAATATAATTTAGAATCCTTAACTTCTCAAAGCTGTGAAAACTGGACTGACAAGATCAAGCAATCGCCATAAAATGGTTAACATAAATAAATTTCTCCCTGCAAGCTGCATTCTTACAAAGATACCTTCCACTCTGGTTTCATTCAATTCAGTCAATATTTGAACCACAGCGAGCCATGCACAGTCCGTTCTGGTCCCTCTGAAGCTTCTTCCCATCCCAGAGACACTTGATTGTGAGTCTGCTTCTTGCTTACCTCTGCTACCTCCTAACCTCCCCATTGGACTGGAAACCTCTCTTACTGAGTGGTTGCTCCTCCCTGTATGCCATACCTGTCTCTTCTGGGAAATCACTTCCTCCTTGACATGTATAAAAAGGGTAGGAGGACCAATCTTCCTCTCTCAAGAGCTGTGATTGAGCTAAATATGTCATTTTAAAAAGAAATCTAACATAAATGGAGAACAAATGAAGCAGACACTGTCCATCGAACCTTGACATTATCCTCATTTTCCAATTGAGAAACAGGAGCTGAGAAAGTGAGACATCCAAGATAATAAAGATTACTGGAAGACCTCTGCCTTCCCAGGTGCCATGCGTGACTCTTTGCTGGCTTACACAGCATGCCACAGAGACTTAGATGAGTCCATTTTAAAGTCTTTCATGTGCTCTCATAGAGCTTAAACGTTCAAAAGAGTATTGTTCATGTGCGTATATAGAGGATTGGGCTTGGTCCATCTGATGTACGAGGTTTTGTGTCTTAAAAATATCACAAGCCTGGAGCATGCTTTTCTCCATGTACAGCAATCAAAGATGCTTTGTTTTCTCTCTATTCTCCAAAATAAAAGCTTAACCAGGGCATTTTTGTTCAGGGATGTATTTGATTTTTGACTGACTTCACAACGTTCCCAGATTAACCCTGTGGACTGCTGTATAACCGTCAGGCCTCTGAGCTGACCATTCCATATTGATGCTTTCTGTATAATTATTTACCCATGAACAGGTCATAGAAGCCCTATGGCAATATTTTCTTCCCCGTTCCACATGCAGAATCATTAGTCTAAAAGGCAATATGCCTCAGGTTTCCAGACTACTCACCAATTCATCTTTTCTTTAAGCCATATTATGCATAAGTATTAACTTGCATCACCAAAGCTGGAGAAAGCCTGTCCAGCTCTTCAGAGGAAACAAATTAATTGAATACAATCAATGATAACAAAATGCAGAGGAACCCTGAGTGTATGAAGTTCCTGAACCCCTCCTAAGCTTTCTGATTGACAGGGGCCCAGACAGCAGTAAAAAGCAGTTCTGCAAAGCACAGGGAGCAGTAATTTCATCCTTTTATATGTTAGTTTCCTTATTCAAAAAGTGAAGATTTACCAGCTGGCCTGAAACACTGAGCAGTCTGGTGCTACAGGAGGCTGGCAACTGGGATTATTGCAGGCCTGAAACTGGGTGAGCTGGAGGAAAGGGACATGGGTTCAAACTTAAAAGGGTAAACTTAAACAGGGGAAGTTCAGACTGGATATAAGGAGGAAGTTCTTTACTGTGAGGGTGGTGAGGCACTGGAACGGGTTGTCCAAGGGAGTTGTGAATGCTCCATCCCTGGCGGTGTTCAAGGCCAGGTTGGACAAAGCCTTGAGTGACATGGTTTAGTGTGAGGTGTCCCTGCCCATGGCAGGGGGTTGGAACTTGACGATCTTAAGGTCCTTTCCAACCTTAACTATTCTATGATTCTATGATCACAGAGGTGAATCAACAGCAGAGGTAGAGTTGCACAGTGTTTCAGGGTGAAGAAACACACTCCTCCATATGGTTTCTGCTGGATTGAAGAACACCTCCACTGGGACCTGTCCTGAGTTTGAACACAAGAAAGCTCAGGTGCTACAAAAGATGGCTCATCTCCGGCAACTCCGCCTTCTCCAAGTCTTCTGCCCACCACCTCCTTTGCAGTTTCACTCAAGTTATAAATGGCTCTTCATGGCAGATCTGACCTTCACCTAGACTGAGCTTAGCTGGTGGAAAGGCAGGTTACTGCTCCTTCAAAGCTAGTGACCTGAACATGACAGTGGGCTGTATGTTCGTTGCAAGGGGCAATAATTGGAGCCAACATGACTAAGAGTGATCAGGTAGCTGGGCCAGGATCTGAGTTCATGACTCTTCCCCTATGGCTCTGATGAGACTATGCAGAGCAAGAGACACTCAGGGCTTGTACCACTGCTTACACAGTTTGACAACAAATAAGAAATATTAAAGGCATGCAATCTGAAACAGCCAAGTTACAACTACAGATTATTATTGCTAGAAGTCAGAGCCTAAAGGAAAAGGGGGATAAACTGTGGGAAATGAGGCACTGAAAACCTCTGTGGGAAGCGGTGTTTTTTTCCTGTGTCTAACTGCAATAAGCTAATATAGATCAAATAAAATGCTCCCTCCCAAACTCTTAGAAACTTTGAACAGTAGGAAATTCACCAGTCTGAAGTTGAACAAAAAAATGCTTTGAAAGGAGTGATGCAACTCGAGGAGTAGGCCAATACACAGACTTTGAAAGAGAAAACACTGTATTTAACGTCATTGCTTGCCTTTATACCATCTAAGATGTCAGGAGATATTTTGGCCTCCTGTATGCATCTTGGTCACCATAAGCTGGCGGTCACCAGAGCACCCCATTGCTCAGTGAGGAGGTCACAAAGAAGACAGAGCCAAGCTTTTCACAGTGGAGTGTGGTGGGAAGACAAGGCATAAACTGCAACAAGAGAAGTTCAGGCTGGCTATAAGGACATGTATTATTTTCCCCCAGGACAACCAGGGAGGTTGTGCAGCCTCCCTGAAGGTTTTCAAGGCCCAACTGGATAAAGCCCTGAGCAGCCTGGTCTCATCTCATGGCTTCTTAGAGCAGGATGTTGGACTAGAGGATGTTGGACTAGAGACCTCCTGTGGTGCTTTCCAACCTGAATTATCCTATAATCCTACGGGCACTGGGCACTAAAATTGTTTGCCTACTGCCTATGTGTTGATCCTGTATGAGAAAAGAAATCAACTCCACAATTGGTAGTAAGGACTCTCACTTTGTATTGGAATATTTGGGTTCTGGTCCCTTTTGTAATAGCCAGTTAAGTACCACTATGATTACATTACAATTGAAATTAAACGTAGAAGTGTAATACTCTGTGTTAATACCCAAGTTGTACTTTAGTGTATCAACAAGCAAGTAATTTCCAGCACAGAAAAGTTTTCATCCTTTTCACTGGCGTACGTACTGCACACTACTGTGTTTTGCTACAGTGACTTGTAGGAATTAAAAATACATGCACATGGGAAATAAAGCTTCATCTTCTGTGGCTGGAGCTGTTCAAATATCCAAGGTTCCATCAGAATTTTCCAGCTCAGTGCCATCTTCCCTTACATTTCTGGGGGATGAGAACATAAGGAAATGCCATTCTTTTTACAACTGAATCGTGCTATTACTCCAGCTACTTCTGAGATATTGGTACTGTTTGTTCTCCTAGCAGCAACTTTGAGGAACTTGAATAGTCACATATAGCTCAGATAAAATATAGAAGAAAAACAAGCTGAAATTTTGGTGGAGATCTTAATTATGAATACAGAAGGTAAAGTACATTTTTCTTCAAGTCCAGAATGTCCAGCCTGTACAGCACAGCAAGAATTTCTAACCCTTCTTAAGTAATGCCATTGATGCTAGATATTTAGTGCAATGATTTCAGCAGTGAATGTCAAATCTCTCTCAAATATTTGCCTACTTCTCAGCTCCTAAACTGACAAGTTTTAATTTAAGCAGATATAAGTGAAATCTGCCACAGCACATGTTGGTTAAGATATTTAAATGGTACAGGCCACAATGAGAAAGACACAGAGCACATGCAATCCTCATTAGAATCAGTGTGGCAGGGGCTCTTCTCATTACAGTTATTTAAACAATAAATTAATTAAAAACTCTTCAGAAAGCCCAAGCCCAAAACTATTCAAGATGTGTGGGAAAAATGCCACACTCTTGCAATCTGCTCTTCATGGAAAAAATGGCAGTCCTCTCTTTTCATCTTAATTCTCATCTTTATTTCCCTTTTCCCTACAGAACACCCATGTGGAGTACATAACACAAAACTAAGTAAATGAGTCAATGGAAAGTGTGAAGTTATTAATTCCTGCATCCTAACTCTGAGCAAGCTCGTGTCAATAGACCCCAGCAGTGTAGGTAGTGGCAAACTTAACTGAGGGTCTCATCAAGTTGCCAAAATAATTCCCCAGTCTTTCTGACATGAGTCCTTAATGTACCATAAAAGTCCATACTTTTGTGTTTTGCCCATCCTTTAGAGATACAGTAGGCTTCATGGGACAGATACTATGCCCTTTTTATTTTACTTCTCACAGGAAAGCGCTGTATACAAGCCTATCAGCATATCGGTACCTATCTCTCTTCTCTCCCCACACCAAAGCCTTTTGAACTTGTTGGCACATTTCAAGTCAACTTACTACAGGACTAAGAGATAAAAGATGAAATTCCACAAATATTGTGAAAGTAAGAAGGCAGTACAGAAAATAACTGTAAGTGTTCTTAACGAAAGAGACCTCGAGGAAGAATTCTTTTCTCATACTTATTACTCACCAGAAAATCCCCAAAGGAAAGCACTTTGAAGAATTTCCCAGCCACAGCCAAATCTTGGAATAGACTTCATACCTTCTTAGACATAGGATAATTCAATCACAAGATCCAAGGCCAGAGAAAACCAGGCCTCAAATGTGCCGCTCATTAATTCCAGCCATCAGACCCTGATTCCAGACCTGCATTTGGATAGAACCAATTGGTTATTTCCATCTGTCAGTCCCTGGAGGACAAATGACTGAATCTAAGCCTGCAGTTAGAGACCCACAGTGCCACTTGGATGGACAGGCCTGATAGTAAGTAAGTGATCTTCTGTCCCTTGACTAACCACTGTGTCTTCCTCCAGAGCACTTGCTGAGGCATCATTAATTCATCTGCTGACCATGTCCAGAAATATAACTGTCTTAACTATGCTGGGACAAAGTCTTAGGAGCCTTCATACCGGAGAAGCAATGTGGGATTCATGAACTAGGCCCTCTACTGCTGATGTGCACTTAGAAACATCAGCAAGTGGCTGGTGAAGAGGACATAGTCTCATTGAGTTTGTCCTGTTATGCAACCAGCAACAGCTCAGTTCCCAGGGTTGAGCAACACTGCAGGTGTGGGACTCTCTTTATTGGGTCTGGTCACTTTCTGCCCAAGGTGCCTACATCCCAGGTAGCTTTCAAAAACATTCTCTTTATCTGAAGCTGTGGGAAGTGAAACTGGCAGGTGTTGATAATGATTAACTACAGATGCCCTGTTAATGCCACGCCGAGATGATCAGCCAGTAAGTTCCCATCTGAAGTGCCTAAGAAAATGGAACATAACTGGAACATGCCAATCTCTCTCCACTGACTGAAAAGGTAGTCTAACCCATTAAAAGCCTATGATACACAGGTACCTTTACAATCTGTCCTTCAACCCCTTAAATGTCCAACTCACCTCTGAAAGTTTTATTTTTAGTAAACAATCCAAACTTGTCAGACTCAGAATACATTTCAGACTCTATAAATAATGATCAGATCTTTACATTATAAATCTAGTGCAGAATTTCAAGTCTTTTCAGATGCCAAGTCCTTGCAGCAGAAAGCTTTTTAGATAATAGGATCTTTCTTGTATAATACATTCATAAATTTCCTTCAGCGTTAGAGGTGTAGTTCAAAGATCATTTCAACACTGCTGATTAGTTTCTTAATTAAATTACTGTGTTTAAAAAGGGATAAATAAATACTGGTCACAGTTTAAGGGGAAGCAAAATTGGGTCGCAGAACTTGAAAAGGCTGCTCAATGAAACAAAAACAACAAAACACTGTATTTTTCTTTCTGGAAAAGTGTGTTTGCAAACCGTCAGTGTGATCTGCCTCCCTCCCAAGAGGTGGAATGGAAAGCCTGGACTGAGCTTTCATAAAAGAAGAGGTCAATCAAGTGTGTTTTGTAAGGTGGGGAATGAGATTTACAGCAACATAACCAGTTGGCCAGTTCATTGTTACACACTACACATGTCCTAAATTAAGAGAGCATGAAGCGGGTGGATACATTACACTGTTTCCTGAGAAGCATATTGGGTGAGTTGTTCTTGTTCCAGTTTTTGAGACTCAACACCACATCTCCCAGGAATCTGTAAATCATCAGCAGGTGATATTTGTTGGCTGTCACAGCATGGACAGTCAGAGCCGGTTACAACTTTCACCAGGCGTTTTCTGATCATGTTTTTAAAGTTCTCTTTTCCAGGAAGCTGCAAAACAAACCACAAACCAACAAGTAAAGTAGCACAGCAGAAAACAAAATTCCAGAGATAAGAGACATGCTGATAATATAGTCTTTGACATTTGTTTGGGAGCACTGCTGAGTTAAATATCAGTCCTTTACCAGATTAATAAACATATGTCTGCTCTCTCTCTCTATTCACCTACATAGCCCCTGTCAGTACAGTATCTGAACAGCCCTGGAAACACCAGTGAACTTACCCTCACAGCATCCCTTGGAGGTAGCAAAATACAGAGATTAACAGACTTGTCTGAGGTCAGATGGGAAATACGTGGCAGAGAAAGGCCCCCAAAATTCTGGTTCCTCATAACCATAGAAGCATCTCTTTACAGGGTCCCCTTCTACCTGGTACATAAAAGGTTGTTACTGATTGCTTTTGTGGCCACTGAGGTGGGAACAAAATGTTCACCAAAGACAACTATGCTGGACATCAGGAAAATCTTCTAACTGCAGACAAATAAGGTACTGGGACAGCACATTCACCGTAATGCTGTGGCATGTCCTTCATATGGGTTTTAAAAAAGGGGCTGACAAATAATTCCTAGGAATGGGTCTTTTGAAAGATTGAAGTGGTCTGCTGTGTTCTACACTGCAGACATCGCAGCCTAGGATATTTGTTTGTTGCACTATCTTTAGCTTTGCAGTGCATATCAGAACTTGAGTGGTAGATGACTAATGGTGACATTTATTATCAACACAGTAAAATAGGGATGGGTCTAATTCTAGTGTGTCAGAAGATATACAAAATAATATACTTCATTGAATTACTAAAACAAATCAAGAAGCTACAAAGGACCAGGGACAGGCTCTCTCAGCAATGTTGAACCACAGTAAGTGGAGTGTGAGGGAACATCTCCATATAAAGGGAGTAGGGCTTTGGCACGGACTATAAGGAGTATGTAAGGTGTGCTGAAAATTAAAGCAACTTTCAGGAACTCTTTCAGCAGCTGATCAGTCATGAACCCGCAAGAGGAAAAGGCAAATGAAACTGCCATATCTGCATGGAAGATGAGACCTGTTATGGGTCCAGCCCAAATCCTTTTTTAATTCAACAGAGGACTTCCATCTGACTTCAGGAGCTTGGACTTGACTTCCCCCTTACAAAAAAGTGACCCAAACTTCCAATTTTTACGGGGCTGAATTTGAGAGGAATGCCGAGAAGTTTAGCACCCTCCAATGGAGGCGCTTGATACAGCACATGTGCATGGGGTTTCTGAACATCTGGAAGCCTGGGCACCCAAAGGCCTGGACAAATAGTGACTGCACAAGTCAGATGCAGCCAGAGTGCGCATGACTTACTGTACATGCACTCAGCAACTCACAATGCATAACCACTAAAATGCAGGCATTACATTTCTGAGCTGGGTCTTCCCTGTTCAGAAATGTGCATGTATTCTTGTTTCATGTGACCCAGCCACAGTTTTGCAGTGCATCTTCCGTTCCTTGTTTGGATGGGATTTGCCTCTGCCCTGTTTATAGAGATAAAATAGTAACAGTGAAACAGTTGACACAAAGCATGTGTTTTGAATCATTATGTGCTTTCTGGTGGTTTGTGGGGTTGGTTTGTTTGGTTTGGGTTTTTTTATTATTTGGCCTTTTTTTTTTAAACTGAAAAAAAAAGGGGGCAAAAAACCCAAACCAGAAATACAAAACATACCTGCCTAGCTATGCAGCAGAAATGGATTTTAGGGTCCAGTAACAAATGCAGCCCAGTTTGCTTTCTGTGGAGAAAATACAAGTCACATCATGTATGAGTATATGTTTTTCATGGATTAAGCAAACATCACCATATGCTGTAGATAAAAAAAAAAAAACCAACCCAGTGCGTGCTTGTGTAGAGATACAGAAATCTATCTCTTTCTGCCATTTCTAACAGCATGCAGAGCTAGAGTTCATAGCAGGAGCTGGCACCGAGGAACCAACACGTGCATGTGAATGTGGCCCAGCAGAGATGGATACATTTGTTTGTATACTTCTGTTGCTTCAGGGTGGAATATGCAGTTCCTTTTCACTCTTTTGGCTAATCTGGGGAAAGCTCAAACCACTGTGCCTTAGCATCTTACCATCCAAAAGGGCATTCCTGACCCTGGCACCACAAAATCCTCTGGGTAGCCAAACTGAAGGTATACACCTGAGAGTTTCCACAGCCCAGCTCACCACAGCCCAAGATCACGAATGTGATAACATGATCTTCACCATTCTCTAGGGAGAAATCTAAATCAAAAGCTTTTCAGAGCTACAGGTCTCATGCTTCTGTTCATGGGAGAGAACATTTATCTATGGTCATGGTATGCTGCATTTATCTGAAGATTATATTCAGCTGTTCCCTTTCCAAACCTTCTGATACAAGTGCTCTTAGATGTTCACTAGCCTGTCAAGGATAAAACAAATACAGGGGAATCTTGGAAAGGCATCAAGCAGAGAGAAACCTGGATCACAATAATGAGATATCAAGCGTGGATAACGATCCAAACTTATCTAGGGCCTGGGGTTTAGGTGTCCCCTTTCTGTTCACAACACTGATGCTTACAAAACTAAATTTTTAGACAAGGAACTTCTGTGATGTTGGCCATTGAGTCCAGCCATGCTGGTTTTGGTAAATGCTGAGAAAACTGGCCATTTCAGCATGGAGTTGTTACTTTTGCAAAGAAAGTAAAAACAGATCAGTAACAGCTTGAGGAAGAGGTTTACATAGCCCATGTAAATGAAAATTTTGGCCAGACTTCTTTTATTTCCAATTGTTTCATCTTTATACTGTCTTTTCAGCTTTACATTAAAGATGGTTCTTATCACAGAAATTGGACTCATTTTATTTAAAAAAAAGAAAAAAAATACTTAAATCTCTTTCTAAACTTACTGCCCATAATGCATTCCTCAGCTCCAACTTAGCCTGGCTCCCCACAGACATCCCACAGTCACTCTAGGAGAACCTGTCCTATTGCTCCCCATACTTTCTGCCTCTTGGAGTTGGTATGTGCTGTTGAAGAAACAAAAGCAAACACTGTTTTCTAGCATGACATGACTTTGAAAGCCTCTTGCAAGTCCATCTCCTCTCCTTTCTCCCTGTAAGACCAGAAACCTGTAGCTACAGTTTTTTGGTACTCAAGGCTGGAGTCAGCCATCAGTGATGGGGGAAGGGACACACGACTCAGCTGCTCTCTGCTTACATGATGAGTGTTAAAGCAGAAGCTACTGGCATCTCTGTCCCTACCTTGGTAAACGTTGCTGTACAAAAATTCAAACCAGTTGCAGTTCCAGACCACGATGGGCAGATCCAGACCATGATGGGCAGATCCAGACCACTGACTCAAAATCTCTATGCTCTAGGATCCCTTTCCTGGTTTAACAAAGACAGTTTAAAAATATGGTAGCTTGGAAACTCCCAGCGCTCAATACAAATTACTTTAAGTCCCAGTGGAAAAGAGATTCTTCCATTTCAGTAACATACAGTTTGTTTAGAGAGCTGGCAATTCAGAAGAGACCGAATCATGGTCCCTGCCATGGGTTTCACACCACAGTGACTGGTGAGTAAGGATTTATTTTTCCCACAGTGTTTGAAGGGAGACATCATTCATATAGATATGTTTCCCCATGGTTTAAATGATGGCTGTTAAAGCATGTCCTCCACATTTCAGGAAGCTGAGAGCACCTCTTTTCTAGTCACCTACTCTGGAAAACAGATCAGGTTGTGTACCTTTTCAATCTCTTGGTTTGGATACTCCTTCCGGCCTTTAAAACACAAAATAAAGTTCTGCTAAGATTATGTAAAGGAGATCCTCAATAAAACATTACAGATGGAAAAACATTTCTTTTCCTTCAATTAGCACTTGGCAGCCTCCTCACTAGTTTTATCCATCCTCACACGTAAACCCCACATTTATAACACTCCATTGCTGTCTCAGAGACATTCTCAGCCTGCTGGAGGCTTATGCTAAATACTGATCTAGCCAAAGTCCCATCCAACAATCAATACCTTCAAACACCTTGCTGACTTGCTAACTACAGGGAAAGAGAGGTTATTCCTTGTCATCCTCAGCCCAGCAAAAACCATTCTCATTAGTCACATGAGTCCAACACCATACAATGTCTCAGGTGTTCCTTATAGGTAGTGGCTGCTGTTGCAGCCCTGCAGGAACCAGGTGTATTCCCTCTGTCCTCAGGAAAATACCAGCACCACAGAAAGCCTACCTTCTCAAACCAGTTGGGAGTTAACACAGCAATCAGAAAGAGCCAGAAGCTTTCTACAGAGCTCCAGATCCAGGACTATCATTAGGATTTAACAGTGTACAACACAGGCAGATGTGGCCAAAGAAGTACAGCTGCTGCTAAGCTGGTTGCATTTAGGGTGCAACTGGATCTCAAGGTGGCCAGGGTTTTGAGGTGATCTAACACCTTTTCCTTAATGTGAGCAATCCAAGCATGCCAAACGAGTGAAGATCTACACAGATGTGAATCCAGGCTGCTCAAACACAAGAGATCACAGATCTTAGAACAGAAAAAAGCTGACTCACCTTACTCCCTTCAACTTCCTGGCTGCTGTGTGTTCACATGCTAGGGAGCTTCCAATCCTTCTCTCAGTCCAACAGTTTTCAGTGTGGTCAGCTTAGCCCCAAGCCCTGCACCAATCCCTCTCCCTGAGACCCTCTACAGGGAGAACATGGGGATTTCGTGGCCCAATGCCATGCTCAGGATTTTACCATGAGGGAAACTCCATGTTGGGGGGGTGGGTGTCAGGGAGAATGGGATGCCAGACACTGCCCTCTGTGAAAGCTATTCTGCCCTTCCCATAGACTTCTGAGAAGAAGCAGTTTTCCCCTCTTTTCAGAACTGAAGCATGCTGAATAAAACAACCTTCATCTTTGCTGCTTACCCATAGCTTTTATAACAAAACAGAACATGCATTAGCTGCAAACAAACAAAATAGCTATGTCCCTTCACAGCAAATTACACATCTTTCCATGGCATTTTTTTTCCACTGTAAAACCATCCCAAGAATGAAAGCAGTAAGTGGGCACCATCAGGAGGCTGAGGACAAGTACCAGAACAAGTTCCACTATAAATCACTTGTGTAGCCACAGATACATGTACAATGATGAGGACAGAGAAAAGCCTATGAGGAAATCAACCATTTTGTCATCAAAGCAGGACTTGAATATTGTGCAGTAAAAAAGGATAGGGGCTGCACACTGTGCAGTAAGGAGAAAAGTAAATATTAGGTTGCTGTTCAGTAATTGAGCACAGCCCATTCTGTGCACGAAATAAGGCAGGGATGACGGAAAGGGAAAATAGCAGAAGCATATGCAATCAAAGGCTACAGCAAAAAAAACATTCACAAAGGGACTAACTGAAGATACGAAGGGTAACTGGAGCTCTGGCATTTGCTGAGTTGGAAGTGCCATGCACATGTGTGTATGAGTGCATGTGTGTATGGATGCTGTGCACATTCGATTACTCCACTCACAGGTAATCCACATGAAATCAGGGGTCAAGTTCCTTGAAAGGCTTCTACTAGGAAGGAAACCGAATTTGGAGGAACAAGTGCAGAGCTCCAGCAGCAAAAAAACTATACAGAATGTCAATGTTTCCTTACGCTGTTCATGCACATATTTAATTCCCACTACTGCAGAATATAGGTGATATGGGGGGGGGGGCAATTACAGAGATGTTGTAGGTTATCTGCCAGAAAATAGCAGCCCTGCCTGTCACAGAATCATAGAACCAACAAGGTTGGAAAGACCTTTAAGATCAAGCCCAACCATTATCCAGGATTGCCAAGACCACCTTTGCAACTCTGAAGGCATCCTTTAACTAGTTTCTTTTTTAATGTGCATGCACTCAGCTTCAGCATGAACAAGGGCTGGAGTAGGAAAAATTCATGATACCTAACTTCTGGTCATATTCTTGATTGGGAACTATACATCTACCCATCATCTATACCTTTAAAAAGCCTCCTCCAGAATGTTGTTTGCCTGCAGATCATGCAGACTATCCAGCTTTGATGAAACCCAGTTGTTCATATTTCCGGGACAGGCTATAGAGTGAGTAGAGTTATTCTTCCCCAGGGCGAGGCCGGGGTGGAGTTGGAAGAAATAACAGCAGGCAGTGAATGACAAGCAGAGGTAGCCCAGAGAGCAGAGGTAGTGGAAGCAAGTAGTGGGGCAGCAGCTGGGATGAGAGGGGAAGCAGTCAGTTTTAGGGGAGGAAAGAAAATAGAGAGGTAATGCTATTCTCTCTAGGCGCTTTACTGTAAATTACAAAAGGGAGCATGGAAAGGAGAAATCAGAAGGCAGCCCTTGTTCTTCTGATTTCTGGTAACTTGGGAAGTTTTGCTCTGCTTGTTAAAATGATGACAAGTCTACAGTATAGCAAGAGAGGAGGGGACCAGAATGGCCATTTATCTGGGGCACCAGCCACCTCTCTACGAAACACACCAAAGCTGCCAGTACTTTTCCCACTGGTTTGGTCCTAGGGTATCAGAGAGCCAATTGCTAATCTCTAACATATGCATTGTCTGAGGAGTTGCAGTGGGGTGAGGCTTGGGGATTTTCGTTTCTGCTTTGCATACTTCCTGCTAACGCCCAGCATGCCTCTCTCTTCACCGCATGGCTTTGCTACCTTCACTCCTACCATTTTCCACCTTCTGTCTCCAAAAGTTAGCTGCTGGGCCAGGGAAGGTGGTGAAGTGCCAGGCGGGAGAAAAACCCAAACACGGCCACTCAAAGCAAATATTATTTTTCAACTGAAAGACTTTTAAACTCCCCCACCCCCCCAAGTTTATTTTTAGAACAATGGTAAAACATACAAATCTTGAGGGCCTCCAGCACTTCCCTGCTGTGCTGGTGACTTAATTTATTTCTTTAATTTGTTAAAACCTCACCAAAAAAATGTTATTCTTTGGAGACTTTGCTAGCCCAAGTTTTGCATGTATTATTTGCTGCAAAAGATTAATGAGGTAGCAAAGGCAATTTTTAATGGATTCGTTTGGTTTTCTCTCGCTTTCCTCCACTTTTTCTTTTTTTCAACTCACATGGCAGGCCAGGTCCATGAATCTGGTAAGAGCTCTCTGCAGACAGGATACAACGTGAAGGGAGAAAGTAATAAAATCAAAAAGCCTCTTTCATAACTTTTCCCCACTCTTTCACCACCCAGAGATACCGCGCTAACCACCATGCTGAACCAACCTCTGCAGATCAAATGCCTCCGTAGCCCTTGTCCTTTGCAATCTCTGAGGGAATGGGCAGAGCCGAACACCCTGAGTTTACAGGAAGGCTGCGTGTGTGTCAACGGCTAATCCTATGCATAGCTCAGAGGTGCTGTCAGCTTGCCAGGCGATGCGCTAAGGCCCTTCTCTTGGCTCGGTTAGAAATCTGCTGACACTCCCAGAGACTCTTTGGGAGAGTTTTGGAGCTCAGTTGCAGAAACCTTCCCAGTAACCTGCTCCTCTTACGGGAACTGAGCGCTGGCTGGACTGTAGCAGCAGCACAGGCTTTGGTGGTGATGGCTAAGAATTAGATCTGTTTCTCTTTGTTCACCCATAATAACCAGGCTATTTGTCAAGAAGACTCGCTATGCTTAGAGGTGTCTAAATCCATTCTCCTCTCTTGGCCCACATACAGCCTCTATTCCAGCACAGCTCTTTGGGGGAGACTTCTTCTAACAGGAAGTGAAATGAAGAGAGATGAAGAAAACAAAAAGCAAGGGAGCACAGGGAAAGTAGGTTAAGGTGCTGGGGTCAGGGCACTGAAGTGTGACAAGTTCCATGTGGTAGCTTTAGAGACAGGGTAGGTCTGTGATGGGGTAAGGGTATGTGAAAGGGAAAAGAAATCACAACTCCCCACTGCAGAAGTGAGGAAAAGGAAGGTGCAAGTGTCTTGAAAAGCAGCCAACAGAGGCCTCTGCTCTTTCTCCACATCAAGCTGATTTTTTAACCTGAATGAACCAAAGAGAAACTGTGAGCAGCTATTCTAGTTTGCCTTACTGCCTTTGGGGAAGTCTGCTCATCACTTTAGGGCTGGAAACACTTATTTGCAGAAGGACTTAACTATGAAAGCACTTCAGCATGACAGAGGCCAGGCCACTCACCACATTATGGCACTCAAACCACCTGGAGCAGTTTGGAAATCTGTCCAGGTTGAACCACCAGAGAGAATACACAATAGGAACTGAGTCAGGGATACTAACCGTGGAATGATTTAATTCAGGCAGATCTGTTGGCCAAAGGGCCACGTATGGTCTATGGGGCAAATCCATGCAGCTCAGTACCTTTTTTGCCGTAGCCTCAATCCTGTCACTGTTATGGACCATTGCCAAACACTAAGTGTGTCAGTGGTGTAGCAGTAAGCCTCGTAATCTGCATTTGTGCCTACATCAGAGTGTGTTGGCCATGATGAACCAGATTTCTCCAGGCATTTGCCTGCTCTGTTCTGCACACCTGACTGCCCTGCTTAGAGTGTCAGTGTCACACAGCAACAGAAACTCTTTGAGAATTCTGGCTCCTGCAGTGTGCCAATCAAGCAAATACACCAGCACGTTTTTCTCACCCTCTCTTTTTTGTTTTCCTCAAGTCATAGATAACACCACACAGAAACAGCAAAGCAGAGCAACAGTGCAGGAATCAGGAAAAGACGTGAAAGTACCTGTCTGGAACAGCTGGCTCAAAGGCAATGACATACAATAAATAATCCTGATCACTGAAAGACAGAGCCATCATTCTCTGTCATGCCAGAAATGTCATAAACCACAACAGAGATGTGCCAATGGTTTGAGGACCTCCCAGAAGAATTTTTATAGCACCATATTTCTTGTGGGCCCAACTTCCTGATCTGTCTGCCTCTGCCCCCCCATTTACTCAGAAACTCATAGTCTCCACTGCTACAGGTGTATTCAAGTTACTGGCTGCCCATCTCCAGTGGTACCTCAGTCACTCCAGTGCACATAAAACAGAGGGCTGCATGCAGTGTGTTTAACGCTGGGCTCCAAAGGAAGGGCAGCTGAGGGAGACCAAACAAGCAAGCAAAAAAGATAGCTCAGTTCTGGTTCAGGCTAAGAAGCAAGCTCACCTGAGAGGAAATGTCCCCTGTGTATTCATCAAGTGTCAGAGGCAAGACCTCTGCACACACTGAACTTTGCTATCAGACAAGGTAGGTTACAGCTACTTCAGGCACTTCTAGATTAGTTGCAAGCACAGCCTTATCCCCTCAAGGCTACCCTGGAAAAAGGTATAAGCAATTTCTTCTATCAACAGAAGTCTGAAATGTGCAGAGGTAGCCCTGACACCTTTGAATATCACTGACTGGAGTCCCCAATATGTCACTTTGATCAAAACCTCATCAGGATTCTCCTGCATTTTCTTTGAGTTTTTTTGAATGGGATGACACGTGATGAACAATACCACACAGGTATAGCAATGGTATTTAATAATCCCATACGCAGCAAAGATTCCTGTACACATTCATTTAAAGTTGGCCTCAGGCAAGCCAAACATACAAACAATTAGAGATCTGTAGGCATGCCAAGAAATACTTGTGCAGCATATAGGCCCAAGAGAAAATATAATGAAGATTAAGAATATTATTAACACATATATGGAGGTAATAGTATTTGATGGATTTCTATATTAGTACCTCTGCGATCCTGGCAAACCCCAGAAAAAGGACTGGACAGACATTTTCCATGTTTACCTAGAGCTGACAATCTGTAGCACTGCAGAAGTGCTAAGTATCTGAAATTTAAATGACTGCTAAGCCATCTTCCTTTGTTTTGTTTCGCAGTAATTAGATCCACCTCCTTCACTCAGTTCACGACAAACATTTCTGTTTCACTTCAAGACAACTTCTGTTGGGCTTGCTTTAATTTATTTTTTTCCACAAAAATGCTTTTTTTTTTTCCCCTGACCCTTGTAAGCTTTTTGTTCCCATTACAATCACTGGCACACAAAGCAGGTGGTATCAGAAGTGCAAATGCTTCCATATTCTTTGAATTGCTAGAAACTGCTCTGTGGTTTTGTTCACGTTAAGTACCCAGTCTTTTGATACCTGGCCAGTCCATTCCATGCTCATGAGTTAACAAGACTATAGGCAGGGAGAGAAACAAGAAAGGCCACCCAATTAAAGGAGGAAAATGAAGATCAAAACAGGCTACTGTGCTGTCATATGGTCAGATACAGAACTGTACCTGGTGGGATCACTGATAATAGGCTAGATAACACTGCATCTGTCACTTTGCTGTGACCTTCACCAGTCACCTGGCTCCAGCCTCATGAGAGCTGACAGATGACTACCTTTCAAGTTAAAAAGGCTTTGATTAAAAATATCAGTACCCCTGGAAATCCTCAAAGAGCTTCACTGAAAACAATAAGAGGAACAACTTTGAAATTACAAGTCCTGTGGAAACAATCTGCATGATTTGATAATGCACATGGTTTATTTTCTTCTCCATTAAACCAGAAGGAACTGAGCACTGAAAGTCCATGCTCACTTGGGGGATGAAGGACTACCCCATGAAGTTACACAGTGTCCAGACCAATCCTTGGAAATGCTCAGGCACAAGCTGCTCCACGCTTCTGGATGTTCTCCTCATCGGGCACCCAGAAACCACAGCATAAGCAGGAGGTCACAGCAGGATTCTGAAATATGTTGCCAGCATCCCAAAATGGACATGGATCCCATTGTTCCAGGGATTAATGCAGGGAGGGGGTGAGCATTCCCAAACTCAGCATTTCTGTTTCTTCACACAGAGTGTGAAGTGAGGGCAGGCAACTCATTGTTAAGCAGAGACATAGGCTTCCATTAAAATGCTATGATGAAGATTGTTTACATTTCAGAGAGAGCTCAGAACTGAAAATTGCTAGGAAAATCAGGACACAAACCTTATTAATAAAAAAAAAAAAAGAAAAAAAATCAATGGATTCTCCCTTAGGAGTATAGAAAGATTGCTTCTTCTTGCAAACGGAGGGAGCTGAGAAGGGCTCACCAGACATCATAGCAAATATAGCTCTTTTTAAAAACAGAAAAAAATACCATAGAAATTATTTGCTCATACGTTCTACAACTTTTGACCAAAATTTCTTGTCAGTTCAGCCGCCATCAGACCATTCAGTGAAGGAGAAGATGAAGCCTAAAGGCTAAGTCCACCAGTGCCACTAGACATCCCAGCTCGCAAAGAAAACTGGTCAGTTTACCTGCTGGTGAACCTGGTATTTTACATGGTAAGTTGGAATGAGTCCACCTTAAATAAGATAGCTAGGAAAATACAAATAACTGAAAGGAGAGCAGAGGTAAGATTTTGTTACCTAACACATTTAATAGTTTCATGTCTGGTCTCTCAAAAACAAAGGAAAAAACCTCATCAAAATGCTGAATTTGGTTTCCACAATGCAAAGAACATCTGGAGCATTTCTGCATGACTTATTAATACAGCAAGATTGGAATTTTTAAGTTCCCAAGGAAAAAAAAACCAAAAACCAAACCACCACCCTTTCCTCCCCCCCCCCCCCCCCCCCCCAAAAAAAAAAAAAAGGCAGCAAAGTTGCTGTTCACTTTCTGCTATCTGTACCAGTTACCATCTGGATCCAAGAATTTGCCACCTACAATCCAGCTATTCAAAAATCCATATAATTAATTAGCACCAAACCAAAGGCCTGCAAAACATCCATGTGTTTTGATGAGAGAAGACCGTTCCTTGACTCCCCAAGTCCTACAGCTCAGAGCTGCTGCTTGAAAAAACTATTACCCATGAGAAGCCTCTTATCAGCTCCAGGCCCCACTGGTCTGGCAGCAAGTTGCAGGCAAGATACGAACAAACCCAGGGAAAAGGGAGAGATTTCTTTGGCATTATTGTAGGTTTAGCAGGTTCAGCCCTTCTCTGATACCTTCCTGAAACCTGCAACACAGCAAAAGGGCACCAGGAAGGACAGCTTTTGGGCCACCAGAGTTAGCAAGGGTGAACATAGATCTCATCCCAGCAAGGGACATGCAGAGAGTCACAAGCCAACAGCTGGACAATGACGCAGGACTTGCATACCACATCAGCTGGAGCTCTCTGTAGGGTCAGAAGAGCAAGGGAACTAGCCCCATATTTCCCCCATATTTCCCATTTCTTCCTATGGAATCCTCTGACACACCAGCCATGGGTACGGCCACAGTATGTATTGCTGGATGCTATTCTTTCAGACACAAGTTGTACCACCACTCATAGCTAGGCACTGGCAATCATTTCTAAACTTAGAGAGCTGTTTCACCTAACAGCTCCCAACCTGACTTCCTGAAAGCAGCAGGGGACAGCTGCTGAAACCCCATCAATCCAGATAAAGTCAACATGACCTGTGGATTTGGTCCAGCTCCACCAGGAAGGGCCTAACAGTGAGTGCGGCTGAGGAAATATTATTGCAGCCGGGAGGCTTTCTCATGCACGGTTCTATTTTGGTGCACCATTTCTTGTTGCATGAGCATATCCATGGCATTTTGGGAACTCCAGACACAGACAACACTTAGTCATAGGTCACAATGTTTATACTAATGCAGGTTTCACCATCCTGATTTGGGTGCAGATGCTTGCGAATACTGTAGGGTTATATATGGTGTAATCCCCTGCTATGGCACAGAATATATAATGTGCCCACCAAAAAGCACAATAAATAAAATAATAGTGTTTCTTGCCAGTCCAAACAAACATTTTTTCATTGCTAGCACAGCAAGACATTACTAACCCATGGAACTGCAGCATTTTAGGACTTCATTTAATAGTAGCAAGAAAAAAGTCATACTGCTATGAAATGTCACAGAAACATGTGAACGCAATTTTGTCATAAGCACCAAATAAGTGGTTGTATACAAGGAAATGCTTGTTTGATCCATTTGCTAGCACACAAATCAACTTGATCTACAACTATTTCATCCTATGCATTTTTAAACAACAACCCAATCTGAGGTGAGCTATTTGAGGCGATCGTTGAAGTTTTTCAGGCAAGACGGCCATTTGAGCAACCAGCAATGTCTTCTCTGTCCACAGAATGCAGTCTCACCATAAGAAGGACTGCAATGAAAATAAATTAACCCAGTTTACTTGATCCATGTTAATTATTTTTGCTTGCAAAAGAAAAAAAACTCTGGGTTAGCTAATGGGAAATACTCAAGGACTTGGATAAAGAAGTCATGTGTATCCACTTGCCCTAACCTTTGTTTGGCCTTTTGGCTAAGTACAAGGGGCATATCAGTTAAGTATCTGATGTCTTCTCTCTGGGAAAGTCAGTGAGTTAATAAGTCATTTCAAACTATTATGACTTTGATGCATGGAAAAAAAACCCTTGGCTTTCCTTAGACAGTACAGCTGGGTAAGTACAGAATTTCCTGGAACTGTTTAAGCATGGGTGGGGTGGGAAAAAGAAAGAAATAAGAAAAACCCCAAACCCACCAACCAAACCCAAATTAAGTTCATAAAGAAGAGAAAAAAGGAACAGAAATCCTGCCAGGAATTCGGGAAACCTTTCCTTGTTTCACTTACGGAGATCAACCAATACAAATTCTACACAAATAATACCCTTGCAAAATGCTGATGACTTTACTCAAACTAGGACAGCTAAGGTGCTGAGATGCCATGAAACTCAGCTCCAGTCCTTCAGATATCTGTATAAGCAAGTAGCTTAAGTGTTAAGTCTTGCGTCTGCAGGATCAGCACTCCAGACAGACAATCCCTTAAGGAGGAACTGACTCTTGTGTATGCCTACAGCCCAAAAAGCTATATCCAAGTCCTCACTGTAGACGTCTAGGCACCTCCACAGTACAAGTAGAAAATAGCAATATGATGAGCTCATATGATCACAGCAAAGCCACTGCCACGTTTCAGGGAGATCTCACTCCCCAACAAAGAAGCATACAGAGGATTGTTACCATCATTCCCAACCTATTGCACTGCAAAGTGAAATGGCATTAACCATCATGCAAACAGGATGACCCACTTTGCTCAGTGCTGCAGTGCATGAGGCTGTGTTCACAGCTATGCCTGGCTGTGAACAGGTGAGAAGACAGAATTCCAGTCTCAGAAAAGGACCTTCTTATTGCCTGTTAACTTGGTTTTCTGTCAGCCTGAAGCCATACACTTAAATCAAATCAACAATTCCATTACATTAAATACCTAATTTTCACCTGGGCACTTCAAAAACAACCAGCACATGCTTTTCAAGTCATACAAAACCTACCTATCACACTACATGTTCCCACTTACAAAAAAAAAGTAGTGCACAAAAAAAATTAAGTCAACAGAAAGTGCATGGCATAAGTCAAACCCATTTTCTGAGTCCCATTCATGAAATGACCAGTCTTCCCTCCTCTCACTTTCACCATGGCTACCGTGCATTACAAGATTTTTCTACGTAGGGTTTTCAAAAGACACAAGTATCACTTAATATTTACAGAAACAAATTCATGACCATGCCTATGCACATTAAGTGTTACGAATATTTGTTCCATATATTGATTTTACCAATATTAGTGACTCCCCTGATTTGCTTCTTGTGCCCAAGCAAGAGAAGTTTGAAGTTAGGAAATACATCATGCAGATGTATGCAGGCCAGTACCTCCTCCACACACCCAAGCATGGCAGGCAGATCTTCCAGAGCCAGCTCACAGGATGTGGCTCTACAGAGAGGAGGCTCTACAGAGATGAAGGGTTTTTAAAGTGATGCCCAGGACCAGCGATGATTTTCATGTCCACAAAATAATACTAACTCCATTAAATCAAACGTGTTTACTGCAGTGTTTCACAGACCTGTGAAGTCAGAAGAATCCATTGGGATCCCACCCAGTGCAAAACACAGCCTGGGCAATTTCATTCAGTGATTTCTTCATTAAGCCCCTAACTTTTGAGTAGTCTCAAACCTGTCTTCCAGAATTAAAATCAGCTTTAATTTAGAGACTTCAAGGCTATGTTGACACTGCCTTGTGTAACACAGACCTGGGGGCAGGCCACTAAAGCATGACTGTGCAACCATATTGTTAACAACCTGCTGCTCAGCCACCTCTAAATCCCACAGGGCTTATTGTCATGCAGTAGGAACCTTTCCAGGACAGAACTTGGCCAACCCACCTGTCAGGGAACATCTCCTCAGATTTGACAGACGGGCATTGGTGGATTCAAGCCAGAATGGTTTTATCTCCAGAAATACCCTATCCTGAACACAGTCTATAGTACAAGCAGAAGTTTCTTTCCTACCCCATCATAAAGCTGATCCAAAGCTAATGTTCAGTTTGGATGTGACATCAACCGGAAAATGATTCCAAACTTGAAACCATGTTCAAAATGCTACCCAGCCATAGCCCACATGCAAGAAAATCTACCGTCGCTGCTTTTATCATGTTCCCTTCATCTGAAGCACTCCCATCAAAAAGAAAATGCACGAAATCCCTCCTTGCTGAGGGCATAATTCTGCAGGTTAAAGAAGTGACGAACATAACACTGTCCCAGCGTGAGGGGAGCAGTTATGCAATACAGTCCTATTATAATCAGCTATATAAATCGATCACTGATTTAAGTCATCGCAGTGTTTGGCCCACTTGCTCGAGAGAATTTCTCCTTTGCACTTGACTCTACAAGCTGCCTTGCACCTCCCACTCCTCCTTCTTTACTGTCTTCATGTAAATAAAAAAATCAATCAACCCTCACTTCATCAGTAACAAACCAATCACTTGGATCACTCAACTATAAAGCAATGACCTTGTGCCTGCAAAGCCAGAGTATGTGTGAGCGCGTGGAAGACAACAAACAAAAGAGAAAAAGAAGTATTTTTGTGTGTGTATTTGCCATAGTTCAGAGGGTCTTTTTCTTTTCTGGCCATGTCTGAGTTCTCCGGAAGGGCTGTATGAATAGAAAATCTCACTTCTTGCTTGCCAATTACCCCAAACAAATCAAAGCATTCCTAACCTCTTTCTGTGTTATTTTCTCAGATTGTATGCTGCATTCATACCTTTTCCCTGAATACAAATGTGTACAAATGTCAGAAGCAAACTAGAAATGTTGGGGCACACACAGTACATCTTCTTTCTTCTAAAGATCAGACCATATCACCAATTAAAATTATATGTATATGTATAAAAAGGCTCTTGAATTCCATCTTCGCCCTTCCAAACCAAGATAAGGAAATATGTCAAACTTTCCACAAAGCCTCATACTACTTCCCATTGAAGCCAGAGGCCTTGAGAATCCATCCTACTGTTCCTCTTACTAGCACTGCATTCCTGCAGAGCTTCTGCATTTGTTCAGAGCTTCTTGTTGTTGTTGTTGCAAAAGCTAAGCGTTTACACAAGACAGAGAGCTTGACAGCTTTCCCACAATCCTCAGCATGTGGGAATAGCAAGTAACAAAGTGTTAACACCTGCCAACTGGTGGTTAGGTGTACATGTCTCTGTTAACAACAAACACTGCTGCTAGCAGTCATCAGAGCAAAGCAGCAAATCTGTTCCCTTCTCCAATGTGGAAAACACCAAACAATAACAAAAAAAGGCACCTAATTGCTTGATTAAGACATATCAGTGTTGGAAACTGCTGATCTAGAACATTGAATCTCTGACATTTACTTCACTCTTGATTAAACAGAAACGTTTAAAACGAGCTATTGTGCAGGAAGAAGCTCAGAACACTGTGTACCATCCAGGGAATTGTGACAGGGAAACTTCACAAAGCAAAAAATCGGAACTACCTCCTCCCTGCTGTTCCATAAAAGCATCAGCTGCTGAGACCCTCTGGCTATTATGAAGAAGGGGTGGAAGAGCACTAAGGAAGGGTTAGGAGTCAGGTAACTCCTTGGATCCTTTCTGCCCATGTGGAACTCCCAGGGAAAAAGTCCAGCTCCTGTTGTGAAAGATGCTGCTGAAGAGGGAGGTCAGGACTGTTTCTTTATGGAAGGAAGGATTAATTGTGCACTTTTTAAAATTATGTATTCATTTGGTGACTTTGTAGGGAGCCTCAATGAGCCACGTGGCCTGAGGCTAAAAGTCTGCTTACTCTGGATTTGTCCTCAGTAGCCAGCTTGCTTGTTTTATTGCCCTTTACCTGTGATAAAAAGGGTAAGGAGAAGTGGGTCAACTCACTTGTCTCACGTAAACTACAGATTGCCAAGTCAGAAGAAGGTAAACTTCATTAATTTACACTACCCACAAAAGCCCACTGCTGCCCAAATCTCCCTACTGTGCACTCAGAAACTCCAGCTCAGCTGGAGATGGACATTAATCCTGGTTTCCATCAGCCTGCATTCCTTCAGTAATTGCTATCAGGAAAATAAACTATGCCTTTCTTGAGGGGTGGGAGGTATTTCACATTTATATCTTTTCCCTAAACGTGCTATCTGAAACAGTTCAGACAACCATGACTGTCCCTGATTAATCAGCTGGTGACCAGGACAACAGATAATTTTAACCTACATCAGTTCTGCATTCTAGGTCACATGGGAGGAGGAGGGCGAGTGGAATGCATGGGTCACTTCTTTTGGTGGCACTACCAATTTATGCCAGCATTAATGATGCATGAAACAAAGACTTTCAGTAGTCAGCACCTTGAAACAGAGGACACTTGTTCTCCTTATTTCCTGAAGCATCAAGTATTTGAAAGTTCTACAAGTACTAGATGGTTAACGGTAATAAATTGGCTTACAAAGACCAGCAGAGCATTGCTCTGACTCCAAGCAACATCATTCACTGAATTGCTAAAGTGAAGGTTCAAACATTCAATTAAAGTTCCTTGCAAATGGTTCTATGGGTAGAAAATGGATACGCAATTATGTAGTTGGCCAAAAGTGGCTTTCTCCACTACAAATGGGTGAATCAGGTAATGAACTTGCCTGCCAGCATGAATATTGACCTATTTACTGAGCTAGATGTTTCCAAACAGCAATTAGAAAGTTGTGGGCGGTTTGCTACAGAAGGTTCAGGATCACCTGCACCAGAATAGTACTGGAAGATTATTTCCAACTTTAATGCGAATATTCAAGCCCCTCAGCTGCTGAATTTAGACTCTCAGTCACACGGCTTCTGTGACTCAGCCATTTGTTAGTCATCCTCTGCCCATTATATCTCAGAAAAGTTAGAGATACCCGTAATTAGAAAGGCAATCCCCTTCCTTCTCTTTCCTTTCTGCCTGGCTCTCTAGATTCACTCCCTTACTTACCAGAAGTCATGTGCTATTTCATTCCCATTCTCTTCTCATCCAGATTTATTTCCTTACAGTCTCACCCATTTTACGCCCTTACAGCAGTCTTTATGTCTTACCCCACATGAACAATGCTTCAGATTAACTGATGCCCTTGTACCCCTCTTCAACCCTCCGTTTTCCAAACCCAGCAACCCCACCCTGCTCCTCATCTCTCTTTTGCACAAGTTTTTAACGACAGCTGCCCTCTGGGCTCTCACAGACCATACTGAATTCTCGCACAGCCTGGCAGCATAACACAAGGGAACTTGTTTGCTTTTGTCTAAACCTATTCTGGACTAGTTTCTCCAATTTATGCAAGTTGTCAATCTGTAGAGCTGGAACTTCTGTGCTACCCTCAATCAGTGTTGCTGCCCAATGTGTTATTTCTACTCTTGCACACTGTTCCCTCCTTCCTTCACTGTATCAAACAGCTTTCTTGTTTCTGCCTTCCAGCCCACTATCTTCTCTTGCTGTTCAGAAAACCAGCTCCCACCATCCCTCTGCCAGTGAGAACTGCACTGGCCACAAGCAAGGCTGGTTTTCCCTATGCTCTGTAACAGATTTTGCAGTTTCACAACTTCTTCTCTATTTGGCAAAGAAGAGGGATCTCTGAACTAGCAAAGCTAGAGGGACAATTGTCCTTATTCAGCCTGAGACAGAATAGCTGTCATTCAATGGGCCGATCATCCAGAAGATGCTGATGTGAATTACCGATGTCTGATCTGCAGCAGGCAAAAAGGAACACTTGGGCATGCTAGAGCATGCAGCACTTAAATGTCAGATTTACAGTCTTGGTACTGGGAAGCAGGAGAAGACTTGGATAGACAAATACACATGTGGTCCTCACACTCAATGCACTCTTAATTGTGAGGATGACAGCCTCTGTCACAAAATCCCATCCCTTTAAAACCTAATGGGTAATCTTCCCCGAAGGAAAAACATTTTGGCAGAAAGTTTCTGTCCATTACTAATCTCAGCTCCATCAATGCCACAAACATCCACACTGTCAGCTCTAATGCCACTTCCCCCTTCCAAATTCTTCCTGATTTCCCTTTCTTTGGTAATAAAAGACATGAACTTTGTTATTGGTTCATTCTCACACTCTTGCCTCCCAAACACAGATGCATGTGCTTTTTATCTGAGAATAACCCTGTTTCCTCAGGATGGGACATAACATGACAGCCCCTTGCCGAGCAGCACCCCTGCGCCTTGGTGGGGTTGTTGGGCACTGCCAGTCTTCAAGCAGCGCACACCAGAGCAATAAGTCTAGCCAAGATCCTATAGGTCTGAACTTTGTCCATTGTGTTTCTATTTTCAGACCACCATCTCCTCCAAGGCAGCAGAAGAATCTTTCTCTTTGTTCAGACACCTTGCAGTACCCTGAGACCACAATGTTAGCATACTGAAGAGAGAGAAGAGCTAAATCTGAATTCAGGAGAACCGGCATGGCCCAGTAGTTAAAGCACAGAGCACATGGTCTGGGTTCCTCTGTTGTCTTTCACATGGTATTTCTGTAGTACTTTAGGAAGAGCACAAAGTAAATTATCCAGTAGCAGTTCCCCCCACCCACAGATGCACAAATGCCTGTAAAATGTTGCAACTAATTTGCATAGGCACCTTTGGAAGTCTCCCCCTCTCCTGTGCCCCAGGACTCTTTCTGCAACGCAGGCATAAAGCTGTATCTACCACATGGAGTCTGGCTCCATCCATCATTTTACCAGGTGGGGAGGATTCTGGCAAGCTCTGATTTGGCAGAGGTGGTAAATCCTTTGCACTATACAGTTAGTCACAAGCCGTGCATCTAAGGCAAAGCTAAATTTGACATCTGGGTGATCAGATCCTCTGTGAGCAAAGGACAGCATGAAAATAGTCACCTCTGTTTCTAGCTCCTTTTTTGGTTTCTATTCTTCAGCACACAAGACGATGTCCATCTTACGTGAGGCTGTCTCAAGCATTGGTACAGACAGGCTGCCTCCAGATCTCCTGTCCTGTTGTCCCATGTTTTAGTTTGCTGCCTGTGAGAACACAGCTGTTTGCAACACCAGAGCTATGGGAATTCCATCAGTGAATAAATGCCCCTGCTAATGAAGGGTCTTGGGGCTATCTGCATCTTTGGGGGATTTGGATGCACTGCAGGGCAAGGCTGGGCCTCATTTTAAGAGAAGGCTCCAGCCCACACTAGTGCCAAGAGGCTGACTAATGCAATTATTTCCTTGCGAAGCAGCATTTTTCAAAGTGCTGATTCTTATTAAGAAAAAGGAACGGATTTGGAGCTCATATTTTGATTTGGTGCCCAGGATTATTTGGAAATTCTTTTTCCTGGAACGAGACTTTTTATTCCAAATTTCTCCATGGTGGGGAGAGAGGGTTTCCTGGGCAGAATTAGGATAATGATTACAGCCTGTATACAATCAGCTTTAACCACTGTGGAACTCCAAAAATGAATGTTACTGCTCAGTGGCTTCATTGAAAACAGAAGTATTATTTAACCAGAAGGATGGCAACACATGGAAATAGCTCATTATCATATTTTCTCCCTATTTGAAATGTCACATTGAGTATGTATCTTTCACGTCCACTACACTTTAATTAATTTGGGCTGTGTTTAAATATATTACACAGCATGCTTTATTACAAAATTCTGACACATTCCCATTGATGGAACATGGCTTTCTTTCAAACACATGTAAATGGCAGTAGGAGTTACCCTGACTAAATATTGTTTTAAATACAATAAGAATACCACATCATCTCTGTGTCAGCCTGTGTTTTTCTGTGGCATGGAACATATATAGCAAAAACAACATTACATCCAAAGCTTGCTGTTTATTGAAGGGACAATGATGTTAACATTATTATTCTAGGTCTAAATCTTAACCACTTACCTTATTTACATAATTGCAAGACAAACATATATTTTACTCAATGGCTGAATAAGATTCCAGCAGTGAGATTGCCTAGAAATTAAAAAGTAGAATTGCAGGGTGTATGCATGAGATGAAAATGGCTTGTTTTAACACAGCTGGTGCATCTTCTGTGCACTTTAAAACACAGCTCTTACAAAGGATGGCTGTCCTCCTCCACCCAGGTCTCCAACAAAATGGAGGATTTATTTTGTTTGCAGACCTTCCTCTGCAATGCAGTTGCTCCAAAAGTTACTCCTGATTTATACTTGTATAAGCAACTGGAGGAATCAAAGCAGTTTTAAAAATCATGTAAAAATAAGAGAGTTCACTCAAACTTTAGTGTTTCTTGGACTGAAATCTTATATTTAATGGAACTCTGTTGAATGGGATCAGGGACTTCGTGGAAGGTATGACTAATATCTGGCTGATAAGATGTCATCTCTCCACTATTGTTTCTGTTGAAGCACTCATGAATTAGCTACTGAACTACGGCAAACCCATCTTAGTTTGAACTCTCTTGGGTTCAGCAAACACCTAATGACATCTCACCAGCTGCCTCCTCAGGGCAGTTCTATTCTACTTTACCATGCCAGTGCCACTAAATGCCACCAAGCACTGATGAGGCTTGTACCAGAAAACAATCACCTTCCTCACCACTTGTGTGCCGTTCAGGAACCATTCAGAGCCAAGGCCGGTGAAGGACACTGGCAACCAACTAACTGGCCTATCTTACACAAGCCATGCATGACATTATAGTCAATCCCAACAGCTCGTTCTAAAACATGTTCCAGGGACAGCTCCTTGGACCCTTGTTTCTTCATCCATTCTCCTAAGACAGCAGTAATCAAAGCTTTATTCTCTGAATCATGAATTATTTTTTTTTTGGTTTTCCTAGCAGACGGCTTTTTTTCCAAAATAATTCCTCAAGCAAAGATTCTTATTATAGGAAAGGTAATTTGTTCTGAAACAGACTCCCAAACGGGGCCATGTGGAACAGTACTCCTGGGATACATGTCCTGTATCTTAGATAAAGGGGAACCATTAGAGTGCGGATCACTGCGTGGATGCTGCCACGAAAAAACAGCAGGAATCTGCTCTGTGCTATTAAATACTCCTTCTATCCTAAGTGTTTTCTCCTCACCCCATGCAACCCTTTCCTCAGGAAACATTTACACTAAGAATAAAAATGTTTCCCAGCAATTGAAAAACAACAAAAAAAAAGTCTGCCTTTAAAAATCTGGATTGGTTTTATATTTAATTCATTCAGTGAATTGTAATAAATGACTAAACATAATTTGGAGAACAACAACAAAAAAAATGAATGCTGTAGCTGGAGCCAAAAGCAATAACTGCAACTTGCTCTTTCCCGCTTCTTTGCTCCTTCGGACCCAAACGTTAGTGTTACAATTCTTTCCTTTTTTGTATTTTATGTGTTTTGTTTTATTTGATTTCTGCATTAAAGGAAAACCCCAGTGTAATATAAAAAGATACTATAATCACTATGTCTAATTACAAAGAAGAGCTAAGTGTCTAATACAAAAACATGCAATAAAAAAGAACAATTAACAATCAGATCGAAAGCCACCAACACGGCAATCTGAGGAGGCAGGCTAGGAAACACTACTCAGCTCTCCTCAGATAGTGTATGGGGAACCAGATTGCTTTGCTGTGCGAGAAGACTGGACTGGGTGCTAGATAATCTCATGTAGGCTCCCTCTCCCATGAAAGTTTGGACCAGATGGCCTTTCAAGATCCCTTCCAACCTGGTCTGTTCTGTGATTCTCCAAGATGGGAAGGTCTGCTCTGATGGCTCTCAGCTTTTCTTCTTTGGTTTCTTTCTAAAATCAAGAGCTTGCTCTTACTGCCTTTTTTTTTCCTGATTTCCCAGAGAAACAAATGTGAAATTTTATCCTTTTGGTTGCTGGTGCACAGGATCTTGTGTTCTTTACACATTTAGATTTTCCATAAAAATCATCAGGAATGTATTAAAACAAGCAGGCTTGTTTCCATCTCTTGGCACAAACCAATGAAACATTTAGATATACATGGAGAGGAAGGCTGAGTATAAAATTGGCAGCTTCCAGAGAAGAGTAGATCGTTTAAATGTGTTCTTGAAGGAGTAGTATTTCTTTACCTGGCCACAATCACCCCACCGAGAGCAACAGTGAAACTACACAGAGCCTTACTATCCCCAGTTTCACTCAAATTAACAAGCAATTTGGGTTTGTTTTGTAGACCTTTAAAAAGACCACCTTGTATTAAGGGCAGTTCATTACTCTTGTCCATATGCAAGTGAATGGGAGTCTAACTTGCCAAACCAGCCTGAAAGTCTGTTTAAACCATAAATCCTCTTACCAGAGACTTTGTTGGACTTGAAGGCAAAAGGAACAAAGGGAAAAAGTGAAGCCATGGGAATGATTTTTCAGAGGTTCTCAACACCATCAACCCAGAGCAACAACCATACTGATTCATCAGAAGATACTCTGCAGCAAAAAAATGTCAGATACTTCACTTTGCCTCTCATGTGTAGGACTTCATGTACATTTGTTTCTGTGTGACTTGGCAGTGCAGCGACAGTTTTTATAGAAGATACCAACAGAAGACTCATCAGCAACCATACTGACATCTGAAAAGGCATATGCTCACAGGCAGTATTTTGCCTATTCCCTTTAACCTGATATTTAAGCTCACAAGGTATAGATATACCATGTATAATGCTATTTTCCCTGTACACGCATTTGTGTGTTGTCTGTGCATTGGAGATAATTTCAGCACTAGGCAGACATTTACTAAAATTCAGATAATGATGCTATAATTATGAGACAGGAAAACAGAAACATGCCAGCAATATTGGTTGGTTTTGTTTCCTTATTTCTCTTCAGGTTTTGAAATGAATTTTAAATAAGCATTCTTTTTAATTTCCTTTTAGCAGAGGACAAGAGGCATGAGGCAAATAATACTTCTTACAAAAGCAATCTTTATAGATCAGTTCTCACTAAGTCATCTTTGTATTCACAGGCCTCATTCAGGTTTCCATGTTGATTTTGCAGAAGTGATTAAATAGCTTTAACAACAATAAGATTACAAGTGTCCAAGGCAAGAGAGAAGCTTTTGGACAGATAAAATATGTTTTTTTCAGAGTAAAGTTCATTACAATCAATCTGCTACAAAGATGATGGGAACATTCAAATCCTCCTACAATTTCAAAATATGTTGATTTAACAAAGGTTTAGGGAACTTAAGTACATTGCTCAGAATAGATCTGAGTCCAGGAGAGTTCTGACTACATACACTAAGCAATGATTTCTTCCAGTGTTTGCAACATCCGGTATTCATTTCTTTGCTCTAGTATTCCCATTCTGCATGCAACTTCCCTTGATTTTATTATTACTGTAATTAATTGTCCTAAATCTAAAACAGTACTGGAAACCGAATTCAACATAGTCAAATCAGACTTAATTTGCAAGAGAGCCACTGCAATACAATCTCTGTAAACAGCTGAAATGTCTATAAGCTGCCTGTACAGGAGAACTGAAAGCCAAGAGGGCTGTCTGAAAGAAGCCTGTGGAGTGACAAGTTTACCTAACTACACATGCCATGCTATGTTACACCACGATTGTGCTCTTCTGTTTCCAGGGCCTTCAGTTCTACTGAGAAGTTCTACTGAGATTTATAGTACTTGAATTCAATTCTATACACTGCACATTCCATTCAAAAGAAAAAAGTGGATTAATCTGCTATAAAGATGTAGGTGTTCAAAATCTAATTGCTACCTGCAGCCTGATGCAAAACCCCATGAAAGCCTAAGAAAATGTTATCCTTTCTTTCAGAGAACGTTATCACTACAATTTGTTTGCTCTCGGGGTTGTACCTATGTGCTCCCACCTGTGTCTCTGAGATGACATGAGTTTCCCCATGACTTTTAACTGCATGACTTACTGTAGCAAAACCTAATTCAAAGAAGAGATAGAGATTTATCATCAATTCAGTCAGCAGACATGGTCCCCAGAGTATAACTTTCAGAAGCAGAAATCCTAGCTGTTACTAAGCGAAATTAAACACCTTGTTGTTTTTTAGAAATAACAAGAAAAAAAAGCTTTTCCTGCCCTTTCTTTGCAAAAGAGTACAAGAAATGAAAGATATGTCAAATGCTAACACATTATTACCTTGACAGGACAAGGTGCTTTTAGGCTCTGAGTAAGAGATTGAGCTATTAAAGTAAAATCCTTGGAAAAATTATATACTTATTTGTAGATGGCTCTAGCGAATTCATGGCAAAGGGAGTCTGTGATGATGGGCTTTTGCTGTAAAGGAAAACTACTCATTGATTCTGAGAACATTCCAGGAATTCTCGTGTTTGCTGGGTTCACAAAATAGAGACAACACTATGAGGGACAATATACTAGATAATATTACTAAAACCTGTAAAAGCATGAAAATATGAACACATTATCTTACACTGCTCTGGGCATACCAGACAGTACTTAAACCCAGCAGTATACACACACCTTTACAAACATAATGTAGTTTTGCTCCCCAAATGTTTGAGCAATTTTTTTTTTATTAGTATTATTTTTTTTTTTAATACCAACATAAAACTTGAGTGTTCTGAGAAGGATATGGACAGGTTACTTTTTTCAGTAGAATTAATTATCTAAGTTGAATTGGTTTGTTGTTTATGATTCCTGGGCCAGCAAGAAGCAGTGAAACAGCTATGTAACACTACTAATGGTTTGGCAGGCTCCACGTATAAAAGGGATACCTACTTGTACAGAAAATCAGCCTGCTTACTTGCAAGCATAAACTAGGCATTCAGGTAAAAGACTACATTTGGCATCCTAAAAGCCATGTCTGGCTTTATGAAATTCTGATGGTCAATTCTGGAGAAAAAAAAAAAAAATTATAAGACATTTTAAATATAAAATACAAAGAAAAATAAAATAAATATATAAATTGTAAATGAAAATATATGAATCCAAGGCTAGAAAGACTGGAAAAGGAGAGAAGGGCTAGCCTGGGAGAACAAAGAAAGTGTCCAAGATGGGTAGATATGATCTAGGTTACTCTCCACTTGATAGATGAATCAGAACATTTCTGACTAGAGAATGATTACAAAAAACAGCCTTAGTGAGAGGGAGCACATGAAGGTCAAAAAACACATGCGTCTTAGAGACTCGTTTACTGATACAAACCAGCATTTTGAATTTGCTAAAGCTTGTAAACAGAGATGCTGGAAGCCATTAAGGAAGTATGCTGTGAAAACCAATGTATGAAGCAACTTGAGATGTTCACTGATGACAGCATATGAGCAACAGAAACCTGCACCCAAATAATATGTTCCATTTTTTTGTCATCAGGCTGGATGGAATGAGGAGGTGGTTGAGAGCTGAAACTAATGTTACATTAATGATAATGATTTTGAGAGGTGGGCCAATGCCAACCTTATGAAGCTCAACAATGCAAAGTGCAAGGTCCTTCACCTGGATCATGACAATCCCAGGCACAGCTACAGGCTGGGCAGAGAAGAGATTCAGAGCAGCTCTGTGGATAAGGACTTGGGGGTGTTGGTTGATGAGAAAATGAACATGAGCCGGCTTCAGTGTGCGCTTGCAGCCCAGAAAGCCAACCGTATCCTGGGCTGCATCAAAAGGAGCGTGACCAGCAGGTCGAAGGAGGTGATCCTGCCCCTCTGCTCTGCTCTCCTGAGACCTCACCTGGAGTATTGTGTGCAGTTCTGGTGTCCTCAACATAAAAAGGACATGGAACTGTTGGAACAAGTCCAGAGGAGGGCCACGAGGATGATCAGGGGACTGGAGCACCTCCCGTATGAAGACAGGCTGAGAAAGTTGGGGCTGTTCAGCCTGGAGAAGAGAAGGCTCTGTGGAGACCTCATAGCAGCCTTCCAATATGTGAAGGGAGCCTACAAGGGTGCTGGAGAGGGACTTTTCATCAGGGACTGTAGTGATAGGACAAGGTGGAATTAGTTAAACAGGGAAAGTTCAGGTTAGATATAAGATAGATCTTTACTGCAAGGGTGGTGGTGGAACAGGTTGCCCAAAGATCCAGTAAATTCTCCATCCCTGGCAGTGTTCAAGGCCAGGCTGGACAGAGCCTTGGGCGACATGGTTTAGGTGTGAGGTGTCCCTGCCCGTATCAGGAAGATTGCAAATAGATGATCTTAAGGTCCTTTCCAACCCTAACTATTCTCTGATTTCATGATTCTATACCAGTAGACTGCAGGAAGATCCATAATTGTGATAAATTCTGGGAAATTATAAAGCAAGTGGCTATTAGATTATGGCATCCTAAACAGCATAGGGAATTTGGGGCTAGACAGTGAGGAAAATTGAAGGAGCAAAGAAGGAAGTGAAAGACTGTACAAATAAGATGACAGAATTTGGTGCCTAAAGGCATCCGATTCCTCAGTATCTCAGGAAAGCAATAAGGTTGCGAGCAAATCCTAAAACCTTGATGATTGTTTTTGCCACTGAGCTCATGTCCCAGTAGGACTTTCTGCTTGAATCAGACTCTAATGTGAGATATTTTAATTCTGATTGCTGAGCCAGCAGGAAATGGTGAGCCCAGTGTGCTGGTAATATTTAAGTTAAGTCATCGAAGAGAGACAACATGCAGAGCAGTATGGAACACCAAAAAGGAAAAGAAGTGATAAAATAATGAGTTACCTGGGGTCAAAGAGGAAGGAAGTTGCTGGTAGAAGTAAGGTTGAGCATGCCCTGGAGGAAAGGAGAGTGACTTCCTGCTGTTGGGTTGTTGAGTTTCTTTAAACATATTTCGCCAGCTCTCTCAGCCTCATGTCAGATGCTACAGTACTTTAATCTTCATGGTGCTTTACTGGACCCACTCCAATACATTCATGTATCTCTTGCACTCGGGAGCCCAGAACTGGATCCATAACTCCAGGTGGCTGTCACCAGGACTGAGAGGAAGGGAAGGATCCCTTCATTTGTCCTACTGGTGATGCTCTACCTAGTGCAGCCCAGGAGGCTGTTGACCTTCCTTGCTGCAAGGGTGCACTTTTGGTCAATTTGTCCTAGTCTACAAACTCTCTTCAAAGCTGCTTTCCGATTTGATTCTCAGCTTGTCCTGGTGCATGGGGCTGTTCCTCCCCAGGGGCAGGAATTAGCATTTCCCTTTTCTGAACTTTACAAGTTCCTTTTTAGCCCATTTCCCCAGCCTGTTGAGGTCCCTCTGAATGGCAGCACACCATCTGGACTATCAACCACTCCTCCCAGATTTGTATCATGTGCTGTCCAGACCTGTGCTTGCAAAAGAGCCTGTGTCCAGTCATGGCAGTGCTCCAGTTGTGAGTTATCCTGCCACACCTCTGTGATCCCAGAGGAGATCACTGACCTATAACTGCATGCAGACTTCTTGTTCATTCCCCTGGCTGTGTGTTATTGTAGAGGCATTTCAGACAGGCACCCTGCTGTGCTGATTTTCAAGATAGAGTACAAGTGGTTCCTCCCCTCAACGCTTCCCCTTCCTTATTAGTGTGCATAAACTTAGGGTGACACTCCTTCAATTTTCTTTTGTTGAGTTCAACAGGTCTGTCTTGTCCACATCACCCTGCACCCTTTCCATACCAGCCTGGATGGTTGGTTCCATCCAGGTTTCCTCACTTGATTGTGAGTCATCCTGTCTTTCCCTGTCCTTCCTACCTTAAAGCTCTCCTCACCAGATTGGCCAGCCTTTTGACAATGATGATTTTGCTCCACTTAGATGAATCCTAAGAATCTCTGATCATCAGAGAGGGTCCCACTGAGTTTTCTTTTCAAGATCCAATTACCATTCCTCCACCAGGAGAGCAGATAAGACAGAACTGTTGCAAAAGATCAGCAAAGAAAGCTTTAGCCTATTGCATTTGCAGAGAAGACTGTGAGGGGAACAGGATGACTATGTTATGTCAACACTCCAACTTGATTACATCAAAATACCTCACAGAGTTTCTCCAGTATAGACAATTCTGTCTTAAAGATATCTTTCTCACTGACTATAGCAAAGACTTAGCTCTAAAATCAACAGCCTAGCTAAATTAAAGAAAAACACAAACAAACCTTCATATTTTCAGGATTATCAGAGTTGCTCATAAACTGTTACAAGACCTAGATTTGTACAGCAGCAGCGTAAGAGAAGTGGCATGATATACTACAGCTAAAACAAAGAAACCTTTTTCCACATTAACTATCCCAGCTGATGAGAAGGTAATGCAGTACTTGTCAGAAGCTAGGCAGAAATTGCCATCAACACGTTGAAAAATTTATTGTAAATTTTAGAAAAAAAAAACTTCACTTTTTTTTTTTTTTTCCCCAGGGGCAAGCTTAATAACATGCATAAGCTGAGATGCACATTTATAGCCCTCCTTTTCCTCTCTCATTATAGTGCACACCCTCCTGCCTGTGAACAAAGATCTCTGTAAGGTAAGAGTCACAACAGGTGGTAAACACTCCAACATTTAAGGGCTTGTTTAGATGGTAAATGGAACCAATCCAATTAAATCAGTTGTAAATCACACCCTTAGCATTTCAGCAATAGTTAGCATGAGACACAGATTCAGAGCCATTTCAGTATAGCTTAATGTGATTTCTTTTATCAGCTTAAATTACATCAAAACCAGGGTCTACAAATAGACCTTAATCAAAATATTATTAATTAGAATGCAGTTATTTCCTTCGGTTCTAGTTACCACACAGACTAATCCTAAGACTTTCGAAACATATGCATATGCACACAGAACGCTCACTGGTTCAGTGGGAAGACAGATTACAAATTACCCAGTACTGCCAATTAGTGAACAAGCAGGAAAAAAAGATCTGCAAACAGAAGTAAAGCAGAATGCCTCACAAAATGTATGCCACTTCTTTTTTTATTTTTGATAAATGTCATCACTGACACTGTATAGCATCTTAGCAAGAGAAGCAGTGAACATCCCATAATACCAAATATTGGAAAATATATAAGAATATATAATATATAGGAAAAAAATTCTCATTTCAGCACTTTGTTAAATATTTAGCAAAGATTCTCAGAATCTCAAGGGTTCTGTATCTCAGCCTGTGTCAGCTTGAGATACATATCAGCAAATGGCAATTGAGGGAGGTTTTTATGCTGATATATTGGCGTGATTGCTCAGGAATACTGCAAACAAGTTTCTGCAGGACCACCCTAAAACAAATTAGTGCTACTATATACACAAACCCCTGGTAAGTTCTCTACCAGCATTTCTGTGGTCACATTAAACCAGTGCAAATGTGCAAAAGCAAGAAAATCTTTAACTCTGCATATGCTGCAGAAAGTTTTCAAATAACTTCCTGGGAGGAATCAGCAGAAAATTTTGACCCGCTAGGCTCATTCAGTCAGGGAAGAAAAACTGCCACATGATCAATAACAAACAGGCAGCACATCTTGAATTACCAATATTGAACACCTCCACAAACCGCAGAGTAATTTACAACACGTCATTCAGCTGCAAAGACTTTTCAGGAAACTGCAGCCAACTGGGAGATGTTGCGTAAATAGACATGTAGGCAGGATTCAAATAAGCAATTGATTCAGCTTAAATACATACAGAGCTAATGCAGCATTTAGATTTCTTTCACTCTCCTGTTAGCAAGCGGGACTGTTTTCCATGGAACACGTACAGCCCATGGTCTGGCATGGAGTGACTTTCAGCATCAGGGAATCTTATTCAATGCTCTGCAGAAGGGTTATGGCCAGCAAATAAATACAACTTTCCAAAATTAGCATCACCAGCCTCCACCTGGAATCCAGTTCTCAAGGTACAGAAAATACTGCCATCACAGTCAGGATGATGCCAGGTAGATGCCGTATCCATTGTGTCCCGGGGTTATTTATGAATACCTGGGTGAGTTTTTGCCACTCCATAAAGACCTCATATTGTCAGGTACTGGCTCAGCAGCAAAAGTCATGGAAAGGGATGCAATTGCTCTCTGCAAATATACCTAAGAGGAAGCATAAAAGGGGAGGAAAGAAGTATGTGCAATGTTGGCACAGCAATAGGGAGAAGTCAGACAGAAGTACGTTTACTTATTATGAAAAAAGGGTCATAAGCTTCAGGGAAAAAAGTGAATCTGAGGCAAATTTTTAATAAAAATAACAAGGGAAAAAAAACCATTTATTTTTTAACATGGAATTTCATCAGTTGATACCAATCATGATACAATGCAGTTATTTGTGCCAGGAGGGGACAGGCCTGGGAAGGTCCCTCTACTCCTGCCAAACGTATATATGTAGATAGACAGATGGGTTTGTTATATATAGCAAGGTGAGCCTCAGAATAGTAAGATCACAAAGGTAAATTTATTTTCTAAAGGAAAAATCTTGGAGCAGCAGTGAGTAGCTAACACAAGCAACTGCCTTAGAGCACTGGCCACTGCTTTTTCAAAATACTGGCATGCTGTTGTCATGCAGCTATTATGAAGAACTCACACTGTGAAGCAAGAAGCCTTCCTGCAAACCAGGATGGGAAGCACAGAATCAGCTGCAGTTTTTTCACTGCAGGGGTTTCTCTAAAGAAAAAAAAAAAAAAAAGGAAAAATCTGATCATTGGTTTTGCACACACTAAGAAAAATTCAGTTTGCAAACAATGAACATCCTTTGTGTTCAGCGCTGGCAAAGCAATTGATTCTAGTTTGAGATTGGACCTGTGCCACTGCAAAAGCAGTTCGTCTTTTCTGCTCTGAAAAGTACTGTAATGAAGAGCTTCAACAGAGAGGATTTTTATCATTAGGCTCACGCTATATTCTCTTCTAAATTCTCTCAACTTCACAAAACAAAATGTATGGAATCCATCATTCCAGCATATTGAGAAACAAAGTAACTCTGAGATACTGCAGAAAATGTTAGAACTTACTATACAACAAAGAGTATGCTGTTATCTTCCTCCTTAACGGAGTTTTTGCTGCTTTCTCCACTAGCATTCAGGAGCACATTATGAGGATATGGCTTCCTATTGCATGAATACAAATGCTGATGCAAAAATTTAACTCTTTTAAAAGACATAATTTCTTTTTTAATCAGAAGATTCAGTGAATATTTCTACCAACGGGTTTCAGTGTGTGTGCTATGTATGTGGTGGAATAACATAGAAAACCTCACGCAACGATCAGGCAAGAAGTGGGGTCACATAAATAGAAAACATGTTTTGTGTTCCAGAGAGCTTTTCTTTTGAACCCTTATGTGTTCAAATGCTCACACACTCTCTCTCAAAGAAGAGCCTTTTGTATGTCCAAGCAAGCAGAATGAGTCCAGTTGGAAAAAAATCTGGCCTTCCAATAGCATCTGTATGATAAACGACGAGTAATTCCCTATAAAAATGGAGAATTTTGGTTTCTGAATCCAAAAGCTTCTTTTTCCCTGAACTGTCAGCGTGTCTAATAAAAGATTTCACTTCTCCCTGAAAACCTTGCATCTTTCCTATCCTCAGACCATCTTGACTAGAACAACCCCACTGCATTAAAAAAAGACTCAGACTTAAAACTTGACAGACGTTTCTTTTTAACACCTTTTCATACAAAAGCAGTAACAGCAGGTAGTAAACCAACACTGCTGCACAGCATGATATAGGAAGTGCTATAAACCATATCACAATTATTTCAGTGAAAGACAAGGCCATCATTACTGCTGTATTGATCAATCTCCCCCTCCCATCTCCACTGTTTGGAAATTCATTCACATTATTAGTGCTGTTCCAGACAGTATTATTATAACAGACCTGCATTATACAATAAGAGGCTTTGGTATAATTGACATCTGAAGCACCAGGGAGCTTGAATGTTTGCTACTGGCTAGAATGTGGTCTCCAAAGGGAGAGTTTTCCTTCTTACAAAAGGGGCTATCACACATAGCCATTGCAGTGTGTAAATCAAATCCTCAGTGACTGCTGTTTTTTCATTACTCGTCTGTGACCTGGAACTAGATCTTTGTGAGACTGTACTGCTGATTATCCATCCACCTCTGGAACCCACAACAATATGCTGCAGTGATGAACCAATACCCACAAATGGGGTAAAGCAAATGACCGACCTGGGTTAAAGGAACAGGAATCTCTTCGGTTTTGAGCTTTGTTAAACATGAAATTGAAAATATAATCCCACTGTTTAGGTCCTAGGTGCTGTGGAAAATCTCTGGCTTCCATGCATAGCTGGTCAGAGGGCAGGCACAGGAAGCACAGGTAGATTTAAAGCATTGATTCCCCCCACTTCCTAACCAAATTAAGCTTTTGGCAGAGGTGGTCATTAAAAGACCCACATGTTGCACATTAAAGGCCATGTCAAAATAAAAGACACTAATTTACATAGGGTTTCTGCTACAAGAGCACAAGAGTGTGGTGTGAAAGCCCAGTCATGTCTGGGACCCCAGTCTGGCAGGAGGCTGAGCACAGGAGCCAAAGTGGGACAGTACACATGCAGTGCTATTGAACCCCACCTCCCACTGGTGGCTATGCACCGAGCAAAGCACATGAACAAAATCAGACCCCAGACAACACATTAAAATAACCAATTTTTAATGGCTGTCCAGGGCCAGCTCCCACTAGTGGTAACAATTTATGATGGATAATTGATCCCACAGCACTGTCCTCTTCATTTGCTGTAACACGGGGAAATTCTGCTGCGTACCCCAAAATCAACATAATTAACTAAGTTGATACTCCGTGTGAGCAGGCTTGAGAAGGAATTCCACCATGCACCATTTGCATGGCTTCACAAGCCCAAAGACCTGTCAGCAGCTCACCCTGCCCATGCCAGATGTATGGGGCACAACCAAAGAGTGATACGTGGCTTCATTCCCTATTGCTATCATGGATTCAAGCAAATGCTACAAGCTGGCACAGGTCACAACCACTTATTCTTAAGTTAGGACCTGAAACAGCTCTGCCAATACCAGAACTAAAGAGAAGGAAGAGGGAAAAGGAGAGGGCTGAGCAAGCAACTACAGTTTTCTTCAAAGTAGCCAGACCTGAAACTCAATGAAAGGTAGCTTTGCTCAGGATACATGAAAGAGTGTGAGGTCCTACACCCTCCCATGAGCCGTTTCCAGCAAGGTACACTCATAAGTGCACGTGACAGAAGAAAAGTCACACTGCAGCACCCATAGCCTGCTGCTGTCCCTAAAAAGACTACTTTTATCCTTTTCCATTAGGTAGCAGAAATGAAACAATTCTGCAGCACGGACACCGCCTCTTCTTCATGTCAGCTGGATTCAAAGACTGATACCCTGCTAGTGGCTTGTTGCTGTCTGACTTCAATCCATTGGGCTGTGGTGGCTGTAGGAGCAGGAGAAAGAGCTTCTTGACCTGGTATTGAATGGACCTTTCAGTCAAATGAAAGTGGTGCCTTGTGAGTAATGAGTCAGGGAAAGGCAAGAGGCTTTTGCTATCCTGTTAGGAATAGAAGTCTCTGATTAAATAAACAAGGAAGCAAGAGATGCTGGAATAGAGGCCAAATGCAGGAGAAACAGGCTAAGTTCTCTGCTTGCATGCAAGCAGGGCACACGGATCTAGTTGTACTCACAAGCCAGCAGTGACCTAGCTAGTTCTGCACTTAAGAAGAAGAGGGGAAGTGACTAATGGAGTTTGCTTGGGAGGAGGTAAGAGACCAAAAGGCCTGGCTGCTGCAAGCAAGGTACTGGGCTCTGTTTTGCCAGTCATTGCCAAACCCCTTGTCTCCCTCTGACAGCAGTGGCAGATACAGGCGTACACCAAAGCAAATAGATGATCCAGCAGCAACCACACACCAAGGCAACAGTGCCAACATTTGTTTTCAATATTTGGTAAAGCCAAGCAACTAAGTAGTAGCATTTAGTACTAAAACAAAACAACAGAAACCTCAGTGGTGCTCTGCTGCAATTACTTCAAACAAGACCCATCTTATTCGCCTGTATTTGTACTCGGCAGGGGGAGGTGAACTTATCTGCTGCCTGTGATGTCGGCTTAAGAGCTCTGCTTAGGACACCATCATAATTCTTGTCTTTCTTTTTTGCTAATGGTTGCATACCTCTGATTAAAACCTGCATGGTGCATTAAAGGCTAAAACAGATGATGAATGCCACATAGTACTTTGCATTAGATCAGAGTTGATTAAAATTTTTGATGATCCAGCAGCTAGAAGAGGAAGCTGTATAAGCAGAGAAAATATTCAGCTGTTACTGGTGTAAGAGGCAGTGGCTTTTGTTCGACAAGAGATACAAAACAGTAACTAAATGGACAATGTACTCTCTTGGTCAATGAATGGCTTTATACGACAAAAGAGCTCTGTAAAGAAAAGCCGGTGAATTAATCAGTCCAAATATTTGTAAGACTTCTTGCTTAAGTGGGCAGCCCTCCCCCAATGACAGTTTTGTAGCTGGATGCTATTTAATTTACTTGACTGTTACATTTGTGGCAATTACAAATATTTTAAACAAACAACAAAGAAGTGTAGTAGAAGTTAAAGATATTGACCCAAGTGCATATCATAGCAGCATCCAGACAGATATCTTTAATAACCTCTGCCAGCATGCAGTTAAGCAAAACTCTATTGCTGCTCTGGGTGAAAAGGTTTAGTTAAACAGGACAGACAAGTTGTAGAGGAGGAAGCTGCCTGATTAAACATGGTACTGGCAGAAAGCTGACAGTACAAGCAGACTAAACTTGCAGCAGAAGGAGGTTCACTTCTTAGTGTCATCCAAAATTTGGTAGAATAGTGCATAGATCAAGTACATTGAATAGGATCATAAGGAAAGGGCCAGAGATGACTGAAAGAAGGAAGAGAGAGAAAACAAAGGAAAAAACCCAACAGAACTGGTTTTATGGTGCTGTCTCCAAGGAAGGAAAGTAGATTTTGTGTTCTCTTTGGTGGTCATCTTAACTTAAAGAACATTAAGGGGTTCTTATATGTAGCTTTTGAAGATCCCTTCCTCCATAAAAGAGTTTTCAAAGAAAGCCAGTGGAGGCACCTATTTTGCAAGACCGGGCACAAGTTTGTAAAAATGCTGCTAAGTATTTAGTTAAATAGTTAATTTTAACTAAATAGTTAATAGTTTAACACTGATGTTGCAATGGTTTCTTTTGCATAGATACGTCTAAGCTAGATCACGGCATTCAGATCAATAGATGGCTATGGTTATAGCATTAAAGAGAATGAAATCCAGGACTTCCCTACTTTCGCTACAGCTTTAGAGGTGTCTTAGATGCAGGAACATATCTTTCTGAAGAAGTATCTACACCTTTTGATTAACTTCAACACTAGAATAGTTCATCTGTGAAGACAACCTTTAATCAGTTATATGTATGCAAAACTAAAATAAACCACCAAATCTCCTGTTAGATTCAAGAAAACAGAGCTGTGTGAAAAGTATACTTTGAGAAGCCCAGAACTAGTAGTGGAAAACCACAAAAGCTGTAGAAAGTATAACGTTTCTATTGGTTTCACATAAAAAGACACATCCATAACTGCAAGAAAGCTGTAGCTTGCACTTGCTCTAGTCTTCCTCAGGATGTGGGGTCCAGATATCTTAACCCTCCTGAACAAAGGCACTGCTCACCACATGGACAGCTACAAGTCCTTTCTCAAGCAAGCTCTTGTTTGAATCCCATACAGAGAATGCTGACCAGAGGCCTCTGCCTCTCTCCTGCATGTACTTCATTAATCTTAAATCCTTGCTTTGATAATTCTCCCTGAGGCAAGAGACTTTCTTTGCACATCCCATGAAGACTTGGATGCCCAAAACAGAAAGAATACAACACATGGCCTACTTATCTTAATCATTCAGCACATAGGTGAACATCCTGCCATGTCTAGAACAGGGTGAGCTGGGAGATCTCCTGTCAGAGTGCATCATTACTGTTATTCAGATATACTTTTTCTAAAGTAGACTGCTGTATTAGGAGGGAAAAAAAAAGAAACATAGCTGCATTTCTAGTTTCAAAGCATACCTAGTGCTATCTCTAAACACGTATCTTGTTCCAATTTTTGCTACCCACAACTCCACTGCAGCAGATTACCTATTTAAGATGCATAAGTGAAAAAGAAGTCATCTTAGAAAGAGAGAAAAAGGAAAAAGGCAAAGTACTGCAAAGCACATCACAGACATCACTGACAGCTTCAAACAAAACTGGTATGACAAGCCAAAGAAGTAACTAAATAATCTCTTCTGTTATGGAGATAATGGGTTTTGATTTCCAAAAACTGTATCAAATTTTGTATGTATTTGCACTGTGTTACAGTTAAGTGCTCTTTCCTCTTAACGTTTGAAAGAGAACATACTCCAAAGGCACACTAGCTAGATTACATGGACACATTATAAGTTCCACAATCTTGAGAACATCCTACTTTGATCTCAGAAGTTGATTGTTGGAGCCCCACAGAGCAAAAAGATAGCGCAGGAGGGTCTTTTCATTGATACACACATAAGGAAAAATTTACGAGATTTCTGTGAAATTGCTTTGGTTTAGAATTTTTCTCAAGTGTTTCATTTCAACTATAAATAGAAAATAGGATCTTGTGACAAAGATGTAGTTGACATAGTGTGCAATTTATCATCTGTGAGCACATTTCAGAGTGCTTGTCTCAAAGCTGACATGCTGTGTGGACTGTGGAATATGACTACTTTAATATATTCCATGACAAATGGAAGTAAAAGTAGCTGGGATGCAAACAATCCACAAAGGAAATTCACTAGTGGCTGTCCTGATTTGGACTTCTTTGTGATAACAGATAACCTCGTGGAGCCATAAGTCTTACATCTTAAATGGAAAAAGCGTTGCTTCTCTGGCTCACTTCCTACCATGCTTTTGCCATGGCTTGTAAAGTCCTGTTCCTGGAAGCAAATTGTTAAATAGATTTGACTCCTTCCCCTCAAAATACCACAGACATGCAAATGATCATTAACATACATGTAGACAGCCACCAAGGCCAGCAAACTAACAAACAAAAATTAAATCATTCTATTCCAAGGTTGTCACTCCTTTTCACGGTATCTTTCTCCCGGAAACCATTTCTAGCAAGAATGAAATAATGGTTTACAGTAGACCACTCATGCTGAAACATATTCTTCCACATCTCAGGAGGCAGCCCAATGCGTGTAAATACAAGTTTACTCTAATAGTACCAGCACAACTGAAAGAAGCAGCGGACCTCATCTATCGAAATCCAATGTAACATGTCAAGGGCTGTAAGTGATTTAAAGCTGCAGTACTTGAAAGGCGAGGTGCCCAACCTCAGAAAGCAGATGCTGACTATTACAGAAGAGGGTTCTAACTTCAAGCCCACCCGAATTTTGGCTTCAGTGACTATATGATACTGATCACACTTGGATTTTCACTGTGAATTTATCTTTTTTCTTCTTTGTGCTCTAAAACCTGCCCATATGCTGCAAAGGCAAAGTCGTAACTTTAGCACAGATTAATGGCCAAGTGTTTTAAAGGTTGCCCTGTCCCTCCAAGCCACTTTCTAACCCTCTTTGCACAGGTATAAATCCAAAGCGATGAGTTTGGCTCCAGCAGAAGTCTCTGGATTTGCAAAGGGATAACTGACAGCAGACCTTGGATCATTGTTTTTGTTTTACAATTTTCATAATAAGTGAAAGCAACAGCAGACATCAGTTCTTACAAAATAAGGCTCTGGCCAACATTTGCCCATTTTTTTCTCTGCTTCCTGTAGTACCTGCTTCTCCTACACAAGCAGCATTTACCCTGCAACTGGTAACAGCAATAGCCTTATAATCCGGGGGACACGCCACCAGAGGGCAATGAAACACGTGGACCGCGTCAGCATCTTATATATAGATGGAGCTTTTTGGCCCCAAGTCTGACATGTGAAAAGCTCCTGTGTTAGCCATAAACACACCTGCAGCTGCCATGTGTTTTAAGACCACAGCCAGTCTGTGCTTCTGCCTGACATAAGAAGAGGAGCAGGCAGCAACTGCTCGTCCTGTACTGATCAAACCTTGCAGAGCTAGCAGCTTCCATAGTCATAACTAGGACCTTAGAGTCCAAGACAAGTACTTCCACTGTAACTTTTCACCCAAAACTGCCAACAAGCCTTCAGTTTCACACTCATTGACACCCCTGCACATCCATGCAGCTCAAGCGAGGGAGAGATCCAAGCTCTGCCTGAGCCCCACTAGCTGGAAAGTGGCTCATACAGATGAATTTGATGTCACTTGGGAGGAAATTATAATGTTCTCTGGCACATGATAAACTGTCATTGAGGAGTTTTCACTCTTCTGGGTGCTTTTCACTCTTCTGTGCCTATTTGCAATTGCTGCTTTTGAAATCCGGTCAGTGAGTAAGAATAGTTTATACATTTTTTTTAGTGCTAGGAGATTATGCATAGAGACGTATGTAATATACCTTCAGATTCAAGTCACCTTCCAACATTTTATAAATTTGAAGAGCAATACATGGTCATTGACTAATTACAGATCAAACCTGAATCTCGCATTTGCAGGTGACCAATTTACTAATGATACCATATATATAATATCATATACACAATGAGAACAATCCCCCTTGGGCACCAGAAACTGCTACCTGGGATTTTAAGCACCAGATACAGAATTTGGGTGTCCTAGGTAAATTCTAATTGGCTCTAAATCAGCTGCCTATTTTGACAGTCCATGTATTCAGAAGATGCTTGGGTAGAATGTGCACCGATGTCACCTGGTTTAAAAATATGTGTCCTATACACATATGTATGACCTATGAGTAGCTGGCTAATAGCTCTGCATCTGCCCTGGCCTCAGCTCTCGATTACAGCAGAACAAGCTCAGAATTACGCATGCAGCTTCCAGATATTGACAAAGTCTTCTCTATTTTCCTTGCCACTAATCTGATCAAGGAAGGTGCTGAAGTCCATGAGAGCCAAAGTGATTTTACAACTTAACAGAATCAGCATCTTAATCACATTAAAAATATTTCATTAATACAAAGCCAAGGAATGAAGGCAAACATTTACCGTAAGTAATGAGAGCTTTTGAAAACAAATACGCTGCACGTTAGACATGACAAACCAGAGTAACTTTTGTCTTCCAGGCAAGAGTCAGAAGGTTAGATTAACTTTCGACACTACTATACTGGGATTAATGATTGGTATCTCAAAGACTGGTACCATGGTGGAGTTTGCATAATTACCAGTGAAGAGGCACAACTCCAACAGGTACAAAAATAGAGCTCAAGAAAGTCTGAGAAAAACAGACTTCAAAAAACTCTGAGAATGCTTCAGTCTTAGGGACTAGGATAAGGCTTCTGTAAAAGGAAGGAAAGTAGTTGGGGTGTGTAAAAGATGAAGTGATTTAAGAAATAGGGCAGGAGGGGAAGGAGAAAAGAACTGAGGCTGGGATTTGGAACAAGATTCTGTAAATGTTGTTTTAACTATTAATCGAAGAGTAAACAGCCTATTAAATTCTCATGGAATATGTGCATGAAAAGCAGTAGCACAAGTCAGATCTGCCCCATGTGGATGCTGTTTATGAAGCAGCCTCCTTGGAAATGTTTCTTGGACTTTGGACAAATGAACTTTCTGGAGCTTGTACGTTTGAACACGGAATGCCTCTTGTTTCCATCTGCCTTTGGCTTGTACAGTTGCTTGAGGGCTTAATATAGAGACAGGCATTTAGTGGAAAGAAGGGTTTATTGAGTGGCAAAAGCACATTCTAGGAGAATGCACTAAGAGAAAAAAACAAAACAACAAAACCAACCCACAACCAACCACTGGTTTCTACAGAAATGAAATTATTGCAGAAGAAAAATGTTTTTAAAAAAGTACATACATTTTTCATGGAGTGAGCCTAAAGCACTTATTTATATTTCATCTCTGTATGACACAGTTTTGCTCATCTAATTCCATTTAGAACATTACAATTTTTGTTTCAAATGTCTCTGTGCTGAAACGTATTCTCTAAAGTGCCCTGGAGCTGCTGGTATTGTGAATGTTATCTAAATGACTCATTCAAATTTTTAAGGACAACTCGGCTTAGAAATACAATATTCTGTTTTTCAATTATTTTTCTTTAAAACTTTTTAGTTTGGGGTGCAAAAAATAAAGATGTAGGACAGATAACATTTGAATGAAGTCACACAATTGCTGCTGTTTTCTGCTTTATGGAATGAAGCCAGACATGTGCAAGTAGCACGGCTTCTCCTGAAATGCACAGGGTGAATCTTGATTGCTTAGAGCATTCCTGCAAAGGCCATTTCATGAAAAATACAAATCTCTCTCTCTATTTGATCAAGAAGCAAAGAACAACTATCAAACACTGCTGCTTATACAATGTCTGTTCCCATTGTGCTGCTACACATTCTACAAATAGCAGATCTTTAACTTAGGATTTCATGCACACATTGTCTTTGTACACCTGCATATGCCTGTATGGTGAAATTCTAGCTCCAGTGAAATGGAAATTTTCATAAAATGCATACTATACCATAATATGCACACAAATATTTACAAATACTTGCCTGCATATAGAGCAGATCAGGTTCTGTGTCATGTATATCACAGGGTCCCTGAGGCTGCAAAGCCTATATTTTGAAGGTAGGCTTTGTTATTTTGCCGAAGTAGACAAACTTAAGGGCTAAATAGTATTCTTTTCTGAAAAAGAATTTGAACTCAGGAATACCTCATCAACTTCACTGACACTGGAAAGCCACTGTAGAAATGATCCTCCTGTAGTACCAGCACACAGTAAGACAGGAATTCATTGGCTATCTAGCTACTTTAACTATAAGAAGAACGTTCTGAGTTATCTTTTTTTTCACACTAGATGTTTCTGAACAGAAGCAGAATGCTAATCGAAGGGCATATCCTTTCAGGCAGTACAGATACCTATTCTAAATCAATTTATAGAATTGAATGTTTTCACATATAGAAATGCACAATCTGAACTGTATTTGTTGACTGGTCTCTGCAATTAAATTAAAGGAAGATGGTCTTCTGCTTGATAGAGAATAAGCTTTTCTCAGGCTACCAGGACAAGCCCTCTGAAGAAGTGAGAATGAAGACCTTGGACCCACTGTAGGAGAGGATCTGGTTTGAGACCATCTTAAAAACCTGAATGTGCACAAGTCCATGGGACCTGATGAAATCCATCTGTGGGCCCTGAAGGAGCTGGCAAATGAAGTTGCTAAGCCACTGTCCATCATATTTGAAAAATCATGACAGTCAGGAGAGCGTATCAACTGAACCACACAGTTTGGTGGCATCGGCTCAATGTCCAGCTGGAGACCAGTAACGAGTGGTGTCCCTCAGGGATCGGTGTTGGGACCGGTGTCGCTCAACATCTTTGTCACTGACATGGACAGTGGGATTGAGTGCGCCCACAGCAAGTTTGCCGATGACACCAAACTGTGTGGTTCAGTTGATACGCTGGAGGAAAGGAATGCCATCCAGAGGGACCTTGACACGCTTGTGAGGTGGGCTGATGCCAATCTCATGAAATTTTACCATGCCAAGTGCAAGGTCCTACACCTGGGTCGGAGCAATCCCAGGCACAGCTACAGGTTGGGCAGAGAAGAGATTCAGAGCAGCCCTGTGGAGAAGGACTTGGGGGTGTTGGTCAATGAGAAAATGAACATGAGCCAGCTGCAGTGTGTGCTCGCAGCCCAGAAAGCCAACCGTATCCTGGGCTACATCAAAAGGAGCATGACCAGCAGGTCGAAGGAGGGGATCCTGCCCCTCTACTCTGCTCTCCTGAGACCTCACTTGGAGTATTGTGTGCAGTTCTGGTGTCCTCAACATAAAAAGGACGTGGAACTGTTGGAACAAGTCCAGAGAAGGGCCACGAGGATGATCAGGGGACTGGAGCACCTCCTGTATGAAGACAGGCTGAGAAAGTTGGGTCTGTTCAGCCTGGAGAAGAGAAGGCTGCGTGGAGACCTCATAGCAGCCTTCCAGTATCTGAAGGGGGCCTATAGGGATGCTGAGGAGGGACTCTTCATTAGGGACTGTAGTGACAGGACAAGGGGTAACGGGCTCAAATGTAAACAGGGAAAGTTTAGATTGGATATAAGGAAGAAATTCTTTCCTGTGAGGGTGGTGAGGCACTGGAATGGGTTGCCCAGGGAGGCTGTGAATGCTCCATCCCTGGCAGCGTTCAAGGCCAGGTTGGACGAAGCCTTGGGTGAGATGGTTTAGTGTGAGGTGTCCCTGCCCATGGCAAGGGGGTTGGAACTAGATGATCTTAAGGTCCTTTCCAAACCTAACTATTCTATGATTCTATGATTCTAAGTCAGGCCATTTTCCAGAACAGAAAAGCATGCTTTCCTAAATAACCACCTCAGCCTCAACCATGCATATAGACATAAATCCCTAAAAATTCAGGCCAAGGAGGGTACCTGATGCACCTACTGTGTATTCACAGACCGTTAATTTTAACCAAAACATCCTAGTTGATGCCCAAAGACTTTAGTGAGGGAAAAGCACTTCTGTGCTTAGAAGACTATATGCTACAGACGCAGGGTTGGAAGCCCTGCAGTGGCAAGGAATTAATCATCTGAGATGAACATAAATGATCCTAGCAGATGAACCACACCTCATGCTATGTGAGGTGAAAGATCCACAGAACCTGCCAACCTGACTCAGGGAAAATTCGCTCCCAAACCAACTAAGACAATCTGTAATCACTCTCTATACTACCTACAAGGAGATCTTCTGCTCTGGCCAATCTCTAATGCTGCAGGGGAAAGCAATTAATAACAATGAAAAGAAGCAGCATGCAGAAATCTTCGTTCATTGCATAAGGGAGGAGATTATATCTGCCCTGATCATCTTCAGATAGCTCACTGGAAGTCTGGGCCATGACATACACGTCTGTTAATTGTCTTAATGTGGAGTTGCTAGCTATAACCTTTTGAGTGCAATGTTTTCCCCTATGTAAAGGGACAACCAAGGCTAGCTGCACAGGGACACAGCCATCAGTCCCAGGCTTATGAAAAGGCTTGAAATGATCACAACTTTATCTGTTCCTTCCCCAAAGGGACACTCTCACACTCAACAGACCTCGCAGCCAGAAAGCAGCTTCTCATTTCAAGACTGAATTAACTGAACTTCCGCTTCTGTCAGCCAGGTGCTATCAGGTATCTTCTGCAGAGTGACCTCTCAGCCTCCTCTTAAATTAGCTGAATGAATACTCTAAATTCTTTAAGTCCCTCAAACCTAATGCTTGTTTTCAAGCGTTTAGCTCATTTTACAGCCCAGCTTGAGCAGAACAGGACACATCGCCCGAGGAGGAAGCTTAGAAACAGCGCTGTTTCTCATTTTCATGGACCACATCAGCTCTTTTTGTCATAACAAAGTAGTAAAAATTCAAGTTAAAGAAATTATCTGTGATGCCACCCAAGTCCTTCCACTAGCAACTGCTTTTCAAAATGTGACTTACTGATTTCTCCATTCCAATATACACAGGCTAGGGCTTGACTGTATTAAAAAACACTGTTTTGCTGGAGCAGAAATATTAAACTAGATGATCACTCTTTATCAGGCCTTCTTGCTTACTTCCTCACTAATCCTTGCATTGGACTTGACCAGCAAACATTATACATCATTGACTACATCGCTGATCGAGATTTGCCTGCCCCATCCTCTCAGTGTATGCCCCATCCTCTCACTGTGAGAATAAATTTACCATGAAAGTATCTGAAAGAGCCTGAATGAATTGTGGTGAGAAGATGCTCACCTGTAGACGCTGTCACAACTGGAAGCGGGGAAAGATTCTTCAGTAAGTATTTTAGACAGTGCGTAAGCTATGAAGCTGAAGAATTTTTCTTCGCTTGTACAGAGAAAAAGGGGAAAAAAAATGTAGAGGAGAGATTTTGCTCAGGGGATGTCAACTGCATTGCTGATTGAGGTGGAAAATCTGTGAAGGAGCCCCTTGTTAGAACTGCTGGCAGTGTATCATCGAGCGCTGTACATGCTTTCTCTGCACCAGGAAGGGATTTCTCATTTCATGTATCATTCAGAACTTGCTGTAACCCTTCCAAAAGTCACATTACATTGTCATACACTCCCATTAACACAGAGACCATCACTTCATGAAGAAACTGGCTGCTTGGGAAAACAGGCATAGGGAGCAGGTGCTACAGGTGGCCTCTTCACAATGAGATGCTCCACCAATACACTCAGCCAGGGAGTAGTGTTTCTGCTGAGGTTGAACTGCATCTCCCCAGCTTTCATCACCCGCATGGGGCTTGGTACCTGGGTTCCCCAGGTCTTTCTAGCATCATTCTCCACCAACAACATATCCCATGCCAATTCTAGTACACAACATTCCCAGCCAAAACACAGGAGCTGCTGTCAACAAATAGCAAATTTTCTGAAACCTAAGGAAATCTCAGCAACATATCTTAAACTATGGCTATATTGGGTTATTGGCTATAACCCTATTCCCTAAAGCGAGGAAGGCCAGGCTATACCGTATCTTCTTCATAGGAAGGAGATCACTTTTTCCTTCAGCAAAAACACTACAAAGTAAGTCATGCTAAAAGTACATGCTATACTGCTAAAGGCTTCACTTTTTAGTTGAATTATAAAAGGCCTGACCAAAGTAATTTTTGTGCCAGCATTTGAACATCAACTCCAGTATGCTAGCCGAATACCAACTCAGGTTCTGCCACGTGAAGAGAAAAAAAAAAGGAGTCTTGCTGCTTTTGATTCTGTTGAATAAATTAGTTTAAGTAGTTTTTACTACTGTGCACTAGTGACATATGATATTACACAGTTGCCACACTCTATCCTAGAAGTAGTCATCATGCATGTGTGAGCAGTCTTTGCATTGCGCTTATACCAGGCTTTTTTAATTCTTTGTGTGTCCTGTGGGATGAGATGAAGTTGCTGTATAATAGGAGATTAATTATGCTGCTATTTAGACACAATCTCGCTGATTCTTCCTCTGACTTCTAGTGCAAAAAATCAGTGCAAAAAAGTGATGGAGCTTTGCATCAGCCAATACAAAATAGTAATTAAACTGAATTGCACTCATGCCTAATATAAGCAGCTAAATACACAAACCATCCACTGTCCACATTCACAACAGACAAGAATATGGCTCACCTGAGTTAGAAGAAACTGGAAAAGGGCATTTTAAGGTACATCATTTGTTTTTTTGCTGTTACTAAATGAAACATTTCACAGGACATACTACAAGAGTCCGGCACTACACTGGTGGATCTATTGCAGGTGTAAGCTATTTTCTTTGCTTCCTGAATCTAACCATTATGATGACGTTAGTACCCTTTTTTTTTTCTCTTTCAGAACTACATCCTTTCCAAAATTGCAAAGTCTCTGTCTATGGAAGCAGTGTTGGAGCCCCAGAACGACAATGACCAGGCAATGCTGAGGCATGTTGTCTCTACTACTTCTCCTATTCTTCACTCAGGTAGTAGCTAAAACAGCAGTTTCATTGGTCAGGAATGTCACCACATCAATGTTTCAAATTGCCATTCTAGAGTGGGAAAATGAAATAAACATAAGTTAGACTAGGATTTATAAATTTCCACACCTTCTATTTTTTTGCCCATTGCATCTACCTGAATGTGCTTGATAATCTTTCAAGGTCAAAGAAAAACATCAAAATTTAATTTGACCACTGTTTTCCTTTAATCTTTGCAGTTTCCATGTGTCTGATCTTATCAAGTTACAAAAAACATTGCCCTGCTACAGAGGCAGAAGTGACCAAGGAAGCTGCATGAATGTTGGATATGTTTTTTAGAATACAAACTGATAGGGAAAGGGTAATTCAGAAGAATTCAGAAGAAAACACTGATAGGGAAAGGGTAATTCAGCAACATAAGCTATGTAGTTTGTAGAACATGCCACCACCAACTTCCACCCCAAAACTGCAGATATTTAACAAGGCATCTGTTAGTAATTAAGCAAAATGAGGCTATATCCACAGCTAGATTATTATTCACATAAAGAATAAATTAATTATAAGTATTTAATATTAAGAAAGCTGTGTAACTGTACACACTGCCAGTGTTCAATTATGGCCCATAGGTAAAAATTAAAACTTTAAATAGTGGTACCAAATATCACTGGTTTAATAGCTGATTTGTTAACTTCACATACAGTCCTTGCAGTCCTAACCCTACCTATCGGCTGTGCAGCCCATGAAACATTGTGTTCAAAGAATAGCTTTAATAGCAAATTGTAAATAGACTGACAGAGATATGTCAATGAAGCCTAAAGAGCAAAAAGAGCTCTAAAAAGAGAAGAGTAGAACAAAGCCTTGAGGATTGATGGCCTGGCTACTAGAAACTCTCGGATCTTTATCTTAGTCCCGGTAAAGTGGATTGGATCACTTCACAAAAACTTTTCCTCCCTCTAAAAAGTTGTGAAGCTTGGGTTTATAGTTATTGTCTGCAGGTCACAGCCAGCACTGATGACTGAGTGATATTAAACACCAATGCCAGTGGCATTAGGTGGTATAATGCTAAAACAGTCAAGCCCTTCCTAGAAGTGCTCAAGTCATTTGAATGAACAAATACATCTTGCTCTACTGCTTTACTCATAAATTGTTCCCTTATACTCTGCTAAAAAAAAAAATTTGCTTGAAGAAGTATGACAGGATTTGTACCTTTAAACTCATTTATGTCTCCATTTATTCCTTTAGAATAAAAATCTTCTCTTGATGTTATTAGGGAAATGGAAGAATTTTTCTAAAGATCATGTATTGTGCAGAGCAACAGTGGTTTTCACATGCTTTCACCATGGGACTCTCAGTTTTAGAAAGAATCCATTGTGAGATGGAGCAAAATTTGCACAAGCAGCTCAGAAACACCAACGGTATTCAGGGGACAGCCAACTTCTTCTGTTTTATACACTGCTTAATCCCAGTTGGTATGGTCATTTGCTTCAGGTATTTTCTGTTGGAAATACTTGCCATTACCCAGAGCTAAGAGGAGTGGCCGGGATTCCAAAAGCAGTGATGGCATTCAGTTCCCCCAGATCTCTTCTGTGACACTGTCTATGCTCTGGATGTTCACAAGTTACAAAGAAATAAAAACAACAAACAAGCAAACAAACAAAAGCCCACAAAAAATATTTTATAGGCAGAAAGAGTATTTCAGGAGAAAAAGGTTTAATCACTAAAGAGAAAACCTCCACCTTCATCATGGACAGATGTTTCTAAATTTCTTTTCAAACATATTTATTTTATATACTCTTTGACAACATACTAAAAAAATGTCTTAATGCCACAGACCTATTCAGAAACTTCAAGAGCCGAGAGTTGATGGTATGCTGCACTTACTGTTTTGATGAGTTTACACTCCAAGAAGAGGAAGGAAACATCCCCCTGCACAGCATATGGCATCACTACAGGAGATAGCAACAAGAAACGACCTTCAAGGGACCATCTGCCAGCTCTGCTCCAGTCACACCTCCTCCTTGCCCACAACATGACCCTTATACCAAGGAGACCAGCCAAGGATGCACATGGGAAACATCCTAAACAGTTAAAGCTCGTGCTAGGCTTGCATCATTCAGTCCACTTTTGTTAGAGTTTTTCCCATCAAATGCCAAGAGCATTTAACCTTTAACACTGTTGTCCAGGAGCATCTGAACATACCACTGAAACCATGGCCCAGAGGTGGTTATCCATTCCTCACTGCTTCCAAATCTTCAAATATTGTTTCAAAGAATAACAAAGGGAGGAAACTGCTAAGACAAAATGTGCTCTTTATGGCAGATGGTACCACAGGATAAATGGCTGTTGGTCTGCTGTAAATAATTCATCATTGTCAAGGTGGTGCCCCAGTCATCTCAACAGAAGAATATGATACTAAGAAAAATGTAACATATGTCACAGAACTACCACATGCATCATGGGGCTTTCTTTTTAACCCAAGTTAGGCAGAAGAATACTATTCATGGGTTCAAGCAAGACTTTAAGGATGCACAAGAACACCTTCCTTACACAAGCATCCCTGTGCAAACTGGCTGACCCTCATAACCAGAGAGGAGTAAGCTGAGTGGCACTGACTTTCCATTTGCTTGTGAGAAGGTGAACAGAGAATGAGAGGAATGGACAGAAGCCTTGTTCCTCTTCTCTCCTAAGCTTCCAGTGTGGTAGCCAGTGCACATCACGTTCCCTGTACATTTAGACTACCTAGAGTAAAACTGAAGTAGTGGGACAACTGGGACTCCCAAGACATTGCTCAGGCTCACAAGTCCTAGGCAAAAAGACTAGGATAGGGCAGCTCATGCCACAGCCCTCTACCACTGTGTTCATCCTCCTGTTTGGGGTCATATGGAAATAGGTGGGGAAACAGGCAGAAGGTAAGTGGAAGATACGTTTCTGAGTCCTGCCCTTACAATGTAGCTATGTTTCCCCTACGCAGCTCTGAGCAGTCCAGTGCTATAAGAACTATTATTTCCAAATTACAGGCAAGGACAGCCAAACAAGGAACAGCATTAGTTGATGCACAGGGGAAAATCCACCTAAAGAACTGTATACACAGTTACTTGTTCCCCACACTTGTCTCCCCAGTATGAAGACCACAGACTGCCTACCCTGGAAAGGTGGCTTAAATCACCTATTAATCTCCTGCCAGAAAAAGTCCTGTAATCCATCTTAAGTGCCTAATGGTAGTATTGAATACATCATTAGGGGTCTCCTTCCTCTGTACCTCCTACAAAATATACGAGGGCTGTTACAGCTCCCAGCTTGAGAGTATGGCTATTTAGACACAATATTTAGGGTTTTTTTTAATCTCCATAGTTTTTGGCTGCTGTTGCTTGTGCACTCCAAGCAACAACGAGAAATGCTTCTCTACCAGCCATAATGGATGGGGCACAGGATCAGATCGAAGGATCTCTGATACCTGCCCTGGGCAGACACACTACCCTGAACAGCAGGCATGGGCAAGCTGACAGTGCTGTTCCAACCCATAGAAATAGAAGGTAGATCTGAGATATGGGATGAATATAGCATTCATTCAAACAAAAAAATACTGTGCAATCTTGTAAGAGGAGGTGGGTATCAATAGTTTTCTCCCCTCCCCCCCTTTTCTTTCCTCTTGTCACTTCTCTCTCATTTCTCCTCATTTTACCCACATTACAGTCGTAGCTGTATAAATGACAGGCTGCGGCCTAGCATCATGTGACAGATCATCCTACATCAGCTCTGAAAAATGGAGATGCTGTCAACTGTCTGGTTCTTCTCACATTCACTGTCAGCATCAGTGCGTTCAGGCAGCATGTCACAGTCATCTGAACAAGATGAATACAGTACTGTGAACATCAGCTTGGGAACCAAGTCAATCAAACATGTGACCACAACCACACAGAAGCATTTGTGCTGAGAAACCGCCACAGAGAAAGGGTTTCTAGTGCCCTGCTATGTACTGCCATTGGTAATTTTTAATTACAATATCTGCTTAAGCTAGTTTAAAAGACAAAGAGGCATTTTTGTGGTGAGGCTTTTTATACAGAAGCTTGTAAAGACAATCTCGGCAGCCCTGGGGTTGAAGACAGCCTCAACATGGACTAAAGCTGTCTTGCTGTTCCTAATCTCACTGGACTAATCTCACTGGCAAGCCCCAACAGTGAAGCAAGGGGATTAATTCTCCTGTGCTACCAGCATAAGCCTCTAACAGAGGTGGGTCAGAGGAGAAAAGGTTGCCTCTTTTCCCCCACTGTTCAGTACAGCTAATCTGGAATGAAGATGAAATTAAAGGGACCAAAGAAGCGGCTGTTGTCATTTAATTTCTATTTGGAAAAGCAGAAATAGAAGTGTGCCATGAGATGGTTCAGTGTTACCTGTTCACAGGACAATATGGGTATGCACTGCCTCCTTGCCTTCACCCCCTCTTCAACGCACCCATTATTACGCACCCTTGGGCTGCGTACCCCAGCTGAGTTTATTGAAGGTTGCACACTCCTTATCGAGGCACATTGAAACAAAGAGGCCTTTCCATGCGCCAAGAAGCTGCAGAGTGAAAAATGGTGTAGGGCATGAAATGGGAAAATTAATGTTTCTCCTTTTCAACTGTATTTCATCAAAAAATATCCATAGTTTTTTCTCCTTCCCATCTTGTATTCCTCTGTCCCCCAAATTTTTCACTCATAAATATGTGCAGGTCTTTATGTGTACCTCTTACAAAATGCTGGTATCCTGTTGTCAGCTACAGGTTGGTCTCAGAGCTGCAATCACTACACAAACAAGCAGGAAAATATTAACCCATTGTGCCTGTGCTGAAATTAGTTTCAACATCAATGAACCAATGCAGTGGGAAAACAACAGAAATGCCTTTAGCAATGTAGTGATAAAAAGCAGCATTCACCCAGCTGAAGTGGCATTTATGGGCAAATTTTTGAGCACTGTCCCAAAATGAAAAATGTGTAGTACATTAAAATGAGTATCATAAAAACATCAGGGAAAATGCCAAAACAGAAATTTTCTTTGTAGCAGTCAGAGAACAGCCCTACTCAAAGAGAATAGGACTTCAGCTCAGACAAAAGAAGACTGTTTCAGCTGGAGGTTCTCCAACCAGAAGATCCATTTGAATTGTCAGTGGAACTCTGGTCTGTCTCTGGCAGCTAATACAGATATTGAGCCTCTTTCTTGGGTGGCATAACCTCTGCTACATGGTCATGCTACCTACAGCACAGAGGTAGGGGAAGAAGAACTTTATTTTCATTTACAGAAGCAGTTCTGGCTCTGTCTTCCTAACAGAAAGTGATGGGGTAAACTGAAGGAAAAACTGCACAACATGCCGTTAACAATAAAGTGACTTCATGATTGCTAGGACTGCTTCTCTCAGCCTTGCTTGGATCATCATCTCACTTCATATCTTAATGAGAGTACAATCTCATTCAGTACCTTATCTGAAAGTGAAAAATTAGGTAAGCCATTTTCAGATAAGTAAATTCCCTGCATAGCCACATCCCCATGCATGGTCATACTCAGAATGGAAGCAGATTAATGGTGGCTAAAGACCATTCCCTTCCATGAGGATATATGACTCCTCTGCCCCTAATTCACTTTCTGAAAAAAGGAAAATGCTCCTTACTTTCTAGACATAGAATGCTCCTGCAGCTGAGGTAGGCAATATATGTGGAACACGATACCCATTATTAAAAGCAGCAGAAAGTAAGAGTTTACTTAAATTAGTGCAAATTTTCCCAAATTCCAAAAGACAACCACCGTAATTCCTGCAAACTTCTACCCTTCTCCCCAGCAGGGACAGCTGCTGAATAGAGAGGTTATGTTCATGTGCAACTGTGGATATAAATCAAATGAAGACGCTACTTCTGAAATATATACCAAACTACACAAGCTACTACTGCTCTGTGATTTGCCTAAACAAACACATAGATTTATCTAAATAGCTCCCTGCACTGACAGGGACCCAAAACATCTCAGCATGAGTGGATGAAAACTAGAAAGTGCAATTAGCTCAGAGCTGGAGGGATCGTATGAATTGTGGAAAGTTTCTTCACTTTTATATCACATCCCCAGCTCCTGCCACATACACATAAGAAAATAAGCCTAGTTAAAAAACTAGGCTGAGACCATACTTGATTCCACTAATATCCAGACCTCCAGATTTAGTCCGTTTGGGAGGCAAAAGAATTCTATTTTAGATCATGAAAGATAGAACAAAACTGATTTTTTCCTTTGTACCAATAGTATTTTTACCAGTAACACAGGAAACATACTTTGTGTTTAATTAAAAAATCATGCCTATTGAAACTTCAGAACAATCTATACTAAAAGAACTAAGTCTTCAGGACCTAGCAAATAGGACTTTTATTTGCAGTAAGGTACAGTTACCTGACATATCAAGTTGATGGATATTTTTTAAATTAGCCCTCATTCTAAAATGCAGGTGCTCTGCTGCCAGCATCTGAGTAATGCGCTGGCTCGTTAACAGATCTCTTTGTACGAGAACAGGTAGAAGATTATCCCTAAGCTCAAGTCTCCAAGCCAAACAGACACATTATTCTTGCCGTGCTCAAAGTTCTGAATGGTCATTTACAGTAAAGGCAATAGCATTCACTGGAAAATAAGCAACTTGCCAAGAAATGATGAATTAAAGAAAAAAAAAAGAAAGGAAAAGAAAAGAAAAAAAAGAAAAAGCCGATTTATTGCAGATCTCCAAAAGATGAAGCTATCTCAAGGAACAAACTTGAGAAATACTGTAACTTTGATAATCTATTCCATACCTCAAGAGTCTGCTATCCATTTGGATTCTACCAAGAAGAATACAGAAATGTGACAGAAGTGTAAGACAACATGATTCTTTGGAGGGCTTTTTTGGGGGGTTGCGGAATTTTGGAGAAAGAAGGGGGAGAGGGAAAGAAAGCTCTAAAATGTGATAAAGGTATAGTGCCAAGTAATTCAATATTAAGATGAGCTGACATTACTAGAACAGATATAATTCCTGGCCCTATTTGATGGAGCTTATTCACTGTGTTCATCACTTCTTATCCAAGCTGTCAGGAAAATTGTAGCACTTAGCATACACAGTATTAACAAAAAACACACCTTTGAAAATTGTGTTAAACAAACTGAGATAATTCATGACAGAGTTGCTAAACTCACAGGAAATGGGTTTGTTTTCTGACCATCGAGCCAAAATCTCTAAGATTTTTCATGACAGGCACTTCTTGTATAATCATTGCTTACATTTTTCTCATCAAGAAGCTTTCTCAAATCTCAGTCTTGTGGGTAATTGCCAAGAAAGTAGACAACTTCAAATTCTTCCAAATCTCGAGTGTTAACTCATCAAATAGAATCTAGTGGGTCATCTTCTGCCATGTCATCACTCTAGTCAATAAGAAGTAGTACCTAATAGACCAAAACCATTTAGAATATTTGTTCATGTTCTTTTAAATAAACATTGCATGTAAACCATTCTCCATAACTGAGCTCTGGGATGCCATTGTGATATTAAGGCAAGATTTGAGCCAGTCTCAGCTGTCATTACTGCACTAGAGCAGCATAAACACAATACCCAGTACGGAGTCAGATTGTGTTTGTTTGACAATTGCATGCAGAGAGTATGTCTCTCATCATTTACATCTCTGCATGGGAATTAGAATTCCGTCAACGTCAGTGGAGTCAGATCAACATATAGCTACAGTGAGGAAATAAAAAGAATTGGCCTAGAGCACATACTAGTTGGATAAAATAAGTAGAGCTGGTCAAACAGTGAACTAATTCAGAATCAAGTAATTAAATGAGTTGGCTCTGATATTATTCACCGGGTTGCATGCTTCATTGTATGCAGATAATTTCCAGGCCATTTGTGAAATACTTTTGGCTCATGATGTTTTCACAAATTTTAACCATTATTCCTTTCTTCGAAAAAAGCTTCAGTCACCCAAAGAGAAAACAGGGAGAAAAAAAAAACCCCAAACATATGAACTGGATAATCCATTATATATCACAAGCATTGTCTAACTGAAATGAGCCTGTCATGAATAATCCATACACCAGAATAAATGCACCTAATGCTTAAAACCAGCACAGTCAGAGATAACAGGCTTTGTCTCTAAATGATAGAAAATAAGTTGGTGGTTTTACAGTGTATTTGCAACAAATAATTCAGGGTGCTGATCTTTTTCCTAGAACACATTTAAAATAATGTCTATCTTGATAGTACCAAAACCAAAAACATTAAACACAAATTAATTAGATGCATTTTATAATATCTCATATTGAAAACTTATTTTAGAGCTAACAAGGAAGAATAATAAGATTAACAAAAATTCTATTCACAGATTCTGTATTTCTCCTTCTTCTAGATGATACAGAAGTGACATTCAACAGTGTCAATAAACTCATAAATTTGCTGAGAACATAATTATCGTTGCTGATGAAACAAATAGCCCACTACTCTCCACCAACCTCAAGACATCATCAAGCTCTTTAGTACATGCACAAGACCAGCCTGAGTCCTATCATCACTAAGGCAGTTTCAGTAGTTATCAAGAGGCAGTATCAGGGAAAGGTAGTAGTGTATCAAATAATGCTATGAATGAAATAGGGCTTTACTCTTTTAAGGATGTATTTTTGCCACTTCCTCACATACCAAAGATTAATCAGACTTAGGTGTCATCAATCCTTAAATGGGAGACTCCTCATGAGAAATAAGAGCTTAAAAGACACCATGAAAATTACTTGCTGACAATATGGAACTCGGAGGAGTGGCTGATACCCCAGAGTGCTCTGCTGTCGATTCAGAATGGTGTAGACAGCCTAGAGAATTGGGCAGAGAGGCAGGGTCCTGAATTTGAGGAAGAATAACTCCATGTAATTGTATAGGATGGGGGCTGATATTTCAGAAAATACCTCTTCAGGTATGAAAATACCTCCAGCAGGACCCAGAGGTCCTGGTGGACATCAAGTTGTCTGTGAGCCAGCAATGCGCCCTTGTGGTCCAGAAGGTCAATAGTATCCTGGGCTGTGTTAGAAAGAGCATTGCCAGCAGGTTGAGGGAGGTAATCCTCCCATTCTACTCAGCCCTGGTGAATTCTCACCTGGAATGCTGTGTCCAGTTCTGGGCTCCCCAACCTAGAGAGACATGGAGCTCCTGGAACAAGTCCAGTAAAGGGCTACTAGAATGATTAAGGGTCTGGAGAGTTTCTCATAGGAGAAAAGGTTGAGGGAGCTGGGCCTGTTCAGCCTAGAGAGGGCTGGGAGGAGATCTGTTCATTATGTATGAAGTTTCTGAAGGGTGGATAGGGGCAGGTTCTTGTCAGTGGTACCAGGTGATATGATGAGAGGCAATGAGCATAGACTAAAACACAAGAAGTTCCACCTGAAATGAAGAAGAACTTTACTATGAGGGTGACAGCATTGGACTAGGATGCCCAGAAAGGCTGTAGAATCTCCTTTACTGGACATATTCAAGAGCTGTCTGGACATAATCCTGGGCTATGTGCTCGAGGTGACCCTGTCTGAGAAGCAAGTTTGGACTAGATGAGCCCCAGTGGTCCCTTACAGCCTCAACCATTCTGTGATGCTGATTTTCTTCATTTTTTCCACTTGAACTTCCAAATCTGGGTCTTCTCTTAATGATCCAGCAGCCTAGAAAGTGGCCACAGTTTGCTTATTTTCACCTCCTTTACCATTAAGTACCTCCTTAAAACTTTCTTAAGTTTTTTAGAATTGGAATCAACAGGGTTGCTGGAGATGACAACTGCCCACCTTCACCAGCACCAACCCCCACTTTAAAACCTACACAACAGCCTGGACTTTAAGTTCCACTAACACACTCTTCCTCAGTAAAAGGAGTAAAAAAATATGATAGAAGTATGATCCAAATCAGACCATTCTAATCTACTTCTCTCTGGTTTTCTTAGTATCTCAGTTTACAAAACTTGTTAAACTTCATGTCTTAAACTCAGGAGTGGTTGGAGGTGACCATTAAAGGGAGCTATATGAAACAAAAAACAAGCAGCTGAAAACTTCAGGAGTGGACTGAAGACTTAATCCGCCAACATCCTATTCAGGTTAGCAGTTCTTACTAACACAAGTACCTTAACTTCATGTAGAACTTCACATGAGAAACAGCTTGCAAGACTGCATATTTTGCAGTACTCTGGAATGTTTTCTGATGAAAACCACTTGTGCAAATTGTCTTTTGGGTGTTTTCACTGTAGTTAATAAATGAGAATAATTTTCAAGGACAGAAATGGCAAGTAAGTGCCTGGTGCCCAACAATTATCTTCAAAATATTTGAGGGACCAGGGCAGGGCTATTTACCCACTCTTATGTACAATTTCTTTGCATAACTTACCTCAGGACATTGAGGACAAACTGAGAAACAAATCTGAACTCACTGCAGGCTAACATTGCAATAACCTTACCCTCCTTTTCACCAAGGGGTGTCCTTTGTGCCTTTATGAGTTTCAGAAGAGTATTCAGTAGATGCTTAGATTCCAAAATACAGACTTATATCAAGGGTTTGTTCCCATACAAACCTGAAATGTTAGGGAACAAGTTTCTCTGATTTAGGTCTTGAATGAACAGACAAATCTTCAGGCTTTTTTCAAATCTATTATTACTCTGACTCCAAAATAGTCCCTGACTCACATCATGTTATGTACATTATGTTTTACATTATCTGCTCATAAGTACATCTTCTACATATGGCCTAAATTCTTTTGTTATCCTGTATCTTTTACAGTTTCAGAAAAAGTCTGGAAAATGTGCTTGTCTTCTGCCTTTTTTTTTTATTTAAAGTTTGTATTTTCATATTTATCTCAATGCTATGTCCCATTGGGATACAAGAGTCATAATCCATATCCATTACAGCCATAGCAATTAATGGCTGTAAATAATGAAATGTCATGTAACAGTACGAAGATACAAAAGCTACATATTATAAAGCAGCCAGCTTTTAGTAAAACATGAGAATATTCTCAACACCTAACTCAGACTTGTAGTTTTACAAGAAATGTAAGATTTTGGTCTAGATCACCTTTAACGTTACCTAGACCCAAGCATCTTTTCTTAGACATCTTTTTGGTTTTGGACCCATATAGAGTGCTTTTTATCCACAGGAAGAAATAAAATGTAAAGGGAAAGAGGAAGAGAGCAATTAATATGATTTATTAATATGAAATATGCATTAATCATTAGCAAGCCATTCTACATTCATCACTTACAGGAAGACTCATCATTCAAACCATTTTTGGTGCCAATGCTACCCGCTCGTCTTTACTCTATTTCCAAATAAATTATACTTTAGGCCTCTTCTTTCTTCCTTTTTTTTATCATGTCATCTGTACACTCATCTCTTTAACCACTGTTTTAACCTACAGCAATTGCTTCATCACTGAAGCTGCTGAGAACATCACAACGTTTTCTCTGCAAATTACTTCACTATTTGCTCTTATATTTGACTTTCACACTGCAGCCACTACAGATGTAAGGTCTGATCTTAACACACACATTTAATGTTCACGTGCTACTGAAATCACTATTTTGAATAGTGAGACAGAGTAAAAATAACACACATTTCTCCCAGAAATATAAGCAATACATAAAATATATCACCTATCTGTAATCATAGCAGATGACATCTGCTATGTCATATCTTTATGTAAAAGAATGTCTTACTTTGCTTTGCCCATCAGATTGATGATTTCGGAGGCTGGAAAACTTTTGGTGCTCACACTGAAGTGCTGGAATAAGGATCAATCAACCATTACCCCCTTCAACAGACACCAGCTTGTACAGGAAAGCTCTTGCAGGAAATTGCAAATCCATAAGAATCTTGGCCCATGCCAAATCCAGAAGTTCACAAAAGCCTGGGGTTCACTACAATCCAGAACGTGCACATGACCTATTTATTCAGGACGGAGGCTTAGACAAACTGGGAAAACAACTGGACGACAGGCAGCTAGATCCGTGTGACTCAGATATGCAAGCGTATTTCTTTAAAAATATTATGCTACATGCATCAGCAAACAAAGCAATCACACAATTCAACTCTGCCACAGAGAAGGTTTTTCTCCCAACCCTCCCCTCCCTCCCCAACAGAGTACACATTTAACATTAAAATAGTCCCCACAACATTTTTGTCACTGAAACAGCATTGCTGGAAAATCGTCACTAACTCTTTTTTCATCTTGCAGAAGAAACGCTTCCCCATTATTTTATTTGAAATGTTCACATCACTTTGAAGCAATTTTCAAAATCACTGACATTTTTATTTCACCAGAAGCAGTCTTTTCTTAGCCTTCACTAAACAAGAATGTAACCCCTGCTGGTTTTTGTGAATTGGCATTTTCAAAAGTTATTTTGAAAATTATTCAAAAATTGGTTTTAGTCTACTTTTCACTGAAATACAGCATAGAAAAATTGATTGGAGATGGATTCATTTCAAATAGTGTGTTTTGGGTTGTTTCAAAGACACACAAAAAAAATCTTTCACATACTTTCTGATGGTCTCATTAAACCAATGATAATTTCTATCAATAGCTCCTGAATGTGTTAATGGATCAATCCCCTTGACTTCAGTGGGAGAAACACACTTCAGCATCTCACAGGAGATAACTGGCACCAAATGACTGGGTTTTCAAAGGACACAGTTTCTCAAACTACCTTTTTTCTGACAGAATTCAATTTAGTCATCCCCAAAGCCTGCCTTATTCGTACACGTTTACAATAAAGCTATTTTCCCCATTGTTCAATACACAACTTTGAAAAACAGCTATTTAATGACTGCTTCCTTAGTCCACAATCTCTTTAATTTGCAAAACTGCTCATTTCTTTATTGGAATGTCACCAGAACACTTGACCATTGTCAGTTAGGGAGCCTCTAACTCTATCTTAACTTTTAAGAGGAAAAAATAAAAAGGCAGGTTTCTGACAAAAAAAAAAAAAAAAAAAGAAAAGCTGATTATTGGTTGCACAATATAAAAGGTTTGAAGAATTCAAGCCAAGTTAGAAGGTTCTCGAATTGAAACAATGACAACAATAATAAAAATCACAGAAACTGAATTGACTAAATCAATTTTCTTGTGAAAGTGTCACAATTACAGATGGTAACAATCTGGAAAGAGCTACAAAGAGAAAATAATTACAAAGGGATGAAAATGTATTAATGCTGAATCGTTCTGGGTGTGTGGGAAAGTATATTCTGATATATTCCGGCTGTCCTTAATTCATCATCCGACTGTACTAAGCACCCACTTTTACAAACAAAAACATTGCCTCAGTTGTTGAAATCCTTTATTTAGTAATCTGTGTAGGCTGAAATGTTGAAAATGGTTTCTAAATTCCTGTCTTCTGAATCTGTCTTCAAAGTTGTCTTTGTCTATATTATCGTACAGCAGCAGGCTTTAATCAAAGGTCATTAGATTTACTCATTACTGTCAAACATCCTAACAGCATTCCTTCCAAGGAAATACCAACTATTTTAGAACTTGCGAATTCAAGGAAATGCCACTTAATCCCCATTTTTTCCAAAATAAAGTGTCAGACCAAGGATGTAAGGTTAGAAAAGAAAAACCTTGGAGTAGTCTATAAAGTGGGTGTTAGTATGGCTTAAGAAGCTAGAAAATAGCAGAGAAGATTTAGCCAAAAATCCAAACAAAGTCAGCAAACTTTAGACACCCATGACACCGATGTCCTTTTTTAGGCACCCACAATCAAGCAGTGCTCCATGAAACACTGCTCAGCTGCTGCATAAGCTGACCATGTACCTCGCTGTTAGAAGTTACATAGACTGTCAGTATCCTCTGCCTCACTTGATCATAACAACCCAATATGCTCTAGAAATTAAACCCAAGCCATCTAAGAAGTCCAACAGGTAACCTAAAAATTTACCTATGCATCCATAGGATCAGGCGCCACAGAGTGGAACACCACACCTCAGAAGTGCATGCCCTTGCCAAGAAGCAGACAGCCATACTTCATACAGGTATTTATATGGACAGCCTCCAGGTGATTACATTCAATTCTCTTGGAAAAGATACTGTATCATAATCGCTCTCTTGGGTTAGATCTGCAATACCATTCTCATTAAATGCAGCTTTGGAGGAAGTGTGACAAATTAAGTATTTTCACTCATTTATAAATCACAAACACCTAGTCTAATATATACATGCTTATAAATGCAGGGAGGGCATTTGCAATACCCTCTCTTTTGTAATCACATCAAGGTACCAGTCTTGAAGGAAGTCCCTGACATTTAGGACATTTGAGAACTGCCAGTATCAGTAGAACAGGACAGAAGAGGCAACACGTGTTGACAGGGTGACAGGATGCACCACTTGGCAGCAATGAATAACTGCAACTTCTCATGAGGTGACACAGCTACTTAGTGTCCCTTGCTGAGATGGTGCCTTTTAACCTCCAGCATGCCCTGAACAAGATAGATAAAGGTTTCCAGAAATGGAGTCATACTAATGATAGCATTATTAGGTCTATTCAATTCCTGTTTTCACAAATCACAGAATCCTAAGGGTTGGAAGGGACCTCAAAAGATCATCTAGTCCAACCCTCCTGCAAGAGCAGGGTAACCTAGAGTACATCATACAGGAACTTGTCCAGGTGGGCCTTGAATGTCTCCAACATAGGAGACTCCACAACCCCCCTGGGCAACCTGTTCCAGTGCTCTGTCACTCTCACAGTAAAGAAATTTTTCCTGATGTTCACATGGAACCTCCTATGCTCCAGTTTACACCCATTGCCCCTTGTCCTATCTCTGGACATCACTGAAAAAAACCTAGCTCCATCATCCTGACACTCACTCTTTACATATTTGTAAACATCGATGAGGTCACCCCTCAGTCTCCTCTTCTCCAAGCTAAAGAGTCCCAGCTCCCTCAGCCTCTCCTCATAAGAGAGATGTTCCATTCCCTTAATCATCTTTGTGGCTCTGCACTGGACTCTTTCAAGCAGTTCCCTGTCCTTGAACTGAAGGGCCCAGAACTGGACACAATATTCCAGATGCGGCCTCACCAAGGCAGAGTAGAGGGGGAGGAGAACCTCTCTTGACCTACTAACCACACCCTTTTTAATGCACCCTAGGATGCCATTGGTGCTCTTGGCCACAAGGGCACATTGCTGGCTCATGGTCATCTTCCTATCCACCAGGACCCCCAGGTCCCTTTCCCCTTCGCTACTGTCCAGCAGGTCAGCCCCCAACCTGTACTGGTACATGGGGTTGTTCTTCCCCAGATGCAAGACTCCACACTTGCCCTTGTTGAATTCATCAAGAAATGACTGCAAAGCGACCACACCACAATGCACAGAGTAACAGAGGCACAAATATGCTACTCCCTGGACCAATGAAAGCAAACAGTACCACTGTATAGATCTCTCTACACGTGAAAACAAAACACACACACACTTTATCATGTTTTCTATCTTTCTGTTCAGACCGTAAGCTGATCTACTTTAGACCGTGGGCCAAATAGACTAAATGCTTTACAGACCTCATCAGCCTGCTCATTGAGTTCAGCCCTAAAGTGAGGAACCACACGAAACATGTTCCCCACCACTCGCAGTGCTGTTTGCAATACCTGGCACCATCACAAACGGAAAGCACAGAACATAACTTAGTACAAGATCCAGGCTTGTGGAACACACAAGGCAGAGCCCTTCAAGTGTCATGGTCAAAGAAAAGCAATTCAAGAAGTAGAACAAATTGAGTTTTGTGAAGAGATATATTAAAGGCTGAAGTTTTGAGCACACTCACAATGCACTGCATGTTTTCCAGCTGTCCAGGCATTACGGGACTAAGACAGATGTTTACTCATGAAGAAGCTCAGCTTTCTTTCCAAGCAATGTACATTCAGAAGACCTGTTAAACACTGGATGCCTTTATATCACTGCCAAGCAGTCATAATGAATGAAGCACTTCTCAATCGCAGCTAAGATCAAAACATTATTGGTGAAGAAAAAGAAAAGTCCTTCTGTATTAAATAAACCAAGGCTTCTGCACAGCCAAACGGTCTTTTGGGGAGTTTGAGTGGAGACTGAGAGCGACGTGGTAGAGCATACAATACTCCTTCTTCTGTAGAAGCAGAAGAGTGCTTTCCTTCCCTCTGGGCTTGAGAAAGCAGCTCCCACATTATCTCAGACAGTGTTATAAAGGGTTCCATCTGCTTCAGCCACGAACTCAGTTATCTTCCAATGCTTACTCTATGCAGGCACTCACATTATTACTGAAGGTTAGTGTTTGTTACTGAAATTGTATTCAAGGCAAAAGGCAAGGAGTGTTTTATTCTCAAAAGAATCCCAACAGACACATGCCCCCACCCTCACCATTGCTTAAGTTTTTCCTTTGCCTTATTTTGGGAAGATGAGATCACCCAGATGGACTCTTATCCTGATAATGTAACTGAGATCTGGCTTTCTGAATATCAGCAAAACAGGTTACAAGCAGAATATTATTTGCAGCTATGTAACAGCATCAGTAGCATGTTTGTTAGTTTTCTCTTGTGTTTGTGATCAAGTGTATGAGCCACTGTACAGAATATTCATGACTTTGGTTACATTCAGGTTATTTATTAATGGGTTTGTTTTGCTCACACTGGACAAAAGAACTTTATTGTCAGAGGAAAGGTTTAGTTATTTTAGTTGTCACTTGGGCAGAACTGTGTGTGAGTTAATGGATCTGCCCACAAAAACTAAATAGCTTTAGCCACTTGAAACGCAAACTGTGAAGAGTTGTTATATCCCAAATTGCAGCTGCAAAAGGCTCCTTAGCACCGTTTGCCTAAACTATGAAGCATCTTAACTATGTAAACACTACCCTTCAGAAGATTAACACATGGATAACAAGTTCCTGTCATAATGAGATCATGAATACAGTTAAAGAAAAGGTACCAGAACATTAGTTTCAACAAAACTGTAGCAGCTTAGGTTCCAGCTGCTATTTCCCAACTGGCACCAGGCTTCTCAGAACAGTAATCCATCATAACTCTCTTGATACGTTTTGACTTTGTGGATCAAACTGAAATAAATAGAAATATATAAAGAAATTCAAAAATATTGTTTTCATTTAAGTTCAGTCTCTTGTTACTAATAGGAAGGACTTGAAAAAATATATATCAGTAATTGAGCTCACAATTTCCTGAGGGATTTAATTGTTAGCATAAAATGATCATTAAGTTTACCCTTTCTTTAAGTAAAGCTTAGATTGTCAGCAGCAATAGCTATACCAGGGTTCTACAGGCAAAATCCTTTGGTCTTTTATGTGGGCATTGCGTAAGTCCCTTTTCAAGTGCCTTTTGTCTGCAAAGTTCTACCTAAAATATTACTCATTTCCAGGCTTAAAAAAACAAATGTGAAAATTTCTGGTTATTTTTAAATTATACTCTTCCTCATTCAACAAGTTCCTAGGAGATATGGGAAATATGGAAGAAAGAACTTCTGAACTGAACTAAACAAAAATTATGTAATGAAAACTAATAACATATAAGATCCCACTCAGTTAAGCAGCATGATGGATACGTAAAGCTGTGGAACAATAAGGTCACTTCCTTTTAAAAATCGCAGTGGCACCAAGCGGGCAAAGCAGTTTCAGCACCTACAGAAAAACATACAGTGAAACCAAATGCAATTAAAAAGAAAAGTCTCCTACACATACAGGCTAATTCACCAAAGCAGGCTGTCCCCCCTATGCCAACTGTTTGGAATGACTGCTCGCATTCCCTAGAATGCTGCCTTTCCAGCACAAGGCCTACTGACCAGCAGAAACACTCACCCTACTTGTCTTACCTGGTTTCCTTAAACCCTAATTAATATGAACACAGCAGCTGTTAAAAGTCAGGCTAACCCACGTTATACTGAGCATCTCTTTCATGGTTTGGGTGAAAAAGGTTGTTAATTTTTCCTAAAATCAGAACACAAAGGTTACACAATGCAACATGCACCACTCCACAGAAAAAAAGCTCAAATGTAATGTCACATACACATACTGTAGACAAATAATGCTGTAGGTATATAATGTATGTAAATAAAGATTGTCAGTAGTTAGCTTTTGCCCTTCTTCAGAGCAAGCAGAGAGCTGTCCTGATAACTAACCATTCTTACTCAGAGCTTGTGCATCAAAGTGGTGAGGTGGCTTGTTCACAACATCCTTTTTCTTACAATAACCTATTTCCCCACACCAACTATTAACAAAAGGTTTGTACCAGATGTAGTCATGCTTTTAGTACACTTGAGGAGTCAAATACCACTAATGATAACGCACACTTCTTGAGCACAACTTCACGTAAACCACGACAACAACTCAACATGCTTGCTTCCTTTCCAATTAATTTTACAGAGTTATGACTATTGCTGTGCTAGCTTGCACAGAATCAAGCATTAAAACAACATTTTCAAACATGGAGTCAGGTATTAACTTTTGTAACAGGCGTAAGCTGCAACCTCCCAGCAGTAACTGCCTTTAAGAAGAGATGAATTTCAGAAAGATGACAATCTTAAAAGTTCATTGAGCTTAGAACTGGGCTTGTTTTTCAACAAATAGTGAAATACCAAAGAAAAAATAAAAAAGCTCTGTTTTCTGACTGGACGAAGTCAATTTAAGCAGGCAAGATGTAGACAGGATTCCCTCTCCATAAACAATGTAAATACTATACCTCTAACAGATATTAGAATATCTGCAGACATTTGAAATCTCTGGATTCCGGATCTACGAAGTTAATTTTTACTGTCATGCAAGAAGTCACACTGGCACCAACAAGTACTGGCTTCTGAATTATCATCTTGTTTGAGAAGGAAAGTTCAGCTTGAACTTTCACCATACTCAGTATCTTTTGTTCTTTCAAGGATTACTCTCGAGCAATGTCTATGCTCAAAAATGTCTTTCCTCTGCTCATGGTTCATTAATTACTTACATATTACCTAAAGATAATCTTAAAACTTTAGTAATCTTCTTTAAGGCAAAACCCTTTGGGTATAGGAACACAGAGAGATTTAGAGCAAGTTTTTCTTCCCAATCATTTGTACCTGTCTTCATAAGTACAGTGCATCAACCAAGCCCACATCCTGGATTTAAATTTCTAATGCTCAGCTCACCAAAGGGATTTACCTTTGCAGGCAGGAGAGAGGCCTATTCAGATGCATCTTAATGCCTGAATCATTTTCAGAAAAACTGATTATGTAAATTAAAATGAATAGCATTAAGAAACTTATCTTAGAGTTCTGAGCTGTAGCAGGAAAAGGTTGGGTTGGTATCATTCCCTTTATCTGTAGTTCAGCAATACTGGATACTGTGGGCTTGTCAGTACTGCCCACTCAATATAATGACAGGGCAGCCCCTGCTACTGAAGTGAGAGCAGTTCTGCAGTTTCTTCATCTAGTCTTTCACTTCCCTTCCTCCTTACCCGTCCCCTCTCCTCTAAAACACCATACCAAATGTTAGCATTTGTTGGATTTGGATTATACCCATAGTCTTACACTTTAATCTTCCGGACGCTAAACACTGCTTACAGGAAAACGTGTAACATCCTCAAGAAGCTGTTTACCAAGCACAGCCTTATTGAGCCAACATAATTAATGAATATTAATCCAGACAATAACTCAGCAGACAGACAAGAATGCAGTGTCAGTACCAAGCAAGATGAAAATGGGATGCCACTGTGTGTGCAAAGAAGGCAAACTCTTTCACTTTAAAGGAATTTAAGGAAATAAATGAAAACAGGAAAGCCTGGGGAGTTCAGTTGGAGGCAGATTTGTACACTGTCACATTTATATTTCCGGACCTTTTTGGTTATAAAATGAAAAACTCTGAGAACCTCACTTGTGTCCTAGTAAGTCTTAAAACATAGCAAAATACAGTTTTCCAGATTTCTCAGTCAGGCAGCAAGAAGCGATTAAGCTCCATGTTGTCCAAATTAGCAGTGGGTAGCTATATAATTTCAGTTACAGCACTGAAAGGAAGACTGGGAGAACAATTCATCTTCTATGTCTCTCTCCTGGCTATGCCAAATCACAGGAGGAAACTAGGAACTGGGTTGTGTGCCACACAGTCTCTCCAGTTCTTGCAATTTTATCCCTAGTCACAGGGTATCTGGTGCTTATTTAAAAGCCTAGTTCTTTGGATCTACTGCTTAGATGTGACACTTTGTTTTATTTGAAGAGTTGCAGATGAATTTCCCCTGCCAGGAAGAAGGGAAGTAGCAACCCACTGCAAATACACATTGGGTCATGGAAACCTATTACCAAGGTCCACAAGTATCTCTGCTCTACATGGAATTGTACTGAGCAGATTAAAACCAATTCAGATTTTATTTTTTTTTCCCCATTATACTGCATTTCCAGAGGAAAAATAAATGATAGTTTTCATAAACATTGTCTGCTTTTTTTAGCTAAACTGACTTTATTTAGTGTGCAATTCTTCTGCAAAATCATACGTATTTTGCTTCACTTAGGGAGCTATATAGCTCTTTTGAGAGCTAACATAAGAGATGTCATCAGAAAACATGAGCTAGGAATATAAGTGTATTTTAAATGCAAAGCTAATTTTTCCAGAGTTATGCCGATATGAAAAGCATTAATTTGCTGAATAGGTGGTTATGGGATCTGTTGACATATTTTTACTACTAACTCTTGGCAGTACAAAACTTCCTTGAGAAGCAAAACTAAGGAAAACTGGCTGGTTTCCTATCAATCAGGATTCCACAGCTCAACTCTCTTTGTCTAATACTGTTCATGCTCGAGGCACAGATTTTCCTCTGCCTTCAGAACATATACAGCATCATTCTTCGCTGCTGGTCTCCACTGTCCACTAATACATTTATGTTGCTGGCTTTAGGTCAACATGGGCATCAACAATATATCTCTTCTTCTTACTTCAATGAGTCATGAAGTTGTGTAAGCTCTGTAGGAACTAATTGTCCTTAGAACTTCTGTCAAATTTGGTTAAAATTGGTGAAAGCACTGAAAAGTCAAGAGCAAAAGGAGACATGTGTGCACATGCACAGAGCATGATCTTTCAAGCCAAATTTCCTCAGGAAATCAAGCTAAAAAAAGGAGTATGGCGGTAGTGTTTTCAAAGCTAGTTCAAATAAGGAGCTACATTGTATATCCTGTTCAGCATGCCTTTTTTAAACTATTGGAATGCAGTCACATTCATAAACAGCTATAAATACTTCCCATAGAAACAGCATATAGTTGCTGCTTCTCCCTGCTCCCAGCCAAACTTAATCTCTCCAAATGTAAGACAAGAGCCTATTTTGGAAACTGAACTTCAGCAATGTGTATATTCCTGCAATTTGGAAAAGGGCAAGCTTTTTGAGAAACAAAAGCAACATAAAATGCCCTTCTATCATTAGATGTACAGTTTGCCTTCACAGCTAAAAACAGCAGTAATTTTAACCTTGCAGAGATTGTGATGCAGAAGCTATTCCTCACATAAAAACTTGGCAAAAAGTTGCCTTAATTTTCATCCTAAAATAAAGCAAAATTCAACATCTCATACCTGCCTGAAGCTGCTGCTTGTAAATTTACCTCACAGTAAAATGAAAGCAGCTTGTTTTCATAGTGATTTTGTCTTGGAAAGGTTGATCCATGCCTTTGCCACATCAAAAATAATACATTTTTCTATAATGGAGGGAAGGTTTCAGGAAATGGGGCATGACAAGCACAGTACACATTGGGGCACAATCAGTTTATTGATCTGAGGGAACTTCTGTCTCTAGGCTGCAAGCTTGGAATTGCAAAGCAAGAGGCAGACCTAGCAACAGGAAACCACGTTTTCTGTTCAAGTAGTCCAGGATCTACTTCAGTGGCACAACTCATGAAGATAAAGCCAGAAGCATAGAGCAATGGCTTTCAGTTTTATGGTCACACAGAAGATCAAAGCATGTGATGATGCCAAGTACTTGTAAAATCATTTAGCTCTTTCCCAGCACTCTCTGACCTCCAATTCCAAGTTTGCAAGGCTGACAATTAATTTAATGCATGAAGTTTAGCCACATACTCTCAGTGAAAAAATCATGTTTGAGGGAGGGACAACCAAACTGTATATTTGGGTCCTCCAAGCACTTAGATGTGCCTGCAAGACCCCAGGCTAATACTATCACTGTAAGCAAAACAATGCACAGGCAATACTTCCTAGCACCCTTATGCAGGGAGTGGAACCAGTCACAGCTAACTGCAAGAAATCCAGTTTAATGAACTAAGTATTGAGCACAACCCTTCTCACAAAGTCCCTGACTTCCTGTACTTCCCCATCTGGCAAAAGAAATGGAAAAACCCTTTGAAAATAGAGGAGAATACAGCTTTTCCCACAAACTTTAATTCCTATGTCTAAAAAGACTTGGTCAGATCTTCTGACCAAGAACACTCTTCCATGTAGTAGACAGTTTGGTTTTAAGGCAACCGGTGATGGATCAAACCCATCAGCAAAGTGCTGAGCTATGGCAAACTCACTTCCATATAAACATGTTCAAAAAGGGAAAAGAAAAAATGCTGGATTATGTATTGTCTGTCCTCCTGCAGCTGGCACAAACCCAGCACGAATTCCACACTGTGTTCTGCTTAATTTGACTTTTGATCCAGATCATATTTGTGATGTTTGGTGACTTGGTATTGATGAATAAGAATCAGATTTAGGAAGATTCTTCCCTCCTAAACTCAATAACAGTAATTACGATCACTTAGCTTTTTTATTCCTGCATTACAGAGATAATTTCTGCTAAAACAATGCAGGCCCACAAATCTAAAAAATGCTTATCAGCCATAGTTCAGCACTCTCCCAGTAATCCTCAGGGATTAAGAAATTTTAGAAAAAAACACAGCATCAGAACTGTGAGCTTCATAAGCTACTTTCTCTCTACTCTTTAGTTCCTCTCTCCACCTGATGGGGATACCCATCCAAACACAAGTGAGGGAAAATAACAGCTCTATAAAAATAATGACTGTAACCAAGTTCAGAGTGCTTGTTCATTAATATGCCATTGATAGCTTGCAGCAGCGCTGCATGGAGAAGACTTATGCTGATTTTCCCCTAACAAGGTCTTCTGTCACTGCTGCCCTCCCCTCTGGGAGTTATGTGCCTGTGCTTAGACTGGCAGGTTACTCTTCCCCAGTCAGGGTCATTCCTAGAAATCTCTGCATCCCAAATGAAGGGTAACTTATTCCATTTCACTGCCTGCTCTCCAGATGTATCCTTGGCCCAGCCCCACACTGAGTGGTGCCTTTCCCTGCAAAAATTTCCTCTGGCAACAAATCCCAGACTTCCAAAATCACAATAATTATCCTTTTGAGACCCAGGTCAGAGTTTAGTATACATGTGTATCTATGCCTATTCAAGAGTTCAAACAAATGGTTGGATCAAACCAGTTGGATCACAAAGATTTAGAAATTAGGCATTTATTCTTTAGTTTAGCAGAGACCACCATGACTAGGCCTAAAGTCCTCACCTAGGCCACATTAGCACTGATTTCTACTTTATAGGGTCGGCCTCCCATTAAAGCATCAAAGTCATATATATATGGCAATGAATATATGACTGAACTGTATTTTTATAGTCTTAGATGTCAACTTGTAAGGTGGACTTGGATATAAGTTATTAATGCAGTGATCTGCAAGAGCTAGCAATCAACCATAACCTTTTCACTGTAGCAACTAGATGATTTATATAACAAAGAGTAGTACATCAAGTCTGATGCTTTCATGATTGTATTGAGCTATTCATCAAAACAGTTTCCCAAAGATCTAGACTCCGTCTATTTTTGTTTAGAGTTGATTTCAGATATACTAAGTCAGAAATAAGTAACATTTATAGCTTGTCTTCATGGCAGATGAATAATTGAAATATTCATTTATTATGTGCCATCTCCATATCTGCAAAGAATTTTAAAAGCAGCTGACACCACAGCCAAAAGAGCTGAACAAAACATAGATGTATACACTGAGATGTAAACCAATGAGCTATAATGACCACAAACTGAACCAAACCAATTTGCTTATGCACCTCTCTCCAAGACAGCCACAGAACTTATTACTGTAAAACCCTGCCATTGGAGAACAATTTTGTCAGATGAGATGCTCAATTAATAATTTGATATCCAGTGAGTAGAACATGTGGTGAGGTTTATTTAAATGAGCAGAGGTATCAATACTGTGGTTCTAGTTAAAAAAAAAAACACATTACAACAAAACCAAATAGTTTTCATAGAATCATAAAATAGTTAGGGTTGGAAACAACATCAAGATCATCAAGTCCCAACCCCCCTGCCATGGGCAGCGACACCTCACACTAAACCGTATTACCCAAGGCTCTGTTCAACCTGGCCTTGAACACTGCCAGGGATGGAGCATTCACAGCTTCCTTGGGCAACCCATTCCAGTGCCTCACCACCCTCACAGGAAAGAATTTCTTCCTTATATCCAATCTAAACTTCCCCTGTTTAAGTTTTAACCCATTACCCCTTGTCCTATCACTACGGTCTCTAATGAAGAGTCCCTCCCCAGCATCCCTATAGGCCCCCTTCAGATACTGGAAGGCTGCTATGAGGTCTCGATGCAGCCTTCTCTTCTCCAGGCTGAACAGCACCAACTTTCTCAGCCTGTCTTCATACGGGAGGTGCTCCAGTCTCCTGATCATCCTCGTGGCCCTCCTCTGGATTTCTTCCAACAGTTCCATGTCCTTTTTATGTTGAGGACACTAGAACTGGTCAATTTTGGTCAATTATGTCAACACTCTCAATTACTATATATATATTGCCACCAAATAGGCAGGTATTCCACCATAGAACAGGCTGAGTTTTCCTCCACTATGCTCTAGTGGAGGTATCGGAGGATTACAGTAACTTCAGTCATGTCCCATCACTCCAACACAATTTGAGGAACAGGACTCCTTTTTGACAGGCAGTGATATCATCAAACTTGAGAATTAAACAATTAAGTCAACTCAAATTACCCAGAGAAATACAGCAAATGCCTTGATACTAAATTTACTGAAGAAAGAAGCATCAGAATAGTAATACAGAGTTTAATTGCTGGATCTATAGGGAATGTCCAGCCTTCCTACAGCTCCCAGAACAGCAGTATTCATGGTCTCTACCCCATGACACTGAGCAGTGGCAGGAGTTAGCAGGAAGTCTTGAAACTGCTTCACTCCTTGGGACCAGACTACTTGACAAAAGGAAGTGCTACAACTACCAGGAGGCTATTCAGATGTACTGAAAAGCAAATAAATCTATTTGAAGAAGACTACATAAGTGCTGGTTTACCTAGCATTTATTATTATTTCTGTTTAACACCTATTTTTAGTTTCACTGCCCATATTGTGGTTAAAGTGCCACCAGGTAAAAAGACACTGCATGGAAAATAATTCCCTTTAGGTGACTGGTTTGGTTCAGAAATAACATACCTAAAAGACATATTGGACTGCAGTTCTGTAAGTCAGCAGCAGCCAAACTTCTACTGAAGGTGTTACAAACAAACTCATTAAACCATTACACCTTTTTGATGGGCTCCCTCTTCTTCTCCATACTATTTTCAGATTTGCATCATATTTTCTTAGTGTTTTGAAACTGCAGCCAAAGAGAATGACCCTATTGCTCCAAGCACTGCACAGTCCCAAAACTAAAACTAGTCTGAGCAGTTTATCCACGTCAGTCTGCCCATCATTTTCATAACATGGAAAACTCCTCCTCTACAGACCTGGCAGCCACAGCACTCTTGCCATGAACTGCCTGTGCTTCAGCCTCAACTTCTTTCTTTGTCTCCTCTCTTCCTTTTCAGCCTCAACTTCTTTCCTTGTCTCCTCTCTTCCCTCTGACCAACTAGTCCAAACTGACATCACTTTGGCAATTTTGGACACAGGAGACAGAGTGAAAGAGAGCAACCTTTGGGAAAACAGTTTTCCAGTTCATGAATATCAGCCTATGTCTGCTGTCTTAATAACAGGAGATTTCCCATGCACAAATAAAATGTCTTCTGCCAGTATTCCTGATTGACTTCAGCTGCTGAAGAATTCCCATAATGCTAAAGAGAATATCTCCCCAGCTTTCCCAAGACACTGTATTTGCCTTCAAAAATACAAATTTTATTAAGGATTTCAAATCCTGAGGAAAGAAGGAGCTCTCAGGATATTTAATGAGGGAGTCAAACAGAGTAGTAGCCCTAAGAAGTACAGGCCTTAGCAATTGGACTAAAACAAGGCCTTCAAAGTGAAACACAGCAGAAATTCCCAGAAGGCTCTTCTGCTGGTAGAAGGATGCTGCACACTTATAATTAATGTAAAACTTAATTAGAATCTCTGAAAAAAAAAAATCCATTTGGAGGTACTTATAAAAAGGAGACAGTTATAACAATTATTTATCATGTCTATTTCTGGAAGAGAAATCAGGGGCCTCATTCTTGGAGGTGTTCAACAAATGTAATGAAAAGTCAGGTTCTGCTTGCCAGCACAGAAACACTCTGAAGGGTGTGCACCTGCTCTTATCAGCTCCACTCAGTCAGCATTACTGGTGCATAACCAGCTGTGTCATTCCACAACACAGCTGCTATTTCAGGATCTCTACCTATCGCCTTGCTTGTATGAGCTAGCGCAACTCTTCCACACCACCATCACCATGTAACTGGGAGACCAGACTTCTCACCATATAGCACACATCATAGAATCATAGAAAAGTTAGGTTTGGAAAGGACCTTCAGATCATTAAGTTCCAAACCCCTTGCCATGGGAAGGAGCACCTCACACTAAACCATGTTACCCAAGGCTCTGTCCAACCCAGTCTTGAACACCACCAGGGATGGAGCATTCACAACTTCCTTGGGCAGCCATCTGTATTTCCTCGTGGCCACGGGACAATGCCATGAACCTAGCAACAGATGTCCTGATGCTATGTAAACTTCAGTTGGTAAACCATGGAGCATTGAAGGTTATCAGTGCACCAAAACTCTGCTTCATGTACATTGGAAAAATATCCCATTGATAATACTCTTGGGAGCCATCTACTGGCAATTAGAAATTAACTATTTGCATATCTACAAAGAAATTTAAGAGCCACTTGTACCTCCACCATTGTAGGGCACCTCCTGAACTCCTGCATCCATAACAAATCTTTCTAGTGATCACCTGCAAACTAGTTATTTAACAATAGATAAGCATTATAGGCCCATTTAATAATTATTCCTAGCACTTCACATGCTTAGTGTGCTAACCTAAACATTATCATCTTCTCTAACATGCTTGGACTCTAAAAGATCAAAGGTATTGCAGAGGTCATGTATTATTCTCATGTTAAATGCAAAGCCCTAGTAAGCACATGTGGGTAAAGTGGCAGAAAAATCCAGACCACATATCAAATTGAAGCACCATAATTTGAGGGCTCAACTCCATAACTGGAAGCACTAGATAAAGAAGCCAAATTAATTTCCAGGAGCTAGGTGGGAAGAGGGTATCTGGAGGTCACACTGGAACATTGCCACTAGGACATGAACATGAGAAATGCATAGGGGCACTCAGAGGAGAACTGGTCTTCACCTACCACAGCATGGATGTATGAACACAGCCCCTTGAGCTACTGCAGATATGTTGCAGGTGGCAAAATGGGAGACAGCAGATGCTGATTATGCTGCATCGCATGCTTGAATGGTTTAAATTACTTCCCTACCCAGTGTAGGTCCAAAGACAAGGAAAAGCTTCCAGCAGTATTGCTGAAAGAGCTGAGGGGTAATTAGAGGAAAAAAATACATAATCAGAAAACAGGGTTATGTTCAGAAAAAGGGGTTACCTTTCCAGGAAAGAAAGATTTTCTGGCACAGGGACACACAACAGACATCAGTTCCCCACCCTGAGGCCATAACCCTCTTTATACCCACATTACACAGGACAGACCCACCAGCATCCACCAGTCACCCAGAGTGCAGGCAATAGCACAGGCAGTATGCTCAGCTCTTCACCCTCAATGCCCAAAACTTCCCATGGGAAAGGAAGAACACATGCTTCAAATGGGAGTCCTGGCGCTCACTGACTCATGCAAGTAGATAACCAGAGGATTAAGAAAGAAGTCTGGAGCAGTCTCCCAGGACACAAAGCACAGCCAGACTCAAGCTACTTCAGAAATAACAATGTCTACCAGGAAGGTGTCAAACCTAGTGCCTGGGGACTCACACAAAGTATCAGGAAACCAGTACAAAGGAAGTGATTCATATTTATCCAACTACATTTTGCACGGTGAAAGGTTTCCAGGGCATTCTGAGAGCCTAGTAGACACAGCAGAAGTAGGTACCAAAGAAAAACCTCAACACACGTTTATCTTAGCTCTAGAGGATATTATACTGTAAATGCATAAACCAAAGAATGGAGGTAAGAGCCATGAAGTAATGTCATCGCACTTCAGATGTGCAGTGTTTTATTAGCCAGAAAGACATGAAGTTTGGCAGGGGGGTTGGAACTAGATGATCTTAAGGTCCTTTCCAACCGTAACTATTCTATGATTCTATACGTACACGGATTAAGAGGTCTCACTTGTCATACCATGTGCTAGTTATAAAGAAGATGGTAGCATAAATATCTGTATCCTATTGTGTGTTTCATACTTGGTTTTAGATTTAAAGCTATATAATTTAAGAATTTAAAGTAGACCCAAAAAGGCTCTGTTCATATATCATCTCTACATCAGTGCTCAGGTTTCAGTCAGCCATCATTAAAGCACCAACTCTCTATTAAGACCTAAAATGCTGCCAATTTTCTGTGTCCTTGGTCAAGGTCCAGTTAGTTTTTTGGTGTGAGGTGGTACTGTTTCTCAGCCCAGTAGTAGTAATGCTCCACATGTTGGAGGGTTTTTTCCCTCCTCTCTCTTCATGTCCTGTTCCATGCCAGCATATCTTAGTCAGGCTGTCTGGCATACTTCTCCAGCCTTTTTAATGGTTTAAAGAAAACATATTTTATTAAATGAAAGCCTTTTGAACAGAATCTATTATGAAGGAGAGAAAAATATTTTTTTTTCTTCGTCTGAGTGGCAGTTTTGTTGGGCGCTAAATTCATAATTTAAGGTGTCCAACACTGCTAAATTTAGAAAGTCAAGTAATAGCAGTCCTACATAGGCCAAAGGATGACCTAAGGATGAGGGAAGCAATATATCTATTTAGAAATTGAAAGAGTTGGGAACATTCCCACAGTGAGAACACGCTTAACAAATTTCTCTGCACGCGGGACACTTGGATGCATGGAATATTTCAGCTACAGCAGCAATCCCGCAGCGTTCTGTACTGAAAGCAGAGGTCAGCCTTAAGGGAATTCTATTAGACATACAGTCAGACAAGGCAGGGACCTCGGGGAATAGCTCCTTGAACGAATACAAAAACATCAGCAGCATGCATGTTATTGCTTCTAAAATGCCACATCTACCCCTCCCTCTTCTCTCTACCTGTCTTTTCATAAATCCATAATTTCATACCACACTATTTTAAAACCTCAACAATTTCTTCCTGTGCAAACATCATTCCACATTCAGTAAACATGGAGCATATGGGACAACCATTCTCAAAACAAAACACTGTGGGCTCAGCCAGACTTTTAAGGTACAGGTCTGCATTCAAGACTCTATTTATTGCCTATCCCTGTCACATAGGGAACTGGCAGGAGAAGGGAACTCCACCTCAAATATTCTCAAATGATGTGGAAATCTCCCTCCTCATCCTCTGGTTAGTTATGGTGGCCCATGGGTCCTTCTCTTATCTATTCTTATTGCCTGTGTGGCTTGAGGAAGGCTGAGAAGACTATCACTGTTTTATTACTGTGTTAGGAGTCAAGGAAAGGAGAATGCCACACACTCATCAAGCACTCAGGCACATGCTAACCTCTATGTAAGCATCAGAGAAACAAGAGATAGTTTAGAAACCATTTTCCACTGTAACTTAGTTTAAATCACTTTGCTATTGCAGCCAAGGACCAGAAAGAAGAGTCATTACTTATAATTGGAGATGACTCCAAGCTACAGACATCCAGACTCAAACTTCTCTAAAGCTCCCTCTGGATCCAAGACTAGGTCCTCAGCCAAACCATGACACCCAAGGCTTCGTCCAACCTGGCCTTGAACACTGCCAGCGATGGAGCATAATGAAGCAATGAAACTTTTGAGTATGTCACAACAGGTTTCAGAAGATGAAGAAAGGTGGACTGGAAGCCAGGTAGAATTTGTGGCATGCCTCCTTCCCCCCCCCCCCCCCTGGAGCTTTTATTTATCCCTCTGCCTTTTTCCAGCTGCATTACTGTTAACTGAAAGATAATTAAACATCAGCACGCTGGCAGGGTGTGCGCCTGTCTCTCAGAGCAGCCACATGATATTACTCACCCTTTGTTCTCACTTCCCCCACAGTTATGTTCCTCTTAGTACATCTGTGTATTATCCTAGGTTGCAGAGCCACATTTGTACTTCAACTCTGATTGCTGATCTGGCTCTCTGCACAGATAACTGGACATCAGCACTGAATCCTGACGATTTCCAAAATAGAGATCCACATAAGGTGTATTTGAGGTGCTAACCTGGGTGATAAAATATGCTTTAGGTTCAGAGAGAGAGTGCTGTTCCTCTAGCAGGTGATTTGATGCTGAAGCCTGACTCACTGCCTCTCACCACAACCCATAGAGACAGACCACCCTCCAAGCACGATCACCCGTCTTGGATGACTCCCTTCCCTGCACTGGCAGCAAGTGATTCATCTCCTGAGCTCTGAACAGATCAGCTCAGGACTTGAGATGGGAAATGGTGTGTGGGGCCTGGCTGTTTTGGTACAACAACTGTGGTTTTTAAAAACTCACAAATGCAACCCTGCTGCACCTTTCTGCAGAGCCCAGCAAAAGCTGTAAGCCTCCACCCTGAAGACATGTGCAAGGCCAGCTCAGCTCCAGAGAGAAGGGAGAGAGAGAGGGAGAGAGCCAGACTCTGGCCAAGTCCAGACTGGAGCATATTCTGGGTTTTTTCCATTCTCAGCTGAATGGCAACGTATCTGAAAAAGCAGCTTGAACCCAGTCGCTGTTCTGGGATGCAGGGAGCACCACACTCACACACCTCACTTTAGTTACCCTCCCAGTGAAAGCTCTAATATTATGAAATCTAACCACAATTACTCTTTTATAAATAGTGCAGTGTCAAGATCCTGCTGAGTCCCAAGGCTGAAATTTTTGAAAAAGAACATTTACAACTAGTTTGCTCATTTTGGGCACAACCACAGAGCAGGAATAAGAAGATTTGATTTATAGCAACCAAGGAGTTGATACAGTTAGAATAATTCCAGACTGATGAAGAACCTCAGCTACATATTGCTACTGTTTTGTCCACTCTGTCTTCAAAACTGCTAGTTTCCAGAAATGTAGCTCTTGTAGAGACAGCCTGGGAGGTGGAGGGGGGCAGGGTGTCTTGTTGCTATATATATTCTCAGTGTGATTTAACACACATACACAAACTCAGCTTGGATTTCCAACCAAAACCCAACTCACCTTTTCTTCTTGTGGCACTGGACAGGGAAGACTAGGAATTTAACAACAGCTCATTTACTCCATGCTTTCCTTTTTTTAAAAAGAAAAAAAATAAAATTGTGTTTTGTTTCATTTAAGTGATAATACATTTGTTGCATTTATTATTACAAAACCAAAGAATAATAATACAATGGCAGAAATTGGAGCCTGGACACTTGCAGCCTATGCTTGGCTGTGTACAGATATGCTTGTCTTACCTTGGATGAGCTAGCCTACTGCCTTCCAGCTGAGCTACTTCTAAAACAGGTACCTTAAATATTTGTTTCAGAAGTGTTGGGAATTAAGGTCCCTGAGTGCTTTGAGATCCTGAGAAGAAAGAGTGTAAAGTATTTAATAACTAGGAGCCAGAAACAGAAGGGTAAAATAATTACGAGTTGCACAGACATTTGTAAAAGAAGACTAGCAGGAAAAACAAAGCAAAAGCTTGGGCTTAGCAAGCTAAGTACTGCTTGGTGATCTGTACCTCTGAATATCTAAGCCAGCAGTTTCAGTTCCAGGCTGAACACCAGTTTGCCTGCAAACTGCAATGAGGTACAGCTGTTCACTGAGCCAGGAAATCTAAAGGATGATTCTAGCCAGGGATCTTGAGGTTTTGTTAGACACTAAGTGGTGACAGCATCTCTGGATGCTGGAAACATATGGAAACCTGCAGACACGTGACTGCACAGAACAAAAGAAAGATGTGTTTACTTCTGAACTCCCCAAGCCTTCAGACAAAAGGCTGCACAAATGTTGCAGCAAGATATCCTGGACCAAATGCATTCAATTCATTGCAACAGGCAGTAACATTTTAAGTTACTTTCACAGAATGTACCTAATTATGTCATCACAAACTATAAAGGCTGTAAGAACACATGCTCGAGCCAATATCTTGACATCATGCACACATGCTTAATGTCTTACTAAATCTTACAAGTGCGAGAATAACATCTTTGTTTAACAACAAAAAAGCAATGCTGGGTTTACTTGTCTTAATCACCTTATGTAAAAGATTATTTTTTATAGAACTCCCTCCTCACATGAATGAGTGTGTTTATTGCAATGTCATTGAAACAGTGCTACCTTCCACTTGATGTTTATTTTTCCTTTTTCTACTAGAAGATTCTCAATGTGATTCACAGACACTAGACCAGGTATAACCTCTCGTTTTGTTTTTCTAATTAATCATGTAAAATTAGGGCCATGATTAACTGAAATGGTGCAATATCTCCAGAATAGCTACAGTTAGTAACAACTAGCAAATATCAGCTGCTTCTGTGAAGAGTTAGGCAGGCAAACCCCTTAGCAGTTAACAATCTGAATATTAGGAAACGTTTGTGGAAATCCAGTTTGGGACTTCAAATTGTACATATCTGCACCGAAATCCTGATTCCAAGCACTACTTTAATCCAGTCAAAGTAACCAACACAGCTCAAATTTTGTACCCTGTGTAGTCATAACAAGCTGCTTGAAAACAATCTACAGAACAAGATAATTTCAAATTATGACTAAATTAATGAAGACCGCACACTATTCAGAGACAATTTAAACACAGAGAAATGAGGCTAAAAGCAAATATAGTATATGTAAAAAATACTTCTGAAGATAACAGTGATGTTAAATATTAACAGAATACTTGAAAAAATATCAGCATGAGAAAATAGTTAATATAAATACAGTGTTTCAATATGCATATTTACCTCCTACACCAGTATCTCCATGTCTTACCAGCTCTCCAGCTCTTAGCTGGAAGCCGTTTCCGTGCTTTTTGTATAGCGGGCTTGTAGACAAACTCCAAATAATCAGTCTTGGGTTAAATGCTAATGTCTGCTGAGTATATGCTTCAAGAACAGAGAAAACTTATCAGGACAAATAATTTAGGGCAGGCCCTTAATATTTAAACCCTGCAAATCCATAAAAAAAAAAAAAAACATATTTATCAGCATCATGATTAATGGATGAGTGGTTTTCACTTGCCAGTGTAAGAGGTTGGGTCTAAACTCAATAGACAGATGAAGAGATTATACACCACATTTTCTACAGTCTTCTCCATCATATCAGATAAGTTGCTGACCTCACAGAATCTGCTACAAGCAGGGTAAGCGTAATCATCTGAAAGCTCACTCTCTATTTTATAAATAGGAGGTATCAGAGGAAAATCCCCCACTTAGATATGTCCTCAGGAACTAGAAGTCATGAATAAGGCAGTGAGGTGAAGAAATGCATGATACCTTGAGAGCAGTGTTTCAGGGCCACATCTGGAAAATAATCAGAAGTTAAGAAGAATGTTCAAAAGGAATATTTATGGCACGCATGAGCTAAAGTCAAGAACAAAAGGTATTCCTTAGTGTATAGAGCCCTCCAAAAAGGGACAAATTTTCAGCCTCAAACCCTTCTCTAGGTCTGCCAAGCTATCATGTAAAACATGCTAGAAAGTGGCATGCCTCCATTGCAGACTTGTGTAACGCAGATAAAGCAAAAAAGCCTTGGCAGACCAGTGAGGCACAGACACGCACAGTGAGACATGCCCCAAGGGCAGCAGCAAAACCAAGATTGTTTCTTCTTGAATCTCCAGCTGTCCAGCCTCCAGGCACTCACCTCTACAACCTTTAGGTACTCCAACAAATGGAAGGTGACAGCTATACTCTTCCTGTTCATTCCCTTTCTTTAACACTGGGAGCACAAGACAAGAGAATCGGGCCAAAGCAGCAGTAACTGTGGTTGAAGAATGCAATTCTATTGGATCTCATGAGGGCAAGGTTACTATCTGTGTAGTTATATATTTTCCAAGCTTCATCTCTGCTTCCTTACATGCTAAATTTGCCTCCATTCTACACTGCCTGATATACATTAAACCCACATAACAGGCAGGGGTTTATCCTTTTTCTCTGCACCTACTTGACATGGAGTACTCCCTCAGCCCAGCCAATAAGCTTGAAAGAGAAGTCCCCACAGGAATTAGGTTGTCAGATTTCTTAACCACTTCAAGTGATCAGTTCCAAGGACTTTCTGATTAAACACATCCTTCCTCCTATTCCTTTTTCACTCTCTGGAGTAGACATCATGGTAACACAGATATTCGGGAAAGCACATTATGCCTCCAGCAGGCTCTCAAGAAAGCTTGACCACAGCAAGTTTCCAGGCTTCCCTGGTCATGCTTAGATGGATCTGCATACTAATGTAAGAAGAATCAATCAGGAATTGCTATTCGTCACCATAAATTTCATAGGACAATTCATAAAAAGAAGGGTTTCGGAAGCCTTTAATTTTGGATTTGAAAGCTTGGACAAAAAAAAAAAAAATATATATATCTATTCTGAACTGGCAGAACATACCAGAAGATTTAATATATCACAAGATAAAAAAAACACACGGGCATTGTTTTAAGTTGCATACAATTAAATGTTTGCCTGCTTATAATCGCTACTTTTAATCCTTCAAAGACTTAATTCAGTTTTGATATGTCTGTCTTAGTCCCCATCTAATTTAAACAAGATACTCTGAATTGGGGTACACCATAACAACCAAGATTCTAGGTCTCAGAGTTCTAATTCTATCACCAGCAGTATCCTGCAGTAGTGCATGAGGGATCCTCCTTCTGCCTCACTTAGCAATAATCATGGTTAAAGATGTCATAACTGTGCATATATTTTTTAAGAGCACAGCAGAGAACAGGGAGCACTTGATACCAGTTCATGCACCATGAAATACCATACATACCAGTACCACTATCTGAACTACAGGATGTGGTACCTAGAGAACTCTGATATTGTACACAACACTCAAGAAAATTGGTTAGCAATTTAGTCTCATAAACTACAAGAGAATATATCTGCAAAAGTATTCAACCAAGCAGAAAAGTCTATTACTTACTTAATACTTCATTAAACAATTTAATAAATGGTTGTAAAAGCAGAAAATTAGCCAATGGACTTAGTATCATGTTCTATAATAAAACAGTTACTGGCCTTTTGGTTTAGGGTAAGTTCACACTGGACAGGAAAGACCAGGACAGAGATTCTTGAAACTTAAAGTGACAGTTAGCTCACACTGGACCACACCTGCACTAGACAGGCCAGTTCGTGCAGGAAAAAGGTCTAGGGAGCTGACTCTCACCTGTCTGCATCACCTCACTGGAGGGGTTCTTTTAGGCATCACTTCAGTGTGACCTGGATCCAACAAATCAAGCCTGTGGCAGAGCACTTGCAAACACCTCTGGACAAGAGGAAGAAAGAGGTTTTCAGAAAGCTATAGCCTGTAATATCTGAAATGGATGTGAAATTGGGAATGGCAGTGGACATTAGCAACAGAGACAAAAGATGACTGATGCATTAGAGTCCAACTGTCTCAATTAGGAAACTATTTGTGCCCTTTTATTGGCTAACATCACTCCACCAACTACATGGACAATTAGAAAATGTGCTTTAAATGTGCTCTAGCTAGAATGCTCCTAGCCATGTTCGCATATGAACTAAAATCAACACCTGATTTTCTACCACAGAAGTAGTTCAACTGGAGAGAAGAAAGTGCCTACCTGGGAGGTATCTTTCCGCTGCTACTCCAAGCATCATTCTGCAACCGGGATACTCCCCTTACTTACAGCAATGCAGTTAACTAGGAGCCCTGGGCCCATTAATGAATCTGCACAAAGGAAAAATGTTGCCATTATTTTCTTTTTTTACTAAAATGAGCATCTCCTAGAAAAAAGGCTGAAACTGAAGAAAAATAGATTTTCATGTGAGCAGCACAACAAAGTCAGTAACTATCCCAGAGAATGCATTTAGTGTCCTGTCCCACAGGGTTTAAAATTCCTGACCTGTAAAAGGAGGGAAGTCTACATTCACTTCTCGTGCAGAAGGAGCAGATAAAGATGACAGGAATAAGTAGGTATGGTTAGAAAGAGCCACTTTAAAGGAAATATACTCAGATCTCCGCAGATGTCCCTTTTGGCACTGAAGATATACTATAATGTATAGTAGAACACAATGTAACAAAATAAATAAAAATCTTACCAAAGTTCCCTAAGACTTTGCTGTGAGCAGGGATAGCTAGAGGAATTACAATAAACAGAAGATTTTGTTTTACAGGTTTTTGACTGACTGTTAGTTAACTGTCATGGACACCTAACCACACATCTCAGGGGACAAAAGACAAAGAAAGGAGCACAATGTATGCAGCAGCAGTGCGAGTCATCTCCCTGCTCTTGCAGGCAGGTAGAATTCTTGCACATATATTAAACATTGCAATATTCTTGCTTTCTTATTCACAAGAACAGAAAGGAAGGGAAAATATGCCCGAACCCATTTTTCTGCTTTATTCAGAAAAAACCTTGACTGAAGTCAGAGTTTTAGCAGGAATCACAGCATTTTACTTGCTTAGCACTTTCCAGAGTACTTTCTAACTCAAAGCATCCTTCACCAAATGAAGGATGAAGAAATGCAGCAACTTATACCAAGCGTAATATAGTTGCAGCTTGCACTGATAGTGCCTCTATAATTCATGCTGCTTAAATCATTGGTTATATAGGATCTGACAAGTCAATGAACCTTACTCAGATTTCAGGCTCTCATTAATTCTGCCTTTTATAAGTGTTTTTCCTCCTAGTTTGAGGACATTTGGCCCAAGTTCACAGTTCAGGAGCTAGTGGAACCACCTCTCAAAGAACCAGATGTTTGCTTTAACTGATTAAAAGCACAAAACCTGTCTGGCAATCCTATAAAGTGCACATTCTTGTGATACTTCAGTACTTCCACAATGCACCCTAGCTCAAAAGAAGTCATCAGAAACAAACAAAACATGAAGAAATAGAACTGGGAGCCCATCTGTACATATGAAATTATGAAGAACATTGATTGTTTCTTTTAAGGGCAGCAGGCCATAGCAGGCACAGCCCTACTACCAGCTCTACTTCTAGACTATACAGAGGACTCCAGCATTTCCTTTCCTTAGGTGTGTTCAGTTTTCCACCTGTAAACTACAAAAGGAATTACAGAAAATTTTCAGTTGCACCAAAGATGTAAGAACTGGGCACCACTGACAAAAAGCCCATTTGCTTTAAAATCTGTGCATTCCCTTGTTAAGCTCTTTAGGTCACAGTTACTGACCTTTATTTTATGTGCTGCAATGCAATTGCAAGCAAAGCAACAGTTCTGTATGACACTCTTACTAACAGGGCTGAACAGAAAACTGCCTGAGGTAACAACACTAGGTGTGTTATTCAGGCATGGGGAATGAGTGACTTTCCAGGGTTTCCCTCAATAATAAGCCTCTGGAGCGCTCATGCACCTGGCTTTGCCAGGGAGGTGTGGTACTATGGGTGTTTTTCATGCCTGAAAGCCAAGTCATAACTTCAGCCCACAGAAACAAACCTCATGAAAGGTGAGATTTTTCTTTTCCTTGCCACCCTTTGACATGTTTCTGTGAAGATGCCCAATTACTGGAACAACAAGTACAGCCAGGGAGCATCTGCTGTTGCTGTCCAACTAACAAAGGTCTCATGCCAACATACACTTTACTCACATGCATGTCTCCTTAGTAATGCTGGATAATGATTTGCAAATAAATAAATGTACCAAAATCACTTCTTGGTCTTCATGGTGAGTAAGAGTAGAGGAAGACATTGTAGACACATAAACACTGACACACAGAGTCTTACCTGTGACCCACCTATTCTAACATCCTGCCTCTGGCCTGAGCCATGTACCAAGTGTCTTAGGAAAAAGAAAGAAAACCTGTTAGAGGTAATATTTGGAATACACCACCCCTTAGAGGGTTGTTGGGTTGTGTTTGTTTTTTTTTTTTGTCATGATCCCTGAAAGTTAAACCCTAAAGCTTGAGGGTTTTATATCCACCTGAAATGTTTGTTAGCATTAACAACTATAATTCTAGATATCCTGGTTATTTATACAAAAGCATTCAATCCCTCATTTAATCCTGCTAAATCCTCTGGCCTCAGCAATGCCTTATGGCAACCATATTCACAGTCAAATCACATCCATAGTCAGGGACTTCAAGAGCTTGCAGGCTTGCTGCCATGGAGCTGGTAACACAGCCACTCTGTGGGCCAGAGGAGACTGAGCGCTAGCTAGGACTCTTTGCCTACAGGGCACAATGAAGTATCAGAAGCAATGCAGTTTCACAAAGTCCTGCTGGGAAGCAAGGTGCAAAAAACAAGGCAGAGATTGGCTTCTAGCCCCAAAATTAACTCAGAGCTGATTTTGCTGCCTGCCCTGTACATCAGTACATTTCTGTTCCTATTCTTGGCACTTCAGTAGAACCCAAAGCTGTATGACATCTCACAACTGGCACAGATGATCCAGGACTTTTGGGTTCCCAATCCTCTTTAGTTTGCAGCACTGGCAAGCAGCCCGTATTTGAGAAATGGAGCTTCTGCTGAACCAGGAGACTTACAGCCTGAGATCTGAGGCTTTATTTCAAAGTGAAATCAGGCCAAGAGCAAAGTACTTAATTGTCAAGTTACCATGGAAAATGTCCTTTTTTTTAAATCTTTTTTTTTTTTTTCTTCTCTTTTTTAAATGGAGCAGGGGTTTTAACATCTTTCCACAATCAAAAGTTTTGCACCTGTGCCAAACATACATTTGGAAATTATACAGTCATTTCTGCAGTCAGTACAGGACAGTGAAAGGTGCACACAGCTTACCCCAAGAAATGCAGCTACTGACAGATCTTTGTACATGGATTTTGGGAGGCTTTCTATCAAAATAAAGGTCAAAATTGGAAACCAGGGACAACAGATGCTATGTGACGTAACACACACAAAGGAAAAGGTTTATCCTCATTGTGAGTTGTTGTTACTACTGTTTCAGAGGCAATTAAAAGCGGCAAGTTGACTTTGATGTGCTAGTTTAAAACTTGCTGCAGAGTCTGATGCACTGTACAGAGACATCTCTGCTGAAGAAAGTCAGAATTGTTTTGCATTTGAATCACCCCTCTCTCCAGACATGCTACTACGGAACTCTTCAACCACATGCCAGTCCCATTTATAAAAAGATTCACTACCTGGACAGCTTGTGAAGGGGTCTATATTCTGTCAGCATGCCACCTGCACTAGTGTTATAAAAAAAATAAACCAAGCATAGATCAACATTATTGATGACACCCTAGGGACCATCAAGCCATGGCAAGCTTCCATAGTCTCTACTCTGAATCTGCAGAAGCTGACTATTAAAAATAGACCATGAACAAATTTGGCCTGTAGACTACTCTCCCAATGTAGTTTTTACAAAAATAAATTTACAAGAATCATACCTGCCTTTATCAGGAAGGATGAAAAATGCTGTATAAATGGAAGAGAGAAACAAAAGTAACACTTTTGGCAAATAATTTGTGGCATGACACATTTAGAAAGTTGCCAGTGTAATATCTGAGCTGAATCTGCTAGACTGAATTGAGACACCACAGGCTATGTGAGTTTGAGTATTTCTAATGGCTTTGGTGCTCTTTATGGTCTCAGAGAAAGCTGAAATTTGACAAACCTGAATTAAAAGAAAGAGTAATGTTTAAAAAAATAAATAAAGATCACTCAAGATTATTTTTGAATGTTTTGTGACATTTAGGCTTATTTCAAGATACCATAATAGAACAGGGCAAGAAAACTCCCGAGCTTTGAATACTTTGATTTGGCAGTGCTAGACAATTCCACTGGCTTTCAGTCCATTATGGGATTTAGATCGAAACCTACTTCCTTGTTTTAAAAACCCTTCACAGGCTTACTTTTGCCAGCCTGTGAACTGCTGCCCCTGTATTCAAACTGGCTTTCCATCTTTTCACATTCTTGCCTCTAGCAGCGGAAAAACTCTCTCCCTCAACTCCCTACACCTGCTTTGTGATTCTTTGTGCTACCCATACAAACAGAACCTCTATAACAGCAACAAAAAAGCAAACTCCTATTCCTACAAAATCCCTTCTCCCCACCTTATTTTCTCCTTGATTTCTCTCTATTTCTGCTACTGCTTACTGCCTTGGTAGCTCTGCTGATGTCATGACTGTAAAAGACAGGAAAGAATGCTCCACTTCCACACCATTTTATTTCTGACCTTTCAACAGCCCATTCCCTGATGCCTTTCACCTTTTTGAGGTGTGCCTTTCTGGTCTTTCACTGTAAAATCATCTCCAATTTGTGCCAAGAGTCAGGTGTTTTGTCCTTCAGACCACACTCCTCAGAATAATATCTTCAGCAATGAGGGAAGAAACCTTTGATTTGATCACCTTATGGCTCTTATATGACCTTTCACACATGGACCAATTCAGTGTAAGTATAATAAAATAGAAATATTCAATAGATATAACTATTTGGGTTATTTTGCTGCACAGAAGCACATATTCAGTAAATATGAATTAACACAAGCCTGAACAAGATCCTCCACGTCTAACTCCTCAAGTAGAAAGCAACATGTACGCTGCTGAATAAAGCTCTGTCCTCAGTTCTGTCTATTCAAACTTCTTTTCTTCATCCCAAAGTCATGACAATTACACTGTACAGAGAAAGAAGAAATTAGACTTTAGAAAACAGGGGCCCTGCCAACAAACAAAGACCACCAGTAAAGTAGCAGTCAGTACAGAGCAAGAAAGGGTAGGTGGCATTTTGCTCTGTGGTGAAAGTGTAGCTAAAAGGGGAAACTTAAATAGCACTTGGTAAACGGGCACCGGACACAGGGGTGCATTCAGGTCCACAGGCACTTGCTCCTACTATCCATAGTTAAGTCACAACAAACTTCAGCGAGCCTCAAGGTAGCATCTCAGTACTGCCTCAACCTAGGATACAATAATTATTGAGGGTGCTTAGAGGCCATTAGGTCCTGCACCGTTTCAGGTATAATGTTGTCATACACGATCATGTTGTTTCAGGAGTCTAGGAACAGCAAAGAGACCACTCATTGCAAAGTGAAGCTTCATGAACAAGCACAATATGAGGCTGGGGAAGCAGCCTTCTTTCAATTTCTTATCTTTCCTTACTTGCTTTATTTTATTCTTTCTCCACCATCTGCTTAGAGGTCATCCTACAAATTAAACCCAACTGGTACTTCAGTAGTTATATGGAATGCCTATGCTTATGCCTATGCTTCCAGAGAGGCCATTGCAATGTAAATTCCATACGCTCTGCTCCTATCAGTCAGTGCACATGTGTGTTTGTGTTGGGTAAAGGAAGGGCAAAGGAAAGCAGTGAATTCTGGCCACCACACCACCACAACCTGCCCCATTCAAAATCTGATACAAAACCCAGGCTAAGATTTCAATTACTGAGAAGAAACCGATTTCTTCCTCCTATTTGTCATGTCCATCAACCCAAAAGCACCTTGCTTCTGCAATAGGATGCTTGGCTTGCTCAGTTGTTCCTGTGCTGAGCAGGGACTTAAGAGGATGCTTAGAGGACCCAGTGCCTGCTGGGAAGCAGGTCCTACTTTCCTAGCCTGCAGAGATGCTCAGAGTCTCTGACTGAATTGGGTGTAAAGGTCAATGAAAACAGCCCCAAGCAACTTGCAAACTTCCTTAAAGACTGAAGATGAGGTATTAAGGAGAAAGAAAAAAAAAAAAATCCCATTTATCTATTGCATCTCTCCAAGAAAAAGCAAATCAGGAATTATTTATTTTATTTGCCATTCGTAGCAAAATAAAAAGCTAATACCAATACAAATGACCCAGATACTCTCCCTTAAACCACCAACAAATCTTTAGCTGAGCCCAGAGTTAATAGCGTAAGAATATAAAGTATAATATATTGTAACAGCAGTGATAGGAAGAAAAAGATTTAAAGAGCATGAAACTATTACAACTAGTTTTGAGAGAGCTCAGTGTGAAATCAACCAGAAAATGATCATTCCACAACTATAAATACAGAGTACTAAAACCAAAACAAAGTCTCTAGCTTTGTGAAAAAAATCCATAAATAAAAAAACACACCCCTAAACCATTTTAGGGGAAAGTATTTAATGCAGCTATAAAATAGAGAATTTGTTTTCTTTATATTAAGCGTAGCTTTGATTGAGTTTGTAGAATTAAACACTAATGTTATTGTAAGTAAAACACAAGGAACTGGAATTTGTGTTTGGCGTATAATCAAGAAATAAGTGAGTCACAAAGCCGAAGGATGTGATATGCCTTTATATGGCTTAGTTAGGGTTACTTTTGATGCATTATAAAAGTATTCCTTATGCAAAGAAACTAAAAATCTTTTCTTTTCAAATATGCCCAGAGAGATCACACTCTAATACTTTGTGTATATATATACATATACACTCTCCTTGTAAGTACAAGCAGATCAACATGTATAACACATTTGGGATTTGGCTGGACATGTTCAATAGGTATGGCTGATTGACAGCATGTTCTCAACTACTTTGCAAAAGACTGAAGGAACATATAATTTATTTTTATTTTTTTACAGCATTTTAGATGACCAACTACAATCAATCATGCCTATAAAATAAACTGGCAATGAGAAAGCACAGTCTTGCCAGCTCTAACAATTTCGATCATAAGTGTCACAATATTTGATGCTTTGGTTAAAGTTCCAGCTCCCAAAAGTTAGCAGTTATATGAGACCCAAGCCTTCTCTTTAAAACTAACAATGATGTATAAGAAAACAAACCAAACACTTAAAATCATGACCCAACTGCCACCTTGAAACTCAAAAACCAGAATAGCCTTTAAAACAACACGAAGGCCCCTTATCACTTAATAATTTGCTTTGTTTTTTTTCTGCATCTCACAAAACATTAAACATTTTGGAGAATTAACTAAAGACTTTTTAAATTCTGAGACTGGTGGCACCAGAACCCATCAAGGCCAACAGAATTCAAGGTTCTTGTAAGCAGAGCCACCAATTTACTTGAGTATCACTGTAATATACTAATACAGCGCCAGCATCCAAATTCCAGTTACCAGAGTTTCTGGGATAGCACTAGATTAAGCCTTAAATATATAGTTGCCCTAGACACCATAATTTCATGCTAACAGCTCTGCAATTTTCTCCACTATAGTGGCAAACTGAGACATTACAGTTACTCTGAACTGTATAATCTGAATCTACTCAAAACCCTCTACCTAGACTTCCCTGCTATATGTCTCATCTGAAATCAATAAAGCAGATGGGACTCATAAGGAATCTATGTGACAGAAAACCAGTTCTACAAAAAAAAAAAAAGGCAGAGTAAAGCATATTTACAGGTGTCCAGTTGGCTAACCAGAGTAGTGGCAAGCAGGGAAAATTTTATCTAAATGATAAAAAAGCCAGCCAGCACATCAAAGCTACTGCAATGCACCCACATTGCTGCTAAACAGCTAAATATCTCATCCTAGAGTCACTCTGAGTTGGGTGCTTGATAACTCAAACCTAAAATGACTGCCATTAAACTAAGGACAGCATTCACTATCAGCTGCGTTAACATGACAGTGAAGACAGTAAAGAGGGAAAAGCCAAGAATCATCAAGTAACAGAGATGAAAGAAGAGCTGTAACAGTAAACAAGCATCTTTGGTTTGTGTGGAGGACTTGTACTCCATCTTGCTAAGGGAACCTTGTTTTAACTAGATACAAATAATGGACAAGCTGTGATGGCTCAGAAGAGCCACGGCAAGTTCAGCTCTGGCTCTTATACATCAAGGAAGTATGCTGAGAAGATGATGGTAAGATGAATACAGATACTACTCATGACCTTCTGCAGATAAACAAGAGCTATTAGGGAAAAAAAAGGAAAAAAGAACAAAAGAAGATAACTAAATTCCCTCTGGCTGAGAGGTCTGGCACATATGATCTAAATTCAATTTCAACAGCCACTAGTTTAGTGTCACAGAACGGCTAAGGTGGGTCATCTTGTCCAAAGCCCCTCTGCTCAAGCAGGGTCACCTACAGCCTGTTTCACAGGACCATGTCCAGACAGCTTCTGAATACCTCCAGGATGAAGACTCCACAACTCTTCTGGGTAACCTGCTCCAGTGCTCAGTCATCTCACAGGAAAAAAGTGTTTCCTTATGTTCAGAAGGAACCTTCTGTGTTTCAGTTCGCTCCACTGCCTCTCCTTCTGTCAACTGGGCATCACTGAAGGGAGCCTGGCTCCATCCTCTTTGCACCCTCCCTTCAGGTATATATATATACACATTGACAAGATCTCTCTTGAGCCTCCTCTTTTTCAGTCTAACAGATCTCTCAACAATCTTTCTTCCAAGACAAGCAAGGCTAGGGGTAGGCCCACAAACATTTCTGCCATTTATGCACATATACCTATTTGGAAGTACAGTAAGACCAATTAATGTAACATTTCATCCAACAAACATGATCCTGACTCAGCTTGGTGACTTTGCTGGCTTATTTGCAGAACTCTACCATTCAGACTGCCAATGGCTATTTGTACAGATGATACTGGCTGTTATGTTTAAACACATCTAAAAGGAACAAATTCATTTTGCTGGATTGCTTATGTGCACATGTGAATATTGCCATTTCAACACTAGTTCTGCTTGCTAAAATTAGCAGAATTAGTTTAAATTTAACAAGGTTTTCTTTCAGTTTAACCCTACAGCACCCTGAGGAAAAATTGAACTATAACAAAAGTGGCCATCCCAAAACTAAACATCCACTACCAATACCCCAGATTTACAGCTTATTAGAATTTAACAAGTACTATCAAATTACGGAGGTGCGGCTTTTCTTCCACCCCTTAGACTATACATTAGATGAATCTTTGATTCCATAAATGCAATCAAGTAACTACCTGAATTACAAAAGCACCTAATGTTAACAGATGTGGTTTCGTGTGTCCCACTGGGAAAATGGTGTTGCTTCAGGCAAAGACAAACAGCATGAAAGATGTCCAGAGAAGTCTAACAATGAATTCCTGTAGCAATCTACAGACAAGCTCTGCCCACTTTTCAAGCTGAGCAGAAATCTGGGCTCAGTGAATTGTGCAGAACTGACTCAGTCATTTACACCTCTGATTTTGTCACCATTGATGGAGCTCTGTTCTCTGAGACTGTTTGAGTATGACCTATTGCACATAGGACTTTAACAGTTGGCCTCATCGCATTTAAAAATATTTATGATGTAGAAAGCATTAGTGTTTGTCCGGAATCACCAGAGTTTCCACAGAAATACCTGGTGGAATAGTAACCCAGATTCTGTGTGAAAAGGCAGCTCCTGCCTTGGAGGTGAAGGATTATCTTATATCGGTGCAGTTAATTCCATTCAGGGCTGGAACATCATCTTAGCCACAAGTGCAGAAACACAGGACAGACAATCATTTCAACACTTCTGGCTAGGGGATCTTGCCCTCAACACACATACTGATGCTTGTACATGGTCTCCTGGCTGTCTATACTCCTGTCCATCTGTTGGGATGGCATTACGCCAACTAACAAGGTAGCACGCCAGCTTCACTTGCACAAATGTGCCAAATAAAGATAGGCTGTTTTGAATGTACTGCTTTCAGAAGACTGCAAGAGCCAGAAATTGTCCCCACTAAAGAAAAAAGCAAGAAACTTCTGCACATCCCCAGCTCTCCTACAGTTATTTTGGTTTTGATCTCGCCTTCATTTTCAATATTCAAGCACCTTCCCAAATATGGAAATCTGAACAAAGCTGTTGAATATCAGAGATTTCCAGGCAAAGCAGGTGGTATTTTAACAGACTCACTAGTAAGACCATTACATGCCTGCAGGAGGTCCTATCTTTCTATACATACATCCTGCTAATATCCTTAGGAGAGAGCTTTCCCATCTAAATCTGCATATTTCTCCACTGTTTTCCTTCTAATTGGCTCTACTCCTTCATATTTTAAGAGCAGCTCTTCTCATAGAACAAAACCATAGTTTTTCAAAATACCTATCAGCATCTTAAATATAACCACAGTTCTTGCTGCTGGAGCAAGTATATATGAAACCCTTCACATGCAGTACTACCCAGTTAACTTCAATTTTACTGTGAGCTTGAAAATTACAGAACCTGCTCAAGAATCTACGATATTGTTGTATTGATAAAGGCAGGAACTTCTCTATAAACACTAATTTAGAAATCTGGAGAAACACAGACTCCCTCTTATCAGAAGCTTCCCTGTCCTCACAAACTACAGAGCCTTGGTCCTAAGACCAAGTAGCCTGGAGAGCCATGATGTGTAGGGTTTCAGAAGCCATCCAGCTTGCTAGCTCTAACAGTGGTGATTTATGTATTAAACATTATTGAGAAGAAGCAGGAAAACGGAAAAGACAGTAAAGCCCTAAGCAAAGCAAACAGAAGCAAAATGGACTGACTCCCCCTAGGCTAGTATTAAATCGTAATCATAAGACTCAGCTCCACAATCCCCAGCAGCCTGGTCAATGGTACTGCAGAGGAATAGGCACAGAGTAAGGTGTTTTATCTCTCAAAATGGTTGACTGACAACCTGAGGGTCCTACCTGTCTATATTTGAATCTAGTTCCCAGAAACACTACATCAACAGGGTACAGTCATCCATCATTTTCTAAAGTTATCACAGTAGCAGGATGTTTTCTTCTCAGGTAGCTTCAGTCCAGTTACTTATCTGCTCTATCATTCAGATCCCACTGCTTTTGTTACTGGCAAATTGCTGGACTAGGCTCAGGTAGAGACAAAGTTATATGCTTCATGACTCAAAAAACAAAGAACAAACAATTGCTCCACCCTACCGTTTCCCATCTCCCACAGAGATTCTGCCCTATAAACAGAAATAAAAGACCCTAGCTCAGTCTACATGATCTGGCTTTTCGCTTTTGGTACAGTTTGTCAGTAACATCACTAAAGAGGGATCATACTCAGAAGCATCATTTTTGACAACACAAGAGTATGTGCTGGTGAGGGAAAATATGGGGTGTGGAGACAGAGATCTGTGAAAGTTTTGTGATAGTAAACACAGCCAGCATGAAAGTAACCATCTGCTGGGAGGTGATTCTGACACATGCAACACTGAGCAAGCACGAGTGAAGAGCAGTAAACCCCACCCATGCACCAGACGCCATCAAATCTGACCCCCTTGAAATTTCTATTGAATTACTGTTACCTTTTAATAATCTTTCACTGCTCTCTGAAAAGATAACAGGTGTCATTAAAACAGCTGTCACCGTGCCAATCTTCCCTGAGACACCTATTTATTTGGATCTTTCAAGAGAAACATAAATGAAATCAGTCATTCCATATTAGAGGGTTCCCAGGGACAGTTAGTTGATTGGCATCTTGCACTAGTGGGCAAGTCACCACAAGACACTTGTAGAAGACAGCATTTTCCCTGAAGTCTTGATGCTTTAACATCTGACAGGAATATGTATATATGTATAGATTGACTTTTTTTTTTGATGAACGATACTCTGTGAAATATCAGAGAGAAAAATGTCAGACATACATTGCATAGCAATCGAGGGCTAATGAAGATCCAGGTATTAAATCAATTAAGAAGTATCAAAAGCTACCTAATCATCAAGGAACAAAATTGGCACCACAATATGTAGTGAGTATGGGAAAGCCTAATTTACTAAACATACCCTGCAGTCACATAATTGCATGTAATTTTACCAGCATAATTAACTAATTTAATTACCACTTCTCAAGTGCATCAATTATTGACATTACAGAGTTTTCAGACAGCAGAATTACTGTGTGGTACATTCAGAGAATGCAAAATGCTTTGTACGCCTATTTTCCAGTCACAGTCAACAACTGAGAGGGAACACAACCAGCAAAAGGGGAAAAAACTGCAAGTGCATCACACAGAGCACAGTTTAACGGTCAGGTTTAAGAGAGGAACCACACAAACCCACGTTTATGTAAGGCTGAAAGGTCAACAGTAAACAACTGAAGAGACCAAGGAGACTCTAAAGCTAAGCATGATGCTAAAACAGACAACATATTTCTGAACCATGAGGTCTATCTTAAATGAAAACTATCCAGGATGTGACAAGCTCTTTGAGATCTACCCGCCACCCTTACCTCTTACCCAAGGGGTTGATCTCACAGTCAGATCTGCAGGGCTGTACAGATCCCTGCACCAAGCTCCAGTGGACTCACTAAAAGTCATAAAGGTGTTAGGTCTGTCTGCACAGGTCTCAAAGCAGAACCAGAGCCCAAGGAGTCTCAGGCTAGTATGTGACAAGAAGTAAGTATGTGCTTGAATGAGCCCCGGATGCACTGGTACCCTCTAAGAAGGGAAGAAAAAGTACAAAGATGAAGTATGGATGCATTCTTATTAATTAAAATGTAGCTTTGCCATGTGGGATCATTACTCAGACTTGAAGAACTATTGATCCCCTGCTTAATGTTTAGACACTGTATGTAAATCTTTGCATAAACCCATTTTGTTTCAGCAATGAGCTTTTCAAAGTCAAGAGAGATGTCAGCATCTGCTCCCTATGGAGTCTTAAGAGTCAGTGTCAGTAAAAAATAGGCAGCGTCAGTAAAAATTATGCCCTGTGTCAGTAAATTTGTTAACAGGGTGGTTGGAAACCCTGGGAGCTGTGGTGTCATTTTCTTTTCCCATTGCCCTCTTGTACTTGACCTTTGCACAGCTGTTTCACAGTATCTGGAGATGGCTGAACTGTGAAATAGTGATTACAGGAAAGGGGGCATTTTAATGAGACAATACAACCTAGAACAAGAAGAGGGCATTCTTTCATGTGCCAACTGAGATCTTTAAAGTCTTTTTTGTCTTTCAAATTCAATTAAGAACAATCACCACAACCCTCCTTTTAAATCTAATGCCTATGTTCAGTTACCCTTTTTAAGGTCAGGAAAGCTTCCTGGATTCATTGTGGTGATTATCCCAAGCAAGCAGAGGCACTTTGTTAAAATAAAAAAGAAACAAAAGTCCAAATAAATCATCAGTACCCAGAAGAAACTTGAAGTCATACAAAATTAAGTAAGTGCAGCCTGGGTCCAATCAATCACATACCCATCAAGTCTCTGAGCACAGTAGCACATGTAGGAAAGGCTCCTTCTTTGGAGACAGATGAATGATACACTTGAGAAAAAATTCTACCAAAGCAAAGCTACTGCTACCCTGTTCTTTTAAGGAGCAGGCTTCATCCTCCAGTGAGCAGCATTGCAGGGATGGGTCTATGAACCTGTTGCAGTCTGACACTGTGAGGGCCTTACGCGGTTCATGCTCAGGCAAATTTAAGCACATGGTTAAATTTAAGCAATGGCTTAAGCTGAGCAGCTGGGTTTAAGTCATGCAGACAAACATCTTTGACTGGAAATGAAACAGACTGGTTTGGTGCATGTGGCAGTAACGACGCTTCCTCAAAAAGCACAAAAGACTCCTTGAACCTCCTCCAAGGGTTCTATGCAACAGCAAGACACAACCTAGCTCCATCTGGAGCCCTGACTTGTAACCATGATGTGAAAAATCGAGACAGGGAGAAAAGCACATTGTGATCACAGGCAGTGGAAGGAAGAGAAAGGAAGAGAAAGGAGGAGGAAGGGGACCACAACATTTTCATGCTAACAGATAAAATGACTTCTTGTAAGTAAGCCTGATGAATGATGCTCTTCATGCTGCTCTTTCTGCAGGCTGCTCTTTGTATACCTGCCACGTGGCTGCTATCAGTAAAAGCAATTTCAGTATTGACATTGATGTGTGAGGGGCCTGCACTTGTGAGACACCAGGCCTAAAACATTATTCATTGCAGTTGTAAGTGGGTGGTGGAACTTAACCAGTCAGCTGAGTAAGTGCATATAAATGAGCATAAACAGATAGCAAAAAAGAGTGGATGAGTCAGTAGCAGCAGCAAAGAAAGAAGAGAAAATACAGAAATCCTCCTCATATACTATCAGCCCTAGCAGGGATTTTCACACCATTCCAGCCTTCAAATGTCCTCTTAAGTGACTGCAAAAGCTATAAGAGGGTTATGATTTTTTCACACACCAACAAGAGTTACCAATGTATGGTGTATGCATGATACTAGCTGTCCACACTTAGAGGTCTGAAATACAAATTATTAAGAATTTGTGCAATGCACAACTTGGCAATTTGTATTTCAAATTGAAAATGTTTCTATGATTCTATGAGAAGTTGTGCCTTGAACAAACTATTAAAAGTCATCATCCTATACACATACCATATCCCTGCACGTGATTCGGCCCGACATACTATGTGTATAGTCACTGATCTACGACTCTGTCATGATGGAGAAGTTTGGGGTTGACCACAAATGAGGCTGTAGCATGTTTCCCTTGCAGCTTGCAAGCAGAGCTGCCTAGTTTGCTATTTCACAGAGACCAAGGAGTGAAAGTGGAATCAGACATTCATGCTCATCAGTATTGTAGCATCCCTCTGCTTGAACTAGAGACCAGGCAGATGAATTAGAAAGAATAAGATGCTTCCTAAGTTACCTTCTCCTTTGTCCTTTCCAAAATGTTCCCTGCAAAGCTTTTCCTCAGCCTGTCTTTTCAGACAAACCAATTTGGATGAACCCTTTTCTCGCATATTCCATTACCCTTTAGCAGAGCCTGGGAGTTTGGTGACCTCTCTTGGTGGGCCTTACTGCCAGTAGTAAAGGCAATCTTGCTTCACACTTCACTCACTCACCCAGATATTACAACTTCCCGATTCCACTGAAGTTAAACCCTCTTCAGCCTTAATTCCAAACCTGGTACTTTGAACAAAACCGAGCTTTTCTCTCCTGTTGTGTTCCCATACTTTCTAGATGCTTCATCAACCCTTTCAACATGGAATGTAGTGCTGCAGATACAGATGGGAACAAAGCAAGAAGGGCAGCACAACACTGTGAAAGGCGCATGACCAAGAATAGCTAACCATCTGGCTCTCCTCATTGGCATTCTCAGTATCACAGTTTTCCCTTGCCATTCTATGAGAAAGGAAAACCAGGTTGAATCTCCTCTCCTACCACACATTTGTGAACCAGACTGCAAAAACTGGCCCAAAGGGTAGCACATCTGGTTAATGTCTCAGTGCTCAGCTAATTGTTTAACACAGAAAATCTGTGCTGAGCTGCTCTGGATCTCTTTTAAATAGCTGGACTCCATTCACCACACCAGGGTAGCTGAGAAAGGAGTAGTAAGCATACCACATGTGCTACCAACACACAGTAGACTGCAAGGAGGGTCAGTACTGAGCCTGACAGCTCTGTTAGAGTCCTTCAGCTAACCCAAGCCACTGTGGAACTTCCAAGCAAGGGAAGTATCAATTATTATTTAATTCTGTCAAGTCCACATTGTGGTAGGTGGGTAGAAAAGCAACCAAAAGTCAAGCATAGTAAAATAGTGAAAATAAGGGACGGCAGGGGAGAGGCTGTGTTTCACTGAGGACCTTCATCTTATACTACTTCTCATTTTCAGAGATGAGGAATAGAAGCAGAATTAAAAACTGGTGTTGCTTATGCACAAGTGAGCATTGCTGTTGCATCTGTTACATTCGCACAGCACGTAGCTCAAACAAATTTCTACTTGGTGCTGCTCTTCAAGGGTCAGTTTCAAAAAGGTGAATACAATTAGGGCCAAATTCAGACAGCAGGAAAAAAAAGGTGGAAAGACATCAATGATAGGCAAGAGCTTAATAATAGGTATCCCAAAAGCCACAGTGTAAGGATTAAAACCAAATAAAATAAAATAAAATAAAAAAAATATCACACTGGTTACAGAAATACAGCCAGGCTTACGAGGGAAGTGAAAGCATCTGTAGATTTTCAAATGTATATAACAAATGGCAGAAAGAGAAAAGTGGAAATTATAAAACACAAACTAGACATTGTAGAAAACAGAGAAAACAAACAAAAAGATATACAAACCAATAACCTACACAGCCAAAGAATGAGGACAAATATTTTAAGTTCATTAGGAACAGAAGAACCTTTCATAGTGACAGTAATCTATCACTGGATGAAGTTGTCTTGTGAGCAATAAAAGCAAAATGACAGAAATCTAAGAAAAAGTCAGATGATCCAATTCTGCTGAACAAATCAAAAGCAAAATCTCCAAACATGCAAGAGAAAGATTATGGTCCTTCCACTGTCTAGTTAACATAGAAGAATAAAGATTTTACTACAGTTTATAAGATTGTAAATGGGGAGCTTGAATTTAATAGCTAACTTTTTTTACTCAGCAAAGATAAAATAAAGCTTGCAAGTGGCAGAAAACAAACCTCAGATAAAACTGAGGTTCTTATTTTGAGTATTGCAAGGCTCTAACTCACTGGCTAATTCACTGCTTTACAAATGCTTCACCATACACATTCCACGCTCTCTCAGGGCTGACAGACTAGCATGACCGGAGGACAGATTACAGTGCACATGCAGATGCTGATTTATACCAGCAGGAAATTTGGCCCTCCAGGTTTTCGGAAGAACTGTGTTTTATTCCTGGTTTTGTTCCCTTACAAAGATGAAAGACAAGAAGAATTCAGAACTGGTTCCAAAGGTGCAGGTGCTCCACACAGTTCTGCTGGGGTGTGGGCAATATTGGCAGGACCTCCTCACCACTGCTACATCAATCCCACACCTTGGCTCATCAACCAGTGAGACCAGCTGCATGAGAGACAGTTAGGAAGCTTCCTTTTACACTAGTCCAGACATTTCCTTTCCACTACCAATTAACTACCCACAACACAGAAAAGCTTATCAGCAACATCAAAGAATGCATTCCTCACTAACACACACGGTATGGCAGATAACGTCTCTGACTGCATCAGATTTTCTAATTAAGCGTGTGGGAGTGGGGGAAAGAATAGGGGGGGGCTGAAAAAAAAAACCCCAAGCAGAGCTCACTGTGTGTGTTGTTAGCAGTCACTACTGTAAACTGAAATACAGGTGCCATTAGCAATCTGCTGTCTGCTGAGCTGCACTGCTCAGGGGCCTCGCTTCCCAGTTGGTCTTTTTTGTCTCTGCCTCATAAAAAAAACAGTGTCTAGAAGACTCCTTCCGTGTGGCAAGGTGAAGGAATAGCACAATAATTGTCCATTTGCCTTCGATATCTACCATCTCACAGTAAAAAATAAAGGGACCAGATAATGAAAACCATTGATTTCATACAAAGACCATGTTGCTTTAAAAAAAACAACAAAACCCAAAAGCCAAATGGAAGAAGCAAATAACTAGAATGTAACAGATGGAATTACTTACCAAACCATTTAATTATTTGTTCACTATAAGGAATTAACTAGAATAATTCATCTTCCTCCCCCCAGCATTTTAAAATTCATTTGAAAATATCCAGTTGAGGACAAATCTCTGTTTCAACTCTCCGAAAGTGCAAGCACAGACAGTTCAATATTTTCTTTTCAAGCTCTATCAATTAATTGAGAGTATTTACACATTTGTTTTGTTTCCCAAATGAAAGAGAGCACAAGCACTTCCAGCACAAATAATTGTCCACGTAGTTCAAAAAATTGGTGTCTTTACATATTTGTGCCAGCAAAACTTGACAGCTGGAACATTTGCAGGAAGCAAACACAAAGAAGACGTCACTACAGATGAAGCAAATTAATTTTCAGATTGAACATTCCCAAAAATATTGTCCGACTACAGACAGATCATTATGCTGAAGTATGAACTGTGAAAGATTAACAACAGAAAATATGCAGCGCTTACTTTGCAAGCCTCAAATTGGGTAAATCACCTTAGGTCTTGCGGCTGTAGTATCTCCATTAATTGCTTGAGATCTGGTTTCTAGATAAACTTTTCTGCATGGAAAACAAGTCTTTGTTTCATTATTAAATCCTAACACAAACTGATGGAGCTATACGAAATAATCTCTTGAAATCCCAGTAGCAGCTCAGTTGTGCTCAGCTTGAAACTGGCAACCTGCATTATTCTGTTTTAGATATAGTAACCTGTCACATGCTGATTTTTGTTGTGTTTAAAAATGAGTTAATATTTGGATAATATGTTTATCTTTGCATAACATTACTGTCTATGTGCAGGAAAGAAAGAAACAGCTGTTGCAAGCCTAACCCTTACTCATTAATCTTTCATCATCTTGGGACTTCCAGCATTGTATTCTGTATTACAGCATCAGCTTTCTATTCAGCAGTGGCATCTACGAGTAAATTCCCTACAAAACTGCCATTTAGACTTGCCAGAACCACTTGTACTAAACCTGGACACTGAGGTTCTGCACACATCATCACCCAGCAGATATGGGGCATGAAGTAGGTGGTATTTCTACTTATTGAGGCTTGCAGAATCAGTCTACTACTTGGCTGCTTGTTTCAAGGGGAACAAGAGACATCCCAGGTGCAGCATTTCCTCCTGGTAGCACAAGGAGCAATGTCAGCTCACTTGCATCAAACTGATGTTCTGATGTCTGCTCTTACTCAAACACTTGGCAAATATCCTGAACCTTGGAGTGCCCAGGTTACACCCAGAAACTCAAATTCAGCAGCAGAGGACTATCTCCTCCTGTTGCAATGGTCTCATCATTGCCTGATTTTCTTCTCAGCCTCCTTTTGGATGCATGCCCAAATCCACAGATGTGCACAGGAGGTAGATGGCACTAGAGGTGCCCTTAAGCACCTCAGCTGTTACTTCACACTGCCTCCCAGGTGTTATTAGCAGAAAACATGCATTGTAGAAACCACAGTAGAATTCTCTTTACACATTCTTGGTTTTAATCTTTTCAAATTCTCAGGGAACACAGTCAATGAGTATTTAGGAGTCAGAGCTCTATTACTTCCTCCTCATCATTAGGGCTGTGTATTTATATAAACACGTAGTAAAGCATATATTTCAAACAAATTGTTTTTAGCGTGTCAGCATTCACTGTTGTAGTGAAGTCACCACTCTAGCCAGTAATCATAGTTTTGCCCAGCTGAGAAAGAAGCATCACACACAGCCCTCAGCCACCTATCTCTGGGCATTCAGACCATGGCTACCAGACAGGGAAAGACTGCATATCTGTGCTGCAGACAAACTTCATCCAGCACCTCATGGATTGTCTTTGTGCAGTTCTGGATGTGTCTGTGCCTGATCTGTCACCATTGCACTGACTTACATATAACATAAATACAGTCAGAGCATTTGATTCCTTGTACCATGCTCTAATGCTAGGGAACTAACTGCATTATTAGCGATGCTATCCGTTATCAAGCATGCACATGCTGGTACGTATAAGCTGGGCCACATTTAAGAACAGCATAAGCTAGTCAGGGCAAGTATTATGTAGTATTTCTTCTTCTGGAAGGTGCCTGTAGAATTTTGAATTCTTTCACAATACACATTATGAATTATTCACCCAAGCATACATGCAGACCAAATATACCAGTAATGTGTGTTGCAGAATTACTAATTCATGTGCCACTCGTATCAACAATGTTGGTCATCAGACTAAACTCCTAAAACTGATAACATGGTCCACCATGAAGTTAATATCTGTACTTCTTTTGATTTAGTTTATGCATATCCTCCATACTAGGAGGACACATCCCTTCCTTCCGATAAGGATCAAAAGGCATTTTACCTAGCACAGTAAAAACAAACCAGTTGTCACACTAAGAAATGAAAAAAACACCCATGGCTTATTTTTTTGTGCCATGTGTTACTTATGCTTACCTCATCTGTGTTTAATAGGTTGCCTTCATACTTCCTCCATAGAGCTAGAGATTTTCATGTTAAACACGGAAGCTCCTGACAGCTTTCTCTTTCCTAGGGCAAGATTGCTCAACTAACAATAACTAAGATACCTTTTGACAGGTGCAGCTAAGTGCCAGTAAAGCTTAGTCAATTTACATCAGTCTGCCGTGGCACCTTTCTTTCAGTTTCATATCTAAATGCTGGATGCCAAGGTCTCTTGCAATGATTACAGAAAATTATTTAAAGGTAAATGAATGCAAAAGAAATCATATTAATCAGTTGAAGGAAAATACTTTTCTAACTACAGTTGTGGCCAAAACCCATAAATTAGATGACTGAAGTAATAAGACATGTGAAATGGCTTTTAAGTCCACTACCAGCTCCATGCAATAAATTTCAAATGACATCCAGGCTTTTAGTGGAGGGCATGATTTATTGCAGTCTGCAGGAAGAGAGCTTTCATGGATTATCTCTAAAGTGGCAAAACTCTATTCTGAATTTTTCAAAATTAGCGCAGCTCAGTGAATGTTACTGACAAGCAAGTCCAAAGGCACTTTAGAAATAAAACAAACAAGCCACTTTTGGTAAGAGAAATAGCAAAAATACTTTAGAATATCCACAGATTTTGCTAAGGGAACTACATCCTGTCTTTTCATACACCAGAAAAAAAAAAAAAATAGCAAGAGAATAATACTTGCTGCATGTGTTGCTCACCTGGGTTTCCTACAACCAGATATTTCACAAGTGAACCTTCTAAGGCAACATTACTCAGCTTTTGATGCTAAAAGCATACAAAGCAATTTGGCAGATAATGCAAGTTTCTTCCAAAACCTACAACCTTCCAACACCAAAATACACTCTTCCTATTATTTTTGTCATTAGGCAGACTCAGTGAAGCACTGACCACAGAAATGCTCTCCAAAGACAGCCTGGAGCCTAAAGAGTCCTGTTTCCTTTGAGCATCCAGAAATAGATTTATTTCCTCTCCTCTGGTAAAAGGAATCAGAGAAAACGTGTCTCCACTGGAATCGCAAAGTGCAACAACATCAGCAGATCAGAGTTGTGACGCTTACACGCGGAACTCCTGCACTACCCTAGCTAGTGAAGTGTTGTGAGGTGTCCTGGTTCTGAGTCCATCCTTTTCCCTAGGGTGAAGACAGCTGGTAAGAGCCCTGCGATGTTGTCACAATTGCATCCCCAGGTACAACCCTGCTCAATGCTGTAAAAGTAACTGTGTCTAAGGTGAGGATTTTCCAGGGGACATGCATAATCCTCTTCAAGAGGCATAGGAGTGCCTTGGCTAAAAGCTGTTAGACACAGGCCCCTAATAATTGTGGTAATTCTCAATACGTGAGACATTGAACCTGAATATGAATGGCAGTTAAAACCAGGGTATGTTTGTGTTAAGTAATGGAAATGTTTATATATAGAAAACATCGTCTTCCACTTCTCTGACACCTTTCATCCAGAACAGTTCTAAAATATTTTATGGACTAAGTAGAGATCTAATTTCACTGGCATTTGGAGTAGAAAGTGAAGATGTATGCTTTAGCCAATTAGTTTATACAGAAAAATGTACAGTGATGCGATTTAGTCTCCCAGGAGAGAACTCAAGGGGATACCAAGACTAACAGCTCTTTTTGTACATGACTGTTAATGATGCTTTGGCTTTCATTAGAGTCTTTCCTACTAAAGACTAACCATTAGCCTCTTAAAGCATGAATTCAGCACTGACCCGGATTAAGAGCAGTATTTCACAGTACTTAGAGCTCAAAGATTTGCCCTGCAAGTCACTTATCCAAAGTCTGACAGTAATACTTGGTTTATGGGGAGGTTCTGGGAGCAACAAAGGATTCATACAAACATCTTTTAAAAGTAAGTCCACCCCAGCTGGAGACATAACCTACACTAAAAGAGGCCTGGAAAAAAAAAAAAAAAAATTAACAGCTTTATCACTCAGCCCTCTTTCATCTACTGTTTTGGGTTTTTTCTTAATGAGTTGATCTCAGCATTTTTTATGAAGCTAGTCACAGACATTATCTTATTTTAGATAACTAAATTTAGGTATGTCTCTTATTGTCAAGAAACTGAGACACAACCCAGTGAAATTACTGACTTAAAACTGTTAATGGTTCAGTGACAAAGTCCCAAACAGAACCCAGAGTTTCTCACAGAAGTGCTTTTAAAAGGTTAGATTACACTGCAGATAGCACTGATCAAAAAATATGTGATGGGGAAAGTTTTTTAATTCAATATAAAATTTTTAGATCCTATCCCTACCTGTGTTCAAATGAAACCAGACAAATACTCTTCTTTTTCCTTAGCTTAGGGTATTAGGACACATACTAAACATACATCTCACTCTGTACTCCATGTAACACAAACCATGCAAATACACTGAAATCTTTCAGTGATAGCAACTTCGCTTCATCAAGTATAGGCAAAACCCAGAACAAATCTCTTTCATTTTCATCTCTTAACAACCACTTAATTTCCCAAATACTCACAAACAGAATTTGGACTCAGTCCGTCAAAGATCGGCTTGTATCTACATTGTTGTAAGCACAAGATAGAAGATATTTGCTCTAAGCAAATCTCATTCCTTGGATGATGGACCCAACTGAACACAAAATAAAACAACATCCCGTATAGGGGTTTAAGTGTTACAGTCCATGCTAAATTGCAAATATTCACAAGAAGACAAAAAGGACTTCATTATCCATGAATACATAAACACACTATTACCATTCACCTAAAACATTTTAAGGAAATTGTAAACTGGGTTTCCAGCATTTTAAAGTTTTTGATCACATATACACTTTCTATCTTAGGTAATGCAGAGTGACCACGCTGCACATAGTTGCAAAGTGATGATAAATGACAGAGTACTTAGTGCTATTGCAGCACAAACAAGCTTGTGCATTTTTATGAAAACTAAATGGAGAAAAATAACTTTAAAATTGTTTCTCCACATCTGAAAAACTTCTATGTGTTTATGAAAAAAAAAAAGGCATAGGGGAGAAAAACTGTTACAACAGTTATTTAGAAACTTGAATTGAAATTCATGCAGAAGCCTTCCCATCTGACCTGCAGAGAGCTTCATTTGCACCTATTATTTCTGTAGAGGTCTACACCAGTTTAATCCTCCAAAACAAAATCCCTACTTATAGCCTCACTTTATAGGTGGAACTACGTCTGAAGAAGCATTACTGTAAGCAGATAACAGAAGGCTCTTGCCTAACATGTCTAACTCCCTTTCTCATTAATGGGCAATATGCCTACACCGACAGGAAAATTTATCTCAAAGTCTGTGATAAATCAGTCAGATTTGATCTGCTCTGTGTAAAATACGCAGCCAACACTGATTAAATGAGCAGTAGAGTGCTCTTTCAATAGTGCATCAATGCTTTTCAGCACATAGGCATGGACAGACAGCTCATAGCTATTGATGTAGAATCACAACTTTTCAGTCACTGGAAGAATTCAGTGTAAAAATACGAATAGAGTGATGTGACTTCCCTTCCTATTCCTGCTCCACATGCCTATTAACATGTTTTGCTGATCACTCACATTATTATTGTGTGAGAATTTGGGGTTTATGTGCACTGCTGTCATTTTGAAACACTTTGTCAATAAGCTTGCACTGTAGTGCAGTACCACGACACATCATTTATTAAAGAATTTTTATAAAATAACCGCAGTTCTAATCCCTGGTCCTGTTATCTCTCTCCCTCCTCCATCTTCCTCAACCCTTCATCCCTCAGTAAGGAAAAAAAAAAAAATAAAAAGTCTTCAATACAAGCCCAAAGAACTTTCATTCTAAATAACTGAAACAAAAACCAAGTGACACAGAAAGAGAAGAACCAGCAGATAACTAGTGAATGTGAGAGGCAAGGTCAGGACACCAGCATACCAGCAGCTGAAAAGTTGGTTTGCTCAATTTCTTTTTAATAGGCATCGTGAAAAAGGAAAGTATGAAGACCAACAGTGGATATATGTTTATGAAGAACTCTTACCAAATGTCACCATGTGGAAGAAAGCACGGGTATTTATTGAATCTTTAGTATGGTAAATTCAGAAGCTGACATCGTAGACCACAGAAAAGCAAAAGTTGTATTTTGGTAGTGAGTAAAAGATGGTTAAGTAAAGTGGCAGAAGCCCAAAGTGCCTCGGAAATGAAGACAAATAGCTTACATGTGATAGAATAAGAAAAAGAGAGAGAGAGGAAAGATACAGAGAAAAAAATAACTTGGACAAAAATACAGGGTAGCGAAGTGATTTTTATATCAACATTATGGCTGAATTTAAGTGGATTGCTTTTCAGATTATATTTTCTTACATATTATGTTGTATTATAGATGTGCTGAATTTATCATTACCTTATAATTACTGAATCATAGAGTTTTAATTAAGCAAGTACTCTGGAAGAAGAAAGCACATGGTTGTATGCATTTATACTCCCTCCATCATGAAAAAATCTACTAATTTCTGTAAGAATGTGTCTTTTTCATGTAGAACATTCTCCTTTTCCATGTCTGACTGAGAAATGGGAAGTGAAGGAGGACAGAGATCTTTCTGCTTTCAACATCCCTCCCCTCCCCTCCCCCAAATCTTTACCTATTTGCATATTGTAGTAAAAGTGTTCACATCTCCACAAGAACAAATGTACTTTAAGAATTCCTCTTGGAAATCCATGCCTCAGTATTTCTTTGTTTAGGCAACATGTGGAATGAGCAGAAGCAGCTCCAGTTTCTTTCATGAATAAGGCCTTTCATTCATGCTTTTCACAGTACAATATATGGAACTTCAAAAGTTTCAGTCAATAGCTTGATCGAGTAACCAAATCTGAACTCCGATATTAACAAGTCAACCTTCTGAAACTAATGAGTCATATAACAGCAGTAGTTATGGTTCATTTCCCATAACCAGCCTCAGATTACATTTTTAAGTCATTTAAACTCAAAAAGCACAAATAAATGTATTTTACTGTTGCATATGAGCTTTTAAACAAGAGACACTTCACCCCATAACAGGCTTTGCATATTTTAAATAGTTGAGCTGCTTCATGTGCAATGGTCACTATTATGCTCATACACTACACTGATGCCTCAAATGCAGTTTTGGTGTCTAAAGGAAGGGACATGGCCACAAAAGTTTAGGAAAGGTAAACTGAATAATGCCACAAGCAAGTTAGGGTTACTGTCACAGGAAATTCTGTCCAGCATATGCATATTTTGGTGGAAGCTGTGACAACTTTCATGTTTTTATGTTTATTAGTGGAGTTACACACAAGTGAGTACCAGTCCCGTCAATAAAAACACTCTAGATTTAACTCTAAAAAAAAAAAAAAAAAAAAAGAAAGAAAGAAAAATGCCATTTCAGCTATTTTAAATTTAAACTGACAAACATAAAACTTGTTTCATCTAGACTAAAATAATTTTCCCTCTCCAAATTTTAGACTAAAATAATTTTCCCTCTCCAAATTTTGGAACAGGGAACAAACAAACTCTGTTATTCAAACATTCAAAGTCAAAAACATTCTGAATGAAGAACCGCATAAACTTCCCAAACTTAGCAGAGATCCCATTTAAAGAATTTTAACTTTTTTTTTTTTTTGCTTCTGAAACTGACTGTCTCCAGACACTTGCATCACATAGAAATGGTGTACACTATAATGGCTGAAACAACAGCCAGTATTGCTGCTGACTCTTTCCCTGGTGTGAATAGTTACAACACCAGGCTTTCAAAACTAAAAAGCGAGATCATACTGTCTTTTACACTTATATTGTACATTTTACAAGTGACAAAACTTTGATATCAATGGAAAAAAGAGCTAAGAATTTTATTTTTGGCATGGAGATGCACTTTATTAAAATTTTGGTGAAATTCACATCTACTAGTATATGTTGAAAAAGAGAGGGTAAGGACAGCAAGCTAATTTTACCTTGTTCAGTTCTGCCCCTGTTTAAGCATGTTTTTTTCTACAGGCAGGTTCTGTGTCTTATGTCTTATTGCTAAAGAGGTTTCATATTTAGATGTCAAATATTTCTGCCATTAAGAAAGTATTTGAGGCTGTACATTGCCTAAGGTACCAATTTTAGAAGCCAAATGTCCTTTCCATAGAAAAGGACTACATGACAGCACACTACTTTCAGCAGTAAAAAGATGTTTCAAAACTGGAAGTATGCCATGGCCTGTGACCCATGGCATTTCTGTCCACTTTGCTAAATGTAACCAGTACCAACTCAGATATGTTTCTCCATGCATAGAACCATGGTCACTAGTTCTTCTCACCAGGGAAAAGCGAGTTACCATCCAACGAGGTCTCATTTATTGCTACAAGCCCCTGGAAAGAGCTGTGGGCACATCCAATATCCTAATGGCTTCTGATTTCAAACATAGAGAGTAACACAGTCAAGTTCATGTTAAGAACAGAAGACTCAGGTATTCTGGGCTCTCCCAAAGAGTTTGGAAGTTCATTTATAAGCTTCCTACATGAAAACACCTCAGTCACAAGAGACAACTGTTCAGATGCCTTAATGCTTTTCTGTGGATGACCAGAACTGCAGCTACCGCACAGGGGAATGAGCACACCAAATGTGAATAACAAAATGGGTACCTGAATCAGCAAGCATGATAACAGCTAATATTTAGGGTCATCAGCACTCAGAAACAGCATTCATACACAAGGCACCTGACTTATGACATCCAAATCAATGTATTCACAACTCATATCAACATGCCATTCATTCTTCTGAACTAGAAAATGATATTCAAAAAAATCTCAGATCATTCTCCCATACTCAGCTGGAGACCATGAATTATTTAATTTCTTGGTTGCCTTTGTGTGTGTGTAGTGGGGGGACCTAGTTTTCATTTGGCTTGACAAGTTATATCGTGCTGTAATCTTTCTCTCCCAAAGCCTTCATGTAGTTCTTGATGTGAAAGCTTAGTTTTCTGTAGACAACTGTTATTTCAAATTAAAAGCTGCATGAGTTTTTGTCAATATAAGACTTTATTTAATTTTCCCTTCATAGTTCACAAAACGGCTATTTCTATAATTCATTCCACGTTACTTCACAGAGAAGATTACTACTGCAGCATACACTCATCAAAGTCATCTTTCTCATCAACAAAATGCTGTTTGTAGCAGCCACACATCAATGAAATTTCTTCAAGCTTGTGACTGTTGCTTTTTCATAATTATATTTTCTAATCCCTCTTTACACACGAGAGCTCAATTCACTTCCTAGTACAATGCATTAGCATCCTCTTCAAATCCATTAGCAGTACCACAAGATTCACAGCATTTCTCCCTCTTCAAAATAGTGTGTCATTAAGGCACTGTACAGCAGGCTGAAGACTAGGAATATTTTAAGTCCACTGTATGTATCAAATCAGAGAAAACAATCCTAATTTTTTACCGTATTGCAATATTCTAAGAGATACTTAGGGGCTTTGTTAAACTTGTGTTGCTTGCACAATGATATCTGGTATATTTAATAGAGAGACTTAATATGTAATATGATGGTAAAAGCATAATCTCTCTAGTCATTTTCAGCCCATAGCACTCAATATTGGGCAGACCTCAGTCTACCACCTGGCTAAGTCAGGCCCAAGATCTCAAACATGTTCAGTAAAACAAAACTAATTAATGAGTTGCTGTTAGGAATATCAATGTCAAAGATATTACCAAACAACTAATAGGATGTTTCAAAGCACTTCACAGGGTTTAGAAGTGGGTTGACTTATATTAATTACAGCCCTTTTGGGCTTTCTTTTGTCCAATCTCTCAAAAAATTAATGTTTGCTTCGAAGCACTGGAGGCATTTTACTGAAACAGTTATCAAACATCCATAATGAAACTTATTTAGCCTTTTTAAATTAATGGCAAAATCTGCAGGTGAAATGAACAAGGTAAAAAATGTGGATTTGCTCCCTTTGCAGCTACAGGCCCAAAACAAGGGTGACAACCTCTTTACTAGCACAAGTGCTGAAGTTGCAGATGACCGTAGGTAATTCCCAGCTCTCTCAGGTTCCACCAGCAACAAACTACACAGAATTTTCAAAGGCATGAGCAAAATGAGCCCTCTTCTAGAGATTTTTCTGTACCAAAAATCCAGGTGGGTTCACACAGAGGTTTAGAAATTCGTTAGTTTGCATATGGAGCCTCTATGTTTTAATCTAAGGGCTTTGATCCAATAAAACACACATAACAGCAGCTCAGCTTTTAATGCTATTCTAATGCATAGCCCCACAATGAGTTTGAGGCATTCTGCTTGGCAGTAACCAGTCTCCCAGTGTTAAGAGCGCTGACAGAGCCACACTAGTCTCCTTAAACTTCCATGTGAGCAACACAAGGTATGTGAGCAGAGAGCAGCACACAAACACATGCCACAGCATGGGTTTGTCCTTTCCTTTTTATCCTCTCCACTCCAAAGCCAAGGCAAATTTTATTTGACCAGTCTTTCCAGCATGAGGTAGCCTTTATTTTTATTCATTCTTTTACTACGTTCACCATTTCAACAGCCACATCTTGTCATTTTCCTGCTGCATCTGGGAAATGTTTTGAAAAAAAGCTTAAAACAGCAAAATACCCAAACAGTAAGTAGGTCCATATAAAATGTGTAAGCAAGGTAATTCTCACTCTTAGACACAGACATTCTGTCAGACTGGTGGTCTTTTCTTCCCAGTTTTACAGCTGACATGCTGGAAGCAAATTAAGGGTGAGCAATTTACCATCCTTTGAACATTTTCCTTAGACTGAATTTGAACCTTTCAGGTTTCCAGCAGTTTGCAATATCCATTAAGCTATGGTTATGGGCCTGGCATGCCTTAGGTTCCTACAAAACAGCAATGCTTCTGCTGCACAAGATGACTGTTATCAAAACAGATGCTGACATACCGAAACCAGCAGGAATTCCTCAACTAAGAATAGCCAAATGCTCTCTCAAAGGAAAGCTGCCTTTCCTGAGCTGTCTATGTCCTTCTTTGGACCACAACTGTGTAGAGAGTGCATAAAATAAATATGATCAGTTATTTATTTGTTCATTTTATTTAGATATGAAAGTCATCTATATTGTATTTGAAATCATATTAGTCATAGTGGCATCCAATACAAAAGTAAGTACTTTTGTAGCACTTTATGAAGGTCTTGTCCTATAATAAGGAAATTAGCCTCAAGGTAAAAACATAAACCACAAACCAACAGAATAGAAATATGATGTCAGGGCTCAGGGGATGGAATCGCTGTTCTATTAAATTTGAATTCAGTTCCCCAAATTCTAAGAGAACTGGAGGCAAAGGGTTTCTATTTCTCACCTCTAATCTATTATGAATTGCACGATTCAGTGGTGTCTGCTGAGAAAAAGAAAGTGCACAAGCAAGCAATCAGCAGCACAGTTCCCAATAATCAGCCAGATCAGCCCCCATCAAAGTACAGAAAGTAGCGCTCCTCATCAAATTCCATGCTTTCCTCTCATTCCCTTTTTGCAAGGCCTGAGTGAGACAGCAGCCACAGCAGGAGACGTTAATCTCACTAGTTATTAGTAACAAAAATAACTATGCACAAATAATGTCTCTTTCCTATCTTCTCTGTATAAGGTATACAGACTTCAAAGAAATTCCTGTTATTAAAGCCATAACATACTACACAAGAAAAGTACAATGAAAGAGTAGGAAGCAGCATGGAACAATCTAGTGGTGACTCACAGTGGGAGTTCCCAAAGCTTCTTAGTAGCTGACCTGATAACCAGGTAACAGAGTTTGTCTAGAAAAAAACCCAACTCATCTATTATATCCAGGTAATGCAAGCATTCATATGGAATTTGGTAAAACACAAGTGTTAGAAGGTATCCATACTGCCTTTATAGCTTTTGTGTGTTTACTCAGCATGCATATTTGCTTTCACACACAAGCATAACTTGATCTCAGAAGAGCAGTTGCTATTTTTAGAGCTTTAAAATGTTTTGTGCATCTTACTGAAAAATATAATGCACACTATGAAAAGAAGATTCACTTAAGGGTGTTGACAATCTACAGGCCATCTCTGTAATAATTCATAACTTGCAGTGATTGAGCAGGAATCAAGACAATCACCCTAGAATTAAGTCTGATCTCTAGAACTTCATGACAAACGGTGTTTCACAATGTTGCAGCATCACAAATATTTGGCTCCTTTCCTCTGAGAACACAACCCTCTCTATAAACACTGGCTAACTAACCCTTTCTCCTCCACTGCAGTAAAGACTGAGAAATATATCCCCATTTTACAAAGAGAAAAATGAGGCCTGAAAAAGTTTTTCAGCAGTTTAGAAATAAAAGAGCAATGCTTTACAGACAAGGTCAAGAGAATTACCTTCATTTTACTAAGATTACTGAACCACATAGTTATCCCTAGGTACACCTAAAAGGTGTACACCTACCTGACCAGGTAACAGACTACCACTATATATTTACATTTCAACTACCTGTACAACAAACCTCCTGAGTGAACCAACTGTTCATGTGCTTCATGTGCCCAAGGTGCTGCCTGAATGTGTCAGATCTAATGCATAGTACATGTGCTACAGACATCTGTATAGCTTCAGAACCAGACAACATCACTGGCATACCAGGCAACATAATGTTTTTTTTAGTGTTCAGTACAAAAGGTTAGGGGCTTCCAACCTTACAGGTGGAGCAGCAGATTCAAAATGCAGAGATTTCTGCATTTCCACCCTGGTTTAATTGTTCACTCACCTTCACATTCTTCCCACTCACATCTCTTCTGGCATTTCTATTTCACTTTGAGTTTCACAAAGCCAGAACCACCTGTTTGCTCCTGATACAGAGGCCAAGGAGCTATGGCTCAGCTGAGCATTTTGTAAGCCTTCTTCTGACAAATCAGCAGTATGAATGAAGTGTAAACCTGACAGAAATCACTTTGCTTTTCAGTTGCCTAATGGGATTTAGAAGGCTTTCTTATTCTAAGCACAATTTTCACAGGGTGTCAGTCAACTACCAAAGCACAGGTGTCTAAGGCTATTTTTAGATGTCATTAAAAGTGCTATTTTTAGGTGTTGTACGGTATCTTACATGGCTTTTACCTGCCTATGCTGGATAGCATGCTTATCATCCCGGTGTTGCATTTCACAGACCCATGCAGATGGCTTGGATGCCCTTGGACACCTAAAACGGCACTCACCATTCATGGTTGGGCAACAGAGACTGCTGGAATACTTGCTACACAGGCACATCAGAAAACTGTGAGGAATACCCTACAGACTTCCTTCTAGTAGTGTGTGAATAACAATTTCTCTTGTTTTCCCCATTTGGGATGCAAGTGAAATAGCATTTTGTTAACACTACATTGTAAATTGTTTAAGTCTCGCTTCTTAAGTCCTTTGAAGGAGAAAAGAAGTAGGCAAACATTATTTCCATTATTTCCTTCAAATCTGGTTTTCAGTAGACCTTGGCTTGGTAACCACAGACTTTTGGACCTATTCTCACTCTTTCAGAATACTGAGGTAGACATACATCATGGTGCAGATCTTTTGGAAGTATTTATAGACATCCAGCTGCATTGTGTTCCACGCTCTGGAAGTTTCAGCCCATGTTAAGGTAGTGGTTATTGGCCAAACACTGTGCTGACAAATGATTTGTAGACATGTGCTGCAAGTCAGATCAGGGTTAAAAATAAACACTCACTTTCAGAGGACTGCTTAAACCAGCTCAGTGAACCGATTAACAGTGCATGGTCCTACTAATAGCTGTATCAGCACAACTGACAGGGCAAGAGGCTGTGGTTTGTGGGTGGGACTGAGCAGCTGCGGCTGGAATGCCTCAAGTTTGAATCAGGTTACTTAAGCTTTGAGGATACCTGAGAAAGTCTGTCTCCTGGTTCTTTAAAAAATGTGCAGAGGTTTTTTCCAAATGAAATAGCAAATTATGAAACCAAAGAAAACTTGTCAGAGCGTGACTGCAGCAAATAGCATGAAAGCATTAATCTGGTATTTCCAATGAAAAGGAACACTATGATGAACAGCATTCTGCATGCTGCATGAATCAGAACAGTCTGGTAAAAGGGAAATTAATAAAATTAAGAGTCTCACGTTCTTTTCCCTTTCTCCCTCCCATACCCATGTAATTCTCTTACAAAATACAAACCAAGAAAGTGGGAGATATTTAGTGAAGACAGTAAATCTTACAAAATAGCTGGAGTTTTTACAGAGTTATCATCATTTTGCACATATTAAAGATCATAAACACTCAAGGAAAATCAAGCTGTCTTTCTGTGCCCTTTGAACTTAATTGACACCAGTGAGTATAAGTACCAGAAACAATATAGGTGAATTAGTTTTCAGCAGGTTCAGTTGTTAGCTGCATGCTGCAATTATCAACAAGGTGAACCAATAAGCATGAAGTACACTGGGCTGCTTATGTGTGACTAACAGAACAAGTTCTGTTGCACTCAGAGCCAAGGAATGCTTTGCCGTTGCACAGGTCTTCTACTCTATGTCCTACATCAGTGCCAAAACCATCCATTCCTTGCAAAATGGATGACTTATTCAAAATCAGTTAGTTATTAGGCAAATTCCTATGCTAGAAGGTGTGGGAGCCTCCAAAGCAGAGCTAAGGATTCCGCACCTTTGCCAGCTAACACTGCAGCAAATGGCAATTTCTCTCATTAATTTCAGTGGCTTTGTTTCAAATCCTTAGTGATGAGAGGTCTTATTCTATCTTCAATTAGGACACACATCACTTCAGTCATCATGATCTGCCTAAATGGTAAAAGCAATAATGCATTAGCAGCATGGTAGCTCACCCACTCATTTCACACCAGCAACAAGAAACAATCGTTTTTACTAATCCAGAAAGCCACCACAAGATATTTCTGTGGAAACTGCCACACACACGATTTGATCTTAGAATTGATTCTAAAGGAGCAATGACAGTGACATTCAATTACTTAGCACTTCAGTCACAAATGCCTACATGCTTAAAATGAGATAAATCTAGACCAGTACCCAGTCCAATATTTTACTTAACTAAGTGCAAAGTCCTAATTTTCACTTAGGTCTGATCTTGCACACAATACTGTAGTAAGGAATTCAGTCTGGCAGTGCTTTCATTTACATGTCTTCCACAGGCTGCAAGGCTATACTGAGATACTCACAAATGCTACCACCAGCCCTTGGATGGTATTTTCCTTGCAGTCTAGCTACAGTGAGTGGAGGATGGAAAGGTGCTTCAGGCTCTAGAGAGAAATGCTAAGCAGAAGCATAGCATTTTTCTCTGGTGATGAGCAATAGAACATGAGGAAATGGAATACAGGTGTGGCAGGGGAAGTTCATATTAGATATTAGCAGAAGGTTCTTCTCCAAGAGGGTGGTCAGTCACTGGAACAGTCTCCCCAGTGAAGTGGTCACAACACCAAGCCTGTCAGAGTCCAAGGAGCATCCGGACAATGCTCTTAGTCATATCATTTAATTTTAGGTAGTCCTGTAAGTAGCAGGGAGTTGGACTCAATGAGCCATATGGGTCCCTTCCAACTTGAGATATTCTATTACTAGCTCACGTGTCCTGGTGTAACCTGTTTGTTCATTGACCACAGAAAACAACAAGCTTCTGTAGACTAAGGTTAAGCATTGAGAATTGGCTTAAAGCATCTGGTTCTCTCATTTGCACTTCGTACATGTTAAAATAAAGGAAATAATTCTTTACCCCAAGAAAGTAGCAAAAAGAGGATGAGTGTGTCCTAAAAGTTTGCCACAGTTGCTAAATGACAGAGGTTTATAAACACTCCTGTTCCTGAACATGAGCACTGTTCATTGCAGTCAAAAGCCACAACAAGTTATAGACATCCCCAAGTTATGAGAGACCTTTCCTAATAATGTTAGCTTCCTTCTCCCACAGAGCAAGGCATTTTCTGTACCTTCCCTACAAGTTTATAGGCAGTGGTACTCAAACACAACCAGAAGTTCACATTGCCTTCTTGAAGAGCAGCAGTAACATTAAATTAAGCAGTTAGTCAGACAGCCTCCCAGTTTTTAAGTTGTGATGTCATTACAGCTGGGGCAAAATTCACACACATGAAGGGACACATACACATCCTTGAACGTCACAAACCAAATCAACAGTAACTCAGGCTATGAATCAGGTAACTAAAATCCAATTTCTTGGGACTATTCATTCCTCCTCATTTTTTTTAATGATACCAGGAAGTGTGTTTTTTTGAGAAGTGTTTTAAGTATTTTCTGAAGAAGTCACTGAATATGTACCAAATAATTTTATAGCAGGTTTCCACAGAAGTCTAACACATGTTAAGACCAGCCACTTATCACATGTGAGTTACTCTGCTCCCAGAGGACACAGTGGAGGAGTCATCAAGGCTAATTAAATATGCATTTGTTTGCAGCATTTGGTTCTTTAAGTTCAAAAGCAAAAAGATATTTTCTGGTAATGTATTGGAACTGGACCATATTAGAGAACTCCTGACTGAATTCACATTTTTAAACTGCTGTTCCAATGCCCTTGCATTAACATGTTTGCTGTATGTATTAATCAATACAGAGTTTAATAAGTCTGCATCACATTAGTTATCTTGCAAATGGAACAGCTGTCTCTGTAGCATATTTTTCTTTTATAAAAATGAACTTACAGCATCCTATCAAACAGTAGCTACCCGCATGAACAGATAACTTGAGGAGTAAAACAAAAAACTAAAACAAAACAAAAAACAAAACAAACAAAAAAAATCACATAAGAAATTAACTAGGATATTTGCAGCAGAACTTCAGATAAGAACACTTGGGATACTGGCAAAGCCCAGTCAAGGTCTTTGACCTTCTTGGTGGTCTGCTCTACTGCTCTGAGGCAGTCTTGTCTCAATGTAGTTTATCCCTTATTATTTGCTGTTGTCTTGCATAACTTTGCAATTTGCTCTGGGGAAAAAAAAAAACACAAACAAAACCAAAAACAAAACAAAGAAGAAAGAATAACCTACGTATACATTTACAGCGCAATTCCAACTGCTTTGATATTTATTACACCTCAGGGAAGCAAGGTACTGCACTAGAAGAATCTATGCTAGGAAAATTTGAGAATTAACAAATGCTTGTGACTTGAGTAGAGTCCAAAACAAAGTCAGAATTATGAAGAAAATCCTGACTAACAATCAAATTTTCATTTTGAACATTTTAACTCTTTTTCAACTTCTACTGAGATGATGTTTCTACAACTAAAGCTGGAACTTTGTTATGAAAGTCTCAATATGAGATGCTTTGACAGTTCAAAGCCTTACCCTAGCATGTGCTCAAAAAATTTCAACTTGAAAAGGCTCTCTAATAAGCCTGTTCACAGAAAAATGAGTCACTTGTGAAAACAGCCATTTTTAATTAAGAAAATTAATTTTTAGCATACCACATGGGGCCAAAAGGTCCTATCTGCCAGACCATCAAACACAAGGGCATATGGACTGCCATTCACTTGCAGAGGAGGACAACCTCAGAACACCTTGCCAAATCTAACAGGTATCCATATCTTAAACAAATGTAGTCTGGGATGGAGTGTCTATTACCGCTTGCCTGGAAAGAAATGCTTGTCACTCAGACCCCTGCTATTCCTCATGCAATTGTCGTCTCAAATTTCTAGCAATGAAAAGCTTTTTAAATACCCACAGCATCACATATTCTAGACACAGACCTATCTGGTTTCACACCTTACATATGAGACTCTTATCATGTCCATCGTGCTTTACCTCCAACAGCTCCAAGGCTGGCAGCACAATGCCGCACTCCAGCATCAGACCGCTGGATGTGGCTGCGTGGCTCACAGAGCAGTTATGTCTGGTACTGGGCTTCCAGTGGAAGTAAGACACTGTACCAGGGAACACGAGCCTCCTTACAGCACTCTGCACATGTGGGGAGCCTTGACAAAAAGCAGACTCTTCCTGGCTGCAGATTTTTGTGTCATATAATCCAGTGCAGGAGAACAGGGAGAAAAGGATGGGACAGAAAGACCTCTCATAGCCACATCGTTGGCATACAGAGCTTCACTTGTCAAGTAAGAAAAATCCTGAGAGGCCTGTATATGTCTCCAGCAGCCACATGTAAATGTACAGGGTAGGTGAGGAATGCTATGCCTCCCTGCTGCAGATACCTAAGCAGGCAGTGTGAAACACTCCTGCAGCGTTCCACACGTTCCATTTTTGACTTTTTACTCTATCTGTGACTACCAGCTTTTAAATACCTCTGATTTAACAGGCTCTCAATATTAGCACGCAGATTCTGACTGCAACACTTATAAGTTGGAGGTGTTTCAAAGATAAAAAAAGGTAAGAGCAAATGAACATATGGATTTCTATGGAGAAGGTAACAAGTTAAATATTGCTTTGACTTTACTGTCACAGCTCAGGCTTGCACTCACTTCACAGAACTGACAAGAAAGCAGAGTCACGTTTTTAATGAAAGCAAGAGTCACTTTTTTAATGAATGCATTGAAATTCTTCCATCATTGCAGTAAGCTCACGAATTGTTCCAAAACCATGCACACAAAAGAGGCCATAACCTTTTGGAAACTGTGTTCTCTTTCTTAATAGATATAACAAAATACAGCAACGGCAAACAGACACAAACTCAAGTTTGTCCTCCTTCCATCTTTGCAAATAAGTCAGGTTTGCAAAAAGTTGACTTGTACATGCAAAAAATAAGGTATTTTCAGACATTATTCCCAAACAAGAATCTACATAGACATGCTTTAATCTAGTTGCTGAGCCTGCACCTGTCTATACATACTAGGTACATGCAACATTCACATATAACTTAGACTGTTCCAGCTTTGCAACTGCTTACAGTATTCCACCAAACAAAACTAAACTATAGCCCGATATGATCAGAAAATAGCGTGAAAGGACAAATTAAGGAAAGACATTATTTCTGCTCCACCTGTTTAAATGTTAATAAAGTGCTGTAGTAATGATACTTCGTGTGCTCTGATCATGTGGTAAAGAAATTTGAAATGCATTCCACAGCAAGCACCATCAAAAACATTGATTTTGAAAGCAGAGGCTAATGCAGTCTCTCCCATGAGGTAGTCAATGTTAAAAATTGTAAGTACCTTAAAATGTCTGATAAACAGTATACAGCTCACACATGCTTAGACAGTAAGCTGGTTAATATTTTATAGTTTATCTGATAAAGTTAACAAAAGAATTTAAGTCAGAGTGGAGGCATACACTGAATATTTCATCACCTTCTTAATTGCAGAATACAGACAAGACAATCTTTTCCCTTTGGGAAAAATAAATGTTAAAAGTTATTACTGATGGGAATCAGTTTGGCAATTAGGTTAAATCCAACTGAAACCAAGCAGAATTAGAGTGCTGAAAACATCACAGAGCTAAAACATATTCAGCCGACTCTGTTAATTTACATGATGAAGCAGAAATGTTGATAGCAAAGCTTGTGTAACTCAGCAAGCTGAGGTTACATTAATGCAGAAGAAAACAGTGCTTTGTGCTTTTTTCTTATAGTTAATTTGCAGTCTTCAGAAGCTGCTATTCTTTTGCACAGCAGACAATATGATATACCTAAGGCCTTTCATTCCGACTTCTGATTTAAAGGTCTTCAGCTTGTGCTACAAACCTTAGCCTTGAAGCCAAGTGCAAATTAGCTTTAAATCAATGAAGCTGATTAAAGCTTCATTGTGGCTGAGCCCTTTAATAGAAGAAGTGGGGGAGGGGAAAGACCTACTTGAACATAGCAAAAGAGATTCCTCTCAACTTGGAACATATGTAATGCTTTTCAACTCCACTTTACCCTGACAAAACCATGAAGGGTTTAAGGCCATTTACCTGCTGACAGGATGAAACCAAAGTCCCAGTTCAGTGACAAAGGCTAAGAACTGGAGATGTTGCTATGCAAGCAGAAAGTAAAAGGTTGCTTTCAAAGATAGTGGGGGAAGAGGGCAGAGGCAACGAGATAGACATCAAAACATCTCTCCAGGATGGAACCAGGAAACAAACTTACAACCATGCTGTAGCAGCATTTTTGGGTTGGTTTGTGGTTTTGTTGTTGTTGTTTATTTGTAAATACAGAAGTTCCTATTTAGAGAAGTAAGCTGTAGGCAAGCTGCAGTGCTATGAAAAGAACTAGCTCTTTCATAGAGCAAGCCACTTGTCTCCAGGAGCTCACTTTCACTTGGAATGCAGACAACCTGCCAGATTCACCTTTACAAAACAATAACAGTACCAAATGAGAGCAGGGGAAGATCCTTATGCTGCTTTGAATATCACCGTGGGAATCACATTGCACAAATGCTGGGATTGCTCTCCCTTCTTACCTTACCCTTATATTTAGTATAGCCCAATATGTGAATTCCCATAAAAGGTATGATAGGCTCTTTTTTTTTTTTCCATTTGGGGCTTGTTTGGGCTTTTTGGGGGGGAGGGTTTGGGTTGGGTTTTTTTTGTTGTTGTTGTTTTGTTGGTTGTACCTTTGTGGGTTTGTTGTGGGTTTTTTTTCTTGTTTGTTTGCTTGGTTGGTTTTGTTGTGTGTTTTTTTAATACATAAATATTTGGGAATATTCACAAAAAGTTAAAATGTAAAACTAAAAACATTGCACTCCAAGATACTGAAATTCACTTCACCCACTAGAGTAGATAACATTCAGTATATTGCTGAATTACAGTAACAAAAATTTCATCCCACTCTCCTGTTAGAAGTCATAGCTTTGAAGACAAATTCCTCCGCTAATGATAACTCATTAGAGTTATGAGAGTCACTCATGAGAGTCACACAGAGTCCCTCAATCGCTTACCTTTTAACTCCAGATGCAAAATAAGAGACATAAGTACTGAAATTCCTCAGAATATAAGATGATGCAAAGGGGAAATCAGTCTGCTAGACACTGAAAACAAAAATAAATACAACTAGCAACAATCATACTTAAGATAAACAACTGAATATTAGAGTAGAAAAGAGGGCTAACAATACAGCACAGTGTTTGACAAATAGATGTTTGAATGCAGAATCTGAAGAAATGAAGAACTGACGCAAATGAAGTGATCCTGGATAGCTTGCTTGGTATGCAAAAGTTAATATCTTCGGTTAGCTCTACTTCACTTACTCTTCCCTGATCTATTTATTATATAATCATTCTGAGCAGATGTCAATTTAGCATTAGCACCATACTCTTCTAAGTAACAATAAATAGTAGCATGTTGTTACAGAATATTAAAAACCTGCCACAATGATTTGTTCACCCAAAATTCATTTTTTGGAAGATAAAACAAATCTCACAGGTAAACTTAAGACTTCAAGATTAAAAGTGGAAATTCTCTCAGAATAGAAATCAACACATGGAAAATCTACTAGTGGTACTGTCCAATTCCCTGATGTCACCACCTGTATTTTGTGCTTGGAAGTCCTTAAAGAAGATTATTGCATTGTCCGTTTTCATGAGTTATCAAAAATATTTAGAAGCACATCAGTTTTTCATTCCATTATCACAACTCACTCATGAACTAGCTGTGTTGACTACTCTGGAATATAAAACATTCAGCAACTTTGATGGAAGATCATTTATTAGTGAACTTCACTATGGAGGATGAATAGCGATAGTGCCTCACATTAGGCAAATAGAGGAAGCTGGTCTGCACAGGTTCTCATCTCTTGAGTCAAGGCAGTGTATTGTCCTGGTCTCTACAGATGTATTATCAAGTTTACTGTGTACAAGGCAAGGAGTTAAATCTTTACAAAGTTACATCACAGCTGATCTCCTTCTTTCCTAGATTAATAGTAATAATAAGATACCTACATCGCACAGGGAGAAATAAATATTTGTTCTTCACTACAGAGGGCTTTTCCATAGCTGTCCTACACATCATCCAAAATGAGAAGCAACTTCTCATCACAAAACTGGCTCAAATAAGACACATTTTGAATGACAGCAATGCAACCGAGTAAATGGATTTACAGATTACAGTAATGACACTAGTCACCCACCTCATACATAAAAGCCCAATAACAAGGAACCCAGTCAGAAATACTCACACTACAGATTTACAATTTTAAGTGCTAGTCAGCAGGTTGGTGATTCACTTTTGGAAGCTTAGGTTTTGGTTGTTTTCTTAATATTATCTATTATAAAACTTTGAGATTTGATGCAAGGATGCGAATTTGCTGCACCAATATTAATGCTTGTAATCTCATGTCTATATTTTGTTAATGGGCATCTCAAATATGGCAAGTTTCACATTGCCATAGATTTGGCCAAATCAGCAATAAAAGGCTACAGTAAATGAAGAGAAATCCTCTTCAGTGTTAGATGTTTTCCTTTTGACAAATTTCATGCTTGGTTTTGTTTGGGTTTTTGTTGGCTTTCTGTTTGTTTGGTTTTTAATGCACTAACATCAGTCATGCTAATGTTCTCTGTGCTAACATTTCCCATATCCTTGAAAAACATTTAACACAGAATTTGTCACAGAAATCTTCCCTAATTGAAATTTGCTTTGTCTGTTACTCATGGAATATATTTTTCTATTTGAGTAAATCAATTAAGCTTTTTTCATCTTAACAACAGTAGGATTTGGGGGAGTTGGGCTACCTTTCTGTACATGTTAAAAGACAGCAGCTGATGAAGGATTAATATATTCCGCAGCATTAACTAACTGTCAGGATGTAGAGGGGTTATGCGGTCACTATTCATTCACTCTGAAAATGCATTAGTTTGGAAATACATAAAGAAACAAAACTTTACCTTAGAATAGCACTAATACTTACCTACCAAAATTGCAACCGACATTTCTTAAAGCCTTTAAGGCTACTGGGCAAAAGTGACTACTGATAGCAGTGGGTTAGATATCCTGAACTGACAATTTGGTCTCAGTACTTCCTGTAATAGGAAACAGTAATTTATAGGAACCAGTTTTCAGATCAGACCCTAGCTGCTCCTGGCATAGAATTCAGAGACCTCATTTCACATCTAGCTGCATTCCACACAAGTCTCAAAAATAAGCACCATCATGCCTCCATTTCCAGTCTGGGAACTGCCTCTGGCAGGGAGCAATAGAGCAGGCAGAAGGACTGGTACAACCACAGTACTCCAGACACAGCTTTTTGCACTATCCCTACTAAGATAAACCTGTTGTGCCACTCAGGGGCTCAGATCCAGTGACCCTCTGTGCCAGGAGTCACAGCATACTGCGGAACATGGATTTTAATGACTATGCCAGAGCTGCTACAGACGGGACTTGTAGCCCATTGGTTCAAGGCATTTTAACACTAGATGTCCTAAATTAAAACAAATATCAAGTGCCTAAAATTAAAGGCATCCCAGATAATTACAGAAATAACACTAAAGACTGAGAAAAGTCAAACATTACTATATGAAATCTAACATATCACAACCACAGGCAGAACACAAAGCAAGTTCCTAGAGAGACTTTGAGAGAGATTTTTGAGCGTCTTCAGTATAGACAACAACTAAACACTCCTAAACAGTACTTATCTGCTAACAAGATAGGCACTGGCTAACATTATACCACAACAGTGTTTGCTGGTTTGGGAGGTAATGTGATCCTACAGTGTTCCAGAGGTCTATATCTTTTTCACCCACCCATTAGGGAGTACAGAGCGATTTCCCATTATATTGGCAAAACAAAAGATATAGAAGAAAGAGCTGATTATGTTTGTAATTTCTATTATCACAAATAAAACTTGAATTTCTCATTATTCCAGAAAGGATTTGTCTACAATAGCAGGGTTTTGAGAAACGTTTACTGTATTGTGAAAACATCTGAAGGATCAGTTTGATAAAACCCACTTATTGCAAGACAAGTATGACACTGAAAGCTTCTCTTCACTCTCCTAGTGTACAGTTCATGACCCAGATTTTTAAACACATTAAAATAATTTTGCACTTCACAAAGTAGCACTAAAACAAGAATTACCACTTGTAACCTTAAAGATACATTATCTTGTTGTCAAAGTATAACAAGCTCACCTCTTTACTCATACAATTTTCCAAAATCAGTAACTCCAAAATCAAGACAAATTAAAAGCAGGATATAAAACATGGCATATTTAGTATAACAGTTAGCATCACCTACTCAGTACCCACAAAGCTGACAGGAAGATACAAGGCGATGAGAAATGAAAACATATTTTCCAGTTCATATGTAATCCCTAACTGTTGAACATTAAGCTGGGATTGCTCTCTCCTGGAACATACTTACACTTTACCTAATATTGTAGAAGTGCAAATCCAGAAGTCTGCTATGGAATTTATAAATGCAGCCAAAACATAGGTCTGAGCTTGTTGCTCCTTTTTTTTTGGTTTAGTTCCTTAGTAGGGAGCATAAAGACAAAAGAAGCACCTGAGCGGGCCAAACGCATTCATCTTTTTAAAACTTTCTTTAATAAACCAGGATGAGATAAGAACTTGGCTCATATTCTTATCTCTCAAGCAAACATTGCAATATACAAGTTCACTTTACTATTTAGAAAATCTTTGAAAATATAGCCCAAGCAATATCCTCATAATAAAACCAAAACCAGAAAATAAAGGTAGTTGACGTGTCAAAAACACGTAACTAGATATAAGTTGGTTTGCCATTTTTTTGCATGCAACACATACATCATAAGTTATTTCCCAGGTAGAAACAGCTTGGTTGGAAAATACAGCAACAGCTTCATTTTGCTTTGAAAAGTACAAATTATCATTTTTAAAATACACCAATTCAGTCAGGGGATGTCATATTTGATGACAGTAAAGGGAACAAAAGGGAGCTGATCTTCCAGTTGATAATAAAAATCATTCTCCTCCCTGCAAGAAAAAAGACATGAAATAAAGGAAAAACCCCAAAGAGTTCAGGCCGGGAGTTACTATTGAGAAACCAAAGGGGTGATAATATGAATTGCAAGAAAAGTGCAACAGGCCATCTATTTGAAACATGTTTTTCACAGAGTTAGTACAAAAACAAGTGCTCCTGCAAGAGAGGTCAATCTACCCACACATTAATCCCCAATCAAGCGGCACTCTAAGAATCAAAATGTGATTGCAAATCTCTTGCATACCAAGATGAAGGAGTTTTTCATTTCAATCTATAACCACCAGCATTTTACATTCATTACTGTCAGGGGGTGAAGTGAGTACTAGGTACTTGCTGGTTCTGAATGCCAGCACTTTCTTGATTACATTACTAGAGAATTAACATACAGAACCTGGATTAAAGCAGCACAAATGGGCTTACTTGTAGCCACTTTCATAGCTAAAGCTTTCATAGCAGTCTTACATTCCAGCTCAGAAGGTTAAAAGGTTAAGAGGTTAAAAAATAGCTGTATAACCTATCCATTGCTACAAAGAAAGGTCTAAAAGACCAGGCTTTGAGCATTACAATGACACAAAGGCTATCTTTGCTTTTGTAAGTATTTCTTTAAAATACACTCAGTGGGCTAGCAACCCCTGGCTTTGAGGGTGGAGTCTTTGGGGTTTGAGTTTGGTGTTTTTAAGCTCTCTTTGGGCAGATCAAAATAAAACTTACCAAAACTTTATAACCTCCAGATCCACAAGATGCTAGCAAATGTACTAACTCTTCACAGTAGAAATTGCCACAATGACAAGTTAGAATGAATCCTGTAGGGTCATTACAATTGCAAACCTTAGAGAAGGTCCAGGGAAGAACTACTGCATACATTAAAAGGGAAGAGGACCTTACCCATAGCAATAAGTGGGATAAGCAGTCTTAAGAGAGTTTAAGTATTTAAGACCTTAGTACACTTCTTGCAGAATTTCTGCTGCCATTTACATCAGAAATGTACCCCAAGTACCCCAACCAGGAACCAACTTGGTGAATATTTCCTTAGTGGAGTTACAAATTCACTCATCTGTATTAGGAACTTAGATGTCCAACAAATGCATAAAGGGATGAAAAGCAAGGGAAAAGACAGTGACTCTTCCAAAAGTTAGGCAGTATAATGTATATTATTAGCTGCATGAGAGCTTGCTTGGTTAATCCAATCAGTCTTTGGGAGTGCAAGTCATACACAGTGTATTATACAATGATGAAAATAAAATAACTTCTGAGTCTCATACTATCATAAGATTGCATATCTTTTCTTTTTTTTAGTTTACCTTATTTTTTTTCATTGGATTTAAATCACTTTAAGGAAAAAAAGCTTCAGCATGGTACTGAATTAACAAAGATTTATTATTTCCAAATTCTAGTTCACTTGCATATGGATAGCTCACAGGCAGAGTAAACATCAGGGCCTTCTAGGCTGCAAGAAACAAGTAATGCCTCTCAGAGCTATAAACTTTGGGGCCAGTAGCTGAGCTGGTGCCAGTCTTTACTCTGCAATTTACTCATTAAAAAAAACAAAACACAAAACACAAAACCTAAACCAGACCTAACAATGTCAAATGCAATACAACATAACAAATTCCTTGTTGTGAACAATCAAATGCTCAATATGCTTGGATATTATGCACCATTTCTAGTGTTAAAACAACTAAACAGATATAGCTTGATTTCCGTGCTTTACCTTTAGAACTGAATCTTTACTACTAACAGAGTCAAGGCATTCCTTGACACATACTAATATGATCTTATGATAACGGGTATCAGAAGAGAAAGTCATTTTTTTTCACCCAGTACTTAATGAACTCCAGAGGATAGACAGACGATACCAGTTATAGCTACCTGAGAAATATGACAATTTTCTGCGCAACAATCTGCTAGTTATTAATCTAGTAACAGCTATTCTAGTACCAAGTTCCAGCCATCACCAACACTAAAATACATCATCATAGTTTTTCAACCAACCAATAAGTGGTATTGGAAGACAAATACATGCTCCTGAGTGAAACAACATACCAGCTTCATGAATCAACAGATTCATTATACTAAGTCCAGAGACTGAACCACACAAAAATGGCCTCACAAAAAAAAAAAAATAAAACACTCCCCCCCCCAAAAAAAAATAAAAACAAACACACAAAAAACCAAAAAAACAAAAAAACAGGGTTCTCACCCTAATACTAAATCCATACTTTGCAGGTTTTACTCAGTGGTAAGTCCCACTGTAGTTCGCTTCAGCCTATTTGCTTCTTTGCCCTTGTTTCCTTCACTTTGTTCCTACTGACCAGTCTTACCGCATTTGCTGCGGGTTCAGACAGTTTTCAAAGCAATTCATGAACTCAGCACATACAAGATACATACTATTGCATTAATTCTAGTTAACAGTCAAGGGAACTAGTTAATTTATGTGGTCTATTTCCACAGGAGCAGACAAGTCAGGTGATTGTTTGGGAGCCAGATTCTACAGTTGTAAAATATTTTGTGGGTTCAGTCAACAGGTTAGACAAGCATTTGTCAGGAAAGACATGGCTACAGGTGATCTTGCCAGAGGACAGGGAGATGGACTGGATAGCCTATTAATGGCCCTTCCAGCTATGCTTTCTAGGGTTTTCTCTTTTCTATCCACTTGAAAGCTTAGGGAGAATAAACCAAGCGTTTGCTCACTCCAGAGTGCTTTACCAATGAGAAGTTCACTAAGAAGAGTTTGCGGAGTTAGCAACAAGGGAAGCAAGTTAAACAGACACCGAGACAGGAAAATACATAATTTGACAGTTCTGCCCACCTGGAATTCACACCTGAGCATTAGTAAATGTTTTTGCAAAACCACCCACCTGGGTATTAATGAAACTGATTCCCCAGATCGTGCATGTCCCTTCTTCTGAGGGCACTGGGGAACGGTCATTAACATCCAAGACATCTGGGGGCTCATTAAACAGCAAGACGGGAAGAGTTGAGGGAGGGGAAAATCATGAGTTAATTTCAGTAACAGTCACTTTAAAAAAAACCCCACACACCAACCCCACACCATCATTTATAATGTAGAGCTCCCTCTAAAATTAGCTTACACACTGATATAAATTGGTTTTCTTTGTGGTCTAAAATTGACTTGCAGTTCACTACTTAGTCAGAAAATAGCTACTGAAAAGCCCTGGCCTCAGAGCTTTTGGACTGTGGACTCCTTTCATCGTATAAACAAATGCTTCAGATTTAAAGCTTTCCCATAATTGTTATGCTAACCTTGGAGTGAAACCTCTCCATTTGCATTTGAAGGAGCTAAATATTAGGCAGGAAAGAAAGTAGTCTTTTTAAAAGCATGAGAAAATGTTCCTTCTTTTTGGTCCTCAACCATCTGGGCAGGCCCTGCTCCTCTCTCTCTCTCTGGCAAAGGCAGAGAGAAGGAAAAGGGGCACGGATGGCGGTAATCTTGCTGAAAGAGAATTAAGAAATTCCTTCAAAACATGAATGAATGAGACTTCCTATAGGGGAGGGGAGTCTGTGTTCCAAGGAGATGTAAGAGGTTGTAAGCAGGGGGGAGGGAATAAGGACACAAATACATCAGTGAGCTAGTGAGTGATGTAAGAAGCACCTATGTTTTATTGTTTTTCTCTCAACATGTTCTGTAACCCAAAGCCAGATTTCTTTATAGACACCTCGTGTGAACCCTGCAGCTAATGGGAAGTTAATGTTTCCTCTTTCCCCCTTCTGAAGCTAAAAGGAGTATTTGACTGCATGTGTGCACACACACTCTCATATGTGCATATGTATACAGGTGAGTGAGCATAATTATGACAAAAAAAAGCAGGGAGGTAAAAAGAAAAAGAGAGCACGACAGAGGAGGGCCATGGATTTCATTCGCAGGTTTGTGATGAGGAAGTTACGTCAAATATTTTAGCAAGGGCAAAAAGGACAATACTTGTATGAGAAACCCACGTTCTTGAGATTTATGGCAGCACGGTTTAAATAATTTTCACAGGAGGGATCATTCTCAAACAGCTCTATGAGGGGTGCTGTGTCTGTCACTACACAGGTCAAGAGATTACTTCACTGAGTCTATTTAGAGTTAAAGCTGTAATCAGTAGAATAAATATTTGATGTTACCACAGTAAGCAAGTAATAGAGAAAAACAAGACTGACAACCTTCTTAAAAATAATCTAGGCCAAATTATCTGTTGGCACAACTCTGTTCTTGAAGTCGTGCCAGCAGGGAGTTTGGTGTTACATTTTGAGCTGCTAAAGGAAGTTATCACAACATACTTTCTCATAACAAAAACAAACAAAAATAATTAATTGTACTGGAAGGAAATTGAGCAAGGATTACCAGATTATCACCAGCCAGAACAACCAAGTTTGTGTTAGCTGTGTTACTGGTTCCTATGTATTTTCTTTCCGTTTCCTTGGGGAGCAATGGATCAACATTCTCATTGCATCTTCGGTTAGTATCAGGAGCAAACTGACAGCTGGACCAGCATGCAAGATTCACTGGATCTTGGTCACACCTAATGAGAAATAGACTGAATTTGCTTGATATTTTCCATTTCATATTAATATTCAGGATTGCATTTGAGTAAAGATTCCAGTTTCTAGAAGGAGGACAATTATGAAATACTGTTTTGCCCATTTTACTCCGGCGTAAAGTAATTGCCATTTTTCGTTCTTGCGCTGCCCAGTACCAAGCAAGAAATCTAACTACCAGGATTACTCCACCGAAATTTCCCGAAACTACCAGGAACCCTTGTAAATGTAGCTATGAGTTAGGCCCAAAAGGAAATCAAGAGTCACCCTGCGTTTATAAACATCATCTTCATTTCTCCTAAGGAGAAAAATGACTGCTACTGCTTAACCCAGGACAGTATACAAAGTGAAATTCATCCCATAAAGGCCAAGACATATGGTAGGCTTTAAACTTGTTTCACTTCTAACCAGAGAGGTCAAACAAGATGCAGAAAGTGGACAAGAGCAAGCCTTGCCTTCATCTGCACAAGCACAGGTTGTGGACTTAAGAGTTTCCCACAGCTTCACTCAATGGGAGGGCGGATAGATGTGAGGAAAACTAAGTGTTACATATACTAAACAAAAATGCAGACTTATTCACTAGACCTTGGGAGAAGTTCTCTTTGTTTACCAAAAAGTAACCTATTTCCTTGCTTCCCTCCAAATAAATAGAACAACAAAAAGAAAAAAAAAGATACACTGAGTTAGATTTAAGTGCCAGATATGCTTTCCCTGCTGACACATTGAAAAGGGTGTGTAACAAGCTCCCAACTCTTCTTTATTGTGGAATAGGGTATAATGCTTAGATTTTACTGCATACAGTGACTCTAGCAGCAAATTTTACAAGAAATTATATCATTTATTGTACTTATTTTATTCTGACTGTAATACTAGAATGCGGAAATATAGTTTGCATTTATATAGATTGAGTTGTCAGTACAAAGCAGCATAAATTCACTCAAGATACTGACATTTTTTATTGTACTCTCTATCTGCAGACCCTTCATTTTCTTGGATAGGGTCCAGATGTAAAGCCAGCTCTGTCGCATTTATGTCTGACCAACTTATTTCCAGGGGAAGCAGGCAGGCAGGCAGGCAGAAGCAATAAATGAATTTCATAAGAGTTGAGATCTATCATACACCAATACCTAATCTTGACACACCTGAGCTTCAGTTTATGAGGATAACGTGAGCTTTCTTTTCTACACAAAAGATCCCTTTCTCTCAGACTGGCAAAAATATTAGCAATACCTCCAAAAAGTATTTTAAAAAGCTATTTAATTAAAAAGTTATTTAAAAAAGCTAACAAGTATTCCCCATTTTTGACAATAGCTTAGAAAACAGTTATAATTAATTCAATATTTATCCGCTGAATTATTAAGTTTGTGGTTCCTAAACTGCTAAACCATCACAAGCCAAAGAAGGAGGAAGTTAATAACTCACTTCCTGTCATTCGTTCTCAATTCCCATTTCTTCCAAACTCTGTTTCAGACACTTTTTGCCAGTTCTAGACAAATGTGCTGGCAGTTCACTGCCCACCTGCTCATTAATAAAGCCTTTGTTGTATTTGTTGGTGTCCAGTTCCAGGCAAAATAGAAATTCTTTATTTCTTGCACCAAATACAGCAGACTACATTGGATGTACTATAAATGAGCCCATGGCGACATATATGCAGAAACTACAGTCACTAGCCAAAAGCAAGGCCATTGGCTTTAAAACCAGATGCTTCTGCAGTAGCTCTGGCAGCCAGCATCACAGTCACTTCCTACTGTCCTCTTTGTGCCCACCAGGCTTCTTACCCAACCCACCACGGTACAGCTTTGGACAGAGGCCAGCCTCCCCAGCGGCAGTGAGCTGTTCCTCAGGCAGTTAACTATTCCATCCTCCACCTCTCTCCATATCCAGGGATAGCTTTTCCCAGATGCACTAGCCAGCTGCCCACAAACATAACAGATGCTCAGCTTGACTGGTGCTAACCCAAAAGATATAATTAGTGGCAGTTTAACATAAACACCAAAGAATAAAATTTTTTTAACACGATAGTTGAACACAGTCACACTTAGATAAACACTGACGCAGAACACACGGGGTTATGGGTGGTTGAAACCTGAATCTGCAAGAGGCTTAAAGTTGTCTGATTTTCAAAACTCTCTCTCCTTCTTTCTCCCCATAGCAAGAGAAGGATCATCTCCATCCTCAGGGAAAAAAAAAAAACAAACCCAAACCTGTTCTAATCAGGAAAGACAGACTATTTGCATAGCTCTTTCATAGAGATCATTGATTTTTGCTGCATATCTATACCCTTGACATAACATGTACTTGCTAACAAAGAGCCAAAGAACATTACTCCATTTCTGGGACTGATTTCTTTTCAGACCATCAGTTATTCAGCCAACACATGCAGCTATTTGGACAAGTTCTGAAATCTAGCATCATGAGCTTTCCCATGTAGCTCTTTATTTTCTCAGTATGTTGTACAGTTGCAGCCTGACATCTTACAGGATTTCATTAGCGTATAGAGTTCAGCTATTCTGTGAAACATCTGATGAAACAAGGAAACTCCAATCAAAGCTGTCAAACATTACCGCCTCAAGTTAGGTTCCAAGCGCTTTATCTTGACACCTAAAATAGACATCCAATTTCCAGAGAGGATGAGTGACCCTATCATACACTTTTCTTGCAGTCCTAGTTTTAAGCAATCAGCTATGATAGTCTTGCATAGACCCTAATTAAGAATGAAGTTTACAACAGACTCTGGAACACATTCAGAGCTTTCAGATGAAACTGTTAGACATGCTTGATGCCAGATGTTCAGCGTGGCATGACACACCCAATAGGACTTCATATCTTTAAAACTTGCATGTTTCTGAAAACAACATGGATGCACTTCTGAATTAAGTCTGACAGCCATCATTTTACAGAGAGGGTTCCTACAGAGTTCTTAATATACAGAGCAAATGGCAGATAACAGACAAAATCCTATTGCTGTTATAGGTGACAGACTCCTGTTATCAAGCTCTTGGCAGCTTTCATAGAAGGAAGGGGACATAATTACACACACTTGAGGCTTCATTTCCTTCACAAGCACACTTCATTAGTACTCACTGGTAAATATACTTGCACATCTTCAGGAAGACAAACGCTGCTTTTGGAGGATGCCTCATCAATGCAAGTAATTTGTGGTGGCAAAACATAGCAAATCATTTATCAGCATTTCTGTGGTCTTCCCCTACACTGGGAAAGCCATGTGTTATCCCCACTTTATCTCTCGACAGCAAGGGGCAACATGATTTCATATAGCTTAGTCTGCTGTTTCCTGCATATCACATTTAAAAACAGCCATGTACCCCCTCAGAACAGAAAGGTATGATATCAACATAAGCGATGTGACAACTACCTTATAATACAGTCCTACCTGAGTGCCATTCAAAACTGTAGGAAAGGTGGCAAGAGATACACAAGTCTCCTGGCTTTGTCAAACTGGGAGATGGCATTTAGAAATCATTATGCTTGCCTCCCACAGAGTGGTTTCATTTCTGTCAGTATTGGGCTACCTGCAGCTCTGCAGTAACACCAGGTCAGCTACAGGAAGAGCTAAAAGAAGCAGAAGGCAACGGGATAGCCTTCCCAAGGAAGGCCTCCTACCCTTCCCACCCTCTGACAGCCAGACGACTACAGTGCAATACCCTGTGCTATCATGTATTTATCACCAGAAGACTAAGTATTGGAATACTGCAAGTATGCCAGGGTTGGAGGTTTTTTTTTTCGGTTGGGGGGGAAGAGGATTGGTTTGTTTCTTTTTAAAATAGATAAATAAATAAATAAATAAAACCCAAAACTCTGCTACTGACTTTCTGTTTTCTTTGGAAAAGGCATTTCACTCCCTTCTCTCCACATCAAGTCTATATGTCCTTTGGAGCAGAGATGGTCCCATATGGCACTGGCCACAAGGGATTTTGTTATAAGCATCTCAGGGAGCCAGCTCTGAACTCCTGGCTTAATCTCCTTGTCTTTTGCAGACTTCTCATGTGACAATAGGCAAGTCAGTAAAACCATCCACACCTCCTCTGAGCACCTCTAAAAAGGGCAGAGTAATGCTGTGCATGTTGTCCTATTAGTAATAGTATTCACAAAGATTATTTGTTTGCTGAGGCTTCTTGGAGACTGGTAAAACTTAAGTGATAAATCCCATTTATTAATGTTTCACTCAATAGTTCTTCCCCAACCCCTGCTAAAGTTTCAAATCAGAATTCTATAATGCTATTAACTTACAGGTTTCTAATTTTTTTTGCTTTTTTGTTTTTTGATTGTATTGCCAGTTTGGAACAGACTAACATTTCAGGGAGACATCCTATGATCCCATGCAATCTCTGATTTTCCAAAGGGCAGATAACTCTCCAAAATCCTCTTCATATGTAAAATGTAGGTACCACCCCTCTCCCTCTCACACACAAGCACAAGGAGCACTGACATTTTCAGATACTAATTTTATTTCCTCTTTTTACCCTTCATCTTTTTTTCTTCTAAAGCCTCTGTGAAGTTCTGGAACATCACCAGACGTATAGAAGCAGCATCCCCTCTCTATTCACTTTCTCTGTTCATTCAGAAATTCAGAAATGCCCTGCACAAAGCAAAACCTTTCTGTGGGTAATATGGTGTACATATCATTGCATTAGCCATATTTACAAAGCTATAAGCAAATTATGTTTTGCATCATAGCCGTGAAGACAAATATAGTAATAGAATCAGGTATCTTTCCAACCAGATGGAAATTTGCTAATGCAATAGGAAGTTGCTTATTAAATACAATGAACTTCTGGTGTCAGGAAATACAAACTGCAAGCATCATCAGGTGAAGGGAAAATGGCTACTTTAACGATCCTACACATAGATACATAAATTTCTCCTGATTACGAAAAAAAAAAAAAAGAAACCAAAACCAAACAACTGTCAATACTCAGACTCTCCCAAATGGGTTGGTTTTTGTTTGTTTGGGGGATTTTTTTGAGTGAAGGGGGTTGTTGGTTTTGGTGGGTTTTTTTTAATACACATCACAATATACTGCTAAAGAAAAGTCTGTCATCTTTTCACAAGTGAAAAAAGACGCTATTAGGTGAGTACTGACTTCAGACAAATACTAGAATGCAAAACAAATCCTTTAAAGCGCTTTAACACTAACCTTTTATCCAGATATTCTAGACCTTTCCAGCAGCAATATGGTCCAAGACATGCTGTACCAATATTTTTTTTACAAGGAAAATTTAGAACAAGGGAATGCTGCTTTCGCCTATTTGTGAGAAACCACATGAAGAACATGTGAGCTGCAAATAAGCAGAGCAAGAGAATTAGCAACACATATATCAGCATCAGAAGTTCTTTCAATAGGTATAGTCAAACCCAAGATGGCAATTAACAAACAGCCTATCTTGTTGATTACTTTTGTGCAAAGCACACTGGTCACAAGCAATTACTAAATAATTCCAATTCACCATGCTTTGCATGGTGACAGGACAGGAAAACAACCAGCCTTTAAGCACTATTCATGGGTCATGGAGCAGATTCCATAAGGGACTTGGAAAACAGCTTCAGAAGGGTGGTGAGCATCCCAATCACATCTGATAGATTATAATATGCTGTTTAATTAGAAGATGCAATGTTGGTAAGATCCTCGCAAAGGAACCCACCTTCTAGAATACAGGTCACAATGAAGATCTCTTAAAAATCATCCTCAGCTATAAGACTCTCCCATCCAGGAAAAATATTGATGCCAGCCTTCTTTTCTGCTCAAATTAGGCCTAGAGTCACCATAGCAAAACTCACTTCAACATCACAAAGCCTAAAATTTCACCTTCACCTGTAAGGCACATCATCTGCAAAATAGACTCAGCACAACAAGGCTGCCCAAATTTTATACATTCAAAACATATAATTATGACAAATCTCCAGAAGACCACATTACTTTTATTTAAGTGCACAAAATGGATTCAGTGGAAAATCCCTGGATGACAGCATCTGGGCTTGAAGTACCTGAAGAACTGTTCTGCCATAGAGAGGCACCAAGAGAGTTAAGAGTTCCCCTACTTGCCTGTATAAAGGGCACTGTGAAGTACCAACTAGCACAGAGGTGCCAGTAGATGTTCGGTAATTAAGGCTCTGCAAGTACTTTCTTCTTAACAGGTACTTGGCAATTTTGTAATTCTCTTCCACCTTGAATGCAGTGCTCCAAAACAGCAAATATTTGCAGTGTGGATTTTCTGAGGGTACTTCTAGGGTTTAGAGGCTAAAAAAACGAGATAAGTTTTGTTCTGGGTTGCAAACAACAGCACACAGTTCATTCAGCATTTATGCACAATAATCCTACTTTCTTCATAAACCAAATTAGTACCACAGGTCAACAGTCAGAGGGGGTTTGTTTTGTGCTGGCTTTAAGTGACATAACTGCTGGCTTTTCCTGTCAGAAGATTTCTACCAGAAGCGTACATTTTCAGTCCAAGAAGCTGTCACATCAGCATATTTCAGGGAGATGACAGATGTTCGTGCACCTTCTCATCCTTCTCCGAGAATTCAACACAACAGCCTGCCACCCACCACAATAACCCAAGAAATAAAATACAGAATCATACTTGCACAGAGTAAGAGGGGCTTGCAAGCAAAGCCAAATTAAAAAGAACTACACACTAAGCTGAGTATCAAAATGCATTATTATGACAGTTAACAGCTTAGAAAACAACATCCTGCTGATGCAACTATACTTGTCCGATACCCAGGTTAACCTAACCTATGTAACACAGTACTGCTCAGACTTGCTGTAGAAGGCTCATGCTCAGAGACCCACTTCCTTATATCAAAACTGTCATTAGTAAGTATACTGTATTTGCCAACTTCACTGCCTAGGAATTGTGGCCTAATGAATGCATAAAGATGAGGCTACGCAAACACCACACACGCTTCTCTAGTGGGAGCTGAGAAGTGCCTGTTGCATTTGCTCATGTGATCATTGGCATGGACTAAATGGGATCCAGTGAGGATTAAAGGGATCAAATAGAAATGCAACTCAATAGTATGAAAGGCAAGGTCACACATTTAAGGGCTAATGTCATTCTTGACACTATAGGCTTATCACTATAAAAGGACACAGAAGAGAACCTAGGAAAACCAGGTGATCCGCCCTGGATGAAAATGAGCAACCAGTGTCACAGGGCACCAAGAAAGCAAACAAATCTTAGGGTGTATAAATGGGACGAAAAAAAAAACCAAACCAAACCAAAACCAAAACAACAAACCAGTGAGACCTGATCTCAAATACCAGTTTCAACTCTTAATTTCCAATCTCCAATTTTTCCTGTTAAAGAAATGAACAAAACATCTCTGGGAATGGACTGTAAAAATTTCATTACAGAAATGGATTTCTACAAGGCAGGAATACTTTGTGGAAGAGGCCAGAATGTATCGGTAACCACTACGGCAACCTCAAAGAGATGCATCTGGATGAGGTTAAGCTATGAAACCTACCACTGACCTATCCTGCATGGCAGGGACAGGTCTTGCCTTTTAAAGGCTTTGACGAGATACCAACACAGATGCATGTCTACTAAAACAGGCGTTCTTCACATGCCCATTAGTGCCGGATTGTGTCACTTACTGACTTGGTGTACAAGACACACCGAGTCTCCCTCTGGGCACAAGATTCAGGCATTGCAAACATCTATATATATATATCACAGAGGCTTCAAGCCTTCTACAAAACACTGCACCATGCCTCTATTCCCTCTTGGCTAACCTTTTTCTAAAGCATGCATAACACATTTCTTCATGTTAGCTTATGCCCACATTTACCTGTGGAGGTATTTTTGTGCAGGAAGATGAAAAACTTCATAGCAGCTAGTGTGGAAAAATACATTAAGTTTTTACTTATTGACTAAGCCCATTAAAATTATCCAAAAGGTGAACATTTTGTACTACTACTGAAAGACTGTTGGGCCACGGTTTCAAATCCAACATTATCACTATGTAAAGCAATTCCAGACAGGTAGGAAGAACATAGTTACATGAAGCAAGGTTTCTTTTCCCTATAACTGCAAAAGCAGTAATGGAGAAAAGGAACATAACCCACGAAGTCAGTCTTCTGTATGGCATCCTGTTCTCTTACTCTTTTCTTTTAAGCTATCAAAGATGCAATAAATATTTCCCCCACCCCCCCCCCCCCTTTTTTTAAGGTACTTTTAATTACTACAGCATTAAAGAAATGTATTTCCCTTTGTATGGCTTGAAATTTTGACATCATCCTTGGCTTCAGTATCATCCCCAATTAGAAACCCCTAGAAAAGTGAGAATGACAAGAGCCATTAAATGTGTCACAACATGGGGTGAAGGGAAGAAGTGCTGGAAGTAGAGGCTTTTCAAAGAAAGCATAGGAAATTGTGCTGCACAATGAGTGCAGAATATGTTTTTTTTTTTTCCCCCAGCCTCCACCTCCTGCCCTGCTCCTCATGACATACACACACATTTTATGGCCTAAAAGCCAATGCAAAAGGGTGTGTTCTTTCAGGTTTATAGCCTTGACTAATGGAATTGCTCTAAATAACATTTTGATCTTGTAAGGTCAGGCAGAGTGCTATACCTTTCCTTTAATGATTCAGGTCTGGACCAAGCATTTCCCAGAATTGAGATGGTAATGAAGTCATTAGTTTCTTCCTACTTGAAGCTCTGGCTAGGAAAGGAAATTCTATGGGTAAAGTCTGAGAGGGTCTTTTTCATAAAGCTCATACCCAGCTGAGCTGTAACACCTGTTACATTTTCCCAGGAGCTTGAGCTGTAGAGCATTTCCAATCTATTTGCTCTTCTTCTCCTACAACACATTGACAAAAGCAGGGGGAATGGGTTTTCTAAGGGAGTGCTAATTGAAAAAAAATCCATAGCTGGTGCAAATCTTAACTCACATCCCAGCTAAGACACTGATGATTATTTCCTTGTCACCTTTGAAAACAGAAGCAGTTCCTGACAGCACTGAAATTAGAAATACAAATTTGAAAGAGGTTTCTTAATAAATCCTCACCTCCTATGTATGACATAAAGGAGGAAAGATACCCCCCCAGCCCCCGAAAACAGAGGTAGAAAACAAGCCTTTACGCTAAAAATTTTTAATACTAATATACAGTCAGTGCTCAATACAGAAACAGAGCACTAAGCACATACTGGTAAATATAGAACTAAAAACTGTATACAGATTCTTGCAAAGAAAAATAATATTTCTTTGAGAAACACCTTGAAATCATGGTTTCTCGAGCAAAGAGAACAATAAGCCTGAAATATCAAGTTCTGCCTCTGAGTGTCTGTGGGGAGGGCTGCGTTGTTTGCTCATTTGAAGCAACAATACATACAATTTGACGAAATTCTGAATCACTGAACAGCATATCCACGAGTTTCATGACTGAAAACTGAAATACACTTAGCAACCAGCAAATATCTTGTTTTACTACCGGTACCCTTTCAGATCTCCCTCCTAAGTGAGCCTATTTCTAAACTATGTTTCATAGAGCAGACTCAGGTATTCCAATGCATTTTAGTCTTGCCAGCTAATTAGTGCACGCGCGCACACACACACACACACACACACAGTAGTAGAGATAGGAAGAGGACATTCCTTGATTAGGAAGTTGTTCCTCCTACCAGATCAAGATAACTCAGATGCAGAACCCCAGAACATACCATAAAAATCAGCTCTTCTGTGCGATGAAGGTACAGTCAAAAGGTAGGACACTTTACTCTTTTTGCTGCATACCTAGCTGGCTGTTGCTTGTGATCATTTTTATAACATTTAGGAAGTCCATACAAGAGATAGAAGGGGCATACCACTAAAGTATTAAATTAAGTGTACATTTTTAAGGAAACAGTGTGCATTGCACAGATTTTACAGATCTCATTTTTATGATTGTTATGCTAAAATACCATACTAGAAATTAGTAAAGCATTCATTATGACAGGCTAAAGTAGGGGCTGTCTTACACTTTACCGAGAAACATCTGGCCAAGTTATTATTGTTTTTCTTTTAGTATTACAAATCTTAATGAAAGATCTTGCCTGTTTAGAAAGTAGGGAGTTTCTACAGACTAATTTCTGACGATTTTGCTCACAGACTACAGCATACTTACCTTTTGATTTGCATTCTACACAGCAAAGTAACCTTGCTGTCAGGCCTTACTACAAAGTTTTGTTAACTTCCAATAAAATGAAGTAGAACCGCTTTCTGTCAGTGTTTATATCCCCAAAAATCACTGGATGCAATCACACTAATGTAACACATTAGAAAATGGCCCATGCAAGGAAACATATCTGAAAGCTTGTAGTATAAGCATGCTTCTACTTTCCTTTGCCTTTGCTTTCAGTTAACCCTAGCTGGACAGTGAATCATGCCATACTACTGGAGTGGAGAAAATGATCTGCAGGCAATCAGGAGACAGCACCTCCCAGGCATTTAATCCCAATTCTGATCAGCTCAGAATGTTCTATTGTACACTCAGCTTTAATTCTTCACAGTAATGCATAAGTTCGGTGTTTAATGCACCTGAAACATACCTACTCTCATATTTTAGCTGTATCTCACCAGCTACATCCTTCTTGTCCACCACTTTCATAACTATATTCTCAATTCCTTCCAAACTACTCCTTCATTCAACATGCTCCACGCTCCCCATACAAAACTATTCCATTTCTTTAACCTATTCAACCAGGTAAGCTGCACGAAGTCCAGTTCATACCTTTCTAAACATTTCACAAGCATCTTGATACATTCATGCTTTACACTGATTACTTCCTCATATTAGTACTCACTTCCAAAAAAGTAACAGGATCTACTGGTACTCCATACACAGCAAAGTGCCCCAGTTGGACAACCGTATTCTCTATCCAGTGCTAAGCCTTCCCAGAAAGAGATGGTACCTGCACCACCTGCAGTCAAAACATGCTGAGAGTAAGTTTACACAGCTTAATACAGTTTCCAACCCTAACTGTTCTATGATTCTATGAACATGACAGAGATTTAGAGCTGAAATGGAATAGCCATCATAGGCTCCAGAAGGAATTTTTTTGAGTTAACAGCCTTTGAAATATCAAATGCTGAGCAGCACATTTTCATCATTTTTCCCCTCTCTGCTATTCGAAGTGATTAGCTAAGGAAGAATAGAAGAATGGAAAGGAACTCAAGCCTGACTGCTGTTCACACTTTAAGCTGTATGTTATGTACACAGAGTTTTACTGTGAACTGACTTGGAACAGAGCTTGGGCAAATTTTTCTTACTAAACGCACACTCTTCATTCAGCAAAATGCAGAATCATTTGGAAGGTACCACATGCCCAGATACTATTCCTAATCAGTGATCTTCCCTCCTGCCCCGATCTCATGAGAGCCTAGTAATTAGGAAACTCACCTTGGGTAGACATACAAATTCAAGTCCCTAGCCTAGGTATTTCACAGCAATGAGAAGACCCAACCACCAAGTATGCCCTCTTTCAAGTGCTCTTGTTGGAGCTATTGTATCTTGTACTGAAACAGGCAGTGTATCACAAAAAGGGAAAATTGGTGGGCTTGGTCACTTCTCTGGAGTTATGGAAGGCACCACACACAACAAATCATATATCTTAAGCCTCTATCCTGACCATAGCCTCTTCTACAGTCTTGCACTCCATCCATTCTAACCAGCTGAAAGATTTTAATACAAAAGGTCAGCATATTCAGAGCACTGAGGTGGAGACCTGAAGTTGCAGGTAGCAGTCTTGCTGCTTTTACAAGCTTGAGTCTGAAGTCAAAGGGAATTCAACAACACTTAAACCACTTCAGTGTCCTCAAAAAATCCCCATAAGTGCTTATCTTTATGTGTCTTTCTACACTTGAGAACTGTGCCTGAGTGCCTTGTACTGGTCTATGAATAAGAGAGAGAAAGCGCAGCACCTCACGAACACTGCAGAGAAGACAGCAAGGATTCTCCAAAGCAACCTGCACAGTGTTTACTAATAGCAAAGCATCACCACATGGCATTTTCTCAGAGTTATGTGTCTCAGATTCTAGGAATGACATTCTTGGGAGTTCTTTTCATGTCTTCTCCTTTAAACAGTATCAGCAAACTACATATATATGATTTTATGTTGAAAAACTGGTGTGGCACATTAACTTTTCAAATTTTATGTTACAATCACAGGATTATTCTGCCTCTTAAATGAAGTATTTAATATGAAAAAAGCAGCACTCAAAAGCCCCCTCAAATTTATTACTGATACATTGGAAAAAAATAATTAAAAAAAAGGAAAAAAAAAAAAACAACAAACAAAAAAACACCAGCAAAAACCAAAACCACCACCACAAAATCCCACAAACATACGAAGGAGGTGAACTTAACTTACCAGAACCAACAGCATGTGGCTCTATTTTTAACAAGCACATTATTTTCAGCTGTGGCTGCACATTTGGGTGCACTATTCCACAAATGACAGGTCTTGCTTTAAGTTTGTACATGGTTTATTTTTGACGTTTGTACTCCTGTTTGGCACTACTATCCTTCAATTGCGCTGACTCAAGTGTTTACCTTGGTCATCCTTGGTAGGATTCTATTTCAATTTTTTTTATACATATATAAAAAAAATCAAACAAATAATTTTGAAAAACAACAAAAAACCCAACTACAAACTTTGCAAAATCTTAAAAAAAAAGCCAAAACAAAATGAAACAAAACCCTTAAGAAATCTTCCTTAAAGTATCACACTGCAAACACTTAAATTGTGCAATAGAGAGAAAGCAACTTCTGGAAATGAATAAAACTGAGTATTAGTATGTTGTATAACCTCTACACTGTATCTGCTCCTGAAGAGAAAGATTAGCATAGAACCATGCCCTTGATGTCATAAACCACTTGTTTTCTCTTCTTCATCTGTTATCACACATTCTCCCTGTCCTGCTCCTCCCTACAGGAACTATGGTCCCCTCTCCTGAGGGGAACTAGTGTTTGAACATGCTTATTCTCCTATAGCTCTTTAATACATCACTTTTCAAAATTTGATTCACACACAACTTTACACTCGGTCGTTCTACCCAACATCAGAGAACTGAAGTAGTAAATAACTTCATTTATGTTGGTGTTTTTTTTTCCTGGATCTGGCATATGTTCCTTGAGATGCATTTGAATGGTCTGCCTAAGTGCCATCATACCACTTTCAAACACTGATCATCTGCCTTGTAATTTGGACTACAAACTCTACTGGGCAAGCACTGTTCATATGCTGTGTAAAGCTCTGGAAGCTCCCACTTTACATAGGTCTTGAAGGTAAAGAAATAATAAGAATCAATAATGTGCTCAGTTTCACAACACTTCCAGTTATTTACAATGAAGATCTTGTGGTTTGTTTTGATTACTGAAGCTCTCTGCTCAGTTAGCTCTGATACTACCCACTCCACTCATGAATTTCTGGTAAAAGACTAGTTGGAAACAAGGTCAATGCAGACAAACACACCAAAAAAAGCATCTCTCTGAAAAAAAGATATGGTAATCATTTGACTAGCTATATTAACCATCACATATTGTAGTACAAAATACAAAAGACAATTCTAAAAAATAGTTCAAGATATTAAATAAATACCTCTAAAGTTTCAAGAAAGAAGGCAGCTATTCAGTAACAGAAAGTGCTCACAAATTCAAGAACATAGTACCAGATATAAAATAGCAGGCACAATTCAGGCTAAAAACACCAAATTAACAAGCGAAGTCTGAATGTCTGTGTTGGAGAGTTAGGTTTGGGGTTTTGTTTGTCTGACTGATTTTTGGTCATTTTTTTTCTTTCTACTTTGTTTTTAAGTGGATTGTGAGAATTGCAATGTAACCTCCCCAATATCACAAGGCAAGCCAGGGTCTGGTGCTGCTGTTGTTTCCAGAAATTCTTATTCAAATGTTGACTCTAGTTATACTGAGAGGAGTGCTTCACCTGATGAATATACATGCAATGACACTGAAGATATATAGAGAAGAGCAATAAACAATATAAATGAAACTGATGATGATACTAAGAAAGAGCCAGAGAAAAGATTAAAAGTAGAGACTAGAGAAGCATCATGCTATCATGAAATTACAAGACAAAACTTCTTGTCTGCTGGGACACTGCTTCTCAGTTGTTTGGTGATGGCTGACAACTTCCTCAGCAATTTCTGGATAAGAAGAGAGCCTGCACAAGGCTTACCAATCCTCCCACACTGTTAAATAAACAAAAAAGAAACAGTGATCAGAGGCAGCCGGCTCCATCTCAAAGATATCTAAAAAAAAAGTTGGGGTGGACAGAACATCTCTGTGGGAAGGCTCATAACCGCTTTGAATCAAGACAAAACAAGATGCTGTACACCACTGCTATTCTTACCAAATGATGTAAGAGGGGAAAATGAAGGACAGTGGCACCTCATAAGGTAAAAGACTCCCGGAACAGTGGAGGCAGGTCAGTGTCACGTCTAAAAACTATACAAACACTTCTGTTGGGAGATAAGTGACTACATCCTGACAGCAGATACACATGCAGTCAGACACACTGTGTGGCTAACTTCATGCTATCAGGCATCAAATATGTCTAACCCCAGTAGTCAAAGGGCAGGATAAGACTTGAAATGGGTACCCTGGACTGGAAATAAGTCACAGATAAGTATCTATGCAGTTTACCAATGGATGAACTCCCTGGAAATCACTGAATTGAAATTGGATTTTTCTGAAAGATATTTAGTAGTTAGCCTACAGTTATAGGCTCTGAATTGGAATTACCAGGAGCAATTCAAGGGCCTTTGTGGCAGAGGAAGCTGGACAAAGAGTGGACAAAATAGTGCATTCTTGCCTTAAAATCTACTGCATAGTCCCTGTGGTTCTTCTCACACTTCTATGAACAGTATTTGAACTAAAATACATTTCACATTGTAGAAACAACCATAAATCCACTCAAGATATTGAGGCACTGTGACAAAGCACAGAACTGGGAAGTACATGTAATGCACTTGAGGAATGAGGAAGGATTTGGCACTACCTCACATCCAGGGGAGGTAAAGGATGGAGAAGGTGGAGGAGGGGAAGAAACCCAAAATCCCTCCTGTGATACGGCAAATTCTCAGATTACTAGACATGGGGGCAGGGAAGGGTTTAGGCAGCAAGCTGATAGAACAGCCCTTCCACCCCCTCAGAAGTCTAATTCTCCATGAAGATACTCAGCTTCAGTTTACATTTGTTATCAGGTTAGCTTTATATGCAGCCTAAACAATAAAATACATGCAGGAGAGGGGGAGAAGGGCAGACTGAATGCATTCTAATTTATCACATAAAGCAGGGACAGCCTAATTCATGTACTATTCCTACCCTCATTCACACAGGTAAGAGGAAAAGAGAGGAAAAACTCATGAGAAAAAAAAAAAAAAAAGGCCTTTTTATTTTGCTAAAGGACCCCAGGGAAGGGCCCCTGATGCAGAGGCCCTGCTTTTACAAGTGCTTCCCTTTCCTTACACGGTTCCTTTAATACGAGTAAAAATTCCAAATTCCTCATTTGTTTAGCCTGAAATCCCTTGCACATTTCCCACAAACTACTTCCTTTTCTCTCTTTTTAGCTGGACTCCCTCTCTTTTTAATGAAGAGAAGTTCAGAGAGTTTTTCCCATGAATAGATGGCGGGCACCTGGGAGTTATGAATTTTAAAGTGATCATTTTCTTTCAGCCCCGCTGGACAATGGGGATCTCCTTTTGACTCACTTTCACAGCTTTGAGAGGCTCTCAGATCAGCCACATTCCAATCAGACTGGAGTCAGATCAGAGCTGGGCTGGACTGCATCAAGGTCTCTCGCACAGAAAGACAAGGAGCAGATGGCCAACACTGAGCTCTCCTCCCCTTTTCAGAGTGCAATGGAAGGCAATGTGGGAAAGCGTTCCCCCAGCATTGCCTATTGATTTCTGAATAGGACCACCACATGCCACCAGCCTGTAGGTATGAACCTCTGTTAACAGATGGTGAGATCATTATGAGCAATTAATTCCTTTAATGTATCAGTGGGAACATGTTGGAAAGGGTGATGCAAGCACAGAGTGAATAGTGAACTTCTCATTCCTCAGGGAGAGCTGCAGCTACATCACTGAAGGATGGGAACAGTCTTTCAAGAGGCTCTGTGTGTACTGAGAACCAGAGTTAGCCATTTGGTCCACAGAAACAAGACATGGTTTTTATTAACTAATCATCCCTCCCTCGTTGATATGTGATTAACAACAGATTTCTTTCTAGGTCATTTCTGGAGAGACAAACAATTCAAAACAGTGGGGGGAAAAAAATCCCAAACCATCAATTCGATAGGAACACAGGGAATTCAGCCATAAAGATAGTAAGAGAATATTGCTACCAAACTTTTTGTTACATGACATTTAATTTACACTGTCTATAAATTAATAAGAAAACAGACTATTTCGAACATAACTATGTGTATATAAATGAGAAGAATTCGTAACAGCTTTTAGCACAGAAAATAGAAGCATTCAAAACAGGCCCTTAGCAGGCTTGTCAGAAAGTTACTACCAAAGGATCCTATACAGAAGTTATAGATGGTATAATTTAAATACAGATACCCTGTTAAAATGCAGAGAAATCCACAGAAAAATACTGCATATTTACTGCTATTCATTGTGATCTGGGTAAATTAAAATTCATTGTGCTGATAACAACTGTAAGACTAGGACATTCCCACATAATCTACTTTACATGCATTCATATGACAGGCTTTGTTTTGTTGTGGGGTTTTTTTTTTGGTTCTTTTTCCTTTTAGAGACAGAAGGAAAAACTGAAAGCACAATATAGATGGCTAGTTAGCTCTTGGTCTTAAAGATGACAGCAGAATGTGAACAGGAAATACAGGCAACTATTCACTTATTCATATTTAAATGACACTTTTTGCTTGTAATTAAGACACTCAAGTCGCGTCTCTGTTCATGAAATTTACATAACTGTACAATAGCTTGCCTAAGTGAACAGCAAACGGTAGTTAACCTTGAAGTGTATTATCTTAATTGAATAAATCTGGCTATAGTTCAATAAATTTAAACAGAAATATACCTTTAAACTACTAAAATAATTTCTAAAAACACATTTGCTTTTACCCGTTAAGATGGCTTACTGTTTTCCTTTTAGATTTTTACTTCTGCTGTAACATTGGTCCCTTAAGAAAAGGACACCATTGCAGAACACTGAAGACATTGATACATGTTTGCTGTTTTCTCCGTATTGTTTGCAGTTTGAGTCAGAGTCACATTCTGGAAAGCCTTGATAAGAATATCAGAATATTGAATCAAAATGTATAACTTGCCTGTTTGAGATAGTCCCTTACCTACTTTCTCTGTCCTTATTGGACTTGTGTTCTTCCCCTCCCCCACCACGTACCAGCTGAGTATCCCATCACACAGTGAGAAACCTAGGTGGGAGAATATAGATTTTTGCATAGGTTAAATAGGAAAGCCACATTCCACCACTCTTCCATTTAAATCAGATTTACATGGGGTGTAAATCCCCTCAGAATAGAGCCATTCACAAAGGGCTCAGAATGTTCCCCTCACAACACTGATTACATTAAATCAGTAGCAATCATGTTTCTTGGGTTATATAGTTACAGCAAGAAAAACTGTGCAACATATTTGTATTTGTGTGAAATAAGTTAATGAGAAGCCACCTGTGCCTTATATCAGTTTACAAGAGAAAACAGAGGAACACAGGTGTTTAGGCAGTATAGCCATGTATTTTTTTTTGTATGAATTTGCAAACACTAAAAAGGAACATATTGTTACTATATTCAGACACACACACACTTTGAAGGACAATATTTTGGTTTTTGTTTGGGCTGTCTTTGTCTTAAATACAATCTTAATCTTAAATACAAAAGGCTAGTTTCTTGGCCATCAGCAAGAGCTATAATTTGGGCTTTTCTCCCTCTCACAATGTTCACCATTGTACCTTATGCGACATAGATTGTACAAGCTCAGTTCTAACCCACATTACTGGTGAGAAGCATTCACACTGTGAATTACCATTTTTCCCAGCATCTAGTGCTACTCAAAAGACAGCACAATAATACACTAGAAGTGCCTTTGTCTGTTAAAACATTGTTCTTCATTACTACGTGAAAAGCAAATTGTCTTTGTATAGCAGAAGAGTGGCACACAGTAGCTCTGGGAGTAGGGAGAAGGAATTTCTGTCGCTGGCTGACCACCTCATAGATATACATGGCACTTTTTTCCTCAGTAGCAGGCACACTGATGTTTCAGACAAAATTTTGGAAGTACCTTTTTAATTATTATTTGTATTAGAATGACTCCAAGGAGATGACTCGCTTTTTGCCTTTAAGCCAAACATCCAAGCTTTCTCATACATAAATTTGGGGGTTTTGCTTGGGGTTTGGAGGAGATGTGAGTACATTAATAAGTGCTTAGTCTCTTGACTGCATGCACCACATCTAAAATGAAAGATCAGAAAAACTTATGCTTCATTTAAATCAATGATCAATTTAGAAAGCACATCAGCAAATGAAGAATTATGCAAATTCAAGAACATTTATTTTTGCAATACAGTTCAACTGTACTCTAAACTGATGTGTTCTAACAAGCATTCTGAAAAATGTATTACTGTGGTCTTGAAATCAGGACAGTTATGGGACAAATATTCTTCAAAGGCTATGATAATTCCCATGGTTTGTGGGGTGGGGGTTTTTTGTGTTTGTTTCTTTGGTTGGTTTTTGGGGTTATTTTGTTTGCGGTTTTTGTTTGGGTTTTTTTTTGGGGGGGTGGGGTTGTGTGGTTTTTTTGTTTGTTTTGTTTTTTAAGAAAAGATACAACACACAAACAAGAAAATTCCCACACAGTATGTATAAAAAAAAAAGGTTCTGGTCAACAAGTCTAAAAATACTGAAAGACCTAGAGAGTGATGCAGCCTAATACTACAGTTCCAGATGTTGATGAACTGCAAGATAAATGGGCATCAGAAAGTAGCCAGGTTCACGTGCTCTCCCTAAACAACATTGCTTTCTGCAACCAGACACAGAACACTGGATTTGCCAGACAACTGATACAACCCACAGACATTTCCTACGTTCTTATGTTCTCCATGGGAAGAAGTTTCTTCCTTTTGGGAACAATCTACAAATCACAAAAGTTGTTCCTGGTCATAGTATCAAATAGTTTGGGTTGAAAGGGACCCAAAGACCATGTAGTTCCAACCCCCCTGCCATGGGCACGGACACCTTTCACTAGACCATGTTGCTCAGAGCCCCATCCAACCTGGCCTCAAACACTGCCAGGGATGGGGCAGCCACAGCTTCTCTGGGCAACCTGTGCCAGTGCCTCACCACCCTCACAGTAAAGAACTTCTTCATGTCCAATCTAAATCTACCCTTTGTAAGCTAAAATCATTCCCCCCTGTTGAGTGATTACAGGCTCTTGTACGAAGTCCCACACAGGACATGTGAAAGCTCATATCATCTACTACCTGGGAGCTTAAAATGAGTAACCGACTTGCTACTCTGCCCTCCTGGTCACCACGGTTTAGTACTTCTACCTACACTTGCTCTGCAGAACATGCTTCCAAGATTCAGAGACAGTGATTAAAAGGCTGCCTTGGCTCATCTCCTCTCCAGGGGACCACAAGTTCTGCAATTTTTACATGCGATAAAGAAACCTGGTCAGCAATTTAACAATTACTTATTCTTGGATAGGAATCTATTGACTTCCTTTCTCTCTCTCTCCAAAAATGCAAGCAATACAATCTACTCATTTTGTGCTTGACAAAGATTATAATTCTAGTTTGAAACCATGACAGCTGAAATCATTAGCCCTCCCCTAGCGAACTGAAGTTGCTCTGCCTGTCTTGGCACAACCAGATGTATTTAGTCTAGATAAATCATACTTTAGAGGCTTATGAATTCTAGTAAATTGAGAATACCCCTAGCAATTCTGCACACTCAGTGGGCTAGTTTGCCAGCAGAAGCAGAACTGCAGTTCATAACACTCAAGCAAGAGGCTGAGTAGGAGAGCCCCACTGGGCATGGGACCACAGAACCTCCATTCCTCTAACTTCAAGAATGGGTTTGGATCCAATTTTCAGGGTTTAAGATTTTTCCAGCTGTTGGTGGCTTACAGTTCAGTACTTACTTACCTACATGGAGAGCTTTCCAAAATTAACACGTATACAGGAGCTGCCCATAAAGTCACAACACGTGTTGAACTTCAGGTCACTTGTAAGGTAGAAAGTTCTTGCCCATGCATTCTCATACTAAAAGTAATTCGACCATTTATGAGTAATTTATTTTTAACGAAGCAAAAGAGAACAACTTTGATCTCTTAAAAATAAATATTTAATATATTTTAATAATTTCCACAGGGGTTTAATTACTTTCCTCAATAGACAGTTTCTGTTCTCTATTAATAGGTAGGCTCTTTTAATTATCATGTCTGTAATAGCACTTTTCCATTACATGGGCACAGACATGACATATAATTAGAAATATGAATTTTCAATTAAGGAAAGTGGATCTGTTTGAGTCTGAAAGCAGAGGACATTCCGGTGGTGGCAGTTGTGCAGATAGAGACACTTATGCAAGCTCCAGGATGTCTCCACACTTGATTCCAGAGACAAACCACCTCCATTGTCAAGAGCTAAACTCCGGTGAGGTCAGGACACACTGCTATGCCACAGCACCAAGAACTGACACACAGGTACTTACCAACACTTCTGCTGACAACTTAAGTCCTTTTAGAAGTCCTGGACACTACCTGGCACAACAGAAGAAATGCAAATTGAGTTTTGCTGCAAGCACACCAGTCCCAAACTGCTGTTCGATTAGAGTAACAGATTTCAGAATACGCATAAGTCCTTCCAAGAAAATACTGCATTACTGCTTCCACCAATCATTTCAAAAGTAAAATAAACAGGGAAGTGAAGTCATTCTTCAAGTTCATAGCACTCACTTAAAAAAAGAAAGACTTTCAAGATTGGCTACCTTGTCTAACCAGAACTTAGCACACTACACTGTTCAACTTGAACAGTCACATCTAAATCAAGTCATACAAGCATTCAGCACCAAAATCTTTAGCAACAGAATAATCCGTTGCTTGCATACCACACACTTTAAGTACTTGCAAGTGCCCTAAGTATTTTGTTCATTTTTAACAACATGTAAGTAGCTCGTCTAGAAACACCAGCAAGAGCCAGTTGTCAGCAATTCCATTCAATTGGAACCGGTCTGTAGAAGATGAGGCAGCAAAGAAATATTAGGTATGAGCACAAATCAAATCCTCAAGCTGAACAGAGTTTTGGTGTTTGCAGCTTAATCTCTTCTCCAGAATCAGTTGAAAATCATCCAATCATAAACTCTAGGAAAGATGAAGCTAAAACTACAGAGTATTTCCACACAAGAATGCAGGTAATTTGTATGTTTCCCTATATCCCAAGACATTCCAGTTTCCAGACATGAATGTTTTCTGGATTCAAATTCAATTTTGTCCCATAACAATTCCCAAGGAAACAGGGCTTCAGGACTCCATCACTGGGCCCATTTTACCCAAGTAATAAACTTGCAGTCTTTCTGCCAGTAAGGTGTATTCACACCCCGGTTAGCAACCCATTTTGTAAAACCAGTTTAGTCACTCCTTCAGTGCATGCATTGACCTGTAAGCATATTTTTAGGCCAAGGGTCTTCAATAGCTATCCTCTCAATCCAAGCAATTTTTTTAAGCCACATACTAGTCACTTAACTGGCTATTTTCAACATGCAAAGCAGCTGGGATTTTCTTATGCTACTGGAATATGTCCTCCATCACAGAAACAGTCCCAGGTAGACCAGGAGAAAAGGAAACTAAAAGCCAAATCACAGCATGCTGTAACCTGCCACCATAGCCTCAGAGTAGCAGCAACAATTTCAAACTAATTCTCTCTCCAAACCTGGATGGCAAACAGCATGCAAACTTTGTCTTACCTTTCTCACAGAAGCAGCACACCTGAGCATGCATTCTTCAATACTTATATTCAGGGCAACTAAACAGTTCATTTTGTTTTCTCTCGCATCACTGGGCATATATACATAGTAGGGGTTTTATTCTCCAGTCTCTGGTAAAAAGATGGTACCTTTCTGTGCATTTGTGTTTGAAGGTACCAATTCTAAATAAATAAATTGGAAAGCTACCTTGTTTACTGAAATTCAGAACTATCCAAGCACACTTGTCAAAGAGACCCATTAGGGTTCCTGTTAGACCCGAATTAGTGATGAAAATATTTGAAGTTTAAGCTGACTTCAAGGACCTCAAGAAGAAAAAAAGCACAAACACAGAAAGCGTGCATCTACACGTCTTTCTCGTCTACAGTTGCCGTTGCTGATATTGAGTCATGTTAGAAACACAGATAGCTACAAAAATAGCTATGCTGTGCTGGCAAAGAGCTCTGTGAGCTCAGCACCCAGGTTTCATAAGGGTATTATCTGTCATCCTTTGAAAGACAATAAAAATTTAGAGTTGCTTAGTAGCATCTTCCCTGACTTGCATGAAAAGATGCCAAGCAACTGCTGATGATAAAAGGTATACTCTTACAGAAGTTAAATCATAGCAAAAGTTTAAAATAAGTCTGTAATTACCTGAGCCTGTTGCAACTTTCATTGTTTGCTAAGTCTTGGAGAAACCATAGCCTCGCTTAAACCAACAGATGTTTTAATAGCAACTTCAGAAGCCAAAATTTCACCCTTAGAATACAGCTAGATTTTTAAAGAAAGCTACAGAATATGGCTCCCAAAAGACAGCAGGACATTTAAAGTTACACATGCATAACAAACAAAGTCCTTAGAACTCCGCCCATTGTCACACCACTTCTATGCCTCAAGCCCGATGCAGGTGCAGTACAACATGTATAAACCATATTATTATGTGAGGATTAACCTAGTAGCTTTGATACTAATACAAGTTTGACCCTGCTGGAAAACAACAGGTTTGATGAAAGTAATCTTCATCAGGGCTCTTCAATAACGTGTTGGTCATCTGCCAACTGTTCTTCAGAAGGCAGTCAGTCTCCTCCAGTGCTACTTTCAGCAAATGTATTGATCATAAAAATAAAGGGAGACTTTATCTGACCTCTTCCAATTGTCAGCACTCGTGCACCTTGCTTCCTATTATAGCAAAAGAAAACATTGCAAAGAAACATCTCTCTGCAAATGCCTCTTACAGGTTCCCATAGATTCAACTAACCCTGCATTGAAAAAGCCTGCCAAGAACACCAACAAGACAGTTTCGGTTTGTTACATGGGTAAGGTTTAAAGTGAGAAAACAATAAAGTTGGGTGTAAGCCTGGAAAAATGCTTCTTGACTGAACCGGGAGGCACGTGAATCTGAACTGCTGACACAACAGTGTGGTCCTCTATATAGTAAGATTTTCAGAGCATGAATGAGGATTCAAGATGCTATTGTGTGTCATCATCCTGTCCCGTCTCCCTGGTATGCTTAAATTTGTAAGCACCCACCCTCTCTGTAGAAATATTGGTAGTCCTTCTGATTTCTAAATTCACTGCTGGCTGTCAAAAAAGACATGCCATATGCTCTGTAAGGGTCACAAAATTCTCTACTTCTGAAATAAAATTTTCCAAGTGGAAGTGTCAGATAGCAAAGGATTCTTTATCTTCATTGGCCACATGAGTACCTTTTGCACATCTGAATTTGCCTAGTGTCAGCTGTTAGCTACTTGCTTGTTATGTTTCACACCATAATTCCATAATCCATTTAATCTGTCATTGCTTAGTGCTGCTGATTAAAGAGGCCAGTCCCATCTTCCTCCTCCATATCATAGACATTAATTCCCACTGTCTCCATTGAATCAGCACTATTGTTTGTGTGAGGAACCAAACCAAAGAACAGAGTAAGCTGAAAATCAAATAATTTGTTGGTTTCTGTAGGTTAGGAAATTAATCTGACAACAAACTACCTCAGTTTCACCCAGGAAAACACAAAAAAAAAGATGGAGCTGGCACAAGAAGCAGAAATAAGCAAATGGATGACAGTGGAAATGGCCTTTTCAGCAGTCACATTAAATTACACCAGATAAAACAGATCAAGGAACTACGGCATTAATCTACTAAATTAATCAGTGCAACTCCTCACTTACGGATGCAGAGGACTGTCTGTTAAGAGAAGACTAGGTCTCCAAAACCGTATGGTTAGCTTCTCCCAAAGATATAGGCTAACTGAAGAAACGCTTGGGTAAAAAGCTATAGTTTGTTATACTGCAGTAATAGGATCCTAATGATCTCTTCTGGCTTTAAAATCTATGCAATTTATGCTAGAATAGCCCCACCCTTCTTCAAATACACGAAGTGTATTAGAAAATTATCAGCTCCCTAACACCCGATTTACATTTCTTCAGACAGAATTTGCACCTTTTATCTACCGGTTTAACCCCTGCCATGAATACCTTGAGGAGAGTTGTTAGCCCTCTGCATCATACTGGCAGCCAATCCTATTTGCAGAAAAAGAATATCTACAATTATAGCATTGTTCTTTCAGTTTCCAGCACATACAATATCCTAACTGAAGACCCAAGTCCACTTTTTCACCTCTTAAGAACATGATGAACTTGTCATTAAACCAAGACTCTCCATATATGACGTATAGGATCTGCATAAGCATTTCCACACTTGCACACCCATTCTGATGGTGAAAGCAGGTGTGTGGGCTGCTTTATTCCAAAACCACAGATATTCAGTCGAAAATGGTGCTTAAATGTCTTTGTAACCTGAAGTGTTTTTTATACTTCACACTCCTTCCTGTACCTAGTTTTACTAAGATTCTGAAATATACTGTTATGAAAAGCTGATTAAAAGGATAAAATTTACAAACATTTTGCCACTGAGGAGGAAAAAAGAGAAAAATTTGGGGGTAAAATAAATCAAGAAATCAAAAGCAATTAAGAGATGTTCTACAGGTTTTCACTGCCTCCTGCTGCCCCTGAAGCCAATGTTTTTGCAGACATATGGTGCCAGGGTATTGGCCATTATTTTCCTCACTTTGCCACTGAGACAGACTCTCAGAGTGGAGCCCATAGAGAAAGATTAACACCGTGGGCTTCTAGCTCATGGGCTCAGCACTGAGGAATAGGCAACAGGGTTGCAGTGCTGTTGATCTTGTCTCCCAAGTACATGGCTGGATGATCAAACAGATCTTTGTTCCAGCTGCTTTTGGCACATCAAGTTTGAAAGCAGGATAAAGGCTGCAGAGCTACTCCCACAGCTTAAGGCCCATTATCTAGCAGTGTTTCAGAACTCAGTGACTTCTACTCTGGTGCAGCCTCCCAGTTTGACATCCCTTGGCAGCCACAGTCCCTCTCTCAACAGGTGGCTTTAAGTGCCACTCAGGCACTAGCACAATGGTGACATTATGAGTGGCCTGTTTTTAGCTGGACTAATGAGCCCGAATGCAACACAGTATTAATGCAGCTCTATCGCTTGCAATGCACAAGCTCTCTTTTCCGAAGTTAGCTCAGACCTTTGCACAACACGTTAGCCTGTGGTGACAACAAAAATTCAGGGAAAACCAATTTTTAGCACTGCCTCTCATACACCACCACCCTCCCCCTTTCAGCAGGTAGCCCACAGGCACTACTGCTGCACAAGAAGGTTCAGATTCCTAAATACCAAAACACTCCCGGCACACATCATCACAAGTGCTGGTTCTTAATGTCTCATTTCAAAGGTCCTCAGTGCTAAATACTGCTATAAATCCTTCCCTCTGGCAAACATCAAAATTGTGCAGTGTCCTCAAAAGCATCCAGTTGGGTTGTGGACAGAGCAGAAAGTTTTATTCAAACCTTATAAGAAAAGGAGAACTAAAAAACCAAAGATAACAAATAGGACACAACCCCACCCACATAAAGCCTTTAACAGATTGTTTTTTCCACCTACAGCTGAATCCTAAGGAGTTCAGTAGGAATACCCAGTAGCTCCTCACAAAACATATTCAGGGTTGTAGTTCCAAAGTTCACAATGCCAATGCCATTTGGAGGCTGTGCTGAACTTTTTCATGTCATTTGGTTTTAGACCTTGCAACAATTAATTTGACTTTCAAAACACCTCTAAAACTCCCTGAAGAACCTGACCAGGAAAACATACCTGCTGCCCTATTACGCATCCTAAGAGACATGTGTGTTCTCGTGGGGCACGAGGAAATCTGTAAAAACAACATGGAGTTTCTTCCCCATTGTGCAACTTCCCACTTGAACTCAGCCCCCCAGACAACTATTTTCTCTTTCACACGTACAGACACCTTCCAGGCTCTCTGAGAAATGCAAGTCCAATCTTCGAGTTTCTGAAGTCAGTAAGAGCAGACCATATCTGGTACTGCCCTTCTTGACTCTCTTAAGGTAAATTGCCTAACCCTGAGGAATTCAACATTTCTAATAAAGCTAAACACAGTCAGAGTTCTACCACCCCTCTGCCCGTGATGGTGACCCAAGACTTCAGTGAATGGTATCAGAGCCAGAAGAGCATTGGGTCATTTGTTTTGGACATCCTCCTCTTTTCCAGATCCTGCTTTCTCAATTTGTAAATTTATTTTTTTTTATTTTTTTTTAAAATGGAAGAACAAGCCCTAGAGAAATTGCTGCAGTTTTGCTAAGGCAGTTGTGGTTGTAAGTACATTTTGGTATATATAGACTTCATTATATAACCACCCATGAATTAGAGGCCTCTAAACCAAAGTGTTACATTCTCATTTATCAAGCTACCTCATATGAGGCTGGTGGTATAAAACAGTAAGATATGCAAATATTTCATATATAAATATATATATGCATGTGTTTTAATATGTCTGTGTATTACCTGATTAACTCTAGGGGTCCAAGTCTTCCCTAGTTATGAAGGTGTAAGACAGCTTAACAGATTTCCTTGACATCAGAGTCATGTATTACCTCAAAATACTGAAGTAATGCTTTTGTATCAGAACAGCTGAATGAAGATACACAAATAGCAAACACACCAAAACATACTCAAGTATTGCAATGCTCACACACTATTATATATACAAAGTGAACATTGTAGACTGGTGTTTCTGTAGAGAAAAAAGGAGCTTCAAAAGCTGCACTTGGCAAAAGCAACCCTGTGGAGTGTACTTGCAGGGCTTCTCATATTTGCTGATGTTTGATCAGTGAGCATTTTATTTTTAAGCTCCGATATTCTGATGGATTTGTTTTCAAACCGCTGATCTAAGTTAAATTCTGCTCTAATTATGCTGTTGTCCTCCCCCCCGAATAAACTTAGTCCTTTAATCTTTTATCATATCTGATTAATCATAAAGCAAATCCTTCCATTTAAAAAAGATCAAGCAGAACTCAAAGTTATGTTTGAGACCATAGCAAATGCTTGTTCTTTCCAAGAACATCCCAGCAAACAGGGCAGATGAAGAGCACAAGAGCTCCTGCTCATCAACCAGGGCATATATATACTTTTGATGCAAGTTACTTAAACTGTAAACTTATTTTTAGGATTAGAATTTACATACATTGTGCATATTTGTAGATTCCAATACTCATACATGGCATTTATTATTGAGCTATATCCCTGCTGATTCTAAGCGTACAGAGGCTTCTTCTAAACCTTAGTATCTCACTTGTGGGGTTTTTTTTAAACAGTAAGGAAAAAAAACCTAAGTATTAGACAAAATACAGAGCCTTTAGCTGAAAAGACTAATTCAGTCAGGCACGCTACACAGAGGGTACTATGCAATCTATTTGCAGTATCTCTCTAACCATGCAGCTGCAAATGTATGATGCCTTCCCAAAACAAAGGCAAAGATTTGGAAACTAAAAGTGGAAGCCTGCTCCAGAAGAAAGGGTTACATATACAGGATTTTTTTTCCACCTCAATTCTAGGTTTTATCCAAAAGAAAAAGATCAGTTCCTCGTTTCTTATTTATCGCAATCGTGCAGGAACAAGATCGCCTGTGGCATGCAGGTATACTCTCCAAGCACAAAGAGGAAATAGCCCAGAGAATTTCATTCATCTCAGTATCTTTAGCTGTCTAAAAGTCAGGCACCTAATCTAAACTAGACATCTAGGCAGCCTCAACTGAGAGAGAGGCATCTCCAGACAGTGATTCATCTTACCTTAAAAATAATATTTTGGTTAGGGCAAGGGGGACCTTTACAGATACCTGGAGAATATGATCACTGTCCCCTGACCAGAAAAAGGATCTTCCTGATGAGCATTCACAAACTTTTAAATAGCTGAAGTCACAGAATTACTGCATCTCTTGGTGGCTCTACATCAGAATATAAGAGGTCTGCAATCAAGCAAGACTAAGTAGCTGAGGGACTGACAACAGCAGCCCTATTGCAAGAGAACACGTACAGGCACTATGAAACCAGCTCTTAGAGCCCCTTCTGTCATTCCATGTGGTGCTCTACCAATAGCTGGATTGCCGCTTTTTGTAAACTCGTTTAGGACTGTTGCCTAGCCACCATCATCATTGCCACATCTTAACACAGAGGTTACAAAACCTTGCTCACAGAGCTTTGTAAAGCAGCAGAATTCTGTGGTTGGTTGATTATTTGGCCTTCCCTCTGCAGAAGAGCATAAATACAGTGGACCACTATTGACTAGTAAACAAGCCTCCCATCTACCACTTGTGATCTAGTCTTCAAAGGCATTAAGAAACTGTAACTGCCATAGCAGTGCTCTCCAGCGTCCTCCAACCACCCAGTGGCAAAGAGACCTCCTGTTTAAGGAATGCTCTTCTGTACGGTTCCTTTTCCACACCGCATTGTCACCTGTAGCCTGAACTCATCCTTTTTTCCTTCAATTAATTTATTTCTTATGAAAACCAGGAATTTTATTTGCTATCAGAGAGAGCAATTATGGGAACATTTTTGTCTCCTACAAAGAAGTATTTGACATGCTCATCAATTTAGCAGGAAAGAGATTATCTCCAAATATCATCCTGAAACCATATTACTAAAACTCCTGCTAAGATATGTAATCAGCAAATGCCTGTATCTTTTGAGGAACTCATTACACACTGTTACAAATACAGACAGCAAACAGGAGTGTTCTTAAGGACATTTAAATAAACCTGTGAGCACTGGGTAATCTTGACCTCTCAGCATAAAAGCAATGAAACATAAAAGCTTTACACCACAGGTCACAGTTCAAAATAGGCACAGTTCAAAAGCAACTGGAAGGTGCTGCCAAACTGAAGCTTTCATTTTCACCTGCAGAAGCATACTGATTCTACAGCATGGAATTAGTCTTTTACAAGAGCATCCGATAGCTGCTTGATGGGTCAGCCTCTTAAAAAACATCTAAGCATAAAGAATCCCCGTCCTCCATGAAGACCTAGTGTAACAAAGACCGACATCCCCCAAGAAGGCAGACGCTGCTTCTGAGACACATCAGTGGAGGAAAATGGAACTTTCAGCAGCTTGTGCTGCTGCTGTTGCTGAAAACTTTCAGCTCTGTGAAGGTGACATGTTTCACAAGCACAGTGTTCAGATTTTACAAAATATGGGGAAAAAACCCCAAACAAAACAAAAAGAATTTTTAAACATGTAGATAATGTTTCCAAGGGATCCCTGAAGATCAAAGGCAGAAGTCAGCTGGACCAGTTGTGCAGCACATTCAGTACAGCTTCAAAGCTCAGAAAGCCAGAAGTTGCAAAACTGGAAGTTAAATTTGATTTATTCAGCAGCATTGAGCTGGGAGGGGCACAGCAGCTTCTCAGCATTTCACAATGGGAACTCTTCTTTGTTCATCCTGCCTAATTACATACTGACATTGGAAAATTACATTATGAGGGCAGTAACTTCTCTAAATAATTGTCAGTCATAGACATTCTGCAATGCTTTGTGATGTCTTCCAAAGCGGCTATTCGAAGTCTGAAAACAGAGTTTCATGACAGAAAAATTGGTTCAGATGAGATTTTCTGAGGAGTTTTGTTTTCTTCAGATTTGCGTTATAAAAGCAGCTGCAACACCTGTTGGCTTAAGACATATCATGTGTTTCATTTATCTTTTTGGATCAGCCACTGGAAACCTGGCCCTGACAGTAAAACAGATCATGAAAACTGGCCAGAGTTAAGAGCATTTGCGTTTGGCTTGGTTGGAGTTAACAGAATGTTTTCTTTGTCTAAGAAACTAGACGAAAGTTGCATTTTAGATCTCAAATGCTTGGCTCTTATCTCACAGTTTAATCTTTGAACAGAACTAATGCAGACTCAGTACTCTGCTGGGAATATTAGGGACTGGGCTTCAAGAGCTGGCCACAACTGCTTGTGATTCACTGGTCAGGTAGGAGAACAGCAGGAGCTTGGGTGAGTTCAAGTATCCAGGACTGAGGAGTGGACACAGGTAGCCACTGAGGTCCCAAAGCCTATTAGCAATATAGCAATTAAATGGATTAAGTTTCAAACTTTACATGTTAAAGAAATACTCTAACCTGATTTTCAAGGTTATCCATCATTAGATATTCTGATCTCCATTATGAAAGGAGGAATGAACAGAGTGAAGACCTTGAGCTGCACAGTCACTTGCTTTAACATTCCTGTGGTAGCAACCAGTAGCTTATCTAGACATGCACTAGTATATATAGCAACTGCACTGTCAAGGCTTTGAAATATGCTTTCAAAGTAAAGGAGAAATAAAAATCTTGCACTTACTCTTGCTTGAAATACTGTCTTTTAGAGATGCTATTCCAGATATGAAGAAAAAGAGTGTATCTGAAAGTTCTGTGGACAAAACATAAGCATACGCATTTAAAAGCAAAAAAACAAGTAGCTGCCTTTTTTTCCCTAGTGCTCATTAGCTATTCAGTTATAGACTCCTCTAAAACAATACTGCACAGGTGAACACTGTTAACCTTACTGACAGAGGCAGCAGGATATATTTATGTCTATATATAAAGTTTATATATAGACATGCACATACACACACTTTTAATAAGACTCAGCTTCTTTCACAGTAAGACTTCCAGGTCCTAATTATTGCCTTGAATCTTAAAATGCTCAAGAACGTTAAATGTTTAAGTTGATAGTCTCATTTTTCCTCTCATGAAACCATCCTTTAAATAAAACATTTTCATAACATTCTCCCCAGCACACCTGTTAAATTCTCTTGGTCCCCATGACACACAGTGATGTTCCAGCAACACTCTGGGGATGCTGTGACAATATATTGGCATAGGTCCTTGAAAGAAAAAAAACAAAGTGGGATAAGCATATTTTCTGTTTACTTGAATGGGAATACTAGTGCAGTACCAGATTTTCTGGCTGTACTGAATAAGTATGATTTGCTTATCTGATTTCTTAGCAGATTTGCTAAGGAAGTTCCTAGTACACACTATATATCGGACCTGCTTAACACCAAACATTGACAAAGATTATTCCAGTATGTTGTTTGATCCTATATGATCTCACAGACTAAAATCCTAGTAACTTCAAATGGAAGTTTACCCCAATTGCACATTTCTAGCCAACACTTGTGCTCAAGCACAATTGTAAAACATCTTAAAAATGAAGCTGCAAAAGATATAGGCTATAGTGGAAGATACTTCTACCAGATTGGGTGTTTGTTTTGTTTCTTTTTAATAAATAAAAGTGGTTCCGCAGATAGAAGACTGAAAGAAAAATCAAATTTGCAGACTAAAATATTCTCCATACCCATGCCTTTTTGAAGATAGCTGACAGCCATTTCAGCCATTGCCTTCTTGTAATATTCCCTGGTTTAATTACTGGGAATAGAAAGCTTCCAAGTATCCTGCATTAGGGGAATCACACCAAAATGCAGCTGCTTTATGGTCAGTTTTCCATTTCTATCATCTCTCTGAGCATCTGTGCACAATGTTAGTGATTACGAGTTGCAACATTCATTCCCCAGCAGGAGAAATAGTGCCAGAAATTCTGTTGTATGTTTTGCTTGGCAAGGAAAAAAAAAAAAAATATTAGAAGTCCATCTAGAAAAAGAAAATGGAAGGAAAGTGGAAAAAAAAAAAGGTACCTGAGTTTGTTGCATTTCTTTGTCTTTGCTCAGAATGAATTTCTGAGTGCAAGCAGGTGAGAACAAGACCTGTACAGTCCTGACTTTAAGATGGAACAATAGGAGAATTTAACTGTGTTATGCCATACACTGTGTTATGCCATAACTATAACAAGCTGACAGACATTTCTGGTTAATTTTATTTTTTTCCCCAGTCTTCACAATACTTGAACATTGGAGTAGAGATCACACAACATATGTTTTTCTATCAGACTTATGGGTTTGGATCTGAGGATTAATTTTAAATTTCTGTTGGAGAATATCAAAGAAAGAAAATATTTTGGGGCCATAGTGCCTAGCAATGAAGCTACATAGCAACAGATAACGGGAAAAATATCTTTTCTAAATCAAAGTAAGGCGTTGATCATGTAACAGTTACTTATCCTACTTTTCATATTAATTGTAAGGACCTTGCTGTAAAAAGTCTGTTATTATTCCTATGTTATATTTTCATAAGATTTTGTGGAAATAGCATTTTTCAGAGTCACTGTATTGTCATTTGTGACTTTACAAGTACCCTGTAGTGCCTTGCTAAAGCCAGCCAACATTCTTTCAATTAAAAAATGCAGTAAGATCCCTATGGTGACAGGCATAGGATGCAGCAATAGAGCAGACTTCTTATTTCATATGAAATAATTTCCAATAGAAATTAGAGCTCCCTGTGTATATCTTTACAAAATACCCCACCAATGATCATACTTCTTCCAGCCAGCAACAATTTTAGATTACCTTAAACATATTATTTTTCTTAAAGGTTTTTGTCTCTTGTTTTTATGCTTCCATTCAAAGACATGGCAGCAATGGGACAAGAGATCCCAAACCTGCACACCTTGGATAACGCAGCCTGCAGATTAATCTGTTACCAATTCTGCTTAGTGGAGTCCACCTCTGCTGCTGTAGGAGGAGAGAAAAGCCACCAGGGGTGTTAGGCCAGCATAGCCAGGAAGTAAATCCCTCATGTATGAGGCTGCATAAGGAGCCATGGCTGCCCCAACTTGTACTTGGATTCAAAGAAGCATTCACACAGGTTCAAAACAGGGCAGCCGAAATGACAGCATAAAGACACAATTGACTTCTGGCCTCCCCACAGGAAAAGCCGGGCCAACCTAAAGAATCTGAGGATTCCATGTTTAGTCGTCTTAATTAGCTGGTTTTCCTCAGTACTCTTTCAATTATTCTTGCACGGCACCTGCTAGGGCAGCTGTATGGAATTCATTTTTCTTTAGGGGAGAGAGGTTCTGGGGCCCCTGGCAGCATCCGTCTAGTTTGCTTTCTCTAAGACTGGTCTCTTTACTGGTAGAATCAGGCAGGACCACGGGAGTTAATAAGCAGTTGGCCAGATGGTGCCTGTCCAAAGGTGTTGGCTTTGTAGACAACTGGAACTTCTCTTTGGGAATAGATCAGTGATACAGGAGAGCCCGGCTGCATTTCAATCAAGTACAAGCAGACAGACTATTAGCAGAGATAATTACCTTTGGTTTGGGTTTGCTTGCCTCCCCCTCCCCCCACCTCCCTTCTCCTCTCCTTTTCACCAGAAGCAGTAGATGCAGACCCATGGAATGAGAAAAAAAAAGGTCCCACAAGGCTAAATTCTTCCAGATACTATAAGCAGAAAGTCAACTGCTATTTATTCAGATGCTATCAGCACTTACACCCCCACTACTGAGTTAATACCTATGTAATAACAAAATGGCATGCAACAAGAAAAGTTCTTGATGTCATAACTTAAAGGCATACACTATTGGTCTTGTGATAATGAGGCCACCTTTGTGACCATTATCATATGACACTTCAAATGCTGATGATGCAACCTTGGAGCATAGCAGCAACTATATTACTGCTGTCTCAACTAACTTCATTTTCCAATATGGAAAAATGTTTCAGTGTAGCTCAGTCCTGAAGAAGGGACCTATTCACACAACCAAACATACAACATCACCAAGTCAAATTTAACATCAGAAAAGCATCTACATGGCTACAAAAGAACAGTTCTACCAACGAGCAGATAGTATTACAGTGAAGATTATTTCCTCAGAGAAAAAAAAAAACAAAAACATGACAGTGAAGACAGTAACTAGAAATCCGAGTTTGCTTTCCTTTTGACACAGATGTCACACTATCACAAACTAGTCACTTCTTCCATGTTCCCCTGCTCTCCCTCTCTAAAAGGCACAACATAGGTTGTCTTAGTGAGGTGTCTTTGGGCTACAGACCTTAAGGATCCTCAGGAGTAACAATAATTGGAACCATCAAGAAACTCAACACTAGCGTGTTGGTACAGAGTCAAAATAAGGACTTGTACACCCTTTCTTTACTCATTCCTTGAAACAATCTGGAACCAATTTGCTATTCTAGAAAGTTCCCTTTGCCTGTAAACACATGCCTTTGTTTAGAAAACTCCCTTCTGGGGCAACACTAGGATCTCTTCCAGCTATCCCACTGACACCATTCCACAAAAGGTGCTTGCATGTGGAGAGATGATGAGCAAGTTCCTTCAGAGCTGCAGCCATTGAACCCCACAATACCCACAGCCCTTTCCCTCCACCTCACAGCACAACCAAGTAAGCCTGCTATGCTTTTATTATCATTAAGAAAATAGATTAAGGAGTCCAAGGGTAGCATATTTTTCTTTCTCAAATAGCGGAAAGTGATTAACTCTTCTTTATCATCTGAAAAGAAGTTTTGGAGTGGCAGGCATCCAAGCAAGTGCAGGTTGTTTGAAAACAGGCTGCTCTGACAGTGTCGAGGCCAAGAGGAATGCAATGGCTCTGATGCATTCCAAATTCACATTGTTCCCTGCTGCATCATGTATTTAGGTTCCCACATGCCAAGCCTAACTGCAGTGCACACATCTTTCCAGGAGAAGAAGAAAAAAAAAGAAGGAAAAAAGGCTCTCTCCTCAAGTAACTTGGCAAACAGCTTCACCCCACAGAGTCAGTGCAAGGACTGAAGTCCACATTATTTCTAAATCCTAATTTAAAATGAATCTTTTTTGCAGTACTAGTCTAACTGAACACCCTTTTCAGAACCTTCACTGAGGAGTGCAAACTGAAAGCTGCTTCGTAGTCCCCATGTTTCTAATGCAAGATTCATATTAGGTAAACAATTAAATTATTAGCATTGTTATGTCCAAAATTGCTATCAGCTAGGACAGAAAATATTCCTACACTGAATGCAGAAAGCATCTTCTGCAATGAAAGATGTGAAAAGCACAAAACCAGAAAGCCCACTAGCACGCTTTCCTATGCTTTCATGCCATGATACTTCTCTCATTGTATTATCCCCTTTTCTCATCTGTATAAGGATTCAACTGTAGAAGGTCTTTGAAGTGCACACAACAGAAGTTTCACATAACTGCATTAATTACTAAGTTAGAAATCTGTGATTTGTCTTCCTCCTTCCCAACTCTGACAAATGGACATCATATGTTCCTTAATGCCATTCACCCCATTTAAAAATGCCGTACAGGTTTATCTGCTATCTTTCCACATCTTTTCCAAGCAAGCCATTCCACATCCTGGCTGCTATCACAAGGAAAGAGATTTCTCTCAGAGCCAGTCCATGCTGATGGTTCTCAGTCACCTCCTCCATTTGCGCAGATATGTGCTCCAAGAGGACTCCCTCCATGCTTTTCCAACAGAGCAAAGAGAGGCTGATGAGCCTGCAGATCCCTGTATTGCACTCTTAACCTTTTCTGAAGATTGGTACACTTCCTTTTCTCCACCCATTGGGGCTCTTCCCCAGTCTCCATGGTCATCTGAAGATGACAGAAAGCAGCTTTGCATAGACACAAACAAGCTTTCTCAGCAACTTCTGATGCATCACATTTTGTCCCATTGACTTGCGTGGGTCAAGTTCTCTTAAGTGATCCCTGACTCATACCTTGTCCCCTGATGGGGCTCCTTGTCCTTCTTGAACCCTTTTAATAAGCACAGAGGCCTGTGAGGCCTCATTAGTGAAGTCTGCGTCACAGGAGGCACTAGTACCTCAGGTTTACTTTGTGCCCCTTTGCCGTTAATTCACCCACACCACTTAGTAAGTCCACAATTTCCTTGTTCAGCCTTTTCTTAGTGACTGAGGGAGCTGCTGTGTGATACTTAGTTACCTGCTGGGGTGTCCTGGTTTCAGCTGGGATAGAGTTAATTTTCTTCCTAGGAGCTGGTGCAGTGCTGTGTTTTGGCTTTAGTCTGAGAACAGCACTGATAACACACTGATGTTTTGGTTGTTGCTCAGCAGCGCTTACCCCGATCAAGGACTTTTCAGTCTCTCATGCTCTGACAGCCAGGAGGGGCACAAGAAGCCAGGAGGGAGCAGAGACAGGACACCTGACCCAAACTAGCCAAAGGGGTATTCCATACCACAGAACATCATGCCCAGTAGAGAAACTGAGGGAGTCACCCAGAAGGGACTGATCACTGCTCGGAGACAAGCTGGGCATGTGGGTGCTGAGCAGGTCAGTATGGTAGATGGGCACCTCCATCCCCCACATAACAGATTCTCCAACAGCTATCATAGAATAGTTAGGATTGTTTTCTCTTTCTTTCCCTTTGTAAAGAGACATATTTGAAGCTCAGCTGTCTCCAACACCTCTCCTGAAGGAAGGTCACCTTCCTTCCCCTTATTTCCAAAGCACTGCCCCTATTCCGCAACTGCAGCATAAGCCTGCAGAATTTCAGGGCTTTGGGAAAGCATTCTAGAATAGCGCAGAAGATAAGGAACCAATTAAATGAAAAAATATTTTCCTTAATACAGTTTTTGATTAAAAAAAAAACAAAACTACCGTGATACATGTGTGTAAGGAGCTCAAAGGATAAAAGTATTTACTCAATTAGAAGACAAAACATTTCCTGCTTCCAAGAGCACGCACAAATCTCAACACAATGAGTGACTATGCAAGAACAGAAATGCAAGATTCCCCCATCTGAACAAGTTTTAGCAATCACCGAGTCCCAAGATTTGTACATCCATTTAGGAAAATCACTCTCTAATCTTGCAACAAATCATAAACAACTTGTCTGTTACACTCAACAGCCTCATTATCTTCAAAATATGTGCTGGGTAACACCAGTAGAATTGTTTTGTCTGTAATGAATTTCCATTGGTAAAACAGACTGAAACAGAGCAAACACTGCTGGTTTTATACCATATCTGGTCACATTATAGACCAGAACTAATTTCCAAAAGTCTAGGAATGAAACTTTAAACAGAACTATACCTTTATAGCAATAACAACTATATTACCTCCCAATGATATCAAAGTATTCTTTATGTTTTCTGGCTAGCCATAGCGATATAGGAAGACCAGATTCCATTACAAGTTCCCCCATCAGACTGCACACCTGTTAACAAGCTCAGCTGGATAAGCAATGCAATTTTAGTGTACTACTTGGCTGTGTGTTGCTCAAGGTATAGATGACACTTTCAGTGCAAAATAATTATATGCAATTGAGCCCTTATTTATACACCTATCCTTACAATCATTAATAGACAATGTTAACTTAGCATCACTTCAGTAGTTTTATATTCTGCTTGTGCCGCTAAACATTACATAGGACCAAGGCAGTTGAAATGGTCAGAGTAAACCAGCAGAATGGTCCAAAACATCAAATATCTGGACTGAAACTGGGGAGCATATAAAACACTGGCATGGCTTTTTGCAACTAAAGTACAGACTAGATTCATTCTGCTTATCTATTAGCATATCAGTTTCAACCTGTACAGGAATATCAATTACTTTCCAAGGATAGCCCTCACCTTGTTGTTTCAAAAGTAAGGAGTGATAACAGCACATTTTGATTTTCTTATCTTTCTCACAAAACCAGTCACATTTTAAAATAAGCACTAACCTTGCATCTCAGAGAAGAGGGCATTTATTTACCAGACTATTTTGAAGGTAAATTCAATTTAATAACAAGAGGTATATTAAATAACAAAGCTTTAGAAAATATATATAATTAGATGACAACATAGTCATTTAACCGGGTATTTCTCTTGAATCTCTGCTAGGCTCCATGCTTGTCACCAAATTAGATGTTGTCCCATGGTATGCATTATAAATGAGGTAATTCATTTCATGAGGTTTATAACCAGTGACTGGAATTATAATCAACAATATCCATTAGTGTCTCCTAATATTTACAATATTTTGGAGCCCATTATGGTCTCATGCTTGTTTCATATAACAATAACTCCCCTGCCTTTTTACAGGCTCCCAGATTATGCTGGAGTAGGTTCGAATGCAGAATGCAGCCTCTAATCTTATACGAAACATTATAGGGCACAGATACGTTTTAAAGTACACACATGTCAGACTATTTGCATGCTACACGGCATCCCCTAACACCAGAAAAGTTTTGCCCTCCCCCTTCTTTTTTTTTTTTTTTTTTTTTAAACAGGCTACCATCATTAAAGTATTGCAATCCTGCTTAGCAAAAGCTGCAGGTCATTTACTCCCTCAGCCCCCCAGAAACAGCAAAGGAATAAGACTATTTCTTTTCTTCTTCAAGTGCTGCAATACGTACAGCAATCCTGGCTTTCTTCTGTAAATCTGATTTTAAATAAAGGCATTTTCTTACACCTACCATTGAATCCTACCAAAAGTTTTGCTAGTTCTCTCAGCAGATGTTCCCACCTCCAACAGCTGTAATTATGTAAAATGCATCACATCAACCTTATCCCATAGGTGTCTGCATAAGCTTTCTACCATACACACCAGGTGCATTCTCTGTTTACATGTCAAAGATATAGTAAAATTCTATCTAAAGTCACATAAAAGTAACGCGAGAACTTTGGCCTGCAGAAACTACAGAAACCTGGGGGAAACTACTTTTCCCTACAGAAACTTGGGGAAAAAACTGTCTTATATGCAACACATTCAGACATTGGGTTGAATCTAGAGTAACTGAAAAGCAGGATTTCTCATTCATAGGCAATGCCAGACTTCACAGGAGCAAGACTAAAATCTGGAAGCATTAAACACTCTACAAACAAGAGATGTAAAGAAACAGTCAGTTATATTGCCCAGTTAAAACATCCTGCACTCTGCAGAGCCTCAGTGAAATTAAGCCTTGTTCATTTTCCTTCTCTTCCTTAAACATCTGCTATTATATTAAATATTATTCTCAGTTTTCATGATCAACTATACAGACTCTCTATATCTACATCTTTCAATCAGCCCCATTAGGCATACTGTCCCAGAATTACTGACCTTGGGAACACTTCCCAGGTTTACGATTCCTCACATCCTGCCTCTGAGGCCCCTGGACCTCCAAGCTCTCTTCTTCAGAGAAAAGGCCAAGCCTGTGTGAGAACGAATCTCATTTGGTTCCTGACATGCGAGGGTAAAGCGTGGAAATTCTAGTGGAGCTATCCAATCTGATAGCTCTGCAAAGTTTTACCATCCCTAAGGAAATTTGGCTAGCAGTTTTGCTGCACAGCAACAAGATCTGGAAACCTAACAAGCAGAGTGCCATAAGACTGATGATGCAAGGCTTTCAAGATCTTCAGCTCGAAAGCAGTTGACAATTCTGACCTTAGCACCACAACAGTTCATGTCAACCCTATCTCAGAGTCCACTGAACTGAAATCCCACCTATCTAAAAGTGTCGCAAAGAAAACATAAGAAAGTGACATTCTGACCACATCCAGTTTTGTCTGTTTAAATGTTTATCCACACTCAGCAGCATCTTGCCTCAACATACTACTTTCTGCACATTGGTCCTCTGCTGAATAGAAGGGAGAAGGAAATAAATTGTCGCAAACAGGAAAAGGCTTCCTGACAAATAACCACAAATTGAGCTGAGCTACGTATACTTTGTTCAACTCGGCTCCAGTCAAAGTTATCAAGTGTAGGACTGACACAACTAGGAGGCCAAAGAACAACATACAAATGTTATTTGGGGATTATAATAAACCCAATGTATGTCTCCCATTAAACTAACTGATAGTGACGCATATTCTTTCCAAGACTGCCAATGCAAAATGTTACTGTAGAAGCCAGAAGTGAAGGGAAGCATTCTAACCTCCAAAGAGTCCTTTGTCTTGATGGGATAAAAAAATAGCCTCAAAATTAATGTCTAAAGCAACTTTGGTAATTTCAGTAATTGGCAGACCCTATAAATGGGATTCTACTATTGATAGGTGGAATTGAAAAGCCACCATAAGACTTACAGCCATAAGAACTGCGTATAGGAGAAAGGACTGGCATTCTGGCAAAGGTATCTAACAAGCAACCACAAAGATCAGTAATGGAGTCCAAGTTATGCTGTGCAATAAAATAGCATTCAGAAGCCTCCCATAAGTAAAACTGTAAACAGTGAACGGCTTTTAACTGTAGAAGAGCACTTTAAATTTAATTTACAAAACATCTTTTTCTTGTGAAATTCTTTTCAAAATACTCTTTGGCTGATTAAGAATCTTCCTCAAGTCCCATATGCAGAAAGTTAATTGAGAAGAGTTTACCTTCAGCTATTATGTATTATATTATACAGCATATAAGGGCCCAGGTAGCATTTTCAACCTTTCCATTAAATGTGAGTCTTTATTGGTCTCTCTTTCAGTGGGATGATTCTGCAAATAAGCTTGTGAATACCCACCTTTACTCACATGAATAGTTACAGTGAAGTCCTGCAAAAAGGTATGTATTTTAAACCATGCAGGGGAAATAGACTTACTACAGTCACCATATTTACTTGCCTTAAGTCTTCCAAATAAAAGACAAGGCTGTACTGAGATATACCTTTTATAAATACATTCAAAGAGCTGTTGCTTTGACCCAAGTCTCTCCCATACAGCTCCCAATACTTGCACATCCAAGTTCCTTGCACAGGGGTATCTTCATGATGCATGGAAGCAGCACTGTTCCCTCTCCACATGGCAGACTGAGAAGAGCTTTTCAAGTGGTGGATCACAGCTGCAATCTTTGCCAGATACTCACTTTCCTCTGCAAAGAAGCTCCTTTTGTTTTCTACAGCATCAGGAAAGAGCTTACCATAAATAGCAGTCCTTAAACTGGAGTGCCGTGTGCATTCCCTCTTTCAAACACTCAGGTCACTTGCCTCTCACTATTTATGTATGCCCAGAAAATGCGTGTTTCTGATTTTATTAGCTCATGTGCAGGGTCCAGAGTTCATCAGCAGGGGCAAGGTAAACCATACATTTTTAAATGAAGGACTAAGCACTAATTCTACTCACCAGAATCAAAAGCAAAACAGAAATCTTCATTGATTTCACTGTGTTACTACCAGATTACATCCTTTCATTCTATCATCTGCCTCCTGCACCTAGAACTCTGCCAATTACTTCTGGTAGCACCTCTACAAAGTTGTAAGGGCTGAAGAGACTTTTCTGCTAATTGTTACCATAATCTGAACTTGGAATAACCGAAAATAATGGAATACCCATAAAATTACTATAGGGTAAATACCACGCTGATAATTACAGTGCCTCCTCACAAGAAGATTTAACTTCCTAGAAAATATCTAGCATAACACAAAAATCATAGACATTTCAAAGCCTAAGTAAACCCCAAAACAGTTATAAAAGATATATGTTCCATTACTTATCAGCTACTATGAAACATATTTGCAAAACTTAGCTTTTTAAACCTAGGTATATGGAATGCAGAATTAAGAGGTGGCTTACATATCAAATACTGCCAACTGTAAAGGAATATTTTTTAGAAACACAATAAAGGAAAGTTTAACGATGGCCCTTCCATTAAACATGTTCTTTGTTGCAACAGAAAATGCTGTGCTACATTATTAAAAAACAAATTTATTATTTACCTTCTTTTTCATTCAATTCAAAGCTAAAGTATCCAAAACACTTGCTATTCTGCGGCTGTAGTACTGAGGACTCCTATTTGTACATAAAGGTCCAAACCTCACAAGTTTTGCTCAGCTACTGGTGAGATAAACCTTTAATTGAACAGAACTGCTGCTGCTGTAAGAAAAGCAGAATCCACCCCAAAAAGTAACAGAAATTAAAAGAGAACTAATTTAAGGAGACAACAGAGAAGGGAATCACAAAGGCACTTAAAACATTGGTTTGCCCTTCACTGTGTTTGGTGAACTGAGTTGCAAAGGTTTTTAATGAGGATTGATGACCAGCTGGGGTTAATGGCCCTCAGCTGCACCTCAGGCCATTAACTCCTCCCTATCAGTTATTAATCCCCAGGAAATACCCTGTACCTCTCCCTTTATTGCTTAATCATAAGTAGCAAGAGATGATCAACCAGTCAAGATCCTGGCATGGTGTGTGGCAATGTTCCTGCCTCTTCACACAGCATGTTTTATGCTGTAAAACAAACTATTTAGATATTACCACATTGAGGTCACAAAAGGATGAAGAAACACATGTGAACAGAGAGAAAATAAACATTTTGTCTGGTGACTGCATTTCATGTTTCTTCCTTAGAACAAAGAGAAAATTTATAGCTTGTACACTTTGTGCAATTATACAAATCTCCTTGCAGTCCCACTGCTATTATACTACGGGGGGCTCTTTTCTTTGCAGTTCTAGACCATATAATGGAGCTAGTGTTCTTACTAGTGCTGGTTTTAAAGCAAGAACGTACCAAGCAGATGTTGTAACATACCACCTGAGAAGCACAATAGTCAGCCTAAGGCATTGCACCAAACAGGCATAGAATCATAGAATAGTTAGGGTTGGAAAGGACCTTAAGATCATCTAGTTCCAACCCCCTTGCCATGAGCAAGGATGCCTCACACACTAAACCATCTCACCCAAGGCTTTGTCCAGCCTGGCCTTGAACACTGCCAGGGATGGAGCATTCACAACTTCTCTGAGCAACCCATTCCAGTGCCTCACCACCCTCATGGTAAAGAACTTCTTCCTTATATCTCACTTAAATCTTCCCTGTTTTAATTTAAGCCCGTTACTCCTTGTCCTGTTGCTACAGTCCCTGATGAAGAGTCCCTCTCCAGCATCCCTACAGGCCCCCTTCAGATACTGGAAGGCTGCTATGAGGTCTCCACAGAGCCTTCTCTTCTCCAGGCTGAACAGCCCCAACTTCCTCAGCCTGTCTTCATACAGGAGGTGCTCCAGTCCCCTGATCATCCTCGTGGCCCTTCTCTGGACTTGTTCCAACAGTTCCACGTCCTTTTTATGTTGAGGACACCAGAACTGCACACAATACTCCAAGTGAGGTCTCACGAGAGCAGAGTAGAGGGGCAGGATCACCTCCTTCGACCTGCTGGTCACGCTCCTTTTGATGTAGCCCAGGATACGGTTGGCTTTCTGGGCTGCGAGTGCACACTGAAGCCGGCTCATGTTCTTTTTCTCACCTACCAACACCCCCAAGTCCGTCTCCACAGGGCTGCTTTAAATCTCTTCCCTGCTCAACCTGTAGCTGTGCCTGGGATTACTCCGACCCAGGTGTAGGACCTTGCACTTGGCATGGTTAAACTTCATGAGGTTGGCGTTGGCCCACCTCACAAGCATGTCAAGGTCCCTCTGGATGGCATTCCTTCCCTCCAGCGTTATCAACCAAACCACACAGCTTGGTGTCATCGGCAAACTTGCTGTGGGCGCACTCAATCCCACTGTCCATGTCCCAACACCGATCCCTGAGGGACACCACTCGTTACTGGCCTCCAGCCGGACACTGAGCCATTGACCACAACTCTGTGTGTGTGGCCATCCAGCCAGTTCTTTATCCACCGAGTGGTCCACCCTTCAAATTGATGCCTCTCCAATTTAGAGACAAGGATGTCGTGTGGGACAGTGTCGAATACTTTACACAAGTCCAGGTAGATGACATCAACTGCTCTACCCCTGTCCATCAGTTCTGAAGCCCCACCATAGAAGGCCACCAAATTGGTCAGGCAGGATTTCCCCTTAGTGAAGCCATGCTGGCTGTCACCAAGCACCTTGTTGATTTTCATATGCCTTAGCATGCCTTCCAGGAGAATCTGCTCCAAGATTTTGCCAGGCACAGAGGTGAGACTGACTGGTCTGTAATTCCCTGGGTCATCCATTTTCCCCTTCTTGAAAATGGGGGTTATATTTCCCTTTTTCCAGTCTTTGAGAATTTCACCTGATTGCCATGATTTTTCAAATATGATGGACAGTGGCTTAGCAACTTCATTTGCCAGCTCCTTCAGGACCCACGGATGGATTTCATCAGGTATGCGGTAGCCTAGAACAACAGGGCTGGAACCCTGTGCTTCCCTTGGAAAGAACAGAGCTCAAAGGAGAGGAAGCCCACCTCTACCCCGATTTTTTTCCCCCACCTTAGTAAACCATCTGGTTTGGCCCAGTCTCATTCCCATATGTTAGCAGAGGATGAACAGAGAGTGTATGCATGCAGTTAATATAAGAGTAAGAACACAAGCTTTATGTTTTAATTTTGTTGCAGAAAAAGACTGTACTGGAACTTGGTTTGGCTGAAGGGAAACGGCATTACTATTATGATGCAACAGCCTATGGACAAAATTTATGTCACCTTTCTTGAATATTTCCACTTTGGAATCAAAATTTCTGCAAATATGACTGTTGATTAGGATTTGTAAGTAACATACTTTATAATTCACTACTACTGAGTTCACCCACTCTGAAAGATACACAAATACCCTAATAAGTGATCTGAAGATCATCTGTCTTGACTGCATCTTCAGTGAGTAACCCTCCATCCTCTTGTAATGTCATTTGAGGTCAGTCTCCCACGAATAGCATAAAGGGATTACTTTTCCATTTGATTCTTTCCCTTTCCAGTATATTTGGACTGCCATGTCATGAGCCTTGTGGGGCACTGACATCTTTTAAAAGGCTCAATAAATTATGTTCTCATGTCTTTGTGGAAAAATAAAAATAAATAATTAAAAAAATCATAACTTCCATCACATGAACAGTCCCACTTATTTCAATGGGAACATCAGTGTCAATTAATGCTTGTAAAATTCTAGTCTTTATGAGAAAGACAATACCTCAATACCTCAATTCCAAAAGCTGCGAGACATTGATTACTATCATTCTCTTTAAAGGGAATAAGATCACATTGAGCTTCAGACCAAAATATGGATCCTTTCAGGTCACATTTACCAATGATCCATGGTGATACAAATTAAATCAATTACATCTTTTATTTGTATACAAATCATAAGTTAAATGAATGTTCTGCTGCCCTAGTTAAATGTAATTATCTATAAACACAGACAACACTTCTTGTGCTCCTTCTTCTGACAATGTCATATTTTTCTTAGTTACAGGCAGGACATATTTTGAACATTCAGTAGAATAACCCCATTTAGAAAGTTAGATCTAAAAATCAACATTTGCTCAATGAAAGCTCTCCCAAGAGCTGGGTGCTGTCAAAACTAGCAGAAGGATCGAGAAAAAGGTTCTAAAAAGAGGTAGCATATTTAATTTCAGAACAGCTTGTTTAGGTCCTTACACCACCTCAGCTGTAACAACATTTTCATCAACTTCAATAGGCTTTGGATCAGGCTCTGAGTTGGAATGGAAGTTGATGATAACAGTAGGAGTGCACTGACTGATGCCAACAGGCTTTCAATTGGTCCATTATTATGAAAGCTGTTTACAAAGAACGAATAAGTAATCCACGCTGTGCTATATACACTACCTCTCTACTCAGAATAATTAATCTAGTGTGGCTTACTGACTCACTGTTCTTACCATTTCCACTGCCACTCGATGTCTTTGTGAACATTTTCTAAAGCATATTTTAAAACCTTCTTAAATTTGAAAAGCCAGAGTTTTTATGGGGTTTATAAAAGAAAAATATACAGTGGGACCACTCTTCCTCCTACACTAGTTTCTTTTAACCTAAGAGCCATGATAATCCCAATGAAACATCTCTACATCAACTGCTCATGTTTTACAGAATGTTTTTTCCTAATTAATGGAATCATATACATCATAGTGACATTTATTAAATTTTGTTAATTATTAGGTACATTCTCACACATAAGATTCTAAAGATTTGTTTAATGTCAGATCTATATATGGTAGACAATTAAATCATTATATTCATTAAAGTTGCTCTTAATTCCTCTGGCAGTAGGAAATGGAATTATAAATACATGTTTCAGTTCACTTCAGTACTAAAAGAACACGTTGCAAGCAGGAACAAACGTACATTTTTAAGGATCACTTGTGAAATGTGCTGGATTTGTAATATCAGATTATTCACAGAATCTGTGAAGAAACACAGAACCCTTCTGTTCCTATAAAAGATTTACAGAATACAAGAGACTCCTACCTACCTAGATATTGTACTTGCCTCTTAGAATGGGGATTAAATAAGTAGTTATATCCACCTTAGCTTTTAAACTACGTTTTTTGTGAAATATGTACTTCAACTCAACTGATCATCAGAATGGGCTTTCGCAGAGACTGATGACTAAAATGCCTTAGTTTATGTTTTGTAATACTGGTTCACAGTGGTCTCTCCTGTCCTTAAAGAAGATAAATATATGGTAATCAGAAACAACTGCAAATGGTCTTTCAGAAACATTTCTCAAGGGGGGTTTGGTCACTAGGATTCATAATTCACAAAGCAGACAGCCTAGGGATTCAAGTTAGCAGCTGAGAGAGAATAAGTCCTAGACGATAAGTCTGCTTGTAGTTCTTCGGAAAAGATGAACACTGGGCCAGTTCAGCCCGCTGAAAATATTCAGATGTGTATATGAGAGAACAATTCCTAACTCCCAGTTTCTGATGCTGCCTTACCCCATGTTCCATCTCTGTATCAGGTCAAAATCAGGCACGCAACATCTCTTCTCTTATTCTGCCCTGATTACAACTGGAAGGAAACCTGACATTCTTAGCCAGAGAGGTACCACAATGTGCTCCAACTAGATCCCAAATTTGCACAAATCAATCATTTGGTTTGGACACGCACCACACCACATCCTCAGAGGTTGGTCAGATGCAGCCTTTGTCCTTAAAAGTACAGCTTATAGATAACAAACTTCTAAATTAGATCCCTTAGGCAAATGCTTGCAACTGACTGGGATGAATTCAGACTTAACAGCTACTTTAATACAGTTCCTTATTAATAACAAAGATTAAGACATATTAATCACTAATTCATTGAAATACAAAACTTAACTTTCATATGGTCTAACGCTTTTCTACCATTCTACAGATGACAGTGACAAAACAGAACAAAATACAACAGTAATAGAAAGCAGCACTATAAACAAGATGTATTTTCAACTACAAAACTCACATTCATTTTTAACACTACAAATATGGATCTACATTCAATTCTTTGCAACCCCGCTTGCATTTTGAACATAAATTTGCTTTGCCTTACTCATGGGGAGAAGGAAGAAATCTAATCACATTCTACTGAGTGTTTTCTCTGCTATAATTTAGTGGTAAAACTGGCAGGCTGCCTAACCACGTCAAAAAGGGATACATTTGAAATGCTGTAACTATAAAATAACAAGGAAGCTTTTAGCCACATTCATGTAGTGGAGACTATGAAAATGTTTACTTGTAATGTGGTTAGCATATGAAAAGATTAATCTAACAGGAAAATACATTTTAAAGTTGTGAAATTGTCTTGCTTGATGTATAAATATTTTATGTAAATAAAAGTGAATTTGAGATTCATATAACATTTATATATTTTTAAAACTAAAGACATAGCAACTGACTCTGCAAAACATTTTTCAGTAATACACTCACTCCGCTATCTACTCTAACGCCTTTATTTGTTTATATTAGCCTTTACCCTAATGAAGATGGCGCCGGTGGTTCTGTCTGGTTAAGCTGCTGACAGTACACCATCAGCTTCGATGGAAGGCATCACTGAAGGGAGAGCAAGCAGTTTTTCAGCTCAGTGACTCCGATTGCAGGTTACACTGAAAGAAAATTGATGCCAGTGGTAGGAATAAGGAAAGGTGACTTTTCCACAGGACTGTGACTGCAAAAGTTTGAGAATATTGGGGTGACATTTGGGGATGCTGCTCAAAGTACTTTAAACATCTGAGCTCATTTCCTTGACTTCTTTTCTTTTTTTTTTTTTTCCACTTTCTTCATTAAGTGTGTCACTGGAACATAAAAGTCATTTCATATTCCTGAAGATTGGGAGACAGCTTCTAACTTATATGCTAGAGAGGGGTAAAGGGGTGCAAACATAGAGGAAAAGTCAGACATTCTTTTTTAGTTCTGATCCAACTAAATAGGAGCTTATTTTTATTATTTTTGTTATTTGGACAATTAACAAATTGTCCCTCATTCAAGAAATAAAACCAGAATGGCCTGAAGACGAATGGCCAACTAACAATACCAAGTAATTTTCATAAGATGCAGACAGCTGCTACCACAACCATTACTTCTGCAATATAATGGCGGGATTACTTTGTGGAAGAATCAACACTTTGTACCAAATTTCAAAGCATTTTCAAAAGTTGTAGCAGGCAATTAATGTCTGAGTCAAGACTTAGAGAAAAGACCAATAATTTTACCACTTTGGTGGCTAAAACTCACAAGTCTGTAGAGAAGAGAAACGTGTTCATTAAAGAATCTACAAAATGACATTGATTTTCTTTGGAATCCATATAACATTAAAACCCAAATGAAAAACAAAATAAGGTATCGGAGAACATGATGAGTAACTGCATCTCAAATCATAATTCCGGCATTAGAATTTCTTTTATTTTATATTTTTTGCTAAAAAAGGAACACTTCTGTGATCCATATAGCTGTTTGATATACTTACAGATTTTAAAGACCCATTCTAACTTAGCATCACAGTATAAATCATTTATCTGTTCTTAAATCTAAAGTTGTTAAATCTAAATGAAAGTGAAAGTCTATGGATTTGTGTCACCAAATTAATCAAACCAAAGGCATTACATTCAAATTGAAATATATTTTCCTTGATGGCTGCATGGTCAAGTTTACATAGTGCAAATCTGTGGATCATTCTGCCATTTTTGGGGCAGGGAAGAGGGCTGGTGGGTTGACGCTAAGACACACAAGGAACTGACTGATTCAAGTCCTTTTACAAGCCTTATCTTGGACCCTCAGCTTAAGCTCTCCCCTAATTCAAAATCAGAAGCATTCTGCACCAGATTCCCAATTTTTTTTAAGGCATGTATGTGAGCCAGTACTGAACTCCAATGGGATGCCTCTGAAAAATCCAGTAATGATCTGCCACATAGGACTTTGAGTGTACCCTGAGGAAGATCCAGCAAATAGCATCAAATGGAAAACTTCAAAATATCTTGAAGGTTCCTACAATAATTTTACCAAAAGGCATATTGCACACAGAATTGCTCGTGGGGTGGAGTTTGACACTTGAAGCAGCAAGAGATTAGCACCAACACTTTCACCCAGCATACACAACTTGAAAGCAGGGGAGGGGGAACAATCACCTAAACAAATAACCCAATTCCCAAGCATAGATCTGCATCAGTCAAACCAAAGATTGTTTTGTTATTAATCAGAATAAGAGAATCAAAAATGAAGTAATTTCTTTCCTTTAAATATCAAATGCATTGAAGCAGCAATTTATTTTTATGCCATTATTTCTTTTGATACTAGGCAAAATACCATTCCTAAATGCTGTTTTTCTAAAAACATAACCATTAGGATAGTTGTTACATATTTAATTTCATGCTCCACTCAGCATAAAGCAGTTGAGAGACTGCCAGCCAGAGCAAATTAAGTAACCGGTTAGATAATTTCCTGCTTAATTGAAAGCAGGTAGTTTTTAAAAGTAATAATTGATTTTGTTTCTAATGAGCGTGTAGCTATTTCTTCCTTTTTCTATTCCTGTTATTAAACAAGATTGCACTAAACCTTTGTACACTGCTAATGACAGGCACAGGCAGAAAAGAACTGAAGAATACTGCTTATTTCTTATTTTAGATTGCAACTGCAGTAAAATGGCATCTCAGCATTGGTCCTCCACTTCAAGATCTTCCCCAGGTCAAAAGTTCTTACCTTCATGCTTTTCAAGGACAAGAAGTGAGCCAGCAATCTCAGCTTAGGTCAAAGCAAAGAAGCATCAATCATCCTAGCAGACAATAACTGACATCAAGGGAAAAAAAAAAAAAAAAAAGGGAAAGGTGTTCTGGAATTACAGCTTTCGTTTCATTTTTAGGAATGGTCACTCCAAAAGAAAGCCATGATGCCTAAACACAACAGATAAAGAAATCTTTGACTGACATTGTTACGTGATTTGGTAAAAAAGGCCTTAATTCTCCATGACTGTTCAAAAAGCACCTGTCACAGGCAGTTAATTCACTTCAAAATTATATTTAAAGACAAAAGAATAATTGCTCTATTAAAATACTTGAACAAAATATTACATTTTCTGATCTAAAGAAAAAATTAAGCTGGCTGTGTCCATCTTTTTTTTCTTCCATTTCTTTGAAAATTAACAAAAGAGAAAGCACATTCTACATGTGTAGAAAGTATTGCTACAAGCTTTGTATTACAATCCAGTGTTTTGACAAGTTAATAAGAAATAGTCAAATTTCAGTGTGACTCATCTTAGACTCTATCCTCATAACTGTTGAGCACCTGACTGCTTCCCTTCCACAGGTGCATATATATAAGCAATAATTCCCTGAAGTGAATGATAAAAACCTAGAGTCCAAAATCAGTAATACATCTGTAAAACACTCAGAAGCTATAGCATCATCTATACATGTACACATAGTAGATTTATAACCACCACAAATGCTGAGATGATTCTCCCAGTGAGAATGATTTCATACCTTCAGACACTTCCCATATTGCTATTACTGATTAGTGCACTGAGACAATTAAGACCTGACCTGCACCAGGCAGAGTACGCAAGATTTCTGCAGCCTGTCAGTAACTTGATCCACGTATTACTGAAAGTATTATGTGCAGTTCTAAGTATTTAAATCTCATGCTTAGTATACAAATCCTTCTGAATTTACAGTCTTACATGAGACGATTTAAAGAAAAATGTTCTATCCTCACAGAGCATAATAAAGAAGTATGCAAGAGTATCATAAGATTTGGGGTTATCTCCTTTAGTTTGTGCTAAGAAAGTACAGTCACTGGCATTTGCTAGTATGCCAAATGACAAGAGGGGTTTTTTTTTGGTTTATCCATACTGACAAACCTCTAAAGCCATTAAGAATCTTAAAGGCAACACTATGATTTTTTTTCTGAAAATCATGGTTTCTAACTATAATGAATTCCCCTCTTACTTAAAGGTCATCAATTCAGTACTTAAGAGTTTGCCTATTCATACACAATGACACTAAATCATGCCTGAATTCTTGATAACACTTCTCCCTTTTTCACATGTGAGTACATATATATAAATAGAACATAAGCTTATTTAACATAGACATCTATGTGTGCACCTCAATCTGTAAGAGTGTGGTCCAGAATGGTTGGGAAGAGAGGTTAAAGAGTTCGAAGCAGGTATTTTATTCAAAGAAAATATGAATAAGCCATGCAGTTTGTCCCAAGCAAGTACCTGAAGAACAGTGTGTCATCATGTACTGCTTTTGTAATATAATCATCACAGGGGCAAAACAGCTCTGAAACTTCCAGATTTTCTCTACCTTGGATTAGGAGTGCTTCTTGTATCTCACCACTTCTGATGCGAAATGCCGCTGTTCCTATCAGTTCAAGTTTTCAGTTCTCAGAGTAAAAGACACACACAAAAGTACTGCAAATCCTGCCACCAAGCAGTATGTCTCATGCAATGAAGTCACACATTTCATGTTTACTGTTACAGTCATTTTTAGTCCAGCAGCAGGACTAGGGCTGATTTACAGTCTCCCAGTATTTATGGCATTTCATAGTCCTCTTGTTTCCTTAGAAATCAAAGAAAATGACCATTAAAACAGCAAATTGTTAGGCTGTCCATCATAGACGTAGGGTCATTTACAAATCAAACTTGTACAAACAGAAATTGTGGGAATGGAAGACAGAAAAAGAGGAAGAAGTAGAAATATAACATGGATGTGTGAAAACTGGAGGTAGGATAGGGAAAAAACTTTACTTCATGATATACAAATGAATACTTTATGAATGGTCATTCCAGTAAAAAGCTGTGATGCCTAAGGCCAGGCAGACATCCCCTACGCCCAAAATTTAGAAACAAACAAAAAACCACAAAAAAACACACAAAAAAACACAAAAATCCCACCAAAACCACCAAACTCCCACCCCCCCAAAAAAACAAAGCAGACATCATTCTTTATACTTACTCAAATATCACTTACTTAAAAGATATCCAAATTCTACATGAAGTTATTAAAAATTTATATCAAGTGACTTGGTCTTGTTTGACCAGCAGACAAAAGCTAGCCAATGCTTAAAAGGATCAAAGGTACCCAGTAAGTACTGTCAGTATATGACTGCACTTTTACTATACATAGAACACATACAGTATAAGTACACATATAGGTAACTCATAAGAATACAATCCACTTATGTTTAGATTCTGCAGTCTCAAAGAATGCAAATAGAGTACTAAATGCATGCTTCACTCCTGATACCTTCATCACTCCTTCCACTGTTGAAGACAATGGATGTTTTGCTATTAGGACAGACTTTAGAGCACTACACTGAATAACGACCACAGGCCACAACCGCATGAGCTATAGCTGACCACAAAAACTTCATGAGCTATTTAAAAATTACCCCTAATTGACCCCAACTTACAGGTTCTCAATTTTCCACTAAACTTGTGCCGAGAACTCATGGACAATTAATCTATAAATATCATCTTGAGTAAACCTAATTTCTGAATGACTTTCTGTTAAGTACTTAAGTGCAGCTATTTTCCCACACAAGCTTTAGAGAGAAAAGGAGTAATTACCGATTACAAATTTAAGACTATAGATTAAGACCTAATAAATCATAATAATACTGAGTAGGAACTCATATTCAAAATGGTCATAATTGTAAGAAAAGGTTAACTGATCTAAAACACACAGATGAGCACTGTGAAATCTGTACTGTGGAAGGAGACATACTGCATAACTAAACAGGTTAAAAGTTTTAGGGGAAATTAGAGAAAAATAGCATAAACTGGTGCCCCTCAGAAGTATATTTACGTATGTGCAGACACAGACTAATTCCAAGTTGTGTCTTCTTTGCTAATAGGTAGAAAAATAAAACTTAACTTCGGACAGTTAAAAACTTCGTGAAAATCCAGAGCAAGTTCCACATGAAGGCTTTGATCTTAAAAGTTGGCCTGTGTGCAATGTCATACAGTGCAACATCTGTTGGTCAAACAACAACAAAAAAAATGAAACAAAAACAAAAAAACTGTATATATGCTATTAGATCCAAGGTCTTAAGAAAAGCACCTTTTATTCCCTGAAGGGAGAACAGAAATGTTTATCAAAACCCAACCAACCAACAAAACCCCTACTGAATATAGCTGTACTGTGAAAAGTTATCTATCCTCCCTCATCTCTCAAATAGCAAAACTGCTAAGGGCCTCAACATTTAAGGGCCCTACTGGCAGTGTAGCTATGACTCTTCTAAAACAGGACCGTAGTTACTAGCTGGGCTCTGCTGCAGAAGCTACATTTCCTCAAGGTTTCACAGAATACCCTTCAGGGTAACCAAGTTAGCCTCTGCCCCAGTGTTATACAGACTTCCTCCCTATCAGCTGCCTTCACCAACTACTCAACAGTTTTCTCTTAGGTGTAACAAATTTTGGCACTCTACCTTATGGATCAATGCTCAGACTCTGTGCCCAGAGGTATTGCTGGGCAGAGTCAGACAGGTACCCTGCCCTTTGCCCTTACAACACTGTACAACAGTACAAAACTGAAGGGGTTTATTGACTTGTGCTGCAATGCAACATTTGAAGGTACCATACGCCAATGCAGACCAGAGGAAGAGGAAATGGATCTTGCAGGACTGAGTTTCTAAGTCAGAATGCCTGGAACTGAATGGTGTAATCCTTTCTCTGGGACTGACTGTTTAGCCAGGTTACAGAGACTAGTCTTCTCTCTCCTTGACCTTGGTCAGTACTTTCATATTGCCATTGATCCCTATCTCAGCCACCAAGGTGAGAACTTCCAGGCAATAATGCTACAGTTTCTGAAGGTCCTGGACAGGAATACACCATCAGAGGGAACCTCCAGCTGGTAGTGCTCTGATTGTGAACATCCTGGATGGGATTTGCTCGCTGGGGCTGTGCTCCAGAGGTGAAGGTTCCAGACAGATACCCAACACATCCATGGTGAGCCAGCTGGACAGGAAGAATGTCAGGAGCACAGGAACATACCCAGCAGAAGAAATTGACTTGGCTCTTCCTATGAAGAGCCTTATTAACATCAGTAGCCACTTGCCATCATTTGAGAGCCACATGGACTACTACTACTAACTTTGACTAGATATAAGCTATCTGCAGTGTTGCTCATCATGTGGGAAAAGGAGGCCTGTGTGAATCCTGTAGGATGAGCAGCAGGTAGGACATGAAAAGGGAGCCCTATAGCCATGACATGTCATCTCCACCCACTGACATGAACGTGTCAGCTTTAGTTAGGTAGACTTACCTTTAATTAGGTCATCTTGCCTAAAAGGAACATGAGAACCAGGTGCGTTCCATAAGCAGACTGGAATTTCAAGGTTAGAATGCTTAGTTTCCTGTTGCTGTTCATTCCAGAAAAATGTACATGATTTAGTAATGGGATTTTCCCACAGATTGATTAGTTGTAATTACATTATTAGTAATCAAATTTGGGGGGTTGGATATTTTATGTATCCATACATGTGCACACCACACACGGAAACATTTTTTCAAACAGTTAACACAGTTAATAAAGTTAATATGAACCCTCTCATGACCAGTGAGCCCTTAACTCGGGCACCTTGTGGAGTTAAGTTTTCTCTGTGAAAGCTTCACTGGAGTTTCTTCCTCCATATTTCAGCTAATAGTACATGCTGTCTGAAAACACATCTTTTAGCCCTTTACCTTCTTGAATGGGCAGAGGGCTCATGATAATCTAAACCCATAAAAATTATAACCTTTCACTTACTGGCAGCCAGCATCCCTTGGCCTCTAAGCAAAAATAAAGAGAAAAACTGGTTCAGAATAAGACAGCATTTTAAATACATTCCAGTTATCAGAAGCAAGAACCATGAAGCCTTAACAATGCAAAAAAAAAATCCAAAGATTAAAAGAAATTTCTGAGTCTTAGACAGCTGTCACTGATGTACTCAGGTAAGCATTTTGCAGTACTGCCAAAGAAAGTCTATCAAAGACTGTTTACAGATCAGTAAACAGTTTTTAGCACATGAAAAGCTTTCAATATAATGATTTCTTTTATTTTCTTTTATTTTAACACTAAGAGGTTATTTCCTTCTCGGATAAAGCACATCCTATACAGACAACTGAAAACTATGCTTCCCATATTTCTTTATCAAGTTGCTGCCACCATCACAATATATGGCTAGTCCTGTTTTGGAAAATGGGAATTGTTTGTTTGTATTTCAGATAGATGAGAAAAGCATAAAAAGCTTTGAACATGTCTCACAGGCATGTTGGCCCACACTGCTTCATCAAAAGAAGTCTTCCAAGTTCAAAACTGACTGCCAAAGCTGCATACATGACATTTGCTATTTTAGTTCCTATGGGAGGGTCCAGATAAGATCCTTATGGGTAGGAAATAATGCTAGGCAATCTCTAGCCAAAGATTTCAGAGAATGTTTTAGGCTTTACTTTCTGGAAGTACTGACAATGGCCCTGATCCAATAAAGCTCTAAAGAACATAATTTAAACACTTTGCAAGATCAGAACTATAGCATGCAATGCAAGAGAACACAAATATCTGACTATTTCAAATACTGAAATAGGGAACACACAGGCACAGTTAAATTTTACTACAGTCAGATTTCTGTATAGTAAACCCCATGTTCCCATCGATCTGCTCCAATGCCCATAAGAAAATTTCACACCAAAGTGTCAGGACACAGACCTAGTCTTAAACACAATCTCTTTGTCTCTATCTTTCCTCCTGATGCTTTTAGTGACATTTTCTGCCCAATCACATTTTAGTTCATGCTTTCATAGATACAACACCAGACAAAGTTAATCTGCAGATATACGATAGGTGACGAGTTGTAGATCAAGAATGCTGAAGCAACAGGGGCACCAGAGTGAGCTCTCTGCAGAGCCAGTTCAGCTCTGACTGAGTTCATTAGGTCAAACTGCATCCCAGACCACTGCAGATTCACAGCCATACAAGTACTTTCATACTGCATGGAATATGAAGGCATTTTGCAAAGCTTTACCAGTTATTCCTATGCTGTGCCCCCAGGAGAACTGGACAGCGAAGTCCAGAGAGATTTCAGAGACTCTGGGATGGAGTTGCTGGTATTAAACCCAGTCTGAAGTCAATCTGAGCCCTTAAAGGACACAGCACAAATCCAGCCTGTATCCAGGACTATAGCTGAGCTCATCTCTGTGCACTGTGGAGCACAGTATGCAAGCTCCAAGTGATGCTGCAGTATTCAGTCTTGAACAGTACCTCCAGTTCAGCACCAACCACACTGATTCAGGGTCAAGCCTCTATGCGGACACTGTCTGTGCTGGGTTCATCAGCACTCCTGACAGCAGAAACACAGGGCGTACACGCTCAAACAACACAGGTCTCGTTTAGCAATACTTAATACTTTGGTTCGATAGGGTAAGAAAGCAGCTGGACTGCATCCAGGCTCATACATGATTAGATGTTTCACACTCACACTGGCTCCTGATGAACTAATCAGGCATGGCAGCAAAATACTCTTCAGCTCACACCAGTTTCCACAGGGCTTCCCTCCATAGCATCACTTACACCAGTTTGCTGTGCAAAACTATATCCTTTGTACAAGATCCAGCTCTGCCAGCTTGTCCTGAGTCTAGGTGCAGCTCCCTAAAAAAAACCCCACATTACAGAAAGCTAAGATGTGAAGATGTAAAAGACTAAGCCTGAGACATAAAAGCATCACAATACCAATGTAAAAGAAATCCCCAAATTAGCATAAGTTACTCCAAGTAAATCAGAATGGATGTGCTGTGATTGCATTATAACAGAGACCATTTTTATATCAAGATGCCAGCATACCAGCCTGGTTCTCTCACATCTAAAGCATTTGGTTACAATGAGTTATAATTTGTTATAACAGTGTTAATAAATTAAAAGCACAAAGGGGCAATTACAATCACATTAAAACATTCCGTAATTTTGGAAAATTAATGTTTCACTAAGTCTTTATTCTTACGGATAAATTGAGTCAGAACTGTGCTGTTCCTACACTGTGCTAACTAGCATCAGTATTAAGCTTTTTAGAACCATATGGAAAGCTATCAATTTTTTTCTTAAGTAGGATTCTCATCACTTTGTTTAATAACACTACAAATTACACAGGCTAATATTTACAGATGGTTTCCTGTAGGAACTGTGAATCAACAAACTACAAGGCAATAGGTAGTAACTATTCATTCTCAAAGGAAGTGTCGCGAGCTACCTGCCAAAGCGCTATACAGAAAACCAGGGAACTCTCTCACTTCTAATCCCCCATTTGACTCAGTGCCCCTTTGGGCCTTTAGCAAGTCACATGGGGCCAAACTGTAGCATTATCAAACTGAAGCATGAGAATTTTCTGAGACACATACAAAAAATATATACATAAAACCAAACTAAATCACAGGATAGGCTTCAAAAGTGACAAGATTTTTAATGTTAAACTGCAGATTCATTTTATTTATCTCCTGGTGCTTCAAGTTTCAGTCAACTCAGACTTCAAAAAATTTCATTATGGACACTAAATATAGAAACATATCTATTTGATCAATAAAAAGGGATATTCACAAAGTTTGATGTCAGCCCTACATCTTTCAGACAGACATTGGGCATTTTAAGTTTCTCAGATGATTTCAGAAAGCCTACAGATTTAAACTTTCAAAACATTCAGCATCATTTGTGTACTTGACCATAATACTGGGGCAAAAATGGCTCACAGTTAGGCAAGCTAAAGAGAAAATGTTTTTTAAAAGTACTCAGTGCAAAGCAGTACCATATGCTGCTTCCATCCTTCTCCCACCTTCTCAAAAGCAGCATCGCACAGCTAGAGAAGAGCCCCAGAATGACCAGTCAGAGTGGAGACTGAATGGGAGAAATTAAAGGAACGTATTTTCTCTGGCACAAATGAAAAAAAAGAAACTAAAGAGAACACGGTAGAGATCAGTCATTGCGTTAAAAAAGGTGAATACGAAAGTTAGTCACTCATAACACAAGAAATAGGAGATGCCAGTTCTAATTATTAGCTGACAGATTTTTAAAGCATTCGAAGTACATTTTTGTTGATATAACACCCAATGAAACTGTGGAACTCACTGCTACCAGATGCCACAGACACCACAGAATAAGACAATGAAAGTATTTGTACAGAAAGGTTCATGGATATTTATCAGACACAAGGCTGCCACCTGTGAGCCAGAAAGTCCTGTAACCACCCAATCCTACAGACATTGGATGATCAGAGGGCTGGAGCCCCTCCCGTATGAAAACAAGCTGAGAAAACTGGGGCTGTTCAGCCTGGAGAAGGCTGTGTGAAGATCTCATAGCAGCCTTCCAGTATCTGAAGGGGGCCTATAGGGATGCTGGGTAGGGGCTATTCATCAGGGACTGCAGGGACAGGACAAGGAGTAACGGGCTTAAATTAAAACAGGGAAGATTTAAGTGAGAGAATAAGGAAGAAGTTCTTTACCATGAGGGTGGTGAGGCACTGGAATGGGTTGCCCAAGGAACTTGTGGGTGCGCCATCCCTGGCAGTGTTCAAGGCCAGGCTGGATGAAGCCTTGGGTGAGATGGTTTAGTGTGTGAGGCATCTTTGCTCATGGCAGGGGGTTGGAACTAGATGATCTTAAGGTCCTTTCCAACCCTAACGATTCTATGATTCTATGACCACGGGTGAGCTGCCTCGACGCTTTCCCCTGGCCTGCCTGGCCACTCCACAGGGGTGATCTTGAGGCTGTCCTCACCTCAGTCCCTGCCTCACAGCAGCGCGCTCCCCAGCAAAAACACCCCTTTCCTCCTCCATTGGAGGTCGTCACCCATGAGCCCATACCGGCCCTTCTCCCCTGCGGCATGAAAGCCATCCCCAAAACCTTCCGTACGGGTGAAAACCGGCCGCCTCGTTTGCTGCTCCTTTCGCCCACCCTCCACCGGGACGGGTTTGCCCCGTAGCTCTCCCCCGGGGGCGCTTAATGATGGGGCTTCACTTCAGGCTCGGCGCACGGGCAAAAACCACTACGGAGGAAGCGGGGGGGGGGGGGGGGGGGGGGCACCCCTATTACCACAGCGGCAAGAGAGACCCGCTCCCCCACCCCTCCCGTCCCGAGAACCGAGGCGGGAAGGCGACTGAGCGCCCGCGCACGCGCGCTCTCGCTGGCGGGCCTGGGCGGGCAGCTGGAAGTCATTGCCCGGAGATTGGCGTCCGCGTTGCCACGGCGACCGCCCCGGCGGCGCCAGCTGGGGCCGCAGTGTGAATGGGTGATGTCACGCGCCCGGCGCCGGCCAGTCTGGGCCGCCCGGGCCGAGGCATCAGCTGGGAGGGGGAGTGAGGGAGGGGGGGAGTGAAGGAGAGGCACGCGGGAGCCCGCGCCCCGCAGTGTTCACACGCACCCCACGGCCACGCGTGGAGGGGGGGGGGGGGGTATGAGGGGGGAAGGGGGGTGCCAGGGTACCTTCCCCCCCCAAGCGCGTTGCCGCCGGTGCGGGAGATGGAGAGGTGGCGTTCCCGCCGCTTGTCCCCCGGTAACCGTGTGGGCCGTGCCAGCGCTGCCCATTGTCCGGGCGGAGATGTCTCTGTTCTCATCCTCAATGCATCGGCAGGCACTTTAGAAAAGTTCTTTCCTGCAGGAATGAGGGGGCTTTTCACTGCGCTCCAACGAGGTTTACAATCCCTGCCAACGCTCCCGAACTTCCCGCATTCAGACTCGAAGTTTCCCACGAGATTCCCACACTGCAGAATACCTGATTATAATTTAGGCAGTTTCAGTAATACATCGTCTCAAACTTGCAATGAACAGTTTGCTTCACGTAGGGAATTCTTCATTACTTTCTTACCGGAGTTCTTCATGAGAGGATGCATTCCTCATGGAGCAACTTGGGCTCAGAGTAGGAAAATCAGATTGTTCCTTAATATAGATTGTTACTTGCATAGATTCACTTTTTACATTAGTTTCAGTCTGGTTTTGGGACAAAAGCCAGCATAGCTGTTTTGTGACCCAGCAGGAGATGCAGGTTGGGTTTAAACATAAATTTATCTCAGGAAAGACATTAAAGTGTTGCACAGTTTTTTGCAGCGAATGGAATGCCCCCCCCCCCCCCCATCAGTCAGAAACTCCGGCTTCTCGGTATTTTATCTCATCTTCATCGCACAGCACCTCTAGCTGTGGGCCTCAGAGCCTGCATGCATGGCAGCTAGCTCTTCCAGGCTGAGGAGATGCGACATTCAGTTACTCGTCAGTAAAACCTTAGACCAGCTTAAATCACTTACACATTTTTTGTGTTTTACTTCATCTGGCATTTGGCAGGTGGCCACTTGTGGTCAGGCAGGTGGGATGCTTGCAATGATTTTCACTGTAATTCTGCTTATTTTAACTCTCTGTTAATAAATTGGTTTGGTGCAAAAGTTCCCAGGGAGGAAAAGGTCAGGTCCGAACCTTCAGGAGTAAATACAACCACTTGCAGTCATAAAGAAGCCTTCAAAGGCAGCAGAAATGGTTGCTGAAATGTCACTGGTCAGCTTGCAGACCCTTTATCTGAACCTTGTTGCAGCAAAAGTTCAGCCACCTGAAATAGCCTGAGCAGCAGCATCTCAACACAGGGCCAGGGTGGGCAACGCACCCTGTGAGAACAGGGTACAGGTTCCCTGGGGACAGTCACAGACCAGGGACTGAGGAGGAGGAATGATGGGGGGGGGGGACCCCTCGGCATTCCACCACAGCTCAGCCCTGATGCTGAGGATGGATTTTTGAACCAATTCAAGTGGTGTAGATTTGCTCTGTGTGCAACGCGACAGCTAAAGCCTGCATGCAAAGGGACCCTGCAGTGTAATGTGTCAAGACTGGTGGCATTATTCACAGGTGTACAGCAAAGTGTAAGGGCAGGCGTGTATGAAGGACTCACCCTGCAAGCACTGATTTGTGTGAGGTCAGCCAGTATATGTGCATGCTACAGGATCAAACATCTTTCTCTGGTTTGCTGGACATTTTAGAAATTCGAGGGGGGCAAGTAAACTGAGTTTATGTAAATATGATTTCAGTGTGAGGCTCAAGTCTTTCTGATGTTAACTGCTTGATACGATGTTTAGATCTGACTGACCTGCCACCTTAAAATTTTACAGGGATTTTAACACTGCTTGCTTTTGATGGCTGCTTAAAGGGAAATTAATCTGAGAACAATCATTGACAGTCAGCCATGTCCGTCAGGTAACTTTGCAGTAAACGAAATAAATTCCAGCTGGTGGGGGAAGGGAGAGAGCGTCCTGAGAAACCCGCTCCTCCGCTCCCATTGATCATCACCTGCGCTGGACTTCATACAGCAGTTTAATCCTATTCTCTCCCTCAAAGGTTTCAAGCCTCTGCAAGATCCTGACTGCTAGGGAACAAAGACTGGTATGTGGTTCCCTCAAAGGTCAGTCATTAACCTGCCCCAACAACAGTTTTAGGAAGATCAAGGCAATGAAGAAAAACTAAGAAAAAGCACTTTCACTTTGGAATGAATTGTTCAAAACGCCCTTATGCATTCAGTTTTATTCCCTTTCAGCTCCTCACTTTTTAGTTCCTGCACGTATTTATTTCTCATCAGGAATAATGGCAAGATTTGCTCTCCCAGAGATTTGACCTTAAGTTTATTCTAACCACAACACTATAGACCATTTCATCAATTATGAATGTACTCATGTGTATAGAGGAATTCATAAGCCAGCTCTGTAATGCTACCTTGTTCTGGAGACTTACCCTTATAAATAAATTAGGGCCTTATCTTTATGAAATACCAGGAAAGAAAGACAGCAAGAAGGAAAGAGAAAAAGACACACAGACAAAAAGAGGAAAGAAGAAAGAAAGAAAGAGAGAAAGAGAGAGAGAGAAAGAGAGAAAGAGAGAGAGAAAAAGAGAGAGAAGGAGAAAGAAAGAGAAACAAAGAAAGAGAGAGAGAGAAAGAAAAGAAAGAACTAGAAAGCCACATTTTTCTAATGATAAAAGGACAGAGGCTAATATCAGAAGTGGTTTCTCTGTGATTTGTGTTTTCTGTGCCGGTGTGTCTGTATGTGAGACAATATACTGGACTTGGAGTAGCCAGACTATCAATAAGACATTTATTTCCATAAGTTATTGATGACCCTTTAGCTCACAAGTGACAGGCCAAAGCAGAGCCACGAGCAACTCTGAAAGGTCATCAATAACAACTGAAAATAAATGTTTTATCCAGTGCCTGCCCATTGTGTGTCCTGTTTATGCTATGCCAGTTTAAGTTTCACCTGGCATAGTTTTTAATGAGCTGTAATTACCTTAGCTCCTGTCTTGGGTCTTTCAGCAGTGGAAGAAGGAAGACAAACACACACCACACACACATCCCCATCCCCACTTGCTTGCTCACACACCTCATGGAGTACCTTTTGTCCGATACAGAGGGAAAAGCATGCATCTCTCAGCACATCAGGATGAAACAGTACCCTAAAGAGCGAAAGGAGAGACTGCCACCTCACTAAAACATTAAACACCATGGAGAATCTTGAAGTTACAAGTGCAAGGCTGTTCAGAAGAAAGAAGATACAGAGGGGACAGGGAGAAAAAACAAAAAAGAGAAGCTGAGATGCAAGGTTGTAAATAAGTCATATCTCATACTAAGATTACAAATATATAATATGCTATTAATGCTTTTCTAATAATAATTCATACCATACTGCAAGGTTGATGCACTGTGTACGTTAAGGAGTTCCCACAGGCAAAAGAAAGCACTTTATGTCTATCAGGAAGCTCTTACTCCAAGTGGAAAAAAACTGCAGTGGACACTAGATACAACCCAGTGGAGACCAAAAATTTAATTTGGTTTGAATAACCATGGCCAGTATCCACAATGGCTTTCAATTAAAGTTTTTAATTTAAAATTTCGATTTTTCTTACTATTTTGGATTTGTGTTTTCATATTTTTAAAAAATTTTTTTTTTGAGAATTAATTCACAGGCACCCAATGTAGAGTAACTATTTCAAGAGGTTGGTCTGAAATAGGCTAATGACTTAGCATCCAGTTGTGAAACTTTTGCTCACTTGAGAGTCCTTATACCCACATCCTTACTCAGGCAAATAAGCTCATTAACTTCAAGACAAACTTTCTATATAAGCAAGGATTTGTGCTGCTTTTCAAGTCAATTTCTCCATTGAGGTAAATTAAAAGATTTGCTTGAGTAAAATATATCAGTGCTTTAAAGTGTTGGAAGAGCATGTTAGTGGAGTAAAAATTACCAAAATAAATGTCATTAACACTTCAAGGAAAGTATGTGGAAACATACTGGTATTGAAGACAACTTGAAATAGTTACTTAGCATAAGCTGTGTGATTACCCAAAATATTCTTATATATGCACATCATTTAGCTTTAAGAAAACAAAGTCAAAACTGTCAGAAAATTTGCATGTTGAAGCATTTTTAATAGCAATTTTGAATATGTCTTTGAAATATTTTTGCATAGCTTGCCCCCTGCATAAGAAGCAAAGACATGAAGAATTGCTACACAATTACTCTAAAATGGAAAATAACATTCATTCCCATTTTTTGTAAGGGAAAATTAGTAAGACACAGAATATATTTAACTGTGAAGAATTGCAGTTCATGGATCAGTGTCCAATATTCTCCTTACATCCATTTTTCTTTTTTCTGCATATCCAGCCATTTGCACTCTGCAACATATATCTTGATTTAAATTCGCTGGTCTACGGAGTGGTTTTCATTACACAATGCCATTGACTAATAAATATATAAGGTCATTTTAGTATATACTATTTGCCAGAATTAAAACCCCTGAGTATGACCCCATCTGCCTAAAGGAGACATTACCTGTCATCACTTTTTTTCTTGCTCTCTAAACATGAAATCCTGCAAGAGCTGTTTTCTGTCAACAAAAGCTGAGGACTCTTGTTTTCTTAAGTGACAACTTTCTCAGAAGCCATGCAGGCTATAAAGAAAGATCACAGAGAGCATCCTACCACAAATTAATACAAAACCCATCTTTTTAGCAGTCTGTTTTCTCAAACACACTCAAGTACATAAGTAAATTAAAACAGTGCTGTGATCCTATAAATAAATCCTATTATTCTACTATTTCTTCCACAAGATAGAAGAGAAGAATGAGGAACAGGCTTTTGCTTCTGTTACCAAGCACTTGGTAGATCCTCACATGTTATAGCAACAGGAACTCTATAGCAGGTAAATAAATAGATAACTAGGTTACACGGAATTCAGCATGCACTGGAAGTGCATGGCATGGGCCATTAATAACTGCAGTCAGGGGATTTGAAGGTACATTGAAAAGCTTCCCCTCCACACACACAGCCACCAGACTTGAATTTCTAGTTCTTTCTAACTTTTGTTCCCAGCAATGTCACCAGTGTGACTTGAACCAAGTCAACAAACAGTGTTTTCTATAGTCCTTTAAATACTGGTCAGGCTGTTAGAAGCATGAAGCAAAATGCAGAATTGTAAATCAATATTTGGCAAGCAGGTGATACCTGAAAGTGACACTGACCCATAAAAGTACCAACTGACTGCAGTCACAGAGAACACTGATGCATTTGCATCAAACCAGAGGAAGCGAAGGTCTCTCCATCTACCTTGGATGTCCCTTCACTGTGGGAAAGGCTGCCTTCACAGTCAGGGAGAGGGAGGTCATTTCTCATTTTAATTAAAAAAATATATAAATAAAAAGATAAGCTCCAAAGATTTTGAAGAATTCCTTAAAACACTCATAGAGAACAAATAACAAACATATTTACATTAGCTTTCAAGATGTATAATGTTGTATTAGTACAAGGTATTGCCATTGTTTCTTCAGGGTTGTTTTGTTTTTTTTTTTTTTGTGGCATGAAGTTAGACTGCTTTTGCTGATGAAGCTCTTCAGGTTCTCCGAAAATAAATACCAGTATCATTGGTGTAATGATAACATATGCAGATGAGCATGTACACATCCAGATACTTATTTAATTTAGGTCAATTTGCTCATTGTCCCTGTAGGCTGTATTATTTGTGTGATTATAGAGCTCTTAATGCAAACTCATAACAAACATGAAAATAATATGAGGCTGTTTTCAGGCAGATTGGCTGAGGATTTCTGTCTACAAACAAAGGACCTGACATTGCACATAAATCTGATCTAAATCTACACAAAATGAAATTAAAGTTAAGACTCCAAATTCAATCTGTTACTGTGCACCCCAGTTTAATGGAGTGTTCTTCAGGAAGCTGCTCGAAATACTCCTAAATTATTTTTCCCCTTCCCCAGAATAAGCATCTTGATTGCTTATATTTGGACCATACTGCAGTAGGCTGTCAACATGAGTTATCTTTTTTGCCACAAGCTTGCTTCAGTCAGTGCAGAAATCTGACATTACCCAACAAACCCAGTGTTTCTGGTCACCTGAACAAAGCAACCTTCTTAAATGACATTAGCCTTCGGCCGACATACAACCACCAGCAAAATGCCAGGGCATCTGTCAGTGACATACCAATGTTGTCTGCTGCCACAGACTCTCAAAGGCAAGAGAGTTTCTATGAATTTCTACAACGTAGCCATGCTGGAAGCAACACAGCAAGAAAAGCTATTCTAGACACTAACCCCATTAAAGTCCTTTTTTGGTTCTTTCCACTAATTGAGGTAAATGTTTCTTTATGCAGTTATTTCCATGCTTGTGTAAAAAAGGGCTTACATAAGCATCAAGCCACGGAGAAGGACTGGTGTTTCTATAATCTGTTCCTCATCTCTCCAAAATATTTGTTGTCATGTGATTTTTTTGTAGCATATGAAGCTGAAGGAAAGCATATAAGGATGGATAGGAGCATGCTCCGGTCATTAGGAGGATGCTCTAAGCTGGACAACTATGTGAACATGGAAAAAAATTAAAAAATCTCCTTTGTTTGTGAAGAGCTGTTGTGAGCAATTAACAAGCATTTCTTCATTTTATTTATATTAAACTTCATGCACAGGGGACAATGGGGAAGTCAAAGTCTTAAGAATCTCTTAGGATTTCTCATTAAACAGAAAATTCTGTCATGACCACAACCAGAGAATGAGGAAAAAAAAAAAAAAACAAACCCATCATGTTAAGTGAAGTGTGTGAGTTTTATTTAGATTTTGGATTTGAGGAAAATAGGGATAACAGTACTCCAGATGACTTGTGCTATTTGGGGAGAAGGTTTGCGTTAAGTGTTTGGAAGAGCTCTGATGATGAATTGTCTCTGGTGAGGAATGCTAGCACAAGACCAATGGATTTTGGTCTCTTGGTAGTATGCAGAGTGAGGTGACTTGTCTCTGCTCCCCAAATTCCCGATGGATCTTCCCTGACCTATTCTAAGGACCCATGTGGTGTCACTGCAAAGAAGCCCACAGTCTCACCTCCATGTTGGTGTGCAAGGGAACGTAGGCATTTAGGAATAATAATCCAATAAAAGATTTACATATTCTTTCCTCCATCTCACTCCCCCACCCAATTTTTCATTTCATATCACTATCCCCTGTTGCCAAAAGGAGTTTATCTATGGTATTTGATAAGGGAGCACTAAACACATTATAGTGCTATTTTAAATGACATCACAACTAACTAGATATTTTAATTGAAGGTAAATAACCAATATTATTGCCTTCTGAATGATAGCAATAGTGGAGAGTAATGGCACCACTGAGGAATCAACTGCTATTTCCCTCATAAACCATAAACCATTCAGAGATTTATAATGCTTTTTTAATGATCAGCCCTTCTCGGTGTTGAGCAGTTCCTCTGAGATCCCGAGTCTTCTGGCTGCCTGCTGGAGTCAACAGGAATGGACAGCAAGGAGTCTCACATATCTCTGTGCCCACCAGGATGAAACTTGCCCCATCAGTTATTGGCCTAAAGCAAAGGAAAGCTTGGCATTTTACTGCACTGCTCTGATATAGTGTGCCCCAAGCCCCAAAACAGGGACATTTGACTCAGCCACTGTTTCATAACCTGCTCAAGGATAAAAATGCATCGTACATTTGTGTGCATTTCATGCCCTCTTAAGGTAGGTATAGCAAGTAACCTTGTGTAAGAAACCACTTTGCTTGCTTCCCTCTAAATGTGTTCTCTTCAAATTCTATCTGTCCTGAGACTATGTGAACTAATAAGGTACTATCCAATGCACCATTTAGTTCAGTGGCATCGTATCATGCACAAACATCTATGGATCCAGAGTGCTGTCAGAGAAAATGTCCAGTGTTCTGCACTTGGAAAGACTGTCCCCCTTCCTTGGTGCCATCACCCAGAGACACTGTCAATGCCTCAGCTTATTTTTCCAGCTGGAGTCAACAGCATATTCATGTACTCAGACCTGTGCTGACAAATTCAGCCTACATTACTCATTCTTGTTAAATTCAATGGGATTATCCTCATGACAAAGGGGATACAAGGCTAGTCATTACATTTTCATTTTACTTTGGTTTTAAATCAAAAGCAACTTTTTTGAACTCCAGAGAGCACCTGTGATGTGATCTGAACTCATCAATTCTCTTTTAATGGACTAAACTGGCCCATTGAAGCATTACTGAGGATCTAGTCAGATTAATATTACAAGAGCTGGTTACAATGGAAATGAATCTTGACTCTGCATGTAGGAAGAGAGCACAGAAAAACCCAGCCAAGACAGATGAGCTCCACCAGCCAGGCAGGAAAGGACCACATGCTTAAAGATGCACAGAATTTACTTTAAAACTCCAAACTTGGTCTAGTGAAAAACAGGAGCATTAATCCCTCCTAGTCATGTCATGAAAAATATTGCTGTCAATAGAAGTACGAACAGAGGCTTTGTCCTTCTCTCTCATGTACATCTTCAGGGATGAAGAGCTTGTCTAACACCTACCTCCATTGCCAACATTCTGTGATTTCCAACCCATTTCTACAGCAATTTACTTAGCATCTGGTGCACATCCAATCTAAATTTTGAAAAAGCAGCCGACCCAACCTGCTCCGACTCTAGTCAATGACAAAACTCCCATTGACTTCAAGGAGAGCAAAAGGAGACCGGTTATTAACAGGGAATTGGTGCCTGTTGTTCAGCCGAGCATGTCAGACTAGCATGTATCCACTTCATGAGTATCAAAAGGAGTTACTAGAGGAAATCCCCTGAATATTTATACAATATTTGGAGGGGTAGGGCTGTTTTTCCCTCTCCCACATGTCTCTACTGTGATATGTTAGCTATGTGAACACAGAGGCTTCTTGCAACTTTGACAATGCTTACAGACCGTCAGATTTCCTTTCATATCCTCTTTAGTGGAAATAGCCCAGTGGAAAAAGAGGTCAGCAGCACATCATGGTTCTTCTCGGGTTTCCAGAAATACTGAGTCATCTTCAAGAGTTAATGTGGTCTCAGTAGATTTGCTATATAGTGCTGGTACAGTGTCTGTGTAAGAGGGGGAAGGGGGAGAGAGAGAGAGAGAGATTTGTGTGTGTACAGAAATAATTTGTCCAGATTAGCTCTGGGAGAGTTAAAGGGGAACCAGTTACATACTGGGGTTTCCCAGAGATTTCCAGTGAGAGCAGACAAGCTCCCAGGAGGGATTCAGTGCGATTCAGTACAAACAGAACAACCCAGTATTGCAGCGTATCTAATTTCATGCAGATTTTAATTAAATGGGACCAGCAAGACTTCAGCCTTCCTGCTCGCCATAATTTAGAAGTCTTTTTTTTTTTGCTCTGAGACTGCACATCAATTCTGTCCATATTACCAGGACTCTGGGAAGCAGGCAAAGTGTAAGCATAATATATGTGTTAAGGCCCATATATATTTCCACCTCTTGAGACTCAGAGACTGCAGGGGAGAAGAGTTTCACAGAATAAGAGCAATGAGTGCGGCAGAATTGGGATCATCCTGCCCATGGCTAATGGAAATACATCTTTTCTACACATCAACATAATGTAACACATAAATGTAGACCTCAGTCTAGATTTACACCTCAAAGATTGACACCATGCACTTGGATTTCGTGTTGGGGGGAGCCCAACTGCTGTGGATGGCACTGGTAATGTGGGACAAAATAAGGAAAACAAGTAAGAGTATTTGTAAGCAGAGCCTCAAAACATATGTTTTTAAAGGGTGAGAGAGAATGAAAGTATGCTTCGTTATACACTTCAGATGATCCAGTCTCAGTGCTCATTCAAGTTCTGGGTTTGACAGCTTCCCACTGTATCCTTTATATATCACCCGTGGTGACTAAGCATTGTGGGGACATGCAATCATTAATCACCATTATGGATTTCTGCCCTTCTGCTGGGTTTCACTTACGAACTTAGGGGCAGATCCTGCAGCCTTTACTCCTCCCTGCAGTCCTTTGCCCAAGCAATCAGCCCTGCTTCACTCGCAGAGAGCTCAAAGAGCTGCATCATCTGTAGGATCGGGTGCTGAGTTTCTTACACCAGTGTCCCATTCAGATACGCAGTGGATCTTAATCCTTAGCAGGAATTAACAGAGAGTTTGAACACTGCATTATTAAATTAAAAGGTTACAGTCTACTGCAAAATTACTTAAGCAGGACTCAAGAGTGTCTGTTAATTTTAATGCTCTGCCTGAAAGTACAGAACTTTGGACATTTCCAGCATCATATTTAAAACATGGTACAACAACTAATACGTGATCTGGTGCATTAATGGACCAAATTAAGTTACAGGTATGAATTTTACATAAAACGGATTAATATTATATGTCATGGAGGAATTTTAAATACTCCATCTCCATGCATTTTTAATAGTTATGTGCTCTAATTTAATGTTCCCAGGCATTGCTTTGCTTGAAGTCCCTAAACCCTCCTCCTTCCTTGTTCCCCTCTCCTCTTCCCCTTCAAGTTTTGCTTGGGTTTTTCCCTGCGCTTAAATCAGCATCCCAAAGTCCCTCAAAATATGTGGAAAGCCTGGCTGGGTCTTCAGACACCGAAGATAAAACCGCGTTTCACGACCCGAGGAGATATCACCCCTCCCGCGGGGGGAGGCAGCCGCCATCCTCCGGGCTGGCGGCTGGGAGCATCGCCGGTTGCGGAGCTACGCACCGGACCGCTGGGGCGGCGCCAAGAACCGCCGGGCGGTGGATCCCGACCGCATTCCCTCAGTCCTTCCTCCAGGGGACCGCCCCCCTCTTCCTCCTCCGCCACCGCCTCCTCCCCGCGGGGGTCAGCGCCAGCCGCCCGCCCCCTCCAGCAGCGCCACGGCCCCCCCGGCCGCTCCGCCATTGGCAGGCGCCGCGATCCAGGAGGAGATGCGGCGCTCTGATTGGCTGCGACGCGGCACCACGGCGCCCCCCCGTTCCCCGCGCCGCGCTCGCCTTGCCCCGCCGCGGCGCCGCCCGCCGCGCCCCGCCCGCACCCCGCGATATATATGGGGCGGCGCGGGCAGCGGCGGTGGCAGAGGCGGCTGTGCCGTTGTAGTCGGAGGCTGCGGGAGGAGCGCTTTTCTCGCCAGCGCGGCTGTTGACGAGCGGCCCTGCGAGCACTTCTCGTAGCATCCTCGGGAAGGGCCGCCGGCAGCGCAAGCAAGGCTGCGTCCGTGACCCGCTCCCGTCGCGTTGCGGGCGGTGCGTGCGCGGCTGTCCGAGGTCGCAGGAGGCGGCAGCGGTGGTGGAGAGGGAGGTCTTCCTCCCTCCCTGCGGCATCATGAAAGCTGTGAGTCCCGTCCGACACCCCAGCCGCAAGGCTCAGCCCGGCGTGACGGGCGGCGGCGGGGGCCACCCGGCCCTGCGGTGCCTGGCCGAGCACAGCGGCTGCAAGGGGAGCCCGTCGTCGGGCGAGGAGCCTGCGGCGCTGTGCCTGCAGTGCGATATGAATGACTGTTACAGCCGGTTGAGGAAGCTGGTGCCCACCATCCCGCCCAACAAGAGGGTCAGCAAAGTGGAGATCCTGCAGCACGTCATCGACTACATCCTCGACCTGCAGCTGGCTCTGGAGACGCACCCGGCGCTGCTTCGGCAGCAGCAGCAGCCACCCGCCCTGCACCCGGGTAGCTGTCCCGTGGGCACCCCAAGGACCCCGCTGACAGCCCTCAATACTGACCCGGTAAGAGGTGCGTGCCACGCCAGCCCGCGGTTCGGGATGCTGAGCGGGAGGAGGGCAGCGCAATGGCCCGACGGGCAGCGTCGGCCGCCGTGGGAGCTCCCGGTGATGCCTCGCCGCTGCCGGCCTAGTGGTTATGCCGAGCGGCAGCAGCCCCCAAATATACGGGGTGGGTGGGCGCAGGATCGCCTCGGCGGTGCGCGGCGGGTGCCTGCATCCCCTCGGTGCAGGCAGGCGCCCGCACGGTGTTTACCGTGTAATTACAGCCTCTCGAGGGAGCCGCTGTAATCAGAGTGTTTGCACACACGGGAGCAGACGCGCTGCTCCTCTGCTTCCCAGCCCTCCGCTGAGCGGAGCGAGCGTGAACGCGTTTGGGGGCCGTGCACATTCAACGACCTCGGTGCAGCGTGCTTTTAGGTGGGGGGAGGACACTGGGGAGCCTCTCCAGTCCGCGGGACCCCTGTGGCAGCCCGGAGGCGCGGGGAGCGGCGTGCCTCGGCACCCCATGTGCCGGTGCTTCCCCCACGGCCCTTTCGCTCTGCGCTCCCGAGCTGGTGCCCGGCTGGGCACCTCCTGCAGCCGGGAGCTCCCAGCGGCGCTTCCCGGCGGGAATGTGGCAGTGCCCTGGGCGGGGAAGGGGGATCTGGAGAGTGTGTGTGGGGGGCAATCTCCGTGCCTTTCTCCCCACACCCGTTCTAACATGCCGTGTTTCCTTGCTGCGCAGGCTGGCTCTGTTAACAAGCCGGGGGACAGCATCCTCTGCCGCTGACCGCCGCTCCCCAGGTGAGTGCCGGGTGGGCGCGGGGCCGCGGCGGCGGGCGGGGGTGCCAGGCAGCGCACACGGCTTCCCGATGGGAAGCCTGCCGAAGGTGTTGGGGGGGGTTGGGGAGAACATGAACCCGCAAGAAATATTTGCAGGACGCTTTGGGCTTTTAATTAGCGGAGTGGTTATTTTATTTTCTTTAATTACCGGGTTTTGTTTTGTTGCCTTTTTGTGGTTTTTTTTTTTTCTTTCCAAACACACCCCCACCCCCCCCCCCCGCTCTGTTCTTCCCCAAAGAGCTTCTGGCGCGGCGCGCAGCTGCGCATCCCTCCGCCTTGGCCCAGCCTGGGAGCTGCGGTTGTTGTTTGACCTGGTTTGTTTTGGGTTGTTGATCAAGCATGTCTTGTGTGTTGTTGGTGGCGCCAGTCGGTCTGGAGCGGAGCGGTTCACACACCCCCTCTATTCATTCCTCTCCCACAGGTGTGCGGCGGCGCCGCCGCGCAGAGGCACCGCGGGGGGCGGGAGGGGGGGGGGAGCCCCAATCCCGGCCCGGCCCCGCCGCACCGGAGGAAGAAGCCATCCAACCTCCCGAGCAATTCCCATGCTTCGCCCCGGCAGAGCCTTTTCACCCCTTTGCACGTCCGTAGCAACCCCCCCCCCACACACACACACACGCCTCGGTTCCCATCACCCGCCCAGACACACAGCCCGTCTCTTCTCTTCGTTTCCCGACCAGATGTGAGCCGTGCGACCGCGGTTGTCGGCCTCGAGCTGGAAAAGTTGCGACTCTGCCCCGGGATAAGAGGACCCGAACCTAAACCAGACTTTAGAAGCGTTATAACTCGTAAGGGACCGAGCAGCTGAATCTTGAAGCTTTACTAATCTACCAGAGCATTTGTAGATGATATTTGACATCTATTGTTTAAAATAGATGGATTTTATTTGGGGCCCAGGGAACTTTCTTCTCCCTGCAGGAATGTTACATATTGTATAGATAAATGAGTGACATTTCATACTGTGTATATATAGAGATGTTCTATAAGTGTGAGAAAAGTATATGCTTTAATAGACTACTGTAATTATAAAATATTTTTAATTAAATATTTTTTTGTAAATATTATAAAGGTGTGTATGTTTTTTTTAAATCTGTGGGAATATCTCTTTAGAAAACCACAGCTCAAGTATGGAGCTGCTAATATGGAAATATCTTGAATGTTTAGGGCCTCTTTTTTTGTTTGTCCCCAGATGTCCTTTAGACTCAGAAGTTAACAGCTATAGCTAGTGGTCCTGCATGATTGCATGAGATGTCTAATTGCAAATAAACTTGTTTGGAGTCCATACAAACGTGTTTTCCTCAATCTAGACTTGAAATGTTTGTAAGTGTATTATACATTTTGAGACTACACTTTTGTCATTTAGGCACAGGGTTTTTTGTGCATTCTATAGGAGTAGCAGTAAGATGTAGTGTTTTTACTGAGAATAGAAAAATTCTATCTAGTTTTTGCATTATGGGGGCGATGCTTTAGATCTTTAATCAGCTTTTCTTTAAAAAATCTGCTGTTGCATCCGATCAAGAAATTTGTTCTGGAACTTCATTCAGCACCAAGAGGTTTTATTGCAACCTTGCGTTCCTACAGCCTATTAACTGCTTAAAAAGTGAAAACAGTTCTCTGCTTGCAACCAAAGGGCAAACCATTAACAAAACCAGTTGCTGTTTCCTTCGTCCAAAGAGTATTAATACCGAACTGCAGAAAAGCACATGGGCAAAGTCGTTACGATCAGTGATGTAAATTCACCTTAAAATGAACTTAAGTAGACCAAAAATCTGATAACTGCGTCAAGATTATTTTTCTAGTACAAAATGACTTACATTTCACTGCAGCTATGTTACAGTTAAAATCCTGTTTAATCTCTGTGATGTGTAACTACATGTGAACATTAAACTAGATTTACCTGTCTTTAACTGTGATTCTTCAGCTTATTTCTTCAATCCTCTGAATTTGCACTCTCTCCACTTATATTTTGTACATAACCATTTGATGGGCGAGTTAATTTTACAATGGGCTTTTGTACAGTCAAGTCTTGCAGACTGCAAACTCATGTCCAGCCAGGCTCGGTGAAAGATGTTCATCTGTGTGATCAGTAGCCTGCACACCAGTGAAATGAGATTTTCAGAGTGGGAGAATTAAGCAGGATTTAATTGGGTACTTTGTAAATAGCTAGCCAACTGTGTGTGTAACATGGTCTGTTTGACTAAAAAAGAGGATTTGTTTCAGATTATACAAGTGTCAAAAGTACTGTAGCCCAAGGGGCAACTTCTATTAAGTTAAATATTTATAAGGAAATTAACTACTGGGGTCATTAGCTATTGACTACAGGGATAGTGTCAACAAGATGAACATTCTCTTAATCAAAATAATTGTGTAACGATCAAATCAAAAAGTAGGTAAACACATTCGCAAACATAAACCTCCTGTCATTGCAAATTCATTGAAGACGGGGGCATTTCACTGGCTGATCTCTGACTTGAGGGGTGGGGAGTGGGACCCTGCGATGATTTCCCCAGCTTAGATGTTATAATAATAGTAGTTTAATGAACAAAATGCATGTTCTTGAGTCCATGGACTTCTCGTCCTGTGTCTCCAGCTAACTCAGTGATGGCAAGAATGCTATGAATAGGATTTTTTACTGCAGTTTGGGAATTCTTACATTGTGTTTAAAAAAAGAAAATCATCCTTTTCCTAAGGAATGGTTTAAATTTGCATTTGCTTTCTTTGTTTATCTTATTAATATTTATACTTTCCTCCTTGCTTTAGCTTGTATAGCTCAGCTTATTTTGTATACACTTTTTCAGTGACATTAGTTCTCCATGTCCTCATTTGTTTCCATCCACCGTTGTTGCCAAATTACAGAGTTCTGTTACACAGAAGAGGAAGCAAGCAAAAGGTGGTGTCTTAAAATATGAAACTACCTTGTAGAGTTCCTGCATATCAAAGCTTATGTATCCTAGGAGAGTTGATAAATCACTGAGCTACTCTTCGAAGAGAGTGGACTAAACCTGATTGTTTCAGGTCATGGCAATCTCCTGTTGAGTTTAGTGGCTTGGCGATTTGGCTTTGCTTTTTTAAAAACTGTTCCGGTGCAAAACGTTAGGACCTTTATAAGATGAAATTTTACTAAAAAGAGCCTCGAAATTTTTTCTTGTTATATAATATTCTTGACAAATGTCAAAGCCTATATGTAACACTGAGAAAAGCTCTTATCGCAGCATAGTAGATGCTGATCTTGATTTATTCCTTACACTATGTATGAAACTGTAAGCAAGGGGTATCCTAATGGCTGGAATCAGTACAGTACTAAATGCAGCTGTACTTATTTTTGTTTTTCAAAGATTTGAGAATTTGTCATCTTATTTTAATGCCATATCTTCTTTAAATCATGTTCTCCATATAGTAAAAGCCGTATGTGTTTGAACAAAGGCAAATTAAAAGGTCTCTTTCTTCTAATGCCTTGGATTTTCTCTTAGTCACAAAAGCATTCCTTAAAAGGAGCTTTTTGATTGCGTGATGAGAGTTGTGGTGAGGCTGCCAGATTAGGAATTAGGATACCAAATTCTGTTTCCATCTCTGCTACTGAGGCTCTTTTGTGACCTTGAGCAAGTCACCGGCTGTCAAACTCCCCGTTTTCCACCTGTAATGTACTGGTGGCAACACGTACTCATCTTCATAGAAGCAGGCAGATGAAATAGGCAAAATGCATTAATGTGTTTAACTTCATCTAGTTTTGGAGGTAAGTTTTGGATGAGAAAGAAAGCACAGGGAAAGCTGGGGTGATTATCAGGAAGTCTTCCTAAGGAGGAGCCAATTGGGAAATATATTGCTAGCAGAGGCTGCAAGGAACCAGTTGCTTGGGACACTAAACTGTAAGGACTAGAAAATGTTCTCAAGGAGGAATAGGTGAGGGACCTAGGTCTTTTCCGTCCCTAACTTGTATGCTATCTGCAGAGCACAGTGATGGATATTGCTAACACTGAGTGCCCATTTTGATGAGCTGCAGGGCAGAGGTCCCACCCCTTGAAGACACTGAGAGTCCCCTCTGAAATTTCCAAATGACAGGAGATTTTCATTCCATATAAAAGCCAAATGCCAGCTCTTGCAGTGATAGTTACATTTCCCCTGCTGTTTCACATGGGAATGGTATTTATTTTCACTTTCTAAAGCATGTAGTGCTCCTTTTAAGCAGTTGCATTTTCAGCCACAAACGAAGCGGTCAGAGGGAATACCATAGCTGTCCTGCTGGTTGTTCTGAGAGTTAATGAATAAACCATGTATAGGATAAACAGGTTTATGCAAATGCAGAGCAGCACTTTACAATTATTTGTACTTTCAATGCTTTTGTAGCTGTAGAAGTCACATTTTTGTAAAACCTTTGCAGTTGAAAGAAGAAACCACGGTGCAAGCAATTCAAGTAATTGTTTTAGATGCAACGCAATTTACTGGCTTCTCCAATAGTAAGGCTTGCAATACTGAATAGCGTGCTTCCAAAACAGTACTGAAAATGTTTTGTGCTCCAGTCCCAGAACATGTGATCTGAAAACACAGGCTAAATATATTCCACCCGTACAACTGCTTGCTCTCTCGCATTAGAAAATCCATCCTTTACTCTTATTTCTGTGTCAGAGAACTTGAACGCTGTGCCTACAAGGAGAGCCTGCTTTCCCAAATGCCCGAGGCAGGCCTTGGGAGCACACCTGAGCTCAGATGGGGACCGAGCGCCCCAGGGCTGTGCAGCACTCAGGAGCTCAGCTGCCGGACCGCTGTTGAGTGGGGTAGGGCTGGTCTCTCAGCCACCAAATCCTGGCTATGCCTTCTTGACAAAAACCCTTTTCCCCTTCACGGCTTGGAAAAAAACATTTGTAGGGTCCAGGCTATAGCGTAGGCTGCGGTGTGATCTGCAACATGGACTTGAGGTGGGGTTTTCTAAGTTGGCATTCCTTCTCTTCAGCAAAGCATCAGCCAGAAAAGAGCTGTCACCTACAGAGCACTGGGGAAGGAGCAGTGCAAACCCTGCTGAATGCTGTGGTCAGCATTCAACAGATGATGGTGAGAGATGAGCCCAGCTGACAGGCACATGATGACTGTACAAAAGCAATGTTCTACCCCCACCCCGATTTTACCCCTCTTAAAGGTATGAAAGGGGAGGCAAGGCCATTTGCAACTAAATGCTTGGCTGTGCTGAGGCACTTGAGGACCTGTAAGAATAGCCATAAAAATCATCTCCCTGTACACCATGGTAAAACCAGTGCCAGTGGGCTGCAGTACCAGCTGTCCCACACCAGGCTCAGAGGGACATGGGTGGGGAAAGCAGAGCAGCTTATTTCAAAGTAGAGGACACAGCGGCGGCTGGAACGAATTAGTCCCCATTTGTCATTTCTTGGCCTGTAGGGAGAAGAGACCAAGACTTTGGCACACAGAGACACGAGCAGCCCCTCTGCTAGAGCCCTGGGCGTGCAGCACATGAAGCGCAATGGCAGTACTGAGTGGGACATGGGGCTGCATGAGCAGCTCAGACTTTTCTTCCTTTGATGGGCATGGAACACGCTTTGACATGGCACAAGGGTTGGTTTATATTTTCTCTCCCACCCTTTTTTAGTTTTCCTCTTCTGTTTTAACCTTCATTTAGCCTTGGATTTGCTTTCCTTTTTTCCTTTTTTTTTTTTTTTGCCTTTTCCCCCGCAAAGATAATGTGTTTATCAACTGACAGGATACACTCATTTCTGGTGAAAGAAGCACTTCGACAATTTGCACAACATGTATAATTTACTTAAGGACCATAATGGCTTCTTCTGAGCCTTGTGTCATGTAAATAAATATTCCAACGATTTTTAACATGCATATTATGTACTCCATAGATCAATGGCTCCTTTGAAGCTGTTACAGTTTATCCTGTAAGTTGCTATTCAGACATTTTTTAATATGTATTCTTTATTCATCAGGCTATCTCTTCATTCAGAGATGCCAATGTCTATATTTGTAGCAGTCTAACATATCTATATCTTGTTTAGAATATTTCAAAATTAATATTGCCCAGCCTGTTAGAATATTTCAAAATTAATATTGCTCAGCCTTTTCAGCAGGCTGGAAAGATCCCTGAGAGAATGTGGAAACAGGAGAGAATAGTTCAAATGAAAGAAACTGTAACATACATCCATTTTGGATCAGGTTTTTAAAACTCTTTTCTCTGCTCCTTGCTACCTTCTCCGCCAGCCCTGGAAACACGCAGGGCCAGGAACAGGTTATGTGTCTGGGCTGCATGTAATTAATGCATGTATGAGTGCATGTAGTGAATCCTCAGCAGGGTTTGGGAGGGCAGCAGTGCCTGGCCTCATAGGGGCCGGAGGACAGGGTGCCACGGCCCACGTGTTTCCCTTTGACTTCTGCTATGTCTGTCCAGTGACTGCAGGAGCACCACAGCAGTGGGGGAGCAACAGTGCAAAATGATGTTGCCTTCTCCAGCTTTTTTAATGAGGAAGCAGTTTCATGGTCTGTCTGCTGGACAGGCTCACCAGGTGAGTCGGAGCTAACACACCAGTACTGGCCTGTGAGCTGCCCCAGGACTTCAAGTGCCAGGAGGCCCTTTTCAGGGTTTGGGTTTTTCTGGGGGTGCAGCTCTGGGGCTTCCATGCTGAGCAGCGAGCAGAGCCGGGAGAGGGTGGGGGGAGATGCAGGGCACCCGGAAGTGAAGGCATGCTCACAGGTTAATAGCTAATTTGCTATTAGCCAGGGCAAATCCTTTTCTGTTCCCAAAGCATGGGGGAGCAGGCAGAAGCTACGTCCCAACCTCTGTAGAAAGCTGCAAGGGGAATGCGGTGAGCTCCCAGACCTTTGCAAGGAATAATCCATGATATAAGAGGGCCTGTGACCTCAGCACAGACTAATGAAGGAGGAGAACCTGGGACGAGACAGATAAAGTTCCTATTTAAATGCAGACATCTGCAACAATAGAGGTGGAAACATAAAAATATTGCTATCAAAGTAATTTGCTTGTAGTATGAAGGCTTTTGTCTCACCTTGTTTAAACAGTCCCACTCCTGTGTTTAGTTTACTTGTGTTAATATTCCCCAGAGGCTTCATCATTTGCTATTGATGAGCATACAAAAAAAAAACAAGTGTTGCTGTCCATGCAATTAATTCTCTTTCCAAGTGCTTAAAATTCAGCATGTCCCTTCAGTTCCAAAGGTGCTAGGTCTTCAAAACCAGCAAGCTGCTCACAGTCAGGAAGGAAACCCCAAGTTGTTTTGGAGCACATAAAAACATTCGGTGCTGATAAATACCCACACTGTGTTTTACATCTTCGTAATTTAGGATTCCATTTACTTGACATATGCAATAAATAAAACAATAAATAAAATATGCTCCTTGCCTCAAGGACGTTTCCCTACGTAAGTTGCAGCCCCGTATGCAAACTCTTTCCAAACCAGCTGGTGCTGTGCATCTACCACACTTCCTATTCTAAATGCAGGGACACCTTACAGCTGATTACAAACAACGTTCTTTAAACCATAATAGAGGAAGTTATGGATAAGGCTTCTCATAAGAATATAAAGTAATAGAAATATATAAGAATAGAAAGCTATAGAAGTAGAGCACTGCTTTAGCTGGAAAACAGGCAGATTGTTCTTGTTAGCCCTTTTTGGTGAAAAATACTTCTACCTAAAGCATTGGAAACTCCAGTGAATCAGCTTTTGATCAACTGCCCACTGAAGTCTTTCCATCACCTTCAGCAGATGTCAAATGGCAAATTCACATGAATGAATGGGTACATTTAGGGCTCTGCAATGCTACACACTGCATGGACAAAATCCCGTTATACCTCAGTTGGGAGCTAGATTTACCATTTTTTACCAATTTACTCCACACCTACATTTCTGTCATTGGCATAAGAAGTTGGGTGCAGCCTTCAACCAAGCAGAGCTGCACCAGGGCTCACAGATTTAACTTTCCCTTATTCAAAAACCACAACAACTCTATGCTAAGAGTTACATGCAACTCATTAGCAGCAGCAGCTCTGGCAGGGATAAACGGTGGAGGAAATAAATCGTAAGGCCAAGCCTGTCGCTAGCTTGGCTTTGGACTCTGTCTCCCATTCATCTCAGTGGGTTTGGGATTAGGGCTTGGCATAAACACGTGGAGTTACAGAATCCTCTTTTTTGTCACAAGATATGTTTTGCATTGAGTTTTGCCATGAGTTTGGCCATGAGTTTCGTGAACACAGCAGGGTCAGATGCTCACCACCATGGATTGCTGAGGGTGCTTGCATCGTGTTTGGCTTGAATGCTAAATATAAACTGAGATGTCAGTCTGTGTTTGCATGGATTCATTGAAATATCAGAACAAATGCTTGTATCTGTGTTGCAGGGCAAGGTCTTCTTTATTTTGGTGGGGCAATAGCCACATTGAAACAAACTGTATTTTGTTTTCTTTCAGACAGGTGCGATGACACACCTGCGGAACTCGGGCTTGAATAGCAACTCATAACCTTTTGTGGGTAAGGTGGGGGGCAAATCCTGCTTAACAAGGATGTCAAACTGATCTTTGTTCCCTTCTCCCGACCAAGTATCTGTGGTAACAAACTGGAGACAGGTAAACAATCGGCTTCTGCTACCGCAAGCTTTCCATTTACAGTTCACCAGGAGCTCTTGTTATATGAAAGGAAAGGGTGGATGTGGTGTCAACACAAGGTAATAGTAATATTATTTGAACAGGTGTGTGGGGTGTTGCTAAAGTGAGAGAACAGGCGAGCGGTAGGGAGCAGTTAGTACAGGGCTGTGCATGTAATAACCAGAGCTCACCCGCGTTTATTACCATAACAATCATGCACGGTGATAGGTTTCACAATGAGCTGGTCTGATTTACCTGGTGCATTAAACCAGTTTTGTTGTTTCTCGTTTTCTAACTCCCTGTTGGAAAAGAGCCTGAGAAAATGCACACACTAAAAATTCAGTGAGCAGACCCACTGTGCACGCAGCTACAGATAGATAACCCACCAGGCCACAATTATCCCCCAGACTCCGCTCCTCCACAGACAGCTTTGCTGCTGATTTACATCGATGGAAGAGAGAAAGCAGATTAAGTATCTCAGGACTGCATTACAAAGGGATGGCAGGTTTGTGGCGAGTGGTAAGGCACCGTGGAATAGGGAGAGTCGAGTACCTCAGCAGTTTTGTCTGTACGTCTATTCTCTGTAATGCAGTTAATTTTAATAATGTATTTCCAGTCTGTGATGTGTGTTATATTGATATGTATCTGTGGTTCGAATGTATATTCATCTATGTGTGTATAGAGTTAGATGGATATCCTTTCAGCAGGAAAACTGTATGCCACAATGGAGAATGGGAACAGTAAAAGTAATCTTTTGGATTCTACTTTTAAAGGGCTGACTGGAATCACATGAGAAAGGATTAATGCAGTAGGTGCATACCTTGCTGAAATTTGCATGTTTCCATTGTGGGAAACTGGAAAACTGAAGGACAAATCATACCGTGATATTCTCTCAGAGTAGAGGTATACACTATGATTCACTGAAGACAGCTCTGGATGTTACAAAACAGAAACTAAGAGGTGATATAAATTACGTGAGGGTGTTCTAGACGATTAGACAACTCATTGGTCCGTTTACAATGCTCCTCATAGCTTTATATCAAATCTGATGAAAGAGTGGCGAATTATAAGCAAGGAAATTTTGCATTCTCTCCTGTCCCTAAGCCCTACTTTGTTTAGTGAGATCTTAATGTATATCCTGAGCATTTTGATAAGAAACTATTGCATGCCACTGGTTTGTGCAAACAGTAGTTGTATTATTACAGGGGATGAATTAATCTTCCAGGCGTCCATTTGCGTTACTCAGATCAGGCAGGGTTTATTTGTGAAGGGCTAACCCTGCTTCCTGGCAGGTTTGCTCAGAGATTCCATGCCAGATTCCCAACAGCTGATGCAAAAGGGTTCAGCTGGCACATCCCGGGGCTGTGGGGACTGTCCCATGGCAGGGGCATCCACCCAAGGGAAAGCAGAGTGAGCAGCTGTGGGGACAGCAGCACCACATCCTGGATTTGATAGGCTCCTTCGGGGATTCTTTAGCAGGTATTTAAGGTGGGTAGGAAGCAGGTATCCTCAAGCTTGGCTCTGCATCCTTCTGGTAATGTGTTTTAATCTGAGATCAGAGAAGAAACCTTTATTTCAAGCAGATTGTTCCCTCTTCAGCAGAGTTGCTGCAACATTTCCCTGTGTACAGATTTCATTAAGTAGATGCTTAATAGCAGGGTGGCTGTCATCTTAGGGCAAATATTTTAGAAATCCCTTGTTAGTCACATCAGGTGTGCTTCTTCAATACTGCAACATCTGTTATTTGTTAGAGGCAGAGAAGGAAAAATGAGTATTTATTTGCCCTGTCCTGGGTTCTTCAGTGATTCAGGCAGCCTGGCTGAATGTGCCAGAGACAGCGCTGACAGTACAGTTATTTCAGGAGGGTAACATTGCACCAAATGTTGAGCAGGGGGTAAACTAAAAAGTGTTGTATTACGGTTGGGTGCCTGCTAATTGTTTTACGATCCAGCATGTACTTCAAATATGTCTTGTTCCTTAGAATTTCCTTGTGTAAGTCAAAGCTATGCTGCTGTTCAAGTAGAGCAAATACTTTTCACAATCAGAAGGTAATCTGTGGTCAGCTGAAAGGAGCGTACTCTTGATCAGAAGGGTCCAGGTTTCTGGACTGAAACAAGCACTTCAATCTCTCTTTGCATGCTTGATTATTTTGCACTAGGAGACACATTCTGGGGTCAAGTCACAAAATTTCCTCTTTTCTTTGGATGGGCTTTGCCAGTTTTTAAGGAGATACTTAAGTAATCAAGCCGCAGACACAGTTTAACACTTCATTCATATACGGTATTTATCTGAGATGCATCGGTCTATTATTAGTTAGCTATCGTGGTGCTAACTTGGTGACAAAGTCATTGCGGTGTGCTGCAGAGGCAGCATTACGGCTGCGTGTATGGCTACGCAGAGGATTCCTTGAACATGGGTGAGATGTATTCATTAATATCGTTGACAAATTAAAAGCCTGGTGGTTTTGGTGTTTTTTCTTTGTAAATATAAAGTCCTAGGAACATAGCATTTCTTCCTTTAAATGTAATTTTTCATAATGTGATGCGTATATTCTGTGGCTGGTGATTCACACTTGCTGACATTCTTCTACACACTTGGGAGTCGTCCCCTTCCTTTCAAGCAGCCTAAGTAAAATGCTGCCCTCTCTTGAATTTCAGGAGGCAGTGCAGCTGCTGGCAGAGGGCTGCCCGGGGAGCGGGAGGCAAGGCATCCCGAAAGATGCCAGTGACTCCTGCGGTGCTGATAAATGACGAGAAAGGCAGCACCATATTTTATACTCTTAAATAGAGTTAGGAGAGTTGTTGCGAAGAATGAAAATTCTCTGAAATATAAATTCTCCTCTTTATTTGAAAAATTGGAAAGCATGCAAAGATGCCCTAACTTAGCTATGGAAATTTCATTGTCTCCAGTGCCGGGATAGAGGGGAGACCAAGTCCTGACATTCTTTGGACTACTTTAAATGAGTCTTCACTGGAATTGCAGTAATTTCTTTGACTATTTGAGCTGTGAGATTTGCTGAATGCCCACCTAGGTCTTGCAGTCGGATGAAAACTTCTTTTCTGATAGACTTTATCTGAAGGAAGGAAGATGCAACTGGCTGCCATTGGTCCTCTGCACCAGAAAAGAGACACATAGGACTACTCTACTATATAATCACCCAAAAAGCTGGCCACTGGTACAGGACCACTGATGTGGTGGCTGTAGAAGCCAACATGTCCCTGACTTGAGCCACTTAGGCAGGAGATGTGTCTCCAGCTAGAGGGATGAGGATGTTTCTGCAGCTGTTTCTCCTCTTCACTGGCAACCAGCTGCATGGATAGGGCATACTCTCATGCACCTTCCTTCAAGGAGGGAATATAAAGGAAACCCTGTGAGAAAAGCTGTGCTGGAGTAGCTACCACCTCTATTTCTTCAATAAGGGCATCAAAAAAAAACTACTCTCCCTCTCTCCCTTACAAACCCCTGTTTAACACCTCTTTCTGCTGGAGCAAGGTGTGAAAGGACCATGACATCATGTGCAGGGGGGACAGCCCACAGGAAGTCATACAGAAAACTAGTGTGCCTAGGAGAAAGGACTCCTAGAAGAAGACAGTGTACACATGAGAACCAGATTTTCTGGATATCAGGCACTGTGAAGGGGGGTGGGGAGGTATGCATTGTGGAAAAAAAAAGGGAGAAAAACATGCATGCACACATATAATCATGTTTTCTTTCTTCCCTGTTATTAATTAACACTTTTTTTCTGAACATACAGCTCCCCACCAAGCCCTCTTACAGTTCTCAGATGCTAAAAGACAGGTAGGCAGCAAGCAGCAATATGCAGGCAAAATGGTTGGGCTAACAATAGCTGTGCATCTTGTTAGTTACCTGATTTGTGCAAAAGGGCATGCTGCTTAATGTTTATCTCATTTTTTCTGCACCCACAGGTTTATTTTTTGACACAAAACTGAAGGCGACTAATCCCAAATACCATCTGAAACAGGATAAACAGAAGCGGAACTGGGCACGTGTATGTCACTGTATACTATCTCATATATATTAGAGACAAAGTAATAAAAATAAACAATACGGTATTGTGTCAGTTGCAACTCAGACAGTAACAAAATATTGCCACATTTTTTCTTACAAAGCTAGCTGTGTGGTGGCTGGAAAGACCCTAAAGCTCTTATCTTCATACATTTCCCTAAAGAATAATAGATCAGTCGGTGCTCTGATGCTGTTTTAATAATGTACAATTTACAATTCATTTGGTTACCAAGCACTCACAGTATAATTAATTTCACAGACCCTTTCTATGCATTGGCATGGCTTACAACAGTACAGATGAGAGGTGGGGGAACTGTCACAGGAAAGTGCCTGGATGGCATGTCACCTGGCCGCTCTGCAGGCAGTCCTGCTGCTGTAGGGGTGACAGGGTTCCATTTCCCCTTTCCTTCTGCCCCCAGCTCCTGCCTGCCTTTCCCATTCCTGTACATGAGCACCTCCATGGGGGATCTTGCCCCAGAGATGAGCCCTGCTCAGCCCACAGTGCCCTGGTGCCAGAAATGCCCTATCCTTTTGGTATGCAGCAAGTGGCCCACCTTGCCAGCCCTGAGATGTGCTGGAGGAAAAGCTAAGGTGGGCCAAGGGGAAGTCTCAAGGACGAAAGGCAAAAAAAGGACAAGCCTTCAGTCCCTCTCACCAACGCCTACCTTCACCCTTACAACCAAGGACAGAGGAGTCTGGCAAGAATACAGGTATTGCTCATCGGAGACTGTTGCCGCATGATCCCAGGCCTAATATCATTTCACAGAAACAAGACAAAAAAACTGGAGGGAAAGACTCCAGAAGCCAGCAGAATACATGCTGTTGGGGGTTTATTTCCACCATCCCATTATTTTTTCCTTTATGGGGAATCTGTACAGTTGCCTGAGAGACTTAAATAATGGACTCTCTCTGCAATGAATGGAGCTGCTGTTCTGTGATGTCTTGAACATCAAAGCAATTTTTTCAAATGTACATTTACCTCTTTGATAAAGGCAACACTGGGAGGAATTCAGCAACTACAGAGAACCTGTGGGTCTGAGTATCCACCTAGAGCTTACTTTGACACCGGTGTGTGAATGGCTATTCAAGTGCTGGTTTTGCTTCCAATGTCAAATAAACAGGGGTTTCCTTCTCTGAATTTCCCAGACATTCTTCTCCTTTTTGAAGTTCTCAATTCCTATACATGTATAGTGTATGTATACACATCTATCAATACTCATATATGTGTGTACACACATATATATATATATATATATATATATATATATGAGAACATATATGCATAAGGGTTGAGGTCCCAGTTTGTGAAAGTCCAGCACACAATCCTGGATATAAACACACACTGAGTACTTGTGTGTTAGTAAATAAGCTTAAAGCTAGGCTTACTAACTCTCTACCACTAGATATGCAGTTTCTTTCTTTTTTCCTAGATGTTTAAAAGCTGTGAAAGGTAATCTTTTCTTCTGGGGACTAAATAACGTTGTAAGTCAGAGCCCCCTGTGGGGGCCTGTGTGATTTTCACAAGGCATTAACTGCAAGAGGTACATCTTCTCGTGTGCTGCCTCTGCAGCCAGCTATTCAATCTTATGGCATTCAGCCTATCGATTTGGTTTCCTGATCTCTTACTTGAACAAAGATGTGGTGAGGCAGAGGCCATGAAATACTGCTTTCACATCTTGTTTTCATATTGGCAGCCAATTTGCCAATATATTGAAGCCTGCAGCTCTGATTTTCACAGCCATAGAAACTTAACTCTTCTGTGAATCAGGGTATATCTATAAACATAAGTGTAACTAAAAAAAAAAAAATGGTTAAGGACATCATGTATGTATTTGTAAAAACCACAGCAACAAATGTTATTATCAATTAGTGTTATTTGCAACATAATCATAAGTAGAAGCTTGTCTGGTTCAGGTACTGCAAGGTTCACTTCGCCACAGGGCTCAAAATGTCTCTCCTGCAGTCACGTTTGCGGGGATTTAAATCAATGCCTGTGTTTCACTGGAGGGCTGATGGTGTCCTGGGCCTCAAGGATAATGCTGTCCTCTCTTCTGCATGGGAGAAAGCACGCAGGAAATCTTGATGAAACTCTTCCTGAGATGTGGGAAGTAGTCAACCCGATAAACTTTGCTTTTAACCTTTGGATTTCAAAGAGTCAAAATCTAGCCTTTAATCCAGGTGAATTTTGCCTACAGTCAAGGAATAAATGAATGTCTGTGTAATTATCTGTTTTCTGCTTTTTATCTGTCTCATTTCTCTCCCATAAAATATTCCTGTTAGCATCATTTCAGATAAAAAGTATTTTGATTTGATTTAATGTTGCTGGAGAAATGAACACAACCCTGTTCATGAGATTCTCATAGGCACCAACCTGATTGCAGGACAAAACTCTCTACTTTGAATCTCCAGGTCTGTACCTATTAAAGAAACAAAACCCATCACCACCAACAACAAAAGAAGCGTAACGTTGCTCAGAAGTATTATTTGTTTTATTTCAGCATTTTCTTTAATACTGAAATCAAACAAAAAATTTCTCAGGTGTGAAAGTTGACAATGTTTAATCCCACAACAGCATAACGCTGTTGAAGAAATGATAGCATTTATCAGAAATACATAGAAAGACTTTTTAAAATTTGATCACCTATTATTCTTTTTTCTGAAAAAAAAAAAAAAATTATCAGGCAATCAAATCCAAGCAACAGCTAAACCATTTTTCTTTACTTTATGATCACTGGGGGAAGAAAGAATCTCTTCTTGTTTCTTAGTCCATATTGAATACAAGTTGGAAATGAGACAGCCTCTGCAATGAAGAAGTCAGCAGTCCAGGCTGGTGTCCATGTCATCCCTAGTTAGTCCTGTTAGACACCTTCCCTCAGATTCACTCCTTGTGAACCTCTGGGGACTACTGGCAGTAGAAGGTTAAATATGCTTTGATCTGGAGGCCAGCTGGCACAAAACGGCCCACATCCATTCTCCGAATCCTCCTTCCTCCCAAAATGCCTGTTGGGAATAGTTCCTGGCCAGTGTTAACATCTGAGCTGTGTCCAGGGATGGCTGGGGAGAACTGTACTTGACCCAAACCAAAACCATGCCAGGGACCACTCTAACAATTTAACAATGCAGAAAATTGAGCTCCATCACCTGGGGATGTTCCCTGGCTCTGTTACCTTCACTATCTGCATGTGGCCACGCAGAGCAAAACGATTTGATAAAATAACAGTATGATGAGCCTTTCAGTGCAGGGTTGCATGTTGAAATGTATGACAGCAGACACTTTCTACATGCTGGCCAAAACATTACACTGAAGTTTCGCAAATCAAGGAATAAGTGTCGCAATTGTTTAAAAAAGACAGCCTAAAATTTGCCAGAAGGGGAGCCAGATCCCCCAGCTGAATTGAAGTCAAGATGATACTTAAGTGGTTTATTCATGAAAAGCTACCACTTGACTTTCCACAATGAACTTGCCAATGTAAGGCTTCAGGGAAACAATGCAAAACAACCAGGCGAAGCTCAAAGAAAAAAGTGTATTTTCGGTCAAGGACAAAATAATTATGTCATCTCGAGATGTGACAGACCAACTTAGCTTTGATTTTACCAGCATAACTACCTGGCACTTTCTATGATCAAGATGCCCACAGCTGTAATCTTATGTGATCTGGAGCTTATTCACTGATCACAGCTGTGTAATTTCAGGTAACATGCTTCCCTTGTTTAGTTTTGTTTAACATTGTTAAATATATAGTCAGACCATCTGCACAGTACTTTTTTAAATTGGAAATTACAACCATAACTTCCTTTTTATATATCAATAAACTAAATAGCAAAATTTCAAAGGGATCCTTTTCTACCAAACACTGAAGCAGAATGTTTGTCCCACGCCACACCATTGCCTAATTGCACACTAATTGGACAAACGTGATTAAATATTTCAAGATCTTTACTAATTGCCTCTATTTTAGCTTTAAAATTTGCTTGCCACCAACAAATTTAATGACACTGGTGTCTAGTCATCAGCAAAAAGCCCAAGAGTTGCTCTTTAAAATGTACCTAGTCAGAATATTTACTGATTGTGCATTGTTGTTTCCAATGTAGCTTAATTAGAAATCCAATCAGTTCTCTAAGTCTAATTACACTTGATTTGTAGATTCAGACTATGATACATAATGAAGCTAAGCAGCTAACAGTAAACGTGCTTGAAATGTAACAATAAGAGAAATATTTTTAATGCATGCCTTGTTATCATTTTAGAAACTCCAAGTAAAATATGAGATCAAGCACAAAGGGAAATACAGAGATTTATGACTCAATAGATTTTTAAAAAGCCCATGTTTTATCCTAAAGCCGTATAGCTGGTGTATGTTTGGTGTTTAAAAATATTTCCTTTGTTTGTTTACTTATTTGTTTGGACAAAATAGCAGCATATATTTTGTGGATATTTTGATGTCTATACTTGGTTGCATGTATCTTACAACAGTTATTTTTACCTTATATTTTAAATGGCATTATGCATCAGATGCTGGAAGCTGGGTTAGAGGTGGTTACTAAGGCAGCAGTTCGCGTTTTAGTTGAGTCCCTACATCTTCAATGCACCCTTAATTTACTCTTCTCTCTGAGAAATATCCTTTAGGGGCCAAGGGGCAGATGTTTCTTTTTATTCCACACTGTTCAGGGAAACACGTCTGCTCTGCTATTATTTTTTACATTGGTCCTACAGTCTGAACATTGCAGCTGCATCCTTACAGCCATGTTGTAGGATGAAACTAATAGTGTGCCACTCTTTGTAGGTGAGGCATTGCCTACAATCCCTTTATTAGTATTTTTGTGTAGGAGCAAACATTTTGACCATGCTTAAATAATGAGTGGTACAAACATTTTCTAAAGAACAAGTAAAATGTGGAGCAAGCAGAGGAGAGGAAGGAAGTCATCACCAAGTCACCCCAAGACCTGGGGTTGTTTCCTTGTGTTTCCAAGACAGGAATCAATAGGTAGCCACACTTTTCTGTTTAGTAAATGCTAGAGTTACCCAAGGGCTTTTCAGATACCAGCTTTTTCCATTGCTGCCTCTCTAGGTTGGCGGCTTTTAACATCGTTTTCTGCAGACTTCTTGGGGACCACTTGTTGCTCCTAAAGGGTTCACTAAAGGAGACAAAGCTTGCTGTTCGGGAACTTCAGCTTCCTGTAGAAGACACCTTCTCTACACTTGAAAATTTTTAGGAGCCTACAGATTAGAAACAGTTAAAAAACACCCAGGTTATCACATGTGGGAAAAAAAACCCACCTCTAAAGCTGTGACAGAAAGTGTTATGATCCCAGTTTCCATGTGAGGAGAGGAGGAGAAAGGTAGGTAGTAACCACCTTCAGTAGCGTTGGGGTGGGATCTTTTGAAGGCTGCAGCAGAAGGAAATTCAGGCACTGTGACTCTTTCTTTTTAAGAGGGGACTCCTAGAGGTTTTATGCAGCTCAGGATTTTCTCTCCTTGCTTTTTTCTTCTTAAATCCATACCAGTCTTTTGCTGCAAAGAAAAAGCTTAACCAACTGGGAAGCCTTTGTGTGGGGCCTACAGAAGACAAATGTTGAGAGAGTTCACCCCACTAATTGCTGCAGCTCTAGAAGAAACTAATTAATAAAGCAGTTCATGAATGAAAGCTGTTCCCCAAGTTGTGGCAACACCACAGAGTATACGAGGGATGTGAGGGAGGAAGAGAAGGCAAGAGGGCAAAAATGAGTAAGTAAAGAGTGAGCTTAATGTAAACTTTTGCTCAGTAAGAAATGCAGTGCTTAAAGTCAGCAGCCACTGGGGAAAAATAAGAAGTTGGCTTAGCTAGGGGCAATGCACTCATGCTACCACATGGTATCATGGTTTTAAACATTTAGGATGCCACCCCAATGGGATAAGCCACCATGGAGCAGAGCCTAGCTCACTAGAAGCTCAGTCAGCTGTGGAGCCCCAAGCTGGCCAGAGGCACAGCCCAGCCTCCCCCATGGCCTCCAAGCTCAGGTCCTGGTGGCTGAACTGCCTGGCCACACTATGCTGACAGTCCGCCACTGGGGTTTGGGATCTCCTCTGTTGGGCAATGCATAGAACGGCTTTGCCTGGTGACAAGTGTGACTTGTTGGATGCAGTGCAAAAGGAGCCAGTGGGTGATGTCAGCCTTCACACTGGCTTTCTCCCTGTCCTCACCATCACTGTGATATGGCCTTGGCACTTTCTTCACAAAAGCCAATACTCACCAGCTAACTTGAGCTCTGTAGGTAAAGAGTGCTAAACAGTGGCTAGCTATTATTTGTAGGTTTCCAGCGTGATATTTTGTACCACATACAATGAGATAAATTCTAAATTATCTTTTTCTGAGTAACTGAGAAAATGTTCTTTACGGAAAAAAAAAACAAACCCATGGAGTTGCTATAAAGAACTTAGCCCTGCTTTAACAGCCATGTTTGAAATACTTTTCTATGTTGTTCTACTTAATTTATCGAAGCCAGGGGTTAGGTTCCCCCTCCCCTCTCTTTCCTTCTCTGCCCTTAGAATCAATGGCAGCAAGATCAACATTTTTAAAAAATATCAAAATTAAGTATTTCAGACACACTGCTTACTAACAAGTGCTCAATATTTTATCTTTCTTTACTTTTATTTTTTCCTTTTTTTCCAGCCATGTGCAATCAGCCTTGAAAATTTCCTTTGCCTTCAATTCTTTTACCTTTGATGGTATTCAGATTGCAGGCTCTGCTTGGCCCCTCATGCCACACGGTCTTCTATTTATATTATTAAAATGCAGCACTTGCTTTTTCATTTTACTCTGTTTACAGGGTATTGCTTTTATTGATTAATGTCTCAGACTCAAGTAAAATGCTAATCACACAGGAAAAAAAAATTGTAAAAAACTCAATACACTGATCCGCGGTGCTTGGCATTGGAAGCAGCTCACTAACTTAGCTCTGATTTAAGCTTCAGATTGGAAGCAGCTCCACCCCACTAACTAATGCTGTGACTGAAAAACTGGACCTCTTTGGCCAAGGTACGCAACATGTTCCCATTTGTACTCGCCCTACAGAGCACGTGAGACCCAGAGAAGAAAGACTAGAAAAATAGCAATTTAGTTTAATTTGCCTAGAATCATGATTTTCAGGCTCATTTATGCTTACCTATTGTCTGCCAAAATGGTGACTGCCACATACTCTTTCCTTAGGACAAGCCTAACGTAAGTGTGTGTGTTCTGGCAGCCATGACAATAAATAGCAAGCTGGCTTGGAGAAACAAATCAAACCCAGAAATACAAACCTAAAGAAACATCAGATCGCTCTCTGCTCGTTCAGCACCAGCAGGTGACTGGACTATGTCATCTTTCTTTTGCAATGCCAACTGTTGAGCGTGTGAGAAGTATGGCAGGATCAAGGTCTCTCAGCATCAAGAACAATGCTGAATTTTGTTGCATTAACGAGGAAGCAAGGTCTCCTTCACTGTCCTGAGGAGAGCAGGCTTTTGACTACCATTTCTATGAGGAGAGCTTCCACGTCCCCTTCCTAAGCGTCACCACCAGCAGCAACGCCATCTTTGGCACCAAGCAAATCGCAGGCAAAGAAAGTGTAAATGTGAGGAATGCCCACTGGGGAAGCAGCAAGTACTGCAGCTTCCATCTCACCAAGATGCATTTCTCACACACCTGTATTTTCCTTGCATGCAGCACACAAGAAGCTGATAAGACTGTGTGCAAAACGCTGATGTGTCAGTCTCTGCAGACTGGGGGCCTGTGTGATTGAGGCCCCAATTACAGCAAGCTCTCAAATGTATTTTAAACCTGTTCTCCTCTGCATGTGCTTACGCCAGGTGCTGAACTCGGAATAAATACTTAAATAATATTCACTTCAGTGGGATATAAGCAAGAGCTTCAACTCAAATGTGGATCCATGTCCTAACTTAAACAAGGATGTTTTCCTGAAGCAGGATGTAAATTGTGACTCATGTAAACAGCGTAACACATTTAATCACCAAAAATTCTTCTTGGCAATGCAGTGTGACTGTGTTTTTTCTGTTCTTGAAATCTTTATATGTAATCTGTATATCCCATAGAAACAAAGCTAAGATGACTTTAGAAAGTGTTTAGAGACTGGAAGAAGTTAATTGATGCTTTTATTTTTCTCCAAACCAGAAAGCTGGCACTTTTTTTTTTTTAAGCTATTTTATACTTTTCCCATTATACTGTCTTTTTTCCCCCTTTTCCTCTTATTAATAAGGTCTGGCCCTCTTTAACATGCAACAAGAGCCTAATGAGCCATGCAGGCTCCTGTAATTTCTTCACTGTTGAAAATGCCTGACACTAATCTATGCCATTTATACTAATAAGAAGTGCATCAGCTGATATTTGGTGCAATGAAAACATTTTAAATATTTAAACATATTTTAAATATAGTTTTGAATTGTAGGTAGCAGTTTCTCACGAAGTTTACTCTGCTGCATCACAGAGCAGTGTGTATTGCACAGTACACACAGCTGAATGCCCAATGATGTATTAGCTTTGTATTTTATGTAAATATGTCAAACAGATACTGCAGTAAGATCACATCCTCCAGTTTTTTTCCATGCACTATGTTTACAGTTTACATTAACAATGAAGTGCTGACCTAAAATACGATGTCACATTTTATACTAAGTGGACATTAATTAATGCTAAATTGCAAGAGAACTCTTCAGGAGTTTATGCTTTACATATGTATGCATATCACAACAATTCAGAATGATTAATGATGTTCCAGTGAATAGCCAGGATTTACATGTAGAAAAATAGGGGGAAGGGGAAATGCGTTTCCCTTAGAGTTATTTTCCCCTGTTCTTAACTGTGAGCTTTACATGTGCATTTCTGCACTATCTCATTAATAGCATTTAACTCCAATAGAGCTCCATTAATTCCAGTTGCAGAAGTGCTAGTGTAGTTAGGGTAGATGAAGGAGAGAGGCCAGGTTCATTGGGAGGGACAGTATGTCTTTTATTAGAGAAGCAGATGCAACTGGAAAATGTGGGCAAGATTTTGGGGGCACAATCATTTTCTCACCTTTGAAGCAGAAGCTACAAATGATTTCCCATGTTAGGCCTGAAGCAAAGCTCTGTGCCTGAAACTTTCCCAGTCAATTCAGTCAAGCTAATAAAAATCACTCCTTTCAAATCTCTCTTTATACATGTATTTTAGAAAGGATGGTAAAAAAGAGAAGCTGGTATGGACTGGACTGGCACTCAGATGCGCTGGCTTCTTAGGTGAGGGAAACCCAGCTTCCCTCTGCCTGCTCTGCTACCTTCTACATGAAGACAAAGACATCCAAGAGAAGGGACTGCAGTGATTCACATTTCTGAATATGTGCCCCAGGCACACAGTTACCCTGTGGTTTTGGAAATATAAATTCATACCTCCGATTTAATAGGAAATATAAGCACACACTGTGGTATCCTATTTAAGAGTCCTCCTATCTGCCAAGTGTGGGAAATAGAGCTGATGAGTCCCCAGAGGCTGTAAACTCGGTCTTTTTGAGAAAGAAGGAAAAAAGGAGGGGAATAGCCTGCCTGAGAGAACGGGTATGGTACAAGAATCCCCAAACCGCCCAGCTCCACTGTATGGAGAGGTGGCATGTGGCCAGTGGCCCTTGGCAGCACATGGATCAGGAGGTCCAGCAGCAGGGGATGCCATAAGATGGTCTTCAACTAGATCTAGAAACTAGGTGGGAGATTTTCTCAACTGAGCAGGATGTGACCTGTTAATGATACTGGTTTAAGGCAATTTAGCAAGCCCTGTCTGGTGGTCACCTCTATGAGGCACACTGTTGTGCTCCGAGTTTCTTTGTTTGCTAACATGTCTATCTCTGTCAAGAGAGGTGTGAAGAGGCATACCAACACCAGTGTCAAGGACATGCCACAAGGCGCATCTCCTGAGCTGAGCTACAAGGACAGCTTTGAAGCTCATTAACTGGGAGGTAAGGAGGCTTAGTGGAAAAAGTGCAAAAATGTTTTGAATAAGGCCCTAACAGCACTTGCATTTACTGGAAGCTGTGGGAAGCTCTGTAGTGGACAGCCACTGCTGAAACGTCTTTTGGAGCACTAATGAAGCAGTGCCACCTGAAGCACGGGTGTAGATGTCCTTCAGAAATATCCTACCGCCTCAGGCAGGAGTCCTCTGGATGTTCTTGATTTCTGCCCATGGAACAAGCCCCAGTCAGGGCTCGTACATCCTTCCTTCAGATAGGTCCTGGGGAAGGGAACTCTAAGAACTTGTTATGGGGGTGGGGTGGGGAGTGGAAGGTCTATTTCTATCCTTTATAATCATGGATCTTTTTACAAACCCAAGTATACACATGTTTGTAATTAACGGAGAACTGCACTTGTTTTCAGCTTCTTGTCCTCCTCCTGTGCTCATTTCTTTATAAGGTAACCATCACAGACATGGCAATCATCTTCCTCTGGAAAAAATCTACATACATTTTTTATTCCTAATGAAATATTTTAATTCCATATTTTCAATAATTTTAAAATATCGTATAGTATTTTTACCTATCTCCCAGTCTGACAGAAAGGTGGCAGTATCCAGGGGAGTCAAAAAAAACAAGTTATATTGTAAAGTCTGCATTAGTTTTTCTTTTCGTCCTTTGCACTTTACATCTTGAGCACAGATTTGCACTGCCCCTGTTCCTCAGACTCTCCCCAAAGCTGCAGTCAGATCTTTCTTTGTCTATCAAGGCTAATTTAGAACCCAGCAATGCACATAAGTAGTTCAATAATTTCTTTTGAAATATATTGTTTTGCATTTGTTAAAAATTTGTGTGCATTGACCTGCCTGTTTGCCTTCCCCTCTGAAATTGTCCACTGTCTCCACAATCTAAGCGGTAGCCAGTAACTTCTCGCTTGCTACTTTCTCCATGACCACTGCACTGGCCATCTGTGTGTCCTAAATCATGCCTATGAGACCAGCCATGTTCCAAGATTTTCCTTGCTGATGATGCTGTATGAATACGCGGCAAGAAGACAACCCGTGCTCTCCTTGTTTGTATCTCTTGGCCATATCTACATGGCCAGGGTGCCCCCATGCCCAGCTCACAGGCAAGGCAGCCACCATGTGAAAGGGCTGCATTGGCTCACATGGGCCAGCTTGGTGGCTGCCCTCACCTGACCGTGGGCCCTCCATATTAGACAAAAGGCTAATGACAAATGCAGGAAAGCATCCTTACCGGCAGGACATTCAGCTCACTGCTTGTCATAGTGCTCCAGATTGCTGATGTTTTCCACTGGGTGCATTCCCTTGAATATTCAGCATAGGTCATGGTAATCTGTGTTGTAATGTTCCCTCTCCTATCGCTGCTACTTCACCAGTGCCGAGAAAATGGTTCTGTAGCCCCTCTTTCCTTCCTCAAATCCAGATAAATGCCCTTTGATTTATCCTCTCAGCATTTGTAGCGCCAGAGGCAGATTGAATTGTGGGCTGTCTGGATCTGTAACTCATCCTCCCCGGGCAATTACTGGACATACACGTCCCAGCACCACTCTCCTCTTAACCTTCACCAGCCTAAGTGTGTTAACTCCCCAAAGATTATCAGGCTGTCTGAAGGTGTGATTGAAATGAGCTTGGCCCTTCTCGAGAATCCAGTGCCCTTGCCTACTAAATCACCACTCTAATCTTGAGCACTTAAGCAAAAACAAACAAAATAATCTTCCAGGAAACACTAATAGTGCAATGTCAATACTCACATCATGTGTGTCAACTGCCCTATTAATTATTATCATTACCTGCCTTCATAAATTGAATGGAACTGCAGTTCTGGCACTGTGGGAAACCAGCATTAATTGGGAAAAAGCCTGCAGAAGCACCTTGTGTATTTGCATATTTCCCCTCTCTCCCTGCATGCATATACAACACAAAATATACCCGTTCACCTATGCTACCTTGCGTGCATCTATGTAGACACGCATGTATTTTGCATGCACATGTACACGTTATGTGCAACCTTTACCAGTTTAGTTGAATACAGCACACAGAGGTACACAACTTCTTCCCAAGCAGGTAATTTTGCAAATGTTGCTCTATATTCTTAGTGTGTTGTTCAAATACATGCAGATATACACACCGCAAGGATACATCTTATGCCCTGCGTCTCGACATTTTCAGACAGATGTTGGCTAATGCGGTTGTGGAAGGTTCACTGTGGATGCAGTGAGCCCAATAAATCTTCCTCTTAAACGCAGACACTCCACCATCCCAGCATCTTATACCTATAATATATTTTAATTACTTGGCTATTCAAATTATACTAAATTAGATCTGCATGGAGCTGCATCACGGATTTCTCAATTTACATTTAATCCGCGGCAAACAAAATAAAAAAATGGCAAGTGCACTTTTTATTGGAACTTGCAGGAGCTACAGAAGTCTGATACCTTTAAAATTATTAAGTGACAAAGATTACTAGCACTAAGGTTCTACTTTGCTTCCCCATTAGCCATTTAGGTGACAGCTGCTGTATTACACATAAAGATGAACCATTCCTTGAGGGATGATAGTGGTTCCGCTGTGACACTACTGGCATAAAGCATTATCAGACCATAGCTGTGCTTAGAGCCATCACAGTCTCCTAGGCACCTATCAGTACCCTCATTATCTGCATCACAGAGTGTCTAGAAAGAACACTGCCAGGCTTCACAGCTTTGCAGCTCATTTGAGAAGCGGAAATTAAACATCCCAGGAGAAAAAACAGGCACATTGTAACAGCACCAGTGCTGTACACACATAACATGTTGACTGCTGTTGCGCTGACTTCTGTCTCATTAATTTAACAGGCTCCTGGATTGGGGATGGGAAGGTGGAGAGGCAGCTTTTTACAAGCAGATTACTGAGCAGGGCTCTCTGCACTGATTGCAGTTCCAGATTGAAGAATTTACACTGAGCACCGCCACACTTCAGATACCCGTCCTGACTTCTGCAGCTGCCATGTGGTGAAATAAACCTGAGAGAGGCAGCAAAATTAGCTCATCACGTATGTGATCTTTGCTTAGATTATCCTCAAGCTCAGTGTGAAGTAGAGGAAAGCAGCACAGGTACCTTTGCAGGCAGTGATTGTAGCTGCATGTCTGGGCAATGGTTAGTATGAGTGTGTTAAACAGGGACCGCTGAATTCAGTCTAAGGTGTGCTAGCAGAAGCAGTCCTGCAGCAGCACAATGCAGCTCTGCTCTTCAAAAGGGGATGGTTTGCTTTTTTCCTCTGAAAAAGTAACATTGATGTTACAGTGACGTCCAGCAAAAAGCACAGTCCTCACTGAAGCTTTGGTAGGACTTATGCAGAGCATGCATCTTCTGACAGCCCAGAAGTGACTTGCTCCCTGAATCAATACACTAAAACAGCTCTCACTTATGCTGAAGCCAATGAGTGCACACCAGGGAAGAAAAATGGACGTGGGCTTCTATTCTATTCCGTTGTCATATTTTACATTCAAAAGCACCAAAAGGAATTTGGAGATTTTAAGATTTCCTATCACATTTTACTTCCAGCAGGTGATTTGTTGCAGTTTGTACTTTTACGTTGGTAAGGACATTATAGATGATGTCAGTGGAAGCCAGACTGATCTGCAAAAGTGTATGTTGTGAGAGATGTTCATTAAAGTGATCTTCTTGCCAACAGTGTGGTTGGGTATTTGTGTGCGTCTCTGTCCTCTCACTCTATTTGTATGGATGGGTGACAAAAGAAAAGACAGAAATAGAAACAAGGTGAACTCATTTTTACAGACTCTGTAAAGCCACTTCACCCATAATATAGGAGCTGAATTCCTCAGGCTTCACTGTTCTCTCCCCTTAGGTTTTGTCAGGGCTACTCAAGTGATCCAGGGTGCATGCTCAGATAATGGGACAGAAAAAGGAGCCTACAGTATTTATCTCTATATATGTGCACCTTATGTTGGAATTCAGTAATGCAGGTGTTTTTCTGGATCATATAAAAAAATCATAAACTGCGTTATCTAGAAACATGTACAGAGCAGTGACAGCATGAAGAGCAGGTGGGAACCTTGTTTTGAGGACCCTGTGGGGAATATTGTCAAAGGCATTGCACTTTGTGGGGCTGTTAAAAAAAAACCACATGCACACAGATGATCTCAGAATCTTAAATACATTCCCCTTTGGAAATGTCATAGCACCTTGAGCCCATACACTTTTTGGTAAGTCCCACAGGCATTAAGAAGGAACCCCCCCCTTAAGTGTCTCACCTAATGTCGTCCAAATAAGTGTACTGAGATTTTTGAAACTGTGGAAATGAACAGTAATAAGAATCCCAGGAAAACATTTCCAGAATTTTTCTTCAACAACTGATCCTAAGAAGATTTCCCCAAAATTGATGGCAAGTTCAGACATTACTCTTGCACAATTCAGATTTGATCTGGCTTGAAGAAACTATGATACGGTGTTTGTTCTTCCCAGGTTCTTGTACATACGTTTATTGCAACCAGCAGTGTGCTTTCAGCTGCTTCCATATTGCTCTTGCATTCATCTTTTGGGCTGCTATTCCCAAGATGCACTTCAAAAACAGCAAGGTTCTTAAGAGTTTGGGGCTGGGGTGAGAGTTGGAGTTACCTAATCATTAAAAAGAAACTTTCAGGTGCTCATCATGCTTAAATTTCTAAACCCAGTTCTTAAAGCCTTGCTTTTGACCATGGCCTAAGCCCAGTAGGACACAGAATAGGATGACATTTCTAGAGTGCATTGGAAGAATTAATGAGGCTATTGAGAGATCAAGAGCAGTCTATGCCCTCCTCCTCATTATTCAATGACACATGGAAGATATAGGCATATGTAAAGCTTTTATTTGAATGTGCAATGATTTGCTCATTCAGGTAAGCACATATACGGTAATACCCTGGATACCTATAAGATGTTGGGTTCAGTAGTATCAGAAGTAGGTACTTAATGGTAAAGCCAAGAGACCTACATGAGGGGATTTGACTTGCTTGAATCTCACATTACAGGCTTTGACTTGATGCTGATTGTTGTCTTAAACTGTGAGGCTAGTTTGGTTTCAGAGCCACCTCTGGGCAAAGATAAGTGCATAGCTCCCATGTAGCTGCTGCACATTCACTTGCATGGGAGTAAGAAGATAATATGTTTCCATAAATACACGTTCATGAATGCACCTTCCATAGCTGTGTGGGTGACTTGCAGTTCACTATGCTTTTTTTCACAAAGGTCTACATTTTAAGTCTTACAAAAAACTTTTTCGCTTAGATGTACCCAACTGAGAGAAAGATTTGGCTGAAAGAAACACAGGTAAGCCTCAATCTAGATAAAACTGCAGGAATCCCTATGACCTTTGAGAAAAGATCAAAGCAGTCTAGGTATGTGCAGGGACACAGGAGCAGAAGGCGTCACCTCGGTTACTGAATTCAGTCCCCCGTAACCATGAGCAAGCTGTCCATAGCATTCTGGATCCAGGAGCATTTCCCAGATTTCCAGTCTGGGAACACGATACAGTCTCCCACTGGTGATACCTGCTTCCAGTAGAAAGGAAACAGGGCAGCAGGAGCACAGGTTCCCCAGCACTGCATGCAGCTTCTCAGCCTGACTCACAGCCCTGGCACTGATGCTCTGCCCACCTGCCTCTCCAGCATGGACCACCTCCACCACCCTTGTGCTAGCCCTAGGTATGAGACCACAAGCCATGTCCCTCAGGTAATAATCTGTGGCAGTTTGTAAGGTCTCCAGCAGCTTTCCCCTGCTGAAGCATCATCCTTCTCTCTCTTTAGCAGCACAAGTGAAATCCAGCTGCTGCCAACCCAGCTGGCTTGCATAGGACGTCTACGAACAGCTTTCCAGTTGCAACACACCAGAGGGTCTGAAGTCCAGACTTAAGGAATACACTGAATCCTGACATCTGCACAGACAATATCACCATGTCCAGGATGCACTCTACTTCACTGGCTATTGACTGTAAGATAGAGAACAGAAATTTTCTTGTATTCCCATTAAGAATCTAGAAAAGCTTGTAAATCCAGTACCACTATTGGACCTCTTGTATCTATGTATTCTAGATTTAAACAAGGGAACATGAGCTGTGAAAAGGTACAGGTCCTTTTCCCAACACAGGGAACCAACCTTGTTCTAAACCCGTAAATGTGAATGTTGGAATAATAATGTGAAATCGCCAATAGATGGTCCTCTTTTAATCCAAAATATGGGAACAAACATTTGCATTAACATACGCAGTGTTACCTCACATTCCTCTCTTTTTTACTCTTCTGTCCCATCAGATAATTTAGGGCAATGAACATCAAGGCAACAATGCATCTAGGAATCTGTGCCCAAATAGTGGACAGAGGTGTCTGGGGCAAGTGCATAGGGCTAAAATCCTCATTGCATGTACCTCTGCAGCTTCCAGACCATGGCTCTATTTGGACACCAATGTTCCCCTGCAATTCAGTGGGACTGGGATGTAAGGTGCTGAGAATAGTTAATTCATGTACTAAACTCTCAGTTTATAGCTTGTCCTTGGAAGAACTGATTCATTTGAAGTAGGGGCACAGCCACTTGTTTTCCCTGCCAGCATTTCAAACTCCAGGTCAGAAGGCTTAAGGATTTTGGAAAGAGGGTATAAAGGTTTACATAAGTCTAACTTAATCCTGTGTGCCCTGGAGACATGCAAGGTGGCTTTCACTGATGTCTGGCATCTGAATTGAGATGCACAAGCATCACTGCAGACCAATCCATGATTTAGGCGGCATTATGGAAGATTTACACAAGTGTAATTGAAGGATTCTTTTATTTTGAAACTGTTCTGGGTCAAACCCTGAAAGAAAACATATAGGGATTAATATGAACTTATCACCCCTCCATTAATTTCCAGTGACAGACCCATTTCTTTCTATTCCAGCTTGCTATTGCTCCCAAGGTAGCAAGTTAAAAAAGCCAGCTCTGCCCATCTCAGAGGTAATTGAAGTCATGTCTTCACTCTTGGTGCTTTAGACCCCCAAGGAAATGGACCATTATTTTGTTCACATTATCCAAGAAGACCATAGCAATTCTGATAGAAAATGAAACTGAAAATGATCTAGGCAATCTTTTTATATAGACTGCACTTTACCTGCCTAACCAACTAGAATATAACCTGCCTAACCAGCTTGTTCTGAATGCAAGCTCCATTTTGCAAGGCTTGCAGTAAAAGGAGAAAATTTGCTTTACCTATTTTTGCTTTTGAGTATGTCACCTGCATCTCCGGGTATATTTTTTTGTGCCCCAATGAAATGGCTCTCTCTGAAGAATTTCTGCTCTACGAATAATAGAGAATTGATGATTAATGGGAGAATTAATTATTTTGTCAGTTTATAGCCAGTATTCATATTAATGCTAATTGACTTATTTTAGAAACACATATTAAACATATGTTTATTAAAAAAAAACAACAAACCAAAACAACAAACCAAAACTATGTGCAAATCTTTCAGGAATGGGAAGAAAATATATAAACCCAACAAACTTTGCAGTCATCTCTCGGATGCTGGATTCTTCCAGACTCACAGCTGCTCGAATGCCTTCTGCCAGCTGAGTGAAGAGTTTGATGTGATAACAAAAGAACTTCCCTGTAAATGCCAAAAATAAGTCTGTAGCAGAGCAGCTGACCAGCTCAGCAGCACGGGTCACTGCAAGCACAAACTGCCTGCTTCTCTATTCATTCCCTAGCTCCTGACTAAATGCTGAGTCAAGTTTAAGGGCATAAACCATATTCAGACCATTCATCACAGGTGCCACAACCATTTCGGTCCGTTGATTTTGCAGAAAACCCTGGGCAACAGAGACCCTGGGTCACCCATGGCTCTCTTGAAATTAAACACCACAGAAGCTGCAAAATCTGAATGCTCAGGGACACTGTAGACAGCTTCTGAATATGGTCCTGTATCCTGGTAAGGGCTTTTGGTGTCCTGGGGCTCGGGGACATCTCTCTTTGCAGGGATGTTGTCACTGGCTGCATTCCCATAAGTGACAGCCATTGAGAGCCATTTTGCTGAGGTCCAAGCCCTAAACGCGCACCCTCTGCCCCACTCTCTCCTGCTGTGTCAGCCAGCATTTGTGAGAGACAGTGGGAAGAGCGTGTTGATTGATGTCCCCCTCAGGGAAAGAGAAGGGAGAACCATATTCAGCAGTGAGTCATCCTGCTCAGATTATCTTCCCCTCCTAAAATGCTAAAGATACCTCGGAGATGTCAGCTGAGGCTGAATAAAATTTCAGGATGATGACAAGGATGGTTTTAAGCCTTCAACACTGGTCAAATGCATTATTTTTTTAAGCAATCAAGAGAAGAAGTGGTGGGGAGGGGGGTTCCCCTGGGTGACTGTTCTTGCTCTGTGTCCTGTGTCTCCCCCATCACACTCTCATGCTGGGGAGTGAAGCCTGCAGAGTCGGTGCGGGCTTGCAAACGAGATCCACACAGAGGATAAGAGAGCTGCAGTATGGATTGTAAAAGAAAATTATGCCCCAATAATAGAGAAACATGCAGGCCTTTTGTTTGGTTCACAGGCTGCAGTGCTCTAATATTATTAACCTGATTTATTTCAAGGGAAGGGTCATTTTACGAAGCGACTGTGTCTAAACTTTGTTCAGATAAAAGGCCATTAACAAAAGGCAGGCTTTGGGAAAACAAGCAAAACTCGAGCTGTGCACTCAGTAAGCACATTTTCTAGTTTTCAGTCAAGAAGTCATTGGCAGTGTCAGTGCTTGAAAACTGCATGGCTCAGACATTTCTAAACCCTTTTAATCCATCACAAAGGGCTCCCTTGATTGTTGCTTTGTTTTTCTGCTGCTGCCCTACAGTATGGCTGCCAGTGTATATTCGTGATAAGCACTGAGCTATGCAGATGCTGCTAGGTTTCTCTGCCTTCAGTAACACGCAACCTGCCAATGCCTGTGGGAGGGACATAATCATGTGTCACAGACAACCAGGAAAGGTGACACTCCATCCTCCCCTTGGAGTCCAGGAAACTTAAAAGAATATGATATTAATTTCCATGGGCTGCGTGGTGCCACCCTTGAGCCCCTATTGCAATAAATGTGAAGTTGTGCTTTAAAAACCAAGGACACAATGAAGCCCCTGCAGTATTAATGCCATTTTAATCCCCCCGGATTCAGAGTTTGGCATTACTAATGCAATTAATTGCTATAAAAGAGAGAGAGCACCACTTCCATGCATCTGAATATATATTTCAACATACAATCCACTCTGAGATGTATGGGGAAGCTATGTCCCTCTTCTCATGTGACTGAGACTCAAAAAAGCACCAGAAGTCTAAGGGACATACTCAAAATCATCAGGAGGAAAAAGAGCGCAGCAGGTAGCAGATAGTCTCAGCACAGCAGCAAGGTGATCATCCAAGTAAAACAGCATATGGATCTCCTGGGGGAGTGCGGTCCACACCGTGTATAAGCACCTCGTGCACCAAGCTGCTGGGGAAACAAAGGGGACAGCATAGTTTCCAGCATGCAGCACAATATCTCTTATTTTCACAGACCGCTTCACCTCTGCAACCCCTCCTAAATGCAGTGCATTAGGCAGCAGTCCCATGGGGGTTTTGGAGGCTCTGGGGCCCTGGGGCTGACCGATCACTGTGCAATGCCAGAGGTAATGTTAGCAGAGAAAATACCTGAAATGAGGTGCCAGCTTGATGGGTCCCCCCACCCCCTGCCCCCAGCAATTCTGTGGCAACTTAAATTTGGCAACTCAAGCCAAAAAGTCACATGGATTAGGGAGGGCTACTGCTTCATCCCAGGTGCAAACCTTGATCAAGAGTCTGGGAAACTGAGCTGTTTAAGTCAAAGTACCCCCATCCCTTGCTGCACCCCAACAGCAAGCAGAGGTACATATGATCAGGATGTCCTTTATCACCAGATGCAAAATGTTGTGGTTTTATCTGTAGGACACGAGCACCTGCTGAGGTTGACCATGAACCAGTTATTCTTTCCCCTCAGACCTAGGAAGAGAGAAATTACATTTTCACCTGCAAGTACTTTTTTTTTTTTATTTTCTTTCTTTTTCTTAATTGTGGCTACACAAACAGAGGAAAAGCAGCGAGATGCTCTGCATGAGCTAGGGTCCTTGCAAATGTTACCCTGAGCCCTGCGACGTGGCACAGGCAGCACTGCTGTAAACATGTCTGCGCTGCAGGACAGAGGGCTGAGCAGGGAGTGGAGCAGGAAAGCAAACAGTGAAACACGGGAGCAGGAAGAAGAGCAGAAGGGCGGGGAGGGGGGTGGAATGAGAATGTGGAACACCAGCAGCTGATCTCTGAAGATCCTGGTGAAACAGGAACGGGCCCTGGGTTAAGGAACATCTGTGCACGGTGAGGGTGAGCGAGAGCAGGAATAAACACAGGAAAGGAGATGCCTTACGTTCAAACTCTGAATGGAAAGATGTTTTCAAGTCATTGTTTTAATATGACATGCTAAATGTTCAACATTAGAAGCAAAAAATAGCCATCCTATCAATTTTTAATAAATACTAATTACCTCTTAAATTAAATTTCTAAATTGAAAAATGTCATCAATATCAAACATTTGTGAGACACATGAAATCTTTCCAAATATATATTAAGGCCGCTCATTGCAATACCTATGATATTAACTTTTAGAGACATTGCTTGTTTGTTCGACTCCCCGCTGGCATTTTCACATGCCTCTCCCCTGCAGCTGCTCCTTCTGCAGCACCATTATTTCCCCCAGCCTAAAGCAACAAACACCAAACACCACTCCAGTGCTCTGGTCTGCACGGCACCTCTCTGGACAACATCTCAACAGCAATAAGGGCAAAGTACGGTTACAAACCCTAACATATTTTTAACAGTCTTATGCAACCTTTTGAATGACTGCAGAGCAAAACGCCAGATTGAGGAATAAGAGCTGGTCTTTACCTTTTTGTTACTAACCAGCAGTCTAAGTCTTTAGTCCCTCTTTTGTCTTGAAACAGAAGGATGTAATAAAGAGGATGAAAACGTTACCGGCATCATTACAAGCATGCACAGAGAAGCTGAAGAGTGTCAAACCCCACGTCTTTATCTTTTCTTGCCTTTGAATGCTCCTACCTTATTTTTCAGTTTGACTGCTAAATATGTTTGCCCTATTACAGCTGCAAGCTCTTTGAGACAGGGGCTGCATCTTCTCCTATTATAATTTTCTTTTAGAGACCGAGGGTGATGTGGGGCCCTTAATAAATATGAAGTCATGATGCTATGAAAGAGCACATGAGAAATATTTCTATAAAGAATAGCAGGCTTGGCAGAGTAAACCCACTAAGATGTAAGATTTGTTTTTCTGTTTTTGGAGGAATATTCTGAACCACGGGGTTTTCCGCAGCCTGACCAATGAGCATTAGCTGGAGCAAAATGGTATATTAATTTCCCTTGACAATAATTGGAGTAGCCTATGATCTTAGCAACCCTCTGGGTATACTCCTAAGGTCAGAATAAGAGTGTCATAGCCATGTTGCTCTTTTATGCCATTCCCTATGCATCTCCAGGAAAAGCTACTAATCCACTTAAACAATTACCTTTCAGAGGAAGAGGCAGAGGACTTTGTATGAGGATATCTAATGAAAGAGTCAGACTGTGAAATATTTGAAAAGCTCGTGGAGCAAAGAGGTGAACTACAACTATTATCTGACATGTAGCACCAATGAATAAAATCGTCACCAGACTGAAACTGCTCAGTATTTTTATTCATGTCTGCACTGCAAAGTGGTTGAAGCCTAAAGCTAATGAAGGAAATAATATGCAATTCATCACGGTGTAGAGAGAGAAAGACAGACAAACATAACTCTTGACTCGTGTCACACCAGTGCCTTTCAAACTTCTCTTTGTGTCAGCTTTTGGTAAAGGACCATATTCTCTGTGCCACTTAGCAGCTCGCTTTCATCCAGTGAAAGAGCCGTGTCCCAAAACCCTGCTCAGACTAGGAACAGGAAATCCTCTCTCTTTCTTACTGCTCGCCTCTCACATGCATACAAAATAAGGAAAAATAATCAGTAATCATGCCTGACTTTAAGTTAATGGGGCGTAATATTGGAGGCGAATAGCTAAGTCGCTGTTCCACGTACTGGGGACAGTGTGTGCCACGAGCTGTGCGTCCGATGCAGACCACTGCTGTGCCTACTAAAGGATGATGGGGTGCACTCCAGCCAGCCCTCAAATATTCAAAGTCATGGGGAAACAGCAGAAGGAAATAAAGAAAAAACAGTGCCTGAATTTGACTTTAAGAGCTCATTTAGTGTATTTGCTGTCAGAAAACTCCCAGAGAACAGACCATGTGTAGCAGTTGCCATCAGCTGAGCAGGGGATACTGCCTACCCCCACTGTGTGACCCGCTACCTAAGACAGGGATCCCACTTGGGGACAGTAGCGAGTTGCAGCAGTGCGTTTGGTGCTGGTGGCAACTTCACAGCAGACATGCACTCTTCTTTTCATTTTTTTCTGTATCTTATATATCTGGACCTGCTGCTTGCCTGGGTGTTTGGGGCAGTCAGTGTGTTTGCAGCTGCAGATTGTCACCTCTGAAATTTTTGTTGTGATTTCAGTCAATTTGCACATTTCCAAAATGGAGCAAAACCCCATAAAGCGCAGATCTAATGCATGTAATACCAATTTGCTGAATGTCAGTGTATACTGACCTTCTATTACAAACACTGGCAGATGGCCATTCCTTTAGTACTCAAGAGTTTCTTGAATAGAAAATCAAGTGATGGCTTAGCCTGCATTTTGTCTCTGCATCAGTGCCCATAGCAACACGCAGTCGTAGCTGCCTGAATGCGATGCCTCTGCCACCACCAGCTCTTTTCCAGCACAGCAAAGCCATTGGTGATCGTATGGCTACCATATCCAGTTCTGTCAGAGCTACTAAATAGCAAGAGGGACCTCCTGGGAAGAAGACAGGAGCATGCAGGCTGTGAGGCAGAAAGCCTTAGCCCAGCCACAGCAAAGTGAGGGCAGGACCTGAGTGCTGCCTCTGAGAGCCGGAGCGATGGTTGTGCCTGTAGAGCAACTGCTGCCTTGTGGAATGGGCAGGGGGAAGGACTCAGTCAGCCTAGTCTAAATGTCATGCAAAACCAGACAATAAAAGCAATCTAATAGCTGATGAAAAAGCTGTTTGAGAACCAGGGAATGCAGGATCAGATCAGACACTTGCTCTGCAACCTGGTGTGTGCGGGCAGCTTCTGCACAACCACCAGCTTCTTTGGAATCTGTGTCCACAGAGACTTTGCAGCTATTTTGTAATAGCCCAAATTGTCTGTATTGGGGTCTTTTTCCTACACACCCCATAAGGCCTATTTCCAGAGATGAGAGCCTGGCAGTGCACAGAATAGTGTGTGCCCCTAGTAGCAGTAATTTGTACTGTGCATTGCTCTGAATATGTTCCTTCCCTTTTCAGCATCCCTCAGGTCTTCCATACTAAAGCATGTGCAGCCTGTACCTTTTGAAAATTATAAATGTGCTGTGGCTGCTCTTAGAAATTGGAAGTGGTGAGTCACCAGACATTGCAGCAACCTGCACTCCTGACCTTTTTTCCTCCAGTACTAGACTTCCTCCCTTTGATGGGGAGGTATTCAGAGGTTCAAGGCTAAACTGGGTGATGCTTCTGTGCAGCAAGGAGCAGTAGCAGGCTGAACTCTTACCTCCTGGCCTGTGGGTGCAATCTGCTTGCAAAATAAATTGTGGGTTGAGAAGTTACACATCCACATACCAGACTCAGTGATTGAGTTTGCAAGTCTGTTGGCATGGCCACCCTCATGTTCCAAGTGTTTTCGGTTGGTCTGCAGAGATGCTCTGAATCTCAGGGACATTCCCTGCCAGACTCTTGAGGTTCTTTTAATAGGCTGTGAAATTTTGGAATCAAATTATTTAAGCCTTCTGACAACACAACACATCTCCAGGTGCCTTACTCCACAATAAACATCCATTGTGAGGCCTTCTCCACTTACAATGCGGATTAATTTTAACCCTCACAACAGCCTAATGGAAAGAGCGTGCTGCACTCCAAATGCCAAGCACTTGCTGAAAGCATTCCTTTGTTAGTGCCTCCCGGTTTAGTCACCACCAGCTTCTGAAAAGATTCCACAGAGTTAATGTTTCCATTTCTTTTAATTCGCTTGCAGTGATGACACAGCCATAACACAGCTGTGTTCCAGCTCAAAGGAGCTGAGTGCGGATGCTGCCCACTGTTCCTCGGCCCCTGCTCCCTCCCTGGCTCGCAAGTGGGGCTGATGTTCTTGGGAGGATGCAATGACATTTTCCTATCTGGGGTGGAAAAGTACTTTTAGAGGAAGCCTGTGGTTTGGGTTGGTTTTTGTTTTTTTTTTATTCCTTATTTCCCTTTTTTTTTTTATTTGACATTTTCTGTGTGAAAAGCTGACCTAATTTTCAGGGAATAATGTAAATGGTTACACATTCGAAGCATTGCACTGAAGAGTTTATAGATAAAGCTGAACTATTTTATGGTTCAATTATCCCAAAGTACTGGCTATCCCTGTTGCATTAACACTTCATGAAGATAGTGCAGTGGGGGGTTCCTTGCTCTTTTCCATTTGAGTAAGAATTTGCCAGTAAAACCTGCGCTGCAGCTTTGTTACTTCAAAGCTGGTTGTAAAAAAAAACATATTAAAGATATTTTCCTCAATGGCTGTGCCTGATGTTAGCATCTGTACCAATTCCCTGTCCCATTCTGGAGAAAGTTTTAAATTGCCTATTCTGATGCACAAAAGATAAGGTGAAAAAGAGCCATTCAGGGATGGAGAGAGGAAGAGAAGAGGGGTTGACACAAGGGTTGGCAGTGGCACAAATGCTGTAGCAGCAGCTAGTGGCCACTATGCTGCCTGGACTGATCCTGAGGAGATGTTAGGACATGGATGTCTAGCTCATCTTGACATGAGCAGCACACAGTAAGCAGTCCCTTCCTACAGGAGGATATGGGACAAGCCATGCTGGCAAAGCCCTTCACCCTGTTGCATCAGCTGTGGAGGAGTCCATAGGAGACTGCTGTCAGTACACGGCAGTATAGCCTGCTAGATTAGGTTGTAGCAATCTGTATTTCAGACTATAACGTGATTCACCCCACCTTAGCAGCAGATGTAATGTGGTGTGCACGAGACTGAAAACGTGGCACTAGAGGGATCACATTGTCTGACCTACTCATTTAGGAGTTCTGTCTTTGGTGAACTGGGATATAGAAATCACTGAGACCCTGCTTTGTTACGCTTTTATACTAACTCAAGTAGGAGTGTAACTCTGTGATAGATTTGCAGTTTCACCACTGAATTTTCTGGCATTTCTGGCGTTTTATTCCAAAAGAGCAGGTTTTTTTATATTTCTTATTTCACATATTCTGTTGGTCAATGCCTTTGGTAAGTTGGACCATGCAAGTGGTTTGTGTAGGAATAGATGTACCACCACCATCCTTGCTAGTATCTGAACCAGCTGTCTTAAATGTGGCTTGGGTATGGCTCCCAGTTCTCCAGCCATACCTGACTGCTGTACAGATACAGCTCATATTCTTAAAGGAATTTGTTGTTCATCTGTTGCTGGTGTGCTCTTTCATTTCTATGAGAATATAATTAGGTTCAGTGATTAGGAGTGCTAATGGGCATAACAATCCCACAGAAATTTACCTTTCAGAAAAAAGAAGGGCACCAAAAATATCTAGCAAAAGAAGAAAAGAAAAGAAAAGAGGTGGTAGGGTGGGGAAAACAAACCCCACGCAAAAAAAAAAACAAACCCAAACCTCAAACCCAACCATTACAATTTTATGCAGGATGAAATAAAAAAATAAATAAATAATTAAATAGCCACTATGCAAATGTCTCTACCTATCTATCAGAGATTGTTGTAAAGACAAATTAGTTAATTGCTGCAAAGTGCTTTGAAAATGAAAAGGGATATATAAGAGGTGATTATTATTATTCACAACAATCTGGTAGGTGAAGGCATCTGTCTATTTTGCTTTATATATCCCCAGAGCTTTCCCAAAACAACATTAGAAGAAAGGAAAAGACATAAGATAGGAGAAGAATAATCCCAAAAGGGAGAGAAAAGGCTTGTGACATTTGTGAATAATAAAAATAATAAGCTACAGATCAGATAAAAAAAAATACCATTAGGAGTATAGGGTGAGGAAGCTACACTGAGGTGTATTTGAACTGATCTTAATGGATATGGAGATCATTAACAGTGTGCTGATACTGCTGAACTGACATGGAAAATATTAATTTAAATAGGACTATCTTACAGTAAGTCTGCAGCTGCATTACAATGCAAACAAGTTAAGCTTGTGTGCCTATGCTTTGTCCCTTTGGGTACTAACCAAAATGTCTGGTTTGATCCAAACTCTCAAAAATTTTAAAGGGTAAAGTTTTTATCCCATTACAGGATCTGGTAAGATTCTGCAATCTAAAATGCTTAAGGATTATGTAATGGGATCTGTAATTTAGGCTATGACTGAATCACACATTTATCTCCAGAAGTTGTAGAATAGCATCCAAGCCTCTGAATACTTACATTATGTGTTATCTCCACTCACACTGACAGTCCCACCAGACCCCAGGGAGCTAGTCATGTGCTTCTGCTGAGTACGTGCAAAAGTGGTAGCAAGATCACTACACTAATTTTCAGCCTCAGAAAGTAAAATAATGCCTAGACTGAGGCAAGACTCCTGATAAGTCTGTGGACTACAGCGTTTCATAGCTGAAGAAGAATTAACTCATTTTTCTCTTTTTTTTTTTCCCCTTCTCAATTATCACTTGCCCTAGCTATGAATCACTTCAGAGCTCATTCCTTAAAGGTACCCAAAATTCCCTCAGGTGTTTTGACATAATTCTATTACATCTTATTTCTATTTAATATTAAATTCTTTCCTGCATGTTTAAATAAACCTAGAAACCTTTTTAGGGAACACAGCTTAATGGGGAACTAAGAACATGCGCACCGAATGTCACTATCTTACATACATTTTATTATTAATGGTAATTCATGCAGAACCAGCCACTTCACGAAGAGAGACTAAGCACTTACATAAAGCTAGGTGCTTCTCTCTGACCTTAATTTGTTTCTGTACTTGAACACTGTATTCCCTTTCAAAAAATAATTATTCCCATAAAGATTAAAAACCAATAATGCAGTCTCTTTCTGAGTGACAAAAAAAAATGCAGGGTTTTGAGAGAGAATCCTGGGAATACTTTCTTGGTGGCTATTCCAATAAACTAGAAGGTAAGAGGTCTCCTCCTGGGTCAGGATGTGGGTGTCCTGAGAGAAGGGAGGTGGATGATGCAGCCTGTTATTTGCATGTGTTTCATGGCATTTTCTCCCTTGTGTGTAATATGTGTTTTCTTGCAGCTTCTGCTACTAGTTCACTTGGAAAGACTAGACAACACCTCAGGCTTTTTTATGGTATAGTAGTCTTGATTTAAGTCTCTAGTGACATAAATTCCAGCATTTCATTTTGATGGCTGGTTCATTTCCCTGTGTGAAATATCTGAATACTTCAGTCCAGCAACCATGGAAAACACATCCTTCTTACAGCTGACTTTTCTATGTGAGCCTAATATTTACCATATCTGAGACTAGATGTGCCCAGAAACAAAAGCTCATCAAATCCTATTTGTCCTGCTCAGGAAGGACAGGATGGCTGGGATGGTCATCCAGGGTGAAGAGTGGGGAGATTCTGCTGAAGTATTTACGTGTTTAACATTGCCATAAAAGACAGATATTAACAGTTCTTAAAGTATTCCCCCCTACTTCTACTGTAAAGTGAAGGCAGGTTTTTTCCCAGTTAAACAGTTAGTGGTCTGAGCCCAGAGACTGTAGGGGACTTGGCCAAGTCAGTGGCAAAAGAGGGAAACACAAATAGTACACTTGCATGGTGACTAATTTTACACCTATATTCCTCTGCTTTTGGAGAAGACAAATATGTGCATTGTGAGAACAACTTTAAAGGGAAGAACATAAACTAAAAAGCATGGCAGAAAACAACATGAAACACAAAACAAGGATTCTTGGATTAAAGCAACCCTTCCATAAAAAAATAAGAATAAATGAAAAATAAAAGCCAGAATAGTGCATGATGGTGTTACATAGCTGTTGGCATAAAAAGGAAAGCTGCTATAAAAGTCTGAAGCTGCTTGTCAAGATGCTGGAATATTATTCTAATAAGACATTGACCATGATCCTTTCCAGAATCCAAAGACATCCATCAAAGCCAGAGACTGAAAGGGATGGCTTGGAGTTTCTATTACTAGGCACTGTTTTGGAGAAAACGTGTTATTTTTTTTCTCTTCCAGTGCTGAAAAGCTGGAATTTGGACAAAAAAGAGCCTGACGCTTTCCGACTACTGGAAGTGCTTGTAGATATGCTTTGTATTTTCCATCCCATTTTTGACTGTGGCATAGTCATAGATACCTGCTTTTAGGATATAGCGGGTATTTCTTGTCTCGCTAGCAGTTAATGGGCAGTACAAGAAAATAGTGATGAGTTGACACTGTGCACTGACTTCTGTCTCTAGAAAACTTTGCTCTCCCAAGTCTAAACTATGTGCTTTGGGTGATAAGTAGTTCTTTTTATGTGAAATAAAAAGAAAACTGGAGGTCTGAGCCAAAACAGATGAACTAAGGACAGTGAGAATGCTCACTGAGACACAGCACAAACAGCGCTATCAAAAGAAGTCTTCTGTGACAAGCACGTTTTCATATAAAATACTTTGGAAACTGGGACAAGCATGACTAATTTCCCTGCCAATGGCAGAAATGGCTTTCAGTTGAGCTGGGTTGCTGAGTCCCATAGCCCAAGTTCTCATTCATCGCCTGGGCTCTCTGGCTATGAAGTTTAGGCAACCTACTGCTTTGTGCTTCTGTATTTTCACCTGCGAAACTTGCACGTTACCTATCTGCCTCCCAATGACATTACAAGGCTAATTTAGTCACAGCAATATAGGTCTTCTGAGATGATAGTTGGAGAAAAGGTGCTATAGCAGCCATCGTGTTCTTTGTTATCCTTAGAGGTGGCATTTGAGTGCCAGCTGAGTACTGCAGGAGTCAGATCCAGGCATCAGCTGTGGCTATCCGATGTAATGACCCAAATGATGAGAGTGGCTGAATGGGGAACAATTGTGGTGACCTGCAAAGCTCCATTAAAAATGCAAGCTCTTATGCAGCTAGAATTTAATTCACTGCCTGGAGAACTCAGAATCTTCTGACATCGTATTATGAAGAGGAAATTAATGAATGCTTTTCCTTCAGAGGCACTTCTGCTAAAATAAACTGAAAGAGCAGAGACTGATAAAGTCTCTTGGAGGATTTCACTGGGGGCACAGAAGGCAGCAGGGGTGACAAGGAAACTTCCCACCACCCGGGAAGGATGTTGTGACTTTTTCTTCTGCTTTGGTCTCTTCACCCTTCACCCTCTTCACTCCTCTTGCTAGTGGGACATCAGCATGCAGTCAACCCCATGTCTCTGGCACACAATCTTTAGGGTCACCTCTTGAAAGGGGGTGGCCCTGTTATCCACTCCCTGCTGCCCAGTTATCACAACCACTGCTTCCTACACCTCATTTTCCAGAATACGTCCCAGGAGGCATCAGGATTAGGCAAAGAGAGGCTGGAGTTTGTTTCAGGAAACAAGACAGCAAGGGGACCCATGCCTGTGACAGCACCAGCTTGAAGGCACCGACCCAGTTCCCCTGGTGTCTTTCATGGGATGAAACAGACAGAGCTGTGTGAATAAATATTTATACTAAACATAGTCAGGAAGGAGAATTCATGGTCTAAAATTGCACAAATATTTGGGAATCTAGACACTATAACTCAAGTGGCACTTAATCTTCAAGTGCAACCAAAAATATATAACTCCTCAGTTTACTAGCAGTGTCAGCTCCCCAAATGTGGAGCTGAGTAATTGAGGGTGGAGGAAAAACCAGACCCACACATGCAAAACCAAGGACCTGCAGCCTCCTGCCTGCAGATGCAGGGAGTGGAACGAGGGGCACACAGGGGCACGCGGTGCTGGAGCCTTCCCGTGGCAGGGGAGGCTGCCCAACACCTGCCACCAGCAAGGCTCAAATCTGAGAACTACAGCTGTAGCATAAAGGCGGATTATCACCCATCCAAACCAAATTCAATTATCATATCTATGCTGCTTCTCTATTTCTGTAACTGGAAGGCTATTATTAGGCTCCCTCCCTCCCTCCCTCCCTCTCGCTCCCTGTTTTTAATACATCTCCAAGTAATGCTGCTGTAAAACATTCAAAAAAGTAAACATTAGCTTTAGGCCATTTGATTATCAGTTTCCCAGAACACTTCGTTCTGCCCTGCTTTACTCCATATTCCTTTAATACCCCAAAAAATAAAAAAGCCCAACCCATAAAAAAAGAGATGGACTGAGATGGGTTTAATGAATCCACAGTGTAGCGATTCCCCTCTCAGCCTCCAGAGCTGGCCCTGGCTTGCTCTCACAATGGAGAAAAATACCAGTTTACACTTTCATGGAGAAAAAAGAGGAAGAAAATAGCTTTTCCCTGGAGAACAAGGGTACTATATTCCCTCCTGTCTTAATTGCTAAAATATTTCTTAACAGGTTTCCCATCTGCACCCCCATTAATGACTAGACCATTTTTCTTGCTAGAAGTAGGTGATCAGGTGGTGAAAGTACCTTTGGACGGGCAAGGGCGATGTAGCCCATGAGATGGTGGAACCAGTCCTCAGCAGTCAAATGCACTGGGAGTCAACATCCCAGAAACATCTTCAGCACCAGGGTCCTTTCTGATGCTACTTGTTTACTCCACAAAGTGCACTGTTTTTCCCTTGAGGTCTCAAGATGGGGCTGAGGAGCACAGTCATCTCCTGCAGAGCTCTGAGCCCTTTGAGCTAAGGGCTGACACTTTGCTGGGGTGAAAAGCTTATATATTATGTGAGACGGTGCAGTGCTTTTTTCTTGTGTTAAACAAACACTCCGAAAAATTTCTGAGTGGGTATTGCCCCTCAAAGGCGTGGTGAAATAAAGCCTGTATTTTCTCCATGTACGCCTGAGCTATACGAATGCAGGAAAGAAAGTGTTAGTAAAAGCTGAGTTAATCCTTTGGGAGAAGCAATATGTCTTCTGATGGCTTTTAGCATGCCTGTTTGTGGATAAACCACTAAAAGGTCAAACTCTTTGCTCATTTCTTGCAGAGCTACCATAATATGGTTTAATCATAATATTATACCCTAGCTTTTTTGTTTTGCTGGGGTGGCTTTAGCATGACAACTTTAATTTCAAAAGCTGCTGGGTGAAAGCTTCTTTATCTTTCACACAAATCAGAGAATTTCATAGGTAATAAAGCATTTGAGCAAAATATAGAGATTGAAGAGGTAGGGTCTCACTTTCACAGGCTTAAGAATTAGCCAAGAGCAAAGAGCGGGGCTCTGGCCTCTGTGCTACAATTCAATCCCCTGCTGGCATTGCCCGTTCAAGACATGGCACAGGGCCACACTGGCTGGAGCAGGACCATAAGCCAAGTGTGGTGAGGTACTATTCTACTTACAGAAACATCCTTCCTCTACTTCTTACATGTGGGTAGTTAAGAGAATTGGGTTCACTGACTTTGCTTGGATGAATCAGCCCACAACCCCGTGCACACAGCTTGTTGCCTCTTGCAGTGGCTGCTACCAAATGCTCCACGTAAAAACAAGTAATGTGCTTTCTGTTAGCATCATGCCCCACAAACGCTGAAACACTGAAATGTGCAGATCTAAGCTGACTGCCGTGGCTGTCAGCTGGAAACTGGGAAGCTGAAGATGTAGTTATTCCCTGCTTCATTCTGCTCAGCTGCAAATATTGTACAAATATTGGAGCCAGCCTTTTTTAAAATGAATTTTAAAAGCTTTTGGATAAGGTTCTTATTTACATCATTGTGATTGTGTAAAGGGACAGGATCGAGCCAAGTTTTTTTAATTAACAACTGATGTAGCAGAGAATTCGGCATTATATGCAGAAGTACTTTCTCTCTGTTTTGTTTTGGCCGTGTGCAACCATAACATCACTTAATATTAATGATGGTTGTGTGACCACAGTACTGTGCAACAGAGCAAAACCTCCTGGGATGCTAAATGGCTTCTATGGTAGGTGCTTGCCACCCTGCTCGTGTCTGCATGTTAGGATAAGGCATAGGGTTTAGCCACACGTTATTCATTAAATACTGTGAGAGTTTCTTCTTCTCCTTTGTTTCGCTGCCACTGATTAAAAATTTATCCGTGATGCTGTGCAAAGGTAAGCCTACAGGCTCTTCATTGGAGAGCCACCTTTGAAACTGAGGCACTGAGAGAGGCTGGGGAGGGTCTGAAGAGGGGGACCAGAATGGGGACCAGCAGTGGAAAACACTCGAGGGAGACACAGAAACCATCTCTCAGCAGGAAAAGAGAGAGAAGGTGGCAGGCTTTGGAGGAGGAATGAAATAACTGAGAAATGAGCTCTATGAGCCGACCAGCTCCAGGGACTATGTTTCAGGGTGGGCATCACTGCAGAGGCTGGGGCATCGTGACTTAACTGAGGTGGGCTGGTGTGCCACAGGTGAAGAAAAGCCAGCCCCCCAGATGTTGTGTCTAGGGTGAATTTATGCTATTTTCCTTAAATCTCAGAGCTATTTCAATTTCATGCAACAGGAGAGCAACTAGAGAAGCCTAACAGCTGGCACAGTTTTTCAGTTCAGCTGTTTAATGTGGTGACTGTGACTTGGTTTGCACTGGCGAAAATTAGGGTGAGGCCAGAATCAAACCATCCTTGTAAGCAACAGCTTCAGGTCACCCGTGAGCATCCCTGCTGTGGGGAGGGCTCAGCCCTGCTCAAGCTGCTACTCCTCTGCCTGGCAAGCATACGTACTCGCACCACGCTGATGCATGCTGCTTACCTGCTAATGCAAAAGGAAAAAGATAAAAGGGAAAAAGAGGGGAAAGGGGGAAAAAGGAGAATAAATGAAAAAGGGACGGGGGGGGGGGAGCAAAGGAGCTCAGCACTGTTGTTTTGCTGTGGTGTTTATTGTCGTCCAGTTTCCTCGCTGAAAGCAACAAGAGATCACAAAATTGATAATTATTGGCACTAATTTCTCAGCAGTATTTCCCACAGAATGCAAACGTCTCTTTTCTTGTAGGCAGATGGACAGAGCCTGCAGGATCACATTTACTGGAGAGAAACCAGCTTTGAAAAGTTTCGACAGCCGGTATGGTATCTGGTCCATCTCTGTCGAAATGAGTTCATTATCATTCATTTTTTGCCAACTACCAATCAGTTCTTAAATCAGTCTTTAAATTAGGATGTTGCAAAAAAAAGAGTCAAAAAAGTCTCTGTAGATACATTTGCAACATTTATGGATATATTTTTGAAGCATTGTTCCAACAGCTGATGCTATATGATTTATGTATAAAATAAAGAGACAACATACCTTCTGAAAAGTGGGTTGTTTTTTTCATTAGGTGGGTACAGAAACAAAGCAGCAAAAGATAGCAAATTCCTTTACGTGCTCGTTTACTAATGAACTGTATTTCAGAAAAGATGAAAATTTGTTGTTCAGAGAGACTGTTCCTCAATGCCAATCCTTTTAATTTATTTTCTTTTTCAAAGGGCTACATGATTTTCTGCAGAGACTCTGATTTTGCACTCAGAACTTTATCATCTTCCTAGTGCTGGTCCTATTAAACAAGTGTTTGTCAATATTTAGTAAAGAGACACACATTCACACTGTCATACTGTTCTTCCAGATTAGGGCATTTGCATATTTTCCTGCAAAATAAACCCATTGTCACAGAGGATTAATATGAAATAAAGAAGGCAGGAAAATGCAGATTTTGGCATGCAAGCCCATGTCTTTCACCTATTGTGTAATAGGTCTGTGTTTGCTGATTAGTGAATATGCTGTTGTTGGAACACAAAGTTTTGTCACTTTTTTTCCCTTTTAGATGGTAGCAAATACCCCCCAAAAACATAGGAATGCCACTTCTCACAGTCCATGAAAACAATAATGCTGCAAAATCACAGCCCATTAGCTTTCTGTATCCTGAAACCTCAGAAAGAAAGATGCCAGATATGCAAAGCTATTATGAAATTGTACAACCTGACCATTTGGCTGAGAGAAAGGAGGGAGAAGTGAACAACATAAAGAAGAAAGCTGAAAATATTTCTAACTGAATGCCTTAAAGGCAGACTTGAACTCTAGTGAAAGCAGCACCTCTATGGGCATATGGGCTTTGACTGTATTATTCCATGCAGACATTAATGAAGACATTAAGTACACACTTAAAGTGTGGCACTTGTTCTTTGATTTTAAAACAAAAATGAATGATGCAAAACCAAGGTCTATCCCTGTATGATTTACGTACAGGGTATGTGGTGCCTGCTACAACTGGAATCTTAAGGCAGGAGCAGAAAGGGGAGTAGACTTTCCTCTCCTAAGAGGTGGCTGCCACCATTGGGGTTTGCACACCGTGGGAAGCCTTTTTACACCATGTCTTTCCTGGGGGTTTTGGGCTGCTCAGTGCCCCTTTCTAGCATATCCACGGTGCCTAGGTTCCAGCTTGTGTTGCAGACCTCTGTCTGGCACTTTTGACAGACACAGGGGAGTCATGTCAAATCAACCACAATTTTCTGGTCATGTCTAAATTCACCTGAGTTCGTGCATAGGATCAGTAACATCACTAATTTTGGGGGTGTATGTATGTACCTATACACAGAGACTTCAGCATTTCACTGATGGGATCCTAACTTTTCAAGCTTGCCCAGCCTGGCTTTCCCACCCCAATAAGACACAGGCTGCAGCATAGTTTTTAGTTAACATGAACTATGCGCCAACATAGGAAAAAGCTGTGAAAACAATTCAAGAAAAACCGGTTGTATAAGGAACCTGTTTAACTGAAGGTGCTGTGATACATGGCTGAAATGACTACCTGGGCTACTTTAGATGCTAGAATTATTGCTAGTAGCTGAAAATTTTAATCCCAAAATAAACGAGATTAAAATGACCTCTTTCCAGGTGAGCAACTTCATGTATTTTGCTTTTTTTGTTGTCTTCATTCTCACCTTGAAGTTATTGTTTTCACAGGGCGCTCCCTTCTGCCACGGTCTCTGTGACATCTTTTTTCTTCTTTTTCTGCACCTCTCTGATTTATTCTTCTTTTGGTCTCAAGAAAAATGAGGTAAACAGTTGAAAAGGAAAGAAAAGTATAAAAATCAAGAGGAAGGTGTTGTGGGTTTTTTTTTTCAGACAGATTAATACAGTTTTGGAAAAAAAAAAAAACAACCCCACAACAAAACCAACACCAAAAAAAAAAAAAAACAACAAAAAACCTAAAATCAAACAAAACAAAAAAAAACCAAACCAAACACATTTTCTTTTAAAATACTTAAGAGGAAAAAAACCCAAACCCCTGCTTTTCAATCAGCTCTAACATTTTCACTGATTAAAGAAAACATTTGCAAATGTGTTCCAAAGGCACAATGCAGGTTAACATTGCAACTCCTCAGTACCAGTGTTTACCGAAGTTGCAACGAGAGTCTCAGTTTCTTTCCCACGAACATTTTGCAACAAGGCAAAATGTTTCCCCCCCCACTCTGTGGTTTGGGTTTTTTAATTCAAGTGTCACATCATTCTCCTTTGTGTTAATCCAGCACTACCTGCACTCACCAGTGGCTGCCTCGGTGCCATCTATAGCGTCATCTTTATTTCCTCGTTTGTGCTAATAAGGGATGTTTAGGAGCGGCTTCGACTCCGGCACTGCATTAATGAAGCACTAACATTTGTTAGGAGAGAGATGCAGTGATGTTGACAAGTGACTTAGCTGATCAGAGAAATGTGGTTGGGTTGGAGGGAACCTGTGTTCTTGAAATGTGGGAGGTGAATTATCTTGGTATTCAAAAAAATAAACAGAGACAAGTTTGATGAGTTTAAATTCACAGAAGAGCTTTTTAATATTTCCGGAGGTCCTAATCAAAGAAGCATCTTAACTGGTCCCAAAGGGAAATGAAAGATGAAAGGAGCTGACACTGATGCCCACTCTACCTTGCCTGGTTGCTACTATATTTTTTCCTTCCTTTTTCGCTTGTTACTAAAAATATCTCAGCGCATAAGAATTAGCTGTGTGATATTAATGCAAAGTCACAAACAAAAATCCATTGCAAAACGTACCATACCTTTAAAATTTTAACATCTAGTAAATTAAAATCGGGGAAATTGACATAGATCGGATGAAAGAAGATACAGCACCTCTAGCTTATGCCAACTAAAAATAAGAATTATTAATGAAGCTAGGCTTTCTTCTGCTGTGCACATTAATTATTTATGATAATAATACTCCGCACTGCCATATTAAAGAATTTCTTCACCCAGCTTCCCAGAAAACTCCATCTTCTGAAACCCTCAACATGTTAAAAACCACAAAAGAATGAATTTCTTTCAGTGTATTTATTATACTGGAAGATGAATATAGTCTTGGGTTATTAAACTGGAATGAAAAACACATCTTATTAGAACTTACATGGTGATTTTTATTCTCACTAGTTTCATATAAACTTAATGATGCAGACTGCATTTTTATGCTCATCTATTTTAAAATGGTGCCTGGAGCAAAAGAAACTTCCATTAATGCCAGTTTGGTATTTCAAATACAATTTGATGTAATTTACTTCAAATATATGTGAACAGAGAAGGATAATGTTGAGAGCATTTTCTGGATTCAGATCTGGGTTAGCTCATGGCAGTGATTTGTTAAAACACAAGTTTTATGTAACAGAGAAATAAAAAGGAAAACTAAACTGTTTTTTAAAAAATAGGGTGAAATTAATACCATTATACAAAGGGGGGGAGGGTAAAATGATTTTGAATTAGCAGAGTTTAAATACATTTATTTATTTACAATCCAAGTTTCACATAACTGTATATTTTGTAGCACCATGAGAGTATTTCCATCCCTTCTGGCCCTATTCCTGCAACACATATTTTTAATTTCATGTTGTTTGCTTCTTACATCTATTGGAGTCTGGTTTTCTTATTGCAAGAATTACACTGACAGGGACACTTGTAGTTGAACACACACAGCGGCGTCTGCAGGACTGGACCCTAAGCTGTTACAGAGGCAGGGGTCTCATGCAAGGGAAAGAATTTTCGCAGCCAAGGAATTCATAGCCAAACTTATCATTTATGATAAAAATGTGTGATTTGAAATGGCAGTGGGTATATGTGTGCATGCAGTATTATACTAGAAATTCACATTTGTGTTACCTGCGTATACACAGAGTGTCACACTTGCAGTGTGTGTTGCTGCCTCAAGGAACAGCATCCTGAAAGAAAAATCATTACAGCAAGGCACTGGTTTTGCTCTTCTCCTGCAGTCTTGGGATACCCTGGCGGGGGATTTCATCCCCTGCTACACTGGGACACACACTATTTCCATAAGCAAGGAGAAAGTATAGTCATTGTCCCCTGGAATTTACTGCATCTCTGCCTGTGAGTTCTTTCTTCTTTTTGTCTTTTTGGTCCTGGGGGTTTCCAGGGAGGCAGGGTGAACCTGAGACCAACTAAGTAGCTTAAGGGTAAGATTATAAAAGCAGTGGTGAGCTGTAGGCACATAACTCCTGTGTGGGACCTCTGGGACTGCTGCTGAACAGCACTAGTGATGGGCTGGCCAGTCCCCATGGGACAGTGCTTCTGAACAAGGGATTACGGGTAGGCTCCACAATGCAGGGTAGCCTGAGAAGACAGCTTACTGCCTCCTCTCTGCTTTTGAGGCTGGAAAGAGCCTGCCTCAAGACTAGGGCTCTCTTCCCAAGAGGATTTAGGCCCTTCTGGATTATTTCCATCAAGGAAATAATCATCAAGGACATTTGCAAAGGAATCCAATGGCAAAATGTTCCTAATTGTTTTTCAGGCAAGGATTGGACAAAAAATAGTTTCTGGAGCAAATGTGTTACAACATCATTTCACAAAGCATAGTTTTATGAATGGGTTCAGAAGTTTTAGTGTACACATCTGAATTGTTATAAGCAAGATGAATGCCTAGGAAAATTAATGAGCATATTCATTGTCTAGTAATGGGCCCTGTTTCCTCTGCCTGTGACAATGAAGAAAACACCACACATCATCTCATCACATGTTATACCATTACAAAGATTAAAAATCATCAGCTTTTCAAAGCTACATGTTAGAAATTATCCAGGCGTTAGAAATATCAAACCAGCCAGCCCAATGGCCTGAAATGCAAACCTTTATTTGTGCAGTTCTTTACAGATGCCTTGCTTATACAATGGCTGAGACGCAGCCTGTGCCAGAGGAATATTTGGTGCGCATTGGAGAGAGGCATTAAGGTACATCATACTGTTAAATAAACAGCAAAACAACAAAAACCACCTCACCTACCTGCTTGTTTAAGATTTCATTTCTGTAGAAACTGTAGCCATTTTGACCCAATGGTGCCCATCATGAATCATCAGCAGCACATACGGGCAAGGAGCAGGGGCTGGATCCTATGCTGGGCCCTGTCCTCTGCTTGTGCACCCGACAGTCAGGGCAATTCCCAGATCAACAAATGACCACTGAAGTGTGACAGATTTTCCACATTCAGTGATTGCAGTCTTGGAAGTCAAAAGGAGATCACAGCTTGGGTGGAAATGCTAGTGCAGTCCAGCTGTATTAAAGGTGATTATGCGTTGGTACCTCATAGCTCTTGCTGAAAACTGGGTCTTCAGCTTGAGGGGTATTTTGTCCTTCACCAGTTTCCATCTCTCTGTTCCTGATTTAACAGGATAATTTCTGAAGCATAGTCTTCTCAAGTTGGTATTGGACTGACACAGATATCGGAAGCAGGACACCTCTCCTCTCATCTTCTCTGAAATGGTCAGGATTGCTCTTGGGGAAAACCTTATCTAGGTGAACCTGAACTCACCATCACTTCTACATCTGATATGTAGAAAACACTATTTCAGGTAAGGCAGACTGACAGATACTTTGAGTTACTGAGCCTTTCGTCTACCACGAGCAGCACTTCAGACATTTGGGTCCCAGAACATGAACAGCACCCATAACATGTAAAATATCTATTTTTGGTTTTATTTTTTTCTGCAAATGGGGAAGAAGTGAAAACCAGATAAAACACTGCAGCCATGAAAAAACTCCATCACTGTTCCACCTCAGAATAGCTATTGCTAAATTAGGTCATAAATGTAATGGGTCAATATCTCAGCTGACACAAATGGACTTCATTGCACCATCTCACACAAGCTAAGGTTCTGGTGCAATATTTATGCCAACATCACAAATACTTGCTAGATGTTTCCAGTACACCCAGCAACTAGCACCTGCTGGGCCACAGAACAAAACAAATCCACTGACATTCATCTGATTCCTGAAAAATTAAGGCAATACTAAAGGGGAAAAAAAAAAAACACTATGTAGCATGCACACAAATAAATAACTCTAAGCCCAATTTGTGAATATGAGGGGAAGCATCTGTAATTAGAGCATGAGAATGTTCTACAAATCCATTTATACGCAAAACACTGTATCTTTCCATAAACTTTGTTTGCTCTGGTCCTACACATTGTCCCATCCTTCGAATGCACAGCTCTGTTGCCCACCAGTCTGGAGGCAGCAGGTGCATGAGCAGTTGCTCAGGCTTTTGTCCCCTTGAAGGTGCCAACCGCATTCCAAGCTGCCATGAACATAAGAGGCATAAGATACCCTGTGCACCAAGGGTTTCTGAGCTCGAAAAAAGTGTGAGACTCATACCCATATGTGAACATTAATGTTGCAGTCTGGACACTCATTTTCACTTTTCCCACCTCCTCTCCCCTAGCTGCGCTGTTTTCAAATGAACTGGAGAGCAGAGGGCAGTTTCCCATGGACCTCAGCAGAATCCAATGTTAAAGCATAGAAAAAGAGTTGAAACTTGTGGTGCTTCTTTCTGCCTGTACGGTTAAACCCTGTACAAGGAAGAAAAGAGGGTGACATTTGGGTACTGGAATATGGGTAGAAATCTCTTCCTCTTTCCTCAGAGATAAGTGAAGTGAGAAGTAGGTGAGGTGAGAAGTATCAACATATCACTGCTAATTTATGGCACTTGAACATCCTGTTAAAAAAACTTATCTGTGATATACTTATTTAAATGAAATTTCAGTTCACCTATAGTGACCTCACCTTCTGAATGGTAGTTATATATAATGTGGGTCATGGATAGAATGAACGTCTCACAGATGTAGAAATGGGTTAAAAAATGGATTCTCTGTCCACCCTACTTTACTACTGCTGTGATTTAGTAAAAGACTAGTTGCTGTCAGATCCGGTAATTTGAGACTCATCTTACAACGAAGTATATATGCTGATGAAAAGCTGCTTTAGCAGCAGAGAGACTGCTAATTGTTTGATTATACAGGTCTTCACATTAATGAAGCACTATTCCATGGATTTGGAGCATGGCGTGCAACCAAATTACCACCCCAGCACTCAAGCTGTGAAATCTGATTATTCATTAGCCAGTCAGTGAGTGGTACAAACATCTTTTCTTTTTTCAAACCGTCAAAGGAGAGTGACTGCTTTTTTTTTCCACACTCTTCCCTTTAAGAATATGAGGGTTTGGACTTTTATCAACAATAGGAGCTTACTCAAGATTTTAAGGATAAGCGTATTATATGAAGAGGGCCTCATTTTTCTCAAAAGTGTGCTATTCTTGTATAATATATCTTCCATGTTTACTTAGTCCTGGCCTCCCCTGAGCCTGTCACTAACTGACAATTGTGGTGCACTTAATGAATTGAGAGTAGACTATATCCTTCCTAATTGACAAGAGTTACTAAAAGGCAAGAGATCAAAGTGAGGAAAACTCACAGTGCATCTGTCTCTACCATGCAGACCCGACTGAAAATGTATGGCTGTGAAAATAATTTACAAACTTCTTTTTTATAAATCTTGATTTTTTTTTTAAGGCAAAATTCCTTTCTCATGTAAATAATGATATATATATAAAGATATTACTAGCAGAAAAGTTTTTCTCTTTCTTCCTTTCTTCCTTTCTTTTTTCCTTTCTTCCTCCTTTCATTCTTCTTTCTTTTCTTCCTTCCTTCCTTCCTTCCTTCCTTTCTTTCTTTCTTTTTCTTTTTCTTTCTTTCTCTTTCTTTGTTTCTCTTTTTTATTTATTTCTCTTTCTCTGTTTGTTTCTCTTTCTTTCTCATTCATTCATTCATTCATTCATTCTTTATTTATTTATTTATTTCTCTCTCTCTTTCTTTCTCTCTTTCTTCCACCCTCTCTTTTTCTCTCCCTCGCTTTTTTTCTCTATTTTCCTTCCTTCAATTTCCCTGCCCATGGCAAACCTAACCTTATGCTGATTCCAGCTACAGCCAGTCTGTTTTGTACAGTGAATGTAGCTGGGATCAGTTACAAAATGAGCCGTGTGGAAATCCTTCCTCACATGGAGGAGAAGTACTGACATCTCCAGTAAATGGGATTATCTGTAATGAGATTACATACAAAGAGATTAAGATGTGAACTGACACTCCTAGGAGATACAAAAGAGGCTCCTGAGACAACAGAGAAATGAGGTGTCAGAAGCAGAAGGTGGAATTGCTTCCTTGAGAAGGTTTTTCATGATAATGATAATGATCTTACCCGTATAATAGTGCCTTTCATCCAGGAAGATCCCCAAAGAGCTGTACAAATGCCGTACACTAGTTCTTTTCAGACCATCATGGAAATGCTTCCACCTCTGGTTGGAGTACAGCAGCTGTTTAACCACATACAACCTGACCTCATAACAGCACCGGGCAGGAACTATTAAGATAAAGGCTGATCACAGGGACACCAAAACATAACTATATAAATCTCAAGTCTGGACATAGAGTCATTCCACTAAACTGTATTTTGGGTTTTGGTTTTAATTTCTTTGGTGTTTTTCTCCTTGTTTTTCACCATTTACTTTAAATAAGAATATTGACTTAGTTTTTGAAATGTTCATTAAAAAAATGCACCATTTCTCTTTTTCAAAAGTTGTGTGGAAAAATTAAGAGACAAAAGCAAATACGAAAGAACAAAGCTGTTAGAAGTTTTGGCACCATGTTTAGGTTCATCTGAAAGTGCAGTGTATTGACTGGTCATTGTCAAGCAGATGACTGACTCATTAGACCTATGCATGTCTGTTGATGGATGCAGTTCTAAAAATGTGACATCTCATATTTAATTGACAAGGTTGTGATGGAAGTCACCACAAACCAGTGCAAACCGAGGAGAGACCTCTTCTATAAAGTAACGTACGGCTGAGTCTGGGATGGTTTGTTTTTCATCTCTCAGAACATTGCATTGCCTACTGAGCCTTTTAACTTCTCTCTGTAAATCTAGCTGGCAACAACTTTGTATGAAAAACCTCAGAAGACAGGCAGTAGATGTTGTCTAGAAGAAACAAGTGATAGAAAAAAAAGCCCTGTGCAGGCTCATATCTCATCAGAAGTATCTGTACTTCAGGCATGACTTGAAGATGTTAGAGCAGCGTAGGCAATCCTCAGATACAGTTCCTCTCTCTCACTCTCTGAGTGCTAAATTACCATCCTTGTTCTTAGTAGATTTTATTAGTTTTCTTGTCACTCTTATAAATGGAGTTTAACAGGAAAACAAAATGTATTTAGACACTATGGTCTATATGGTTTTACAGCTAAATAAGTCTCCCTGTCACATTCTTTCAACTTTCTGGCAAGGAGGGTAATGAAACATTTTGCTTGCTCCTCTGCTCCCATGTTTACTCCAACAGGCTAATCGCTAGCACCAATGCCCAAAGGACAACTTGCTTTCAGAGAGGGAGCTTTACAGTAACCCTGGATATTATTCTTCTCCTTCCAGCTTCCAAGCCTAGAAGTCTGAAGTCAAGTTTACTACTTCATCAGTTACCATGTACAAGGGGAACTATTAACTGCTCACAACAGACCCCAATGCAGCATCTTCCAATGCCACGCCTCTTCCCTGCAAAAGAGACCTTGGTCCTGGCCCTGCCTCTGCTAATGTCTGACAGCCCTGCCATGACTCCACAGCTCTGAGCAAACCCCTCTGTAGTCTAGTGTCCCTGTCTACAGCATGGGTAATAATGCTTCTTATCCTGGTAGGGGTGGATTTTATGTTTCTGACAGTCACAGTGCAATAAGTAAAAATATGGATCTTTGTAGCATCCCTCAGGCATCACAAACTGTTAAAACCAAGAAATATAAATTACAACTGTTTTGCCAGCTGCTAGTGCCATTGGTAACTTACCACTAGGCTTCTGAGAGCACTGTACACATGAGAGATCTCTTCTCCTTTGCTCTTCCAAATTTGAACTGCATCATCTCACACTGGATGAAACCCCATTGATGCTAACAACACTATTCTCATAAATGAAATTATTATCTCTCTTTTTTGTTTTTGTTTGTTTGGTTTTTTTTTTCTTTTTTACTGAACTTCTCAGGCACTAAGATTAAGCTTCTAAAGACACTTGCCAGTATGACTGCGTAATTTTAGGGTTTGGGGAATTTTTCCTCTGACTTTGTAATATTATATTGGCAAAAGCCCTAGGTTTGACTCACTTGTCCTGGAATAAATCTGCTTTGACTGAAGTAACTTGGTTTGCATGAGCAGCACATCCAGACTCCTGACATTACTTGTTTGCTGTCAGAGGCTGTAGGAAGGTTTTGCTCACTTAACTGTCCTGACAAGGTCCACACTAGGACTCTGCATGGGCTAATGTCTGGCCATAAGCTTCCCCAGGCTTTGGGACTTCTCCAAGAGTAATCAGATAAGGATACCTGCTTCCTACCTTATACAGTGCGGTGAGCATCTGAAGTAGGGAGCGTACTGCAGACCGGCTCTCAGACAGTTCAGGTCCACCATCAGCTGTCCTGCCCTGGTTCAGCACTGCTCCCACCCTGCCCCAGTAAGCGGGTATTCCCAGAGTGGACAGAAACCCATTACCCACCAAAGAGGGTCCTGCTTATTACTCTTGCCCTGCAGCACTCATCGATTTTGATCTCTGCCTGAGCTACTGACAAGTGCTTCCAGTCCAAAGCAAGAAATCCAGCAGCTTTCATCACCCACACAGAAGCTTTCATTTTAAAAATAATGCCTTTCAATGTCAGCTTGGCCAACAGCTGCTTCTAGAAGATTAGAGCTTTTCTCTGCCTTCTCTGGCAACCCAGATGGATTTGTTTGCCTAGTTTACATTGCACAGTATTGTTCAGCTATCTGTAAGCGTGATCAGCGCTGGCTTCCAGTATTTCAAAGCCTGTGGCATCCTCATCATCTAATACCAATTAGGGGGGAAAAAAAGCCTCTTCCAAGTAGCAGCTGTTGAGTTTGGGAGGGGCAGCAGGGTACCCTTTGTGCTTGCGCACTTTATCAGCAAGATAACAGGTATGAGCCCTCACATGACACAGCATTTTTAGGACAAGATACTATATCTAATCTATTCCCAGGATTTTCCTGGGTACCTATCTCAACAATGCCTGCAAGGACATTTCTATATCAGGATGATCACGGCTTCTTAGGGATATCCAAGACGGCAAGACTAACTTTTCCTGACTGGCTTCATGTGATTTTCATGTCAGCTCCATTCCACTCTACATCTTACTGAAAGTAAATGAACTGACGCACAATTGTCTGGGAACAGAGAAGTTACACTGGAGGTATCAGCAACCTTTGCATGATACAGCTTCTCTCTCCAAGCAGTCTTACAGTATAATGAGCATGTACTTAGATGTCTCCTGCCATACATTCAAGGAGGAAAACACAGACAGACAGCCGGATCCCCCCAAAACTTCCATGGTTTTGTGCCTGCAGCTCAGCATCTAAGTCAATATATTAAGCGCCACCATCAGTGGTCTGGCTTTTTGCAGCTGCTAAGTGTCCACAAGTCCCATAGACATCACATACAGATTCTCCCTGCTCAGCTTCTTTCCCCAAAGTTTTCACAGCTATGTTATCTTGCTTCTTTCCTAGCCGGCATTAAGTTGTAGGTGTTGACATATGTTCTCCACTGTAGAGGATGAAGTCCAGTCACTCTACAGAAACAGTCCATGTCAGATCAGAATGCCTATAACAATACCGATTTTCCTTAACTTCAACTTATGCCACAACAATGCTCTTCATGAGTCATTTGGCAGAGACAGTGCTCAGCCAAGAAAACATTCCTCAACTTAGGGACAATTAACAGTCCTGATACATAAGCTGCAACTTCTTTCCTTTGTTTTATTTACAAGGTCTTTAACAGAAGAATATCAGCTTCTCTGTGATTCTTCATTTTTCTAATTATTTCCAGCTATTAGGAACAGTTAATTTTCACCTGCAAATTAACCATTTGCATGGATACACACGCAAGGCACCATCTATTTTGCCCAGGCAAATGCAAGCTGTGAGAAAAACACTTGAGCATTGGGGATACAGATCCTAAGTAAGTGCATCCCACAAAGAGAGATTATAATTTTGGATAGGAACCAATGCTCAATCTGGGGCAACATTTGCAATGCCAGATGTCATAAAACTTGTTATTCCACATTCCTTATGCTGGAAAGTGCTACATCTGGCTCAGGAGCACATCAAAGGCTATGTCTACACAGCATTTTGCAGGCAGACTCAAGCTTAATCTGACCACACTCCAAGCCAGTCAGGAAACATGTGGCTACACCAGTGTGGTGCCAAACCCCAGAGAATCTGCCCAGATGAGAAAAAGTGTGCATGAGAACAGTCAGAGCTCAGAGTAAGTGTCTGCCTCCCTGCAAAAATGGCTGTAGATATACTAGGCTCAAATTCTCAGGAAAGCTCCATGGGGTTTTAGACTTAAACTTCTCCATCTACCTGGCTGGTAGCAAAAATAATGAAGTTTCTTTTCATACATCAGTAACTTTCTCTAAAATCCTTTGCTACAAGGACAAAAGATGCTTTCACAAAAAGCCAGGAAAGCTTGACAGACAGGCACCTGCTTCATGCAAGCTCACTCAAGAAGACGCATGGACAATAGCAGTCTGGGACATAAAACCACAATTCAAAGCAGCGGAAAGAATTAGGGCCTTTGAAACTCTTTGTCCAGGAGCTCTTCATTATTTATATACTGAAGCCTTTCACATGTTTCGGAAGCAGATTATTTTTTTCAGAAGTTCAGGTAGTATTCCAGGTTGGATACTGAAAAATTATCAACAGCTGACACATGAGAAGTTGGGCTGTGATGAGCCAGAACAACTTTGTTGTGGATGACGATCTTCAACATAGCTAAATTACCATTAGCCACCCTTTAAAAAGAAGTGTATTCCAAAACTCAGTCCCATTAGTTTAATAAAAGTTTGAAAAGTTATGATTCATACAAGCTCAATTACCATATAATATCAGGGAGACTGTATTTATCACCTCTTTCCATGTGTTCGCAAGACAGTTTGAGTTTTCCTCCCAGTTAACTGGATTTGGACAGAAGTCAAAAGTTTATTTAAAACGTGAGAGAAGCATTGAAGAAGCACAGAAGCAAAATGGTGTCATGCCTTTGGTTTTGTCATGCAGTGAAGCAGCTGCCAGCCCAAGAGCAGATGGGAAACCTCAGCTTCTGATGCTGTTTCGTGGGGTTTGCTCATGTCAGTGATGGGCTCCCTCAGCTTGAGATCCACTTGATATCTGATGATCCTTCTCCAACACTCTCTTTATGGAGGGATGAACTTTATCTTCCACTTCCACACACTGTTCAAATGCATTCCAGCCTCTCTGTAAGTTGCTTGTTGGGAAACAGTGACCCTGACCGAAAACTACTTTCTGTGTGAATGCAAACCATGAAACACCAACCAGACGGGTGATGGTTGAAGGACCATTGTGAAGTTATCCTGGCTTTCCAATAGCGATAAAACATTGCCTCTTCTCGCCTCCGTGTGGGGAAGTTGATAGTCTGATCTCCACACCTGTGTTTAGGAGTGGACTTTTGCCTTGTGCAATAAACTTGGTGTGTGTATTTGTTTATGCAGACTTGAGCATAACTTGTTTCCTCGGGTGAGAGCTGTTTGCCCAGACTTAGACAGTACAAAAGCATGTGATTTACAATGAATTCAGTGGGAAGCCAGCATCTGGATCTGCAGAATTTCAAATTATTGCTCCATACTGAGAATGACGTGCCTCAGCTTTTGAAGTGTTTCATGTGAGATATCCAAAGGAAATTTTCGGACTACTGAGTTATCATTACTGAGCTACTGCAACTACTATCTGTCTTAACATTTCACTGTAATGAGGTAATATCTCAGTTACCACCAAGGAGGGTCTTGCAATACCTCTTTAAGCCAAAGGGTGAGTGAGCACCAGAGATGGTTCCAAATTTTGTCACTCCAGGGATGGATTTTGCAAGTGTTTCATTTCTCCTCCAGCCCAACCATCCTGAGACTGGATAATACAACTTGCACTTCTCTGACATAAACTGGCTAGCAGCTGTTATAAAACTTGGGACAACATTTTATTGATCAAGCCTTTTGTAAATGTGACATTCCCAAGTCAAACGACAGCATGACAGAGGTAGCAGAAAGGAAACAGTCATGCCGAGGCAGGACTAGCTTGTTTTGGTTTGACTTTTACTTATGGAGTCACCAGTAATATACTACGATCACCTTTCATCTATATTACAAATTTAAAGCACCTAAAAGACAATGGCAACTAACAACACATACTATAAAGAAGGACTGTTCAGAGCTCTCTGGGTGATGTGGAGCAGTCTGTGCCTGTATTAAACTGGTGGAGATGACTTTGTCAAGACCCAGTGTCTGGGGTTCTACAGACTTCTAAGGCAGATGTACAGTAATTGGTACCAGTCCCAGCAAAATCCCAGCAAGCACTGAAGATGAAAACAGGCAACAGAGACCTTTGAGGAAACAGAGGTTTCTTCAAGCAAGGGTATTTGGCCATGCTTTTACAGTCATCTTCTGACACTTGTCTTCAAACATGCTAGCACCTCAAGACTGCTGACCCAGGCCCAGGTAAGAGGCACAAAGAGAGCTGTAGTGCTTCGCAGCCTAGGACCAGAAATGAAGAACTGAACCTGGAATTCCTGAACTGCAAGTGTCTTAAAAGTGATGGAGAATCTGTGCTATTTCAGGGATGAGGACTCCTCTGGACAACAAGAAACCCTCTCATTCAGTGAAAGACCTCTTGAGGACTAGGAAGATGAAAGGGGCTTTTTGCTTCTGCTTGGTAAACAGAAAAGAGAAGACTATTTGAAAGGCACTCTTTACTTGTCCCTGGCAAGTAAGGAGGGAGATCCTCTTGAACAGATCTAAGCAGAAGACAGCTCTACTCATACGATACCATATTATAAGTCAATTTGCTTCACAGAAAGTTATGTTCAGTAGGTATTTACAGATCGAATTTCTCTCTTTAGTTCTTTTTCATCAGGATAAATGTAATGAACTTGAAGAGGTATGACATTGGGAGAGTGGGGACAAAAGAAATATGGATGAATTTCAACGTATAAAAGTACAGTACAGCCTCAATTCACTTAGCTTAAGTACTCCATGAGTATCTGAACAGCTGGTGATTTTGCATATTGTACCATCTGCACCATGGTATGGAGGTAGAGGGATATGTATAATAACAACAGGCTTTGGGGCTTAACTGAGAATTGCCCAGGATTTTGTTGATATAAATCAGCTATTTTAGTATAAGGGTACATTTTATACCAAAGTTTTAACTTTTTGCATTTGAATTTTCATTATAATGCTAGTTATTATAATTTCTTCAAAAGAAAAAGAACAAGAACTCCAATAGAAACAAGAACAATGCCTCTTACTGAAGTTTCATGAATCCACTTCAATGTCACTTGAAAGACTCCTGAAGAGTCAAGCTGCTTGGTTTCTATGAAACAGCCCAGGAGTCTCTCTCTGTCCAGCTCACGCAGCTAAGTTAAGCTCTTATTAAACTCAGTTGTTATTTTTCTAACAGATTCTTAATTACTGGCTTTTTGAAGCAACAATCATCCCACGCTTCGCATTCGCTTTGTTTCTCCACCTCTTCGTGCGGTGCAAGCATGTGGGCAAAGCGTGGGAGGCTCCAAGAGCCCAAGCAATTGAAAATTGATGCGGCGCTTTAAAATAAAGGAATGATCCTTATTATAAAAGGGGAAAAACAAAGTAACACACTGAGATAAACAAAGATGCACAGACAATGCAAGGAAAATAATATTAGCAGATGTTGAGCCAGCCGTTAATGATCTGTTTTATATTTAAATCTATTGCTTGAATGCTGGAGCCAGAACACCAAGGAGCGAGGAAGAAGCCTGGCAGCAGCCATGCACTTCACTTTTATTGCTCTGACTCCAATCATTGATGTTTTCTTTTTAAGTTATCGGTATAAACTTTTTGCATGCAAAGTTGAGTGCTGAAGGAAAAGCAGAGCTGGTGGCAGTGTGAGAAGGAGGGGTTCTCCTTGCAGATCAAGCACAGCAAACCCCATGCACCCAGATGCAGCAGCTCCTCAGAGGAACAGTGCTCAGGGCTTGTAGGACCTGGACCAAACCCTTTGTACATGTATTGTGGAGGAGCCATGCAGGAAGTCAGATATGGCTTGCAAGAGGCAAACAGGCCTGTGGAAATGAGAGGGGAAAGGCTCCACATTTGGATTGCAATCAATCTCCTAAACCGTGTACTGTCTGCACATCATCATCCCTTGTGGAGACACCTGCATTGCACACCTCGGTGTCATTTTGAGTAAAAATGCAGGGCCTCAGGACTTTCTGCAAGGAGAGGTGGCTGGTCAAGCTGCCACTTAACCGCCTGTGGTTACTGCAGTGCAGTGAGCTGCCCACAGGAAAAACCTGCCTGGTGCTCTCATCCCTCTGTACTGCAGAGGGATGTGCCACCAGAGAAGGTTTGCTGGTGCCACTAGCAGGAGTGACAGCTTCCATTTGCTCATGATGAGCATGGGCTCATTCACCACATGGCCACACCAGAACTTCTTGCCCTGTTACTTTCTGACCATCCTACTTGCCTTACCAGCAGCCGCTGTTTGCCAGAGCCAAAACCTCCCCACTGCTCCTTTAAGCCTGGCCTGAGCCAACAAGACCAAGAAATTCTCAAACCCACAATCCAGCCCTTAAACCCAAGGTGTTGCTGAAGATGTGTTACATCCCAGCTGCAACAAACGGTTCCCTGGCACTATCTGGGCATGGTGGGCAGCCTGGCAGGGACCACATCCCTGCTTTTGAGACCTGTAGAGCTTGTGTCAGGTGACAGGAGCTACAGCTGATTTTTATGCCAGTTCCTTCCCCCAAAGGATACCTGAGTTTTCAGCAGCAGACCACACCAGACACGTTCATTGCAAAGCAATGTGTTGGATAAAAGCTGGAGGGAGAAAAGCTTCCTTGTGTACTGTTCAGTCAGGGTCAAACATTCAATTGAGAAGCTGCAAGCAACTACACAAGAACAAAATGGCAGAATATTGTCTGAATATGAAACTTCAGCTAATTTAGGCAACATCAGAGAGAGAATGATCTCATTTCATGTTGGAACCAGACCCCCTTGAGACCAATCCTCTCCCCAGTACCACCTGCACCCTTGTGAGGAGGAAACCAGGTGCATGTGCCTGTATGGGGCTACAGAGCCCTTTGCTCAAGTGCTTGCCCAAGGCATGGGGACCTGGAACCTGCCACATCCTATAACATGCTGGTCAGACTAGACATGTCTGATGGAGGTAGTTAGCTTGGCTGCTCTTTTAGGGCCAGCTTCTAGGTTTATGCAAGTGTTTCTTGATTTAAGTTTCTTCTTTTCATACATGAGATGGATGCCCTGTCCTCACCCACCCTCTCCCCTGGATCAACCCCTAGTTATTGTCCATCTCTCCCTCTCCTTTATGTTTACATTTGCATTTGCAGTCCATAATAAAACACTGCTTCTACCTTTCAGGGTGGTATTTCCTGATTATGCTATTTTCAGGGCTTTGGTAAAACTTTGTAAATCACTGGTCTTGAGGAAGAGATACCACACAAACAATCTTTTAGTATCATAGTAATCTGCTTGCTGTCAGCCTCACATAGACAGGGAATGCAGTATGTAAACACAACAGAAAAAAAACCAACCTAAACGGAAAGGACATTGCTCCAGCCTTTTCTCCATGCTCCTTGGTACCACAGTGGAAGAGGGCTGGGCTGCTCACAGATCACCAGGGTGAGAAACTGATGTTGTTAACCACTTTCTGTCCCTCCAGTGGCAGGGATGTCCTCACTAGGCTCTTTTAGGATCAATGAGATACTGATTCCCCATGAAATTATTGTATGTGTCAAGCTGTTTGACTCTTTTCTGTTACCATTACTGTAATAAAAATAGCATTACAATCTATATATTAATATATACACACCAGTAATTCATACTAACTACTACCTAACTTAGAACAGTAATACAGTTGTTTTCACGTTATTTAACATAGGAAAAAATAATCCATTTTACTTGTGTTGTAATGATTTTAGATCAGTGCATGTTTTTCAGTTAAGACAGGACAATTTTATCCAAGACATGCTCTGGCTGCAATAAGAATTGGTGCAACTTCCTTGTCTCCTGATCCCCTGTCTGTCCAGCTGGCCCACCAGAGGCCTCTGTGGCATGATAGTCCTTAAAGCCCAGCAAAATGGAACACGCATTAAGGCAAGCGTGTTATATATGCCTAACAGGACTTGTAGTTTTACAAGTGTAAAACTTGTAGTTTTAGCCATCTATCTTGAAATCTCACTGTTGAAAAGTATCAAAAGTTTGTTTTTAAAACAATTAAAAATTAGCCATTATATAGTTTTGATACTCATTATTGACACCTGTAACATCCCTGATGGCACAGAATCTTCTTCAAGTTAAAGGTAATTTCCATCTCCTTGATCAACTGAGGCATCTCTTCTAATACTGACCTTTATCCCATTTTACTGAAGGTCCCCACTTTTCAAACACAAAAAAGGCTCTTCAGTTCAAGTTACATAAAACTGCTACTTTAAAAATATGCAGTATTTTTTGTGCTTTTCACCATCCAGTCACACCACTTCTGACCTTACATGTGTACTCCTGCAGCCCAGAAAAATCAGACCCCCAGCTCTTTGGTATATCCTTTTCTATTGCCCACTAGATGCCTGTGTTTGCAATTATCTTCCAGTGAACAGTCATATAAAGTCAAAGAAAACAGAAAGCAGGTCTGTGCTTTGAATCTTGCACTCACCACACTTCAGTAACACATTGCCTTGCAAGTCACTGTTGTGAATGCTAACATTTGGTGGCAAACAATTGGGACAATATTACTATATCCATTATATATTAATAACAGATGCATGTGTATCCTATTCTTTCTTCCCTTTCTGTCCTCCCATCCTCTTTTCATGATGATTAATAAGGCAATAAACATGTAAAATTTAAAAATCACAGAAGTGGAAAAATGATAGAAGCCTCTGAAAAAAGGGGAAAAAAAAATCAGTGAACCAGAAGAACATAAAAAGTTGTTGCCATTGAGCTCTGCAGAGAGCACAAAAGTTGGAAGAATAAATAAGGGCAGGTCAGTTTTCCAGTAAAAGCTAAATCTGAGGTGAGCTGTGCTGAGCTAACTTTAACAACCTATCACAGAATCATAGGACCATAGAATGGATTGGGTTTGAAGGGAACTTAAAGATCATCCGGTGGGCAGGGACACGTTCCACTAGACCAGGTTGCTCCAAGCCCCGTCCAACCTGGCCTTGAACACTGCCAAGGATGGGGCAGCCACAGCTTCTCTGGGTAACCTGTGCCAGTGCCTCACCACCCTCATGACAACTAAAAGCCTAATGTTTAATCTAAATCTCCCCTCTTTCAGTGTAAGGCTATTCCCCCTTGTCCTGTCACTATATGCCTTTGTAAAAAGTCCCTCTTTAGGTCCCCATTAGCTCCTGGAAGTTTCTCTAAGGTCTCCCTGGAGCCTTATCTTCACCAGGCTGAACAAGCACAACTCTCTCAGCCTGTCTTCACAGGTGAGGTGCTTCAGCTCTCGGAGCATCTTTGTGGCCTTCTCTGGACTAACTCCAACAGCTCCATGTCCTTCATACGCTGATGTCCCAGAGGTGGACACAGTACTCATGAGAGCAGAGTAGAGGGGGAGAATCACCTCCCTCGACCTACTGGTCACGCTCCTTTTGATGCAGCCCAGGATACAGTTGGCTTTCTCGGCTGTAAGTGCACAATGAAGCTGGCTCATGTTGAGCTACTTGTCAACAACCACCCCGAAGTCCTTCTCCTCAGGGCTGCTCTCAGTCCAGTCTCTACCCAGCTTGTATTTGTGCCTGGGATTGCCCCAACCCACGTGCAGGACCTTGCACTTGGGTTTGTTGAACTTCATGAGGTTGGCATTGGCCCACCTCTCAAGCATGTCAAGGTACCTCTGGACAGCTTTCCTTCCCTCCAGTGTGTCAAGCACACCACAAAACCTATGTTAAGATGTAAACAAGGGCAGAGATTTGTTATGCCGGAACAAGAGACACTGTTCAAGTTTATGGGGTGGGAGAAGGAGCTGTAATTTTTAAGGCCCTAAGACATCCAGAAGTGTGACCAACAGCAACCAGGAGCCCCCAGAAGCAAAGCTCCCACCCACCCCAGCTCACAGGGACCGTGTCCTCTTGCAGCCCACCTGCCTCGCACACAGCTCTGCAATTAACAAAGCACAACAATAAATGGTGGTACAGCAACATTAACCTGAGAGTGAGAGGGGAAATTCAGCTTACACTGTGAACATAAGAATAACTGAAGAGAGTAGTGGGCTTTTGGGGAACTCCACTGTGATAAGCATTAGCTTTATCTGTCTCACTAGCTACTGCCCTGCCACCTTGTCCCCAAGTGTATGTGCATTTGCACAGACACACCAGGACACACAAGCCTATACTTCCTGCTGGCTGAAAGCAGGAGCTCCTAGATAAGGCAAATACACTGAAGACTTAAGATCACTTTAATGAACCGTCATGACTAAATCTGGCAAGATTTCCTGTCTTGCTTCTTTTCTGTACTTCAGACTGTTTTGATCCATTTGTGGGAAATTTAGTTTTGGCAAGTGAAAGTCCTTTATCGCTGCCAGTGGTTAATCTGCACTGTGACGCATTCATTCAACCAGAGAAAATCCAATATTGACATTTGTACCTTGGGGGGGAAAGAGGTTAAACGCTGAATGTAAAATGAACTCCTGGACTATGCCAAGAAACCATATAATATCTATATCATGTATAGGCATGGTTCTTTCCCTGAGAACTCAGATGTAACTTGCTCACATGTGGACTCCTCTATTATTCCACAGATTCGGTCAAATAGATGCTGTTGGACAACATCTGGAAGTGTCTCTGATAGTCTGACTCCAGCCTTTTTGTGGCCCACTGAGCGCTGGCTGGTCACATGCTGCTGAATCTCTTTCTTTTTCTCCACCTGCTAAACAGCTTTCAAAGGCAGCTTAAAATACATTAAATAGTCTCCCAACATTAATTTCCTCTGTAAGGAATTATTGTCTTGGCCACAAGGATTTCTTGAAGTTCCTGGTAAAAGGGACATGGTCTGCATGGCCAGATGTTCACATGTGGGAAGGAAGGACCCCACCAGTCTCACTGATAGTTGTGGTCACTGTTAATAGTTTTCACTACCACTGTACCCAAGAGTGAGACAAAAACACTGAACTCTATTGTGCAAGGTGGTGTGCAAACACAGAGTGTTGTGAGGCCCTGAGTCATGAGTTCACAGCCTAAAAAGCCCTAATCACCCTCTTCCCATCTATTTTGAATCCATTCATTTGATTCCTAGAACTGGGTTTAAAAGTTCTGAAATCTGCTCCTTTTGTATAGACTGTGCAATGTCTTTATCCATGAACAGTCTCACTGATTTCAGGAGACCTCTTTTATAGATTTATGTGCTTTTATTAGGCACACATACGTGTACATTTGGGAATGTATATTCTGTATTTCAGATTATACACAGGCATAAATATGTTGGTCTAGAAAATATTTCCCAGAGGAAGATCAGAGCATACAGTATTAAGTTCTCTCTCCAAAATTAACTGTGCTATATCTTGGGTATAGTGCTGCTGAAAATAAGCAGGACTTCTACAAGGCTGAGTGTTTTTCAACATGAATAAAGGTAATAAACATGAACAAAGATAATATTGAAATAATGATCAAAATTGACTGGTTTTTAAATCACGATTAAGCTTTGCAAACTATTCCACTTCAAAACTTCTGAATGACCCAATGACTTTATTTTTCACTTTGCCATTAAAAAGAACACGGTGTAAAGTTTGGAAGTAACCTGTGATTCAGATTTAACCAAGTTTAGACAGAAAACTGAAAACCAGCCAGAGCTGGAAATAAACCACTGTTGATGATTATCATGACTGCTGATGAACAGAAAGTAGCTGCCTTCATATAAAGCTAACTTCTAAAATCTATCAAGTGTTTCTTTCTCTTCTATCTAGAACTTCATCCATTAACAATGAGCCAAACCAAAATGACGATCTATCACATAGACTGTCTGGTAAACCTAAGCTTGCATCGCTTGCTTTAAATTTGCTGAGGCCAGTGCTACTCACCTGAACTTTGCATATGTAACACAGAAGGACTTAACTGATGACAAAGAAAAGAGAGCCAGGAATGGCATCCTGACAACTATGTTTGCCTGATGTAGTGATTTTGGTTAGAGAGATAACAAAGGAAAGCGAGTTGAACATCAAAAACTGCAAAACTCAGATGCAGAACTAATGATTAAAAAACCCCTCTACAGCTGTAAATTTGTTTTCCATAACAACCACGCAGAGCTGGAGTAATGCAATATTCAGTAGGGCTTAGTCCAATCAAAGGTATAGGCATATCTTCTTTAAGAAATGTTATGGTCAACAAAGCTGAGAGAAATCATCACAGAAGTAACACCCTGAATTAATGGGAGGAAACTGAGCATTATTTACCTGGACAACAAGAAAGCTTTTGAGGCAGTATCATACAAAAGCTGATTTACATGAGAGGTTTACTACAATTTACTCAAAGGCATAATGTTTTCACTCTCAACTGGGAAGCAATTTACATGATTACCAAAAAAATAAAAATATAAAAAAAAAAGAAAGAAAAATCAAGGCCCTCTCCTGCAAAACTTTCACAGTATAAAGGCATTTCAAGGGGTGGCCTGAGGATCAGCTTATTGTAGCGCAGGTGAAGACGTCTGTCTTATATAACAGACAACAGAAATAGGGGGAAGGTGATCAGATCTGCCACACATACAAGAAGTGTTAAGAAACAAGATGTAAGAAACAGTTTATATATGAAAACAGGTCAAAAAAGGAATACATAGTCATTAACAGAAGGGAGCAGTGGACGAGTCTGATGCTGAGGATAAAACCACCAGCCCAGAACAGACCCATAAAAGCATCTCGCTGGTGAAACATGGGTGAGGCGGGTAGAACACTAACACCCTGTCATAGCACTTAAAAATGATGAAAACCTGTGTATCCTGCTAGACACAGGATATGAATCAGCAGGAGTTTTGTTCAGCAAGGGTCACAGACCCAAAGTCTTCTCTTGGACATTAAGTAACCACACACCCATCCCCAGGGGACTATACAGGCTGCAGAAGAGACAGCATACCCCCAAAGCTGCCCCAGGCAGCACCTGTGTTGAATATAAAATCATACCAGGCAATGGAAATCAGTGCACCACAGTGAATATTTGGTCACTGGATCCCTACCCACTGGAGTCAGTGTCCTCCTAAATCACCCTGGCACAAGCCAGCAGTGGGTCAGAGCTGTCACCTCATCACTTTATCATCTCTGCAAGGGGGGCCACATTTCCACTTTTGCTTGCTTTCACTTTGCTTCCTGTGGTTTATATTCACAAGCGCGTACAGCTTCTGCAGTGAAGAATATAAATACATATGCTATACTTATATATATATATAGTTTGGTTTCTATTAGAGACTGAGGATTTGGTTTCACTAGAAAGAAAGTTGTTCCAAATAGCGAGGCAATTATATGTAATCCATCCACTATACCCATTCCCTTTAACCTGGGGGTTATTCCAGAGACAGAGAAGGTGCATTACCAACATTACCAGGTGAGTCTGTGACACTAGGTACTCAGTGGCTGTTAAAACTTCAGTCTTTAGAAGAAAAAGGTTAATGACTATTATTATCCCAGAGCTCCTGTTAAATAAGATGCAGCCATGGTTTCCCTCTACCTTTAAGGTTCCTCTTCATATACAGGGAACATTTATTACCAGCATCATCTTCATAATCTTGGGATGGAGGCTCATCTGGCTGTGGTGTCTTCCTAATCTTCATTAACTCTAATTTCATTATCACCTGTCCTGGAGTGACCCTGGGATCACTCACTACTTCTTTCTTCCTCCTCTGGGAAATGAATTTCTGTTTCTGTCCTCAGTTACTGAACTGCTTTTGTGAGCCCTGCGGCAAATAATTAATATTAGCAGTATCCCGTTTGTCTGTCACCAATCTGGGTGCCCCACACCATCTTAAAAGCTCTGCTGGCTACTTGAGTCATCTTTCTGATATATATGTTTTTAAAAGCCTCTAGAAAATTCTGCTTGGCTCGGTAGTATTATTTCATCCCTTGTGTGAGCGTTTCTCACTTTTTCTCTAAATCCATCTATTAACAGTCCTATTCCTCACCTTCCCTTCTTGCATTTGATGTTCAGCAGCTCTCAGATGTCTTTTGCATGACATAAGAACCAATTTTTCCAGTTAATTATTCAACCTCTTCTTCTGCCTCTCCCCTCCCCCCAAACAAGAGTGTTATAAAGGTGGGTTTGGGATGACAGAGCATCGCCAGATTAAAGTAACAGACTGAATAAAAGGCCTTCCCACAAAAGAGAGGTCTTGACAAAAAAGCTCAGAGGCCTCCCTGACTGCAGGGAAAAGTTTTGTGAAAAGCTCCCACCAACCCCAGCAGAGGCAGAGGATGCTGTCATCGGATAAGGTGGCAGGGCAATAACATTTTATTCCTGTCCCACAGCTAACTAATGGGGCTGTTTGGCACAGAACAGAAACAAATAGGGGCGGAAGAATGACGATGACTAAGAGAGGAGAGAAAAGGAAAGAAACCTTTTCTTCAGCTCTGTGTCTTTGGCAAACATCTGAGGTAATAAACAGGCAGTTTTATGAGCTAGTTGCATTTTAATCAATTTGAGCTCTTAACTGCATTGGAGAGGCTGCTAACTTATATTAGGTTCATGTATGGTTTTACACTGCATGCCCACCATTAGCAGCTTTGCAATAACAAAGCCTCCACCGCCACCATCACCATGGACTACTGCTCCTGAGGAGCATACAGCAAGAAAAACTCTCCTGAATAAAAACAAAGAGGAAGAGCAGGATCCTTTGCATAAACAAGGGGAAAATGGAGCAATTGTGCTGCACAATATGAGGCGAGAGTGGAAGTTCAGCAGCTGGCAGCAACCCATGGCCACTGATCTTTGGAGAAAGAAATCCTGGCACAGAGAATTTGGGAGAGTCCAATAAAAATGTAGAAGTGAAGGCAGAAAACTCTTTCCTCCTGGTTGTGTACGTATGTCCACACAACCAGCATATGTTAAGCCTTTAAATGAACATTTGGCTGTGAAACAGTAGCTATGGCAATATGCGGGCACGAATTTATGTACTGTACGTACATATCACATAGAAAAGCTCTCTGTTTCTGAACTGGACTGGCAGCTGCTTGAAATTTTCCCCTTCACTTTCCCTAAGGTCTCAGGTGTGGGATTCATGAGCCAGTGTCTCAGCTAGAACAGGTGTCTATCGCTGTGTAAATAGCAATTAGGCCCAAATTTCAGACTTTTTTCAAATCCCTATCTGAGGAAAAGCCCAGGAATAAATAGTTGCTGTAACGGCCAGGGGTATTGTGTAGCATTATAGCCTCCAGCTGGGCTATTACATACTATAGACGGGTGAAGAATACAAGCACCTGACAGATGTGTTCTGTTAGCTTCATTAGAAAAGAAACAAAGAAACTCCTCAATTAATAGCAGTGGAGCCAAAGGGAAGGGGGGTGCGGGAGGGAGGAATCATAGCCTGTTATTTAAACAGAGTCAGGGAGCCTTTCACTGATGGCTTAATATGATTCATTAATAAAAACAGCTTTTTGAATGCCCAGTTTAAGTCAAAAGAAATCACTAGCATGGGGTTTTTTTGTTGGTGGTGGGTATTTTTTCTCTGCAAAAGAAGGGCAAAATGACAAACTGGAGTTGCTGAATTCATTTTGTGCAAGGCTGGTCCTTCTTAAAACCCCTTTTCTGCAGGGCATTTGTCCCTTAGGGTGGTGATGCAGTCCTTGGGAATTGACGGGGTCACATTGAGACTTTGGGTGAGAGAGATTTGCAGGGATAATATAGAAACATTCCATGCCTCAGCTAGGATGCCTTAATGATTTTAAAGTGTCAGAATTGAGTTCTTCTACATAATGGAAATCAGATGCATCTAGAAAGTCACATCTTTCCATCACAGCACATTATTCTTGTTTAAGGGTCTGAATGACTGGTAAACCCATGTTAAGTGTAGTTTTGTGTTCTACTTCTTTAAAAGCAATGGACTTCATGTCTCTGTATTTAATGCAGTTTTAATCATAATAAGGATATGCACAAACTGCACAGTACTGCAGCTCTTTCTTATGCCCAGGCATATGACAGGGTAAAGGATCCTGCAGCTAGCTACAGAAACCATGTCTCTTCTACTCCTAAAAATAAGACTAAGCCATTGCCACCTTTTTATAACAGACAGCAAAAGTTAAATGCAGCGTAATTCTCGAGCTGCAGTGCTTGCTGCTGTCACTGGGGGTGGCAGTAAGAACTATCATCCCAACATACATCTGAGAGAGGGAGGCGCGTGTCAAGCATTTGTGGGTTCAAGAAGCTCCCTACATGAAATCATCTCTGCTGGAGGATTTTAAAAATTAAGAAATTGCTGCAGCACCTCCATGGGGTGCTGTAAGGGAAATGGGGAAGGATAACTCAGCATCTCAGTGCAGGAGGAGCCCTACAGTGGAGGTAGACAACATCTGCATCTTGACCTGTCAAATGAGCCCATGTCAAGAGAAGACCTTGCCAGATTTACCAGTCTCCACCTGGGCAAGGGAATGGTGCTGGAGTGGCTCTCACACAGGATCCATGTGGTCTAAGCGTGCTGATGGCAAAGTCAGTACACGGAGCTGGAGGGTTGGTTTAATGAGCTGTAATACAGAAAGACTAAGGAGACCAACAGTTCCTACCAACTCCTCTCACACATTTCCCTGCAAGTTGTTTTCCACAGGGCATTAGCTGATATTTTGTCAAAGCCTGCTTCTAAATATATCAAATGATGGGTCTTTCACCACTTCCCAAGGGACAGTCATCCATGACCAAATGGATCTTGCTGTCAAGAAGGTTTCTTTTATATATTCATCCTAATTTTTCCTATTCTTAATTTCATCCCATTACTCTTAGTTAAACCCTCCCCTATTGTCCTAAATAATTCACCTCCCTCAGGAATTTACCCCCTCCATGTATTTGTAGGCTATTCTTTTGTCCCACTGTAGTCTTCACTTAGAGAAGCTATCTATATTTAATTCTTTTAATCTCTCTTCATAAATTAGTCCCTCCAGCCAGTCAGGGGAAGGGCATATCTGAGACGTTATTCCGTGGTGAGCTAGGATGCTCTGTTACATTCTGAGGATATCTAGAGCATGAAAAATGCCTAGGGGTAGCCTAAATATTCGTATTATTACTTTTTTTTCTTTCCCAAGTGTTTGAACTGCCATAGACAAAGTGATATTTTTGAAGGAAAAAAATATAACTAAAAATCTGTTTCATTCTCTTTTCTGCCCCACTGTTGTAAATGTCTGCTTTGTCCTCAGTTAATAACCCCCATTACCAGCTGGCCAGCTCTTGCTTACAAGCTTTGCCCTCCTTTACACCCTAACCTAGGATTTTTTTATATCTGTGTGAAAAGCAGAAAATCAGTCAACAAAGAAATAGGTTAAACTATACATGATAATAAATAAATGCACTGCTACTGCAGCATGCTGGAGCTTTTTCCATCAAGCTTTACTTGTGATAGTTTGTACACTTGTGACAAAGTTATTGCTTTTCTAATGTACATAAGTTACCAATGAATTAGACAGCACCACTATTCTCTTTCTTACTCTACTGGCAGAATCAGACAATAGTTGTATTCTTGCCCTTCCCACCCAAAATTAACGACTTGAAGGATTCAGACTTACAAGTTAGATGTAAACTGCTGGTTCGTTTGAATGGCTGGTTTCCTTCTTAAGGAGAATTTGTATGACAGAGCTCATAGCAAAAGCCTCCCTTTAGGAGAATGCTGTATAATTTGGGGTGTCTTTAATTTGTTTGCTGCAAACCACTCTCTGCTCAATCTAATTCTACATCTGAAGAAACTGGAGTGACTTATACCAGCAAGGGAGTATGGCATGGTCTTTGAACCCAGGTTTTTAAAAAACAGAGTTGCTATTGTTGCTACTCTTGCTGTTGTTATTATTATTGCATGCACTTCATGGCACTTTTCCTGTGTAGTTTTACTCCTTTACCAGCAAGTGGAACTTTATACCAGAAATTACGTCCTATACCAATCCTACCACAAACTTAAGGTAACCATTAATATTTGTTAAAGGCACTGTAATAGTATCTGACTTTTGTGCTGAAAAGGGATTTTCAATTGATTTAAATACTTCCAAATACTTGGAATGACTGAGCCTGTGCACTGGAATCATTTAAATATCTAAAGGAAAAATGCAGAATCCAGCACATGAACCAGTGCCCATAATTGGCTCTGATACTTCAACAATTTATTTCTTTTTCTCTACAGCTGACTTAATACCATAAAATGAATTCAGTACTTGCCAAAATGCCTATTGCAGAAAAAAGTCAAACAATTCATATTTGGGTCATACAAACCTGAAAAACATTAGAAACCAATAAATGATGTCTTCTGGAGGATATGAAAATAAACAGACCCGCATGTTAATGTGAAACAACTCAGTCTTTAACCCATTGGCTATTATTTTTTCTCTTTGCATTGTGGCAGCAGACAGGATCACTTCTGGTTACAAATGCTGTACAAGTATTTATAGGCTTTTCACATTTATATGCTTGAAACCCCAAATAATCCTCAATTCCAGACTTTTTATGCTAAGGAAAGTAATCAGACTTGGAGGAAGGTATGGATGTGTGTGCACATGTACAGGAAAAAAAAACCAAAACATCAATGGCATGCACAAGGTGTCCTATGAGTGCCTTCTTTCTCTCAAGTATTCATTTTCTTCCACCACAAAGCCTCTGTGTTTTTCTGGTCAGCAAACAGAGCAATGGCTTAAGGTGGCTGGTGGTGGCTATTTCCCAGAAGCAGGAGATGCCCATGAAGACAGCTTCATCCACAAATTGCAAGAGCCTCAGTTCTTTCCCTCTGGAGTCTCAGGGCCAAGCTCCTGATGTGGTATCCCTCTGTGTTCAACAGCCTTGATCCAAAAGAAGTGAAAAGTGCACGTATCCATCTTTTGCTATGTTTATGGGTCAACTTGAGTGCAAAATGTGAATATATACAGGCTGGAAAGTCTATTTTAATCTCTGGGTTTGTTATATTTTCTTCTTTCATCATACCGCATTGCAAATTATTCTAGTTCTATTTCTCTGGTGTATTAAACTAGTGCATTGCCAAGTCTCAGCTCTCCATTCAGGTTCTGGCATCAAAGCCTTAGGCCAATTTTATTTCATTTGTATTTGCTGTCAGAGTAATGTCTTTATTCTAAAATGCCCTTCTCATATCAACTTCTCAGGTGGCTTGACAAAAGTAGAAAGCGTGAGGAAGAAAACCCTCCCCCACACAGCAGTCTGCAGTATTGCTTTTATGTTTTCCCCCTCTCTGAGGAGGAAAATGTACAACACACGTTGAGAAAATGGAGTTCAGGATGCCATGCAGCAATGACGGGTTTTTTTCTAATCTTAGCTAGGCACTTGACCAGATCATCCTGCCTATTTTATTTATGCGTATGTGTATATATAGGTGTGTGTATATATATATATATATATATATATATATATATGTATGTATATTAAAAGCACCCACACATTTAAAAATTACTCATGCTGCTGTTGCTCTGGGCTAATGTAGTTTCAACTGTGAGTGGCACATTTATTCAATTACAAACAAAATTTTAGTAAAGCAGAGTGGAAATCTATCACATCCAATTATGATGACAATGCAATGCCGTGTGCAGCTGAGGGTTAGGCTGGGACCAGCCATGTTTTGCTTGTGGCCATCTAGTATTGCGATGGAGCTTTTTCTATGTGTGGATAGAAAAGTGATTTAAACTGGATGACAGGAAGCCCAAATCATTTTGTCATATTAAAGATTGTCAAGGACCCACCTCAGGATGGAAGTGTTTGGTGTCAAACACCAGAATCAGGCAAAGTAATGGGACAGCTGTGAACTGGACATCTTAAACATCACAGAATAAGGAGAAGCATTCTGGCATTGCATATTAAACAATAACAGTACTGGATAATAATAGTTTTTAGTCTTCTGTTTAATATTCCCCATTGTGCCTGTCAAAGGACACTTTGCATTCTAACAGTTTTTATTTGCCAACACAAATATGTCGTATCTCTAAAATCACATGCATTTAAACATATATAACCAAACATTAAAAATACGCTTGCATGCAAAAACATCTGTCTGCAGCATCCATGCACTGGTGACACTAAGGATGCTGAAATCCCTGGGTCATGTACCTTTGCAAAGATCTTAGTAAGCAGCACTGCAGCTTGTGGTGCAACAGGAACAGTGCAGTGCTGCACTGTCCCCCCTTACACTCTGTGTTCCAGAAGTAATGATTCTCACCCTTTTAAAAACAATTAAGATATGGGTTGCACAAAATACAGACACCCTCCCAAGCACAAACACATGTGTACGTGTTTTGAAGGCTGCTCTCCATTAAGTGCTTTGGTTTTTGATAGTTTAATGTGTCCTTCCTGGTTTAAGGCATAACAATGGATCTCTCCACTGAGGAATGTGCATGTTAAAAGCACGGACCAGAGGAGACCTCTGTACCAAGGCAATGAGTTACCAGGGCATTCAAAATTAATCTACAAATATCATTGCTACATTTGGGATCCCACAAAATGTTGTGCCATAGGAATGGATTATTTCAGAAAGTAGTTGAACAGTGCCAGTAATTCATCATCTACAGCCAGGAAAAAGAAGCCTCAGTTCACTGTATCGCTAAGCGAACGCAGTTGATTGCTCTCTTGCAAGTGGTGATAATTCAAATTCCTCAAAAATTGTAACAACTTCCAGTAATGTTTTCCTTTTACAGCTCTGGGACAAACTCTTTCATCCATTCATTCACTATTTTCTCTGAAGATTTATATCAAAATTAGGGGTGAGTAAAGCCTGCTTCTTTCCATTATTTCTTTTGCCTTTCCCCACAGCTCTTTGTTCTTTACTGGCAAAAAAAAAAATGGAGGTGAAAGAAGAAGCAACAACAACAGAAAACAAAACTATCAAAGCAGGTCTCAGTAAAATAAAGATGGAAAAGTTTGAAAAAAAAGGTGATTTTATTTTCCATTTTGTCAATGACCTATTTTTGCCACAGGTCAGGGAAGAGAAGAAACCTCTCTGAAATCTACCTAGATATTGCTCTCTGGATGCATATTCATATTTCAGATAGTATAATGACAGATGTGAGAGAAAAGAGATTATTTTACAGCAATTGGATGAGAAAAATTATGGGAGTGAATCAATTTTTCTTTCTTTGGGTGTGCAGATACAGAAATGGAGCATTCATTTATATTATTATCTCTTTATATATTATTCACACAATAATGTGTTTTGATTTGCTGCAAATTACAGAAGACTTAAAATACTAATTTTTTTTAAATTTCCCTCCCTGTCTGCCTCTTTCTCTGTTTCTCTTTTTCTATACAATGGCTCCTGTTTTCAGTGATCATTAGAAGTATATACTATCAGAGATAGGAAGCCTGAGCCAACGCACTGAAGGGCCACTCCTACAGGCACTACTACCAGGGTCATACAGAGGTTGATAGTGACATTCTTGGGGTTTTTTTCTGGCCTTTATACCTCTCTGTGTGCTGTACTTAAGGCAATATACTCAGGGTGAAATCTAGAAACCGCAAATTTGTCTATGTCCATAGCAAAATGGACACCCTATGGACATTTCTTTGCACACACAATATTGGAGCCGGATGCTATGACTTTAAATCAATTTAGTATCACTATTTTACTCACATCAGAGCAATAGTTTGAGAAATAATGTGTGGATAATGGAAATTTATTGGTGTTATGACACAAAACAACCGTATTAAGCCTAAAATCAGTTTACCACAAAGCAAACTCCCCATCTTCCAAGCATCTTGATATGTACAAATTAAACATGCCCAGCTCTGAGGTTCTCCATGAAAACCAAGATGTTTGGAAGTTAAACTAAATGAAATCTGGTTTCATTAATTCAAGTCCACCATAGAACTGGTTGCTAATGTCTACATTTTAGTCAAGACTGCTTTTGACATTTCTATAAGTAGTAAACAGGCAACAACAGCAATCCCCTCGCCTACTTTATGAGAAAGAAGAGTTTGGGGGAAATCAAGTTTGGAGACAGAATTGCACAAAAGTATATTTGTGGCAGGCAGAGCAACAACCAGGGTTATTGGTCTTAGAAAATGCCCAGACACCACCTAAACACTCTTGAGAAGTACCTTGCAAACCATTTGTTCTGCACTAGTTCTGCATATCTGAATACTCCTCTTACAAGGCAAATAGAGTTGCTGTGAGGCTCAATGAAGAAGCAAGATAGTACAGGGAGTCATGAATGATGGGGAAAGGAAATTGCCCTGAAGATAGTGGATGCAGGTCCAAGGTGTGCTGCGACACTGGCACAGGCTGGTGGAGAAAAGGAGAGGTGGGTGTTAAAGGAAACACCTAGAAATTCCTCAGCTAGCAGCTGGCTTGAAACCAGGGTGGTCCAGGAATGCTGTGTTTCTGCAGATGACAGGAGTCAGAATCAAAGGTGCAGGTGATCCCAGCAGTCTTGGGACAACTATAGCTCAGCATGGAGCTTGTATTAATGCCACAGTCCCCAGGTCTGTGCTCTCTTGGGAAGTGTGTGTGCTTTTACACTGGACAAACCTGGTGTGTCTGGCTGTCCCAGACCCTGGGGAGTCATCACAACCAACGAGACCTTCTGCAGTGTTGTCAAAGAGCGTGGCCAGCACCACTCCCACAGCATGCACCAACCTCACCAGGGTTAAGAAAGGCAAAAGGCTCAGCTAATTCTTGTGTTTCTTAGCCTGATCTTCCTGCTGGGAAAAGAAGAGGCAGAACAAACACTGGTGAGTTTATTGGAAACAAGAGATGATTTATTGAGAAAGTGTTCAACAATTACTTCTTTGAAGGAAGCTGGCACCTTGCCCCTTCAACAGTGCCACTTACCATCCGCTCCAAAATTAGATAAGCAAATCTCTCCTGGCCTTTTCCCACCAGGAAGAGTGTCAGTCTCATCTATCCATGAACCCTGAACCCCAAGCACTTGATATAATCTGACAATTGATAGTCAATAGTATTGCCAGACCCACTCATCAAAGCTAATTGCACAACAGGAAACATCCTGCTTCAGTTCATCATTGTGTGATTCAATGCTATATTATTAGAGATGTAAGGAAAGTTTCCATAGGAAGAGAGATTGAAAAAGACAGGATCTCTAGCTTGGAGAATTAATGAAAACAGGGACTTACTAGCTTATGCAACACACAAAAAAAATCTAGTTTTGTATTATCTACTGTTTCTCAAACTGAAAGAACAAGAGAGCTAAAAAAAATTAAAAGCATTCAACTGAAAACTGATAGAAGGATTTACTTATTTATATACAACATCAAGTAAGTTCTGAGGCTAACTGTCAACAGATATGACTGAAGAAAAATAAGTCAGTAGGATTAGGAGTTTATCTGGATATTAAGAACATATATCATTACAAAACTAACTTACCGAGCTGTGGGGTTGTTTTCTCCTACGTTAGCAAACATAACCAAAAACTTTGTTGAAAATCCCTGGAGTATTTTGAGGTAGCCAACCTGAAGATTTAAAGGGACTCACTGGAAATCATTGAAAAGTCACAGTTGTACCCCAAATGCTATCTCATAATTCTATCTTACCAACAATCTGAATCAAATAAGTAGCTGATAAACAAAACGGGCTAGGGAACCAAATTTTACAATGTTTATAAATACTGTAATGTTCAAACTTTGCTCTCACAGTTCATTGGCACAGAACCCCTTGGTGCAACAAAAAAATCAAATCTATGTCCTCTTTGTTTTCCCATCATGAAAAGGTGTTTTATTTTTTTTTAACTACCTAATGAGCATATAATGCTTCAGACATTTCAAGTAAACTTCTTACCATAGGTTTGCTCTATCTACAAATTATCACTTGGACCCTTCGGAAGCTGGGCTAGGCTCAAATGATCCTTATGTCCTGTCTCATCTAGGTTACCTAAAAGAGTCCCCTTGCTGCTGGCAAAGATTTTAATCTGAATTTGCTGAGATGTAGTTCATCCTAGTGAATAAACAAACACCAGTTATTACCTGCAGATAGGAGAGGCGATTAGAACAAGGTTCAACAAAGAAGTATGAAGATCCCGGTCTGCCTTGCCGCCACCAGCAGCAATCAGAAGTGAACCCCAATGCATCCAGTATGCAGGCTTCTGACTCTGAGCCACCTTAATTTAGAATGTCCCAGCAGAGTTCAACTTGTCCTTTTAAAAAGGTGCTTGGCTGACTGGTCCTACAGTTTCATCTTTGCAAATTTATGCCAAATTCATCTTCCAGCCTTGAACTGACTTCTTCCTAAACTCACAAGGTGAACTACTGCATGTCTAACGGATTTCAATACAAAGCCAACAAGATGCATCTTCTGCAATTTGCATCTTGACTCATGCTTCTAAAACACAACAACTTTAAAACGTGGGTTAAAAATGGAGGAAGTATTGCAAAACACACATTGCTGCTCATTTTACATGCCTTAGCTTGTGGAATACCTTCACTAATCTACCTCATACTTTCTGTCGCGTTCTACCAGATTTATTAAAAAACAGATATGCAAATTTTAGGTAGAAGGGAGATTTTTTGCGGGAAATTGAACATAAGGAGTTCCAAAATAAGAATTGATCGTAAAAAGACATTAATTCAACTGCAACGGCTTCATAATTCAGAGTATTAGATTAATGCTTTATGAGCATATTATCTACAAGTTAATGCAAATGCTGTAACACACTGAAATTCAGAGATAGAGGCTGTTCACAGTTTTGGCTTGGACCCTGTCCACAGAAGCTTTATTATTCGTCACAGAAAGTTTAGTCTAACCTTTGCCAGTTAGTTCAAGGTAGAGAATCTTCCTGAAAGACAACAGGAATGTCTTTCATGCTTGCAGACAACTTGCAGCTCCGTCTGCCCTAGCCATAGGGCTGGGTCAGACTGTCCCACATCACCTCATCATTGCTGATGTGATAGACCACCCGAGCCATGACTGAGACAACACTACTGCGGGTGCAAGAGCAAGCCCAGCTGAAAAGCAGTCCTTATGTGTCACATCTAAAGAACCAAAAGCCAAAGCTCTGTATCACTGGCAATGCCTCCAAAGCCCTGAAAGACACACACACTTCACAAGGCAACAGCAGAGATGTTTCAGACCTTTCCTTTGCCATGCCATCCAGAGCTCACCATATTCCCACCCTGTATCCTTTTGCTTTTGCATAGTCCAGCATACCCAAGAAGAACAGCTGAATCAGGAACAAGAAGAGAATTGCTTTTTAGCAGCAGTACAAATGTTAACCTAAACAAACCAACAAACAAAATCCAGTCACAGCAGTAATAGTGATGAAGCCATGGCACTTTATCATAATCCCATCTAGCAAGACAGGGAATTTTTGTCAATGTGTTTCATGCTCAGAAAATGTACTGCTCAGCTCTTTGACACTGTACTAGTGTCATGCATTTTCTTTTACTAAGGAGAGGTTCTTTTATTTAAAAGCATGCATTGAATCCAGATCACTGTCCTCCCATATAGACTTCCCTGCTGATTCAAACGAACACGTCTGTGCCCACAGGAAGACAGTGCACTGGGAGAAAGCGCCAAGTATATAGGCAGAAGTCCTTGAGACAATTTTCAAGGACATTTACTGACAGGATATTAGGACCCTTTTTTAAGGAATTTATTCACTGAGAACCCTTCAAGGTCTGGCACAGAGACATGTAATTATATCCCATAACAGATTAGTAGTGGAGGCAAGTATTGCGCCTCCACAAGTGACCAGTATGAGCAGTCCCAACGACAAGACGAAGCAATTTATAGTACATAGTTGTGAAATAACTTATCCACTTAAAAAATGTCTTCTGAAGCTAGGCAGGCAGTGGGTCTCTGACTTATGCCATGGAGCATTAGGGTTTACATCACGATAGATTAAATCACCTCTAATACTGTGCAGAGTGCAGCTCTACTTCCCCTTTAGGCATTCTCTGGGTCTCACAGCACCTTGCAAGTTTCTTGTCTACTCTAGATTTCATACATTTTCCCCTCTCTCTCTGGTCTTTCTTTCCATATCTCTAATACCTTCTATAACCAACGTCAATCCTTTTATATTGCAGATCTTTCATTTTGAGGGTTTTTTGGTTTGGTTGTTTTGGGTTTTTTTTTTATGAGATGAAATGAAAAGTTTTGCAAGATAGACTAAATTTCCATCTCCAACTGAAGACACTATAATTACACAAGGGGGCCTGATTCTTTTTTTTTAATGCCATGGACTCTACCACATTGCTTGCAATATTTTTACTGGAGACTCCACTAGCACCTGTGATTTCTTCAAACTTTTTCCATGGCTGTTCTTCACCTTTTTTCACTATTTGTATTTAGTTTTGAGCAATCTACCCACCCAAATTTATCAAGTTACTCTGAAGTTCTTCACAGTCTTCAGGTGCTTCAAATAATCTAAATATTTTTGTGTTAGCTCAAATATTTTTAGGCAGTTAATAAAAAAACTAAGTATCAGCTCCTAAGAAGAGAGCATTAAGCAACACATTCCCATGGATAAAGCACCCATGAGAGTTAAAAGGCAAAAACCCAGTAGTCATTCTCAAGCCAAGCTTAGCAGTGGCAAAGGCAGGCTTACCTGTTACTTTGAATTTTCTTCCAGTACCTACAGCTCCTGTAAACCGGTCTAGTGATACCGTTCTATCAGCTACCAGTAACTGATAATTTTACCTTTAATGAAAATTATGTTGCTGTTCACTTTTACTGAACTTGCAAAGTTCTTTCACCCTCCAGTGGTTCCAATGAACAGAAAGGCCTTATCCTGCTGCTGTGCAGGGAGACAACAGGACAGCAGGGTTAGGACTAAAGGCTGCAAAAAGCTGAAAATGTGGCACTTACTCTACAGTAACTCTCAAGCAATCAGCATCGACTCCCAAGAAGTCATTCAATATCTTGTGGGACTGCAAGGGTGAAGCCCTCAGGACAGAGCTGATGTTGCCTGCCGACGCTGGCAGCCTTCAGCACAGCTAATAGCCTGCCACAGAAATACTCATGAGAGATAGCCATACCCTTTAAAACTGGATAAGAAAGAATAAAAGGGAAACAGTGTAAAATGTCACATCCAGACAAGAGAACAAAACAAAGGGAATTTTTTTTCCCTTCTAGCAGGAAAAAAAAGTATGCATAGGAGCTTCTTATCCCTTTCTCTATCTTTCTTTTTTTTTTTCCTTCTCAGGTTTCTTTCATGCAGGGAAATAATTCTCTCTCTGTTGACACCTGTGCACCACAGACTTGTCAACATGAGCTGACTGGGTGGAAAAGAAAAAAGTATTTCCCCCCAGCATTTCTACAATCTGCTGCATTGCCATTACTGCTGTGATTTATTGGTGCCTGTTACATATTTTAGCTTAAGTTTCTCAGTTGCCCAAATGATTTTCTCTCAGCAAATGAGAAATACCAGTGATCTGCACAAGTTCGGGGGAGAGTGAAGGGGGAAACAAGCAAGGCTTCCCCCCCCCACCAACTGCCTCAGAAATGGGAATAATATAGCAGGGGACAAACACTGAGGGGTGGACGCTGAGAGATGCTGGTGAATGGTGGGGTGCCCCAGGGGTATGAAGCACCCTTCTCACCCACATGCCAGCAGCCCCGGCTGCCCCCTGGATCCAGGAGCCCCCTCCTCCCTCCATGAACAGAGGGCAGGCAGTGGGGGACGGGTGGGCGATGGCTGCAGAAATGCAGCATCAGCACGGAGATTAGGCTGTCAGCCTCCAGAGCACTTCCCTGCGAGGGAGCAGATAAGAGGGAAAAGGTGAATGGGAACACTTGTCACAGCAGATGGCGGCTTTGATTTGCAGAAGAAAGACGGAGGGGGGGGGGGGAAGTTGGGGGGGGGGGGCGGGGGTGTTTGGGAGAATGGTGGAAAATAGGGAAAGGGAGGCTGTCCCTTTCCACCCGTTCCCTGCGGCACCCTGGGATGCTGCAGCCTCCACCTCTAGCTGGCCACCTCACCGATGAGCCCAAAGGACTTGTTGACCTTCCCCGCAGACTCCGTAAGACCAAATGCGAGGTTTCGGCAATCCTGGCCCTGTCATACATTTTATTAACGTTATGCTAATTAGCTGGAAAGCGACACATTGATTTTCTTGAAAGGATTCAAGGATCAAATGTCCATGAATAGAGCTGGCAAAACCTAATCTACTAATGGATTTAACTTAAGAGAAATATAAAGCTCAAATAAAAATATAATTATTTGGGACTTACTTAGCTAGTACTTATCTTTAAAATACTTTTACAGAATTTCTGTATTTCATTGAGGTGAAAAAAAATGCAGTTACATTTTTAAAACATATTTGGCCAACAGCTCCAAACAATGCCTTTTGGTTTTTTCTTTTCTCCTCTTCTCTTCTCTTCTCTTCTCTTCTCTTCTCTTCTCTTCTCTTCTCTTCTCTTCTCTTCTCTTCTCTTCTCTCTTCTCTTCTTCTCTTCTCTTCTCTTCTCTTCTCTTCTCTTCTCTTCTCTTCTCTTCTCTTCTCTCTTCTCTTCTCTTCTCTTCTCTTCTCTTCTCTTCTCTTCTCTTCTCTTCTCTTCTCTTCTCTTCTCTTTTCTCTTCTCTTCTCTTCTCTTCTCTTCTCTTCTCCTCTCCTCTCCTCTCCTCTCCTCTCCTCTCCTCTCCTCTCCTCTCCTCTTCCTTCCCCTCCCTTCCTTCCCCTCTCCTCTCCTCTCCTCTCCTCTCCTCTCCTCTCCTCTCCTCTCCTCTCCTCTCCTCTCCTCTCCTCTCCTCTCCTCTCCTCTCCTCTCCTCTCCTCTCCTCTCCTCTCCTCTCCTCTCCTCTCCTCTCCTCTCCTCTCCTCTCCTCTTCCTTCCCCTCCCTTCCTTCCCCTCTCCTCTCCTCTCCTCTCCTCTCCTCTCCTCTCCTCTCCTCTCCTCTCCTCTCCTCTCCTCTCCTCTCCCTTCCCCTCCCTTCCTTCCCCTCTCCTCCCCTTCCCTCCCCTCCCCTCCTCTCCTCTCCTTTCCTCTCCTGTCCTTTCTCTTCCTCTCCTTCATCCTCTCCCAGTATATCTTTACCTAATATAACCCACCATCATGTCCAAGAGCCTTAAGACACAGGCAAGGCTTGTGTTGGAGCATGTGGTATATAAGCACAGCACAACAAAATAGTCTGAACTACAAAGAAATAAGGCTTAGTGGAATCAAAAAGACCCCAGGCAAATGCAGACAGGAAGGAAATACAAGGAAATAAAGGAAAATAGTAGTCAGCTGGACAGGCAGTCACTCCAGCACACCCACAAGCAGTTGTCCAGTTACCATTATAAAAGAGAGTTTCAAGGCAAGTTGGATGGGAATACTGAGGCAAGTTTAGATTTGGCTGCAGGGGATGCATCTTGCACACAAAAGGCAGCAGGAAAGAAAACAGAGAGACACTTGTTTGAAACTTTAACAAGGCAATAGGGAAGAAAACACGGAGGCTCTTGTTCGAAAAATTAACAAATGAGCAATAGAGACCAGAAAATTGTCTGACTGGAGGTGGAAGGAGACATTTCATGAGTATGCAGGAGATGGTGGTGATCCAGTGATGCGCTAGCTGGGGAATCAGGCCTTGAAGATATGCAACTCACATTCAGTGCAGCATGGGAAAACAAAGAGTGGAGGGAATCTGTCAAAATAGACTGGCATTGTCAATGCAACAAGCCATGATCCATCACTGAATCATGATGGTCAAGCGATTTGATGAGCTGGGACATCTGTGTAGGTAGATGACCACATAGACAGCATCCCCCCAAAATTTCAGAAGGTCACATAGCTCCAAAAGAGAATTTTTAAATCAAGACTACCAAATTTGTCATGCAGACAATTACAGTGACACTATTGCATTGGTATTCTTCTAGGCATAAATATGAACTCACAGATATGACCCAAGGTGCACTTCGTGCTAGGAAGAAAACCAAAGCTAGGCAAAATTGAAGCTGGTATTAACTGGGCAGAAATCTGAATTGCAAGTCTCCCTCACCATTGTACTGCAGAGGGCACTGTGCAAGCTGCCTCCTGGAGCTCTCTCCATGCTGTTTTCTCTCAGCAACTCATGATCAAATGTACACAGACTAGTAAAAAAACCATTATTTTAACTGTCAGCAACAGCCTCAGCCTGGGCGGCCCTTCTGTCTTACACACCACTAACAACCAAAGCCATCCCATTTGAAATGAGCTGCCAGTCTTCAGGACGTTTGGGTGTGTCAGAACAAAACCAAGAATGGCTTCCCATGCTGGCAGGCTGGTTATTCAGTGCTTGCTGGACAAAAAGAAGTATATCCTCCATTCCAGTTAGCACAGTGAGCAAATAAAACTTTAAACAAAAACCTTTCACACCTGGGCAATATAGCAAGGTGGATTTCTACATTACCACTCCTGACACACAATTCTCAAAAACCTGGAATCTGTTCACCATATACATTTGTCTGAGTTTCTACATGTTCATTCATTTATTGATAAAACTCTTTCTGGCTAATGAAGGGCTACCATTAAATTACATTGTTGTCTAAACTCTGAGGTGTAATGATTTTACTTATTAACCCCCTGGAAATCCAGTGCACTCACTTTCTATCCCTCAAGAAACAACACCAGCTGCACTGTCACAGAGCTCCAGGGTAATGCATTGCTCCAGGATGGCTCAGCAGAGAGAATTCACTTCAGAAGAGTTACACCAGTCTAAAGCCCAAACAATGCAAGGGCAGGTCAGATCCACTGGGTTCGTGCTAATGCAATTTTCATCTTGTAATTCAATCAGCGTGGCACTTCCATACATCAGGCACTCACAGTACGGTATACTTGAGCTCTCAGACTGGCCAACAGTAAACCTCCAACCTCAGCTTTTCACTTTGAGCCACTATTTTCCTCCCAGAAATGCCTCAGAAAGGTCTGCAGTCTTCTTTGCTTCTTTAACTAGGACTAAAATTTAGCACACTTCTGAATCCCTAGCAGGCCTCAGATAAGTTTTGTTTATTACAGCAAGGAGAGCACCACCTTTGAATCAAACTTTAGATACAGTTTTTCATGGCAGGGCTTATGCCTCAGAGTACTTCTTTTTGGCACCCTCCTAGTGTATGGTCAAGAGGTTCTAACATGGGAATAAAAAAATTACATGTATTTTGGATCATTAGAGGATTATTTCATTGCTTTTCCACAGATGGCTTGTGATATTCACAAAGGAACCATCACAGTGCTGGAAAACAATGCCATCAAAATGCTCATGATGTTCAGCTCTGTGGCTCCTATTTCATGGGACTTCAGGTTTTGCAGACATTTGGCTTTCTCAGGCTCAATCCAAATCCAGGTTTTGGAAGACAAGAGCTGACTGCACATGAAATCAAAACGATAATGGTGGCAGGAAATAATTGGGGGAGATGGCAAAAGTGATGCTCGCCATCTGGATGGAGGGAAGCCTTGCCCTTTGTTGCCCGGCTGGAGAAGGCCTCCTGGATTTCCAGATGCTTTTGAATGTTCCAGCGGCAGCAGGAGCTACGAGTGTTTATTTCCCCTTCTCCTATCTGCTTGGTGAGGAGATTTCAACCTCTTGTCCTGTTGGACTGTGTCGCCATTGTCTGTGCTTTTCTCATCTCCAGACTGGATCGCTGCCATGTGGTCTGCTCAGCACTACGTCTGAGGACCACTCAGAAACTTCAGCTAATTGCAGTATGCAGCTGCCTGCTTACATATCCACATTTCAGACACAAACCATAGAGCGCAGATGGTACACAGGCTGCGCCAATTTTCAGTTCATTTCCAGGTGCAATTCAGGCCTTAGTTTCTAAATCTCCTTGTGATTTGAACCTGCCCCGTCCCCCAGAGACTACCTCTGCCTGCGAATGCTAGGTCCACTGTGGAGATGAGCAGAGGCATTTGATCTGACAGTCCCTGGAGCAGTGCATTTGGAAATGGCTTTTTCTCAGCCAAAGAAGGCCCACAGCTCTTGAATTTGCTTCCTTGTGTGGTGAACCTTCAGGGCACGTTGCGAAAATTGTCTCTTTTGTTAGGTTTTAGTATAATACATTGGGGTGGGCTAAGAAGGGAGATTTTGATGAGGACACTTTTACTTTCATTGTTGTCATGGCAGTATAATTCAGTAGGGGATATGAGTTTTGATTTGTGTTTATTTTAACTGTAGCTAATGCAATCTAAGATTGTGCACAGCATAAATGAAATCAAATAAATAAATACAATTGCTTCAGGCCAGAGCTGTTTATTGGAGAGCCAGGAAAGGAAAGACAAGAGTAGAGTATTACTGCACTGCAAAGAATTAAATAGGTATGGCCAAACAAAACAGAATAAGTCAGGTCACCTCCTGTAGCTCATGCTACAGGGTGCCACTGATTACTTTCCTTGCAAGGGGGTTGTTGGTGCCTGACATGTCCTTCAAGCTCATATTGAGAGTTCACTGCAATATGTGACTGCTGTTAGTTTAGAAAGGAAAAGGCAGAGGTTCTGACCAAGACACACTGTCAAAAGCATAAAATAAAGAATAACGAACAACAACAAAGCGTGGAGAACAATAGCAATCCACAATAGCATTAGATCCCAAAGACCCCTTTGTCAGAAAATTGTCCTATCTTTATTTTTCTTCTGGTTTTCGTCCCCCCTGCTCCCTTTGTGTGGCTGTCTCTGCTCATTTTCTCAGGTTCTTTTTAGCTGGGTTTGTACATTGCAGATTTGAACTGAGCCGTCAAACTGAATAATGTTTCCAGAGAAGAAATGAAAACACCTAGAAATAAGAGAGGAAGATTGCTGAAAATAACCAAAGGTCTCAGGTGATATAGCTGATTCTGTGTAATATATATATATACAAATAGGCAAATAGATCATGATTACAAAAAACATTTATTTACATATATCCGCAATCTGGAAACACATCTACCCTTTTATATGGACAATTATATCCCTTCTAGCGAGAGATCTGTGTGTATTTCTATTTAATAAACAAGCCATAATTCATGGTTGCTTTTGGGTGTGCAATGACAATTGAAGACATTCAATTTCTGTAGCCATATGTGGCAGAGAACAGTTCTTGCCTAGAGCTCACAGGACAAAATTATGGACAAAACACACTGTAGAACTCATAGCAAGACCCAGGAAAGGAGACAAACCCTGCTCCCCAAAGCATCCAACCAAGAAAGGGCAGGAGACGTCAGTCCTTTGAAACTGTGCTTTCTTTACCTGCAGAAAAGCTTTGTTGAGGGAATTTTGCGACCTAACCCTAGTGGAAGATGTTCCATGACAGGAAGGTTTGGACTTGATGGTCTTTAAAGGTCCCTTCTGACCCAAAGCATTCTATGATTCTGTAAAGGGGTCTGAATGATGCCTCAATCAGGCAGCAGAGTTGGTTATTTTTCCTAAGATGGGGATTGGCATAGTGCTGGAAGTTTTATACTATCTGCTTCCTCCTCTGGTTCAGAGGAGAGGCAAAGGACAAGAATGCCATGCACCACTCTTGGAAGCATGATTTACAGCAGACCAATTTAAACTCCTGCCAGTAAAGCATTTATACTGCTAGATCATCATGTCTTCTATCATCATGTGCATGACTGTGTCTGAAATTACATGGACACAGTAAGGTAAAGGTATGTATCCATAGGTTCATACGTTTTGTTCCAGGCCTTTTTAATATTTTGTGGGGGTTGAGTAACATCATTTTACTATGAATATGTATGCGTTAGTTGCTTTTTCCCCCTTGGTTCTCTTGTTATTGATTTTTAAACACTGAAAAATTTCCCAGTGGCATTAACTCCACAGCTCTTGCAACATGCACACAGTCTTTGGCTAGCCTTCAACTGCAGAGAGACGGCTTAAAAGGACTTTCAAAAATCACCTGTCTGGCTCTCAGTCTTGTTTAAAACTGTTTCATGGCAGATGCGCAACTGAGTCACCATCCCAGACTAGATCTGTTCCTTCCTTCATGAGAGATTTTCCCCACCATGACCATAAGCCTAGGGGAAGCACACACATTACAGCTCACCTACACCATATAAATGGGACTGACACATGAATATAATGCACACTGCAAGCAATGAGTGCAATGAACTTACTGTGCACATAATCCATTGCCACTGTCATAAAGTAGTCACCAACAATCTCAACGTCCTCAACAAGCTCTTTCTTAAAGATGTCTTCAAAGCTAGATCGCTCTTCAAACTCCAGGAAAAGAAGTCTGGTTTAAATAGGTGCAGCTCTCAGCCCTGTGGGACCAATGTGATGACTCTAACTCAAATTCACTCACTTGCGAGCTCAAGTCCTACAAGATCAGAATTCAGTGGGAGGAAAGGAAACAAAAAAACACTCCAAGCTGGACTTGATATGTCACGAGCAGGAAACCAGCTCTACATTTTGCAATCGTTCATCTTGTCCTTCAAGCTTCTGTGAAGACTTCCACTGCAAAATTCATCTGCAGGACTAAGCCAGGAGGCATTTCCTGCACTGAGGGGATGAACATCTGCAGAACACCAAGGACTACAGTTGGAAAATTACGTGTCCCTACCTGAAAAAGTAATTTTTGGTGCTACTTGAGCCAACCTCCTTAGCAAAGCTTAACTGGAGAGGCACATGAGCAACCCCAGCAAAAGAGAAAGGCTATCGTTTAAGAGGTCATGTCATGTCTCACTAGCTGACAGGAGAGCACAGGGCAGGTTGGGACAGGAGGCTTTCCTGGGGGCAGAGGATGCTGTCTGTGGTGCAAGTAGCCTCATACAGCTAGATTTGTCAAAGCCATATTGCTGCACCAGAGACCCTGAATGCCACATCCAAGCCAGAACAAAAATGGACTTCCCCCACTGAAAACGTTATAGCCTTGGCAAGAGAAGACCTTGTCTGGAGGTTGGCATGAGTCATTCATAAGGGGCTTTTGTGTGCATGCACGTACACGTGTGTGTGTGCGCACGGGTGTGCACATTAACAGAGTATGCTGTCTGGGACTGATTTTCAATGATGCAAGTCTCCTCTAACTGATAACACTCTAAATAACAGGTGAGTGACTCCTGGCAAGAAGGAGATTGTCTGACCTCATTGTTTGCCTTTTTTCCCCTCTCTTTGTTCTTCACAAATAAAGGTTTTTTAATAAACTGAAAGGTCCTCCGCTCCTGCCTGATGATAAAATGAAAGGAACCAGTGAGGTATGGTACAACGTGGCAGCAAAAAAAGAGAAGCTCATCAGAAAATAACAAAGGTGCAAGTTAAAGATAAGGCAGCTGTCAGAGATTAATCCTGCTGGCCTGATTGTTTTCTTTAATACCAAGGCCTGCAATAGCAAGCGATAAGTTTGCTGAGTAATTTGGGTTTTGGTGAGGAAATAAAATTCAGGTAGGCCTCATAATTGATTTCCTTTTCTTTAGTTTTCTAAACGTTAAACAAAACAAACCAAAAAAACCACCTCTGCTTTGACTACACTTCCTCTTTTCAAATTTGCTCCAAGGCTGTGAGCTTCCCCCAAGCTAGGTCTGTGGAAAGACAACTCAGAGGACAAAAGCACCCTCTCCTTCTCCAGCCTCCTCCTGGAAATACTTTTGTTTCACCCTAAACACTAGCTACAGCTCTTGAACGCGATTAGTGCTGCATGACGTTGGCTTCATATTCCTGTCTGACAGTGGGCAAAACATGAGGTGGTAGAAAAAGCCAATTTCTGAAGAAAGTTGGTGCTGCCTGTCACCTGTGGGTTACAGCAGTACCAGCCATGGCACTGGTCACCACCTGTGGATGGAGCAGTGCAGAAAGGTGGTGCAGTCCTCACCAGGCTGCAGAAAAATCATTGGTGTCAAGCCACCCAGCTTGACATGTAAGCTCACTGCTGTGGTTAAGTCTCCTATCATGGTTCCTGCCCCTGGATATGGAAGCAGGGAAGAGCAGGGAGCAGGAGGGGTTATCTACTGTGTCATGGTGGTGAAAATCCAGTTCACACCCAAACCTTCCTCATTTAGGGGTGCATGCAGCCAGCTGTGGGGAGCCAGGGCACTCCATAGGCAGCAGCTGTGGGGGCAAGCAAGAGAGAAAAAAAATTGGGGAAGGAAAACCTTTCCAAATTGGGGATTGTGTAGCAATGAGGCAGAGCTGCTCTCAAGTGAGAAGCTGATCCTGACAGAGGTAGTGTGAGTGTGCATGTACGTGTGTGTGCACGTGTGTGTGTGTGTGTGTGTTGCGTGCGCACAGGAGGCAGCAGCAGCAGAGCCTTATTTATTGTGACAAAATGAACAGCCCCCAGGATGCTCATCCAGCAGCTAATTTCTCACCTTATCTATTATGTGAATGAGATGGGAAAACAGTTTCCTGTTTTTCACAGATATCACTAACATGAAAGATACAGAATGAATTCCCTTGAAGGCCATGCAGCCAGATCCAGCCACAGACTCATTTGTTTCAATGGAAGGAATTAATGCAGTCAGGGCTGCCCATTGATGGGAAAACAAGTCTATAAAGCTTTCTATAGAAGCAAACGTGCTGCTACCACCCCCAAAATGGATGAAGAGCTTGGCGGACACTTTCTCCCTGTCCATTGATAGCACAAGTGCAGATGCAGGCTCATGCACCACAGTAGCACATACATTTAAGCCTTGTCATTTCCCTTATTAAAAAATAGGTATTTCTAGTGTTATAAAGCACCACCAACGTTACATGAAAAGGGCAGTCTATACCTCAGGGTTATCCCCAGTGAAGGAATCTTTTGCCTCTAGGGAGCCTCAGAAGATCTTATATGAGGAGTAAGAGCAAGAAGTGATGGGTGTGCTAAGCCAACACCTGTATGCCCGGCACCCTGAGTTTAGGGTCAGACTTTGGGAAAAGTCCCATGTTAGGGGCAAAAGAAAGGTCAGATAAGCTGTATTAAAGCCAGGCTTTCAAGAAAGAAGCCCTTGCATCTCTTTTAGAGCAAAGACTTACTGGAAAGTCTACTTAAAAGAGCCCAAAACTGTCTGTGTATGTCCACTGGCAGTCAGTGGCCATGGCCGTGCTGCAGCTACAGCTATGCAGGTGTGTGATGGAGTGGAAAATGCAATATTGTGTTAACACTTTTCAGGACATTTCTGCCTTTTTTATGTTGGTTTTCACCTCTTTCCTTTTCCCAGCAGAGGGAGCACTGGGGCTTGGATGACAAAGACGGGGAGGCAGTACCAGTCTCATGGCAGAAAATCAGGCGTAAACCTGATGAGCCTGGCAATAACCACACTGCAGTATTCCCTTCCCTGAAACAGGTCCCGTGGCCCTGGCAGCCACCCCGGTGCTGTCAGAGGCATGGGGAGACTCTGCAGCACAGCCAGCAAGACACAGAGCTGACCGACGGCCCACAGTATGGGAAGAGGAGCAGGGAGACGGTGGACCCTCCCTGTGGGCACCAGCGTTGTGCCCACATTATGTCATGCCACTGGGAAGAAGCTATCTGCATGGGGAGGGCTGCCCTGGGGTTACTGCTCCTGTTGCAGCTCCTGCTTAACTCACAGGCCTTACTGCCACAAAAGCCATGTCCCCACAACCTCTGCACCGCTCACTTGGAGAGGCCAGATCTCTGAGAGGCAGTGACCCTTAAAAGGCCACTTTAAGTTTTCTTTTGCTTCCTTTTGCTCCTTCAAAGGCACAAATGGGAGTAAGGGGGAAGGAAAGGACCCAGCCCCCTTGCAGATGGGACACCTTCTCAAAGGGCAGTCCTGTCCCAGCCCATGGTCAGAGGGAGAACACTGCTGGACATGAAGTACCGCTTTCAACCATATCGGCAGAGGACATGCATGGCCACATGGCACCACACACAGATTTACCTCTCTCAGCCAAAGACAATGGGCCATGGTCTCTGCTCACAGTGTCCATACATGCTTCCCTCCTTTTTAAATTTTGGGTCTTGACCCTCTTCCTAATTCCTGGCCCTTGGGGGAGCAAGAGTTTTCTGCCTTCTTTCAGCCAAAGCACCTCTTATCCCATGCAGGCTTCTTCTGACCTGCTATAGCGGGGGGAAAAGGGAGAGGCACTTGTTCCCTGCAGAGAGGTTAGGGTTTGACCCATAGGCCAAGTGATGCACTAAGTGTGGCAGGAATCCCTGCCTGCTGCCTTTTCACTGCTGGCAGCTGGTGAATCCAGATGATGCCTGGTGTCAGAGGTTGAGGAATAGTGGGAATAGTGAGGAATAGTTGTTTACCTGAACAACTTCCAAAAGGGAGAGCAAGAAGAAGCAGGAAGGGGAGGAAGAGAAAGTTGAAGAAGGTTAAAAGAAATGAGAAAAGACAACTCTGGTACTTTAGTACACTAAAAAGAGATGCTTCAGTTACACTGCAGCAAGGCACTAGAGTAGGAGAAATGAAAATAAATTCAGCCTACAGTCCTAATGAAGTAAATTCCAGAGTGGGCTGAGACCTTAACTGATATAAATGAGAATCATTATCTTCACTCTGCTATTCTGCTCAGCACAGGGCAAAGAGTGCAGAGATAGGAAGGGACAAACAAGGGTGTGATGGTCCAAAGTACAGCCTTCCACCCTGCGGCTGTCCTGTGACAAGGAGACTCATGTGAAGGGCCAACATCAGCACTCTGCAAGGCATGTGGGCCATCCGCAAGCCTCAGCCATCCCAAGGTTTACCCCAGCTCTTGGTCCAGCCTGGAGAAGGGTTTCTGGATGCCAGGCTGGCAGGAGGAGCCCATCCTCATCCTGCTAGCAGGACACAGACCTCTCAGTGCAGCCAGAGGCTCATTGCACTCATTGCTCCTGCACACAGCCCAGCCGGACTAACCTGGGAGGCCACCTCTCCCCAGCAGCCATCCATCTCCTCTTGACAGCAGTGCCCAGGCACTCTCCCACAGAACTGTGATTTATGTGGCATGGAACTCATTACCACCAGAAATTGAAATGACCTCAAGTTTCACCATATTCACATTAAACCTAGAGACTTGCTGCCCTATCTCCTAACCTTGTCTTCTTCTGATCCCTCCAGCTCTTTTCATGTTCCTCTCAGAAGCAGTGAAAAAAGGGATGTGGTAATATGGCAGGATGCCTCTTTCGGTCATCTCCATCACCATATATACATGTTAATATCTCATACTATATTTAATATTGACATCATAAGTCCCTCCTGGCTTGGATCAGGCAAGTATGACATGTAAGCAGACAGTGACTTACACAGTTTCTGAGCTAAACCCTAATGAGAAGAGCTGGAGCCTAGACAAGTCTAAGAAAATAAAGACACAATAAGATAAATTCACTGTGGCATTAAATCAAACCTTAACAGGATGTTGCCTTTAACATTTCTTTAAGACCCAGGCAAAAGCCTCTCATCCAGACTTCATGGAGACATGCACCTCACCCAGCGGCTCTGCTGCAGGTGCAGGGTAGTGGCAACAGAATTTTAAAAGCAAATTTTTAATGAAAAACTAAAGGCTTTACACAATTAGATCTTTTTAGTAATGATCTCAATGAAAGTCCCATTAAAAAGACACTGAAATGAAATTAAAATAAGTTAGGCACTTTCATCCCAGAACATGTTGGCATTTTGAGGTCAGATTTTGGAGTTCTGAAATAAAATTTGAGAATCTGATGTCAAAATGTTTTTAGGTAGTTCATATGGGAATTTCTACTATTTGTATTACCAATTACATCATGACAGTTCTGATAACTGACATCAAGGAATACCATAAAATTGTAATAATTAGCTCCCAAATTAAACAAATCACCAAGTGAACTAGTTCTGAAATGCTACATGGCAAATTTCCAAAAGTGAAATTTCAGAGAAAATATTCAAACAAACATATTTCTGGTTCAAACAGGGTAGATGTAACACACCCAGTGAATTGAAAATTCAGTTTCAGCCATCTGTGGCGAAGGCTTGCATCTGAGCATTACTCCCAAACAGACAGGGAGTGTGCTCACTCCTCCCTGAGGATGCAGGTTAGCACTCACAGGGGTAGGAGGTCTTCTCCTACTTGACCTCTGCTAGTTTGGTCTGTGGGGCTGTAGTAGAGAGAAAGGGGTGAAGGAAGATGAATAAGAGCTCTAGCAATCCACTTGTTAAAACAATCAGTGTTTCATCCTACTTCAGCCCTCAGGACCACAGTGTGCACAGTGTGGCTTTCTGCATTCTAGAAACCCAATCCAGATGCTCATTTTCACAATCATACCACAGTAAATGACTCCTCTTCAATCTCAGACAGACCTGGGTGCAAGGGTTAGGCCAGAGTTCACATGAGGTTTTGCTTATCTATTTTTTCTCAGTGAGGCTGGACCAGAAAGAGTTGGATTTGGGTGGCTTTTTTTTTTTTTATTAATTTACAACATTTGTGTAGCTGAAATGCGGTTTCCTCAATTGCTTCACAGCTAGGTTAGCAGTATTTTGACAAGCACAGTGAAATCTAACTCAAGCTACGTCAAATAAACTGATCTTGCCCTGAAAAACCTTTATCCTGCTCCAAGAAAAAGACATCCACAATACTGTGGTGCAGGTGTTATGATCCAAGGGGGTTATGGTACAGGTGCCAAACCCTTCTTGATGTTCAGTACACCTTGCATCAGGACCACAAGTTTTGCAAGTGCTGTGGTACCTCCTTCGTTTCAAAAGCAGTGGTGGCTTTTGTCTCACAGCACTCTCACCTCCGTAGCAAGTGCATTAAGCCTTGTCAAGCACACTGTGCAGTAAATCTGCTGTATGTGCTTACACAAATCAGGTTTACTAGCACCTTCTGGAGCACTTAACAGACTTTAGGGACAAGCCCTGCAAGCTTCAGGATAGGTGGTTTCAAAGTCATCCAAAATACCAGCTTGGGAAAGACCTCGTAATGAGCCAAATCACCTTCACCCAGTCTGGGGAGTAGTTGAGTTAACCCTCCTCTCCCTTCACACACTGGTTTCAGCCTGTCTGACTGCAGTGCCAGGGGTACGCATGAGGATGGCAACGGCCTCCCCAGAGCTCTGCCCTGGGGGGCTCATGCCACTTTACAAGCTATATCTCCAAAATTAGCCTTGTCTGGCAGGTGCCCTGAAGCAGCCCCTAAGATTAGGTGCCCTGAAGTCCCCCTGCCACATTGTTGTGGAAGCAGCCTGACTTATCCTGGCTGAAGATCTGACTTCTGATACTGAATTCTCCTGATGAGGAATTTTTGGTACCTCAGGTGTCCAAAACAAAAAGGTACAGAAACAAAGATACAGACATCCCAAAGACATTCCTCACCTCTTTGGATAGGATTTGGTTCTCTTTGAATACAATTTTCTTTTGTTTTGAAATCTGGGATCAAGATGGATTCAACCCAAGCAGTGTGCCTAGCCAACACCAAAAAGAGAAGGAAAGATTGGGAATAGCTGGTTAAAACCGGAAGAACCCAGCACTGCTATTTTATTTATTACAATCTGCACAATTTTAGGGAGGACATGGTAATTTACAAATGTAAGAAGACCAGAACTCTGCCCTGAGGAGCTGTTTTAGCTTAAATGAGACAGACCAAGCATGAACAAGTCTGGGTAACAAGAACATCTAGAATTTAAATAGTAAATATTAATAATAAAAAAAAAGTAGTGCTTGAGGCCACAAGTCATCCCTTAATTGACAGCAGTTCAAAGGGAATTTTCCCAGGGGTAAGCCATTTCATAACTGCCTGCTGTGGGTTTCTTCTGTATCCCCCTGAAGCATCTGGCTCCGGCAACTGCTTCTGATAGGGCTCAGAGCTCAATGAGCTGGCTGCTGAGCCTCTTCTGACTTCCAACCTCTCCTTTCAGCCACCTCCTCTCATAAGTGAAGGAGCTCACCAAAAAGGAGGGAAGGCCACAGAAAAAGCCCACCCAACTGCAAAATGCTGAAGAAGGGATCAGGGTGGGAAAGCCTACGCCAGTCCTGAGTCAGACCATGGACAAGGATGCTGGAAATCTGTATTCCATCTTAGCCTTGACGTTGAACAAATTCCTTTGTCTCCATTTGCCTGCTTCCACTCCCAAATGTCGCCTGCCTTCATTATGTTGATTATAAAACTGTTTGGGGCAGCAACTGGCTCTTGCTACACACTTGTGCAACACTGCTCACAACAGGATCCTAATATCCCAATCCTCACTTGAGTCTGCTGGAACAGCTGTAATGCAAAAAAGAAAAAAAAAGAAAGGGAGAAGAGAAAAACTGGGAAAAAAAAAAAGGTGTAAGCACTTCAAAATCTGTAAAAATGTTCAAAGGCAGGCAACGGCACGGAGCTCAAATGAGCGCCAGCTAAAGATCTGATTTCCAGTGTCGCTACTAATTAGAACATGCAAAAAGAAAATAAATAGCTTAAAAAAAACCAAACCGGGTTTTGAATGAACATTCAGTAATGCTGGAACACATTTTTCACCTGGGAATACTAGAGTATTTTCCCATTAAATATATTTTAGCTGGAAAAAATTACACTTTTCAGGATTTTCCCTCCTTTTTGCAAAAAAATGAGTCATAATTTTTAATGAAATGAGTACTGAAGTTACTATTGAGTGGTTTTGCTCTCTGAAAAGAAAAATATTACTTTCAGTAAATTTAGTATCTCAAGAGTTATTCTGCTACAAATTTCATTAAAGGATGCTGTGGCCTATTTCACAAGAAATAAAAAACCCCAACATTCTGGCCCCTGCACAATGAAAATAACTTTTAAAGTTCAAAATTTGATGAAGATGTTTTCCTGATTCGAGGCCTGTTCTGTTTTTCACTCAGTGTTGACAAGAGCTAGATGAGAAAGAAATTCAGTTTCCATCATCTATTCAATCTCTGTCCTCTCTAACGATTAGCAAGAGCGTCTGTTTCACTGGTGTTTTCTTGTAAAATAGAAACTCATCCCATAGAAAGACAACTCAAAACTATCAAATCATTTCACAACCAACAGATGATAACAGCTATTCACACAGCCCTCAGCTGGTTTTAGCCAGCAACGTGGAGGTAAGGACTGCTGTATCATGACCAAACTGTATGCCTCGTTCATCCTTTAAGATTTCCTCTCTGAAATAAGGGCACAAAAATGCTGTGGTCACACAAACCCATCCGTAAAGCCAGCTTAACACCCAAAGCTTTGCTCTGCCTTGCAATTGACGTCTTAATTAGGAAATATGTTTTTAAAAAATACAACACTTTCAATGGAAATTGACATTTCAGCCTGGAGAAGGCTTCAGGGAGACCTTAGAGCAGCTTTCCAGTACCGACAAGAAGGAGGTGGCTTTGAATTGAAAGACTGTAGATTTAGATTAGATATAAGGAAGAAGTTCTTTCCTCTGAGGGTGGTGAGGATCTGGCACAGGTTGCCCAGAGAAGCTGTGGCTGCCCCATCCTTGGCAGTGTTCAAGGCCAGGTTGGATGGGGCTCTGAGCAACATGGTCTAGTGGAAGGTGTCCCTGCCCACAGAGGGGGGTTGGAACTGGATGTTCTCTAAGGTCCCTTCCAACCCAAACCATTCTATGAGTCAATGATTTTCTGAAATACAATTCTCTGTTTACGGCTCCCCTGTCTGAATTACCCCACACTCAGAAAAAGGTGAGCAGCAACAGAAGGAAGTTCAATGACTCAGTTTCTGAAATCCAGATGAAGCTGTTCCCCTCCACATGGAAGATTTCTCAGCATTGTCCTGTTGGTTTGTAAGATTGTATTTCAAACCAAACAAGCCAGGAAAGCCGAGGGGAGTGGTGATGAGCAAGACAAGGTGGGAACCCATCACCTCTGTGCACCAGGTTGCAGTTTCAGCCTGGCAAGCTCCTGACCAAACATCGCTGCTCTGTAATGGCACTCAACAGCCTCTTTGGAAGCAATTCATGGACTCAGCCTAGAGTCTGAGGCACTTAACGTTAACTGACACCCGTGCTGGCAGGCTCAAAAAGGTGTCCAAGCATCCCAAGTGATGGTCCATATGACAATCTACCTTGTGTGCAGGTCTGGGATGCTTCCAGAGGTGAGCAGTGCACACTCTGCCCCAGTGGGGTGGGAAGGAGGCTGCCCTTGCTGCTGTGCTGGCTCTGTGCTCAGCAGAGTGCTTTCTTCTGTGGGGCTCCCTGTCCTGCCGCTGTCATACACGCTAAATTCATAGGGGAGGAACAAGAAAATGCACTAGATGGAGGTTAGCTGGCCACAAACTCTCAGCCCTGTCCCTCACAGATGTTTGGCCTCTTCAGGAAAGCATCTACAGTGTCATTTTCAAAGGACCTGAGAGAAAAGGCAATATTTGCAAATGCTCCTCACTAGCATTTCTGGGTTGGAAATCCAGGAAGCCATGAAACACACAGAATGTTAGAAAGCACTTTTTGCACCATACCACCATCCCATCAATACCTCACTTGCACTTGCAGAACAGCCTTCATGTACATGGGCAGCCCAAAAGAGTTTGAATTAAGGCAACCTCCATATAAACTACCCTAAAAAAAACCTTCAATACACCAACACTTTCTAGCTCCTGGTACAGTGACTCTCATAAAGCTGTGGCATTCAAGGAGGGTTTGTATGCAGCACACAGATGTATCGTTATCTGGACAATTTGTCTTGTGAGGCTTTTTTACTCTACCTCATTGAAATGCCTCCACTGCACTCTTGCCCTTGCCTTAACCTTTTGGGGCACCAACAAAGAGCAAGCGATGGAGAGCCCATAGTGCTGGGGAAATAAAATATTTTAAAAAGCAGTATGCAAAAGAGAGGGGAAAAAAACTACATAAAACACAACCTGAGGTTTTAAGAAAAGCTTCATAACTTGTCTTTGGGGCTGGAGGAGGAACAAATGCATTTGCTTCAGATCAAGAAGAGCTAAATCCATCTATGTGCAAGCGGCAGTACCCTTTTGCTGGTGATTGTGTATTGCTGGTGGTTAGCAATGCTGAAAATACACATGTACCTTCTCTCATACGTAACCTGGCAGCGAGCTGAAGCCCTCTTCATTCTCACTTTTAGGCACAGAAAGGAAACCTTCAGGGTTTATTTAAACGCACTGGAAAGGATAATATTTGTGTGTTTCGCTGTGAAAAGCAGGGAAGAAAGGCAAAAGGGCCGCAGCGCTCTGCCCTCGTTTTCAGCCGGTTTTGCAGCAGAGAGCTCGCGGGTGGCTGGTTGGGGTTTTGCCGTCTGCTCCCAAATTCTTGAGGGAGCAGTGCCACCTGCCGGGACAGCGCGGACGCACCGACGGCACCGGCGGTGTGACGCCTCTGAGTGAAGGCTTCCTTTTGACGTCATGCTGCAAGAGGAGGATTGTGCCCAGGGGTTTCAGACCCTCAGCAAATACAGTGGGGGGCCGGGGAAGGAGCACGGAGCGAGCAGCTTTTCCGCACATCAGCCCTGTTCACTCGCCGTTTGATTCCCTTCACCACAACCGTACAATGATAGAATCGTCATAGAATGGTTTGGGTTGGGAAATGCTCATCCGGCTCCAGCAACTCCCTGCCACAGGCAGGGGCATCCTCCAGCAGACCCGGTTACTCAAAGCCCCATGCAACCTGACCTTGAACACTGCCAGGGATGGGGCAGACAGCCTGCGCCAGCACCTTACCAACCTCACCACTTTGTGCTTGAACACTTTGTGGGATTTGGTTTTATTTGCCTAATTTAACTACAACAATTTTCCAATGAGAGACTAGTGGATTCCTGGTTTTCTCCCATACTGGTTGCTGCACTGCAGCTCTGAGCTGAACACCCGGCTTCTATACTTCTGCCTTGGGGCACCAGGCTGGGAGGTGATGGTAGCCTACCCATACACCAGTTGCATGGGACGGACCATGGGTGATGTCCTCCAACAGCTGCCTGAGAAGGTGGGCAAAATCCTGCCACCAGCCATGACAGCGTGGTCAGGTGCTGGAGGCCTGGGCTAGAAGCAGTAAAGCAAGAGAACTGAAAAAAAAAGCCCCTGTTTTCCTCTGAGTGTTTGTGTGTGTGTGTAATTTCCATAATAATTGTGTCTGTTGTCTGCAGACATGAATTCATTACAGCAGGAGGTAAGAGAACAACCAGGCTCAATATACATTTCAAATTCCTTGCTACGGCCTTGATTTATAAGGCATAACCTGAAACACTGAGTAGCTGGTTGCCTTTCAGTGAACTGAATTTAGCATGATAGCTGAGAGGACTGAAAACAAATGAACAAATTTTGCTTTTAAAGCACTCTGTCTCTGTATTTTTCATTTTTAAGAGTTGCTAGCTGTGTTCTGGATATCCCCCTGCTCCCCCCACTCTACCCTCCTCCTTTCTCCTGTGCATGCTCCATCGGCACTTGCATTAATCCAGGCCCCAAAGTACTAAATTGATTTTTAGTAATGCTGGCACCCAGGGGAAGAATATTCAAGGAACAAATGAATTCCTCATCTTAGAGCCTCCATGCTGACCCATGTAAAAGCCCACTGCCCAGAGGAGCAGTGATGACCATGCAGGAACAGGTCCTGCAGCAAGCACTCCATCCACCCTGGGCACTGCCACACACGTGCTGGGCACACACAGATCTGAGATGGTACATGCACTCATGGATGCTCTTTGAAGAACATCAGTGTATAGAAATAGGAAGAGGGAGCCCTGCAGAAAGAAAGAGGTCGGCAGTCATTATAAATGGACCTTCACAGCAACAACAACAGGGGAAGGGGGAAAAAAAGCTTTCAGGGAGAAACAGAAAATAATGTTTTTGCAATTACAGTCCACAGCTGCCACAGCTCCAGCGCATGTGCTATACACAGGTGCAGCTATTATAGCAATGAATGGAGCGCGTTGAAGGTGCCATCCATATGGGTAATAATATGAGGGCTGAAAAGGTATTTTCATTTGCAGCCTGATGCTGGGAAAGGAAAAAAATAAATAAATAAGTAGGCTATATCTCAACCACCTAGGTCTCAGCCTCATGTGAGGCTGTGGAGTAGAAGGTGGGCACTGGCAGAGTAGCTCCTTGTACCATCTGACTGGGGAAAGGCTCCCTGTGCATCAGGTAATGTCAGAGTTGAGACCACAAGGCATTAGCCAACAGGAAAACTGGAAGCTTTTGCTCTTCTTTTTTCTAAATAGAAAGTTTATAGAAGTTTCTTCCCTTATTTAAAACACCTGAACCGTGAAAGGTACTTGGGAGATGATGAAAAGCGAGAGGCTCTCTTCTGGTCTCTTCTCACCCAAAACCCATGTTCTGGCAGCGCCACTTTGCCAACTTCAGTGCCAGGGTCCCTCACCGGCCTGAACAAGGGAGAATTAGACATACAAAGTAGCCTGTGGGACCCGTTCATCAATATCTTGCCCTTTCCCTGCTATGGTGAGATTTTTTTTCAGTCTCTAGGCCACTAAGCATATTTCCACTGTCAGTGGAAGGCTAACATCAGGTTTGCCTTTTCCTCTCAAAATTCTTGGCAGCTGTCCACAGACCTTCAAGAATCCACAAGTCATAGCTCCCTGACTTAGCATGCAACACAGACAGCTTTCACAGGTACAGGGGTGTCCTCACTCCCATCACCTCTACCAACTATGAGCCCATGTCAAGGTCCCTGTCACTGCTAGTTTGAAGCTAGCGTAAGTCCTCACAATCTGCGCCCTTTAGACTTGCAGTCCAGACACAGATCAAACCCTTTATTTAAACATATTCTTTTGGCCTTGCCTAGGAAACCCATGTCACCTCAGTGCTCTACCCCAGCTTCAGATGGGCTTTTGAGGGACAGCCGCAGGTCTGAGTAGCTGGCCAAGCATAGGGACACAGGCACAAGGCTCATGAAAGTCTGACCCAGAGCAGCATAGGGCAGAGGTATGACATCTGAAGTGTAGCTCATCCTCTGACCCTTGGAGGATGCCAGGGTAGGCTCCGGATGTTTTCAAACTGATAGTGCCAGGAGCATGCTGAATGCAGGCAGGGGAAACAGTTACCCCCGACACCAAGGCAAAAGCATCCTCCAGATTCCTGAATGGGTCCCAGTTCACCAAGTTAGGCAGAACCAATGTCTTTTTATAGGCCTTAAAATTGAGGGAGGCATTAAAATTAATTTGAAAACTTTGCAGGAAGATGGCATAATGAGAACAAAAGTGGATTGAAGCACTGGCTGGCATACCCTCGCCCTGGGAAAGAGCTCAGGCAGCCACTTCCAGAAAAGCTGGAGCCTGCTGGAAGAGAGCACAAAACAGAAAACACTGCTCAAAGGAAGTTCACAGACAAAGTGGCAATGTGGAAGAAATTATAATGATTAATACAGTGCCTGAAGTGTGCAGAGGACTACTGAAGATTGGAAAAAAGACCAAGAGATTTGATTTTCCACTGCCCTTCATCAGCAGCAGTCATTTTATACCAGTGCAAAGCAGGAGTGCAATCTTCACGCTACAGAACAAGTACACTTTATACTGCCTCTTTCTCTTTTCCTGCTGCAAAGATCTCAGGAAAAGGGGTAATCAAGACTATTTGTCCCTGACCACTGGGGCTTGGAGCTGATGCTAGGACATAGACCATAAACAACAGACAAAGGGAGAGGGAAGCCACTCAGAAGGGCTGCCACATTTACCTCTGGCTGGGATGGAAGAGGGAGTAAGAATAACCAGGGAACAGCATCCAGTGAGCAGCTGCAGAAAAAGCACTGAGCTGAAGAAAAACTTCTTTCTTATCTTAATTTGATTGGTATCGAGAATTCTGCCACAATCAATCTCTTCTAAAATCAAAAGCAAACCCAGTTAGAGCCTTAGATAATAAAATTTTAAGCCTCTAGTTCAGATTCAGCCACCTCCCTCGATCCATCATAACAGGTAACAACAAGAAATAAATAGATATAAATTGACAGACAGACAAAACAGGTACAGAAAGTTGCCAAGCCCAAATAGCTGCTTTTTGGTGTGGCACCAGCTTCCAGCAGACCAACAGTGCACCCTCAGGGTGTTCCAGGTTTGTCCTGTGCGGTGCGACCACATTCCAGGTACTGTGGTTTCTCCAGAGTGAAGAGGGTTAAGATCTGAGTTCTTGAGTTCTGCTTCCTGAAAAGCCATGGTTTGCATTAAAAGGCTTCTCACTCATATTTATCATGAATGCGAATATGTTTCTGCCAGGTCTGACTTCAGCTCACTTCAATGCAGACAAGCACCAAACCAAACCACCAATGAGATTTTCACGACCTTTGAATTAAGCAAATTTAAAAAGATCTAGGTGGCCTTTAGGGTTGCAGTAATGGGGACAGGGTCACATAAGGCATAGGTTTCCCTCGATAAATTAAAAATACGTATATTCACCTGTTATTTATTTGCTGCATCAAATCCTGAGCAGCTGAAATTTGCGTGTTGTACCTCACTGTACCACACAGGCGCAGCCTCCAGTTTTACCAGATACAATAAATAAATTAGAACCAGTCAATAAAAAAGTGACAAAAACTCCAGATGTGTTGAAGGAAAGGAGTGACTCAGCCTGAACGAGGAAAGGATCAGGAAAGGTCTGACCTCTGCCCGATACACACAAGTATTCCTTGCTTCTAGTTTGCAGTCTGTACAGCAGAATTACTATGCAGCCAAGTGTCTCCTACAGGTCGTACCTCTGGCAGGGGTAATACATTCAGTCTCTAAAGTCCGGCTTTGTAAGGCTTCATAAATACATTGGGATGTATAATAGTTGCATCTTAATATGTACGTATGTTCTGTGATAATATTTGGACTAAGCTTCTAACAGAGAACATAAGAAAAGAAAGGGGCAAGTGTTCAAAGGAATAGGCTACTTCTACCTAAACCATAAAGCATAAAAAAAAATCAGAGCAAACTTTGGGGATAGATCTTCTAATTTATTGTTTTTAAATTAGGCAAGGAACATTTTGTAGTTAGTTATCCAGAATATTCTTCCAGCTCAAAAATATTTCTCTCCTGATTTACATGCTCTTGCAGCAGTATCTGAATTCCTTTGAGTCATTAAAGGATTTTGTCCTTCAAGTCATTCCCATTAGGGGAATATTAAATTCAGAAACTTGCCTCCTGCTCAGAGTTTGTATGTGAAATTCACGGTTAAGATCCCTCCTCTCTGAGTTTCAGGTCAGTGCCCTATCCACTGAAGAGACCGAGATACTTAACAATTAAATATTCCTTCAGGCTGTGTCCCTAGGAGGCAGTCTGGGAATGCTCTCCAGCCCAGGGATCTATGTACCCTGACTGTTTTCACTTTGGGAAGGTATGGGCTCACCCCATCTCTCCTCATGCTTCCTTTCCTAAGGGAAGGGAAATTCCCTGCAAGGAGGGATATGCGATGCCCTCCTGGTCCCCAGGACAGACAGACAGTGGGGGTCTCTGGCCACAGAGCCACCCAGCCACCTAAGGCAGCTGGATGCTGCTGAAGAGCTGGGAATGAGACCCAAAATTATCTCATGGTGCCTAAATTCCGTGTGTAAATCTGTCAGCTGCTTCAGGCTAATGTTAATACCCAAGAATTAGGAGTAACCTGAAAGGTGGGAGGAAGAAAGGACACTAATTTCTTTGCCTGTTCAAAGACAACACAATTCTGCTTGTAGAAAGCAAGTTATTTTTCCATTCTCAGGCTTCTGATATTAAGAATTAGCTGTCCACTTTCCAGAAAACAGGGAATTAGTCTTTCCAGACTACATGTTTAACAGAGAAGAAATGAATCTTCATTCGCTCAAGACATATTCCCTCTTCTTCTCTTAGCCCCTCACCCCCTGCCTCATATCTCTTCTATGCAGTTTTTCAAATAGTTTAATAATATTCACAGGGACATTAGATTAATTGGATTTTAATTCCAAATGACTGTGAAAGCAGAGAAGTGAGTCACCAGTCCATGCTAATGAGAAGATCTATTAAGGACCCTTCTCTGATAGACACATAGAGTAGGGTTATAAATATTTCATATTCAATTAATTGAATTTTGCCCCCTGTTATATGATGCTGCCCTGGAATGTTAATCAACTGGGACCAGAGAGAGAGAGAGAGAGGAAGAAGGGGGAGCGGGGGGGAGAAGTCTAAAAGAGAGGCTTTAAACAACATCAGAGCCATTCCCATCCCTAAATCCTCCCAGTTCACACAGCGCCTGCACATCAGAGCGTAGGCTTTCATACAGACTGCATCTGGTTACATACAGTGGATAAATTAATGTTAATTAATCAGACAGTCATTTTATGAAGAACTGTGTGCAAAAGGTTACTCGAGCCCTGCTGCAAATAGATTTATAGGTATAATTGCCATGTTGAATGACCCTCTGTACATAGGCTCATTAAACTGGCCATCAGTCAAGAAGTCTAATTGAGGCAGGCCAATAGCACGCCGCTGGGACCACGCGGCTGGCTGCAAACAAAACCTCTCCGCAGAAGCCAGCTCTCTGAAAGCCACTAATATCGCTGCTTCCCATCCTCCGGGCAGTTTCTACCACTGTCCCTCCTGCCAGCAGAAACCCTGGGCAGGAAGGAGGGAGAAGAGAGGACAGAGGAGAGCTTCCGTGCTCATCCTGGCTCCCTTGTCCATAGTGACTTTACAGCATTTACAAAACCCATTGAGGGACTGGGCGCAGCATGGAAACAGTTTTATTGACAGCTGTAGTTTTCAAAAAGCATTCTGGCCTTTGCAGCTGGGAATGGCTTGAATGTGCAGGCTTCAAAGGCACTGAGGTCAGAGGGCAAATATGAGGGCACCAAACATTCTTGATGACATTTCATATTTTAAGAGCATCTCTTGATTTCACTGGGGCAGGGGAGAAGCACAGAAGCATCCAGCCCAGGATTTGAAATGCCCACGAATGGCAATCAGGCACACACATAGTACCTTAGCTTGGTACAGCAGAGGTCCTGCAGTTACACCATGGCAGACATCATTCCTACAAGGGCTGCACTGAGCCCCAGGGGTGCTGGGTCCAGTGTGGACTCCTCCAAAAGCAGCAGGCAAACCTTGCCATTGTCTCTGGCAGCAGACATGTGAAGCTGTAGGCTGGCACTTTAGAAATCCCTTTTGCTCCTTCTCGTGGCAGCAGCTGCCTGCTCATGGTCCCTTGTAACAATCTCTCTGTACCTGCAGTACCCACCTACACAATTATGTCTGCTGCCCAAAGTGATCTGTCTTTCTGCTCACAATCTGTGTGAGGGTTGTCTCTTATTTCATGTACCAGAGGGGCCCTGCAGTCAGGTTTGTACATCAAGGGCACAAGTTGCTCGCTCCTGTCTCTCTCTCCACATCTCTTATGCATGTGCACAGATGCCGTGCATTGCACATATGTTCACAGGGTGGATGAAAGAAGGAGGAATCACACAGCACCCCAAGCTATACTGAAGCCCTCTGTGCAGCCCCTCACCTGGCTGCCCTGGAGAAGCTGTGGACCAAGCTAGCCCGGAGGTGTCAGAGGGGTTCCCATTTTTTGTCCAAGCTGCTTCCTGAGACGCCTTCAGGGGAAACCTGCCCCATCTGCTGCACACTGCACTGAATCATTAAAGAGTACTTGGGGAAAAAAAACAAACCACATCAGAGTCACAGACAGGTATATCAATTAAATGTGTTCACATTATCTATTCCTATACCCACATATTCTGATGTTGCCTTTAGTGTGTGTATCTCCCTGATCAGATACAAAAGATCCACATAACACCAAGTTTCTCGAACACAAATAAAACAAAGCAGAAAAACTAAAGAGCTCTAATACAGAAGTCATTGAAGCAAGAGCAAATATGAAAAAAGAGAAATCCGTGTGTCTCAGAGCAGTGACATCACCACCTGAAGATGCTTCTGATGAAGACGGGTACCAGTTTCCATCCCTGGACAAGGCAAGAATAGCTTAGTATGTCCAGGCCTTTGTAGTATTTCCCTTCACCCTGTCCCACCATGACTGGTTCAGCCTCAGTGCACTACAGACTCTTTTCCCAATACCACTTGGCACTGTATTTATCAGTGACGCATATGAGAGAGGGATTGGGAAAACCAACTGTGAGCATGGCATGCTCCTGGGTTGGTGGCCTGCCATTCATGCCAGGGCTTCACAAGCAAGCTGCGCTGCACATGTTCAGGGAACGATGCTGTAGTAGAAAAGCCTCCAGGCAAGCCTGGTATCTCACTTCCAGAGATGCTCTACGGATGGACAATAAATTGGGTCCTGAGGGCAGTCTCGGGGCACTTCTCAGGACTGATTTCCCCCATCCTGTGGTTCTCTTCCACAGGCCATATTTGAGTTAGGTGAACGAAAATGTACCCCAAGTTCTTAAGGCACACAAACACCCTCATTTCTGCCAACAAGCAGCATTTCCTCCTGTAATACTAGTTTTTTCCAATATACCTAGGTCTTAAATTTCTCTTGGCCTTCTGCTCCAAAGCAAAACATATTCGTTATCATGAATACCACCTGCTGTCCTGCAGTTAGCAAAACCCTAGGCATTTGCAGTGCCCCTCACTCGGCACACTTCAGTCTCGACTGGAGTGTTTACCTTGGCCCAGTCGCCCACAGAGGGCACTGCTCGTAAATGTAACCCCGCAAACGCTCATCAGCACTCGGGAGGCTGCAGTTTCCACCCGGCGCAAATCCGAACACTTCACGCATATTATTGTTACTGCTGTCTCCAGGAAGAAAGGGAGCAGCAGGCTGATGTCACACAAAATAACATGTTTTTAAAGCACATACTGTGTATTTGTACTCATGCTGAGAAGTCAGGCAAAGCTTCCCACTTTGTGTCACAGTGGAACGCATCCAGCCCCCCGAGAGCAGAAGCACATCAGTTCAGTGATGTAAGAAAAGAGAATAATACCTCAAAGAACATTTGATACTTCCATATGCAACTGTGCGTATCACTTTATCTTGGGCAAGGAGGAGGAACATGCTGTTCTTCTGTCCACATGTGGGCTACAGACATCCCTTGTAACAAACACACTTCTAAATTTTCATGGCAAGTTTCCATTTGTTCCTTTACTACCGCAGCCAGTAAAATGTTTTTCACAAGTCTCCAGTTTAAGAATAAGGAGATAAAGGCTTTAACTATCAGAGACAGTGCCTCCACTGATAGGAATTTTACCACTAAATTTTCTGGGGTGTAGGGATTTCAACCTGTATTTCCAAGAAAGGATACAGATATAGTTTGCTGAGCTTGTTTTTAAATGTGCAAGAAAGAGGTAAGTGCATATATATGCAAACACCTACAAAGAGAGTAAAAATCTATGGCCTTCTCACCCACCTACCTCATTTTAAGTGATGAAAAACTCCCAGCTATGTGCAATGTATGCATGCAGAACAGAGCAGCCAAAAAGGGAAGAAAAACATCTACCCACTTTCTATCCCACTTCTGCACTGTCTCCATTGCTTGGCATGCTCCAAAGGGACACATAGGAACATGCTCAAGGACAGGGACAGCTTACAGGACAGTAAAAGAAAGGACTTTATGGTTCCAGTCCACAGAGAAAATTGCTGAGCTGTTGCTTTAAATACAAATTAGATCCCATGCCCAGCAATGCTGAAGCCCCTGGAAAGCTCTCCCCAGGGATGAGCCCTGGACCTCTCCCACAAGAAACATGGATGGCACAGGGAAAAGTTAGATGCTCAAGATGCAGCTGTGGCTGGAACCACAAGGAGAACACATGCATGAGGATAAACAAGGACTGGCCAAGTTAAGGATAAAGCTGCCATGAAAACTAAATCACAAAACCAGGGGTCATCTTGTCTCCATTTCAGCAATAGCAGGATGTAAAGCTCAGCTGCTCTGTAGAATCCAGCAGACCTGAACATTTTCCCTCACAAGCGTGGAGGACCCATTCACCCAGTTTCGCATTAGACTCTGTAAGTTTGTGATGAATAATGCCAGGCAGTGACACACAGCAATTTGTTTATTCAGATCAACCTTTTAATCCCACATTGCCCTCAAAATATATTACCAAATATACCCTTCCATGAACTGTGCTCTAAGTTCTGAGGTGGTCACAGGACAAAAAATTCCCCCCAGAAAAAAAAAAAAAAAAAAAAAAAAAAAATCAACCTTTTTTTTGAAACTTGTTTTGGTTTCACTGATTTGTTTCTTCCCAAAACACTAGGATTCTGCAAAATTTTAATCTGACACAAAAATCAGGATGCAGTAAACGGCAGATTCTTTGTGCAATCACACATCAATTAAATGACCATAAAGCAATGGTCACACCAATACTTTAACAAGAGAATTGCTTCTACAAAATCCTAATAAACACATTCCTGAAAAACAGTCATTTTAAAAAATGTCTTAGTTGGTTCTGATGTGTCACAACAGCTTGTTCTATTGGGGTAAGTGTGTCTTAAAAAAATTAAGAAAACCTGCAGAATGCTGTGTCAGGGCTTATCTCGACACACAAATAAGCTCTTAGAAATTAAAGCCTCAAAACATCTCTGTAAGCCAAGGATTTACAAGCAGGGCAGCTTGCATAAACAGGCCAAGCCACATGTCGAGATCATATAAGGACTTGGTCTTGACTCTTGTGATGTTCATATGACAACACATATTTTGTAGAGAATGACTTATTATGGTTATGATAATTACTGTTCAGGTTTCAGATTAGTATTATCCTGCTGGAAAGTAACCACTCCATAAGACTGGATATTTCTGAGTAGAACAGGCTGATCCATTACAAACCTTCTCCAGAATTAACCCATAACTGCAAGCTTTAAAACACTAAACCTGCATGGCTCCCCAGTTATTTTGATACTAAAATGGAAGTGCTGCATCATGCTGAAACTGCAAAGTAAAGCTGATGTAGCAACGAGCATCAGCTGTGTCGTTAGAGAAGTACAACTCTACAGATCACAGGGCAAATGTCACTTCTTTCATTCTAGGATGGGTTTCCCCATGCCTTTTGTTTTGCTTTTATTTGGTTTTAGATTTTGGCATCAGTTGCAAGTGTTTCCCAGCACCTATTCCCCAAGGGACTTGTCTCACCTTCATTGCCAGCAGGTGTCACACTGAAGGATGTGAAATACCCCTGCTACCAAGCTCAGGCTGCAGTCCCTGCTCTGGAGATTTCCCAGGAAAGCCCTGTTCCCCCTTCTCCCTGCCAGGGCCAAAGTCAGTGCCAGCACCTTGAGCAACCCCATGTCTGTAGTTTTCTACTTGCATTATCTCTTTCCACAGCCAAGAGATGAAAAGCTTCCCCTGCTAGCTGCCCACAGCACCAGGCCATCAGGCAGCTGGTCTAACTCTTTACAAGCTGCTTCCTGTCCTCTAATCACAGGATTATTTATTGATTAATAGTTGCATATTTCTGTAAAAGAGCAAAAATGCCTCTCTGAAAAAGCTTAAATATATAAAAACACTTCATAAAAATATTTATTAAAAAAGTCAAAATGCCCAAGGAGCCTGTAAACATTGCCTGTAAAATCTCTGTTAACTGGAATAATTTGAAATGTAGTCATTCAGGCTCTTTTCTGCCCTGTCCAGTAAGATTTTAAGATAAGCAATAGAAATGCCACTTGTCTCGTAGTTTGACCCTTATCCCACCCAGTTTCCTTCTTTTTTGTTTCCAATATGACAGCTTGATTTCCCAGTGTTGGCAATTTTCCTTGTAGTCATCATTTGTCTTTTCTTTTAACAGAGTTCAGCATGGCCTGATTCTGAGCCTTTCTTATGGAGTGAGCTTGAGGTCTGATTGGCAGCAAGAGCAACACCAAGATGCTCAGAATGTGCATGTGAAAATACATAGACCTGGGAACAAAAGCAGAAAAAGAATATTACATTTTTTGCGGGTCAGAACATGAACTGTGAAACCTCAGTAAACCCATGCAGAATTTAGTGCTAAGAGAGGTGTGTGCAGAAAGTATGAACCTGACCTAGAAAGCACAAAAATACACACTTGAATTTCACACAGCTTATGTATGTAATATCTGCTGGTATCAATGAAAATGTTGCCAGGGATGTTAATGAGGTAAAGAAACAATCAGTGAACTGCAGAATCCAAAGTCTGACAGCTCAGATTAAGCCATGTAATTCAACCCCAGAACTATTCAGCCCATCTTTCTTTAAATGTTAAAGTATACAAGGCTACATTCTGAAGAAACATCCTTCATGCTTAGGACATAAAATTTCTGCAAGTTAATAAAATAAAAAAAAAAGTGTCAGAAAAAAAAAAACAAAAACTTAATACCAATTGTTGAGATTCAAAATAAATCAAAACACTCAACGTTTAACTGGGGAATGTCAGGTTCACAGAAGGGCTGTCAGAAACAGGTTTCTACTCACAGATATCTTTATCTCTGAGTAGAGATATCTGGCATCTTATTAAACATCAGGGGTTTTTATTTCAAATAATTTGGTATACACGAGATGGAATAGAAATAAAAAATATTTAAACAAATTACATGGGGCTCTGGCAGCTTGGAGAGGATGATGTTTAGGAGCAGTATGGTCCACCCCTTAAAAACAGATGCACCTTTTTATGGTCTTGTTTATGTTTCTTACCATAATTCTTAGTATCTTTGTAAAGTGCTTAAGACCACCGCTAGGTGCGCAGTTTTCCAAAAACTCATGCTGTGGGTCAAAGGCCTACAATTTCCTTGCTTAGCAGTCTTGAAGTTTAAATGTTAACTAGGAAAAAAAAAAATCTAGGAAAAAAAAATCTAGGAAAAAAAAAAATCTAGGAAAAAAAAACATTAAGGAATGAAACTAAGAAAGATCTGGAGTAATTTTTATATGGTAAGTTTTCTGTGTTGAAATCAAATGTTTTAAGAAACAGGAACAGGAAATGTCAAAATCCAACCCCCTTCAAACAGACTTACTGACATCAGCTTCTTGACTACCAGTTTTATGCCTTTTATGTTAGAGGACCAAAACCTTCTTAACCGAAACCTGTCACTCTATTTTGACAGTTCACTGTAGAATGAAAGAAAAGTAAAGCAATGTAGTCTATTCTCCCTTTGCAAATTATTTTTTCAATTTCTCTATTTCAAGTTATTTTAATCAGAGTATATTTGATATACTCTGCAACACCAGTGTTCTACTATTTTTAAGGAACCTAAGGAAGTAATCACTTCCTATGAAGTACACAAAATGAAAAGCATAATCATTTCAAGAAGTAATGCTCTGTCTGGCACCTTCTTTATCTCCTCCTGATCGATCATATCTCCTGTTCTACGCATTCAGCAGCTGGAAACCTGGTCTTTTCTCATCAAGTCCTTCCTACTGCCAACTCACATGTTTCTTAACATCTCCAACCTTGGCCACTGTTAATGGCTGAGACTCAACTGTTTTGAAAAAGGAAACTGAGATGTGAAAAGACACATAAGGACACAGAAAGGCTTAGAAGTACAGGGGAAGTGTTCTGCATTGGCATTATTATCATCTTGTTAAGTTACAGGAGTGCAAAAATCACCAAATTATTAAGCACCCTTTTTGAACTCTTTTCAAATTTGATGGACTGTCAAGTGCCTTTAAGCGTCGTTTTGGGTTATTTAATAAGAGCCTGTACCAGTCTGGAGAGTATGAGTCAAAAGAAGAAGACTTACTTGTAAAACTTAATAGTGGGCTCAACAGCCAGCATAACAAATGGTGCAACAGTATAGCACACTGCCAGTTGAGTGACAACCCAGGTGACAACATCGTAGGCTATCTTGAGAGGCACTGAAGATAAGAAGTAATGTCTAAAATTGTTTCTTATCTGCAGGTCAGGAAAAAGTAAACAGAAAAATTCATAAATTAATTTCTCAGGCAAAGTCACACAGACACATTGCAGTATATGACTCTTCATGTATCATCAGCATTAGTATTACAGAAAAGTTTATACACCAGATAGAAAGCACTGCATGTAGCAAGACAGACATGTATTGACCGGTCATCCAGAGAAGCAAACAGAGAAGTGCCCCCCAGTTTCCTCTATAGCAATCAGAGGAGCAGACTCTCATGCTGGGTATCTGGCATATCTTTGGGGAAGGGAGTTGTGATCTGATGTTTCTCCCTCCTGATTTTATTACTGGTTATCTATGGTGAAACAAAATTACTTTAAATGAACAAATACGTGTTTACCCTTGTGTGCATGTGTTGTTCCCTGAAGGTTTTAGTTTATCTTCATATCTATGAAATCCTCATAAATGAGAGTCAAAGCACATTAAGAACACATGTTCAGCAACCTGTTCTAGCCATAGCAGTTAGTATGATCACTAGTTTAATTCACCTTTAAATTGACCTGGCTGTTTATCCAGTAGTCAAACTCTCATAACAGTGGTGCTTTCCAGCCCTGTGCAACTGGCTGGTTCAGCCTGAAAGATCAGCAGTGGTAAATTGAACAACAGGGAGTCATATCTTCAACATTTTGTCTTTGGTGACTCTACCCAAGATGAGGCACATAAACACCATAAACCAGTTTACTGCACCAATCGCATCCCCATGAAAGAGTTTATGTTTGAGCTAATCCTCAACTCATAACAGCTTCTTATGAAAGACTGGGCCCAGAGCGGATTACACACAGCATATAGGTAACATGACCTAGCAGAAGTCTGGACTGTAGCATATCCTTGAATCTCAAGCTAATTTGACTATATGGACATACAGGACTGCCAACTGTAGACCCACAAGCAACATTTCCTCTGACAGCCAGGGACAGCAATATAGCATGTTCAGAACTGGTGCTAGTTATAAATGCTCAGGGTACTTTGAAATCAATACATCAATACAGAATAAAGTTTCAGTGAACTTCAAGCCTGCAAAGGCACGAGAGAGAACTCACAGCAGGGACAAGCTGCTTCACCATGTCAGGGTGGTCCCTGCAGTTGACAACTGGATAGTATCTAGCATAGCCTTAGAAGAGAACAATGAAAGGTACATACTGCTCTGGCTGCAAGCGTGATAAGGATTCCAGTGAGAAACGTAAAATAATATCCAGGATAGATACCATGCCACAGGGCAGACAGGATAAATGTTAAAGCTGTAGGGTACCAGGGAGCTCTGTCATAGCAGACACTGCAAAACAAAAACAAAACAAGAAAAGGCTGAATACAATTGAACAATTGACACTGCAGTTCAAAACCTTCTCTGTTTTTAAGGTCTTCTGTTTTCTTAATGGTCTTATCTTGCCTCTTTTGCAGACCAGGCCATGAGGCACTCTCTCTTCATTTAGGTGGAGGTTTTATCATAGAATCACAGAATCATTAGGGTTGGAAAGGACCTTAAGATCATCTAGTTCCAGTCCCCTGCAGTGGGCAGGGACACCTTACGCTAAATCATATCACCCAAGGTCTCATCCAACCTGGTCTTGAACACTGCAAGGGATGGAGCATTCACAGCCTCCCTGGGCAACCCATTCCAGTGCCTCACCACCCTAACAGGAAAGAATTTCTTTCTTATGTATTTATGCACTGAGTATAAAAAGCGTGCTTGTACAGATATTCCTGGTGCTCACAGCATTTAAATAAATAATGGGGCAAAGGGCAGGTAAAACTTCATTCACCTTTAAAACTCTATCTGGAATCATACTTTACCCTACAAGATCAAGAGTGGCTCAAAAGGCAGAGATGTGACCCCACCCTTCACTCAGGAATGAAGGTATTTTTAGGCACTGTTACCTGGCAAATGCAGGAACAACTAGGAGTGCCACAAGCTATTGCAAAGTGGGGGATTTCTGCTAACTTTAGCAGCCCAAAATCTTACTCCAAAGACGCAAGCGAATGATACCATTTCAAGAGCACACCAACTGGTCTATTTGGCTATCTGAAGTTTAACTGAAACGCTGTGTTCCAAAGAAACAAGTCAAGATAATGAAGATAATGCACTTCTTACCATGAACATCATTTGAATCATGAAAAATAGTAGACATTGAATTTTAAGATACATATATAACACCAAAAAAGTTATAACTGCAATAAATCTGTGCCTGCTTTTCAGATACCACATTGAATATATGCTGAGCTTTAATCATGCCAAAAAGTGTAACGAGTAATAAGAGACAGTTCAGTCTACAAAATTAGGACTTATGCTAGTATTTATATGTGCCTTATCGGTCACTGGTTAAAATCAGATCCTCTCAGTGCTATAAGAAGTCTGTTCTCCATATACTGGAGAAGACCAGGGACCTCCTGGCAAGCATTTTCTGGTAACTCCAAACCAGACTACATGGGGGCTCTGAACATTTTGATTTCTCTCCAGTTCTAGCTGAACTGAATCCCAGTGACACAGCAAGGCTCACCTCTGGTAGTAATACACATGGGAAATACAACATAGCAAAATGAAACAGTACAGAAAGAACAACAGAGGCAAACAGAAGCCTAAAAGATGCCATCAAAACTCTACTGCTTTTTATTATGGAAGACCTGAATAGTTCATTTATGCCTTTGCTGCTCATATATAAAATGCAGGCATTTTACATTTGCAACAGTAAAACTTTACAGCACCAAATACCCTTGTGTTCCACCAACCGTTACACACAGAGGAAACAAAGAAACAGCAAGAGGCTATACATTTGTGAGATTCACCGGTCAGGGGCTTTCCAGGCCATCTATAATTTTGGGGTCTCACAAGCCTGTCACTGATTCATTACTCTTACCGTTTTAGCCAGGCAGCTGTCTGAATGTTCCAGTTTTCAATGTACATTTTAAAACTCGTTGCAGTCTAAGAAAGAAATTCACACGGTAAGTTAGCACTGACACCTGTAAACTAATACTTGCATTTTAAATTAGAGAGGAGATAGACAGAAAATATTGATTCTAGTAGCTATGCTGCTGTGCAATAGTCCATCCTTACACTAACATGTTTTGGGAGGAACATTAATTAGGCTGATTGCTCACCACTAGCACTTGGCACTTGCTATCAAATCTCACTTTCTTTTGTAAAATTAAATGCAATGTTTGGTTATTTTTCAAATCATCGGAAATCTGAAAAGCTTTCTTGTTTTAAATGCTTGTCCTTTCCTTCAGTTCCTAAACAACATCATTTTTGGAAGAGATATCTTGCCACCCATTATGCAGTCTGGGCTTCCCTAGAGTGCTATTAAAACAAAGTGTTATAAAACCTAAAAGAAATTGATTGTTATTTGGAGAAGGCAGAAGGAAGACTGAAAAACATGCACAAAAATGTTGGGACTAAATTTAGAAGCAAATTCTCAGCCCATTGCCCAGCTTAACAAACCAGTTTGGACTCCAGGGTCCTGGGAGAACATCCTGCACCTCTTCACAGCAGCAATTCCCCCAGCTTTAGAGGGCTGCTGGACTCCATTCAGCATCAGTTCCCCTAATCCTGGTCAGTTCACCTCTGACAGTTCCACATCCCCACTCCCCCTTGTTCCTTGCCTGCTGACAGAAGCCTCTGAGGACATCACCAAGCAGGGACATGAGTCACTGACACCACATTATTTTGCCATATTAGCTGAAGGGAAAGGCACGCTGAAAAGATGGATTAACGACAAAGGCTTGCAAGGGGAATATGCAGATATTTTTGCACTCCATGCAGAATCCTGAAGGCGAGCACTTCATCCTCTGTGTTTAAGGAGTTAAAACAATTAGCAATTCCCAATGTAGTACTACCACATTTTAATTGCATTGCTGCACCAAGTGAAGCCAAGAAAAATATCACTTCTCTGCCAACTAATATTGTCATTCTCTTTTGGCCTCCTTTAAGTTCCCCTGTTACATTACCAAGAGAGAAAGTAGCCATTGGTTGTCAAAATCTGCATGCTGCCTAGGCTTTCAAGTCCTCATCACATTTTAACGCCCCCACAACTCCTACCATGTGCTTATCTTTACTACAGATCAGGTCATTTCTTAGCCACATTTGGCACTCAATTTCCCAACTTTTAAGCAATTTTACATATGCAGGTGGCTATACCTGCTGAAAACACGTTGTACAATCACACTTAAACTTCAAGTCCTGGAATTAGTATTGGCACATGAAATGATAATTCAAGGTTGACCCTAAATAATGTTTTTTGTAGCTTCTTTTTCTCATTTTGCACATGATCACATCAATCGAGAGCACTCTGTTTTATGCTCCTGGAAATAATTTCTCCATCCTGATCTCTATTGCCCTTGTGAGCAGTAAAGGAAGTTTTGAGGGGCCTACAGTTCAGTGAGTAGAGAGAATCAAAGGCTCCCATTTCCTTAATTTAGCTTGACTGAAAAGCACTGCTTGCACTTCCCTCCTTCAACCAGTAACCGCCTTGACTCATCAAGGTAGGAATCACCTTCTGCCCCAAAACTGAATCAGACAGTGATTTAAGATCTCAGAGTTGTATCTAGGGTGCTGCTGCTGTTGAGGAGTGTAAAGTATTTCTGGCTGTGTATTCTGAACCACTTAAGGAGATATGTACACTGAGGATTAATTAAGGTAAAAAAGGAGGACAGAGAAAGGATGTTGAGAAAGACAGACTGTATAATGATACTTCCAGTTTTGGCATCTTTCAATGATGAACTACAGGAACTCATTTTTGAGAAGAGCTATTACAGCACATCTGCTTAGTCACAGATCATTCAGCAGTAAAGCAGTCAACTTATTTTCGTCTGCTTTTCCTTTTAAAATCATAACTACAGAATTACAGGGGGGAAGCTCCTCTTATTTTGAAAGAAAAGAAGCCTTTAGAAAGCAGTCTCAGACACACACATTTTCACATCTCACTGGCATTCACAAAATACTTTTAGGGGCAAACAAATTACATTGTTTCTCTAATGCAAAAGACGGCCAATCATAAATAGCTCGCAAAAGATGGCCAATCATAAGTAGCTTACAAAAGACTAATGCAGTCACAAGAAACATGTGCAAGACACGTTCTAAGAAATAGCGTGGTTTGCTGAACAGAACTCTAGATCAGCGGCCATCTGAAGTTCTATATGGCCCTGCCAGTACCCATCCAGGTTCCTCAGTTTGTACCCATTATCTCTTCAACCCTTGCTCTTCACCATTTACAACAGACACTCCAAGCTTGTGCAGGGACTCAGACTTTGCAAATGTTTGTGCAATGCCTTCTCGTGGCGGCCTCTTTCACTATCACCACCCATCTCAACTGGGCTAAAAAAGTGGGAAGACTGTTAGAAGTAAACAGCATACACCACAGATGGTGGAGAATCATAGCTGTGAGCAATTTACTGACCTGCTGAACTCAGCCACAATCCACAGTAATTGACTGCTCATTTATAAAACATCTGATATAATCACTTATTAGCCCTCTATAAACTACTAAAAAACACAACCTGAATACAGAGCATGATGAAGCCTGTGTGACAGATGCTTTTTATCTGCCCAGCAGGTAAAATGCAAAACCTCTTCATGTTAAAGAGGGGTAGCCCAGTGGCACGGACTTGCTTTCCTTCTGGCAAAGCTTCTCCCCATTAGCATGGTTATTTCTCTATGATTATGCCAATGCAGCCACAGCTTTATCTCACCTCAATGTTCCAGATATTCAAATTGGACAACAGGTCCCAGCAGAAAGTGCCTCTGTCATCAACTCCACTGAATCCATAACCAGCTGCATTGTTGACTGCATCTGCTGCAATGTCAAAGCAAAACAGATCAAATCAGACTGCTGGCAGTCACGTTTTCTTACAAGTCAGTATGACACTAAACACACGTTCAAGCCAGCTTTGTAGCAATTAGCATGCTCTCTTTCAAAGAGAAGCTTCTTCCTGGCAAAGGGCACTGTTATAAGGCAACAGAAGAGTCATTTCCTCCAGAGGAAAGATTAGCTACTCCTTGGGCAGAAGAATAAATAATGAAAGAACAACAGATAGTAATCACTTTAATTTGCTTTTATTATTCAAGATAGATAGAGTTGCCATAACATGACTAAGCACTTTCCTTAAAAGGGTACCTGGATGTCACAGCGTTTTCCAGAATTAAGAACTGTAGTGTCTCAAAGACATGCTTACCATTTCTATTAAGAGCTCCAATGTGGTTGTTTAATTAAGACTTTCATTCAGACTTCCACAGAGAAAGACTTTTGCTAATCCCATTGCTCAGTGCCTCACTAAAGTATCTCACCACCTCCATATATCAAATATTGAGTAGCTTTGATTACAGACTTAACTACTTTAAGTGCAAATAAAGGCTTGGGTGTTCGTAAGCATTTCACATGCTGAACTCTTTGCCAAGGTGCCGGTCAACTACCTCCCCTTTCACCTTTGCCTGGGAACCACCTCATCACTGGGTTTCAAGATTATGCTTTCAACATGTTCCTGCCAGAAATCCTCTCTCTGGGTACTAAGAAAACAGGAGGTATCCATTATCTCTGGGTCTCCAGGTGCAGCCAACACTGGTGATTATTGGAACAAAAAGGAAAAACACAATACAGGTAAGGCTTTCCATTCTAGATCGTTTACAAAATACAAGCCTGGTTATGTTTTAGAAAAGTCAGCTTTGTAAATGCAGGCACAAAAAAAATCCTGGATTTCCTCCTCCTTGCTCCAAGGGTGGCAGGGACCACTTAATGTTTCTTTGCCAAAACCAGGAAACAAGAAGTCTTGGGACGTAATAATACAGCAGACCCATCAACCTCTTGCTTCCTGAGCTGCTGTCTGCAGAGCAAGGTGCAAAGCACAGGACCACCACAATTGCCTGCCTTTAAATTCCTCACAAGACCCCAAGCTCCACAAAGCCCAGCTGAGATTTTCCCAACTTGAACAGCTCTGGCTTATCACTTTCACAGCTCGTTGGATGCAGGAGCTCAGACCCAAATTGATTTCATCAGCAGCTGTGTTAGATTTACAGCCATGTTCCCATGACCATCCCTAATGCAGCAAGAAGCTGAATTCTCCGTCTTTACATGGATCTGGAGGAATTCAGCGGCGAGGCTTTTGAACAATAGCGTGCCTGTCCTTTTCTGAGGACAGGAAGCGCTTATCAGCCTTTTCAGCAGGCACTTTTGTGATGCCCTGGGCCATGCCACCAGGAGCTAAACTGCAAAAGGATAAAGTGTCTGCTGTTGTGCTGCCTAGATTTGAAAAGTGAATAATAGAAGCCTCGCCCTCCAGTATGCAATGCATGCTTTTGTGAACTGCCTCATTTGTAAAGAGATTTCTACAGCCTCTATGGCTTAGTCATATCACAAATCCAAGTTCAGTTTATCTCTTTGATAATGGACTTCTAGTTAATTATAATGCTAGAAAAAAATGAGGCAACATTTTAACACTGGGTTGAACAAAAATAAGATTCTGAGCAAGCAATTCTTTATCCCAAAGCCTTTCCTATCCCACACATGCCAGTCCTGGCCGCTTTCTCTCGATCTGTCAGTTTTAGTCACAGCCTTGTAATCAATTTCCCTGGCTCTTTCCTTCCCATCTCAATGACACTCTGCTCGGTTTCAGGTGTATATATTGCTGGCTGGGCTTTCAGGACCTCCTCTACACACAAAGTCTTTGTAATAACAGCAAAACAAATCCAGTCTCTCAATTTTCAGCCAGGCCTAGAAGGACTCGACTCCTCACACTTAGATGGGAAAGGTGACTTCTAAAAGAAAGAAGGTAAAATACAAAAACATTATTTTGGCCACCAGTCTACCTGGCTCCCAATAAAAGAAATTTCTTTTTTTTTTTTCTATGATGAGTTCCTCTTTCTTCTCTTCTCCTTCTCCTTCCAGAGGTTCTTTGGTCCTTTTCAACATCTCCTCTGTTCCCCACCTTCCCCACGGTCTCAAATCCTTTCTCTTTAGCTCTCAAAGCTAACATGAGCAGAGAACTGCACTGTGCCTAAATGCAAAGCCTAACTTCAGCCCCCCAGTAAGCACCACAGCTTTCTGATACATATGCATGTACTAAAGATGTCCCTAAAGGAAGAGAGAGATCTGTTTGCACTGTAACATACTGGTAAAGCGTGAGCCAGCATGACACGTTTTAACCTCCTAACCCTACTGATATATGTAAATTATAAATAAAGTATAAAAATCAAAGTTTAGAGTGGACAAACTTTCTTCCCCTCAGTAAAATTAATTTGGTACAGTTACAAAGTTTTAAGTAAGATGGAATTGACTTTACTGGCAATCACCTGAAAAGCAGATTGGATGTCAGTGGGAATTTGGCCTAGGGAATGTCACACAAGGTAGGTTTGATACATATTTTTCAAAACTTTTGGCATCTCCCCAATTAAGCAGGGTCCACTGCCTACAAGAATGCATGTACAAGAACACAAGAACCCACTTCCACAAGGACTACAGGTCTAGGAACTAATTTGGTCCCCCGCATCCCTCATGTTTCAGACCACTTCCCCCATTTATGAACTTGTTACCCACAGAAATAAGTAATGTAGCCAGACTTACCTAATGTCCATGCAAAGTAATACTTTGGTTTTGCTGCCTGTGCTACAACATACAGGTAACCAAGTCTTGACAAGAAGGGTGTTTTATCAAGAAATTCGTTATCAATAATATATGCCATAGGAAAGCTCTTGGTAAGTGTCAAGAATAAAATGAGAGATACTAGTGTGATACACAGCTTGTACATCACTGCTCCCTAAAAAACACAAACAACAATGAAGCATTCATTAGAAACATTTGCTTAAGGGGAAAGAAAAGGCAGTGCTCATGGCATACAAAACCAATGCATTTCAAGAACCAATAAAGTTAGGAGTGACAAAGCTGATAATAATTAATTTAAAGAGGTGGTAAAGAAAAGGTCACAGTCAAAGCTTTAGCTTAATTTGGTTTATTGAGCTACCTATAGATAGGTACAAAGGACAATTAGGAATCAAAATTGGTGATGAACTTCACGAGAGACTCCTAAAAATCAGTCAGTGGAGGTCCTCAAATGAGAAATTAAATAAGCAAACAAAACCCTACAATGGAAACCAGAAATCCTCCCTATAGGTATTGTCGTCTCCTCTAACTAAAGACTAGATTCCTCCTGAAAGCCAAAAGCATTCAGTACAACAGTAGGTCCTACTGTTCAGCTACCATCCAGAGGTCCAGCTGAAAATCACTTGTCCTAAAAGCATCCATCTTACCCCATGTTGTGGCAAGGTATGCATGCTGTGTATCTGCTATGCCACAGTATTTTCTATTACAGCTCTCTAGCTTTCTATATATTACTATTGACAATCATGTCAGTAGTTTGAAGCTCAGTTTCTAATACACATCAGGAGTAAACTCTTCTTAATACAGTCATAATCAAAAAGGTAAATCTAGTACTTGGGTGCCATGTAAAAATTGACTCACATTCTCAAAAGACCAATAGCAGTGCAATATGCTGTCGAAACAACAGTGTGTTTTTTGATCCCAAGTAGTCTTTATATATTCTCCATATTCTGGAATAAACCGATGTGCGGTTACCTTTAATGCTAATTTTAATGTTTTCTGCTAACTCGCATCTAAAACCATATAGGTCTTATTCTGACTAATGTAAATCAGAATTAGCACCACTAAAGTCAGTAGAAATAGAAGAGTGTGCAACAGGCATCAGATATGCATAGGCACATACTCAACTTCTGAGGAGGCGTTCTGCACACACTCACAAAACTATACATTCAGTGTCACCTTAAGATAAGGGAGAGGAATTTGGTTCTTGTGCTACATTACCCTGCCTTACAAGGTCACTTTCTAAGAAGGTTTTAGTATTATTTTAAATATATAGAATAAAATTTGTGTTAATAGTATGTGAAAAATGACCTCTACGTCATCTTACAGCTTGAGAGTCTCTTACAAAGAAGAAACTAGCTGGAGAAGCTCGTTTCTGATTAGACGTGATTCATGTACTTCTAACATCTCTTGCACTGTGGGTGAGATTTGACTTGCATTCCTCTTCTGTCTGAAGCTGAACAGCAACTTGTCATTGTCAGATTCTGCAGACCATTCCCATTGCTACACAAAGGACATGCATTAACCAATGACCCGTTTTGTAAGCCAAATGCATTTGGGAATTCAAGAGAAAGACACTAGCCCATTCACCCCTGACCCTAAGATAAAAACAGGGGCCACTTCACAGGAAAAAAATCACTAATGTTTACTGGGAAGATATTCCAAAAATAGATTTTCTTCTTAATTTTTAATTACGAGATTCATCCTCAAAGTTGTACTCTCCCGGCCTTTGCAATACGTCTTTGCCATTTTAAAACTTACAGTTGGAGAAGGATCAGGAAGTCTGTCATAACCCTTCTGCTTCCAGTTCACTTCTAAGAGTTTCATGTGCACATGCCTCCCTTCAATGAAGGCTATATAATCCTTGTAATTGCTGCAAGGCCCAGCTATGATGCTCATAAAATTGAGGAGATAGCTTAAATACTCCAGTAAAGAAGGTCTTGACCTGTGAAAATCATCCACATACAACAAAACAAAACAAGGTAAAACACAGCAAGGGCTTTTACCAATGCTTTTTGTTGTACTGTTTGCCTCAGCCTCCAGCTCTCTCCTACCACCCTCCCCTCAGCTGAAAGCTCACTAAATCTGTTTTGGAGAATATGAAGCACAGCCTCTCTTATATCCCAGTGATGTCTGGCAGATGGCAGTCACAACAAGGGTATCGTGGAAGTGCTTAAGCTACAGGTGAGCAAATGCTACTGATTTGAGTAGTTGTCATCTTATTGCTTAGAAACATACCCACTCTCAAACAAATCGACTTGCACATTTTGAACAGGCCAGCAGTATCAGGAGTGAGAAGCTGGTAATTGTCTTTGAACATCTGTCCAGTATGTCAGGGACCAGTAACAGCTGGTAAACTGCAAGCTGAGCTACACTGGTCTCACCAAGCTGTGCCATGCAGTACCTTGCCTTCTCATGAAGACCACAGGGCATGGAGCATTTAAGACCAGGACTCCCAGGCCTGAAAGGAGCTCTCATGCACCCTTCAGTTCAGCCTTTTGAAGAATGGGAAGTGTGATGTGAGACATAGAGGAAGAGGATGAAGAGGCACTCTGTTCTACTGTGCAAATGAAGGAAGTAATTGACTGTATTGTACCACAAACAGGAAAAGGAACTGATTGGGAAAAAAAACCACCATAAATTAAAAGACACTTGAAGCTGAAAGTCAAAGAAAATTCATCATGTTCATTATTTCCATTTTGCAAATTCCCACAAGTTCCTTTGGGGTTTTATATTAGATGTAAAATGAAGAAGATCCATTGCCCTTACTATGGATCAGTGGCATGGAAAAGAAAGATGCACAGGCCTCTCACCACTAGTGCAATTTGTAAATTGTTGGGCTTGTTTTATTGATGTGGCGGAAAACACCAACATCCAAATTCTACAGAAATACGCAGTGCTCTCCACTAACATCCTAATAGCCGCTCTCCAAATAAACAAGGATGAGTATAGAAACTAGAGCACAGTGGTTCAGGGCTCTCCTATCCAAGAAACAGATGAACACTCATAGACCAAAACCCACTTAAAATTCCTTCAGAACAAACCAATTTTCTAGCAGGAAAACTAAGCAACAGTTAAACATTTGCTGTTGCCTACTTTTATTCTGATGCGGAATTAGCTTGAAAAAACAGTTAGCTTAGCCAGGATTTTCTGCATTCATGCTGCTGGTTATTGTAGATGTTAGTGCCTAAATGGTATGTTCTCTGGTGAAAGCATTTCACAGAATGATGCAGCAAACAACTGGGGTAAGGCTCATCTTTCTGTTCTGCAAAATCAGGTCGATAATTTGGGCTTCTGAGCTCTACAGTAAGATTAAAAATAAAGTCATTAGTTTCAGCTTAGATTCTGCACATGGTTGGGTGGGGAGACATGAGCAATGCATGAAGGAATGTACAGAGGATGAGTGAGAAACAAAAACAGACCAAGAACAGGAGGGAAGACAAAAGGCTGTATTACCAAAGGGGATTTAAAACTCTTCAGTTGTGACTTGTCTGCCACCAGCACTTGAGTTACTGGCATGTACTTTTCTGTTATGAGCTCATCTACTGTACAAGAAAGAAAAAAAAAGGCCTGTTTGGTGAGAATTTGACTAGAATTAGTCATATTGTAACAAGGGCCCAGTACAGCTAAAATTATGCTGTGAGCTATAAAAATAGACACAAAGCTATTGGTCTTACAAAAAGTTAAACAAGTCTCCCTACAGGATTTCTGCTTTTCAAGAAATTACTCCCTCCTTACTTTTAGAGGCTCATCAGCAGATTTTCTGATGGCTGAATCTTCTGCCTTGGAAATGAAGGAAATCATTTCCTCAGCCTTGAACGTTTCATGGTGAATAGTAGCTATGGTTCTAAGACTAATTCAGTAACACTAATTCTTCAAGAAAAAAAGAAGAAATAAATAAAAAAAAAAAAAAATCACCTGTATCCTGCACGTGTATTGAGAGATAAATTAGGGAAAAAAAGGTGCTCAAAGATACGACAAACATGCAGTTTCTCTCCAAAACCTGAGAGGACAAGTCACACAACACGATGGACTAGGAGTGTTAACATTACAGAGGGAGCTAGGAAAAATAAAATTTCAGAATCCAAGAAGTATAGCAAAGAAAAGCAGTACTTGAAGTGGCAGAGTCAAACCAAAACAGATTTTTACTACCACAGTGGTTTGCTGACAGAGGAGAAGTATGCTGCTTGGAAAAACAACATATCAAAAGTAAGACGAAGACAACACCCAAAAGTCTATACAGTACAGTCTTGGCTTGAATATAAACGAGTTGATTCAGCAAAGACTAATTTTGTTGCATGTGGAGTCTATATTTAAGTCAACGAGATGTTGCCAAGTACTTCACTGCTTTACTGACCAGCACAGGGTGATAAAGACAGGAGGCTTAGACTAAAGAAATAAGAAATAAAGCAGAGAGTATATATTTGTGTAAGGAGAGTACTGACAGCAGCATTACAAACTAAAACTGCTCAAGATGACAGAAAAAAAAAACAGGTAGGACTTTTGTCTTATCATGGGCTGGAAAGAAAAAGGGAACATTTTAATGACCATGTCATTAAGCAACCTAAACCCTAAACTTCTTTGGATGAAATTAAACACAAATCACTAGAAACATTACATTCTTACTTTACAGCAAGCCGATTCTGCTCAGCAGTGAGTTCCTCAGCTTGTCGCCCTATTCCTAGAGAGAAACAAAAGCCACATTAGATCTTTCCAAAAGCCAGACAGTGAAAGCTATCCCTAAAGCCTTATATTTGTATCCCACAGATAACTTTCTTTAGCCATAAACTTTAAGATTTTGTCACAGCAGTTGTAATACAGCTCAATTCCTAACTTTCAGATCAAGTATACTCATGTTCTACTCCACCTCTTCACTCAGTTCCTTACCTCTTTCCCCGTTTTGCACCCGTGCTGCTCTTTCAGAGAAAGCAGCCATAGTATTTCCCACACATAATGCAACTCTCAGTGCCATTAGCTGGCATCAACCAGCCTCTACTAACAGTCCTGGCCTGGAAAAACCTCTGCTGCCAGAAGGCAGTGGCTCATTTAAGCACAAGGCTCCCACTGGCTTCCTGGTGAGAAATGGAGCATTTCACAGCAGGAGGAGTGGACAATGGAAGAGAAACGGACTCTTTAGTGAGCAGGAGCTCCTCTGGTGTGAACGAGCAGCCAGGCTGCCAGCTGCTGGAGCAAGCCTAAACACACATATCAGTAACAATCTGGAATTGTCCAGACTGGAAGGGCGACCTCCTGTTGAGTCCACAAGACCTTTGGGGCCAGAGCACAGACTCGCTGCCCAGGAAAACTACAGAAAGGTCTTTTATAATGGCCTTCATCATACTTTTCACAGCTCATAGCAAATATCTCAAAACCTTCACTCTGAAGCTGAAGTTGCACATACTGTGAGGAACCCCGCTGGCTTCAGCAGAACAACTCACCAGGGTATGAGTCACAGCACTGGAAGCTGAGCATGCACATACACGGCTTCACAAGATCGGGGGCTTGGCATCAATTAACACAACTGTTCTAAACGTTGTGGCCATAATTACCAATACACACAAATACAAGACCCATTTCCTAAAAAGACTGCGGATAAACTGCTCATTTCCATTCTCTCTCCATTCTTTCAGTTTGCAAATACTGGGAGGGTCTGAGTTCCAGGGAAACAATTAAGCACTTAATTACTGAAGGGGCTGCCTATTTTGTTTGTCTGTTTCCATTTATGGACAGCTGCGTTCCATTTTTACAAATAGATATTTGTCACTGATGTTTGAACCACAAGCTGCCTCAACTGCGCTATGTATGGAGGTCCACAATGTAATGAGCCTCTTCCACCGTCATTAATCTGGAGGATTTCTGGTTTTCTTAAAAGGCTCCTGTATCTGCTGTTATCTTTTCATTCTGTTCATTTACCTGAAATATTTCAGGTGTGCATCTAGGTGCATCTCCTAAATTTTACATCATAGCAACTCTATAGCACAGCTTATAATGCAATGGGTCTCAGACCATCAGAAATTCACATCACAATGATGATGATTGACGTTTCTAGCCTTACAGCTGTACTAGACACAGACATTTTACTGGGAAATAATAGTGCTCTTTGTCACAGCGCAGCACAAGACTGAAGACAATGTTATTTTGCTTGCAACTGTGATTCTCCCTGCACTGGGAGAAAAGCTGTTGAATTCCATCTCATAACCCATGGAGTACATTAACACTGTATATATCAATGATAGCATATTTTTGCTGCATTAATGTTATTGACTGAACCTACGTATCAAACACAGCTCTTGATTTTTGAGAATCAGGAACACCTTCAGAGAGCTTAATGGAGGTGCACAGTAGCATCTAAATAGCACATACCAATACTAGCTAAAATCCAAATAAGACCCCCCCAGGGAGCACCTAAGGGGGAAACCGGTTGTCTTTGTTACTGCAAAGACAGTTCAATCCTAGAGAAGCGATCAAAACCTGAAGTTTCTAATTTTCAACCGCAAAAACATTTTTCTTCTTTATTTGGAGCAGCTCGCTGAACTATTTCATCCACTCTGTAACTCAACCACAGAATGCACTGGAATAAAAAGACTGTCTTCAAAACATGGGAAGAAATTGCTTTTCTTACCATCGTGTAACTGGCATGCAAGTGTTGTGATCTTCTGTGTAATTATCATCAGAGGACTATAACAAAGAAAAACAATAGTCACATGCCTTGTAATACGGATTATTCCCAACTTTCTTACTGAATAACTTTATCCCTTTAAAAGGCATAACTGTACTTGCAACAAGTGGAAAACATCCAATTAAAACTGAAGGAGGCACTCAGGCATAAGACAATTGCCTGGGTTCAAAACAACCTCACAGTAGCTTGCACTGGAATTCTTAATTGCTAAATGTGCACAAAGGCTTATTTTATTTCTCCCCATCCCGCAGCAGTGCAAACTGTAATTCAGGAGGAATTGCACCACTAGGAAATACCAGCTTCTGCAATCAACTAGCTTGCTTTTCAAGCGAAGACCAAATTTAAGCCCCATATGACACAACACTAGAATACAGCAATACTGCTGTAACATAATTCTATCTCTTCTTACTGTCTTCTTCCTATTGTCTGTCTCCTCAGTGTCCTAAAAAGTTGTCGAGCTTATTTCCCCTCATAAATAGTCCTATCAATTAATTAGGACTGCGTGCAAATAACAGAATAGCTGTCAGCACAGCAGTTTCCCCACTCTCTCCTTGGACAAGCAACTTGTGGATAGCCTGTCCAAGATGTACCACCCAACTGGGAATGTCTGGGCATGTGTGGTCTGGTGCCTCCCAAAAACATGAGCTAGTTGTAGCTGAGCCGCGCTTTCAGGCTACAACCACCCAGCAGTTTTGGTGTCAACCAGACAAGCAGTGTAGGAATAGCCACTACGTTCAATAGGACCGTGTATACTTCCTATATGCAGTCTTATAGAGCTTCTTAGCGTTGTGGGAAATGTGAGCTGCTGCAGGGGAAAAAAAAAAAAAAATATGGAGAAAAAAAAGAGCAAAACTCAGCTTGGTGCATCAGTAGCTGGTCCCCATGAGGGTAAAGGATGCAGCCAGGAGTATTCAAAAGAATAAGAAGAAAGACGAGTGGAAAACATTGGGGACAGCTAACTAGTCCCTCATAGGCAGAGGTTCCAAGGCTAATTGTGAATCACATACAGCTTCTGAGGGCTGTGGAGCCCTAAACACAAAACCCGATCTGGAAGGACACTGCCTTTGAGACGTTCACAACCACGGGCATCAGGAGGTTGTAATGGGTGACAAGGATACGTCATTATTTAGAAGCGTTAATTGTGATATGTAAAACCAGTTCCACAGAAGAGATTTGTCTGTGCTGAGGATTAATGCAATGGATTGTGATAAATTTTCAACAGAAACCATACAGAGGTTTCTTCTTGAACACAAATGACATCTTCAACATGGAAATTAAACCCCAAGTTTGTGTACATGATGTTTACAGAGTTTGACCATTATATGGAACTTTTTAAAGAGAAAGAGACATAGATGATTACTCCAAATATTATGGCTATCCAGTTCAAATATTGTAGTAGAGTGAAAATTACCATCAATGATAAATCTATCTAAAAAAAACAAATTTTCATGTTCTGCAGAGATTTTTGAGATTCCGTATCATCCTTGACTAGATCAATCTACTGGTTACAAACAAATGTAAACTCAGTGTCTAAGATAAACAGTTTGCAAACCAATTATCCCACTATGATAAACCAAACTGATTATCAAGGTAATTCATATGCTAAGCATGGCAAACGCAATAATATTGGAAAAAAGACATTGTTTCTTCATAAGTGGGTTTGGTTTTGTTTTGGTTTTTTTTAGTACTAATTATGGCTGACCTTTTTCAGGAGTCCACATGTAATTTGCATTTCCTACCCAAAACCAGAGAACATGCAGTATCAGCCAATTTCTCAATCAGAAACTATTTTTATCACTTCAGAAGTCCCTACTTGAAATGTCAGTTAAAAAAGTTTGCTCATAAAACCCAAAACATCCTTAAATATACACAGATCTGGAATACAACTCTAACACAAGGGTTTATACACCAGCTGTCTTTGGGTTATCTAGACTGCTATGGCAGCTAAGGAATGGAAGAATATAGCAATGACTTTCACCTAAGCAACTCCAATATTATGAAAAAGTCATTCTAATTTTTATTCCAACTCATCTTTCAAGAAAAAATATTTATAAGCTGTTTTCACCATTATCTTCAACATCCTATTTCTCAAAGTAGATTTTCCCATTCAGACAAAATTTAGCTTTCCTTTCAAAGATAAATAAATCCAGATTCTTTAAGCATATGAAAAAGCAGATTTTTTTTTAATCCTTAAGAGAGAGAGAGGCTGTCAGCGATGCAGCAGTTCTACTGCAGTAAACACAGATTTTTATTTCATCAGTGCCTGACCTATTAGCTTTGTGGGTCAACACTAACACTTGCTCCAAATTGGTTAAATTTGTTGCGTATGTTTCTTACAGTAAGCACTTTATGCCAATATTGAAGTGGGTAACATTCAACCTCAGGCTTGGAGCCAAAACTGTATGCCTTTAAGTGCCTAAATTTAGACACTTGTCTTAGAAAAATTGGGCCCCCCACTGTAAGCCAGAGAACCAAAATGCAAACAATCTTGATATGCTGATTAACTGAGGGGAGCAAAGCGCAGCCTGCACTAAAGTCACACAACGTATAAACAGAGAAGAGAGAGGTTCTCTTCGTCTATATTAGGAATTCATCGCCTAATTGACAGCACATTGAAACCTAGCAGAACAAGTCAGCCTTTCCTGCACTTTAATCAGAGAAGACAAAGTCTGCCTGCCTCAAGTCCCCACTCCAGAGGAGGCATGCAAGCACAAAAGTGGTGCTGCTGCCACTGTGGGTGAGAGGGAGATCCACAAAGAACATCTGAGATACCTTCAGCTCTCTCTCCTGCCATCACTGTATTATACATCTGTGTATCTTTTCTATAATCCAATCGGGAAGGTGGAAACCAGCTGTACAGTGGCAATAGGATGACACCCTCTAAATCTTCATTTAAAGGTATCAGGTACCTTTAAATGCTTCACACAAAGGGTAAGCAAGGTTTCAAGTAAACAGGGAGCATCTTCCTTCTCCCTCACCCATATACCATTCCCCCACTGACTTGATTCCAATGGGGAACCAAGCCTTCACTGCAGGTAAGGTCAGAGCACAACAAAACAATGGCAGTACTGGAACTCGCCCCTCTTCTGGCACTCCTTTGAGTTGTGGATGCCCCCCTTCTGCACACTTACACCCATCCCACTTCTCCCTGGGGATTCACCAATCTATCCTCATCTCACACATGCACAGAGCAAGTCTAGGACTGTTTATTTTTCCAGAAGGAAGTGCACAGCAATGCATGAGAATGCAAGTCTTGAAGCAGTATTAAAAATTAGATAAGAAAAATACATTTAGTATAGGGTGGAATTAGTACCATCATTTCCTAAATAGACATGTGGGGTTTGATTTAAAACTTGGCCATAGCATTGAATTATCATTTTTATTCAGCCTTTTAAGCAAGCTCTAATTTTAAAAAGCAATAAAATGTTGCATAAGTCAATAGATAAAATATTGCATTATATCACATATAGTCACCTGTTTCCTACATGATAATATTTTAAACCTTAGACTCTACTGGAAAAAGACTGCAGTGTTGCAAACAAGAAGAGGAGCTCACATACCTATAAAACTTCCAACCACCTTGAAAAATTGTCCCAGGGAATCAGTATGAAATAGTAAACTTCAACAAATAATAATAAAGTAGTAAACCAACCAACCAACCAAAACTGTCTTTACCTTATGTTAAATACTAAAAAATAACCTTAAAAAGGAAGACAAAATTCTAACAGTTTACAGAGAGCACTCCACAGTGGGTTTTACCCCCCCAATTAAACCTTCCAACTGAAAACATACCAGCTAATGTAATTTTTAAACATGGCTTCCCTCAATGTAATAAATGCACCCAGAAGCACAGACCAGTGGAAACAAAGGGTCAGCATCAGTTGTGGACTGTTGTGGGGACCCTCCCCATATCACAGGCTGGCTTCTACACTGAGCAAGCTTCAATGCTTATGAGAGAAAAGACGTTTACCAAGCAGTCTGCCTGACCTTAGGTAATCCCGTTGAGGAGTCTGGCACATGCTTGCTAGAAATAGTTTCCACTGACCTGATTTCACTAAGAGAGGAGGTGGAGTCAAAAGGCTCATTGCAGACAGGACTCTAAACCAGCAAACATGTATTTCACTTTTATCTCTTTAGCCCTGAAGCCACAATGAGATGTTCACACAGTCACACTCTGCTACAACACAAACTGTGCTGCCGGAGGGATAGCCAAGCCAGAGATGCCACAACAGCTTTACCAGCAGTGGGCTCTTACTTCTGCTTTCGAAAGCAAAATGAAGAAGTGCTGAAGGAAAAATACTTTACTAAACACACTCATGCGTCCAGAGCAACTTACAGTTTGGTTCATGTGGGTTTTTTGGTGAAAGCTCGCATAGAAGCATTTTACTTGAAAGAGCATTTACTTCTGGGGAAGCGTCCTGGAATACACTAGCTGTGCAGAGCTCTCTAGTAGTGACTGCCTGCTTGAATTTTGGCTAATTCCCACATTGCAGCTCTTGCAGGGCTTCTGTGTAATCACTGGTAAGTGATAAATCATAGAATCATAGAATGGTTTGGGTTGGAAAGCACTTTAAGATCATCTAGTTCCAGCCCCACTGCCATGGGCAGGGACACCTCTCACTAAACCATGCTCTCAGTGCAGTTTCAAGTGGACAAATGCCCAGAGGAGCAACCAAGCAGTGAGCAGGCATGGAAAACAGATTGACACCCCCCACCCCCCCCCTTATTCGCCCTGTACCTGTGCTGCTGTACTCCCCCTAGGGACTTGCTGCGACCAGAGTTACTGAGAGCTGTCAAATATGCCCTGCAACAACACACTGCACTTCACACATTTAAAAGACAAAATAAAAAGAACAAACTAAAATCGCAGGACCAGTCGGTATTTCTGCACTGTGTTCTGACATGGTAACAGAAAATATCTGTGTTTGTTTCCTTCTGCAAATGTATTTCCTTCATAGAAAACAGGCTGTTGTATTTTTGTTTCTTTCTTTTGTGGCTGATACTAAGCCACTGAGAGGGAAAAAAAAACCAGCAAGAAAGCACTAACCACCCAACAAAAATTCACTGCCTGAAGTGATGTTTGTTGGTGAAGTATCTGCTTACAAGACTTTTTGAGAGGGCTTTTTCAATGACTATCCCTTTCTAAGCAGTTTGCTGAGAATGCTGCTGCTGTTCTGTATTTGGGATATAGCGAGCACAAAGAGATGTCCACTCCTTCTGGAAAGTGATGTCCACCAAATTGTTCACGTAAGAGCAAGAGTTGACATCTGCAGGGAAGTCTCCCTGATGGTTCTCTCTAAGACCAACAGAATATTGAAAGCAATGCCAGTGTGTGGCGATTTTCACAAACTGATATTTTCTGTAAGGAATGGCAAGAAACTCGCATATGCACAATCATTCCCTCATGGTCACCAGATGAGCTGCAGTATTAGGAAATTTTGCTTAGACACTGGAAGAATTCAAAGAGGAAACAAAAAAAAATTCATGGTCTTAATCAAGCAAAGGATTAAAGCAGATACAACTTCCACATGGATGAGGAGCTCCTCTGAATTCTGTCCAGATGATCACATGCATATTCTATTTGTTCATGTAGCTTGCTAGATTGAAACCATGTTTACTACTAGTTTCCAAAAATCCCAATCAAGATCCCTTGATTTATTTTAAACTAATTTACCTCTAAAGCCATAATATTACTGTACTCAGTCTGAGCCTGTGATACAAAGAAAAATCCCACCAAACTGTGTGCTAGTATTATCATTTTTATAAAGTTGTATAGAAACCAGGCAACTTACCAGCATAATCCTCTTAGCATAAAGAAGAAGAAATAAGAGAGAGAAAGAGAGAGAGTTAGGATTTAGTTTTCCTAGGTACAACGTATAAATGCCACAGCAAACCAAGCAAAATAAATTATGCATGTTTCAAAGATTGATTTGAATTAAAGGAGAAGCACAGCATTCAGTTATTCTACAATTAGTGTTCAAAAATTAAGTTTTCTTTAAGAAAGTAGTCAAGAGAAAATTGCTACACTATGTCACTGAAACAAAAATTTGGTAAAATAGAATCATAGAACAGTTAGGGTTGGAAAGGACCTTAAGATCATCTCGTTCCAACCCCCCTGCCATGGGCAAGGACACCTCACACTAAACCATGTCACCCAAGGTTCTGCCCAACCTGGCCTTGAACACTGTCAGGGATGGAGCATTCAGAACTTCCCTGGGCAACCCATTCCAGTGCCTCACCACCCTTACAGGAAAGAATTTCTTCCTTATATCCAATCTAAACTTCCCCTGTTTATGTTTTAACCCATTACCCCTTGTCCCTAATGAAGAGTCCCTCCCCAGCATCCCTATAGGCCCCCTTCAGATACTGGAAGGCTGCTATGAGGTCTCCACGCAGCCTTCTCTTCTCCAGGCGGAACAGCCCCAACTTTCTCAGCCTGTCTTCATATGGGAGGTGCTCCAGTCCCCTGATCATTCTCTTGGCCGTCCTCTGGATTTGTTCCAACATATACAATTTTTAAAAACTAATTGAAATTCAGGTGTAGCAAACTGGAACTGGTTTCCATTGAAACCTGGCACATAGTTAAAAAAATAAAAGAATGGAGTTTTCATGAAAGTACTACCAGATACATGAAAACCTCTTAAATCAAAAAATTGCTGCAAGCAGCTCGAGTACAGTTTTGACTGTGGGAATCAGTGACCAGGCCTACCCTTTGTGTGGGCTGCAAGAATTAACGAGTCATTAGAAGTGAACAAGTTTCCTTCTTAACTTTGAAGTGATGAGTCACAGTTTGATACTCCATTTTCCAGTTTACTTAAAACATGACTCAAAAGTTACACTGTTCTACCAAACTTTACCTGCATTTTACAAGCTGTGTTCCCAAAATGGGGGACTCCAAACAAACAGCACAACCAGCTGTTACTAAAGAACCTCCCCTTCCACCCCCACCCCCCCCCCAGTAATCCATCTGCAAGCACACATCAAAAGGATTATACATGCAAGCTGTTAAGTGCACAAAGCAGGTCAAGAGAACAAACGAGGTATGACAGCTTTCAGCACCAACACCGTGAAACACTCCTTTAGCATCTAGCTCATCACTTTTGGGAACTGACATTGCAAAGCTGATAGCACTAGAACTGGTCACATGCCTATTTGATGTGGATTAAAACTTCCCCCCTTGCAATTAGGTATCGGACTTACAGGATACTGAGGACTCAAACACAAGTCAGTAGGTAAGAGGCCCTTTGTTCCCTTTTAAAGATTCCCTTAAATAGAGTGCTTTGCCCTCTCAAAGTATGTCCCCAGCTACTTCACCCAAAAGGGTGTGAGGCTGTATGGAAATAGGCATTGCTCCATGGATCCTGTCTCAGTTTCTTCTGAAGTCCTAAGGGAGAGCTTGAAAGCCATCCTTTCAGCCAGGAGTCTGTTTGAATGCTCCCCTATTACCACATGCAACAGATGTGGAACCATAAAACATGGGAGAATGAGCAAGAAGGGGTTAAGTTGTTGCTCATACATGGTAAAACTGTGGTCAGGGAGTATATTTTGTTTGTCTGGGTCATCACATCTGTTTAGGTATGTGCATAAAGTTTCAGTGAGCACATAAAATTTACAGCTCAAGAAAACCAGTTGTAAGACAGATTTATGAGATTGACCTTTGTTTCAGCACTTTGGATTGCAAGTTTTTACTGATACCACTGCAGTATTTTTATTTTGTCTTAGTTTTCAAAATACACCATGAATATGTAGCCCATATCCATACTACATTTTCCAGTTGTTTACTACTTGGCAGCTTTATATTTGACTGAAGTTTAGGAATTGGTTTATATCTTGAAGCATCAGGACAAAATCAAATAACAGAGTAAGTTCAGTACCCTTACTATCCTCAAGCTCATCACTAAAGAAGAGTAGCTCTATTTTCATCAAGAAAGCAGAAACTGCTATAAACAGGCACCATTCCCGTTCTTCCACCCCCAGTCTCAGCTGGATCTTTATTAAATGTTTTCAGCAGCAGGCAATTAATACATCTCACAGTGCATTTCTGAACACACTGCTCAGAAAAGCATGCTTTCTTGCATTTCTCTGTCTCATACACACACACAGCTACAGCATTCCAATCTCATTTGTAGGCTTCTTGGTATGTCATGCTCTTTCAGGACATGCCTTTGTACAGTAAAAGAACTGCAGAAAAATATAGAACTAAATTTCTCTAAATGCACGAGTTACCATTTCTGCCCCCTCCTCTAATTAAAAAAACAAAACCAAAACCCAAATTAAACCTCAAAAGTTTTAGAGAAACTTTGCCCCTACTCCCTGAAATGCAATTAAAACCTTAAATCCACCACCCACACAGACAGCGAAAACCTTTGGTTTCCTTCTCTATGCCTATAAGAAGACAGAGGCTTGGAAAAGGCATCAACCTACTTGTGCCAGCTTACAGAAGCTTTTCATAGTATGTTACTAATTACTCTGTATTCAGACATTCAATTAAACAAGTGGAATACAGATTAGCGCATTGTTTTCAAATCATGCAAGAGCATACTTTCCTCTTGTAAACAATGTACAGGGTTAGCTGTGTTTTTGCAAAGCATCCTCTACTGCTTCAGCTAAATCAGAGACCACACCATACATGAAGAACACTGTTCCACAGAAATGCATGCCATATAAAAAGCTGTACTATTCAAACATCAGCCACAATCCACCTCTGTGAGATAACCCGCAAACCCAGCACCAGCAGCGAAAGATGATTCTGTTTGTCTGTCTGCTTGGGTTACCCAGCCACCGAACCTCCCAGCTCCTCCGTTGCTCACCCCCTGCTCAAGTCTTGTCCTCCCACCCACTGGAGTGCCTGGGGTGGGAAACACCTTCCCAGTGGGGGCATCAAGATAAATCAGAACACAGCAAAGAATGACCCAGAGTGATGGCAGTGCCTAGGAAGGTGGAGGAGAGCAGCTCACCCCACCTCTCAGGGCAGACTATCAGGGACCAGAGAACCAGCTGTGCCGCTCATCTCCAGCAAGCCACTGTGCAGATTTATTCCACCTAGAGCAGTTTAGGAGAAGTCTAGCTAATCAAGGTCTACTTTCCTAACTAGAGAGTGCTTAGCATGAAAACAGCAGAAACAATGAATCAGTGCAAAAAATCACAGTGTTTATTCCTTCCTTCCTAAAAACAAATAAACGGAAAAACAATCCAAAAACCACAAAACCAAAACGCAACAACAAAAAAAACACCAAATAACCAACAAGAAAAAGCCTTTAAAAAAGCTTAATAGAAACTAAATTGCAGGCGCTCCACAGATAACATAAAAATTATTCTTGAAACACACTGAATTCAACTAATGCTAATTGACACAGGACCCAGCTCGCAGACTCACTCACCCGGAAAAATCTGTAGTGAGAATACCGTAATGAAATATGTATATTCGGCTTATGTGGCACAACGTGAGGTATCCCATAGCTACAACAAAGGAGTACCTAAAAACATAACATACAGAATACACAGTTACCAACACAAGTACCAACATGAGCTAGAATCACTCAAATAGATCTGGGGCTTGTTTAGAAGCAGAGTTTGACTTTTGCAAATTAGGTTTTTAAGAAGTCTGAAGCCATGTTACAAGGTCTGGCAGAAACTGTCAAAGAGGACTGATAGTTTTGTGTACCCAACTCAAACATTACAGAGGTGTTTCCTCACACTGGGGGTGGGAAATGGAAGAAATAAGAACACTTCGAGTCAGGCATTTAAATTTTAGAGTTCCAGCCTCACGTATTATTTTGAAATGTCTGACCCAAGTATTTGAAACCAGGCGCTACCATACACGTATCACTGAAGTTATCTCCTGCCTTTTTTGTCTGTAAATGTTCTTTATTCACAGGTACAACTCTTCCTCAGATGTACCAGAAACTAATATTTCAAGTTCAAGATATTTTCTCTTTCCCGATTTTGTATCAAGGCAAATAATGACACAGCCTAATCTTTTCAGCTCTGCATGCTGAAATATGCCATCTTCCAGAAGAATCGTAGAATCATTTAGGTTGGAAAGGACCATTAAGATCGTTGTGGCCAACTGAAGAAGCATTCCTTAAGTGGAGTGTGGCAAATTCACTCTGGTTTTTGAGATGATCCTAAAATTATGTCAGGCAGGACAGTAGCACCACTGTCTCTTATTTAAGAGTTGAATGGACTGAGAGCTGGAAGTGTTGCAGTATCTAGCGGGGGCAGATACAGCCATTCATACAGCTAACTTCTCCCTGTATTTAACCGAGCAAGAAAGAGGATAGTGGAAAGGTAAGAAGTGAATGGATACTTGGAAATAGACTGATACATGAAGCAAACTAGACAGTTCAATGGAGAGCTGGGACACCAGAACTGCGTCACATGGACAGGCATCAGATCCTCAGACAGCCCAGGACCTGAAGACAAGTGAAGAAAGGGTTTCCATTCCCCAGCTTAAACTGATGTGGATGTGAGCATTCAGCAGCAGTTACAGAAACAGCCACACAGCATAGAGACAGAAATCACCTGTAAAACACCCAAACCACAGTATTAACTGCATGCTGTTAGGGGGGCCAGTGCAAAAGTAAAGACATTGGATGAACTGCCAGCTCATCCTTCTAGCCTGCTATAAAGTAGCAGTTTTACAAATAGAAGTCTTTATTTGTGCAGATGAATGGGAAGCAAATGACTCCACCTGCACAATTTTAAAAATTCTCATGTGCTGAACTCTTAACAGAGAGTATGGTACCCACATGAGAAGGCTCAATGATGAGCAGAGTTCTTCCACATGGACTTCCTCTTAGTAAGTGAAAGAAGCAGGTATGACTAAGATGTAGTTTTTATTTCCATATGAAAGCACTTTTTGCCTTCGGGCCAGGAAGACAGTCATTTCATAAAGCACTTCAGGAGTCTTAAAGTGTCTTTCTTCCTCTCAGACTTTCGTATAGGGAAAAGAAAGATCCCATGGTGGTGAACTCCTCATGATGATGCTGTAAGGCTCTGCTTCAAAGCAATGACATTTCTGTACTTTCTACTTCTCAAACTCAAAGCCCAGTATCAAATGCAAGACTTAATTTCATAGATCACTAACTTAAGCTGCCACAGTGACCTTATTTGAACTACCTAACTCAAGAATAAGTGGAAAATACCTAAAGGCCAAACAGCAAGGGGAAAACACATTAAAAAGGATTATCAAAAGCAATCCTCAAGACACAAGACCAAGGAGAATATGACTTCATTATGTTTAAGAAACCAGAGGTTTGGGCATAAATTATTAAGCCTGCAAAAGCCAACTTTTGAGGCCAGCAGTTTCGTAGGGAGATGCAATATATCAATGCAAAAACCACAAATTGAAATTACAGCTGCTTCTGTAGCAGAATGAGCAAAGCTCCTGCAAGTAACTGGGAAATAAAGTCTCTAGACTTATAGCCACATTAGCTCACCTGTGGATGTTGGGAATACTTGCCATATTCATAATGCCATAGTTCATCATCACCAGGACAAAAAGATGAATGGAATACCTTGAAGACAACAAAGTGAGTATTTAGATAATTTCTACGTGACCTGGAAGGGCTGGCAGTTCAGAGTGAGGAAATATTTTTCCATGCAAATGACATAAATGGAATTTCATATCAGGGTATCAGTAAACATGGATTATCACAATGACATCTTTATAGCCTGGCTATCTATCAGAAGTTAATATTTATGCCAAGATGTATTGTCAGTATATTTCATTGAAAGAAAGACCAGCCTGACTCAAAGTGCATATTCAAACTTAATACATCTTTTCCAAAAGAGGCATCTTTGCAGCGGACTGGTGTGGCTTTAACTTCCAGAATAAACACCACAGATTAAACACTTCACTCAAATACTTCCACAGCTCATTTTACTTTGAGGGTTTGGGAATTGTTTAGAATAACACAGAAAGTGCCTTAAGACTAAAACGATGTAATCCAGAAAAGCCTACATGAAGTTTAAAAATACTTTTAACCCAAGCCTTCTCTACATGGTGACTAAATACTCACCACCCAAAGCAGAAGACAGCAAAGTATATCCCAAAGAGGGTGGCAAATGCATGGCGAACAGCAGAGCTGGCATGACTGGGACCCAAGTAAATACGAAACCAAAATGCAGCCAGAAGTGCAAAGAGTTGACAGGCTACAAAATTGATCTGTGAAAGACAAACAGACAAAAAATGGTTGTGATTCTTGCAGGATGAGGGGCAGGAGTTTCTCCATCCACAGAACAATAGAAAGTAGAGCCAGGAAAAGGAGGGCGAAAAGGGAGAGCAACAACTCTTGTTTCTTAGCATTCCGACTTGTGAGCCCAAGTGATAACTTTGCTAGGCCAACGACAAAAGGGATTAAACAAGCACATAGAAACCCAAAAACTCAGACAAGGGGGCAAGCAGGTTCCAGTTACCCAAGGTACGGGCAGGCTCCAGGCTGTTCTCACTCTCCCCAGGGCAGGGCTCTGCTCTGCTGCCAGCAGCACTGGCGTGCCAGCACAAGCCACGTTCAGGTGACATCAACCCCTCTCTGTCATGTTAGGAAGCAGAGGCCAGGAAGCAGACCAGGACTCTGAAGCGTTGTCCCAGTGCCCAGCCTTCTGCACAAACCCCAAAACAAGGGCAAAACCAACAATCCTGGTGTGATGCTGTTTCACAAACAATAACTGGAAAGCCTTCTTAGCAGAAATCCTCCACTCCACAGCATCCTCCAAGCTGGCCTTTCAACTTACCATTTTTTTGAGGTTCAAGAGTGCAAAGAAAACAACTTTTCTCTACTATCACACAGACAGCTAAGGAAAAATGCTTCTCAATCATTCTTTGGCTACTGTATGTCTCTATAGAGCACAGGAAAGCAGCCTGGCCCCATTATAAGGGGGTGCCAATTGCAATGGGAACACAAGACAGGTATATTCGGAGAGCAGGCAGTCCTTGACTAGAGGCTACTCTTATCAGACAAAAGGACAAGCCACAGCTTCAGTATCCGCAGAAGAAAACCAATACCAAACTGCCTTCTTGAAGTCACCTTCTCTCTGACAGCCTCAGCAAATATCTCACAAGTCAAAGGAACAACAGAGCTCAGGAGCTGTCTCTAACAGTGGAATATAGCATCAGGATACATCCCGAAGTCCAGCCTGGACCCCAGATAGTGGGAGTTAAATCTATTTATGTGGCTGCCATCTTTTTTTTTTTTTAAAAAAAAGAAAAGACTGCAACCAATAAATTAATTTTAAGGAAAAAACAAACAAGCAAACAAACCAAACCAAAAAACCACCCTTGAGGATTCCCCAACAGCAAGTCATCCTGGAATGAGCAAAACTAAATAGGTTGCAACATTTAAGCAATCACTTGGATTAGAGGATTATCCAAAGCTGTCAGCCCAGGACAACATGATATATCTCACTTGGAAATGCTCTGACATGTTGGCTGTCCAGAGGTGGTTGGATTTGGGCAGGCTTCTTGTCAAAAACGTTTACAATGTGTTTAACAAGATACTACAGCCCCAACTGCTTTCATTCTCATGGACTATATCCAGCACAGCACTGTACAAGCAAATGTTTTTATTGAAGGTTTGCTGGGTATGTTGCTGCAGTTCTTTTATTTCAGTGGTGCAGACAGCCATGCAACAGAATAATGCAGCGATTTAAATACTTGGATATGCTGAATTTTAGTTCTCCAGAGCAAAGACAATATCAATTTATTTCTTGGTCATGTAACTAACCAGCATTTATTATGGATGGTATCATAGAGCTAGACTTAAATGCAAGCAATTCTTATTTTCCATGCAAGATTTAAAAAGTAAGAGAACAAAATTATACTGGTCTCACAAAGCCCAAATGCTGCAATACAAACCCCAAACTCTCATCTGGTCTATTACCATACAGCTCCACTCAGAACACTAACTCCTCTCCCCCCTCCTTCCACAGCCATAGGTGCCACAGAAATGACTGAAGAGAGTACATGCCTTACAGGGCTGCTCTGATTACATCCTTTCTAAGCAAGCTGCTAACACTGATGGATGCCAGTTCACCAATGACAACTCAGTGAATCTTAATACCACTTTAGCCTAATGCATACTCTTACATCCAATGCAGCAGCTCAATTTTGTGCCATGCAGAGCTCCTTTGATTCACTATAAAGAAGGAAAGTGCAGAGACTCCAAGAAAATTGATCATATCAGAATACTAGTGTACATTTTTTGTAATGAATTAAGCTAGAAAGTTCCTTACAGAAGAATGATTGCAACACACCTTTAGAAGTTACAGATATGATTCAAAACCCCCGTTTTCTTCAGGATCCATAAATGACAGAGGCAGTGTCAGAGGTACCAACACAAACCAGGATTCCTCAGTGTCATATGAGCATTACGTGACTTATCACAATAACATCGAGAAAGCTGCACCCAATGCATTGCTTGGGCGATAGACTTTCAGATACAAAAAAAAATGCAGTCTGAAATGCAGAAAGATAAGACTTTTGCTCACTGGCTGAGAACATTCATGCCTTTGCCCTTCCTTCTGAACCGCAGCCACCTTAACTCTTCGGCAGCTTGCCAGGTTCCTCTCCTCCATGACCTTGTTCTCCTGACAGGCAGCACTGCTGCACTGAGGTTTTCAGGTTCAGGGTTTTTTTGTGTATATCTACATATACACATTACAAACAACATAATCAGTTTCAAAGATTCATCAGCAGAAGGACTGGGAGAAAGATACCAATGAACAAGGAAACCAAGTAAATACAAAAGTTACTGATAAAACCTTCCTGTCATCCATGACATATTTGGTACCTGTTGGACAAGAACATTGGGAAATAGTGTTGGAGAATACTTCTTTTACCTGTCCACCTATAAACCTGCGCTTAGAATCTGAATGCACCAAGATGACCTCTGCTTTCCGTGAGGGTCAGTATGAAGAGCAAACTTATCTGAGCAGAGCTCACTGCAAGGTCTAGCATGCAGTTTGCTACAAGATTGACTTTTAGAGGTGTTGAGTAATTGGAGAATACTTCTTCAGATCACAGAATTACAAAATCATTGGGGTTGGAAGGGACCTCTGGAGATCATCCATTCCAATCCCCTTGTCCAAGGCAGTACTACCTAAAGCAGGTTACACAGGAAAGTGTGCAGGCAGGTTTTGAACATCTCCAGAGAGGGAGACTCCACAACCTGTCTGAGCAGCCCATTCTAGAGCTCTGCCACTCTCAATGTAAAGTTGTTCTTTTGCATGTTGAGGTGAAACTTCTCGCGTCTTAGTTTATGGCCATTGTTCCTTATCCTGTTGCTGGGCACCACTGAAAGGAGTCTGGCACCAACCTCCTGGCACCCATCTTTGAGATATTTATATGCATTAATAAAGTCTTCTCTCAGTCTTCTGTTCTCTAGACTTAAACAGCCCAGCAATCTCTCCTCATAAGAAAGATGTTCCAGGACCCCTGATCATCTTTATGGCCCTTCACTGGATCCTTTCCAGTAGCTCCTTGTCTTTCTTGTACTGATAAGTCCAGAACGGGACACAATACTCCAGATGTGGCCTCACTAGGGTCGAGTAGAGGGGGAGGATCATTCCCTCTGAGTTTACCCGAGCCAAGCTGAAATCTTGGATAAAAAGGCCAAATCTTTTTTTAACTATAACCCATCACAAAGAGGGGGGGGGGAAAGTTGGTTGCTTCTTGGGTATGAGGAATATAGCACAAATGTCCGGTAGAACTGGGGTGCTCCTTTCCATATGCTAGGAAAAATTCAGTCTGCCTGGCAGGCTGAACTCCGTATTTAAAACTGAACACCAGCTCTGGTAGCAGGCCAATCAAGGGATGTGGTAGCTTTTTGTATGACTACTGCCTTTTATTTAATTAGTTACATGTAACTTTTTAAACACACCCAGCATTCACATATGTACAAAGACTGCCAGTTCATCTGATAGTGATTTTACTGCATTCCATTTACCATGGAATTAATTTTATTTAACATGCATTAATTTTATGCTCTACTCCAAGTATTTAAGGTACATAAGTAAATAGATCCCAGGGATTTCAAGTAATGTTGTACCGCATAACAAGTGAAGTAAGTCACACTTTTCTCCCCCTTTCCCTTCCCAAAGAGAAAAGGCTTCATATTATTCCTTTTTGGTTATTTCCACTGTTGCTAAAAAGATTTTGTAAACAGTAAATTGTGGGCTTCTGAACATTGATAGATTGTGTCCACAGAAAAACAACATGGAAATAGAAAAGAAATTATGAGAACTAACCCTTCTCCTTGCAACTCACCCTTATAAACTATTTAACTCCTGGTTTTAGCTAGGCATATTTATTCAGTGTTGCCATCAAATTTTTGTACATGTGGTTTCAACTTTACCAGCAGAAAAGAAACACTTTAGTTTTTTATCGTCATTTTCTTCTATGCTCTAGTAAGCAAGATGTAATAGAAGTAGGAATAGGAGCATATGATATGTTGCCAAAACAAGATACTATATTCCTTTCATTTTCCATGATTAAATATCGGAAAGCAGAAAGGCAGTCTCATCACAGTATCCTGGAACACCATCTGGAAGACTTGTATCTGAGTCACAGCCAGCTGAAGACAGCCTTGCAATGCAGGAACAAGATATCTGCACTTTTGGAGACAGGGAAAATTTGGAACAGCTCCAGCCAACTGGGTTGATCATTATTGTTGTCTGGTTAAGAAGTTCTTTAATAGCTAATAGTCTCGACTTTAAAAGACCAGATGGGTCCAGAACATGTAAAAACCAGGTACAAACAATGAGAAAAAAACCCAAAAATGTAGTTCGTCCCTTTATCTGTTCAAATTCTATAGCTGCAATCTCTCAAAGTGGCATTTAGACTGCAAATCTGAGTTTTATACAAAACTAGCAATCAGGTCAAACCAACCAAGCAAGCACCTATGATGTTGACACTAGAACAATCAAACACAACAGTTTCAAGATCCCCCTATGTTAAAATATCAATATCCCCCTTATGTTAAAATCAAAGCCCTCAAAGTACATAAAAGGTTAGTTCCATCTGTCTCAAGCCTTTGCATCTTCTCCATTTCTAATGGGGTGAAACCAACTTGGCAAATGTTGGACTGGTACTGTAGGAAGGGGAAACACTAACTCCTAGGGACCTGGAGCCACCTTTTCACTTATCTGCATCAACAGGCAGGGCATATTACATGGAGAAGTCATCTCTTCTACCTCCTAACCATTCTCAGAGGAAAACCATAAGACTTTCTACTCTATCTTTCATTAGGTCTCATGAACCATCTGCAGGTGGGCATTGTCAAAGGCAAAAGCCAGTTGACAAGTCACAGAAGTCCCAAATACCTAGCATTAAATACCTGTGTCTTGAAATCTCAGTATTTGGAGGACATGGAGCCATAGAACATTTCCAAAGGAGACTGGCAAATATGTTGTTTGGTACACCAAAAAGTGACTGAAAAAAAAACCATGAAACTCTTACAAGGAGAAACTGAAAAGTTATTTTCCCTGTTAAAAATTCTTGAGATGGGGAACAGAAAATACTATAGGAGGCAAAGCCTGGCTTTATACTTTTCCACCAAACCATCACAAATAGCCTTGGTCACTGCTTACCATAGCTCAGGGTAAGCTGCTAATCACCCACTTCAGGAAGCTTCAATTCCCCTGAGCCATGCATCCTCAAATATTCCTATTATAAAAAGTGGTAACAGACATTTGAAGGTAACTAGATCACTCTCTAGGAAGAAATAAGTAAGTTTAAGCACATTATTAAATAACAGACATATGTCTGTTATTTTAGTGCTTTTAACATTTTCCTTGTAGTTTAGTATCAGGAAGAAAATTCCTGCATTCTATCTTGACCACAAAAATACTTTGCTTTTCCTTTACTAGTTTATTCCTCCCTTACACTAGCAGAAAAACTGATCTCATTTTCCAAAAATCTAGGAGGATATAAAAATTGACCACACAGTTCTCTCCAAACTCCAAATGGCAATTAAGCCCATTACCCAAATGGGACAGCCCTCTGCAAGCAAAATTCCTGTTAATGCTATAATTCATTAACTATGAAAATCACTATAAGAAATCACACTGCTAACTTGCTATTTGTTGGATGACAAGGTGCTTATGTGTCCCCCACAGCACTCAAATTCTGGACACAAAAAAGGCATGCTGTACATTCACACATGTTCACAGAGGCACAAGTGTGTTACAGCACAGTCAGGATGCCAGAATATTCCCGGCCAGCATTCAGGTCCGTGCTCACTTCAGTGTGCAGCAGATGATGCAAACTGTCCTCACATTATAGGTATCACAGAAGATAACTACCAGGTCTTGTGCTTACCAGCTAAACAAGAGAATAAGGCATTAAATCTGCATTTCATCTGCTGAACAATATAAAGTGTATGAGTAGAGGCCTCCTGTGGTGACTGACTATAAAGATGGAGTTGTATCCCATGGTTAAGATAACTGTATTTGCTGCTATATGCTAACAACCTACTGTGCATTAGTTTAGAGGCTGCTACAAGGTTTTTATCTGGTAAATTAGAAAGTCTCTTCTATTCACAAACTTACAATAGATCACCAAACAGCTGTTTTCAGTATTTGGAAAAGCATAAGTAACCATGTTAATAGAGACTACTGACAGCAACATCAATTTCTTCTCAAGTCAAACCACTGCCTGTGGAGTCCAGCAGCGCTTGGGTAGTATTTTGGGAAGGGGACGCCATAAAGCATTCCACTTCGCCAGATATCAGCCCCATCTTCCAGGATGATGTCTTTCTTCCAAAGAATAAAACAAGAAGTACGGAAGTGTGATAACTTGTTTTCTCTGTTTAAAAGACTATTTTGCACATACAACAAAAGACATTCAGCAAAAAACATGTTTAACTTCACTTTGCTGGAGAGATTTCTACTTCGATGTTGAAAAACAGACCTGCCCTTATGATAGCGTTTCATAACATCCAAATTGTGATATTTTAAATGGGTGTGTTAAGAATGAGAGGTGGAATATTCTTTAATCAGATCATCTCATAGATATCTGATACTTACCGAAATTTTTCAAAATATTTTGATCTTCCAGACTGTTTTTATGAACCATAAGGACAAACATTCTCTGCAGAGATCATTTAGCTCTATGCAGGGAGGGCACAAACACCCCAAAATAGTAAAATGCCATCACAGAAGCAGCATCAGATTTCCCACTGCTAGAATTTTGACTTAAGCTTCCATGAAGGAAAAGGATTCATGTAACATCATCTGCGCAGCTCCCCTTATTGTCCACAATAGCATTGCTCTGCATAGAACTCAGTGCGCCAAGAGCCAGCACAAACAGGCATTTGTGAAAAAATCAGAATTGACTACCACTTGCAAGATGTTGTATTTTCTGTCTAAAGCCAGGCACTGTGAATTGCAAACAGCATGGATCAGAGGAGACAAATTAATTTACACTGGGGAAATACTGATACAACCACTGAAAAGTCACATCTCTGATATTATACTGAAACAACTCATTTCTCTGACTTCGTGTCGGTAGGCATCCTGTAGAAGGCTCTGTGGGGGGGCAGAAGCAAAGGTTTGAAAATAGAATTTCTCTCAGGGGAGGGAACAGAGAGAGAGAGAATGTAATGCATGACTAATTAAAGATTATTGTTCCTCTTGAAAAGCAGCAGTAAATTCTCATAGCCCTGGCTTTTCTGTTTCTATCACATATGGAATATGGAGTTGTTAAAGCAGAATATTGCTTTAATTGACAGTATTTTGGCCTGTTGCGCTGTTTTCCTGGGTAAATTCTGCTGCTTTCCTACTTATGGGTCAAATATCCTTCCATGATTTAGACTATAAACTTGAAACAGATGTTCTTTCTGGATTACCTCTATGAAGCCACTAGCACAATAATCACTACCAGGACATACAAACACAGCTATAGAACAGATTAAACCCTGAGTCATCAGAAATTTTAAAGGAAAAACATTTAAATCAAAAGTGAGCTTGAGAAGTCAAATCTACATCATAATGCTGTCACACCCCTGTACATTTACCTTTGATGACTGATACATTTAACGTGTGGACATGATCCAAAGACAGCTTTAGCTTGCTGTCAGCAGCTCATACACTGAACTGTAATGATCCTATATGTTGGACAGAACTCTAAGTAGTGATCATTTATGCACAGCGGTTCTGCCACTACTCAGTAATTACTGCTCTCTCAGTGAGTAATACCAAAATAGAGCATGATGAAATTTTGTGGTACCCAAGATATCCAGCAACAATTCCCATTCGTACCTGTGATAGCCAGCACCAATTCCTACTTGTAATAGAAGCATCGATACAATTAAACCAGCTGGAGCCCTTTTTTAAACCAGAATGCCTTTAGATTGTTAGGAGAGCTGCCTCATTTCTTCAGACTACTCAGCAGTGAGGTAGAACACTAATTACAGTACCTTTAACTCCAAAAGAGTTCTTTTAAGAGAATAGTTTGACATACCTCTGTGCAAAGATAGTATCACATGGTATAATATTGCAGACATGTCTAAAAGCAGAACTACAGCCAGCAGGTCAGAGCATGAAGGATATTTGAATGAGAAAAGGAAAAAGAGGAGGTAAATGTCGTTATCTAAAAGGGAATTCTGACAGGAGCAAAAAGCCCAAATAAACAAAAAACCCACCACCAAAAGCAAAAACACCAAGCCAAGACTACCAGCCTTGATTTTCCAAAAGCTTTCACAGGAAGTAGGAAGTCACTGAGATCTTGAAATTCTCCTAGGAAATATGTGCTGCCTACCCTTCTTTCTTATGCATAGATTCATACTGATGCAGCAGGAACAGCCTGATCTTATCCCATTACTCTATCACTCAAGCTCTTCTCACAGGGTCCATTTGGAAGACCTGCTTTAAGCATATGCAAAGTTAGGAGAAAGATGCTGAAGTGAAAATGAACAAGAAAACAACAACTCCAGGGAGTAAAATACAGCAAAGCAGAGACCTGAGTGTTTGCAAAGCCTCCTCTGAAAGTCCCTAGAGCTCTAGGAACCTCCTGTGGTGGGAACATCACAGCACTGCTTCCACCCTTTCTCTGCCACCTGTAGGGCTCTGGCAGCTGAATGAGCTTGGACCCTTAGTTTTCATGATCATTAGTTAAATACATCAGTTACCCATCTTTTTTCTCAGAAATGAAATCTTGAATAATAGATACTGTTGCCAACTGGTCTTTTCAGGCCTGATGATTACCCCCAAACCACAAACAATTATTTTCACACAACCTCTCAGGAGCCTTGCCTAGCCCCTGGTCTACATCACCATCACCCTCATCCACCACAGACAGGGGTTTCTTTTCCTGCAACAAAGAAAGAAACAGGACTGACACAGGTATCAGAAGACATGATTCAGCTCAACTTCATCAGCCTCAAGCTCTAACAGCTCCGATTTTAGTCCAGTTTCTTTCTTTCTAGTCTTAGGCACATAAGTAGCAGTGCTAAGAGTAGCATCAACACAGATCTACTTTTTTCCCCCTGATTTAAAGGTTTAGTTTTGTAAAACTTAAAATACAGCACAGCAAGTCAAACACCTTTTCACGTTGTCTATGTAACCAACAGAACTATATAGCTGACTTATTCAAAATGCAAGGAAGGAAGATAATACAGACATATATGTGTATACCCAGTTACCCTACTAGCACGTATTTTAGGGGCTTCAATGTAAATTATTTTCTCCAAATACCAATAGGAGTTGCATGAATGTAGGGATGGCAGGATCTCTATAGCAATGTTTCTAAAGTCCCAGTTCATAAATACGCTGAAATTTCAGGCCTTGCACCTGCACATATTCACCAATTTAAGAATAAAACAGGAGACTTAAAGTGCAATCCTTCACTAGAATGGGAACTGGCACTCTAAAATAACTTGCCCCATTATTGCTGTTGCAATGTCTGTGCAATTCTATTTTCAGTTCCTTTTCTATAGAAAAATATGTCAGTGGTCTTTAAAAATAGACACCAATACAAACAGAGCAGTTTTGTTCATGTTATCCCAATCATATCCCAGTAAGTGCACACAACAGAAAGAAACAAACATTAGTGAGGCAAAAAAGTACCAACTTTACAAGAAATTCTAAACCAAAAGGAAGTTGGACTTCTTTTTACCCGCTGTAGACATTGTCAGCACTGTGTTAAATTTAGGCACATTATCTTTGGAATTAAGAGGCTTGATCAAAGACTGGACCTTTCAGACATAGCAATGGTATTATATAAAAATTTAATAGGACCTTACACATCGAAAATCTGGAACATCCTGTACTTAAACACTCAATCATGCTCATACCAACTTTAAAAAAAGGCACGGTAAAACTTAGCATATTAGGACATACTTTAAAAATTTATGCAAGGACTTCGATAGAGGAAGGGGTAGAATTTATCTGTTCTAACACTGATGTCGATACCTGAGCTAGTCCACCTAAATTTCTTTTCTTTTCAGTGGGGAAAGAAGGCAATTCTAGGTTGCAATTCACCTAATCCGAAAACACGAGTCTAAAACAGGTACTTCTACTATAAAAGTGATCTAGATGAGTAAGTTTAGATGTAGAAATATACAATGCAGACTTCCAAAGGCAAACGGTAGCCATATTACATACATTAACTTTACAGAAGCAAAAAGAAATATCTGGACTGCAAAATGGGACTTCCATTTGTAAGAAATCGAGTTTTCAAAACTGACCCACTGTCCCTGGTGCTTTATTTTTTGGTTTGCCACTTAATGACACCATAAAATGGTAGGGTATTCCAGAACCTGGTACTCCGCAGTAAACGAAGCCTACTTCAAGTGCCTGAAAAAGAGCTGGGGAAAAGGGGGGAAGGAGGGGAGGAGTGCCAATCAGAAGGCACTACTCAGAAAAAAAATAATTGCTTTAAGATATATCTACTGCCAGACAGGCATGGAAGAGTTTGAGAGTAACAATGCTCCTACATGATGTGTGAAGTCAAATGCACCCAGTTTCCTGCTTCTGTAAGCAGGTGCTGCAAACCTCAGTTCTTCCTGTCCTATACTTTGTCTAAGCAGTTTTGTATCTCTGAAACACCCAGCAACAGCACTTGAAGGAAGGAGGGAGAACCTTTGTGAACAACAAAGAAAATGCTTCCAGTTGAGCTTAAAAACATCACTCCAGAGTACATCAAAACGGAGAGGTGAAGAGCTGTGTTTTTCTGCCCATGCTCCAACCTCTCAAAATAAGGGGCACAGATCTCAGGGTGCTACCATGCCCTTTGCAACACTGCAGAGCCACATAATTTGGTAAAAGAGGTACGGAAAATATTCCCCGCTGCCTTTCAACATGGAACTCCCTTGCAGATAGAAAAGAATATGCAAAGATTTTGGGAAGCCATCGTTAAGGGACAGGGAAAATCTGCAGTAATCTGCTCAGGCTTTTTTAGTTTGTAGAGATAATAACAGTCAACTCAACATGTGCAGATGCCCAATTAGGAGTTTTTTCACAAGAGAAAAAAAAGCAGCAAGCCACAAGGGGCGGGAATATGCACAGAATCACCTATTCTTAGTAGTAAACTTTAGTCAGAGCCATTTATTTGGCTGGGAAAATCAGTTCATATTTTGGCAATCATCTTTGCAAACATAACAGTCAGTAACTCACTTTCTTTGTTTCCATAAGCAATGAAAACCTCATATTCTGCAGTCGCTTGCAGAGTCCCCCATTTACATCATGGCCTTCAATTCTGCTGGCAAGCAGATTTTCTAGATAGCTGTTTTCTTTATATCTTAGCTTATTTGCAAAGAGCTGTGTGTGGGTTGTTTTGGGGTTTTTGTTTGTTTATTTTCGACTCAAGCACAATTATCTTTTTTATTCCTTTGCTGTAACAGTGACTGTGTAGAATTAGCAACCCTCCATAACTGCCAATTTCACATACTCACTTTCTCAATCATGAGATTTCAGAGTCATAAAATACTGCTTTTGCCTATTTTTCTACAGTTTAAAAGTAAAATGATTGCTCTTTGCTGTTCAATAGAAGATGGGTTTATCCAGCCCTCATTCATGTGGGCTGCAGACTTATTTTTAATCCCTTCAGAACTGTGGCAGGAAGAGAAGCCACCAATAAAACATGTACAGTGACAATATCCTGTTATGGCTAGTTTTTCCTTCCTTATTTCTACTCAGAATCTGCAGCACGCTCAGTTCATGCTCATTTATTTTGGATCTTGAACCATACAAGAAGGCAAGAACATAATCCCAGCTGTTCAGTTATGCCTGTGTTATAAGCATCTTACATCTACAGCAAATATCTCTGGAAGCTGAACTTTGGAGCATGTCTAATTTTAGGCATTCAACTTCAGACGCTCTTGAAAACAACTTGGAGATGACAAACACTTGGGAGTCGGCGCAAGTCAAACATCACTAAAATATCTGGAAATCATTAATACCTTTCCTAAAAGGTCATGTTCTGAATTAATTCCAGGGGCTATCACCTCCAAAATAAAATAAAAAAAAATATTAAAAAAAAAATCCTATTTTTCAAACTTAGCAACCAAATCAAAACAAAAACTAACAGGAAAACAGCATGAGCAAGTGTCAATTGGTGAATAAAGACATGCATAATAAACAGTTAAAAAAGAAGACATACTTGGATTTTGTTATTAATTTGCACTGTACTATCTCTGAAGAAAAAAATATTTCATTTCCTTGCCTCATTACAGTCATGCTGCCTTCTTTATATATCCCCCACTAGTGTTCAATACTTCTATTTGCACACAGCACAGCAGAACTTTGGGTTGTAACACTGATATTTTCCAAAGATAACTGCCATATCAGAAGGACAAAAACCCACCCACATCTATTACTTAACCACAGCATTATATTTTCCTCCAGTATTCTTGCCATGCTATGAGTCAGCAATAGCAGAAACTTAACTTTATTTCCTTTACAAAAGACAGCAATCATTGGGCAACAGGAATAAGTCTCATATTTTTTTCCCTTTTAACAGCTTGGAAAAAAAAGAAAAGAATGCTTTTACATTTTAGAATTATTACAGTGATATTCCTACTATGAAGTGACAGGCAACTTATTGTCCAAGAAACAAAGTACAGCAACAAAATTCCATAAACTCCAAGTGAGCTCTTCTCAAAATACCCTACTAACTTGAACACAGCCAGGGAAAAGAAATTCAGCAATCCTTTAAGTTGCATAAATAATTATAACTTCCCTTTCAAACAAGCCCTTCACACCTAAAGCCTAAAAAAATCCCATGCTTTAAAAGAACTAGGACATTGCACGATCCACACAGCTGGCTTGCAAAATTTATTTCCATCTTCTATCTCAAGGTTTTATACCACTAACATCTGGCTATCTCAGAGGCACTTTGAGAAAGCATTTCAGGTTTGATTTTCAGCAAACTTAGGGTATCTCAAAACACACATAGATTTTTTTTCCCCACTTACTGTAGCACTAGGGTGCAGAGTGTGGTAGTATGTTAGCTTCGCTGATGCTGGAAGGTGCCTGAGCAATGATCAGCATGTACTTTACATGGGACTAGAGAAAGGAGACACAGAAGGGGGTGACCAGAAACATGGGTCTCCACTGGGTGCTCAAAGTCTCTCCAGTCACAACCCGGTACTCTTACCTGCCACCAAGTAAATGAGGCCACTGACACCTGCCATTTAGGGTCTTCTAAAGTGATCTGGTACATTGCCCTTGTTAGTGACTATGCTCAAAACCTGAAGTGTCAGAGAGAAAGGAAAAAGAAGAGGCAGATACAGAATCAGTTTTCTCCTAATAATCATTTAAACCCTAACAACTCTATCAAAAAAAAAACAAAAACAAAAACAAACCCAACAAAACAAAAAACAAAAAACAAAACAAAACAAACACACACACAAAAAAAAAAAATCCAGGAAGCCTGAAATAGTTAGGCAAATGAGGTAATGGCACACAAAATGTGTGACTGATTATTGTTAGATAAGAGAGTACTCTCAGAACCCAAAGGATGCTGGCAGACTACACCTCCTGGTGTAGTCTCTTCAAAGAGAACATGCAGATCACAATACCTCCAAATACAGGTTTAAGGATATGCAGCATGAACTGAAGAGAGAGGAAATGCTCACCCTATGCCCAAAAAAAAGGACCCCAAAAACCCAACAGTTAAAAATCAGGACAAGGAAGAAGATAACCAAGAAGGAAACACATTGCAGAGCATATAAGGGGTCAGTTGCTTTCTGTATAAGCTAATAGCAGGCCAGCTGTAGCTTGGGCACCTTGAAAGCGTGATGTTGGAGAAGTGACATCTCTTGGGCATTGGCTGATCTTTCCTACAGAGATCTGCTGCTTCCTGCTATAACACCATGTAAAAAATAACCTCAAGTAATAAATCCAGGGTTGAGTCAAGCCCTGGGAAGGGATGGCAATTAGCAGACCCACTCACCCATAATGGGAGCAGCAGCCTTGCTTGGGACTGCCAGCAGCAACACTAGTGGCAGAGCTGCCAGAAACCGATGCCTGCAGAAGGGACAGGCCTTCAAAAGAGCCAGCAAAAGAACACGTACTTCCAAAAGCTTTCCCTGTTAAGCTATTAAGTATCTTACTCTAGATATACATGCTCTTTCATATAAACATCCAAGTCCATGCTGGCTCTGGCGAAGTTCTTGGCCTTAGCAGCATCCTGTTGAAATGGTTTTTACAGTCCAGTTCTGGGCTGCATGAAAAAGACCTTAATTTTAATCACCACTGAATCTGCAGCCTTTCAATGTTATCACAGTTTTCTCTTCACATGGAGAAATACTGGGATGCAAAAGGAAGGAAATCCTAGATCTATTAGATCCATCTTATTTATGCCGCTCATGTATGCTTTCACTATGATGCCTCTTAACAGACACACTTCTAAAACATACAACCCAGTTCTTAAACATGCAAAAGAGAAATGAAGGAAGTCTACCCTGGACTTTCTTTTCTTGTACATTGTTCACATTTTCATTCCGGTTTCATGGCAAAGAACAGCTACAGTCATCTTTTGATTGACAAGAGCAACTACAACAGGACAGAAACATAATTATATCACCCATTTCCCTCTGCCTTGTACCATTCCTTGTTCTAATCCTCACTTTAGTTACCAGTTAGCATCAGCAGAACAACTCTAAACCTTCGTTTTTCCAAACTGCTGAGCCCATTTTCCTCCCTGCCATGTTACATTTGCAACTGGGAACGGAAGCCCTAGCAGATAAGTAGCCATAAAGGTAACAAAGTTACATTCTCTAAATAAAAAAATCCAAACAAATGTTTTCTCTCTCAAGAGGCTATCCTGTTTCACAATGTACCACAGCAATATGCCTACACTTTCAACATACTTGTATGAAGTAGGAAAAACCCACCCATACACTGAGTGCAGTGTTTTTGTTGCTGTAGCAACTACAGACCACAGTTTTTTGCCTCAAGAGAATTAGCATGAACACAAACATACATACAAAAGCATAAACAGCTGTGGGTGCTAACGGTGCCTACAACTCACTGTGGATGTGTAATGCTGCCATCAAAAACTGGATTTAATTCAAAACGTAAGTCTTTTGGCTTCCCATTTGCTGTCTACAATTTGTCTCTATTTGTCTACACTTGCTCTTCACCTTCAGCACAGCATAGCTGGCAAAACACCCTGAGAAACCCTGCCACATAAGAAGTTTAAACGTAAAACAGCTTAAACTCTGCTTGTGAATGAACAAAGTCGTTCTAAAACTCTCTCTCAAACAGATAAATGACTGATCTAGCAGCTGGAATTTGCTGGTAAAAATGCTTACAGCAAAACGTAGGAGTCAGTGATTTGAACTTGCCCTCTGTGTGTGTGCACATGAGATAAATAAAGTCAATACTGCACTACTCCCCTACTTTAACACTCCCTTGCGCTGGTAACAGGAGAAAACCTACTTTCAGTAGTTTATAAGGTCATTTAAGCTGCGTGGAAGAGTTAATAATTAAATCTTTTTTACTCAGCAGTCCTTAAAACAAGAAAGTTTAAAATAAAACTGATAATGGAGCATGAAAACAAGCATGGAAGCTATCCAAGAAATGTCAGGAGCCAGGGAATTCTCAAATGTCTCATTTTTTGCCTTGTCATTTTGCCTTTCCCATTCCTGCCCTATCTGCATACCAGTTACCAGTGCCAAAGAGGACTTCAGCAAGAAACCACAAATGAAGAAATTGCTCACGTCCAATTAGAGCTTTATCACAAGACCAGGACCCATAGAAGCAGCAAATGCTCACCCTGTGCATGACAGTGAGCAGCTGAAGCTTATTTCTTGGCCTGTTTTTTAGTTTTTTAGTATTCTGCATGCAATCCAAAAGACTGATCTAAAGGAGTGTTTTGTCACCTCTTCCCCCCCCCAGCATCCCCACCTGATGCACTCACTGAACTTGGAGACTGTGGAACATAGTCTCACACTGATCAATAATTTTTAAAGCTGCTGTTCCATAGGACTGACAGATTTTTATCTGGGATTTGCCAGGCAGATAGACACACTCAGGTCTATCTGCCCTTTGCATAAATCATCTAGGACTGTAACTCACATGCTTTCAGGCAACATCCGACTCTCTATGCTGTAGTGTCACCTGAGGATACAGGCAAAATTCCCATTATCCAGGCACCTAATCACCTGGGAACACCAGGTAAATGTTCAGAGTCCTCAAATCCCCTGTGGAGAAAGCATCCAGATAGAGGAAATCCAAGAATGAAGTATTGTTCTAATATTTAGTATTTGTTTTGTCTAAGACCAGGTAGCATGTCAGCAGTCATGCTATAGGCTGATTGACTAACTTTCTTACTTTCTTAATAGTCTTCCTAGTAATATAATGACTACACCCCTCCAGAAGGAAAACCAACAAAAAAAAAAAAACAACAAAAAAAACCCAAAACAAAACAAAACAAAAACAAGATGCTAAAGCTGTCTAGTTAATATTCTGAATTTTGGTTTAAAAATATTTTTATTCAGGTACTTTACTAAAACTTACAGGAATGCCTGAGAACAAACTTTTTGGGAATTTGTAAATGTGTCAATTTATTTGAGTCAAAAATGTGTTTACTGGGCTTTTTTTTTTTTTCCCCTTTCACGTTATTGAGCTTGCTTTATTTTTAAGCCTGAATTTTTCTTATCCTGAGGGAAGCCCTAAACACGGTAGAAAAAGTATTTCCCACCCAAAATCCAGTTAAGGATGCAGCATACTCTAAGTAGCCCCCAAACAAAGTTCTAAGAAAACATTTATGTCAGAAACTATTGCTTATGTTTTTGGTTTTGCTTTTGTGTTCACCTACAATTTTGCAAAAGCTGTTTAAAATGCCTTAAGCCAGGGAAAAAAAGGACTGGTGAAAAAAAACCAAAACAGTTCCAATCAAGACTGGAAGATGGGAGAATGATCAAATCCCACCTCACCCTGGGGAAGGACCACCCGAAGAGCCTCTCCTGGGCTGTTTTTCTCCACATACCGTTCTCCCCATTGGCAGAAGCAGGACAGGCTGACCCAGCTGGGCCCCGTATAAAACAGGCTGGATTCCACATTGTCAGAAGTGACCAAACAAGCCTAACCAGTGCCATGCTCTGAAGAAATCGCCAGATGGAGGTCAGAGATTTTCCCCTATGCTTGTCTTCGCAAACCCTGTGGTACTGCAGAAGTGGGTCTGAAGAGCAAAGCAGCTGAGGATGAGGACTCCTTTTTCCTATGACTTGCTGTCTGGAGGGTCTCACTTCAGAGAAGGTGAGCTGTGGTGCTGCCGGCTGTTCAGCAGCAGAAGTACTGCAGACTCTTGGGGGACATCCTTCAGCTTCACATTCTCAGAGAACAGCACTGTGTAGATGCTCTGAGGCCACTTCACATACAAAGCATGCAAAGTCAAGTTTAATTCTCAAAGAGCACTCCTGATCCAAACTTGTTAACATAAACACACCCACTATTAGTAAAGGACAGTAGGAATCTAAGTTTGGGCTATGTTTTCATGAGCAAGCCTGAATTTCCAGAAGCTCTCCATAAGTACCCTCACTAGACTCCCCGAGCATCCAAGAGCTGAGGATTGGTACCCGCAAGGTGACCTGTAATTACTAGATTACCTACAGAGGGTTGGTTTTTTTTCCAATCCAAAGAGAAACACACCCCATTGACATCTCATTTTTTATTTGGTTTTGGACAAGTGCAAAAGCCTGGATTCACCTCCGCACTGATGACAAGCCAACACTGCAGCCTCCCCTGCCCGGCAATTACCAGCACCACTTGCAGTCTGGCAAGTCTTCCTCAGGAGCTGCCCATTCTCATGAACAGTAACAGGAGCCAAGGAGCAGCCAGGGCATTAAATACTGTGCCAAGCTGGCCAATGCATAGTAAATCCTAAGCATCAGGGGCTCCCCTGAAAGCACAGAGCCAGCTCTGTGCTCAGTGCCTAGACCCCTAGGCTGGAGCTCAAGAACCTTTGTCACTACTTCATATTGTCTCAAAATGGTTGCAGAGCACCATAAATCAGTGCTGGTGAGATTAATGTGCAGAAAAGGTTTTGGAAAACTTTATGCAGCACTTCAATGTTTATTTTTCCAGATCTCATTTAACACAAATGAGAAGGAAAGTGCTTAAAAGGGGGAAAATTGCAAGTGGCCAATTCCAGTTGCACTTTTGTCCCTTGCCAAATAAAAAAACTTAATAGAACAGACTTTGTTTTCAAGGCATGAAGGATGTGGAAATATTTACACCCATAATATCAACATATCAGCCATAAGGTTCAAGACTGCAGTGCCGAACTGAGTAAGAACACATTGAAGAAGGCAGCATGTGTTCCCACGTCAGAGGAAAATTTGTATTATTGCAATTGTCAGTAATAGCTGACCTGAACAGAAGCAAATATTTTAGATACAGCCTTACTCCTTAGGAAGCACTATACATCTGTCTCAGGGCTCTCTCAGGAACATACAGAATTTGGGCCCTACACAAGCACGTACACCAGGTTAGAGTGGATTTGCTCTAAATACACAGAAAAGCCACGCAGCCCACCAGCGCTGTGAACAGCCCTGCTTGCAGGCACCTCTTTAACTAGAGACCCAGTTAAACAAGGTCAGCAAGACTATGCCTCTGTTCTTTAAATCCAATGCCATGTCCTTCATGGCATTACAACAAAAAGATCTCTTTTAAGGAAAAAAAAAAAATCTGAGTACTCAAAAATCAGAAAATATCAAAATTAAAGTTGGTTTTGGCAACCTAAGTAATAGCTTTCTATAAATGCATTTTGAGATGTTGATTTCAAATTTCATTTTTCTTACTGTTTCTCAAATAACTAAAAGTCACACAGCTTTACTTTTTTGCAGTTGAGGTTGTCAGGCAGGTAAGCTCTAAATCTGCTGCAACTCAAAATGAAAACATTGAATTTCCAATTGCAAAATGGCTGGCATTAGGAAATTAAACCATAGAATAGTTCATACCAAACATGGACAGTTGTTGCTGTTGCCTTAGAGTAGCTTTTTTCAAGTAAAAATCAGATACTAGCCCCACTTATGTCTTGAATGAACTTCTATCTTTGGTTATCTTGCTCCAATCTACAACAGATTACCTGTTTTCCTCAGCATTACATTTTCTAATGCTTCTATTGACAGCCATTAGAGGAACCTCAAAATCCCCAGCTTAGTGGAGTCCCTAGAAAGGTAATTTTTTTATTTGGCTTTTCACTGCCCCCCCCCAAATTATTAGTAAAGTCATGTAAACAGGTTTGGAACTAACACATCTGCTGACTAACTAAACCAGAAAGCATAGAAGTAAAACTGAAGTCGGACAACAAGAGAGCTGGAAAATGTGAAATTTAAGAACACAAGCCCTGATTTGGGGAACAGAAGTCATGGTGATTTTTGTAAAATGAGATTTAAACTAATTCAACAGCATGTTTTTGGCAGAGAGCTATTCAAACTCAGGGAACAGTGGGAAGACATCACTCATACTTCAACTATCTCAAGACTCGAAGGCATGTCGCACAGTCCCTCCCCAGAGTTAGTGCTTTATTTAAACTGCTGCCAAAATATAAACATGCAGACCAGCTCCAATGAAAGAATTAAAATGCAAAATAAGACATACAACCAGAAGGAAAAGCAGCAAAAATAAGAGTTTAAATGGTTATTTTTTTTCCCTTGGAGGAACATGGTGGGCCTCATCAATGAAAATACTGAAGTTAAAAGCTCTCCAGTAGAAACATCAGAAGATGCCCACATATTTTTTTTTGAGAGAGTCTCCTTAAATACAGCACATATTTCCCTGAAAGTCGACAGAGTTGGTACTGTCTGGCACAGGTCAGGGTAATGCCTGTTAAAATGTAAGGTCTATTGTATGGTAGTTGACCGTCTACATTTGAGCTGCTACTTCTAAGCAATAGGTAACCTGGGTTATCAGGGGTACTGCAAAAGAACCTTGAGAAGTGAAACTTTTAAATAGTATGGCTTAACCCTTTGAATGTGAATTACTTCTAGAGATGCCTGGAGCTTAGGATGTCATGGTAAAACTCCACATAGATAAACAGTGCCATTAAACTTACTTTTAGTATACCTTTAAATAATAGCACATTTATTTCTTTGCTCTGTTTATGCACACATACTCTGTTTACAGGGAGTACACTATTGAAAGTTTAATGTTTAAATTCCCGTATCTCACTGATCTATGGTAGAGAATAATGTTCCAGAATTGGTGATTTAGGGCATGTGACAAAAGAAGTATACACACCTTGGAAAATATTATTGTATACTGGAGGGATGACATTCCAGAATCGGTGATTTAGAGTGTACATGATAAGGAGGTTAAAAAACACAACCAAAACTTTTTTCCCAATGCTGCCAGAGGTGTGTCATTGACCTAGCCAGATATTTTTAGAACACAATTCAGCTAAACTTCAAAGTCTGCTTTCCTGGGATATGAGGATGAATTGAACACAGAATCTTTTCATCCTTTTTCAAGCTCATTAATCTTGTTACTGAATATAGCGCTTCTCAAAAAAAAATAGTATTTCAATGCTAAATTCAAAGATAAATCATCCATTAAAGAGACATGCAAATATGCACTGGAATGACAGGATTATTTTAACACCTAAAGCAGAAAATATTGCTATGTTCTCATGCAGTACACCATTTACTAAATAAAACGTGAACAGTCTGCCAGGGACACAACACAGATAGGAACTGCACCCTCTTGTAATTCTGTGCTGGTTTTAAACCTAAATTGTAAATTTTTAAAATAACAAAAGCCACCAATGTGAAAGATGACATTTTCATATTCATCCACGCTTCACATAAAGAGTGAGACAATAGCTGGTTATTTGATGGCAAAACATCTTCCATGACCATCACTATAGCTTTTCTGCCCCTGCTATGAAAGGGTAATGATTATGACTTTAGTTTTTCAGACATTCAGCACAACTTTTTTTCTCATCCTTCTCATAGACTGAAATCCCTCTCATGGCTCAGACCTCACGGGAAATTATCTCTAGAAAGAAGAGACAAGTCCTCTCTGTGCTTACCATAGAAGGCAGACACACACAGCTTTCACATACCACAGTGATCCGGAGGGTCTAAGCTCCACCTGTGCGCCTTTGCCTCTTGCTCTCTGGGCACTTCTCTGCATTTCTGGAGGCTCAGGGCCAGCCGCAGGGAACTGCCAGCCCCATGGACCAGAGGGCTGCTACCATTCAACAGGCCAAGCACGAGGACACTGATGTACAGTGACAAACCAGAGATTACCTCCCCCGCCACAGCCTAGCCACTGAGTGGAAGGCACAGAGAACCTGCTGGCACTGAAATAAGGAACTCATTTAAAAACCATGTGGGATTCATATCCAGCAAATTAGTCTTTCGTATGCAGAGCTCCGAGTGAGTGAACTTTTGCCCCTCAGCAAAAGACCTGTCTCATTCAAATGAGCAAAGTAACCACCCACCTGGCAGAAGAGCCCTGTGAAAGTCTTTTTATTTTGTTTCCAAGGGCATTAGCACTGCAGGTCAGGGTTGAAACTCCTGTCACTTGAGGAGACAGCAGTGACACAACACTTGCAAGCAGCAATATGGGTATTTCCCACTTCAGGGCAGCAGGAATCCCTGATGCTCGGTATGGTCCAGCACATTGCAGTGGGGCAAGAGGAGTGGGGAAGACTTTTTTAAATTATTGATAACATCCTCTCATAGGGATAATTAAGTAGGGGTGGGTGGGGAAAGGGATTTCCATGTGAGGAAAGCTGCATTTCAGCACAGTTGTGCTGCAGTTCTGCAACAAACCCTAGCAAGGGGGTCAAGTCCATCAAATCTTCATAGTTTGGTGACCCAGGCAGCCTAACACTGTACGTACACCATGGCATCACAAATAAGCTGGAACAGAAAACGTTTGCTATTCCTGGTTTGTTTAGTGTTCCTGTATTTATCAATCATGGCACGGAATACCTCAAAAAAGAAGCTATTGCTAATCACATACCTTCTAAATTAATAGCTTATAAATAATTATAGGCCTTTACTATTTGACTGGTTTAACATGGAGCAATAGACCTCTTTTTAGCATCAAAACCTGTTTTCTGTTTTAAAAGAAGCAACTGGCACAGTTAGATGTAGGGTTTAATCTAGGAAATGATATATTTCTTACTCAACTTCAAAACCAAACAGTAGTAAAAACTGACACACAGCACCAGCCACTCTGCAAACAGAGGAAGGCAGTTAAATCTCAACCTTCTGTTGGCTTTTACCAGCACGTCTCAGTTGCCCTGGTTTACTTATAGCACAGCTCAACCTCCCAGTAGTTTGTTGGAGACAACTTCTGGTCAGCATGAACTTCCAGACCCGACTTCCTCGTTGTTGAAAGAATGCAGGAGGGCAGCAGGCTCATGCCAGCTAGAGAGACAATGAAGGGGGGGAGCAACGTTTTCTGCCTGTGTGAGATCAGCTTAACAAGACTACGAACAACCTGACAACACCACAGCCAAAAATATGTTGTCCTGTTAAGCACTTCATGCAAACTTGCTTGCCCACCCGCTCGTGTGTTTTGCGTACCTCCATGCAGGCACTTTGCAATTTCACCGGGCACCTGCACTAGGTTGAGACTTCTGTGCCTCCTTCACAAATCTGCAGCCTGAAACTGACGATGTCCTACCAGACCCCATACACCCACCGCGGTACCCCAGAGGCGGACGAGCATCGCGACTATTTAAACTCTTCAAACTTAGCCACAACTCGCTCAACGCCGTCCCTTAACAGCATCCAGCAGCAGCGACTTCTTGTAAGAGCACAGAAAGAGGAAAGCATTGCCGGGGAAAATAAAGAGCTCTCAGTGCAGCAACGAGCAGCCCGCCCGGCTCAGCTGCACTGCTCACCCCAGCCCGGCCCCCACCTTGCCCCGCTCTGCGCCGCTCGCCTCCGGAACGCGGTCCTACCCCGGGGTCTTCCGCGGTGGACGGCGCCTCCGCGCTGCCCCAGAGCTCCTTTGCAGATGCGAGGAGTGACAGCCGCGCCGCGCCTGGAGACCCCCGCCGCTCCCGGCACCGCACGGCACGGCAAACAGCCTCACCTGGTCCAGCGGGATGCCCAGCAGCCCGCTCAGCGGGTGCAGCAAGGTGGAGCCGGTGGTACGGTGCGGCGCGCCGAGCAGCTCGGCCATGCTGCATAGCCCCGCACCCGAACCGAACAGGCTCACCGCCTCCGCGCACACCTGCGCGCCCCTCCGCGCCCAGCTCCGCACCGCTCCGCCACCGCCGGCCGCCGCCCCGCCGCGCCACCCGCCGGGCAGCAGGGGGCGCTCGCCGAGGCGGGGCCGCCGGTAACTGGCGGGGCGGGGCTGGCGCTGTAGGGCCCCGTCGGGCTGGGATGGGGGATCCCCCGGTATCCCCGGGGCGTTTACTGTCTTCTTCCATCACCCCCGTGGGAAGGGGGGATCTAGGATTAGGCTGCCGAGCCCGCTCCTAGGGGGGTCCGTTATAAGGGCGGTTTGCCCCCGCCGGATTCGAAGTTGAAAGGCAACGGCTCTGCCCTGAGGGAGCCCGCATCCCCTCACTGCGGCGTCGCGGTGCTTACGGGAAGTCAAAAACATCCCGAGCATGGGGAGGAGAGAGGGGAGCGCGCCCGGGGCGACGGGACGTGCAGTGACAGCGGCGGGCCTGGTTCGGGTGCGCGCACCCGCTCTCTGCGGTAGCGGCAGTACCGCGGGGGTTCGGTTCCCCCCGGTACGCGCCAGCAGCCACAACTAGAAGTGGTTTCCCTGAGCCGTCTCCGCCAGAAGCATTTAACTTCCCTGGCACCTGCGCGGCCAAAGTGCCAGCTCGCAACTGTCCCGAGCAGAGGCGAGCTGGAGTTTCACAACCAAAGCAGCTGTAAAATGGGTTTAGTATGTATGTTTTAACACAGAGGTGGGTTTTTTCAGCCATTGCTTTCAGAAGTAGTGATGCTTTTAATGGAGAATCACCAAGCATTCAGCCTACAGTTCACGTTGCTGGAAACTCAGATGCATGTGATCTGGGGAAACAGTGACTTTTCTTTGATAGGGGAAGAAAAAGGAGTAGGAGTTCTAAGTGAACTGTTTATCTTGTAAGTGCAATACGCCGTTCAAAAGGTATTCTGCCAAGACCGTATCTCTGCAAAAGGAGTATCCTTGCACTTGCCCTGGACAATGCTGTGTTGTATTGCAAGGAGTGCTTGGGCAACGTTGTGAAGCTTTCTGTTCAGCTTGTGCTGCTGACATGCTTAAAACCTGAAATGCCCCAAAGAGTCTTTGTGGGCTAGGTTTTGGGCTCTTTAATAGGCACATCATTGTCTCTTCTTCAAATAATTGTCAACTGTGTTAGCTGAAACTGTAGTAGTGGCTAAAAAAGGGTAGTATTCCATCTTTAAAGTGTCCTGCTTATACTGTGCTAGAAACCCCAGGCAAAAATTGTTTGGTGGGGAAGGAGTTAACAGCAACAACATTTTCTAAATAGTATTGTTTTAGTGTGCCAGTTTGAAAATATATATATATATATGTGTGTGTACATACATGCATGCACATACTCACTTTAAGTAGGGAAACTAAACAGTTTGGAAGGACTGGGTAGCCATGCATAAGGGTTCCTAATATTTTCCATTAGAAGGCCCTCTTTCCAGTTTAAAATTTGCCAGCCTGAATCTGTCTGCATGGAACTTTCCACAGGCTGTGTCTACCACAGGCAGGCTGCTTGCTGAGCTTGGGCTAAAACCACTGACCTGCTTTTGGGAACAGAATAAAAGTGATTTATTAAACGCACGAGCTACAAATATTCTCAAAGTGTTTTCACTGTGGAAATCTAGTACCTCTGGGATGGTGACTTCAAGCGTAGGTGTGGTAGTTGTCCTGGAATTGAGGAAATGCCTTTCAATGTCTTTGTGAAACTACTTATGAGTGACCAACTGCCAGAGTTCTGGGGAAAAAGCCACACATAACCCATGTGGACACTCAGGGGTCAGCATATAACATCTCTGAAGACCATAAGCATTTTTCGGCCTTTTGCATTTCCTCCGTATGACTGGACTCACATCTATTTCTGCCACTACATGAGTGGAATATCACATGGCTCCAGGCACAGGAACTGAGAAGAGCATGCATGTGTCTCTGTCAGTACTTGGCCATCTGGGTTTTGTACAGCAGTGGAAACAGCTGCTCTGGAAAGCAGCTGGAAAGAGAAAAGGACAGATGGAGAAAGCCAGGAGCAAGAGCACAAGAAGGAGAAAGGTGGCAGTTTTGAAGTGAGTTAGCACAAGAAGCTTGGTGAAGGGAACTAGAGCAAAGTTGGTTACAGGAACAGAAGCAAAGGGAGCTATGGTAAGGAGGACAGAATTGGTGGTGGAAGCATATCAGCAAGAACAAGGTGGGACAAAAGAGAAGAAAGGCAAGATAGTATCAAGATGAAAACACTGGGCAGATGGGCAGGAGAAGCTGAGTCGCAGCAGGGGAGGAAAGAACGCTGTAATTATTATGAGGAAGACTATCACTGTTGAAAACAATTCCTCAATTCCAGTGCTCCTTTTCTTGTTTAGCTAGTAGCTTTAACTCACATAAGCAAAATACTATCAGCTCTACAGCTTATAGACGTGGAAGGCTGGTACAATCCCAAAAGAAGGTAGATTTCACCTCCACACCCAAGCTATCAGCAAGAAAGCTTGGTTTGATGGCTCCTCAGCACAGTCTTTGTTGCACCTCCTTCTTTAGGAGCTTTACTAGTTTGATTACAGGGTAGTACAGATGTAGGGAGCCGGAAGCGTGGGGTGTTATGCAGAGTCTGTGCCCCTGGAAAGGGAAGCCCTGCTATAAAAGACACTTAAACTGGCACTTCATGGAGCCAAGGGACATTAGACAGGGCTAAATGCAACTGAAAACATGCTCCTGGACCCAAACTGGCTCAGGAAAGGTGCATTCACTGTATGCTGCACCTAGATGAGAAAGTTCTCCTAAACTCTGCCATGCTTGAATGTATCACTGCTGTATTTGATTCATAAACTAATTTGCACATAAAAATTGTAAGTCACTGTCTGTTGCCCCCTTGTCTACCTAGGGCAGGACCACCTACAAGGTGTAAAAGTAGTCATAACTTGTCAGACCAAAAGGTTATTTAGGTCTCTTGTCTCTGACAGTGACAACTGTGGATGCTTAGGCAAGGTGTACAAGAAATGCAGCAAACACAGCACAATACTTCTACTTTGCCCTCTCCGAGCTTATAGTAGTCGGGACTTCCCAAAATGAAATTTCATCTGGAATATAATATTTAATAGCCACTGATGGGCTATGTTACATGTCTAATATTTTTCAGATTTACTTATATTTTTGACCTCCACAATATCCCATGAGTTCCACTATTTAATTATGTGCTGTATGATATAGTACTTCCTTTAGTTTGTTTTAAAGCAGCTGCCTCGTAATTTCATTGGGTGCTGCCTTGTTCTTGTGCTGTGAGAAATAAGTGAGTAATCATTGCTTAATCACCTCCCTGATGCTATTTATAACTTCATATACCCTAAGTTGTCTCTTGACCTCACTGAGGCGCCTAGTTAATCTCTCGTTATGTGGAAGTTACTGGTATCTTTGTTCTACCTTTTCATCTTAGATTTCTGTTTCTGTTTTTGAAAGGGAAAGACTATAGATTTACATAGTAACATAATGTTGTGTTCTCTATTTCTTTACCAAGAATTCCTACTATCATCTCCAGTAAATTCAAAGTCAAAGGTAATAGGTAATTTACAGCCTAATGCTTTTCCCTGTTTGCATTTATCAGTGTTAAATGTTAGCAGTCTTTAAATTGCCCCACAATACAACACTAAGAAATGTGTTATAGTGTTATAATGAAGCTTTGATCATCTTGAATTATTTCATATCCTTGCTAATTTTGTCTTCTCATCTCATTTTCCAAAAACTTAATGTGTTCTGTTTCCGTCATATTAATTTCCAACTCAATATTTATTCTCATCCTTTATTTCTTTCATTTTAAACAGCTATTAATGCAGAAGACAGCATTCCCTACTATTCTGTGACTATTTAATTTCTGTGGGTACAAAACCTTACCCCCACTAATCTGGAAACCCTCTGGACAGGATCACCCTTAGTCTTCAGAGAACTCTAATGGATTTGTGATGTGTAACTTCTGTACAATGGCTGTGGTTTCCCCCTTATATCATAGTTACCTGTGTGTCTGCTAACTTAATCGTTTGCTGTAGAGTTTCTACCAGTTTGCATACAGAAGTGAGTGCTACTCTGTGATTCTCTGACCATGCATGATTGATACAGTTCCATATGGTTAGCATTACTCTTCAGTGGAAGGTTTTGGTTCATGGTTTAAACAGTAGAAGACAATTCACCAGATGATGTGGAGAAATCACAGTCATTTAATAGTTAGGAAATGCAGGAATGAAGGTTGCCAGTGTAGCACCCAAGCACAGTGTAGCAATGTTGTAAGACGTCTAGAATGATCTCATCAGTAGAAATGTTAGTCTGCCACTAAAAAGACCCTTTTATCTTTGCACTGGTATTTTAAATTCTGGCTTTGCTAACAGTAATTTTTGAAGAATCCAGAAAGGATTATTCAAAATCTGGAAAATGGGGGGGGGGAGAAACCATGCAGTTAAGGAAATAATGGTGTGAACGTGCCAATAAGGTATCCTGCATGTGTGAATGAAACCCCCCAGAGATGAGCTAGAAATTATTCCTGTGCTCCTTTTGTTTCAGAATGAAGGAGAATGTGTTTCTTTTCAAATCCTGATTTCTTTTGACATTGAAAACTCAGGCCTATGGACCATGGCGGCCTGTGGATGAACTGCAGGTCTAGAAGATACACAGAACTGCAAGAAACAAAGCTGAGCAACTGAGGGAGAAAGTGGGTATTTTTTTTTCTAGGTAGCATCCACACATCCGTATGGCTATAAAGTCATAGCACTGATGGCCTTCACCATTATTGAAAGGGAATGTTACCTGCTAAAGAAGGTTTCAGAGACCATTGAATACTGATGTTTAATATTTTCAAATAATAGTGAATTAGGATCTATCGATGCAAAATTAAAGACAATAGAAGACAGTGAACAGAGGTTAACGTATACTTTATGGCTTGTGATTCATTCTACCAACATGAGGCCCTCTGTGTCTAGACTTGAGATAATTTTGCAGCCTGGTTTCTTTTCCTGCTGCTGAGAGGGAACTTTAATAAAACCAGCAGTCATAAGGCCACGTAAATACACATAAATATAGAAGGATTATTTTTTTCCATTTACTAGTGAATTAAAAAGAAGATCATTTATATCAGATCTTCTTGTGAGCTCTACTATTCTTGATTCAGGAACATTTTGGGATTTAAAGTCTCTCTACAGAAACTAAAAACCTGGAAGGAAATTTTGTGATTTAAAAAATCAGAAATTTCAAAAATTAAAGTTTAAAAAGAGTTACTCATAACTAATCTGAAAAAGGTAGATGTTCATGGAAATCATTCAAGATCCAGGCAATAACACTGGACATGCAGACATTTCAGTTCAACTATGTTTAAGGGAATCAAGAGAAGGATTTTATAAAGAAAACAGAAGATGTCCAAAAGTACTGAACTAATGTTTTATATTAAGAAATAAAAAAAAAATAATTATTTTTGTATTCTTAAGAAAGTATTTGCAGAACAGACAAGGCAAATCATATTTCATGGAAGTTTTTGATAGCAACATTCCTTCAAAATTCCAAGTTTAAATTTACTAGGAGCCATCAGCGAATACAGCTTAACTCTTCTTACCTATGTCAAATGAAAACAAAACAAAGGTAATTTAATATACAATGACTTTTCAGCTTCTTTGCATTGTACTTCGCAGGTTTTCGCTAGTATGCGCCCAGCCTTCACAATGCAAGTACCTTAGAGTTTGTTCTCTGCTACCATCTAGAGGGGAAACCGTGCAACACAGAGAAAAGTCGTTTTAGCTTTGCCGGGAAGTTAGAGAAATAGTTCCAAAACCTTATAGCATAATTGTTTTCTAGAAATCCTTCTTGCAGTAAATGAAATAGGTGGTAAAAAAGATGTTGAAACCAGACAAGAGTTACAGTTAGCAGAAAGCAGTTCTAGTGTTTTTAAAGTACTTTAAAAAGTAGATGTAATACTACCATTTTCTACAAGGAAAAATCAAAATTGTATAAGCAAACAAGCCTTTTCAATTGTAGTTAAAAGTCTCATGGAAAAGGTTAAACTACATTGCAGAAATCATTCAGTACTCGTGCATGGATTTAGAGAGCCAAGATCTGCACAGTTTTTTGTCTGCTAATGCTATCAGGTAACAGCTAGCTAAATCCACTGCTCTGCAGCATGTAGAGTCTGAATAAGATATCTAGTAACAGTAATGCTAACTGGACACTTTGTCCTACAGTACACTGTTAAAGAGTAAATTGTATGTACTACTGTTCTAGTTGTGGATAGTCATGACATTCAAATAATGTGCAAAGAAAAGAAAAAAAAGAGGGATGAGTATGATTTGAAGCTCAAGAGTGTTATTTAAGATGACCAAGATATTAATTATGTAACTACAAGAAATTCTGGTTGTAAAGTTTTTCCAATCTGTTTGTTTCATAGAAATTGCCTTTTTCTACTTTAAAGTTGTACTTCATTACTCTGTTTGAGTGAATACCTGTAAAGATATAGTCAACACATGCTCAGCTAAAATCTCAGCCAGGCTCCTATTGTCTCATCTTTTGATTACTGAAACATTTTTTTCCTGCAGCATTGGTAAATTTACCCTTGCCCAATCAGAACGTTACTGCAAAGTCTATTTCCCAAATACACTTCTTTGAATATATCACTCCTCTTTTTGCATAATCTGTTTTTCTCTGCTTGTGTCATTCTTCCTTTTCTAGGTTCCCATTGTCTATCCATCCACTGTAAGACAAACCTTAGCCATTATGTTAGATTTTCAAACAAGCACTCCTGGGTTTTCTTCTGAACTTGCCCTTCTCCAGTTACAAGTTGACCTCAATAAACATGCAAGATTAATATACCTCTTTTTAGTTAATTCTTAAAACTTCTTGAGCCTTTTCCTTTTTTTTTTTTTTTTTTTTTCTTTTTTTTGGAGAGGGGGGAGGGAGGGAACACACGCTTTTCTACTGAAAGCTTGTCAACAGAGAGTTGTTATGCTGAGATCACAGCATATTCACCGATTAGTGCTGTTTTATTGTTTCCTCAGCCTCTTATGCCAGCTGGTCTATATCCAGCTTTCAATCCTGCCTCCTACTTAGATCATTAGCCCCTTTAGCCAGGGCTGCTTGCTTTATGCTGGGCTTGTGTATCATTCAGAAAAACAGGGTCCTCCCCCATGAATACAGCTGCTTGGCATGGTGATAATGAACATAATAAATATATTACTGCTGTGACTGTTATTATGAGTGTAATACTCATATGCATGGGGAAACGGACTGAATTCAAGGCCCAGTAAGAGCCACCAGAAAGAAGTTGACCCAGTTAACAATCAGACCTTTAGGTGTATTTTCATCGCTGGCAAAGGCAGGACCCCTGCTGGCTGATCTTTAAAACGTTAATGATGTTTGTTTAATGGCAGCCACTTATTAGACCCTCCGGGGTGGATCAGTTCGTGTCCTCAAGATCAGATCTTGCCTCAAGCCAGGATCATCAAACAATGGTTGTGGATTCTACAAGGAAGAGAAACTGAGACCTTCACCTTCAAAGTCTCCTGTCGGTCACATCTGTCAACAGATACTTTATAAACTTACTGTGGATATTGGCACACCTTCTGGCAGTTCCGTAAGTGCGGGGCTACCTACTTCTGTAAAAAAAGCAGACCTGATTGAAGAAAACAACTTAAATGAAGTCGAGCATTGTCTGCTTTAGCAGCTGCTCAGAGAGAGTACCATGCCTATGGTATTAAGTGACTGTATGTGAGCAAATTTCAGGCTTCTTAGGAATGTAGGAAAATAAAAAGAAACGACTGCCCTACTGTAAAGCTGTGTGTTCAAATAAGTGTTTAGTTTTATCAGTACCCCAACTAGGCCAATCTCATAATACAGCACTTCTTACAAGGCTAAGATGGTGCAAAAACGTAGAAAAAATGGTCCTCCAAGTGCCATCAAAATGGAGCAACAGAAGAGTACACTCAGCCTTCCAAAAATCAGCTCCCTTACCACTAGCAACAAGCCCTTTGCCCAAGCTGGCAAAAATGGGATGAGCTTGTCTTTGCTGGATGTTTTCCCTGTGTATTTTACAGGTTAATCTGAGAAATGTATTGTTTGGCAGTGTTGCATACAGTCTAGATTAAGTTTCAGCAACTATTGTCTTGTTCAAGTGATGACTCTGTTACATACTTTGAACGGTTTAAAGTCTAGTGTGAAAGAAGTGATAGAAACGGCAGATGTAACTGAAAGTTCCACTCGCACATTTCTGGCAGTGAGGATACCCTGGCTATAAGGCCAGAAGTGACCCTAGTGGTCACAAAGTCTGAACTACTAGCAGAGTACAATGTATGAAACTTCAGTGTAGAAGGATTTGACTTTCCTTTTGTCTTCCTATTTTAGCTTGCTTTCCGCTAAACCAGGTTTGGACTTCACTCAGAGGATATGTATCTGGTTTTGGTGCTTAATCTCTAAGCTGTAAGTTGCTTCCCTTAAATTTGAGGTTTCTCAGTTTGTTTTACGTATTTTCCATACATCTGTGTCAGTGAGAGGCTGTTGAGTTTCACTGCAAAATGCTCTCACCTGACTTTGTACTGCAGAGGTGGCCGAGACATCATGGACACCTAAACTCCCAGAAACTTATTCTGTACACATGGTAATGGAGGTTGTCTCAGAAGAGAAAATTAAAAGGATCAGTGGTTAAAGATTGAAAAAAAAAAAATCCATTCTGGTGAGGTAACATAAGCTGTTTGTAACAATTATTTCTTGTTCAGATTAGAGCCTAACTTTATGAAAAACAAGTACTCTAGCTCTTAAAATTGCTAGGGATAGAGAAGAGTTATAATCCTAGCAAAGTTATTCTAATAGATAATTGCCCTGAGAGACAAAGAGAGAAAAGAAAATACTCTACATGATGTAGAGAAAGGCCTCATTCTCTGTCACAAACAGGTAAAATAGGCGTTATAACTTCTTAATTTTGTAACCAAATACTTGATTATCTTTAAATCAGAAACCAACTCTGTTATTAACTCATATTAAAAAAGAAATTCCAAATTAAAATTGACAACCTAAAATGTTAAAATACACTAATACCTTCTCAGTATCATTTTTTTTTCACATGGGTAGTGCCTGGGTACAGAAGGGTGCTGAAGATGGTGATCTGCAGCTCTGGACAGGAAGAGAGCTTGCCCCAGGAGCCCTCTCTTTAGGTAGGTTACGTTCCCCTCTGTAATGATAACTTGCAGAACTTTTTTCCTTGTTTTCCTTCAGCATCATTTCTGAGGTGCAATTAGATCTATTCCAGAGCCTCAGTTCGACGCCTAATGGGGGTCTGCTGTTTCCATTTAGTTCCATAGGAATACTTTCTTTCCCCTATCCCACTGTTAGAATCCCTGGTCCGATACAGGCTTTCTCCATATGAGGTCATTGCTTCTGTCACTACATGGGCAAAACAGAGTCTTTTGAAGTGAATGACCCAATTACTGTGGGTAATTACATGGGCCAGGGTAGACTGCACTTGCCAGCTGACTGCTTGCAAACATGTTTTTAAATGGATATCATCATGATTTGCTACACAGGAACTGACAAATTGCATTCCACTTGGCAGAGCATGATATGGATCTACTGTAATGGCAGCTTCCTATACTGTTAAAAAAAAGATCTCCTCTTCCACTCCATGCATAGCCAAAGTTGACAAAAAGGGTCATTGCCATCACCTAGTTATTGAATTTCTGAGTTTCCATCTAAATCTTCTGCTTGTCTGAGTTATCCCTATAAGGAAGTATTTAGTCTTCTGATCTAACCTGGATTTATCTTCTCTAGCTAGGCTGCTGGTACATCTTACAGGTTACTGCTATAGATCATTGCTGAATGCCACTATGGGTAGCATATACTGCAGCCTGAGATTTCTGGGAGGGCTCCCTCATGTCTTGCAGACAAGCAGTCTAATGATTTTGGTTTCAATCTGATGATCTTAAGGTCCTTTCCAACCCTAACAATTCTATGATTCTATGATTCTATGATCTGGATTCAAACCGCAGAGGTTTGCAGTTTATGTCTACCATGTAAACGCAGGGATGCAGCCAAGTGGGTTTCATCCTAAAAAGATGAAGTGTTGTTGCAGCTCCACTGCATCTACCAGCAGGAAGCAACTTAGAATCATAGAATAATTAGGGTTGGAAAGGACCTTAAGATCATCCAGGCTGTGGGACCAGTGAAATGAAGAGGTAGTGGGACAGTGTCTGAAAAAAAAGCAATACTCAGGACTCCAGTCCCAAACCCCCAGGTACACAAGGCAAAGCCCCCTCTCAACCATTGCAGAGTCACCTGTCACAGAGTCACAGGCTGTGCTGTCCTGGCTTAACTCTCTCCACAAGGCACTTTGACTCCTGCTACATGCAGAAGAAAACAATAGGGTATAAAAGAGAATTAATACTGCAGAAAGTATATTAACTCTGAGTGTCCCTGCTCAGCAGTCCCTGCTTTCCTTTTCCATTGAATTTGCCAACTTTTCCACATGGCCCTACACCGTACATTTGATGCTGGGGAAGGGAAGGAAAAACAAGGCTATTTGTTCTCTCCACAATGACAAACCACAGCTTTGCACAGCAATTTTTCTTCCCATGAGGTTTTTCTGGGCATGGGAGTTGAAGGACAGGTTGCTAACAGCATCCCACAGTTTGACATTAGACTTTTGGAAGGCTAAAACTAGCCTGTGCTATACAGGATGGTAAAACATGACACAGTGTTGCAACTTCCTTTCTAATTTGCCTCTGCCTAATTCAACTGAGGTTGGGTGTGCAGATAATTAAGAGCTGCCTGCTTGTTCAAGCTGTTCCTTTGGCTTCTCACATTTTGGTATCATGAAATAAAAAAATTCCATCCCAAATTCCAAATTTGTTGCTTTAAGATCCCTGCAGATACAGCATACATCTTAATTTTGGGGTATGGGGAAGAGTGCAGAACACATAGATAATCCTAATGTTCCCAAAGAATGCAGTGGAAAGAAAACAAGAGGACCACTAAATGATTAAAAGATTTGTTACAGCATAAAATTACTCCAGCTCACTAAGCCTTCTGAACAAGTTGTGGATCCAAAAATCACACTGTTCCTAAAAGTGGGGTCCTTTCAGTCGGTACTGCCTCTCTGTTGCATAGCATACTCATTACCATTTGCAAATTGCAATAGTTTTACTGACAGGAATATTCCTTGTAGATAAACAAACCATCCTTTACTTCTGCAGGGTATGCCTGAGGCTGTCCCATGCATGATGCATGTCTCATGCATGCAAAATGAATAGCTTTCAAGTTTCTGGCACCATCTTTGGCATTCTTCAGCATGAGAGAGCTGAGCACAAGGAAAGCCCAGCTACTGATTTGTACTTGTAACGCTAGCAATTATTTCCTAAGTATGTGATTATACTTGAAGATTGTGTTTGGCTCACATTTTATACAGTGCAAAGTTCTGTAACTTAAGAGATAGGCTAAATCTCTGAAAAGTAAAACTGCACAGCTTCTAGCACTTTATTTCTGAATTCAAGACTGAACAGGAAAAGAAAGAAACTATAGACTTGAAAATACTTATTACTCTAAGCAAGTATTTCCAGAGCTAAAGTGTGAAAAGTTACTCTAAATAGGTGGAAGTGAACGTTATATTATACATGGTCAGGACTATAATAGTAGAAAGTTTTGGATTATTAGCAGGCATGCTGTGAAACACGTAGCTGACCAGATGGGCTAATAACAAATAGAAATGGATTAGGCGCATTTTGAAAGCTGTTTGCTTATTTCAAAAGCTAATAGTTTATTTTGACTCCGTAAACTATGTGTATGTCTTTGGCCTAAGGAAACTTGAAAAGTTTTAGCTTCATGAAGGGCTCTGTTCTGTAATGTGTCATAACAGATGAAGGTGAAAGTTTTAACTTTTACTTTACTCCAGAATTACAATCAGACTTTACTCCAGATTTACAACCAGTCATATTCATCAACTGCCCCTTCGGTTAAATTGTTGTTGGTTTGTTTTTCTCTCTAATACATTGGTTTTTAGAATTAGATGGATCCTTTATAAAAGACTTTGATGAGGATGCAGAATTGGCCAGGCGAAAGCCTGTCCACAATACTACCTATATTTTCAAATTCTATTTTCATTGCCAGATGATAGTGCCATTTTGACATTGTTTACAGTGAAATTGGCTCAGGACATTCCCTTATTTAAAGCATTTTTAGTCTTGAAAAACAACTCCATACTAAGAGAAATCTGTCCTAGAGAACATGATGCTGAAGACTGAATGGTGTCACTAAACATGTGATTTGTAGCAGCTCCTTAAATATATGCTGAATTATTCCTTTTTTTAAAAATTAAAACATTCCATATTAACAACAAAATGGTCACTATTCAAAGAAATATTTAATAAAGGGAAACTGAGGGAAGAGATAGCAACCCAGTGTAGAACAAAAATTAAATAAAGTTAAAAAAATTGAAATAAAGGTCAATGAATGCTGCTGACACAAAGATGGTTTTGCAGGGCTTTGTTAGTGTGACATCTTTATTATATTTGTGGATATTATTAAATGAAGATAGTAAAATTGTTTCAAGGCTGTAAGTATCACTTCCCAAAACATCTGTGGAAACACAGATGTGCATGATTAGAGTTACTTGAGTGGACAGGGCACTGGTACAGAGCGATCTGAGTCATTCTGGGATGACCAGGACCTTTACAAACAAACTGTAGCCAACCATACAACTGCAGAAGGAAACCAAGGCTCTGCCTGCAGCATCAGGAGCTGGACAGCAGTGACTCTGTGAGGAACTGAAGGAGACAAGCTGAACGAACTCTCCAAGCACAATGCTCAGCATCAGCATGGCTTGGAAAATAAAGCAGAGAGAAGTAGTAGGGAGGAAGGAGCTGAGAACTAAGACTAGAATATAACTGCATTAGCTATCCTTATTGAAAAGAATGTTGAACATGGGTGTTGATACACAAGAGAGCAGCAGTATTTATTACAGAGCTGTAGAAAATGCCTTAGGGACAAAGACCTGAAAAACACAATCTGTTATAAAAATCAGTTTGCTTACAGCATATAAGTATCTTCTGAAGCAGGAAGCACTGAATGATCATAGGCCAACAGAAGAAAAGTAAAATAAAGTAACAATCAGTGACTGGAAATTGGAGTCATGTACTTTGAAGCAGACAGGAAGCTCAAATGATTAGGAGGAATACATTCACATAAGAAGTGGAGAACGTTCCATCTCTTTTGGTATCAAAATCCAGTTTTAATTTCTTTCCAGTAACTGCAGTTTAATATTCTAATAAAAAACAAGTAATTGTGTGAGCTAGTAGGATATGTCATTGAAATTTTGGAACCCATAAGATCATCTAAAACAGGGTGGCCACATTCCAAGTGGTTTACCAGGAACGGTCTTGGGCCAGAACTGGCCTGGGAGAATGGTAGTTTGTCTGGACCGAAACCATGCCAGCAATGGCTCTAATAATTTAAAAGATTAAAAAATAAAAAATAAAATCCAGTTCCAGAAGTGTTTTAAATTTTTAGTTACACATAAATGTCTGGACAGATAACTTCATCTGAGATTTTGCTTCTAGGTTTCTTTGCTTATTTCTCTCTTTGTTATAGAAAAAGGCACAAATTGGGCCATTTTTAACATTCAGGCCTAGAGGAATTAAGGTTCAACACCACGTGATTCAGTAGCACACAAAAATTAAGCTCTTCCTTGGCAAAAATATGTTAGACAAAAATCAGAGGAAAGAGTTACTTGGCAGAACAGTTTATGAGAATAGAACACTGAATTAGTCCCTGCACACACCTTCTTCCACCTTCTTTGGGCCCACCTCCAGCCAACTGTTCTTCCAGAGGGAAAGGGAAGAGGGAAGAGGAAGAGGAAGGGGATGGGGAAGGGAAAAGGGAAGGGAGGGGAAGGGAAGGAGAAGGGAAGAGAAGGGGAAGGGGAAGAGAAGGGAGGGAAGGGAATGGAAGGGAAAATAACAAGAACAAGAAGAAGAAAAACAAGAACCACCTCCCTTTGCAACACCTTCCAGCCTTTGCTTTCTAAATGTACTATGCTCAGATGGTTAACATTGCACACACGGTGCCAAAAGATCTCAAGATATGCATCATCTTAAGCTAAAGTGAGTCTTGTTGAAACAAAGATGAGGAAATACTGAAACTCAGAAACAGAAGACAGTTTTTGTTCCTTAGCCTGGCAGCACTGTTACTTCTGCTATTTCTTTCATTTACATCCCAGTTTAAACCAGTAATGGTAGTACATTGGTTTGATGCAACCACTGAACTCTGTAAAAACGGTAAGTTCATTTAACATTGTTGGAGACTATCTTCAGGTGCTGGGGAGTGAACAGTTGTGGTTATAATGTCAATGAGCACAAGAAGATGCTCTTTAAACACAGCCCCACTTTAGACAGAGCAACTCAATGGCAGGCAGAAGCAAGCTGTATTGCTCAGCATTGACTTTATTAACATAGTCCGCTGCCACTCTTGTGAAATCGCTATTCACCAAATTACTCACTGACCTCATGCTTGTAAAAGCACAACCTGCATAGGCACCACCAAGGAAACCAAGCCATTACAAAAGCTCGACCACCGTTACTTACTAGGTTTGTAAGTATTTTCTCAGAACAATCTTTGCTTCCCTATGTACCCAGTAATTTCAAACAATTGCAAGCCATCAGTGAGTGTAAAGGGATTCTGAGCAACAGCTGAGAAACCTTGGGTACATATCTTTTTGTTTGTTTTATGTTATCCACAGTTGTTACTGGGGAACTGATAATCAGGAGGTTGTTCTTGGTGTCTCTCATGACACTTCCATTTCAAGGTCACATCAGACTTGATCTTGTCAGGCAATAGTTCAGCTTCAAGCAGAAGATTGACCTGCATAACACCACATGTCCCAGCAGCCTTCCTTGCTTCTATAACTCTCTGCTAAGAAAACACCAGTATACTCCATCAGCAGTATGTGAACCTGTCAAGTACATACACACGATGCTTGGCTCTTTCTTCTGCAACATGGCACCCTTTCAGAGGTTTCTGGCAGTCTTTAGATCAAGAAAACAATCTTTAGGCAGCACATTTTATAACTTTCCTCAGCTTTTTTCTATATTTCAGTGATGCTGCCCCATTGGGTAAACCAGGAGTATGCATTTATTCTGTTGTATTTGCTACCCTTTACCTCAAAAATGAGATTTCTTGTATCTCTGAGAGATTGCATATTTACCCATGGTGTTTCCTGGAATGCAAAGAGACGTAACATTTGATACAACACTGAAGACACAAGCTTACAAATAGAATACTGCGAAATCAGATGAATGTGAGATCTGAAGAAGTCTGTGGTTTCCCAACTGATTTGCTGCCATCTCTTTTCCAGAAAGACAAGATCTTCCCAGATGAGTCAGACATAAAAATGAATTAAGGACCAAAACAAGAATGCAATTATACCCTAACGCAGCTAACTCACGTCAAACATTTTCTGAAATCAAAATGCTAAATTGTTGATGAAAAACAGAATATAAGCCTCTATCTTCTATTCTAAGTTTAGAATTTAATTCTGAGACATGAACTGTCTTTGTTATTATTATAAGAAGAAAACAATTTACAAAAAAAATAATTAAAGAAAAAAGAGCCAGAATCAGAGAAGCATTTCCCTTAGGTTCACCTTGATAAATAATACTATGCTTTACAAATATCTGCTGCTTTCAACCACTACTCTCTTTAGTCTCAGAATATTGATGCCTGGCTAGTGAGGATTTCCATGGACTTGAATCTATTCATTTTTTTAAAAGGTTCATAGTGAGACTAATCATTTAGGGAATTGAATCCTAAAATCTTTATGCATGACCATATTGTGCTGAAACCTGGGGACCCATAGGGACCTGAAAACCTGACAAGAGATTTTCCTTTTGCGCAAGGACTGCATCACAACAGACACTATTCCCTACTAGAAGTACAGGGCAATTTACATTAATGTCTAATCTCAGAACTTGCCATTCCACAAGCTTCATCATTTCCTAAGACTTTGACAGCCATATCCATAACACACCCCTTGCCTATGGAAGTTCTCTAGAGGAAGGGAGAAAGATCTGCTAACCTTTGAGATATTACCCCTCCCATCTCACCACTATCACTCACAACCTCAACAGCCAACTATTCTAATATTTATAATCCTTGTCCTTGCAATGGTACCCATGGAGTGTAATGAAACTAGTTGATAAAGAGGTTATTTTTATTTTAAAGAGGCAAAGGCTGGTGAGATTGGAGCAAAGTCAACCGCAATGAAGTGGTGGAAGGAAATACCATGGTTTGGTGGGAGGAGGTTCTGAGAAAAGACAACCTAAGTAAATAATAAGAAAAGTAGGCAAATAGGACCATGTCACATATAGATGTGCATTAAAACTGCGATTAAGAGGCTGAACAACAGCTGCTCCTGTCACTGTTTGTCCCAGCTGCATTTGCACCTGGTTCTTCCCTTGAGTTTGGGGGCAGATGGTATCACCCCTACTTGCATTTTATGTGGAAGAGTCCTAGAGAGTGAAACAATGCCAGCTGGTTTCTACTATATCGGCTTGTACTACGAGGTCTGAGGAAACTTGGATCTGCAGCTGCACTCCAACAAACCAAACACAGCCCAGCACCACAGCAACAAGAGAAAGCATCAGCCCCGTGAAGATCTCTTCTACAGTCAGCGTAGTAGAGGCTGCTTTTAGGGACATGCAGTGTTAAGCAGTTTGCCCAGCTGCAGTTCAGCCAAGAGGAAACCTGTGCGGGGCTGTTGTGCAAATGGAACAGAAACTGTCAGGCCAAAGCTGCTCCCTGAAGGTGTCAGCGGTGGAAGGTGAGTTCTTGTTGGTTGCAGTTTCCTTTTTGACCACCAGACTCCACAGTCCTGACTGGGACACAGGCAACTGTGACAGCCACTTCACCGAACTCGGTGCTCCCAGCATCCCACCTTGGAAAGCAGGGGTGGTCAGAAAAGCCCAGAGGAATGGGAAGCAGTGTAGATCACCTGTTCTGCAGAGGTAGATGAGGAACGACTGAAACATGACAAACAGCAATACTTCAACTGACCTCATTAACTGAACTATAAAGCACAATTGAGAAAAAGGCTGGAGTTTCATGAACTTGTTAAGATGATGGTTGCATCTCAGCTCCCTTTTTTTCCAGGCACCTGGATCATCCCTGCCTCCATGCTGTCCCCTACTTTGTGTTGGCACTAAACCATCTTGTGCAGCCCTGCAGTGAAACAGATCAGGAGCCGATGCAAGCTAAGACTAACCCAGCCCAAATAATAGCTGGCTCTAACTCAGATCAGCTCCCCAGCCATAAGCAAAGGGAGGGGTAGCACAGGGACAGGAATGAATGATAAGTGAAAGGCAGGACTGCTTCTTCTGATGGCCGTGGTGGCAGCTTCTGCCTGCTCAAGTTGTGCATGCTACTACAGCCTAAGGGCAGAGGCTCCTAGGGTCAGTGCTCAAGCCTGAATAATCTACGGATGATGCTGGAGCAATGTTGGATTGCTCTTCCAGTACCACACGTTCTTATGTCTCCAAAGGGTACCTAATGTGAACAGGTCTGGACAAAATAGAAGGCCAGAAGTCAGAATGTATTCATCAGCATCATGCTCTGTTAGCACCTAGCTTCTGATAGGGAATGCAGAAGATGATAGTCCCACAGGGATAGTTCTGACTACATGTGGAAACCTTGAGCTCTTCCTAGCTCGGTTTCCACTGTAGTCTGAATAGCGTGGATTTCTGAAGCCTGTATATGCTTACATAATATTCAAGCATTATTTGAAAGTATTGCTATTTATTGTAAATATTTCTGATGCCTCCAAAATGCATGTCTTGCAATTATATTTCTGTGATGATGAAATATGAGATTTTGCACAAGCTGCTAGGTATTGAAGAATTAAAGACATATTCCTGCAAAAGCTATATTGATAAAACAGTTCAAATTAAAATGCTAACTGATGTTATATCCAGGCGTACTAAGCAGGAAAATAAGGATGAATATAGAACCCACTATATGAGGAGAACAGTAGATCTATGTAAGGTGATTTTTAAAAGCACAGTAAAGAAAAGCCTCGTCACAAAGCACAGAAAAATCCAGCTATGGTCTCAAAGCAAAATTTACAAAAATTCTTGATGCAACAAGAGTCCACAAAATGTTAGGGAAGTTTTGAAAGTGAAAGGGAAGGAAGAAAAAGATTTCTCTCTCCAAAAATGGTAGTGGCTTTACCTATCAAACCAGAAATAATAGGAATTCTGAAAAAATCCAGAATCAGACTTGTAATTTTGGTTGCACAGTATACTGTGTGCAACTCTGTACCTTTCTAAAAGAAAGGGCTGTTAGTTTTCTGGTTAATAAATAATAAATCTAACCATTTTACCAAAGCCTGTAAATAAAGAGTTGGTTCCAAAAGTCAGCACGTTATGAGAAATAGCCTCAGTGCACATACTTTTTAGACAAGCATTCAAAAAAAGTAAATACACCACGATTTATCAGATCTGGATGAATGTGGAAAAGAAACCTAACAAACCTGGATTGAATTAAGACATTCCACTAGTATAACTTTCCTACAACAAGCCCACTAGTTAAAGAAGGATAAAGGAGACCTTGTGTACACTGAGATGAAAATCTGCTGTTACAGAAGAGACAGCACCCCAATAAAGTAGTCCTGCTCCTGTCTCCTCTAATAGGAGGTAATTTCAAACTGGATTGACAGCGGGTGTACAAACTGAGGACTATGGTGCTTGTTTTGTAACCTCTGACATGGGAAACACCCCCTGAGCCACTCAGCTGTCAATGCTCTTCCTCTGCCACCCCCCTAACCTCATCCCCAGCACAGGCTCATGCCATGTAGCTGTGTGCCCAGCAGCCATTCCTGTGCTGCCTAACGAAACCTACGGGTCTGAATCAAACACCCAAGGTCTTCCTGCCCAGTGCATGGAGAGAAACAGGCACACAAGATTAAAAGCTGGCCTTCCACCCTCAAAAAAAGAACCAACCCTGAATTGAGCAGGAAGCCTCAAAGGGGTTCTTACTCCAGTTCTTCACGGAAAGTTACTTACTCAGCAGAAGTTGAAATATTCTTTCCTTTTTTTTTGCCCACAGGAGGGATATTGAAGGCCTGGGTTCACATTTGTCTTCTGCCTGATTTGGAAAATGGGTTTGAAGATACATCTCTGTGCTAGGAGTGTGCAGAGCTGTGGGTACCCTCCAATGGAGCTGTTCCAGCCACACCACTCAGCAGCTCCTCAGCAAATGATTTCAAGTAACTGATCTAGAGACCTGAATTGCAACCCTTGCTCCAGTGAGGAAAACTGGAGGAAACTCCAAAAGATGAAATTGCAACAGATTCCTATCAGAATGCCCTGGCACTGACTCTCACCCCCAAAAGTCTCTAAAATAACTTGCTCTTTAAAACAAAACTTAAAGAATAAAAATGTACAAAACTGAACAAAATATACTGTCAATCTTATATATCTGATGTTAATAACCTTCTGAAGCCAGCTCTTCTCTGGAAGTTAGGAGGACAGTTAGTTCAGGAACTGCATGGATAGCTCCAGAGACCTGGAGTTGAGACAAAGCAATCCCTTTTGGCTGCAGAGTCTCTTCACAAACAGTTGTTTAGGCTTGATTATTACAAGGGGATTGTGTGGTCTTTTAGAAGTCAATTGGTTTAGTTATATTAGGGCTCAAAGAACTTAAAGATTGAAGTTCTGAGTAGTAGACTTAAGAAGGTTAGATGACATGAGGGCAGCTTTATTTTAGATTGCTTTGTGCTTTAAATAGCACTTGATGAAGATGAACAAGGTTTCAATTGATTGCTGTGTGAGGACAAGGTGCAGAAGTCTACTATGGATATTAACTCTTCACGTAAAGTTGGCCTGAATTGACAAAAGGGATCAAAAACAATGACAGAGGAGCAGACCTCATGTCTCTTCTTCCTCCTGGAGAAATCCCTTGCACTGGGTCATGTCCTCAGAGGGTGAGAACTGCCAAATGTGCTGTAACCCCACAAAGGAAAGGCAGAAAATTTCAACAGGAGGACCAACAGTTTTCAAGTAGCTGCTCCCCTAATCCTGCAATACACAGACACTTAAAGTCACTTTGTGATAACTAGCCTGCACAAGGTCAAGTATATGTTTCTGTCTTTACATGATAGGGGTGCAGCACCCTTCCACCTCCTTAAGCACATAGTCAGACTCGACATTCCTCACTAAAATTCTCCCTAAAGCAGAACCGTGCTGACATACAGAATTTATAATGCATGCATGATTTTTGTTGTATTTTCTTAAGTATCATTTGTTGTAAATAAAGATTGTATGTTCACCAATGCATGTAGGTAATGAAGTATAGAAATGTAAGACATTAACAAGTTTGTAGACATATATAAGAGGGTTTTTAACATAAATACATGACTACATGTGAAAAAGTGAAATTCTTATGGAATATAACAGACTGTGATGATAGTTACAAAAAAAGGTCATCGACCCTGAAAAATAAACTCATATGAACCAAGCAATCATTTCTGTGCCATGAGTTCTTTTAATAACTAGGATTAATAGATGTTACACAGGTATAATGAGGAGATGCTACCAAATGATGCTGTGTTACTGTATGCCCACGCTCTAAATAGGTGGTCTGTGGGTTCCCCTGAAACCATTGAAATAGGAGGGATGGCTCATTGGCAGAAAAGGTTGTGCCCATGTCTAACTATTTTTTAAGGCAAAGTGACATTTCAAGATCGATGGCTTTGAAAAAAATTAAGGGATGATAGTCCTAAAATGTTTCCAGAAACTGGTCAGTAAATACACCCAGTAATTAGATCACATGCTGCTCATAGGAGTCATTTCATCCCTAAATTCTCACATCACCTTCTTATTAATAATTACAGAACACGGAAGTCAGTTTAGTTTGTTTAGTTTCATTTTTCTGTTTTTTGTTTTTTTTTTAGTATGGTTTCTCTCCTAGAAAATATCACAATCCCTGTAAATTTTGTAAGTGTAAATGTGTTTAATGAATTTGCACAAGTTTTAGGCATTTACTTCATTTTTCTTAAATGGTTAGTCAGATGTTTGTTTTTAACTCTGAGTTCCAGCTAAGGAGAAAAGGTCTAAGGACATAAACTGTGTTCAAAGGTTGTGAAATCATACTAGATTATTTCCACTAATGTCCCAAATATCTAATCCCCTGCACAAAAGCAGATTCTACTATTACTTTACTGCAGCTCCATCATGTTTATTCTCAAATTGCTCGCTAAAAGGGATGCCTATATATTATTTGGGAGAGTAGGCATGCCTATACTTAATGGTATTCCACATTTTTCATTCTGAGACACAGTTTTTCAATCATCTGTCGCCTGCTAGACACTACATAATTTGGTCTGATATTTCACCACGATGATGTCCTCAGCCTGACATTTTTGACCGGAGATATTAAACTACTTGAGAATCGAAGCAAAGAGACAAGCTGTCTTTGAAACTCAGACATAAGAAGGAAGAATGTAAGAGGACAAGTGACCCAGCAATAATATGGACATGCTGTTCAAGCATGTAGGGATGGTGTTAGGAAAGCCAAAGCCCACCTGAAGTTGAATCTGGTGAGGGACATGAAAGGCAGAAAGAGGAGTTTCTCCAGGTATATCGACAGCAAGAGGAAGATGAGGGAAAATGTGGGCCCACTGCTGAATGGGGAAAGAGACTTGTTGACAAAGGGCATGGAAATGGCTGATGTATAGAATGCCTTCCTTACCTCAGTCTTTACTGCTTTGCCTTCAGTAATATCAGGTTCCCGAGAGACTGGTGAGAAGGTCTGGAGAAAGGGGGATTTACCCTAAGTAGAGGAGGATCAAGTTGGGGAACATTTAAACAAACAGGACGCACAAATTTCATAAGACCTGACAGGATGTACCCACAAATGCTGAGGGAGCTGGCCAACGTCACTGTGAGGCCATTCTTGATAACTGTGAAAGGTCATGGCAGCTGGGAGAGGTTCCTGACAGCTGGAACAAAGCAAATGTCAATCCCATCTTCAAGAAGGGCAAGAGGGAAGATCGGGAGCTCCAGATCTGTCAGCCTCACCTCAACCCCTGAGAAGGTGATGGAACAAATTATCCTGGAAACCATTTCCAAGCACATAACAGACAGGAAGGTGACTGGGAGTAGCCAGTTTGAATTTATGAAGACAAAGATGTGCTTAACCACCCTGATAGCCTTCTACAATGAGAAGGTTCAGTGGATGAGGAGAGAGCAGTGGATGATGTTTATCTTGACTTCAGTAAGGCTTTTGACAGCATCTCCTGTAATGTCCTCACAGACAAAGGAATGAAGTGTGGACTATGCTCAGCGGACAGTGAAGTGGATTGAAAACTAGCTGAATTCTGAGTCCCAGAAGGTTCTCATCAACAACACAAAGTCCAGCTGGAGGCCAGCCATTAGCAGTGTCTGGTAGGGGTCAATACTGGGGCTCTCAATGTTTTACATCTTCTTTAATACCTGGATGATGGGATGCCACACTTTCAGTGACAGCAGGAAGCATGTATCCCACCACTCTCAGTACTCCTTCCAGATGTCCATTTGCTCTCATGCAAGTTGTGTTCCAGATGTGTGATCACAAGCACATAATTCCATTCCTCCCTTCTCAACATTTCTTTAGACGCTTGTGAAGTCAAGCTCCAAAATTTTGGAAATTGAGTTCTTTAAGGTAAATAAATAGGAAAGTGGGGTTTTGTACAATTTCAGTTCTGTCCCTTGCATGTATATATAACATCACAGTCTTCTGTTATGTGAACATTATTGCTGCACAATTCTTCATTCAGTGGGAAGGATGGGCAGGTCTCATGCAGTAAATAGCTGTTCAGGATTTTTGGTCATCATAAGTATTCCATATGCTGGGCTATATATTTATTTACTGTCCACACACTTACTGTTTCTTACAGACATTTTTGTCTTTTAAAGTCAGGAACTTCTTTGCAACCTTAATTTTTACATTTTCCAGAATCTCCTTCATGGGAGAAGTCACGTTAGAATCCAAGTCTCTGGAGCAGCTTTTAACAATTTTAACATTGAGGCAAAGCTTCCACTACCTGCAACAACACTCACAATCCCAAAGAAAGTAATCCTTACTACAGGTTCATCCATTTTCAGGACAAATGCAGGCTTTTCCCAAAATGACACTGTGAGAGTAAAATTGCATATCGTCATACAGATAAAACCTATACTCACAAAGATAGTGGTACAGTACCATACTCACAAGGAAAGATAAATCACAGCCGTACATCAGTCTTAATTACAGTATCTCCTAAGCCTTTGAGTTCTGCAGGGTATTTTCTCTGCAGTAGATACCTGGATGATGACATCCCCGTAGGCAGCAATTTGGTTCTTACAGATCAACAGAGGTTCTTGGCCCTGCAATTACCTCCCTTTATGTAGTTCTCTGTACACTTCCTATGCATGTTTTACTTTCTGCTTTCTTTAAGTCCCTCCACCTTCAGCCACTGTCCTTAGTCCTCAGCTTTTACCCTGCTTTGGCCCTCACATGTGCCCAGTAACCTTCCCCTGCCTATGATGCAGCAAGTCCAGGTGTAGGACAGGCTCGCATGATGGGTAGGAAGCTGAAGATAGCAGAGGCCATGGCTGAGAAAAACCACAAAAGTCACTCCTGTTTCTGTGACTCTGCAGTCAGTAAAGTAACCAGTAGCTTAATCAAGGCCTCTCCAGTGCCAGACAGAGCAGAATTTCCTCCTCTGATGGAAGACATGCCCAGAATGAAAGATGCCCTCATTTTTCAGGCAACGGCATCACACCATAGGCATCTGCTCTGTTTAGCTGGGGTCAGACCAGGGTAACTATCAGTAGGGCTGCAGACCTGATGGAGCAACTTTTTCATGTACCTGTTAGTGATGGAAACAGAGAACTTAACCAGGTCTTAACTGCCCGATTCAGCAGTGTAAAGCTGGACATGCCTGCTAGGAGCAGTGGTGTGTGTGGGGAAATGAGACAAGAAAATTGGGCATGGCTAGTGGGTGCTGGGCAGGGCAGGAGGGGAATTTAGTAAGTTTAGGGAACATTCAATAATTTAAGGGGGCATTCAATAACTGAAGACACTATCAGAAAGTGTAAACATAGTTTCACTGTTTTACTTCTTGAAGGCAATACAGAGCATAAAGGAAGGGAGTATTTAGGTGAGTAGTTGTTTTTCGTGGAAAAGACAGAACGAAATGCTTCAGGCAGGGTGGTTTGAGGATTTGTGAATGCAGGTACGTGAGGAAACGCTTCTGCAGCTACGGGAGCGTGAAATCCTGCGTGGGACCGCTTTCAAGTGGCTCCCTCAAAGCTTCACCCCGCACAGGCCGGTGCCTTTCCGACCAAGGCAGGGCGAGCACCCAGGTGACCCCCTTCGAGCACCAAGAGAAGCCGGGCGGGACTCCGGTGCAGCACAACAGGGGGAACTCCCAGCAGCTCCGGAGTGGCGGCGACAGAGTTCGCAGGCGGCCGGGTGAGCACCGTCCCCTCCTCTTCCACCTTCTCGGGGCCGCGAACCGGCGCTCGCCACGGCCCCGGGGGAGCCCAAGGGGCGGGTCCGGGAGGCGGGGCCCCTCCGGCGGGCACGTTGCGGCCGGCGCCGCCGCAGCTGTCAGTGTCAGGGAGCCGGCGAACCGGGATCCCGACTACTCCGAGGGGGAATCCCCCAGCCTCGCCCCCGCAGCCAATCGGCGGGCGGCATGCAAATCACGGCGGCGCCGGGAAGCGGCGAGCCAGTGGGAAGGGAGAGGGGCGGGGAGGCGGCACCCTGTTGGACGTGCAAGAGAACGGTGAGGGCCAATGAGGCGGCGAGGCGGGCGGGGCGCGCCCCGGAGGCGGGGCTATGCAAATTTAGTTTGAAAAAGAGGGCGGGAAATCCGAGTTTCGCGGGAGGCCCTTGGCGCGTAACCCGTCTCCTTTCCCTTCATTCATTGTCAGCAGCCGCCGCTTCCTGGAGCCATTTTCCAGCCGGCCCCACACAGCGGGAGCGGCCCCGCTCCATCCGCCGCATCTGCCCGCCCCGGCGCCTCCGTCCCCCCCCGGCGCCCCGCATCCTGCAGCCGGGGCCCCCCCGGCACCCGCAGCCCCCAGTATTTTACGCGGGTCCTCGGCATCGAGGAGGAAAGGAGCTGGGAAGGCCGGGGGGGGAGGGACGGGGGGAGGAGGAGACGCGGCTGCGGGGACAGACCCGGAGGGAAGGATGAGAAGGGGACTCCAGCCGCCGGCCCCGGCAGCGCCGCCGCCCGCACCGTCCACGGACTCCAGAGCAGCCCCCGCCGGCTTCCCGGCCCGCTTTGCCGCCGGCACCTTCATCCAGATCCGCAGCACCGGCGCGGCGGCGGGGGCGCCCTGTGTTGTCTCCTCCTCTGTCGCCGCCGCCGCCGCCGCTTCCCAGGCTCCCGGTGCCTTTGCCCCGGCGGCGGATGGGGGCCAGCCCGCTGGCAGCTCGCTGTACTGCACCCCCCACGGACCCGCCGGCAGGACGGCGCTGCTGCAGCCCGCTCTCGGCGGAGGCCGCCCCCCGGTAATTTTTGTTTTCCCCTGTCCCCGCGGGAGGGTGAAGGGGACCCTGGGGGGGGCAGTACCAGGCAGGCCCTCTCCCCGCCGCCGTCCGGGCCCGGGGAGGCGGCCGGGGAGCGTGGGGGGTTGAGGGCAGGAAAGGCGGAGGCAGCGCTTTGTTGCAATAAACTTTCCTGCCTCCTTCCCACCCCCCGCTGCCGGGTCTTATTTAAAGGCGAAAAGAAAAAAAAAATAGAAAAACAGACAAGAAAGGGGGGAGGAATAAAAATAATCCCGCGCCACGTCCCGCCGCATGGCAGCGAACAGCGAGAAGCCGTCGGCGTGGAGGGTCCCATTCCCCACCCGGGGCTGGGGGCCGGGCCGGGCCGGGCCGTGCCCCGCCGGTGTCTCCGCTTCACCCCCGGAGCCGCCGGTGACGTCTGGCACACGTGCGCGGAGGCCGCGGCTGTGACTGGGAGCCGGGGCGGGCGGGGAGGGGGACGCCGCTTCCTCCTCCTCCTCCTCCTCCTCCCTCTGGCCTGGGACAGCCTGACCGCCGGCCGGCCGCCCCCCGGCCCCCGCTGCTCTCCGAAATGCCCCTGCAGCAGGTCAGTGACTCGTGGGGCGGCGGCGCCCAACGCCCCCCGTGCCCGACCCCTATTCAGATTTCCGCCTCCCCTGATATTTTCCGCCCCCCCCCCAAAAAAAAAAAAATCATACCCTCCCCCCTTATGGCCCCCCATGGGTTTTTCTTTGTCCTCGCTGTTTTCGGGTGCGCGCTTGGCCCTCGTGGGCTGCGCGGAGTTGGAAGGGGGGAAGGCGAGGGACATCCCCGCCGGGAGGAGGTCGTGGACGCCGAGGGAGGGGGCTCAACTGCCTGCCCCCTCCCTCCGCGTCCACGACCTTCTCCCGGTGATGTGGGATCGCTAAATTCCCCACTACCCCTTCCTCTCTCGCCCCGCTGCGCCACTGCCCGGGCAAAGCGGGTTTTAACATCCCCCTCCCGCTTCTCCCCACCCCCCCCCATCATCCAGTCGGTGATGGTCCCAGGTATCAGATGCTGCTCTAAGTCCGAAATACTTTTTGCAAGCGCTTGGGAGCAGTGTCTCGGTGCAGCAGGGGGACGGTGAGGAGCTGCCTTCCGCGTGGGTTTTTGCGAGCGTTGGCTGCAGAGGTAGTGATTGGGAGTTTCAAGGCTCATCACATCCCTACCCGAACCTCTCTTAATTCTGTTTTAAATAAGTATCTTTGCTGTAAAAAGTAGCTGTTTTTTTTTTTTTTTTGGGGGGGGTGTCTTCATATTTTAGCGGTGCTCAATGTCAGGAAGTTGTTTCAAAGCACTTTGTAAATATTTGGCGGTCTGATGCAAAGGTTTGGTTCATAAAAGGTGTTGGTGAGTGAATACAAAGAGGAGCATATGTTATGAGATGATTCTGGGAGAATAATTGCACAGGGTGTTTTGGCTTTCTGGGAGGGCTTTTGATGTCATGGGGGACTCCTAAAATGTCTTCTTAATGGGTGCTACAAGACCTTCAAATATGCATTTAATGCACTGCGGGGCGGGGGAGGGTATACTGTTCACATCTCTAATAAGAGGAACTCCCAGCCATAAAAGCTTCTTTCCGTATTAAAAGTTTGGAAGCAGGAAAGCAGTTTTGGCCTCTGCCTGCAAGTTGTGAGTTTGTTCTATACCCTCACCCTCCCTGTTTACTCGGGAAGAGATGTGGGATGCGGAGGAAGGGTGGTCAGGCTGGCAGTACCTACAGGCTCTGGCTGGCACCCTCCCAGGGCAGTAAGCCATCCATGGCACGTGCCAGGAAAGGGGCTGCACATCCCACTCTGCCCTGACAGCCATGCTAATGTGAGTGCCCCTCTCAGAGCCTGGTTTGTTGCAGACCTGTCTTTTGGGAAGTAAGGCTGAAAGCACCCTAGTGTTCTGCCTTGTCTTCCTGCTCTGCAGATCACTTCGTGGGGAGGTGGCCCAGCCCTTTTGCAGTTCTTCATCTCCCACCCGATTTTCCCTAAAACTTACAGGGGATTTTCTGGGTCTGAGAGGTGAGGGTATTTCCCAGTTAGTTTTCCCAGTTGGCTCCTAGTTGAGCATTTTTGAGAAACTTACACCAAAGACTGGTGAGAGGAATGATAAAACGCTTGGTAGCTGAGTCAGTGAGTTTAGGCAAGTAGCACCAATATAAATTTAGCACTTGATTAGCAAGTAGCGGATGGAGTCCAAGGACCCTAGCTGACAACAAGGCCCTGCTATGCAAAAGACTAGGGATAAGTCTAGTATAAGTAAGTTTGGCCAGCACACCTGCGCTGGTTAGGGTTATGAAAATACTCCAGCTCTTCAGATGTAACTGTGCTGGCAACCCACCCATCACTTCCAAATGTGAGCTATGATATGGACTAGAAAAAAGTCACTACAGTTTAGGTTGGTCAGGGAGGTGTTTGACTATAGCAGCAAATGAAAAAGTTTCCTTTGCTGAAGCAAACTCCTTGTTCTTTCCAGGAATTTGTTAGTTACTTTATCTATGGTTGTGCAAGTGTAACCTTGCTGGAAAAGCCTTGAAAAGTGGCCTGGTCCATTATAACAGGAGGCTCCAGCCCAACTGATGAGTTTGCACACTCTCTGTCTGCCAAGCAGGTGTTTTGATATGATCCAAGGCCTGTTCCTTGCTCAGTCACTGCCTGATGTGTTGGCTCCGGTGAGGAAGGGCTGCTAACTGGGTTTTTGTACCCCAGTGAGCCCTGGCTGTGGGAGGCTGTGACCTAGCCTTTTGGCCCTTTCAACCTGAGGAGCTTTTTCATGACTCCTGTGGAGTTAATAGAAAGTGTTACCTGGCAGATCTGAACCCCTGCCATGGCTTAAACACAAGTGGTAATGAAGAATTAACCCTTGCAAAGCGGCCATGTGCTTGCTCTCCTGGGCAAAGCCTGAGCCTCTGGAGACAGGGTGAGTGCTGCTGCAAGGGCAGGTGGTCCTGTGTCCTGCCCTGCCGCAGGCTGGTGCTGCTTCCCTTCATCCGTTCCCTTCTGGAATCTCAGGCTTCCCAGGATGGATAATTAACCCTGACCAAGGCCGGTTGTACCAGCTAATAGAAGGTCTGGTAAATGCCGGGGACCTTCAAGGGAAGGTGGTGGCCAGGGAGAGGGCATGGATGTAGTGACACCATGCCATTTTGGTGGCAGTGAACTTGTGAATCACCTTGGTTCCTTGTAGAAATGTGGGAGAAACTAATGTGTGATAAGGTAACCCCAAAGCATTCTTGTTGGTGTTGCCTTCTTGCTTGGTGTGAGAAAGTCACTGCCATTTGCAAATCCCAGTACTTAAAAATGAGGCTGCTATAAAAGCAAGCTGCTCAAAATGTTTCTAATTCAAATAGTGGAGAATTTCTTACTGTCTTTGGGTTATAAAGATAAGCCTTTCAGAAGAGGGCCATTTTCTTAGCCATGAGAAAATGCTTAAATGGAGACACCACCCACATGTTAAGTCCTTTTTAAAAGGGGCTAAATCCTCTTAACAACAATATCTTTAGAGAACTCCTGTGGCCTTTAGATGACATAGGCTGTGGAGAGGCTGGTTCGGCATACTTCAGAAGGGGGTGGGAGGATTTACATTTCCAAACTGAATACTTAGCACCCCTCGATTTTTTTCTGGTGGTTTAGAAAGCACCTCTTCCTCTCTCCTCCTCAGCATGTCACAGCTGGAAAGGGAGAAAAATGGGGTAACTCAGTTTTTCTCCTATGTGTTAGGTAGAGGAGCAAGTCTTTAGGACATAAATACTGAACAAGGATTTAAGGTATGGGAGAAAAACCTGTAAGTTGCATAAAGGAAGTGGGTAGTTAACTAGGAGCTCTTCTTTCTTCTGCAGGAATAAAAAGATTTGTCTGTGAAGATGCAGGTGTTTTCATATTCAAACCCACTTTTGTATTTCTTTGCCTGACAGTTTGTGTTACTAGGAGTGAATGCTAGCGTGAGTTTGGGGCCTTTGCTTTTTGAATAGCATTTAAGGGAGTTTCTTTGGTTTAAATCCATCTCTTCCAGCAACAGACTGCTTGCTTCTGAGCCCAAGGAGGTACCACATGGTCCTTTGGCACAGCTATCTGAGGAGAGTTCAAAGAGGTATAAATCCCAATTGCTCTAACTGTGCCAACAAGCATCTAGTGGAAAGCAGGCATCCTAATAAAACCGTACAGGAATAGCCTGTAGCTTGCTGTGCTTGCTGAAGGTGGTTTTGCTGTCCTTATACAGAGTCCAGCTACGCTGGTGTGGCTCTGTCTGCACCAGAACTATTGAAGTATGGTAGCCTCATGATGATAAGGGCTTTTGGCAGATTTCCATGAGCAGCTGAGCCACTCAAAGGCTTTACTGTGGCTGGAAGGAGTAGGCTTGCTTCTCCCTCAGTCTCTTCTGTATTACCTCCTTTGCCCTGCTCAGGCCAGGCACTGATCTTCCGCCACCTCTCTGCTTGGGGAGCATCTAGCTGTACTGGTGGTTTGGTTTTCTGCTGCTTTAACAAGGTAAAGTAGCTGGGTCTGATGAGCATTAGGCTGGACCTGTGGTAGGTTTTGGGCATACATGGCCCAAGATGGGATGAGTGTGTTGAAGGAGACAGGAGCTTTCCCAGGCAGTGGTGTTGAGGTGTTACATTGGTTTGCTAAGCCTCAGATTTTCAGAAGATAGTCTTGCCTGTTCTTGCCATGGTGTTGTGAGACCATGGAGAAGGTGTCGTGGTTTAAGTGACAGAAGGTATCTTCCTTGTGTCACCAGTCTGCTTGCCAAAGTCTGCATATGGGTCACTTTATGCCCAGTTTATTCTGCTGTAGCGGGTGCTTCAACTGATTGAGCAATTAAAAGCATTTCTTTTCCCTCACTTTATCCCAGGTATGTTCTGTTAACTTTTAGTGCTCATTTGTGAATATGTGCAAGCAGTAAAAACTAATAATAATAAAAAAATCTTTAAATTTGGAAACAGCTGTGTTTTGCAAGATGGAAGGTTGTCTCGCTACTTCTCTGACTATGGCTATGGCATACATTTGAGGAAGGAACACAAGAAGAGGGCTTGCACAAAGCCTTTATCCTACTTACTTTGAGAAAGCACTTCCTTGGTCAGGGGTTGCAGTGAGTTTCAGAGCTACCAATGGCCTGTGATTTTTGTCTAATCCCTGTTTGAATTTAGTTGTAGTTTTGACCCCATGTAGCAACAAGTTCTGCCTATGATTTAGGTATCTTGTATGCAAGTGAAAAACAATTGTTTGTTTCTGCTTTTCTTCCCTCCCCCCCTTCCATTTTGAACTTGCTGTCTATAGAGTGTTTGGGTGATCCTAGATATTTTGGTAGGGGAAATTATTTTCTCATATGCTTCTCTACTCAGCTTGTGATACATTATCTTCTGTCCCTGATTGTCCTCTCCAAGCTGAAAAGTGCTAGACCATTTAATTTCTCCTGAAATGAAAGCCATTAATGTTAAAAATAAAGATATCCTATTACAAAAAGGTGAGAAACGAAGATGTGAGCTTTGAGTTTTCTTAGTAGGGTTCTTCAAGTATGACACCTTTCAAACCTCAGTCTTCACTTCCGAAGGTGTGTGCTGGGCTGGCGGCCATGGCTTTATTGGCAGGGGTGGTCCTGGTGCTGGGGTGGAGGGGTGTGAGGGTGGCTCGGGCTTTAATCCTGGCTTGTGAGGGAGCTGCCTGCCAAGGATGGTTTGGAGGCTGTGACTTCAGTTCAGATGGGCTTCTTGCACTGATGGTGGTAATGTAGATCCAGCCCTGCCCAGAGCAAGGCTTCAGCAGATGGGACGCTCTTCTTAGTGTAACTAAATCTCCAGGTTTTACAGTCTCTGCAAATAATCTCATTTACAGCTGGCAGCTCTGAGTGTTGTGTATATATCGTGGCAGCTCTCATGCTTACAAATGACTAAGTTGGACTTCAGGCTTTTGTTTTGGCTGGCAGAGTTAATCACTTCCTGCATTATTTTTCATGAGCAGAATTGCGTTTGTTGCTACAGGGAGCAGAAACCCCCGTCATGTGCCCAGGGGCAGTGATGTGTAGTGGGAGGGAGCCCCTGGTGCCTCCAGGATGGGGCTGCTACGGTGCTTGAGGTGATGCTGATGATGTATTTGGACTCGGTTTCAATTTCAGTTCTGTTTGAAGACAGACTTGGCAAAATTTCTCAATTTATCACATCTTTAAAAGGGAACTATTTCACTTCTGTTTTCCTCGAGTAAGTTGGTCCAAAACCACACTTGGAAGTGCTATGCCTGGCATGGATGTCTCTTGAAGTACTATGCTGTCTGCTTGGATGGTGCTTCTATTTGCTGGATCTCATGGCATTCATGGAGTTCTTAATGCCTTGTGGGCTCAGCATGAGCTGTGGTAAATACTTCTGTCTGCAACCCTTGTAAAGGGAGAAGACAAAAGCTTGACTAGGCATTCATGAAGCTAATATGTACTGAAAATGGCCTCTACTATGTGGTAGGCATGTCCTCCTTCGTGCATTTTAGCCCTCTTTTTATGCATATACAAATACATCACAAATGTGTTGGTAGTTCTTTGCAAACTGAACTTGCCTAAGGTTAATGGCATGTGTTGTGTCTCTGCTATCCTACTTGTGAATGGGAACAGTTGTTGACCTGACCTGTTAAGAGTGTGGGAACTAACACACTAACTGCCACCACTGCACATGCATGCCCTGCAGCTTTCAGGCTTTCGTGCCAAAGGTCTTTTGCCTAGGACTAAGCTAGGAAGAAAAGAAAGGTGGAGCTCTGAAGATCACCTTTTCAGAATCAGCTGGTACCTTTTTGTGACTGCACCGAGTTATGTGGGCAAGTATTTTTTATTCCTACCACTAGAAGTAAAGCCAGTACCTGTTCAGTAACTTCACGTAAGTAGGATATTTAATTTGATCACCTGCATCTACTTTCCAAGATTTCATCCAGCTCAAACGTGGCTGCACCTAGGCCCAGAAGTGTCAACCACCTAAGGCTGATAGCATTTTCAGGTGCCCTACTTAAAGGGTCCAGGACTTGGGTTTTAGGAGGATATTAGGTGCTTCCTGTGATGTTGAGTTGCAGTACTGGAGAAGTTGGGCCCTCACAATAGGGTTTTAGGGTCTTGTCGACATTGCAAGCCACTAGTTGTTTTGCAGCTCATAGAAAACATATAAACAACTATTTTTGATAAAAGTAAACTGCATTGGGAAACTGAATAACATGAGGTGTCTGCTTGGCCTTGGCTGCCTCAGCTCCAGCATTCCCACTCCAAGTTATGGTACGTGTGCGTTGGTTAACGCATGCAGAGATTCTAGAAGTAATTTTTGTTAATGAACTTCTTGAAAGACTTACTTTCTCCTCTTTGCAATGCTGTTCTGGTTTTGTTCTTTTTGGTTGTTGTACAGCTGTTGGTTCAAAGGTTGCTGCATATTGCATAACTTACTGCTAGAAAGTGGGGCAGGGGAAGAAACTCATTGGCAAACTTCCTTCCTTGTTAATTAAGGTGACATAAAATTCTCTGTTTTAGGGGCTGTCTCCATGCAGTGCAAGAGTCAAATTCTTATATATTGTGTCAGGCTTATCTATCCACTCTACTAGTTCTCTCTAAATAAGATTTTCTCTTAATTTTGGTTCTACCCATTAGTTACAAAATCTTACTAAAATTGGAGTGCAGTAACAGATATATTTTCTTCCTGCAAACCACTGAATCTGCACTGTAGGATTTCATGATTTTTTTGCACATTTTAAAGTACAGATGTAATTTTAGAGTGAAACACTTCTCCCTAGAGCGAGTGTACTATGCTCTCTATAAAACTTAGCTTTCAAATTTGCCTTTCAAATGTTGTTCAGAAACAAACTGGCATGAGACTTGCTTGCATCCCTCCTACCTAGACTCCTATTTAAGACATGTCATCTGGCAAACTTCAGGTCTGGAAGTAAAAAAAATAACCTCTTGGCCAGGCATTTATATTCATATGGTCCATTTACATTGACAGTAGGCTTCTGGCGTTTTGGGTGCTACTACAGTGTAAGTAGATAGGTATGTAAAAATATTTAATGATGTGCAGAAAGGGTTTTGTCTTGTACCATACATGGAATGGTGGTTTTTGTGTATTGGGTTATCTGCTGTGTACTGGAAAATACATGCTTTAAAGGGCAGGCCTGAAGGGCTTGCTGTGTTCTCTGTCTGCTTCCGCAATGGAAACTAGGCTTTCCTTTACCCTCTGCTTGGTCTTTTTTAACATCTGTTGGCTTTAAAGTAGTTTTTCCAACCAGAGATGCGAAAATTGAATTATATGGAATTACAATGTCTTGAGTGATGCTAGTAACCTAATAGTGCCTTCAGTACTTGTTTTCTTGTGGTGCTAACTCTGGAATTAAATGGCAATTACCATGCATATATGCTGGTGTTATTTTGCCTTGCCAGCGCTGTGTTTTTAGACAGCGTTGGTCGCACACATTGACAGTCAGTTTTTTGTCCCCATACAGTAAGCTGGTTCACACTTTGTCTAATGTCTTCGCATAGCGGGAATTGATGTTGGTTACAGCTCTCACAGAAGGCTTTTGTGTGGCGATATCTGAAAGCTGTCTTGTTGGAGCTTTTATCAAGGCTGTTGCAATGGGGCCATTATCCCTGCTCATGGCCAACATAGATATTCACAGAAATTTTTATAATAATGCTTAGTAAGTGGCACGCTGGCTGAGAGCGACAATGCTGGCGTGGTACAGAAATAATACCCGAGGTGGCAGCTGTGCCGCGGCGGGGCGTTATCTGTCCTCGCAGACCGGGGACAGGGTGGGAAGGGAACCCCGCATGGGGCAGACGGAGGCTGGTGATCGGGGCTATCGCAAGCACGAATAATCCTGGCCGTCGGCTCAGTGGAATAAAGTTTTACTTTTCATGGTAAGACTCTTATTGTGTGGCTCCAAGTAACCCTGATGCGAATTGCTGTGTAATAGTTCTGCACCTTGTCCTTTTTTCCACACACCCCCCCCCCCCCCCCACCTTATCTCTCAGCTGCGCGATATCTGTAGCCTAAAAACGTCTCTTGGGAGTTATGTAAAACTGCAAGTCGGGTGAGAGGAAGCCGAAACTTCACAACTCTGCTGTAGTACTCTTTTTAAGCACAAACCTCTTGAGCTGGTAGAAAAGACATCTTACTACTTGAGGTGGGGGCAGGGAGGGCTTTAATAGCATTTTCACCGGCTGCTTTGTCTCAACAGTGGCTATTTCACAGGGTTTATTCTTTTTTTCCCCTCAGGATCTGGGAGTTAGAAAAAGCTCTTTCTGTAAAGACAGTGCCATGAAAGCATAAGCAAGTTGCTCATTTTCATTCTCTGGTTCTTAATCATAAGAGCTGCCTTGATGATTTTTTTCCCACCTCAAATTAGCAGCTTATTTATAACATGCTAATGTTCTGCATGCCCGTCGGTATTACTGTTCTGTCGTGCTGAGCTGCGAATTGTTCTCTCAAAAACTGACACTGTGAAGATGACATAAATGAACATGGGAAATAGCATATGATAGAGAGAAATTCAGGTGGCTTTTGGCATGACTTTTGGTTCGCACTTCTTTCTATAAAATCATTTTAAATTTCCTTTCTGATTTTAGTTGCTAGTCATGTTTTTGTTGCTTGTTCTTTATTCTTTACTTAAAGAAAAATGAAGACCATTGCCTTTTTGGCATCTTCGCTACCCTTTCATTCCTGTTGGCAAGCATTTCTGTGATCATCTCCTCTGTCTGCCACAAGCTGCCTTCTTGGATTGTATGCAGGAGAGTGAGGAACTTCAGGGGGTATTTCCCCCTTCTCAGGGCCCTTGCAACAAGCACTTCGCAACTGAGAGCCTGCAAGACCTCTGCAGGAAGTCTCTTCCAGGTCTAAGGGTTAGCAGTGTCCTTCCCAATAGTCCTCTGCTTCAGCTGCTATACAGAAAGACTGAGGAGCATTCCAAGTCCAGGCCATGCAACACAGGGTGTCTTGTGCATGAAGAAGGAAATGGCAAAGTGAAAACACATCCCATGACTTGTATTTGCAGCCATGTGCTTTGTTGCTGTTTACAGGAAAGGTGGTAATGAAAGGTGCAAGATCAGTTGCAGGCCTCCAATACTGCTTGCTTGTGCCCTGTTCTCTAAAGGTGCTCTTCATGTCACTGCTGGCCTTGGTGTGCTGAAGCCCTTTCCTTTTCTTACCTTGGTAACATGTTTTTGCTGAATATGTGGGAAGTGAATGCAACATTAGTGAACAGGTTGTGTGCTGTTGGCTAGATATTAAGCTTAGGTACAGCCTTCTGTGGACATAAGTGAGTTAATGCTTATCAAGCTTTTTTTGTGGTGTTCCTTTCTTTTTTGGTGGGGGAGAAACCCACTTTGCTATGAAGGGGAATGTGTAGGGGATTCCAGAGACTGACATATTTAATTAAATTAGGAGGGTGAAAAAAAGAGAAAGAAAAGAAAAGCAAGCTTGTAGGCAGGCAAATTCCCCTTATTCAGAGAAAGCCATATGTTCAGGATACTATCCTTGGTGTGATTTATTTGCTTCAGAATTAGGAAGGAGGGTTGCTAGGAAAAGAAAGATGCATTCACTTCTTTCACCTTAAAGAATTTTATGAGGGCGATTACCATCTCCCTCCTTTCTCCCTCTTTCCTAGTCCTGGAGAATAATCAATTTAGCAATAAGTCAGAGCAAGCAAAAAAGTGATTGTTCTCATCTGCAATGCAGTGACTAAGACGGGCTCTCTATTGAAGGCCAAAATCAAGTATTTCTGCTTCAAAGGGAATCAGGAGTTATCGAATCATTCCACCCTTTTATTTTCCCCTTCAGTTCTGTATAGTTTTTGTTTTCTTGACTACCCTTCAGTTCTTTCAATGGCCTCAGTGCCATTTTGAATACATTTCCCTACTTCCTCCAAGGCGGGGGCGGGGTGGGGAAGCAGCACTGGTAGTATCAGACAGGCGTTGTATCTGTTGCTAGTACTTGATTTGAAGTGGAGAAATGCAGCTTTCCCAGCTGTTTGAAGATCTTGATTGCCTCAGCATGTGAAGAACAGCCCTCAAACTCTGCTTGACTGGCAGTTGAGAAGGGAAGAATCTCCTTAAGACATTGCAGGGAGAAAACTGCAGGCATCGATGAGGTGCTATAGCATATCTAGATAAAAATATCACATACTTGAGCTTGTCTATTGACTTGTTCAGTGATGATGCCTTGTTGAAATGGAAAAAAAACCAGCAGATCTGGAATAGTTCTAAATTCCTTGAACTTTGTGTAATACTGCAATGACACAAAGGGACAGCATAAGGATCCCAGCAAATGTACTTGCCCACTAGGGCAGCCCTGTCTCTTTCCCTGGTCGTGCAAGCATGGCATGCCTAGAAGATTAGGGACAACTTGCCTGCCAGCAGCAGTAATGGTCCTGAAAGGTTTGCTTTCCTCCTGAGAAGTTGGTGTCAGATCTTTGTCTAGATTCAGCCCCAGACGCTGGTTAATGTTGTGCAAATAGCACAGAAGTGTATTGTTCCTTCTGCTGCAAAGTAATGCTGAATGCCTTCTGCAAGTATTTCACCTCCTGCTGAGTGCCAGAAACAAGGTTTTTTTCTCCTCTTTGTTGTTCTGCCTCATGTTTGAGTGCCTCTCCATGACTGCATGGGCATGAGCCCTAGCATGGGGCAGGTGCAGTGACTTTTCCAGTGTGGGAAGATACATGGTACACTTTTAAGAATGTGGGAATGTACATGGTACACTTGGAGTTAAAATGTGGAGTCTAACTTAGTAGGTGCATTAGTCTGAACTGAGGCGAGAGTGCAGGTCAGGGCTGACGCAGTGGCACACGTACATGGGGGAGATCTTTATGCCCATGTCACTACAGGTCCACTTGTTCGTGCATCTGCACCCCGTGCATGTAAGACTGTATTTGTTTTGGGTAGCACTATTGATCAGGGCCATGACTAGTTGCTTTCTTGTTATTTTGTGTAACAGTGTAGAGAAACTTCAGCTTTCACTTAGTTTCCTGTTGCTTTCAGAGGAGGAGTTGAAACTGAATTTCTTAGGTTTACCATGTTGACTCAATGTCACATGGTCGTGGTATCCTGATCCGATTTTTCCCTTCAGAAAAAGGTCCAAAACCCAGCATGCTTCACTCTGTCCATTTTGCAATGAGCTGATTCTTTTTATAGAGACAAACTTGGGAGCCGCTTCTGTTGTGAGGAGCTACACTTAACCAGCAGATGCTTGGAGTACCTGTGAGCTTGTGGAGACTGTATCCTCTCCAGACTTGCTTTCTGAGGGGACAGGCTGCTGAGGGGATAGTCCTGCCACCACATCAGCCAGCTGCATCTAGCATTTTGGCTACGACTGAGGTGGGACTAACGAGCTCAGTGATGTGAGCTTCAAATTGTGAAAGAACTAATGAAGGCTTTGCATTGCTTGGACAGGAAGATGGGACATACACATATACAGCCTTAGGGTTTCTGAAGGCTGAGCAGGAGTCCTTCTTGGGAGCAGTGTAATGAGGTGTGTGCTGGGATCCTGAGGAGCTGGGCTTCCATTTCTCTAGTTTAACTAGCTGCTTGTATCCCCCCTGATATTTTGAGTTTGTGTCACTCCATTCACTAGTGTTTTTATCCAGGCTACCAATTCCAACAAAGTTCCTGGCCCAGGCTTGGTATTCAGATCTTTAAGAAGGCAGGCCAGCAAGGTGATTTGGGTGAGAAACTTTTACAATCACAATATGGAATTTTGTCACCTTAACAGGCCAAGGCAGTGGTTTGAGCTTATGCCAGCACGCCTTTCCAGAGCTGTGATACAGCTGAACCACAGTGGAAATCTGGAACCGTAACGACACAGCTTATAGGAAGTTTGACTCCCTGCACTTAACCACAAATGTGGTCAATCTTAGGAGAGGCAATAATAGAGAGGAAGAAAGGTGGTAGCATTTGATTAGCTTTGTTCTCCTTGTTTTCTGCAGTGCATCTGATGGATACAGCTCCAGCTGTGAGAAATGAGTGATAATATTACTGACTGATGGTTCGTTTTTACACTTTAAAGATACTCGTTTGGGGTAGATATAACAAGGCTTGCTTTCAGCATAATAAATTATGTAGTCATGTGCTATTATTAAACAGTTGTGCTGCTCAGTAAGCTATCCAGTATTTCTGAGGACAATAAAATCTAGAAGAGGATTAAATACCATGTCAAGATCTTTCAGGTGATCACTAGCTTCATGCAGAGACCTGAAACACAATCCAGTTGTGACAGGTATCAGTAATAGGTGAATGAGGGACAGAGTTCTTCCTATTGTTCCTCACCATCATAGAATGGTTTGTGTTGGCAAGCACCTTAAGATCATCAAGTTCCAATTCCCTTGCCGGGGCAGGGATGCCTCGCACTAGACCATCTCACTTAAGGCTCTGTCCAACCTGGTTTTGAACACTGCCAGGGATGGGGCAGCCACAGCTTCTTTGGGCAACCTGTGCCAGTGCCTCAGCACCCTCACAGTAAAGAATTTCCTCCTTATATCCATTCTAAACCTCCCCTGTTTAAGTTTTAACCCGTTATCCCTTGTCCTATCACTACAGTCCCTAATGAAGAGTCCATCCCCAGCACCCCTATAGCTCCCCTTCAGATACTGGAAGGCTGCTATGAGGTCTCCACGCAGCCTTCTCTTCTCCAGGCTGAACAGCCCCAACTTCCTCAGCCTATCTTCATACGGGAGGGGCTCCAGTCCCCTGATCATCCTCCTGGCCCTCCTATGGACTTGCTCTGACAGATCCATGTCCTTCTTATGTTGAGGACACCAGAATTGCATGCAGGTCTCCATACCTCACACCACCAGGTTAGATCCGTTGGTTCAGCAACATGGGAATGACTTTGTCTTAGAAACTAGAATCTCCTCCAGCTTCTTATCTGCATGTACTTGGAAATGAAATGTAATCCCCTCATAGTCAGGGTAACCTTAATTCCCTGCTAGGGTAGGAAGGAAAAGATGAATTGGGGATCAGGTTTGTGCTACACTGAGTGCTGCCTGTGACAGAGTGGAATTCCTGGAACCATTCTGGGAGACACTCTGGAATTTGATTTTGCAGTCAGCTTATGATGATCCAAGTCACTGCTGCAATGACTGGGGTCATGCTGCCCTCCCTTCCTGCTCACACAGTCCCACCACCTCCCTGTGTCGTAGGTGCCTGCCCTTGTACTGCCTTGTGCTCCACCAGACCAGAGACCTGCTCCAGCTGAAAGCCAACACTGGGTGAGTGATTAGTTTTCAGCCCAGCTTGCTCCCTGGCCTGCATGGCTCTGGCAGCGTGTCCAGTGAGGGCTGTCCCTCTCGGCAGCAGGCCCCAAGGTGCACCCTTGGCTGTGGATGTCTTCATGTGCCCTCTTCCCACATGTGGGATGCCTCACTCGGGATCTAGAGTCTTGCTGTGTGTGTGACCTTAGCATCTCCTAGAAGTGCGAGGAGTTGTGCAGAACGAAACCCGAACAGATGGCTCTGTAAAGAAATAGGCAGCTTTTGTGCTGCTACTTACTGCTTAGGTTACTGAGTGTATGCAGCTGCCAGTGCCTTGCTGGTAGTGCCCAAGGGCTGAAGGGAACTTGTGCTTTAAAGGCTTTGGGGCAGTTTAGGGGTTTTGTGAGCATACGGAGGAGTAAACATAGCTGAAAATGTTCTCGGTTCACAGAGGAAATCCACCGTTGCTTAAACTGAGAGTTTGTGTTTCCTCAGCACTGTGTGTGCTCCGTGCCTTCTACACTCAGCTTCCAGTCCCTGATTGAGGCTCCTAGGCTACATGTAATTTAATTACAGTCTTATAGCCGGCATTGAAGTAGGTGAAGATATAAATGTAATTTGCACCTGGAAGTTATGTGTGTAGTGAGCTTGTAATACTGGAGGCCTTCTCCAAAATCATTGCTATCAGGAAATACCTCCTGAGGAAAGACTGGCTGTGCTGCTTTCACAGGTACCGCTTCTCTTAGCAGGGCTTTAACATGACTCATTTTTGACAGATGAAAGTAAAGGTGTCATGGTCTTGCATGAGAGGTCACAGAATCCCCTGAGATAGTAATTGGGATGGCTTTTAGTGCCAGTAGCCACATCCATAGCCAAAGGGCTTATCTTGCATGGGTTATGGGCATGGGAAGGCTCCTGGAGCTTTTGGTTGGATGAGTGGTAATGAATGTTAGTCATATGCAAAGTTCATCAAGGAAGCTTGAACATAGCAAAATCTCCTTTCTACCCCTTGAGTCAGGTGATGAAGCCAACCTGTGTGGTGGTGACAGCACCCAGGACCCTGCTTATTCTACCCCACTGCAGAATTCAGCCTTTGTGGCTAAAATACACTGTTGAATTTCAGCTTCAGATTAAAAGGAGGTATGTCATTGTGATTGTAAGGAAACCTCCACGTACAAACTCAACTAAGTAATTCTGGAGACAAGTCTTACTTCACAGCCCTATTAGTTACAAGCTACCACTTTAGTCTGTTGCCTAATTTTGAGCATAACTATTTCATTATTGATTACTTCAGCAAAAAACTTCAGATGTGTTTATCTCTCAATCCTTCCCAATGCTGCCAGAAGCCTTTGCTCTCTGCATTGCAGCTGCCAGAACTTCCATCTTTCTCCTGGAACTTTCTTTAGCACCATTGTGCATTGAAACATTTGCAGGATGGTGAAATGTGAAAGCTGTGCAGCATTCCTATTTATTTTGGAATTCAGCATTTCACGTAAGGAACGCTGTAACTCTGCCATATTTACTTTCTTGCATTTAATTCAATAAAATGTATTTACCTGAACCGGACATGAAATTTCCAGTTTGCTGTGGAAAGCGTAGAGCCATGCTGCAGAACTTGTTCTAAGTTATCATGGAGGGTGTGAGGGCTTCTTGCCAGTGCAAAGCATAGGAGAGAAGTCAAGAGTAAGAAGACTTGCTGCTATCATCAGCAGGCGCCTGTTGAAAGGGTAGAAATTATGGATGTCAGGGCAAGGCAACGGGTTTTTGGTGCATGTTTTTTTTTAGCAGTCTAGGAAACCTACAGGCTGCTGGGAGCTTCCCTTGGCTGCTCTGAGTTGTCTTACTCTTCCTCCTGCTGTTAGGAGAATAGAGCTGTCTTTCCTATCCATATACAGTTGAGAAAGGCTATCATATGCAGGGTATTTTTGATCCTATTCATTTCTATAATTATATGCAGCTTTCATAAATCTGTCTGGATGGAGAGATCCTGTGTACTTTGGAAGGGCTCATTTGATCTAAATTTAAGGATGTCTCATGTCCAGTTGTGAAACCTGCTATTTTAGTTTGTCCTACCTACAGCCTTGAACTAAAACAAGAGGAAAAGGATGAACAGGAGAGACTGAAAAGTATGTGTGAGAAGAGTTAAAGATGACTCATAAGCGGGGCTGCGTTTGAAAATGAAAAGGATCAAGGTGTGCTGATCGTAAGAGACAAAGTTACGGGTTTTGTGAAGAATGCACAATTAAATCATATGGTCATTTATCTTCTGAAGGTACCTTTGTGAAAGAACTCGGGAGCCTGGAATCTATTTAAAGAAAGGAATTTTTAGTGCAGCCTTTAATAGGTGGTATTTTAGTGCTAGATTCCAATGGAAGACTTCTCCAGGCTTCTGGAAAATCCCATTTAGCTGTCTATTGCCTATGGGATAGTTCTAATAACTGCATGGTTTTACAGCAAGGCAGGTAGCAGAAAGAGAAAGAGGGGGAAGGCAGCAGTGCAGGAAGCCAAATGGTCTTTCTCTGAACTTTAGACTGCGATGAGTAGAAACTAAAGCTCATGACTAGAAATTTCAATCTCTGCTTTCACACTAGGTGTTGTCTCTTATGTTTCTGCTAGTGCTCTGCTCTTACAGTCTCGTTCTGGCATCCATAAAACTTCCCTAAAACTTGGGAACTCAGTGAACTCCTTTTCCTGCCTTTCCTCCCGCCAACCAAAAGCTAAAAGATAACAAAGATGTAGCTGTCTGACATGTGAATGAGGCTGATAGAAAATACACTTAATTTTATAAAGCATTTTGATTAAAAAAAGAAAAAAAGTAACTGCCAGTATGGCATTGGATTAAAAATCGGCTGAGTGACAGGAAAAGAGTCATTTTAATTTCAGTATTTGTCCTAATCCCAATACTATGGAGTGCTTTCATTATTGTCCCAGAAGTAAACAAAAAAACCTGTTGCTGATAGTAATTGCTAGCAGAATAGTAAATGATAATGGAGCTCTCACAACTTGCTCTATAGGCACATTCAAGCACACTGTGTCTTTAATACAGCGAAAGGCAAAGTTGTATGCCAGAGAACAGGGAATGCAAGCTATGCCTTATGAAAGAGGGCCTGTATCCTGGAAAGCAGGACTTCTCAGAAGTCTATAGTGGACAAGCAACTGCACACCAGCTTCCAGGGCAATGCCCAGGAGCGATGGCACTGAGGCTTGCATCCTGGCATGTAAAAAAAAAATAAGGAACAGGAGAAGGGATACTTTTGCCTCAGCGAACAGTTTTGGCACAGCTGATATTTAAAATAACATAGTTCAGTGCTAGTACTTGTAAGGGGAAAATTTTAAGAATAGAAGATGATGTTAAATAAGGCAATAGAAATTGAGGTTTGAAGGAAATACCCTACAGTGCAACTTATTTAAGCAATATTCTGCTTATGAAATTAAGGGATGACTTGTCTGATACACCAGATAAAGTTGTGGGAGGGTTGGTTGATATAGCTGATGATTGTGCTGCCATCCAGAGGGACCTTGACAGGCTGAAGAAATGGGCTCACAGGAATCTCGCAAAGTTCAGCAAAGGGAGTAACTCCAAGCACTGGGATGGGGCAAACCTGCTGGAAAGCAGCTCTGCAGGAAGAAAAGCCTTGGGGGTCCTGGCAGGCCAGCAACACACTCTTAGGGCAAAGACCATTGATGAATTCCCAGTGCTTTAGGCATTGCATTGCCAGTAAGTTGAGGGAGATGATTAATCCCTCTGCTCAGCCATAGTGAGACATCTGGTGTGCTGGGTCCAGTTCCAGTCTCCCCAGTATAGGAGAGATGTGGACATACTGGAGCATATTTGGTGAAGGTCCGTGAAGTTAAGGTTAATGCCTCAGAGCACTTGATACACAAGGAGAGGCTGAAAAATCTGTGATTCTGGAGCCTGGAGACAAGAACGTGTATAAACACCTGATGAGAGGGAGTGAAGAAAATGGAGCCATGGTCTTCTCAGTGATGGCCAGTGACACGACAAAGGCAATGGGAACAAATTTAAATGCAAGAAAATCCATTTAAACAGAAGATTTTTTACAGTGAGGGTGACCAGATACTGGAATAGGTCTCTTAAGTTTTCATACCTCATTGGAGTTATGAAAAACCCTGCTGGACACAGCTCTGAGCATCCTGCCTCCACTTTCAGCAGTGTCAGGTGGACTAGATGATCTACAGAGGTCCTTTCCCATCTCAGCCACTCTGTGAGATGATTCTGGTCTTAAAGGACGTCTTAAATTGTTGAATTTAAGCACATCAAGAACTTAATGTTAAAAACTGAAACAATGCAAACTGAAGATGGAAAATACTTTTTTTTTTTAATAGGAAAATAATCATGAGTTGATACCTTTGAGTTTTGACAGAATGAATGTTTTATTCTCTAACTTCTCTGCAGAGTTATGATCTGTAATTTCAGCTCTGAACGGCCTTGAGGTCAGCAAGTCCAGCTGCCTGCTTTTTTGTGGGAGCAACTGTGTTTATGGCCCTTTCTTACATCAAGTTCCAACCCCCCTGCCATGGGCAGGGACACCTCACACTAAACCATATCACCCAAGGCCTCGTCCAACCTGGTCTTGAACACTGCCAGGGATGGAGCGTGAACTGTTACTGTCTTTTTTTTATTCCCTCTCTGTCACTAGGAATGAGTAAAACTTGCTATTTGAACCAAATAATTTATCTTCATTTTGTCAGCACTCCCAGGTTGTTCCGCTCCTTGGTGTGGCTGATGGAGTGGTACAATACTGCTGAGGTAGGATGTGCATCACAGCGAGAGCTCAGTGGATTAGTTGTTCTGTGATACATAGAATTTAAAACACTAGGAACTCTGCTATCTTTGTGCCGTTTCAGTCACGTAAGCTGCCTGCTGGCAAGCTGACCAGTGCTGTAAGAGGCTATGCAACAGTTGCCTACCTTGATGTGGGGAAGGAGGAAATCTAGACTTTAGCAGCCCAGGTTAGGTCAAAATCAAGTTTAGTTTGTAGTCAAACATGCTGTGAAGTTGTTAGTATTGTAAAGATATCAGTACTGTCTCCTGATCTAGGATGAAGAGGCCTGCCAGCCACAACTGGAGCCTCTAGGGCCCTGCTATTTGTGATTCTCTCCCTCACTCTCTCCTTACATGCTTGCATCTATTTGTGACTTTCTGCTGATTTGGAGCCTCCTTTCTGCCTGTTCCTAGGAATAGTTGCTTCTGGACCTGTAAACCGTGTTTCCTGTTTCTTGGGCGCTTGTTTATTATTTTCGTTACTCTGAGGTTTGGTATGTGGATGAGGTTATTGTATTAACTTCTTCAAGGTTACTTAAGCATTTTTTAATGTGATACTAGTAATTTCATTTTCAAAACTGAACCTAATTAACTTTTGACTGATAAATTGAATACTTTGTGCGAAGTCAGCATTACAGTTACTTGTAGGGCAAAAGTAACTTCTCTGGACAATGTTGGGACATCCTTAAAGTGAACTAAAACACCCACAGTTTACATAATGTACAGAACTGTCTTGTATTACAGTAAATGCTTAGGATCCTATGTTATTTCTCATTATCGGACTCTTTAAACGGAAGTCATTTTATCTCCTCTGGGTCTGGTTGTCTCCTGATAGCTTTTTGTCAACTTTCAGTGTCCTTTGGAATTTATATAATATTTTTATCGCCCTAAATGGATCCAAAGTGCGTTTATTACTTTGGGGGAATCCAGCTGTATGTCTTTATACATGTATGGAACTAGGTTAAGGAAGTACTTCAAAATAAGAGACTTTACTACTTCAGATCTGACTTCTCTCATAACTAATTGCACTGATTGAACAAGTAGTTAGACGTAAGAACCATTGTGCCGTATGGAAGTGAATTGAAAATCCGGAGTCAAGATTGGTGTCGACTTTTGTTAAGAAGGGGTTCCTTTAGGGGCATGAATACTCAAGACTAATGCTTATGTGTGCCTGAGTATTTAAAACTTACTGCCATCTAGTTTGTAGCTCTCTGCTGTAGTTTCTGAAGTGTTTGCATATTGATCTTTGTCACTCATTTTTGAAAGAATGTACAAGTAAGTTGGTTCCCATGAGTCACCTGTCAGTCCCTTGGCACTGCACTGGTGGAACTCAGCGCAGGTATTTTGCATGGAGTCCAGGAAGGTTTGGCGTGCCAGGGTGAGAAATCTTGAACCACAGACCTGTGCTGACAAGAAAACTTGCACTCCAGAAACTTCATTGGTGTAATTCCACACATGCTGTCCTTTCTTGTAGGTGTCCTGTGTCCAAGGAAAACAAAGATTGAGATGCTGTGGCTTAGGCTGGCAATTTACTGAGCAGACTTTGGGTTGCAAGCCCAGTCTTGCATCATTACAGTGCACCCACACTGAGATAACACTGGCATGGCTTTGCAAGTGTTCCTCCTCCTCCCTTTTCACTTCGTTTGTATCAAATCTGATTAATTAAATCTTCCTAGAGAGCTTGACTGTATCCTACATGCTCTGCAAGTAAGGAGTAACTCTTCTCCCAGTTCTTACGTCGCTATATATACCCGTGTACTACTCTTTCAGATTTTAACTGGTGTATCTGTTAATTTATGGCATTTACTGGAATTTCCTCCAAGGAAGTTCAACTTATCCTATTCTCCAGCTCCCTTAATGTTCTTCCTCCCCTCTCCCAATGCTTGTTTGTTTAGTAGACAATTTGGCAGGCAGCTTGCAGCATTTGAAAGTTTTTCCTTTTTAAGTAGCTGTGCTAATTTCTATACATAGAGTGGAAGCCACTGAGTGGAACTAATATGATCACAGTTTTATTTTGAAGTTAATGACTTGTTTTTAAAAGAGTACTTTTTTAAAAATAGTCCTTAAATACAAAAGACAAAATAATCTCTAGGATGTATTTTGCGACTGAGTGCTTTTTGATGGCTTTTGCTTGGGACCAACCTTAAAATTATACGGGAGACTAATTTCCCTTGGTCCAGTTCAATTTTAGCCTCACTAGTCCAGAGGCTGGAAGTCTCCTGAAGGGATGAAACACTGCAAGCAGCTCTGCAGCCAAATGGAGAGGTTGTGCCCTATCATAAACAGTGTGAATTCGAACTATCACTTTCTTACTTGCTTTCCTTTGATCTTGATGGGTAATGTTAAAAGTACACCTGTGTTGGTGTGTTACATATAGATGCAATACAAAGAAATTGCATCAAGAAATCTCTTAGGCAGCCAGTCTGTCATCTTGTCCTTCCTCCCCACACCCTGCTTGCTTGCCATCCGTTTGAAAGTTCAGTGTCAGACCTGTTTTATGACAGCCTTGTTTTCTTCAAAGGATGTCTGTGGTGAGACATCACGGACATGTACTGCAACTGAAAACCCCCAAGCTTTGCTCTGCTCTGGAGGCACCAGCCCTGCTGAAGTGGTATCTTTGGGAATGAGTGTAGGACAATGGCCAGTAGCTTTGACATTGTTTTTTAGGACCAGGCTGGTATTAAAGCCTGGTGGTGGCAGGGCTAGCCTTGCCACCATGGTCATGGCCATGCTTCCCAGGGAATGGGAGGGAAACTGTCCAGCTACACCCAGCCACCCCAAAAATTTGCAGTGAGGATCCTCTGCCCCGCTTCTGGCTTGTCTGTCTGTTGCTTCCAAATGTGAGTCCTGACTGCTTGTCAGTGCATTTTATGGAAGTTTTGTCTCCTAGCTTCCACCTTTTAACCAGGCAGATGCAGCTCAGCCTCCAGCAGCCGTTGGATTGGGGAGTGGCTGTGGCATGGGAGCTGTTTTCAGGGCTGAACAGGGACATATGTGGTGTGGTCCTCACCTGAGGCAGTTTAGCAGTTGAGATGAAAACTGGACGCAGTTTCCTGAAAATAACTGTTCGTATTTCAACATGGAGCCTTCAAAGCTTAGTACAGTGCAAAGGCATTGCTTCCAGTAAGAAGTAATTGTTTCAGATCTGGTGGAAAAAAATTGCAATAGAAGGATCTAGGGCGATTCATTTCCTATGCAGCATAGGTGTAATTCTGTTGGTTTGTGGCCTGAAAATTTGCTTATGCTTTGGTTTAATTCTTGCACAACCGTTGTAATGTCCTTCCTCTTTTATTGCAAAGAAAATATGAAGTATTGCACCAGTGCAGGAGAACAACACAAGCTGCACATTTTAGCAGCGGCCGCTATACCAAGAGCAAGCCTGATGGGCTGTAGGCTGATCCCATGGTGTGAGAGTAGTCTGATGAGCAGAAAATGGAATAACATCAAACAGGTTGTGCACTTACTTCAGTGCCTGAGTTATGCAAACAGTGGTGGCTGTAGGATACTCTGACCTTCTGGCAGGTCAGCTCCCCACAAGTTATCTGAATGAAAATCGAAAGGCAATTAGTACCATAAGATTATAATCCTCCTTCAGTGAAAATGATCCACCATAGGTCTAAGAAGAAGCCACTATTTTTCATTGCTATGTTGTGCTACTTGCTGGGTTCAGTTCATGTCATTGTGTTTCATTTAAAAGCAGATGAACATGTTCTTCTGTTCACACAGGACGAAGGTGAGAGAAGTGTGAATTGCCACACTGGGGTGAGGTGAGGGGCATTCTGCACGGTGCCACTAACACAGGAGCTAGCTATGCATGCTCTAACAGTTGAGCATACCTGAAAGATAATGTATTCCTTTCAGTGGGTGTTAGAAAAGTTTATTTTCTTTTACATGCAAGTAGTTTAGTTCCCAGCTATTTCTTTATCTCCCTGTTCTTTTCTTAAATCCCCTTTGAGTGGTTTTATACTGTCAGAATTAACTCCTGAAACATTGTGTGGTGTTCTGCAGTAACAACTGGGAGGCCCTCCTGATGCTTGCATTGCTGCTTTCAGCATATTCAACCCGGAAAGGGAAAGCCATTGCCAGGTTTCTCTGGTTTGGATCCGACTTTCAAACAAGAATCTTGGATTCTTGCAACTTGGCCATCCACATTTTAATTCTTTTTTTTTTTTTTTTTTTAGCCAAATGTAAGTCTTGTGGTTTGATATTTAAGTACTTACAGTTCATGGTTTCCTTGGCACCCCTGATGCTTCTGAGGGAATTGTGAAAATGGAAAACCAATGGAAAGAGTATGGTTTAATTAGGCTTGAAAGAACTTCACCAGAATAACAGTCAGCCTTTGGCTTTCAGGGTCAAAAACCTAAAGAGGAGGAGCTGCAGACTATCAGAATTTAGTTTAATTTGTTAATTGTGAGGTGCCTTGTATTGAGTTATAAACCTGATTAAGACATACAAAGGGGATTTTCTTTTAATATTCATCTACATTAAAGCCAAGCAACTTTACTGTAGCTGAATGAATAATTTCAGTATAGGAGCTAGAGAAGAATTGCCCTCTGTCAAAACTATAATAAGCTGATACCTGAAAAGCTGAAAAATAAGATGATGGTTTAGTAAACACAAATTGGTATAGTGGAAGGGATCTTTTTCTCCTCTTTTTAATACAGTTGCCATTTTCTGAGAAGAAAATGTGGGGCTTTTGTGTTGGAGTAGATTTCTTTCTGTTAGCTGTTTTGTCATTTTCTTTAAAATGCATCCTTAAATGTTACTTTAAATACCAACTGCTTGTCACTCAAGTAATAATCCTGATTAATAAGTACTGATATTTCAGACGCTTGTTCTTCCCTCTGTTGGTTTTACAATGTGTTCAATTTTCAAGGCACTATTTCTGTGTGGTTTTTTTATATGCTTTTACCCCAATCTAATGAATGAGGTATGTGTAAAACTTAATTTTGAGGTCACGTTTTCATTAAAGTGCACCATTCCTCTGTGTAGGGTAGTATGGGAATGCACACTTTTGAAATGAGAAGTAATATTTTTTGGGATGAGTTGAGAAGACTTTTAGAACTCCTCTTGTAAGGACACAGTTTGGTTTTTTTTTACGTGCAAGTAGTTTAGTTCCCAACTATTTCTTTATCTCCCTGTTCTTTTCTTAAATCCCCTTTCAATGGTTTTGTACTGTTGGAATTAACTACTGAAACCAAGGGTACAGTGGTACAAAATATTGGTATCTGTGTGTAGATTGGGGTAAATATTTCTTCATGGAAAACTGACACCCCTCTCCTTTCCAGGAATTTGAACTGCAAACTAATCTCCTCACTGCTTGACAGAAATAGGTATGAAATGAGAACTTGTCACTAGGAGTCCAAAGGCAGGGACTCTGGTGGTCCCCTTGCATCTTTTTGCTGACTTCAGGTGTTTCATTGCTTGTAAGCTCACCTGCAGAGCTCAGCCCCTTTCTTGCTGAGAGCTCCTTACCTCTTTTCTCTGCACCTCTCCCCATTTTTCAGCCTCTCCCGGTGGTAGCTGTAGTGTTTGCCATGCCCTCTGCTGGGTGCAGCCCTCTGGTAGGTACTTGGAGCTCTCCACGTACCAGTTAATCATTTGGGTATGTTCAAAATAAGAAGCCTGCAACTCCTGAGCATATGAATATTTCTGCGCATTCACCCCAAGGTGTCTTTCCTTGCTGCTTCTCTTGTGTTCCTTCCTTATCAAGCTCCAGTTTAATTTACCCTTTCACGTAAGATGTTTGCTTTCTTCTCTGTACCTCCTGACCTCTGGAACAGCTTTCCTGCCTCAGAATCTCGGCTTTTAAAGTGTAGTTTTAAGTGACTGCTTAATTTTGAAGATGTGGAAGAAAGCCTGTGGAAAGTGTGTGGGGATTGGTAAAGTGTCTGTGCTACAGCTTCCTTGCTGTGGTCAAAATTTATCTGTGTTCCCCGGATAGTTTTGCATCCCCTCCCCAGTAATATCACCATTGTGGTGACGTACAGAAAAGCTGCTATTTTATCTGCCCCTAGCAATTGTAATATCTTCTAGAGACTATGCCAGGCTTAGTCATCTGCCCTAGCTTAACTTGCTCAACATAGTCCTTGCCCTGAGACACAGATGGAAACACAGCTGAGTGCTAAGGCACATTTATTTGGCTTGCTGCTTAGTTCACTGTCAGCTATCACTTAATAACACAATTTGCTCCTTGCTATGCTTGCTTATTTCCAATCTTCCTGTTTTTCCTGCCCAGTCAACCTTAAACTGCAGTTTCTTTCCAGCTCCTCATCCCGGTTTCTTTTTGGAATAGTTTATCTTCTGTTGCAATCTCAGCAGGCTTTGTCCCAGGTTACTTTTGCTCTCATTCCAAGTTAAACTTCTGTCCCTTTGTATGTAAATCAGACTGCTACTGCTCTAATATACCCTGAATGCCTGCTAGGGGAACAAGGGACTTGCATGAGTCTCAGACCTTCCAGGAGGTGGCATGTGCATAGCCTGGGCAGGCCCAAGAGCTGTGGTGCTTGCAGTTTGAAATGGAATTTGGCTCTTAATGTTAATAATGAAAATGTACTGACTGAGCTTTTCCAAGGGTTTTTAAATTTGGGATTTTCAGGGAATAGAGTATGTCCAACTCAGATCATCCTTCTGTCAAGGTTTACATGCCTGCTAAAGCATAATGGGTACAGGAATATTTCAGACAAGGGGTTTTCAGAAGGTAGCACAGATAATGTAATTTTTCTTGGGTCTGTCTCTTGCAAACAGTGCAAGTGTCTCGCGTCCAGTAATAAAGTTAAGAGAGACATTTAGCAGAAAAATTTCAATGCACATAGTTTGGCAAAGTTCTGCTCAATGATATTATCAGTGGAAGGAATTAGAGGATGTCTTACTGCTTCTTTCCTCAAACCTAGAAATATATGGCTTGTAGAAAACGAAGCTTTGGTGCGACATCGTGCAGTCCTCAGAAACTGATGCTGGCTGTCCCCAGCACAGCACCTCCCTCTCTGCTATCTCAACCAAACCCTGTGCTGGCTGTTACTTTAATACTTAGCACTGTGCTATCTGTTAAGCTCTTACAAGGTAACACTGACCTTTGTTTTTCCTGTTTAATTGGTGTTAGTTTCTTTCCCCAATAACTGAAGTTGATTGCTGTGTGACAGGAAGGCAAATTCACTTAACACAGAGCAGATGTCCCTAGGAGCATGGGGGATGTCCCATGGCTCCCACTCAATAGCTCTTTGTGCATAGAAGTCATCCACAAGGGATAATCCTGCAGAAAACTCACTCCTGTTTTGGAGGAGGACTAGGTTTGTGCTAGTTGCGACCTCTTGATCCAGTTCCCTGCCTGGTCTGATGCGGACGATCAGTCTGGTGCTGCCCACACCAGGGGAGCAGGGAGGGATGAAGGGAGGGTGTAAAAGAGGTGGTAGCAGTGACCTGTTAGGCCTGGCAGCAGTGAAGTGAAAGCAGCCCATTAAGGGGAATAGGCTGTAATTTCTAATTTGCATCTTTTCCATCCCTATTTTCAATTCATGAGAAACATCTGTTCTTTCCCTAGTTTTCCAAAAGCATACCTGCCTCCAACCTCTTCTTAAAACTTAGTAATCCCTGAGACTTGAGTATTGTAAAGTGAATTGCATCAGGTCCTGCCTACTTGAAAATACTTACCTTATCCTAGGAGTTTTTAAACTGTTTTCCTATGGAGACAAGTGCTCTTACGAAGGCATTTTTGTGGGTTTGCCTCTGCTGTTAATTGTGGTAGCTGTGTTTGTTTCTTCTTTTTTTTTTTCCTTCCTTTATTTTTATCCTTTTTAATAAAAAGGATTGAAGCTAAAAAGCTTAAAGGTCACAACAACATTGGAGTCAAGGTGCCACCTGGTTTTACTGATCTGCACTGAACAGTGGGTCTGTAGTTGTATCTATGTCAGGAATTGCTCATAGTTTTGGAAGAGAAAATTGAGTCAAAACAGTTGATGCCACAATTTTTGTCTCCAACAAGGGGTTAGGTGGGTGTCTGGTTCAGCTCAATGGAATGCTTTCCTGTTACGTCTATGTTTCTTACTGGATGTATGTATTTGTGGCTTTACCTGTCCAGTTCTGCATGTATTTTGTGTTCCTTTCACAATCCCCTTGAGGAATCTGTCTTCCATTTATTGCACTCAAGTTTCATGTCACCGAGAAGTTCCTAGTCCCTATGCTTCCCATCTTCCCCAGTCACTGGGAATCTTTGTGCTGGTGTCCTTTGGCTTACTGTGTCTTAGCAGGTCCCACGTACTGAGGAGATTCTCCATGCTGTGATTGAGCGAACAATGTAACTAAATTTGTACAAATAGTGCAAACCCTGAGTATAGAGTAGCAGAAGTAAGTTATGCAAACCAAGATTATTTTTTTTTAAGGGTCACTGATTCTGATGATTGCTGAACACAGATCTTGAGATTTCTGAAGGGAAGTCTGATGTTAGGAAGCACCATGCATAATTTTGGAGATCTTGGGAGGGAGACACTCTTGGGAATTACCCAGGATTTCTAATGCAAAGAAAAAGACACTAGAAAACCTTTTGCCAAGGAAGAAGAAATTGAGAGAATATTCCACTTCAGTCCTACATCTTATCAGTTATGAAGTTTGTAAAACAGGAAGGGGAAGAGAGCACTTGCTGAGTGATGTGTAACATCTGGCCAGAAATTAAACATTCCCCAGGGTTTGCTAAAATTGCCTCTTAGTGACTTCACCAAGCTCTTTTAAACTCTTTTAAAATACTTCACTCTGTATCTCTCTCAGGCTTTCCGTATGCTTTGTGCCCTACAAAATAACTACCTTTAACTCTGTCTCTATCATTTGGTATTTTTCCAGATGCCAGTCAATAGTCCTGTGCTGCCCACAGGTACCATATGCTGGTGAGACCAACAGGAGTGTGTTGTTTGTAACATCTTCCAGCACACACAGGCTCCATAGGAAAACAGTCAAAGGATGCTGTTTATGGTCTTACACTACCAAACCTGGTTATTTGAAGTTCACAGGAGAAAGTTGTGTTTAACCACAAAAATAGGGGCAAAATACCGTTGTTTGTGTCTCACTAACAAGTTGAGACAAGAAGTTTTGATGTGTAGTCCAAAACTAAATTTCTCATCTGATGGAGAGAGCTGCTGCAAATCTCTGGATTTAAGTCTTTAGCAATTCCCCTCCTTCTCACACCTGGTTTTGAGATTCTCTTTTATCTTTAATTGTATCCCTTTGGCCTAGTCTTCCCACGCCCTGAATTGTTCCCTTTTCACCCCTCCTTCCTTTTCTGGGATAGCTCTCAGGGTGGAAAAACACTTACTTAAAAAAGTGTGAAATGTATTTCTCCCTGTGGAATAGCTGTAATCTTAATTTAATCCAATTACATTGGCTAAACATATTAGCTGGATGCTTTTGTTAACAGTTGACCTTTTTAAAGTGTGTGTCCTTGGATTACAGAGCCAATGTAAGAGGAGCAGCCCTGTTTTATGACATTAGAATCTGCCTTCCATGGGCTGCTGGGAGTGCAGTACCTGTGTTGGTTAGAAAGATGCAGTTAGTTCAGTTCTGCCCTGTCACTGATGAATTAGCGCCTTGCCCCTTCACACAAAATATAAAGAATGGCTTGAGCACTCTGTGCTTGCTGTTACACTGTGGGCTTTATGTTTTCATGTGCTTTAGCTCGTCTTTTAATAAGTTTGAGGTTTGCAGAGTCCAGTACGAAGATGTTAGTTGCCTACCATAAATAAATGCATATACCTTAATTTTAGAGCCTTCTGTTGGTCACAGACGCAAAGTAAAACACACAAGCTAAATCTGTAAATACAGAAATACCTGTCTACAGCTCCACAGCAGAGTTGAATATGGTGGAGCAGAATATGACCCAACCTTTTGGGGCAAGTCTAAAGAGCAAGCAAATAAAGTACTCTGAATTAGTCTACTACCTAATTAAATAAACAACATTCTTCCAAAACAGTTATTTGACTAAACTTCATTAGATATAAAACTTTTTTTCTCAGTTTTCCTTTGTCATCACAGGTAGTGTTCTTTCTATTGTCAGGATAACAAATATCCCCAGTTTTTATTTCAGTAACCTGAGCAGCATGGCAGGGTATAGAATTGTTTCCAAAGATAGCAGATTGTATTTCTGCCTAGGAACAATATTCATATTGCTGGTGTGTTTTGTTGCAGTTTGTGTGTTGCATAGTTTAAGTTTCATTCATTTTTGTTATTCAAGATGTACACAGCTTTCCCTTGAGCTGAATGCAACATTTAGCTGATTTTCAGGCATCATCTTTCTAATACTACTTTTGTTTCACCTTGCTTTTATATAGGCGGCTTTAATGCAAACATGTGAGCTTATGTGAAATGAACATAGTGCTTGTGCTTTCAGTGAGGACAAAAAACGTTGAGAAGCAGAGGAGAACAGTTATCCAGTGTTACTCTTGATGTCATGTCTCTTATTTTATTGATGGAAAGTTTCTAACAGTGGAAGCTACTGGTCCTCTCAAAGCCATCCTTTCAAATGGTGAATTTAAAGCATTACTTGCAATAACACTACCTTTGCACAAACTTGTATGTATATAAGGAGTTTTTTAAAAGAAATAGCTTTGTTGCGTGCATCCATGCATGTTCTTGAGAGATTCACCTTTTCTTAACTGCAATGCTCTGAAGTGAGGGTAAAAGTCTTTCATGTGTTTAAAAAGGTCCAAACTAGGCTGAAGCAGACCATAAAACTGTCACTCAGCTTTGCAAATTAGTAAAAAATGCTGAGGTTTCAAATACACCACCCATCAACCTAGCCTTTGAGAGTTACCTATTTTATGTCTACCTTAAAAATTCCAGTAAATATTCAGATTCCATTATAATGAAAATGGGGGATGAAGCTGTGCTGATACCCTGCTGTGAAAAGTTCACTGCTCTCTGCCTGCCTTGTAGCCTCAATACTGTGTTTGATAAAGTGAAATATGTTTCTTAAGAATCCATTGATGTAAATATAATATTGTTTTCTTTTTAACAGGCAAAACGAAGGCTAGAGCTAGGAGAAAGTGGCCACCAGTATCTTGCTGAAGGACTAAAGACTCCAAAAGGGAAAGGAAGAGCTGCAACAAGAAGTCCAGATAGTCCAAAAAGTAAGGAAACTGGAAACACACTGTATGTTACTGTTTTATTAGCTTGAGACCACAGCAAAACAGTACAACAGGCTGCATTACATAGCTAGAAGTGTCCTCACCTGCACTAGCATGCATCTTACTCAATTCCACAACCAGGCAGTGGGCAATGTGTTAGCAGTGTGCAATGGTTGGTGCAGACCTGCTGAGAGGCTGCAGAGGCTCGTGGCTGCTCGGTCTGTTCCTCTGCCTGCCAGGCAGCCTTCAGCCTCTTTGTCCATGATTTTCTCTTCAGCCAAGGACATGAAGATGGGGATTCTTAAGAGAGGTAGATGCGGAGGACTGAAGGTAGTATGGTGGGTTCAAACACATGGTTATTAGGCAAGGCTAATCAGGCCAGCCTTCTCTTTCTGTGCTGAAGTTCCAGCAGCTGATTGGCAGGACTTCTTCCCCCCAGGCAGGTATTTGTAAAGAGACTTAGCTATGTATGCTAAATGCTTTTTTTGTGGGCTTTGAGCTGCCTTCTCTCCCTGCAGTAATACTAGATTATTACTGCCACTGCTTAGTTGCTGCAAGTATTAATTTCTGCACATCTGTATTGCTTCAGGCAGTAGGTTCCTTGCAACAAGAGTTGCAGGGTGCAGCCTTGCCATCATGTTTAGAGGATTTCAGCAGGAGAATTGGGTTTGCAGAGGGAGGTGAACAGGGAGGACTGAGGCAGCAGTGGTAGTGATGGCAGAGCAAGAGATGTGAGGAAGGGGTAAGTACTTGTCCCTCCTCTCCAGTCAAACTGCTTGTTTCTATTGAGGCAATTAAGAAAAGTGAAATTAAAGATAAAAACATAAAGCAGACAAGTTAAACAGCCACAGTTGTTTCAATTAAACTAAAATTCATTAAGCTAAGTGAAGTCCATTTTAAATTAAAGTGTATCCTCACAGAAGTTCTGTACCATTTGGAGCACAGGATGCTGCTGCAGTGTTGATAAGTCTGTACAGAGAACTTCTTGGTTCGTGGCCAGGAGGAGCATGTGCCATTTTAGGTAGGGGTCAGGTAGCCTCTTGCTGTTACCACTGTGATCCTTTTATTCTTTTCCAAACTCAAAGGAAAAACAAGCAAACAGAAACCACTATGCTCTAAGTTCACAAGGTCACCTAAGTGGTAATAATATTCCTCCATTTCCTAGTGCAGGCAAGCCCTGAATCTACCAAAGACTGAGATACAAGTAGCTGGTTCTCTTTGCAAACAGGTTTGTTTTTCGTTGAAAAGCTATCATATTCTTCAAAATACTTCAAGGTAGTCCGAAGGTTTGCTTTCAGGTAGGATTTCAGTTTTGATTGATTTATGCAATTGAATGTGGGGCCTGAACCTTGAAAACACGCAAATGACCACCAGATAACCTAAGACCCAACCTGCATAATACTTGAAGTGAACAAAAGGTTTGAGATGTACCAGCCCAGCAGGCTTCTAATAATGGCTGGCTCATTTCCCTTGACACAAAGACCTTGAAAACTTAGAACTAGAAATTCTTCTAAGTATTTAAACTTTTAATATCTATCAAGTGCATAGATGCTACATTTGTGCATGAAAACAGCAAATTGTTTAGTAGGATCCAAGCCCTTTGTTGGCTTCTAATTTGGAAGAAGTGGATACTTCTGCCCAGTTTGAGCACTGTTTGGTTATGAGGAAATGATAATTACAAATTATGTCAGTCTCCAATAATTCACTTGAATTTTCTGTAAGCTGTGGAGTCTGGCACTGATGGAATCTGTCATTGTGTTCACCCACTGAAGTACACCTTAGTCCTGCTTAATTGCATGTGAAACACTTATCTTACAAGAGGGGAAAATCAAACCCTGATGAAAGCTGGCTATCAGCCTGATGAAGGAGTGTCATAGGGGAATTTTTGGTATTGCTGCCAGAATAAATAGGTACTAAAAATACTATGAAGAATTCACATAGTGAAAGCCTAAGTAAAGTATTGCTATATGTATAAGTCAGACTAATGCAAGTATTTGTGTTTAAAAAAAAAAATGTTTTATTTGCTCATGTACCTGTGACTTTTGGAAAAGTACATCTTGAAATACAAATAAATACCCAGTAGTAACTTGTGTCTTAATGCAGAGGTTTGAGAGATTTCTTCAGTAAAAATGAAAGAAACAACTGTAATATAGAATCTACGATTCAACTATATCCTCTCACTTCTAGATGCTGCTTTCAGAACCAAAATGAGGAAAACTGATTTTATTTTTTTTTCTTTCTTTCTAAGCTCCAAAATCTCCTTCAGAAAAGACTCGGTATGATACATCACTTGGTCTTCTTACAAAGAAGTTCATTCAGTTGCTGAGCCAATCTCCTGATGGGGTCTTGGATTTGAACAGAGCAGCAGAGGTCCTCAAGGTGCAAAAAAGGAGGATTTACGATATCACCAATGTACTGGAAGGCATCCATCTCATTAAGAAGAAATCCAAAAACAACATTCAGTGGATGTGAGTATTCATTATCCTTTTCCATTCCTGCTGGCTGATTTCACTGTCACAGTGCAGTGGTGTCTTTCTTCTCCCACTTTCCAAGACTGTGCTCCAAGCAATCATCCCAAACACCTTCCCTCAGGATAAAGCTTTGTTTTCCTGTTAAGACAGGTGTTCAGTGTATAAATAGTGTTTGTCAGGGAAATTAGAAGCTAGCATTTTGTCTGAATACTGGATTAATTCATTTGGTTCTGCAAGCGGACTAAGTTTTTGGGTATGCATCTCTACTTAGTGCTTTCCTTGGTTGTCTTCAGGATGTGGTTAGAGGGTAGCTAGAAGCAAGGTTTTGGAAGTGCTTAGAAATATTCAACTCTTCCGTCTAGTGGCACTTCCAAAATGTATTGTCGTGATAAAAAGATGCTTTTTCTGGAAAGCATTCTTTTTTGACTCTCTATAGACAGATTTAGGGAGAAAGGGCTAAGAACTTGATCTGGAGTGCAAAACCCTGCCTCTTCCCTTTCCCGTAGCATTGGGTCAAGTTTTACAAATGCTAAGTGTCTTCCTTCTTTGTATCCATAGGGGCTGCAGTCTGTCAGAAGATGGTGGCATGCTGGCACAGTGTCAAGGCCTCACAAAGGAGGTGACTGAACTGACTCAGGAAGAGAAGAAACTGGATGAGCTAATCCAAAGCTGCACCCTCGACCTCAAGCTGCTAACGGAGGACTCAGAGAATCAGAGATATCCTTTTTCCCAAAACCTTAAAGCTGGCCAGTCTCCTTGTTGTGTCTTGTAATATAATACTAGGAGAATTCCTCTATGTAATGTGATACAAAGCATTAGAAATTTCAAGTTGACTAATGGGTTTTAATGTAGTTCTATATTGAAGTGACTTAAGCTAAACCATTTGCACCTGTACTGCTTCTGGAATGTACCAAACACAAAGGAAAAAAGAAAAGGTTGTATATGAAGGGGTCCATTAACATCCATGCTCACATAGAGCAGAACCAAGAATCTAGCTGATTGAGTGAAAACATCCAACAGTTCTGTGCTTTTTCAACTACTGTGATCTTAGAGCAAACCCTGTGCCTACATGCGCAGCAATTGTAAAGGCATGCAGACAAAGTCTTTGCTGAGGTAACAGTTGTCTGTGTACTCGTTACTTTTTAATTTTCAAACTAATGTGCACATAAATTACAGGCACAGAGAGAAGTTTAGTCTAAAACTTGTAACAAATCTTCAGATTCCTCTGGTTAGAGAATCTAGAATAGAATATCTTAGACATTTTGAGAGCTCATGAAACCTTTATTTTGGACTGATTTAATGTAACGGCAATGCTCAATTGCATATGGTTCAGATGACTTAGGGTGATTTGGCTGTTGATACCCCTTGTAATTAACCATTTCTCATTTTCACTAGGTTTTCCACCTACTGGCAACGGACGAAAGCATTTTATTAAATGCTGATGTGAAAACTTTTATTACTTTATGTAATGAGTAGTTCTTAAACAGCACCTAAATAAGGTGGACTTACTCTCTGTCCTGAAAGATAGAAAATACTATGGGAGTGTCAGTAAAAAGTATGTGAACTATGTAAATATAGTCTTTTGACTAGCTTTCGTACACATCTTGAGATGTAAGCAGAGATCACCAAATGGCACAGGGAGTGGCTCAGCACTGCCTTCAGCTAAGAGCTTGATCCATGAAGAGATTTAAGCAAGACAAAACTGAGCACTACAACTCTATTTTTTTTATAGTGCTGGTTCCTGTGATAGAGATCTGGGCTCTGCCATTGGTGGTTCCCATGGGGAGGAGGGATCAGCATTAGTGTGTTGGCCTCATACTTTTGTATTTAGGAGAGTGTGTTCCTCAAATTCTTCTGTGACTCTTAAGTTTGCAGATAATACTAGTGAGTATTGAGGAAGGAATGCAGAAGTGTGAAACCTTCCGAATGTGTCCTAGTACTGTCTTTTGCTCATCTTGCTGAACAGTGACATGAGATGACATGCTGAATGCTCATGGAGCTGAGAAACCTCTTCCTTTGCCTAATTACTGAAGATGAAATTTTTGCTTTTGAAGATTTTTTCTTACTGGTAGGTAATGTGCTCACTCATCTCTCTTACAAACGGAATCAAAGTAAATGATTGCTACCTTGAATGGTTGGGGATATGCCCAGCATTATCATGGGGAGCCTTCAGCTACAGCAATGAAGATTGTTTTATTTGAAAACCATGCAATTCTTTCCTTTGTTTGTATAGTGACAGCCACTGTTGCTGTCATCTGTATTCTGCCTTTGCAAACCTTATTATATCTCACTAAAGGAATGGTAAAAGCCTTGATGAAGCCTGTTTGGGTAAAAGCTGACCTGTTGTTTTGCCTCCTGACCTGTTTGGTCCAAGTTAGATGTGAGATGTATTGGCGCTTTTTGCTTGGCAGTCTGTCTTGCTGTATTGCATGGTAACAGTACACATTTACCAAAACGGTTCACACTTACACCCCCAAGAAGTATAATAATAAATTAGGCTTTTTATTTGCATGGCATAAACATTATGGTAGATATCTCACAGGTGACAAAACTAAAATGTTGGAAGTGCTTGCATGTCATTGTGGTCATTTCAGTTATTTTCATGACTAAAAGCACTGTGACATCTTGGTTATACCAATCAGTATGTGAGGTACCACTGTGTGGTAACCCACCAAAGCACTACAAATTTATGTTGAACAGCAAAATACTCATTTTTACTCCACACTTATGCAGAAACCAACCTTTTGCACTGTCAAGTTGTGTAATTGTTTAAACAGCTGTTTGAAATAATTTTATTATATATACATAAGAATGTTGTATAAATATTTATACATTTGTTTTATAGTTGTATAAATGTTTACAGTAGCCCCTAAAATCAAAACTGAAATAATGATTTTGTTGATGACCTCAAAAATATATTGTGTATGTACATCTATATCATGCAACTGAAAATTCCTTTACATTTTTTCCTGTGATTTCCAGTTCTCTGCATTTTGATAGCAAGTGTGTAAAGAATTTTTCTTTGCGCAGTCTGTGAGTAATTTCAGGTTGTTGAGGTTTGCTTCTGCAGCCTTATGTGTGTAAAGGAGAAGAGAGAAATACTCAGCATAGAGAATACCTTTTGTCCCTAGGTAGTGGCTCCAGCTGTTACACTAAAAGGAAGTTGTCACACAGTTTACCTGCCCTCACAACCAGCAGAGATGACAGAGAACTCTGGGGCAAGAGCAATGTAGAAAAAATGGAAAAATAATTGAAAGACTTCTGCCTCTTCTAATAGTCTGAATATGTTGTAACCCAGGTTGGAAAATTCCTTAACACTGATTACATTAGCTTATGTGACGTACCAAGATATTAGAAAAATTAGTGGCCTTAAAGACCAAACTGTTATAGTTGTGAAAGCTCCTCCAGAAACAAGACTTGAAGTGCCTGACCCAGTGGAGGTAAGGAGAACCTGGTGTTTCCTGACAGCTCAAATATAATATTTGTGTAGATGGAGCAAGTGTATTGTGAGTCTTACTGTGGTAACTGCTGCTCAAGTTGGATTATACTGGCATACAGTCTATGTTCATCTGTTTTACAAACTTAGGGATGTTGGGTTTTTGTTGTGTTTTGTTGTTGTGTGGTTATTTTGGTTCTTGGTTTTGTTTTTTTTTTGGGGGGGGCAGTTTTGGTTGAGGGTTTTTTGTTGTTTTTTTTGTTGTGGTTTTTTGTTTGTGTTTTTTTTTTTTATAAAAAGGAAGGGGAACTTTTAAAATCAATTTGCACAGGGCAGTCTTTATTTGTTCCTCTTAATTCCAGCTTTTCTTCAGAGTAATCCACACTGTTTACAGATATTCTCTTCTGCCATATTTCATGTGAAGAATAGCTCTTCCTTAACAATTGAGATTTCCTGTTTTCAGCCATGTAAAATCTTTCTCTGAAGAGATTCGGCTCTTTTCCCCCTAACACTTCATGTAGTTTTATTCATAAAGTGCACGGATAACTCGATGCCTTAAGCACCTTCTGACTCTCATTACTGATATCCTAATTTATTGCAACATGTTTTCATGGAGGATTTTTTCCCTAAGTCTTACAGTTATAGTAGAAACTTGTGGTTTACTCCCGGGGTTTACGCCCGTCCTTATTCCATCATCATCTTTGCTTCACTGACACTCATGTTATACATCTCTGTAAAACATTGTACATTGTGCTAGTGTGCTTTGCTATGGTGAGGACTGAAGGAGGTAGGGATTTCTTTTCCTGTGTTATTGTAAGTACTTCTATTTCTGATACTGTGTTCATTTGTGTCTCTCTTCTGTTGCCCATTGCTACTCAAGCCACATTCTGTCTCTCTCTTTGAGGGCTTGCTTTTTTTGTGTATGAGATGTCTGACTCACTTTTTCACCCTCACTTTATTTCTTCTCTTTATCTCAGGTAGATGTCTGGGGTAACTTAGCTGCTTCTTTTACCTATGCCACAATTGAAGAGAAAAAATTCTTCACGTGGCTTTTCTTTGAAGATATCCTCAGGGAGTAGCTTTACTTTTCTTCATTCCTCTCATGGTTTATAAGCCACATGGTCCAGCTACTCCTGGGATTTTATCTCTTGGTGGCAAAAGTGTGCTGCTTTACAGTTCCCAGTTGTTATGACAGACCCAAGTATGTGGGGCAAACTGAAGTAATTTGTACAAACCACTGCTTTAGAGATGCAAAAAGTGTACTTAATTTCTTCACTCAATGAGCAATTGGAGATGGGGTTAACCCCCAAACTCCTATGTGTTGTGTTCATAGTTGTGCATTAGTCCTTCATCCTTAGCAGTTGCTTTTTTTCCGAAAATTATTCTTCACTTCCTTAGGCTCATTATCCTAATGATTTTCTTTTCTTTTTTTCTTCCTTTTTTATTTATTTTGGATTTTTTTGTTTTCTGCCTTTGCCCTTTATTTCCCCTTTGAACCTAGGTGCAGGTTTTAGAAGAAGAAATCATTTTGCTACAATGAGGAAGGGATGTCTTTTATCAGTATCTATAAATACACACTGTTATCATTGCTTCCTTTCCTGTTTCTTTCTCTTAGGCATTATGCTTTGAGGTTTTTTTTTTTCCTTTTTTAATTCAGTGAGATCAGGCACACAATCATTAAAATTAGTGCCTAGACTTCTCTTATCCCCCAACTTATTTCATTTATAGCTTCAGGCAGTAAAGTTCTATTTCTTTCTCTCATTTGCAGTTACAGTTTGGTGCCTTTTTTACATGCCCCAGTCACTCAACAGTACCTTCTCCAACTGCCTAAGCACACTTAAATGTTTTCTTTGCTCTGGGGCATCCCTGTTCAGTTGTTCTCTGTATTTGTAAATGCTGTCTATTAAGTTACATAACTGCCAGAATGCAAATAGTATGAGGACTTCTGAATTACTGTGTCAAAGGGCACAATAAAATGTATCTGAAACAAGTCTGCAAAGAGGTGTATAAAGCCTGTGTTCATGCTTTTTAAAACTGTTAATGCAATACAGCTGGAGCAGGTTTATTTTTAACTAGTCAGCTATGATTTTTCCATCATAACACAAAGAGCAACTTTGCAGATGTTCAATGTCTATATACGTCAGCTTGTTTTGTTGCATCAGTGCATCAAAGTTAAGAAAATGTAACTTCTTATGGGGAATTTTGAGTTCCTGTTACTCAGAACCACCATCAGAACTGCTGCCTTGAGGGGGTAGAAGGACTTACATAAGTAAGTTTGGGTAAAGAAAATGTCATCTGTTGTTCTTTTTTTGTTATTTGGAAAAACTTCGCTGATAAACAGGGAAACAGCATATAGCTGTTTGTGTCCAGTGTGAATAAGTGCTGAAAGCTGTTGGAGGAATGGGAAAGATTTTTGGCAGCCTTTTAAAGCAGAAACATTTACACAAATAGATCTAATAATATTGTTATGAGTGAAGCTGTGACTTTCATCCTATAGTTCCATTCCATCAGAATGCTCCAGGTTATTGTGGTTGTAAGAAAATAGAAGTTCAGTCTTTTACACCTCTCTGGTTATGATACAACACGTAAAATGGTGGGCTTCTGAGATTTATGCACTAGAGACAGTGGGAGAAGTTTTCACGTTCTCTTCCAGTCTACATCAGCCAAGTCTTACACATATTCAAAAAAAATGCATGGGTGACTTCAGGTTCTTTTGGTTAATAAAAAGTGTATTCAAACACTCACACCCCAGTAAGAATTCACTCTGTATCGTCAATATTCTGTTGTGTCCAGTGGTATAACACCTAACTGATGTTTGGTGGGGTTTGGGTTTTTTAGCAGAGTGCATTGATACATTTATCTAGTACTCAAGGACCTATTGAAGTTTACCTATGCCCAGAGGAAAACGATGCCCTCAGTCCAATGAAAACCTATAGTCAGGACCACAATGGGAATATTTCCAAAACCATTTCCAAAGGTAAGCTTATATCTTTGAAATGCTAATGGCCATCCTTTATGCTGTCATTCAGGATTTCATTTTGAACTTCAGATATCCAGCTTTTATTTTTTGGCTTTATTTTTTTAAGAAGTGAAAGCTAAGGTATTGATTTTACACTGTGCCTTTCTGGTTTACCTAGTGGGAAATATATTCTCATCAGTTGTTTAAAACAAGTTTCCTATTTGCATATCATGTGTAACCAAAGTTTAGGCAGTACTGAAAAAGAAACAATTTTGTTCCTTTGGTATTTTCAAATAGGGCAGTAGCAGCAAAGATTCACCTTGATACAAGAGGGAGAAATCCCTGTGTATGGGTATATGCATCTACACAGTGACATAATATAACTGATGACATCTCTTCCCTAGAAAGTTTTCACTTTGACTTGAATTCCACCAAAAAATGGGCATTTCTTACTACACCTGATTTCCACTCCTGTTCCCGCTCTCCCCAGTATTTGCTTAAACCTTGTAAAATAAAATTTTAGTAGAAAAGTCAGTGCTGACAGCAACATGAGCATTTCTGAGAAAGCTTTTTGTAACATATCAAAACCAAGCTAGAAACTGCATGGAGGCTATTGCTGAAATAATGCTTTACGAAAGGCCCTTTATTTAGTGGCTACTTTGACCTGTGTCTGATACTTCTAATGAGATGAAATGTGTTATCATTATTTTTTTCTCTCCCTCTTTACAGAAGTGGGTTCTGCTAACTCAGGACAAGGTGACTGCTCAGTAAATATGGCAACAATCTCTCCATTGGCTTCTCCAGCCAACCTCCTACAGCAGACCGAGGACCAAATTCCCTCAAACTTTGAAGGACCATTTGTGAATTTGTTGCCTCCTCTGCTTCAGGAAGATTATTTGCTGAGCCTTGGGGATGAAGAAGGCATCAGTGACCTCTTTGATGCTTATGATTTAGAAAAGCTTCCTTCACTGGTGGATGAATTTATATACAGCTGATTCTCTAAAATGCTGTCCATGTCTAAATCATGTTTTTAATGAAATCAAAAAACCTGCCATCATTCAGAATTATCCCCTCCTTACTATAAAATAGCATTATTAAATAAACTAGGCTCTCAAACAGTGCTGATATTTTAGTTAAATACTCCCTAAAATCTATAAACAACAAGCGATGGCTTTTACATCAAGGCCTTCTCTTTGACCCTCAGCTCCAGCGCCCTGTGAGTCAGCAAGTGCAAGCAGGTGACTGTAAATGTTTTGTCTTCACACTCCTCCAGTCTCTGCTTACTGCGACAAGTGGGCTTACGGAGAAGGGCTCAACGAACTGGTTTAGTCCTAAATAACAATTTTCTAATAGTATTTTCAGGTCGTGCCTTCTGCAGAGAATGCATGTCTTTTGAGTGTCACAACATGGATTGTACCTGCAGTGAACATAAATATGAAGTAATGCGAAAGTGTGAAAAGGGGTTCTTCAGCTACTTGTGGGAACGTTTAAATTGCTGTCATAATGCTCATTTTGAGCTGTGTATATGTCTCATTATGAGGTCAAATACTTATGTCCTTAAGAGCTTTTAATAAAAAAATACACTGTAAATATGGTGTATATTGCAAATATTGAAAAGTATAAAGTTCTGCCACTTCTCGTAGTAATCTCAGATTTTTAAAAATGCTTGTGTGTGTGCGCGTGTGAAAGTAGTTTTTGTTGGTGGTTTTTTTTTTCTTTAACTAGAACGAAGATGCACAGTTCAATTTTACTGCCCCAGTGTGCATTAGAACTGGTACATAAATTTTTGTGGTACTAAGTGGGGCTTTGTGTTAAGTGCCTACTAGAGATGCACTGTGGGTTTTTCCCTGTATGGAAAACACTTATGCCAAGCTTTGTTTGTTCAATATATCAGATTTATCTCAGTGGGTTTAGCTTCCTCTGCTTACAGCTTTTTATAATTCTCTTCAGCCAGCAAAATGGAACTAATTTTTTTCCAAAATACATAACTGTAAGTACCACATCAACTGAATTGCATTTATTTTTTGAAGATCTTTGGTAGTATAGTATAGTACCAATATTTATTTTTTTGAACGTGAGAGGAATTCTAAGAAGTCTTAAATAATTTTTTTTTCTTAGTGTAAAATATGTTGCCATGTTCTGGGCTAAATTAATGTAATGTTGATTAGATGATGCCCATATAATCCTTTTGTTTGCATTACTGCTGTGCTTATCTGACATACTCAGAAAATTAGTACTATTTGTACTGTAGTAGAATATGATGTATGCAGGTTTTCTGGTACCATTGAGTTGCTGCTATGAAAGCTCACACATGAAAAGGCAAGAAGTCACAGTACTAATAAGAAAACTGTATGACTGTGTGAGTTTTGGAATATAACAAATGTATAAAGGGCAACACAAAGAACTGTTAAACAGTGTTAAGTGTGTGTTTATATGTACAAATGTGTGCATAGATCATTCAGCAGTTGTATTTAAGTTGATGTATGTTCTCAACTCACACTTTAGTTATCTAGCAGTTTTGTACAATAGAATTAATTTGTAAACACTGCCAGGATATTTTCTAGCTGGTTTGTAATTTTTTTAAGAGTTTTTTTTAGATGTGGATCTGTAAATAAAATTGTAGTATTTAAAGTCTTGTAGAAGAGGAAAGTAAAAGTTGTGTGAGCATGAAGACTTGCGAGACAAAGGGGCACTTTTGTGAGGAAGAGAAAATGAAGACTAATGCAGACCATCTATTTTTTTTTTTTTTGTATAAATGTAACACACTTGTCCCAATGTGTGTGGGCAAAATACTAACCTACCTTAGCTTTGCATTGTATGCTAGTTTAAAAAGAAAACACAAAATAAACCTCTGTAAAATACTGTAAAAAAAAAATACAAAACAATAATAAAAAAAAAACAAACAAAACCCCAAAAACACAACAAGAAAAAGCTTTTATGGTGAGTTTTGTAAATAGATTTATTAAAGGATGACCTGTTCTCTAGCTGTGATCTTACCACTTCAAATGGATGTAATTTGAATAAATTTTGTATGGTAATGAATCAATAAAAAGGATTTTTTAAAGAGTTGAGATTTGTATACAGCTATTTAAATTCTTCTTGCTCTTGGTGCCTATCATGCTCCTTCTTGGAACCTAACCTAGCTGTTACTATTTTCATTATTAGTACTCATACTCATTTGACACCAGATAGGTTTCAATCCCATTTTTTTATTATGCTAATAATAAGTTCAGCAGGTTTTTTTAAAGCTAGAGTGAAACAAGAATAAAAGACATATTTAAAAGAGACACAGTAGGAGATCCAGAAGTTGGGATAACACAAGCCTCTCCTATGTGAATTATGAACAGACTTCTTGCAAAATTCATAAGAATGGGTTATTCTAAGATTAAATCACAGAAAGAAATTATTGAAGATCTGTTTAACCTTCCACTTGATAATTGCCTGGAACTTTCCTAATAGTAGCCTTGAAACAAAGGAATTCTCTGTGTAATTGAGTGATCTCCAACAGCCTCATGCACCAGATGTGCATTTATAAACTTGTACTCCCTCTCTGTTCTTGGTGCTGCACCTTTCTAGATGCACAGCTATTGGTTACTAAAAGAAAAAAAGCTATGGGGATGTAAAAATCACAGTAATATGGTTGTTTGCTTAAATGTTACTTCTGAACAAGTTGTACATCTTGTCATCTTCCCTGCGCACAAGGAAGAGGCTACTATTTTATCTCTTTTTGCACCAGTCCATACTCTTTAACTTCTGCACACAGCAGTACTGAAAGGAGGATTATAGAGACAATCCTCTGTTCTTCTATATTCCCAATAAATAACAAAGAAGAGCTAGAAGACTTGTTCTCTGATCTCCTTTAGAAGCAGAGATGACAGTAAATCTTTTTGTCCTGTCCATCATAGCTCCCTGGACTATCTTGGGCTTTCTGTTTTGTATCCGCCCTAAGCACTTATTTGTCATTAGAATCTGCTACTGATAGCCAGTTTTCATGTAATTTCTCTCTTTCTCCTCCTGTTTTCTGCATCTGCTTTGTAAACTTCAGATTTGCTGAGTTGCGGGAGGAAATAAAACCCCAACAGCTAGTTAAAATACCTAATTCTGCTCCCCTAAGCTAGCATGGTGTGTCTCAACATTATTCGGTGTACAACTATTGGTTAAAGGAGGTTTTACAGGGACTTGCATGTGCTGCATTCCTTGGCTACAAGCAGATGGAAAAGGATTCTGAGAAATCTGTCAAAACCAGCCTGAACGATAGGCAACTATACTCTTTTAACACATGAATTTAAAAAAACGGGGCTTCATGCTCTTGAATCTACAGTGAGAACTCATCTACCTGCAAATGCCAAATGCTATCACTTTCTATTCTTTTTGACTTATACCTGAAAGAATAAATTACACCAGTCTTGATGCAGACATGGACATTTTCATAGTAGAAATAAAGTATGAAAGATATGTAAGGTACTTCTTGTAGCATGAAATATTGCTACATGTTTAGAAGCACTAAATTTAGCAGTATAAGCGGTTTTCTATTATACCTAACAGAAAAATGGGTTGCTATCAATTCTGAGTGGTGCTGAATGTTGCTGACCAGCCAAATTTACCTAAACTCTAGGAATAGAGGAAGAAATATGATTTCTCATATGTAACTGCAGGACTCTCCATTTTTTTCCTGTGTGTCTTCCCACTTACTTTTACACCCAGAACTGCATGTTATCAGAGATTTGGGTTGTCATGTAAAAATTGGGCCCTCAGTTCCCAGGTTGTTTGCCTTCCCTAAAGTTGTTGAAATGCTCTAAAACAACCAAGGATGTGTCTTCTAACCATGAGCTAAACCTGAGGTTTGTATTTTATTTTTCTAGTAGTTTTTGTATTATCCAACTACCAGCAACTCCTGCAAAACCTGGAATGACTTAAGATGGTAACCTAGCCAGAGTCTGGCATCTTCTGAGTCTACCAACCTTGTAGAGCAGGAAGCAAGGTATGCAGGCAACGTGGAAAGGATGTGCTCTGGAGCTGTTCTTTGGATATCCAAGGAACTGAGGCATGTATATTGCCAGTCTACAGAAGGCCAGAACTGGGACTTGCACTGCCAGCCGCTGCATCTTAAAAAGTGCTTTTCTCATGTAGATATAGGTATACTTCCTTCCTGCAGTCAGGAGGTGGTAGGGACTCATCTGCTTCCCTTGCTACCAGTTGCACTACCAGCAGTCTGTGTGCAGCCTTATTTGTTATTATGAAAATTCTGCAAAGTAATTTTGAATTGCGAGCCTCAAAAGCACTTAAAGAGTGCCTCCCATCTGTGGCTACATCCTGCAACTAAACAGGACTGTGCTGGCACAAGGGCTGCTTGATATTATGACTTCTTGGCAGCGGGACAAAGTAAGGACTTGCCGGATCATGCTGAAACTGATCAGCATGGCCTATTTATGTCACTAGGTATGGGACTCATGGGTTATTCCTGCCTGGGAGCCACTCTTGGAGTTCATTGCCTCCCCTTTAATGAACAGCATTTTTCAACCTCATGTGGAGATTTTTGGGTAGGTCTTGCAGGCTATCTATGCTTTGCTCTTTTTAGTCAACCATAAAACATCATTGATGTCTGCTCAGTTCTGTTTAAGCAAACACTTGGCTAGTCAAGATAACTGTGGGGTAGTGCAGTGCTTCCAGAATAGAAATGTTTAGCTGTAGGACTGCATGTGAAATACTCAGAAAACTAAACACAGGAAACTGAAAAGAAAAAGAATCACTAACCTTATCAGGAAGCAGTTAAAATACTTGATTGGTAATATATATCTCATTACTTACTGATGTACTAAGGACTGCTTATACCATACTATAAGAGAGGATGTTGAAAACAGATGAATGCAACTACAGATTTTAAAGTGTTTTCCTCCATTCTCTTCTGGGCTAAAAAGTACTACAAAAATAATGAATTACACATCACACTGTCTCACTGAAAATATCTCCAAGAAGCACTTCTGTGCTTAAACAAAGACCAATCACAAAGGCAAATGTATCTTCAGCTGTAACAATGACTCTATCATGAGGCCAGGGTGATATTAATAGTGCTCAGTCCTGCCCAGAATGATTTGTTCTTACAAGACTGATTTAAATGAAGTGCTTGTTTCTTTCTGTCCCAGTTCTCCTCTTCAAATCTCTCCTGTTACTTTGTTCTCATTGTTATCCTTTCTTTGCCTTTGAACATTGTCAGGTAAGTGTGACATAAAATAAACACCAGTTTTTAAGAAAAAGGAGAGGGAGGACAAATTCTATTCATGGGTAGAAGTTGCCAAATTTTATCTACTAGCAGACCAATAGGCCTATTATGGAATACACTTCGGGCTTTCATTCACTTTCCCTCCAGTTTGAGGGAGGCTATAATCTGCTATCTGGAGAATAAAATGATTCCAGAGGCTCTTTCTAATGTTCCAAATGCTATCACAAGAAATGGTGACTTTAATGTTCCATAGCAGCCTATGCTAGAGATGCAATAATCTTTCTAGATTAATTGTGTATATTAAAAACAAAGCAAAAATATTATGCTCACCCTCTGTCACACTTTGATAAAGAAAACTATACACTTAATAATCTGTCTGCTTAGAGCCTTAGCTTTAGCCATCCAAGTTAAAACACACAGACTGATGTCTTCTAAAAATTTATCACAAAAGTTGCTCTTAGCCCTAAATTGGAGGAAAACAATACCAGAAACTTTAGCCATCTCACATTAAATATTTTGATCAATGTCTTCCAGACTAAGCAGAAAAGTTGCTACTGGCAATCTATTTTGAGGGAATTACTGAATTACTGATTTTTTTTTTTTTTTTTTTTTTTAAGTGTTGTGGACTTCACAAGAATAAATAGCTCATCATTCATTTAGATCAGATACATCAGAATCCAACTGTTTTGACTGGACACATATTGTTGGACCTAATTTCCAAACGAAATGAAGGCAAGTTTCCAAGGATTCAGGAAACTCGGTCAGAGACTGCATGGCCGTGGTGCTCAGCCGCTACCCCGGCGCCGGTTATTTGTACTTCAAACAGCCACGGCGCACTGCTGCCGGAAAATCCACTTTCACCTCCACAGCTTCACCTTCAGGCTCACAGATCCGCTGTTTCCAGCACAGCAGCAGCAGCTGCCCGACAATTCGATGCCGTGTGGACTCCAGCCTGGACAAGCCACCCGACCATTCTGGCCAAGGCGACGGGGCCCTGCCCAGGGACCCTCTTCGCTGTGAGGGCGGTGAGCCCGCAGATCTTTCCAGCCGTCCAAGAAGACGACCCTAGGACACCTGCCTCACGGCGCCGCTCCCCGTTTCCCCCCAGCTCCCCGCCGGGAGCCATGGCGGCCCGGTGCAGCGGCCGCGTTAAGGCTCCAACGGTCCTAGCAGCAGCCGCCGCTGCCCGCAGCTTCAAGTAGGCCTCTGCTTTGCTCTTCCGCGCGTATGGCAGTCCAACGGCGAGACAGCCGGGAGTAGCGGCCCGGCTGTCAAACAAACACCTCAGCGATCTGGCGGCATGACGACCAACGCCGGGCTATCGGCGGGCGGGCTGGCAGCCACACGGCGCCGGTGCCGGTGCCCCCGCCCCTCCCCACCCTCGCGAGGCGACCCCTCAGGGCTCTGCGGCCACTTTTGGCTGCTGCCGGCCACCGTCTCGGCGCTGCAGCGCGCGCGGGGGCTAGAGGCGGGGCGCAACAGCTGTGATGGCGGAACCTGGCTGAGGCTGCGTAGCGCCTGGCGGAGGTAAGCGTCAGGGATCGCCCTTCACTTCTCTGTACCCTTCCCCTGCCCCGGTGTGACGGTGAAGGCCGGGTACCCCTGCCCTGGCTCTGCCGGTGTCCTCTCGCATAGTGCTCCTATGTCGTTTGGGGCCTCCCCGGGGATCCACGTTGAAGCCGGGAGAGGAGGTGACTCCTCGGGCGGGATCCCGCAGAGGCTTTAGCTGCCGGGTTGCTGCTCGGTGTCGAGTGATGTCGGCGGGGTGGAAGCCTGCTGAGGAGCTGGGCGCAGCTGGGCTCCAGGCTAGGCCAGGCGACACCAGGCTGCTGCTTGTCGGGGGTCACGGAATAGGCTGGCCCTGGGGCCCTGCCGTGAGCCAGGCTGAGTGGGGGGTCGGTTTTAGTTTATATTCATGCTGTCCTTTCTGTCTGCGCTGCGTAAGCCTCGGAGTAAAAGCCTGATTCTTTACCGGAGACACCTGTTGGTGAATGAATGAAAGAGCAGTCCTCTTCCACCTAGGTGGGAGTTTTCTCAATGGGAAGAAGTACTCTCTTGGTATACGCAAGAAGATCGAGGAGGGGTGGCTGAAATTGACTAGAGCTAGGGAGGTTTTGTTTGTGACAAGACGTTAAAGAGACTTTTACTGGTTTTTATTTACTAACATTCGTTAAAGAGAAACATGGAGTTCTGTGGGTACAACTTGTCAGTATAAGAAGAGCATGTTGATTTCTACCTTTGTTATTGCCTCTTATATCAGTCAGTCTGACAGAGTAGCTGCAGGAATCAACATTTATTTATTTGCTTGTGAAGGAGAGATCTCATGCTTGCATATGGAGCTAGTGTAGGTACTGAGTTATCCAGTCTAAAAAAACTCGCCTGTGTTTGCACTTAAAAAACTACAGTTGTGAACATCTTAGCTAAAATTTACTGTTAATCTCTTTTCCTTCTTTCATTCAAAATTTTAAATTCCTGCTGAAAGATAGAAATATATAGGTAGTCTAAAAGAACTTAAATAGATCAGACTTTTGACAAAAAAGACTATAAAAGATTAAAAAAGGTTACAGCCCCTGCTCAGGGAAGGGCAGGGAAAATGTGGCCACTGTTCCACCTTGTCAGCCAGTCAGCATGTGTACCTACTAATAAATAAGGTCAGACTGAGCAAGAAATGTATTTCTGCAAAAGGAAGATGAATACTAGAAGGGTAATAATGTGAACTCATAATTTTCTGTTTGCTAGTTCTGCTTGTTCATGCCATATCTTTTTTCCCCAGGAATATTATCCAAGCAGAGTTAAACCTTGATGAAAAAGGTATGGATTTTATTTTAGCTGTATTCTTTCTTTAGTGAAATAAAAATAACTAAAAAAATAAACTAACTAAATAGAATAAACTAAGCTTATTTATTTTGCCAGCTGTTCCATTATATCAGATATTTTTCTGGAAGAGAGAAGAAAACAACAAATTAACTTTTTTTTCCTTTCCTGTATTGAGTTGATAACTTTTCCTGTTTGTACGTGCTTACTGCTAGTATAAGGTAATATAAGGGATGTCACCTCCCCCCGGTGTTCTTCATTGGTGGAGTTTTTCACAGCTTTTTATATTTGTTCATCCTTTGCTGTGTTATTTTACAGATGCTGGGAGCTAGATGAATGCTTAAATGCTTAAGTTTGTAGATGCATCTTCCTTGAGACATCATTATGTTCCTTTTAACTTAAATGCAGATGTATAATTGTTCAGGTTACTTTGAAGTATATCTTGCGAGGTTGACTGAATGACTCCTACTGGGAAAATGCACAGGTGTTTAACATCTTTTATTCTGGGATAATTCAGTTGCAACAGCTGAAAGTATTTTGTATGCCAGTAGCCTGAATTTTCTGTTCCTGAAATCTGGTTTTAAGGAAATGAAATTTTTTTTTTTTTTTTCTTCACTGTCAGTTAGTAAAGTGTTGTATTTTCCCTCTAAAACCTGTGAAATGCCTTTGTGTGATTTCCTTAGTAAGCTCTTGAGACATCTACAAAACCAAGTTTCCAGTAGTAAATCAGACTTTATTCTGATTAAGAATTACATACAGCATGGTGTGAGGTGTGTAATTACTGCAGTAACTTTTTTTTGTAGTCTCCTTTAGCAAATAACTCCCCTCCCCCCTCAAAACTGATCTGGATCTTGAGATTTGCTGGGAGATACATATATGCGCTTTCTCATGGAAGATCTAGTTAGATCTTAGTAGTCTTCTAGTATGTCATACAAGCCAGATGAAAATCTAGTTATTTTATGTTAGCTAGGTATAGTTGTTTAACATCTCGTACCTGAGGACAAGAACTTTTATTTTGCTGTCCTGATGAATGAAGTAATTCAAATGAAAGGCCTGTAAGATCAGGAATTCTAGGAATAGTTTGGTTTCCAGTAGGTCAATGGAGACATATTGGAATACTGTGCAGCTGGTTTTGGTACACACGCACACCAAAAAATAAAAGGAGCCGGAACAGCCAGCCTCTGAAGTAGGCACTTGAATGCTTCTTTTTTCATTTTTCTCCTGAGATGAGTGGAAGCGTATCTGATCACATAATGTGAACTCATTATTTCACTGATTCCTGACACAATTAAAAATACTTGTATCTTAGATATATCATGTCAGGGAAGCTGCAGGATTTTTATTTTGATTAGAAGATGACAAGGTACAGATGGTTAAAAAAAGGATTTATATGGTTTGCGGCTTTCTCCCTGTCTGTGTTTGAGATCTGGAGAGAAGAGGGCATCAGGAAATATCTCTGGGTAGTCAGTTGTTTTTCGTGTGCTCAGTATCCCTCGTATGTATGATATATTGCAGGTGTATATAGAAATATATTAGACTTTTCTTTATGAGAGCATATATGCTGGATACTAGGCCTTGGTTTTGTATTCAAATGTTTGCTATACCAGTTTTCTCTAATACGTCTTAAAGATGCCTGCTGCCTGTGATTCTGTGCTTGAAGACATTGAAGATATTGTGTCAGCAGAAGACTTGAAACCACATGATCGGCAATTTGTAAGGAAGAATGTTTTTCCAAAAGTACGAAAACGCAATTCACAAAAAAATAATCAGACAGATGATGATCCCCCAAGTGACAGGTAAATTCTTCCTTCAACCATATCTTGTTGCTTTTCTTTTGTGTGCATTGTCGGCTTCTAAAACTGCAGTGGAAGGTTCTCAGTCTCGTGATGGAAAATTTGAATACAAGATAAAAATTAGTAAAATAGCATTTATAAAATGTAGTGGTAGTGAATAATAAATCCTAAGGAAATTGCTTGTCCTTGACAAACTTTTTGTAGAAATCAGTTATGACTGAGATACTGATCAATGGAGTAATCAGACTGGTAAAAATGGTTTTATGTGTAAGACATTTCTGAAAAATGGTCTGCTTCACCTTAATGACCTAAACAGCAGCTGAGCTATTCAAAATGCAGTCCTGGACTAGCCTTTTGACTATGGGAATGAGATCTGGAATAAGAAATATGAACAGAATTCTGAGAGTCGTAAAAGGTTTGAGGTTGACAGGGACCTCTGGATGTCATCGTGTCCAAAACCCCTGCTCAAGCAGGGTCACCAAGAGTTAGTTGGCCAGGATAGGTAGTTTTTGAATATGGGGAAGTTTTTTTTGTGGCAAGACATTAAAGACACTTTGTTTTTATTTACTAACATTCCTTTTTTTAAAGATAAACACTTTCTGTAGGTAAAGCTTGATAGTATAAGAAGAATCCCTGTCAGTCTTCAATACCAGTTTGCACAGGAACTTGAACAGCCTGGTCTAGTGGGAGGTGTCACTGCCCATGGCAGGGGGTTGGAACTAGATGATCTTTAAGGTTCTTTCCAACCTAAACATGCTATGATTCTATGAATATCTCTAAAGAGGGAGCCTCCACCACCTCCCTGGGTAACCTGTACTTGTGCTTGGTAACCGTCACAATGAAAAAGTGTTTCCTGATGTTCAGAGGGAATCTCCCTTGTGTCAGTTTGTCCTGTTGCCTCTAGTCTAGTTGCTGAGCACTGATGAAGAGAGCCTGGCTCCATTCTCTTTGCACTGTCCCATAAGTTGTTTCTGTGTGTTGGTAAGATTCCCATGAGCCTTCCTTTTCCAGGCTGAACAGCCCCAGCTCTCTCAGCCTGTCCTTGTATGAGAGCTACTCCAGTTCTTTAACTGTCTTCATGGCTGTTTGTTGGACTGTTTCGAGTGCATCCATATTTTGTGAGTGCATGCTGTCAGGACCCAGGGACTTACATATGTCCAGTTTACTGAAGTGTCCCTGACCTGATCCTCTTCCACCAAGGGCATGTCTTTTTTGCTTCAGTCTTTCCACCTGATTTCTGGAACGTGGGATTTCCAAAGGATGTACTTTTTCTATATACCTCCTGAAGTGATACAGTGAAACTTCTTTCAAAGTTACTGTTTTATTTCAGTGGAAATAGTATGCAGTATCTATGGAATATATCTTGGCAATTTTCCTTCTTGTGATTCCTGTAAAAAAAGAATCAATTATCTGCTGCAGTGGAATTGATGAGAGCATGTCTTGCATGCATAGGAAAAACAATTTTGTTTTTCCATTACTGTTCAAAAGAGATTTTGTAAGTGTAACAATGCATGCTTCTGTGAAGCCCCATAAAGGTTCATTGATCCCATTCTTCCAGGAGTGTATATAGAGTTGAATTGATGGTTTACAGATACTTCACAGTAGCTCTCTGTTCTCCTAAGTAGTCAGGTATGGTATATTTATCTAACAGGCTGTGATTTAGTGTTTTTGACCCAAGAAAGCATATTGAGTGTATGTTGTTCAGACAGTAGAACGTCTAAATATATTGTACATATGCAACATGTGTTGCACACATCTACTTAATGATCATTAATCTTCCATCAACAAATCCCTGTTTCTAGATAGGGGAAATATCTTTGAAAAAAGAAGCATGGAGAGTGGGGAAGATGTGGGCAAGGCAAAGGATTGTGTTCCAGGATGTGTGTTCTTGCACTGGCATCGGTAGCTCACGGACAATTATCCCAGGAGTTTCAGTGGGAGCTACTTCCAGAATTTTTTGTTGGTTCTTAAACAGTTGTGTGTGCTAGCTCCATGGTGCACATCTACCATGCTGCCATGCTTCTATGGCCCAGAAAGATTGATATGAGCTTTCAGTTGTCTGTGTGGCTAGTGGCAGGCTTAAGCAAAGAATTTATAGATGGCTTGCATGGAGGGAACTAAAATCAATGGGGACATAATATAAAAGGGCTGCAGTTTAGCTCTAACAGTTTGTTTGCTGGTGGCCTGATTTCAGAGCAGCCACTTTTTAAATGATATGATACTTTTCCGAGAGTTGTTGTTTGTTTTTTAATGTAACTGCAGTGTACCAAATCTCTTTTTATCCTACAGCTCTCGTACCTTCTCCATTCTAAAGTTCTTTTCTTGCTGCTTCTGCTGTCTTGACCCTGGCCAACAACTGGGCAGCTGCCCAGCTACTCGGTCACCCCTTTTCCCAGTAGGCTGGGGGAGAGAATTGAAAGAGCAAAAGCAAGAAAACTCGTGGGTTGAAATAAAGAAAGCTTAAGTGAAGGAAAGAGTAGGGAAAAACCCCAGGTTATGCAAGAGCAATCACTTGGCACCTCCTACAAGCAGACTGATGCCCAGTCAGTCTCAGAACAATGGCTAGTTTGGAAAGACCAAGCCCCCATTTTTTTATTACAGAGCATGATGTCATCATATGCTTTATCTTTTTGGTTAATTTGGTTCAGCCATTCTGTCCATGTTGCTTCCGAAGCTGTTGTCTGTCTCCAGCCTGCTTGTGGTGGGATGGAGCAGAGTGGGAAACAGGCGGTTTTGATGCTGTGCAAGCATTGTCCAACAATAACTAAACCACAGGTCTGTTATTAACACGATTTTGATCACAAATGCAAAACACAGCAGCACGCAGGTTGCCGTGGAGTTAACTCTATTCTAGTCAGACTTAAAATCCATTACAAGAAAATCACGTAATTATGATGATCTTACCCCCCTGTTTCGGTGGTGGTACTATTTGTGTAGGTTATTTTATATTTGGATAATTACTGTTAATTAAGTCTGCTCAATGGGCTCATAGGAGAACCTTGTTCATCTTTTAACTTGCCTTTTTCATTCATTTTTACTTAACAGCATTATTCCTGGTGCTCAGAAAATCTGGATTCGTACATGGGGATGTTCTCACAATAATTCGGATGGTGAATATATGGCTGGACAGCTGGCTGCATATGGATACAAAATTACAGGTAACAATATTGGATGGGTAGCATAATTCAGTTATTTGGGGGTGAATGTTCAGAGCTGTCAAGCTGTCATCAAATGTTTTTAGTCTCAATTCAACTTTTTTAAATCCCCCTTTGCTCTCTTTCTGATTTGAAGGTGAGAAGATAAAGTGTTTACTTGGCACTTAGCAGAATGATTACAGGAGTGCTTTCAGATTTTCCTGACAGGGCAGCTGTCTAAGAGATGTCATGCAGTGCCTTTTGTGGGCATTTTGTTAGCTAAACTTAATTGGAAAGTTTACATAAGAGTGGGAGGGAGCGATAATTCTTGGGCAGAATCTAGCTGGTTGTGTGATTGTAATTGGTGGAACCTAAGTGAGAGAGAAAGGGAGGAAAGAAGTGTATTGTCACTTAGTGATGTGTGTGTTTGCTGCTGGAGCAGAAGTGAACTGCACCATGTGAATGATCCTTTGATGGAAGTGGGATGATATAGGATTTTATCTTGTATGTACATTAAAGAGAGCTGAAAATACTATTTCTCCTTTTCTTCCAAATACTTTACAGTGGTCTCTGTTACCTTTTTCTGCCTCCTCAGTCGTGAACAAAAAAACCCAAACGCGTGGTTTTGCTGGCCATGTTTAATCTCCTTGATGCAAAATGCATTGGAGGGTGAGGGAGAACTCTAAAACGCTGAAAATGTTGAGAATTATTACCTGACTACTTTTGTGTAGCTTATAAGTAATCAAAAATTAAAATTTTATCCATTAGTTCAAGTTTTGGTCTGTCTTGCATTTAAAATTGTTTCCTGGTTATACTGAAAGACTTCAAAGTTGTTTTTCCTGACATCTTGCTAGAAATATTTTATTCCTCATTTTGTAGAATGCTTGTTTCTTTTTTTGGAGCATCTCATGGTATTGCTAAGCAGTTACATTTTATTTCCTTTTTTGGAGTTGATCTTTCTGTATTTATTGAAGTAGAAAGTAGATACTTAATTATTCAAGTGCTGAACTATTTTAGGGAACCCAGGTGATATTCTAATTTGTAGTGCACCTCTGGAGTAGGTATGCTCTTTTCACAGACTAATGGAGTGCTGGTCCAAAATGCCTGATTTGTGACAGCAGTAAGACTGCAACTGAATTTTTGGTTTTGCTTTATTGTGGCTTGCTTAAATTAAATTTTTCCTTAATTTTTCTAATGCATAATATTCCAAAAGCTACTTCTGGCTTGTCAAGGTTCGGTGGCTGTCCTGTGGTGTTTGAATTCTACTGGGGTAAATGTAGGAAAGATGCAGTGCAGCAAAGGGTGGGGGGGGGAGTAGATACTATCTTTTTTTAGCAAATTAAGTATTCATAACCTTAGGATAGAAATAAGTCTACATCTAGAATCTGAAACTGAGAACTGAAGACTGAATAAAAGTTTTGGTACCTGGGATAGAAGTACCTATAGAGTAATTTTGGTAATTGTGTATGAAATTGACTGCTAGTTTCCGGTCATCATTAAATCAGTGTCTTGATTTTGTTCACTTATATGTATGCATATGCTTACATTAAATGAAACAAACAAGGAAAGCCCAATGCTGAGGTGGTAGGTGGAAATTACTGTCTGCATTCTTCTTTGTGAAATTGGGTAACTTCTTTTTAAGTTGGTATATTTAAGGACCTCTGAAAGTTTAATTTTTGTTCAGTAGAACAAAAATATTGGCTACAAATTCTGGCTAAAGTGAATTTTTACAAATCTATCTATTTAATATTATTCTTTATAGGCTGTCAGTGAAGCTGGAACTCAGTGCAAGTATTGCAAGTATGGTAGCTCTATGTGAGAATATGCGCTCAGTGTAATGATGCTTCTGGCCACAAGTATGTATGGAAGTGCTCTGTTACTGCTTGGTTTGCCAATAATGTGTCTCAGGGTTTCACACTGGGATTGATCTATTTAATGTCTTTAACGGACTTGGAAGACAGGATGTGATGAACCTTCAACTAGTTTGCAGGCTATGCCAAAGTGGGGGAAGTGGTTGACAGGCTGGAAACCAGTGCTGTGGTTCAGAGAGACCTTGACAGGCTAATGCAAGCCATATGTTTTTTAGCAAAGGCAAATGCAAAATCCTAGGGTTGGCATAACTCCAGCTAGTGGTAAAGGTGAGGGTGGGTGGGCAGGCTCTCTAGAAAGCATGTTTGTGGAAAAAAGATTTTTAGGATTGTGGTTGACAAGAATTGAACATGAGTCAGCAATGTACACTTGTAGCAAAAAAAGGCAAACTGCATCTTGGGCTATGTTAGCAAAAGTGTAGCCAGCAGGTCTGGGAAAGGTGATCCTTCAGCAAGCTTATGTGGTACTTGTGAGATGGCATTGGGAATGCTGTGTCCAGTGGTAGTTTTGCATTCCCTAAGAAAAGAGAAGTTAGTTGAGTGGAGTGAGTCCACTGCAGGGCCACCAAGATGCTTAGGGAGCACATGGTGTAGGAGAAGAGACTAGGAAGACTGGCTTTCTTCAGCCTTAGGAAGAGAAGACACATGGAAGTTCCTACTTGCAGATAGCAATACCCAGTAGGAGGGTACAGAGGAAATGGAGTCAACTGCTTATTAAAGGTATGCAGTGACAACAAAAGACAACAGTCTTCCTTTTGCCAAAGTGGCAGTTAAGATTTTTAGCATCTGGTGCATTGCTTGCTGCTCATGCTGTCAATTTTCGTATAAAGAATATGCTAATATAGAAAGTTTCCCAACATGTCTTGAGTATCTCTTGTCAATCCCTTTTTAAGAAAGCTTTTTTTTTCTATAGTAAGTCAGATAGAAATTCAGATAGAATCTTAAGAATAGATTTAATCTTTTTGTCTTATACAGTGAAGTAGTTCCTCAGTAAGTGTTGCTTAACATAATAAAAATTTCAGACTTTTCTTGAAATTAAATTTAGTATTGTTTACACTATTTCAAAGATAGTAGAATGTTTTACAAGAGCTTTTTTTCTAATTCAGTGCCTCTCAGTTGCTAGAATTTGTTAGTTTACAAACTTGAGGAAAAGTTAGAAATATTCGCTAAGGTAAAGATTGTTGTCACAGGATCCCAAACAGCTATTACTTACAAGTATTGATTAGCCTGCTTCCTAAGCTTTTGAGTCAACACTTATTGAAAGGATGCTGGAGTAAAGTTCTTGTTCTAAGAAATAAAATGTGAGCTTTACTTGCATTTATTAGACCATTGTAAGGGAAATGGTCAAGTATTATTTCTAGTCTCTTTTATGTAATTGTAAGATTGAAACATAAAAATACAAGAAGCAGTATCAGACAGACTTTCATTGCTAACTAGAAGTTGTAATATACAACCTGCCTTATAAGTTGATTTAGCTGAAACACTGATACAATGAATGTCTTCTAATTATAGAAATAAATCTTCATGACTTGTTGCAAGAATCTAATTCTCACATCATTCCATACCCCTTTTTATTGTATGGATTCTCTGCTGTTCTTGATTTGAACTCTGGTCAGGAGAAGCTTAAGTGTGTGTGTCCATTTTGCCTTTCATCTGTTTAAAAAATGTTCTTTCTATACAAACACCCTTTGTTACTTTCAGGAGTGGCTATATCTAAAGGTGAAAACTGAGGTCCTACAGTTTTTCACCAGAAAGACTACTATCTGGGGCAAGAGCATGGTGTGAACTGGCAATATACAGATGCTGCAATAACAGCAATGGTGATTAAAAATCAGGAGCTGCATCAGCTTAAAAAATGGCAAAGGGAAGCCATCTGAAGAGCTGAACCTATTTTTGTATCTGCTTTTACAGTGTGAAGGTAGGCAGTGTTCTGAACAAATCTTGCATACCATCCTGTGGGAACACAAAGCTCCTTTGTTAGTCTGAGCCGCACAGAAATGTGTAGACCAGCTGCTATCAGTGTGGGGCTGTACTGTGCTACTTGTTCACATTCTGAAAACAGTGTAGCTGTTGGAGGCTTTACTGGTTCTAAAACTGGTTTTGGTTTCTTGGCAGCCTGACTCCCTGTATTAGATATGCCTGCAGACCTACTAGAGTGCTCCCTTTGACATACACCCTGGAGGAAGAAGCTCGTGGTACAGACAAGTAATGCCTTCTGTGAAAGAGAGGAAGTTGGTTAGCTGGGAGCTCTCAAATATTGTGAGCCAGGTGTTTGGGAAGGGAATTCAGTATGTGTGCCACTTAACAGTATTTTCTCTCTGAAAAATGGAACCAAACATGTATAGTCAGACAGTGAATGGTTCGATTCCTGAAGCGGGTAGTCATGTTAGCACTTGTTGGCATCTGTAGGTTTCTGTTTCTATGAAATGAATGCTTTTTGGTCCAGCCTTCTGGAATCCCTTTTGACAGATCAAGCAGTTAGGTATGTTTATTTTGATGATTGTTTTTGGATTGAGGCTTTTCAGGTCCAAAGCCTCAGTCATTATAAAACATGCTGGTGGAGTTGGGGGGGGGGGTGTGTGTGTGGAGACAGATACTACCAATTACCTAGAAATACCAGGAGAATAAACAGTGACTTTCCTTTTATGAAAAGGAAGCAAAAAGTGGTATTAAACATTCAGTGAAGCTAAACCAGTAAAAGGTTATCTGCACTAAACTTTTTTCTTTTTTTTTTTTTTTTCCTTTGGAAATAAATGCTAGCATGGAACTTTTTCCTGCTGTAGCATGGGAGTTCAGAAGCAGAAAGGGGTGGAGTTGTTCTGTTGCTAATTCAGTGGCCTTGCCTTTGATTTAGCACATGGAAACTGTCCTTAGCTTTACTTGTGCAATTTCAGACTAGTTTTTTTCAGTCATCGCTTTTACTGTCTCATGCATTTTTTCTGTAAGATTGTTGGATTGAAAGATGCTGTATTTTTCACGGGTTCCTTCCTGTTCCTGTCAGAGAGCTTACTCTGTTACTGTGATTGTGGTATTTGTTGGTGGGACTTTGATCAGTGAGATTTGCCAATTGCTATTGAAGCTTAGTATTTATAGTCTTTGTTATATATCTTGCAACTCTGAAGTTCACTGTGCAGAGAATTTATGTATTTCTCTAAAGCAGATATCAGTATTTTGAAATACTGTTAAATTATCTGGGGTTTTCATTGCCTCTTCTGCTTGTTAATTTTCTAAACTCTTGTCAGTTTTGTTTACCAGTGGATATAACTGAGGTACCCTTAAGACTGTCCCTTTGCTCAAACAGCAAATTTGAATAGAAGAAAGAAGGAAAAAGACAAAGAAGGAAAAAATGCTCTGATCTACTTGAGACCTGACACTGAAAAGAACACAGATGTAAAAGGAAACATAACATGCTTAGTCTGCAGTTGAAAAATCAGATGAGGTGCTACAAACTCATACAGACTTCAGCATTCGAAGGCATTGCATAATGTGCATTATGTTGCATTAACAATGCTTTCTTAGACTTTGGCCATTGCTGTGCGGATACAGCAAAGTATGCTGTATCATTCATCCAAGTGAAAAATAAAGGAAATGACTAAGACTGTTCAGGTGTTGACTCTTGCTTTGTGAATTGCAATTCAGAATCTGGTGTTTTAAGTGTTCTTTAAAAAGTACTTTTCTATTGCGCAATAAAATGTTAATTATTTTAGGTTTTGATTTATTTTATTGTCCTAAAGTGGAGAGCTCTTAAACAGATTACTATGTTCTGCACATTTGTTAACTTAAAATAAGCTCTCTGCCACCTGTGTAGTGGTTGATGAAGTATTTTGACTAGGGGTCTGCTGTTTTTCTGTGTATGCTTTTAGTTGCTCAGAATCGGCAATTGGTCTTTCCCTTTTCCTCTCTCTCCCCTGCTGATAATGCTTCTCTGTTGCTTCATCAGTATCATGTAGAAGGTAGTGATTACTGTGTAATTTTGGGGTGCTATGAGCCATCCTCATTATGAGGTATTTTTAGTATTCTCTTCTTAAGCTAAAAGACAAATCTTTATTAGCTGCTCTATAAGTGCTTGATATTTAGCCTTATCAGAGAATTCAAGTTTAGTCTTAGCTTTTAGATTTATAATTTTCAAACATTGTGATTACAGTGACGGCTTAGGGGGGAAAAAAAGATACTTTATAACCTTTGGGGGGGGGGGGGGGGGGGGGGGAAGTGGGAGTGTATGGGGAGTGGTTTAAATACATATAGTAACCCGAAGGACTTTTCTGGTGATGAGAGGCATTTCTGTTTTCTCTGAAAACACTGTAGTGGTGAAACTGAATCTCTGAAGCAGCTGAGCAGTGGAAAAAGGTTAACCAAGGTGTAAATCCTGTGTTCTGTACCCTTGCTGAAGAATTCTCTCATTGTCTGTAACTTGTAGAGTCACAATCCTGTATGACTTTTGCATTACTTGATAACGTTACTTGCATAAATACTACTGCAACAGCATTCTTTTTTTCAGATTCACACTGTTTAATAATCTGGAAAATAGGAGCTTTCAGTTGTTGATACTGAGAGAGGCAGTAAAGTAACTTCTCTAAACTGCTGGTAAAACAAGGTCTTAACAGTTTCAGCTGTATGGTCTCCTGCTTTCAGAAGGTCTAAGTTGCTGCTTGTTACAAGTTTGCTTTGTGCTTTGGTTCTTGGTGCTTGGGCCTTTAAACCCTCCTGTGACATGCACAGTTAGCCTGTGAATGTTTGGGATGTGGGTGTGGTGGGTGTTATGTTTAGTCTCAGTCTTTTACTGCTGCTGAAGTAATTGCCACAGTTGGATTTACCAAGAGCCATCTTACAAGGAGATCTAAGGGCTTTTTTGTTATCTGTTGAGAATCTGAAACTTTTATGGTGAGATAGTTAAAAGGATGAGATGAGAGTGTGAAATGAGACAGAAGGTGTTATTCCTGGGATGGAGCATGGAATTGCATTAATGTAGACTATCAAGAATTCATGGTTCTTTGGGGGGGTTACAGGTATTCCCAGTGCAGCCTGAAGTGTCCTATAAGGCAGTGAATGGGAAGGTGGGTCTGGGTATTGTTGGGGTGCTGTGCACCAGTGTAGTTAATACATCATGCTGTGACTGATCTGCAGTGCATGTTACTCAGGTCCCTGTAAACTAATGTGTAATTGTGGGTTTGGCAGCTGTGTATTACTGCTCCTATGTTCCTGTAAAAATTCCTAGCCCTTTTGTGGCTAGAGTTCTGTTACTTTCCACTTCTGACTTGTAGCACAGCACAAAGATACATGACCTCTACCTTGGTTTCCTCAATATCAATTTCTTATTCCCGTGAGGCAACTTTCTGTTAATTGGGATGCTAGCTTTGAGGATCTTTTCTGTGTTACAGGCTAGAACTCCTCTAATTCTCAAACTGCAAAACGTTTTCTCTGTTTATGGGGGAACTGGGAAGAACTAGCATGTGTGTTTTTTCCCTTGGAGATTTCCTGTATTGCTGCCATTAGAACTTGATCTGACAAGTGTGCTGCTTGCTTGCTTTATCCCATTAAAAGTAATCTATTTTACAGCCCATCTAAGAATTGTTAGGTTTCCCCCCCCCCCCTTTTAGTGCTTTCGTTTCACAGTCACAGGGCTGGTGAGTGAAACCTGGGAGGTGGCCTGGGAGCCTAAATAAAATCCTACATGCACAGTAATTTCAGAGACACTTGTACAGAGCCTACATAGGTAAACTTAAGCAGGCGTACATTTTTAGGGTTAATTCTAGTGGCAGATCAATTGGTTGCATGCTCTTGTGGTTGTGCAATAAGGTTTAGTTCTGGCAGTGCTGAACTTTGTGTAGTACAGAAGAATGAATTTGAAAAGGATTGAACTGTGAAAGGCAGATTTCAACTTCTGGTAGCATGCATCCTTCTGTCTGGAGTGTGTCCCTGTAGTAGATGGTTAAGCAATCAGTAAATGAAGCATAAATAGCAGTGATGAAGTGAGCTCAACATAGACTCACAGGTGATGTGCAGCTTCATGGAGTGCTCTACTGAGGCATTAGCCTTGCATATCTCATGATTCTTTGTGCTACAAGTAATAATTCATAGAATATTAATAAAAGCTAATGGGAGAACAGACCAGATCTACTGATTTTACTCTCACAGGTAGGAACAAGATCTCGTTTTGGTCAGGAGCATTTGTAGGAGCCCCTGAAAAAGACTTGCTTGTTACCCTCGGTGACTGGGGAGTAGTGGAGGAGGGTTGATGTTTGCTGCAGGTACTTGCTAGAATTTGGCTACAGCTTCATTTGCGATGAAAGCCAAAGCTTAGCTGCCAGCTCCTTGTTTTTGGGACAGTGCTGATTGGGATGAAGTTCTCTGAACTTGCTATAGTCACCCTGTGCTGCACAACTTTGCATTAAGATGCTTTTAATATATTTTGGGAATGTTTTTTTTTTGGCAGTTGCAGTGAGTGCTTGTGCATGTGTGAGTTGCTGTTGCTTTATGTTATTCCAGGGAGGTGAGGTGAGGTGATGGGAGGCAGGCCTAAGTGAGTTAGTTTCTGCCATGTTGCTGATAAGGATTTCGAAAGTAGCACAACTGATCTTGAATTGTGCTGTGTCTCCAAATACCTGGCATTAACCTATACTGTTCTCTTTCTGTCAGGCCCGAGGGTATGTGAAGACTGCCTTGTGATTATGGAGGGCTGACTGGGGACAGTAGAAACTCACTGAACAGATAGGAGACACAAATTGGTTTTGGTGCTTTTCCTCTTTGATGAGGGCAAATAAAGTACTTTTCTCTCCTCCCTGGCCTAACGAGCTGAGTGATTAGTAATTCATATTTCTTTTTTCATGGCCAACCTTTTCATGTAAGCCTGGTCATTATTTCTGTGGCTTCCGGCTCTAAACAGGCCCTGTCACCCAGCAGACAAGTAACAGTGCATGTAGGTATTTTTCGCTCCCAGGATCCCATCCCGTCGTTGGAGTGTGTCTGCTGCTGTCTTAGATCGTCCGTGATTTTCATTAGTGCCTTTTGCCTCTTGTGCTCAAAGGCAAAGGCGGTGCGGGGCCCTTGGGCAGAGGCAGGGTGTACCGGCGGTGGCCAGCAGGTGGCAGCATTGGCTAAGTAGAGGAGCCGGAAGGGCTCTTAACTCTTCCTTCCCCGCTGAGTCGTGCTGCTCGCTTACTGGCTTAGCATGCAAATTTCTAGCGCACTCGTGTGCATCCAGGTAAATCGGCTTTAACGTAAATTATTTGCTGCTGTTCTGGTCTTACGTCCATTTAGATGGCAGCTTTGTTGTTAAACACTAGAAAGGTCTGTGTTTCGTGCTTCTGTTTTGTCTCAGTTACTACTTTTTACCTTGAGTCCAACACAAAACATAAATTATTTAGCTGCCCTTCCAAACAGTCCGTGTAATGGGCTTGAGATTCATAAAGTATAATTGTTAATTTCACCTGTTTGAAGGAACTATTCCATTTGGAAGCCCCTTTCTTCTCCATGCTTGATCTGGGGAGGTTGGCTTTGTATACGGACTTTGAAGCATTAATTGAGGATTTTGCTTATAATCAAAATGACCACCTGCCTATTTTCATTAAGGAATGCTTTTAAATTTTGTTTTATTTCAGTAATCCTGTAGGCTGTCTTACAGTGTGTATTACACCAAGACACTGAATATTATAAAGACTGCTGAAAAATTCTACCTGTTGAAATGTGTGACTACAGCATAATTAAATCCATGAGTTTAGCTAATAGTGTCAAAGCAGGTGGTGTTCAGGTTGGGCATCACTAGTTAATTATTAGAGTTTTGTAAGGCAAGTGAGTGGTAACTGTTGCAATTAGTTCAGTGCTATCTTAAGTTCCCAAAACTAAGTTGAGGCAAATTCAGGATCTGGTTTTATATGTTTGCGTGTGTGGGAATATTGAGCTGATTTAGGTGGTGCAGTCTTTATGCTAGTCTTGCTTAGCTAGGGTACAGTATGTCTGCAGAAATGCATACCTAACATAATCTGTGAATCTTGTATGCACTTCGATATGCTTCATTTGTGTGCTACCAGTTGAAGCTGGCACATTAAGTGTCAGGGGTGAGGAATAGGCTTCATCTCTTTAGGCAGAAGACATCAGCTTTTGTCTTCTGTGTCAAATTCCTGGCTTTGGAATTTGCTTGCGGAAAGAAACTGTGCAGAAACTTTGTCTTGGGTAACTATAAATAGGCCTTGAGATAATCATGCCAAAACTGAATTGCTGATGATTGGTACAAGACACTTGTGTATATAGAAGTGAGATTTTTGGCTTGCAATTTAATAGAAGGCAGATCACTTGGCTGCCGATTTTATTAGGCATTTTGGACCCTCAGCTTTTGTTGGCTGGGCTTTATGGGTAAAAGTGTGTTTGTTTGTAATTGATTCCCTAAGTGATAGTTGACTTTTGAAATTCGCTTGTTTGTTTATGGGTTGGCAATTTTCTGTTTGTCTTTATCATGCTTTTAAAAATTCACTTACCATGGGTTAATGTTAGTCATCCTTTGTGAATGTAAAGATGTAGACCATTAGCTGATGGTAAATTTGAGCATCCAGTATTTATTTAACTAGAAATTTGAGTCTTATGACTGGTAGTGATGGAAGGAGCATATGAACTGAATATGCTTTGGAAGTCTACTACCTAGAAAATAAAGTTTAAGTCTGGTACAGCCTCTTAGATGTGTTCTCAACTGTTCCAGGTAGTCTTTGTAACATTACATTAGAATAGGAAAAACAGTAACAAAAAACTTTGACAGTGAGATTCTTCTCCTATAGCAAAGTGTTTGTTTTTAAAAAACAAACCCCAATACAAACCCAGCATGGCAGGAGAAAACAGCATTTTCTTTTGTAAGTGGCTGATGGTTCATTTACAACTGTAGCTGTTCGGTGCTGTTAGTGGTTCCTTGTTTTACTGAGGCAGAAGTGTGTGTAAGTGGAGGGGAGTAATTCTTCTAGTTTAACAGCACCTTAGTGTGGTGCTGCTCACCTGGCAGTCCAGACACCAGATACAGGGAGAAGAGTTCATTTTTGGGGTGTAAACTGATGCAGAGGAGACTTGGAGAGGAATTTGAAGTAAGATTATTTTGCCTGACCACCTGTAGGGCATAGGTTGTAACTTGGTGTTCATGACTGGCAGAGCCTCCTCTTACACTTCTGCAGCCTATCATAGGTCATATGCCAAAAGGCACCTGCATGGTTGCGCTTTCCTTCCCAGAGCTGGGCCGCTCACTGCCATTTGTTTTAGCTGGTTGTTGAAAACCTCCAGTCATGGAGAATTCACAACCCCTTTTGGGTGGTTAACTGCCTTTCTGGTTGCAGAGCATTTCCAAATGTATAACCTAGATCTTTCAGCACAGTTCAAGCTTATAGCTGGCTGTGTTTTCTTTAGTGCGCATGGAGAACGTCTGATTCTTTTCATTTTTATAGCAACCTTTCACGTATTTGAGTGCTGCTGTCACTTCTCTCCGTAGGCATCTTATATGTAGGCTAAATAGACCTAATTCCTAAAAGCTTCTCTCATGGGTCACCTTCTCTAGATCTCTGACCTGTCTTGTTCATTCCCTCTAGACGTTATCCAGTTTATTTGCAGTAATCTAGTGCATTAGTCTACTTATCTAGTGTATACAAATCTGATAAATAGGTTGATTTTTTGATGCTTTATTCAAACTGTGGTTTATGATATTTCAGATGTAGGTTCTAGGACAGCTGAAATCTGGATTGAAGGATTTTAAGGATTTGCTTTTGTGGCTCGTTTTGGGAGACTGCTGTTCATAGTGGTGGTGTCCTAGCTTTTTAAAATCATCTAAACTCTGAATTGCTAAGCTAGAGTTTGTCATCACACTTCTGTTATTTGCCTTTATTTTGTTTCCACTGTAATTTCAAAAATACTCTGGCACCTTCTGTTTTATTTTCTTGGCCATTTTAGTCCAAAACCAGATTAGTTTCTTGGTTTGATTTACTGCTAAGTTGGACAAAAGTGTCTATGCATATGTGTTAAGACATTGTGAAAGAAAGAGGGCAGAACATTAACAAAACTGAGTGCACAAGAGATGGCTTGACTTTCATTTAGCACTAGGGCTTACTTATGGTGAGTTAAAAGTATGTGCTGGTGAAACTAGAGCTGTAGACTTGAAACACTTTATTTTAGGGGTTTGTGCAGTGATTGATTTCTTCAGCTATTTTGTGCAACTTGATCTGGTAAAGAATCCATCTTGATGCCAATCTTTTGGTCCTTAAAGTATCCCTTTATTTTTCCCCTTCCCCCAGTGTGTTAGGAAACTAAAATTTATTGTTGTATGTAACTTCAGATATTTCAGCAGTGTTATTCATGACAAGCAGAGAAATCTTGGCCACTTAAATTTAGTGAGCAAAAACTTTAGAGAAACATTAAATCAAAGTGAATGTTGATATCAGACTTGAAAAAAGAGCTATACAGGGCTCCACTGTGATAAGAGTTCTGCTAATGCTTCCTTACCTTCTCCAGAGCATTTTAGAAAGCTTTTTTTCAGAATTAATAAGCTAACAAAGAAAGGTGTTAAATACCTTCTCCCCTTCTTTTGAGGCCAGGGTTTAGGTCACTGGGAAGAGAGTTGTAACAGTTGATATAGATTCCATCTGTAATGTTTCAACTTCAGGTTTGCTTGTGGCAATTGCATGGGGTCACTTCACTGGTTTCTTTGAATTTGCTTAAATGGGTAAGACTCTTCAAACTGATGTGTCAAACTCATTATCATAGTAACCACTGTACTGTGAGTCACTGCTAGATGGCACTGTGTAACTGTGCTTTCACCAAAAATATTTTTGAAACCTATTTTTGACAACCGTTTAAATTAACATTTAGGTTAAAAATGGCATTTTATTGAATTTTATTTTCAATTTAGTCACTTAATTGATCCCACTACAAATGACCTCTTGGCTCAGGGACTTATTTTGTGTTGTTTGAAAGGACTTGAAAGTTCAGAGGCAGCCCTAGTAAGTGAGGTAAAATTTTCCTTCATTTCCCACACAATTATTAATAATGCAGAAGCACTGCATACATTAGGCTTGTGTAAATATCCTAAAAGATTATTCAGAAAAAATGAGATCCGTTGTCAGTTCAAATATGGTCATAAGGGAAATGAAGCAGTGATTAGTGTAAAAGTCTTTGGAGATCAGAGGGATTTGTATGATTTTTCTTAATTGATCATCCTCCATGTGTGTTCATGCTAGTTACGTGAACTCTTTATTTCCACTCTCTCAGTGAGGAAAGCTTCTAATTGTTATAACTTCCTTTCTTCCTTCCCTCCCCTCTTCCCCTCTTCCCCCCCCCCCCCCCGTAAAATTGGATTTTTGGCTTCAGAGTGACTGTGCCATATTATTGTAAACTCAGTAGTTGTTCATTCATGGAAAAGATTGTATCCAAATAAAGCTTACGGGTGTGGTACCAAGAAGGAGTGGGATGCAGCTAGGGTTTGCTGTGTCCAATCAGGATGACATAAGGCTTCTTCATGATGATCAGTGTTAGCAAGTGGTTTTCACTGTGCGGGAAGTACGATATAGTAAGTAGTTAGTTTCCTTTACTGTTATGATTAAAAGTATTTTAGAAACTCTGGCAAGGCAGATTTTCATGCTTCTCAGGTACATACATCAGGAGAGTTTGCAACTCTTAAAAGTGTGGATTCTTTCAACAAAAGAAGAAAGTTTGCTTCAGCTGCATCTTGTGCTACATAACATTAAAATACCCCAAACAAACAAACTCCAAAGGGTCTGTGAAGTGCTAAAATGACATTTATGTTACTAGACTGCATGTGTTCTGTGTGCATGTACAAATTTTATTTTGTGTAGTTAAGGGTATTTTATTTGTGTTTTTGGGAAGGGGGAAACAGATGTAGTTGCTGAATGCTGTAGTTGTCTCTTACTGTAATGATCATGTTTGTTTATTTTGTTAGGGTATATTCTTCATTTACTGCCTGAAATCTTGCTAGTTACTGTCTTTAGGGCACACATGTTCTAGCGTATCAGCAATTATTTGTATTGTGTGTATACAACATTTCTAGTTTGACTTGCCTTCCTGGCACTAATTCAAATCACTTGTGATTGTGCGCTACCTAGCACACACTAAAGAGAAAATGGAAGTTTTGGCATAGAACTTGATTCTTTAAAAGCAAACAAATTAAAAATATTATCAGATATTGGTGCACGCACTTATAGGAAGATTCTGGGGAAATGCTGAGCAGTTAGTGTTCTTTAGCTGCAATGCTTTATTAAAAATAATCTTTTTCACTGAGTTTTTGGGGAAACCTCATTTGTATTGAGGGAGTATTCTCACAAAGACTGTGTACTAGAAGGAAACAGAAAATGGTTTCTAGCTATATATAACTTTCAAAGACATTGAAATCATGGTGATCTAAATTAGTTTATGTGAGGCTGCATGGTAGAGGTAAGAAGTTTGTATTTGTGAACAGTGGAAAAGCTGAGACAACCTGTTTTCTCAGGTGAACGTTTCATCACTTTAGAAAAAGTACATAGCTGTAGTGTATATATACCTGTAGCTGCTGATCCCTGATCATGATACAGTGATTCTGAAGTTAAGTTTCAGTTTAAAATGTGAAAGAATTAGTTTAATATACCTCTTCTTATTTTGCAGGTTTTCGCAGCCTTTGGATTGAAGCAGTAAGGCAGTTTCTAGGATGAATTAGTAACATGTAGTTGGTTGAAGTTGAGGTCCTTCCTCCTGTATCTTAACTCATTTCTGTAAGAAAATGGTTTTAATAATGGAAAGAATGCTTTTGTATGAATTCATTTATAGGTTCTTACTGCTTTGGGAGAAGAACGTGTTGAAGGATCATTATTACTATGTTGTTTTTTCTTTAGACCTGTACTCAAATTGTGATTCAAGAAGGTATTTGCAGTATAAGGGCTCTGCATTTCTAATACTTAACTGTTAATGGACACTCAGAAGAAAAATTAATGCAAATGGGAACATTCTGTTAAGCTTCAGTTAAAAAAAAAGCTGGAAGCTCATGTGAATTAGGGTTGGCTTTGTGAAAACAAGACACTTGAGAAATGCTGCTGATCAGCAGCTCATCCCTGTAAAACTATGTTTTAAGCTTTCAGAGATTTATTTCTTCCTTTTCATTAATGCAGTCTAGATTTTTGCAAAAGCAATTCCACTCCCATTACCACTTATTTCAGGTACCAGGAGCTATGTCAAGATACACTCCAATGTATACAAAGTGTGGAACTAGTTAATGTCTTCTAGCACCAAGGAGTGTGTGACTTAAGAAACAAACTGTGTGGTATTTGATACCAACTTGTACCCAATTACTCTAGACACATTTCAGTATTGAAAACACATGTGCTTTCTATGTTGTAAGACATATTCTCAATAAACTGATTCCTAAAATGGAAGATTTAAAGCCTGATATGAATGAGGTAGATTTAAGATGTGCTTTAAATGGAACTTCATACATTCATGTATGTTTCTATATGCTACATTATAGGAGTTTTTTTTTTCTTTAACCTCTACAAAATCTACTGTTTGTGTTTTTTTTTTTTTTTTGGCATTACTTTCTTTAACATTGTTTCACAAATGTTTTCACAGTTACCCTTGAAAGCAGAAGAGTGTCCTTTAAAATGTCATTCTGGAATAAACAATGTAATAAACAGAACACAAAACAAAAACCAACAAAAAAACCCAACCACCACCACCACCAAAAAAACTAGCTCAAAACAACAAGCAAACAACTGTTAAAATTGGACTTTCTGTTCTTGTTTAAAGGTAAATTTTAGTTGCTACGTCAAAGTGATAAGCGAAGGACTATGTAGGGAATGCTGAAGTATTTGTCAAAAGTGGGTATTCAAAAAGTGGTTTTGGCATACATCTTTAGATAAACAGTTTAAGTTCCTAAGTTAAGTCTGTTATCTAAGTGAAAAGACACTTGATTTCCTGAAGCAGCCCATGGAGGTAAGGGGTTTACTGGTGGGGGTGTTTTTTGCTTTGATTTTACAGGGAATTCTGTTTTTAAGTCGGATGTCTGAGAGAGAGGGGCATAGTCTTTGGTAGGAATACCCTTTTTAATTTCCACCCTAGTTATTAAAGTAGTAAGACTTTTTTTTTTATTATTTTATCTAACCTTCCTTCAAATCGCATAAATCCCTTCAATGTTTGGTCAACCTAATGGTTCTTCAGGGGATTTGTGTGTAGAGGTGTGTGAAGCGTGCTAACAAATTACAATGAAAAGTCACATGGTGAGGCTTAGTGGGGAAAAGAATACTAAGAGTGTCTGCTATAGGTGGTTTTCAAGAGACAAGGGATTAGGCCGTACTTTAAATTTCCCTCCATGGAGCATTGGTTTGGATACAGGGAAATGGGTGGTTTCTGAAACATGGAGAGAGAATATTTTTGCAGGTGTCGTTATCTTGATGCTCCCTGTGGGAAGGTTTAGTGCTATTATGGGAATAATTAAAGAATCAAAAATTCTGTTCTTGCTATCAGTAATAGACTAGTTATCTTTATCCCTAGTCTATTCAAATCTGAAAAAGAAAAATTACGTAATTATCGTTGTCTTCTGAGTTAAAAGACTAATATCACTGTTTATTTGGAATGTATTAAATGCAATTATCAGTTGCACTTGAGGAACAAAAGTCACTGTCAAAAAGTGTATTTTGAGTGTTCCATTTCAGGGTTCTTAATTGCCTACCCAATTCATTTGCTGTAGTTGCCATCAAGTTAAGCTTTTACTTGCAGTCAGCCTGTTGGTCCCATCGTAGCCTCATTCAGCTGTAGGAACAAGGTACTAGGAATGAGGCTAATAGATGGACTGTGCATGTTATGTGGTGTTATGGGCAGCTAGTGCTGTATATTTTGTAAAAAAAAAAAAAAAAAGAAAGCCTGTAACTACTTTTTGGATTGTAAAATATCAGTTTATTTCTAGGCTTCAGTGTAGTTTGTATTGACCTCAAAAACCCCAAACCAACCCACTCCCAAAAGTATAATACAGAATTTAAAACCACCAAACCACACACAGGTTCATGTTTACTGGAAAATTGACTAACTCTGTATCTTAACAGGTAATCTGGGCTTGAGGCTAGCTTTAGTTTGTTTACACTGTTCTCAGATGTATGACTTAAGAAAGTCACTGGGTGTCTTCAGTAACCAGAGACAAGATCTAATAGGGAATGAGCTTAGCTTAATGTTTGTTTTTGTTTTTGTTTTTTTTCTTTGATATCTAGATGTGAGACTAGTTTGAAGAAGTAGTTTGGTACTTTCCTTAATATCTAACACTTGGTCATGAAGTCTTTGGGCTGCCTTGAAAAATCTGTTGGTAGAGTGAAAAAGTAGGTGTTCAGAAAGGGATGTAATTGGTGGGGTACGTGAAGGGCAGTTCAGTTCTTTTCAGACTTGAGCAAAAGTGGACCAAGTACTTCGGTTGTAGCCATGTTTCTGCATGGGAGCTATTCAGGATAGATAGCCCCTTGTGAACTTTTTAATGCAGATTTTAATTAGTGTGCTATTCCTACCACCTGCTGAAGTAGAGTTGGAATGTCTGCTGACCTGAAATGAATGCATGTGTTCAGTATTAATACTGCATGTCTGGATCCAGACAGCAATCTTTCATTTTGACATGCACATAGTCAAAGTAAATTAATGTTTAAAATCTGAATACTTGCAGTTCAGCCAGAGTGTGCATTCATAATTATCTTCAGGCTAGTTTAAATAAAAATGCACAGTGCTTTCTTTTTATTCTTGGTTTACAATGTGTACAGGTAAAATTTGTGATATTAGTAAAGTTAAATCTGTTAATTTGTTTTCCTCCTATTTGTGAACAGTATTTATTAAAAACCTTTAAAATATTTCACTTAAGAGTTCAGATTCTTCATGGTTCAGTGAGCACTGTTTCATGTATCTTGAACAATTTATTTAAACTGTATTTCTAGTTGAGTGTATACATGCAGTTAGTTCTAGAAATTATTATTTTGTACGGGAAGGTCTAAATCACTGTAGATTTTGTCAGAAAACTGCCATCTTATCTCAGAAGTGTTTTCCAATGAACAGCGTTGTGACCTGTCAGAGATTTGATTCTGACCACAATACCCCCTCCCTTACTTTATGTATCCTTAAAGCTCCTAGAAGAAATTGGTCTAAATACTGGCATTCAACCCTGTTCACACTACAGCCCAATGATTTTAACTTCTGTATTTGAAATAGACTGCAGTCCTACAGACAATTGCAGCTCTAACAGCGCATTTGTCATACTAATTTTTGTTTGCTTGTCAATCAAGTGAAATTCAAGCACTGAACTACTCAGTCGTGACAACTTTAAAGAGTTGTAATACTGAGGTTCATACACGTGTCTGCCGTTGAGACAATTATTGGCAAAAAAGCTAATAGGTATGCTACTGTGTTGATTACTCTTTGCAATAACATGACAAGGGAAAATCTTCCCAATGAATCTTTCCTTTTTGTTTGTTAAAAATTAGTAAATAACCCTGATGATTAACGGAGGTCATTTTCACTGATAATAAGGATGTAAAGCCTATTGGTACATCTGGTATTACATGTTGATACTATAATGAATTTAGGCCAAAAGCTGTTACCTCTGGATTTGTGTTCAGCCCAAAGGAGTTCAAGTGGATGGTGTTTTTAAATCTGAAACTTATTGAGGACATAAACTTGTAAAAATCAAAGACACATCCCCACTCCTCCTAAACACCCTAATCTATATAGAATTGTAAATAAGTATAAAAGTGTTTCTGTTGGTGTCACTGCATCTGCATGTGAGTTATGTTAGAAACTGAAAGAGATGTCACCCTGATACTGGTTTTTGTTGGTGTCTTATTAGTAGATTCGCAGAAGAAATGTACATACAGATAGCTTGTAATAACTGAGCTTTGAATGAGGAATTTTGTTGCTGACCAGTGAAGAATATTTTTTTCCTTGTTTTGGACTCGTGATTGATGACTGCTGGCTGAAAAAAGAATGAGCAAATAGATTCCTTGTACTGCTTAACCTTTCCTTCACTAGGTAACCTCCTAGCTTGAATTCAAGTTTTACTGCCCAATTGTAGAATTACACGAGTATGGAGATTTATTATTAAGTAATCTGTTCCAGTCTTTACTGTGTCCTGTTTACAATGTTTGAGTTCACCTGATACCTTCCTTCCAGAAAGATTAATCTGTGGTGAATCTTAACAGCATAGCTTTTTTGTTCCATGGTGGACTGTGAATCTGCTTGTAAGCTATCTGCCGGTCAGAAAGAGGTTCCTCACTTTTTCTCTTGTCTTACCTCTAGAAAGAAAGAAATACTGCTTTGTCTCCCTGATTTTATGGTAGGAGATATGTATGTGTGATTGCAGTAAAGTATTTTTGAGTAATGTCCTTTTCATTGCATTATGCTTTGAAATACTTAGTTAACTGTGTGATTTGTAGATGTTAAGGTGAAGTTGCCACCTGTACTTTTGATCTCCTGACCTTCTTGGGTTGCCAGGAGATTTTATTAAATTCTTACAGTCTTTTTTGCTGCGTTACTTCTGCAAGTAAAATTAAAAAAAAAAAAGCCAGTGATTAGGCTGTCAGTACTAGTGCTTCCATTATGCTGTCTCATGTTCTTTTATATGTACCACATCTTAAATTATTAGACAGTCTTTTTCTGTGGGATTTTTGGTCTAACAAAAAAAATCAGAATCACGAACTGTGAATCAAGGAAAGAACACTGCAGATATCTGGAGTAGTAATACTCAAGCTTTTAAATATTTCTTACCTAAGTAATTAGGTAATTAAAATCTTCAGCTTAATGTGGCATAAATCCAAAGAAATTACTGTTTTTACATCACCTTTTGTGCCTGCTTGTCCCCTGCCCTTCCCCAACCCATGATGTGAAATGGACATGAGATTTAAATAGAAATTTCCATAAAGGTGTTGCCCAGAAGAAAGAAAAAAGCGTGCGACGTGTTATAAGTCATGTTTTATGGCTGTTAAACTCAATACAGTTATCTTCTGTGGAGCTTTTCCTTCCTATTCCTCTTAAGCATCAGACAGCAATCACAAATGTGTAACTGTTAGTGTCTGCCTACAGAGTAAATTTTCGTGTACACTAGTAACTCGGGGTTCTCTTCAGCAAATGTTACTGTGCCTTTTGCTGTGGTCTGACAGGCATGACCTACATTTAAGAAAGCCCTCTGGGTCTGTCTGATTCATTACTGTCTACTTGCAGATGCTTCTTCATAGATGGTTAGCTGAGATGTTTTTGCCAACCTTTAAGGGTTCTTTTGCAACATTTAGGTGAAGTGTTTTTGCAAATCATGTTCTCCAGTAGTAAGAGTCTGGCTTGCTTAATAGAATTTATATGGAGCTTAGTTTTAAGCATTTTTTTAATAGCAACATTGAAAGCATTTGGATTTTTATGTCAGTGAGCTTGAGGTTGCTGTGGGTTGTTACATGAATGTAAATGTTTATTTACATATGAAATGTCCAGTCTCTAGTCTGATTTCTGCCCAAGTGCCTGTTTTCAGTAGACTGATGGAAATGGTCTTGAACATAATCTAAAGGCATTTCCCAAATCAGTAGGGTAATATTTTTAACTGTAAAGGAGACTGCCTCCTATTTTCTCCTTTAGTAGTAGGAGGCTGGTTGGTGTAACTGGCATAACTTGTAAAGGTAGTAATGATTTTTAAATTAACCGATACTGGTTGTGTTTGAAGCGCTAATCCAACAGAGTGTGTGGTTTGTACAATTATTAATACTCTTTGTCTGTGTTGCTTAGTAGTTAAGAGGTTAAGGGGTTCATGGCGGGGGGATGGGACAAAAGCAGTTTGCCTTTTGTCAATTTTCAACTTCAGATATCAGTAAATCATTGCAGCAGCCTTCCTTATCAGTTGTTTGCACAAAAAAAAAGTGGAATGGGGGAGTGGAGAAAACCTGTTAGAGTTGTGTCTGAGGGGACCATCTGCTGCGGCTCCCAGTGTTGTCAGTGTGATAAGGGATAAGCTGTGTAAACAGAGGTACCACAAAAAAAGGCAGGCCCTGTTCAGGGAGGCATATGTATGATTTGGATTTGGGTTGATAACGGCCTTAGAAAGTCAGAAGACTTAAAGTAAAAGCCTGTGAAGCACTTGAGTGATGTATTTAATCTAAAACTCCAGATGTAGCTTATTAGCATGATTTGCCTTTGGACTAACTTATATAGCTTTCTTCTGATTTATTGGAACTTCTACAAACAGAAAATCTGCATGAGTTGCAATGGATTTATGTAATACTGATATTCGTCATGTTTTAGAAACCTTTACTAGCTGTTTAAATTAGTGCTTAATCGGCAAAAATGGATGAAGAGTTGAAGAATTACTGACATTGGTATTAAACGTCTGATTTTGGGGGAAGAAATAGCCAGGTGGTCACTTTGAAGAATAAGTGGGGCCATGTGAACAGAAATGGTCAGAGGAAGTTGATGACTATTCACCTGGCCACAGGTGTCCCTAGTAGACCTTATCTTGATACCCATTGGGAAAATGTGCAATATAAACAAACTGCTTCTTGAATCAGGGAGGGGGTTTCTGGAGCCTCTCGTTAGTCACAGAGTGGGTGTTTGTTACAGCAGGGTGAGTGCAGGTGTGTTTCCCTGGCTGCCAGGCCACCTCTGGTGTAGAGCATGCTGTGTATGTCAAAGAGCCTTGGATCTGTTTGGTCTAAGACATCTGTTACTAAAGCCCCTGTAAATAGTTAGTTCCAGTTTAAATTTCTGTGTTAGGGTCAGTGTTGTGCCTTGTTTTTTTTTTGGTGACTGAAATACTGGAAAACAGGGAGGAGGTTTGCATTAATGATAAAGTTAAACTTTTCACCAGTCACTTTCTGGCTACTTGCAATAGTGGTTATGGGGAAGTACATGCACAACTAGCAAATCTTTGGTTACTGTTGTTTTTTTCTACTAAGATTCCTGCAGCCATCTAACAGCTACTAATGACGAACTCTTTGAGAAAGTAGCATGTAGAATAATGTTCTGAGGGGAAAATGAGTATGACAAGCTGCCTACTATTCATCCAGAACTGTCTCTCTTTCCATCACATAAACTCTCCTCTTTAGTGACTGTATTGAAGGTAATGATTTCTTTCAGTCAGTGATGATGTGTGGAAATTGAAGAAGTGCCAATACTTTCACCTTGCTAACTGCTGGAATGTGATATGCCACATCTGGGGAGGCTTAGGGTGGGTGGATGGATGTTGGCCAGTGGGTACATGCTACTTTAGGGAGGAATAGTTGCTGTGAACTGTTACCCTCTGTGAGGTGGTGCCTGGAGGTTAAGGTGCAAGGGTTTGGAACAGGCTGGAAGCTCGAGTCTGGGTGTGGGAAGAGCAAGTGGAGGTAGGGGCTCTTAAACCTTTATGGAAAAGAGGGGAATTCTCAAATAAACAAAGTTTGAGCATGGCTGACCTGTAGGTCAGTTGACTTTCTAATGACTATGTAAGATGTGAATATTTATATTGCTTATTAATGAGCCAGTAACAGTATAGATGTAATAATTTTCCTAATTTTTGGATCTGTCAGCAGGCTTATAATAGCCCTGTTTGAAATATATGTGCTTTGTGCTCTGATGAACACTCACAGGCCTTTCTGTGTTGGGCTTGGTTAATGTCCCTGCTGTAGATGCAAGTAAAGATTGTCAATATATGGTAAGATTTGCATGTAACTCTTCTCTGCAGTGCCCAGTGACAGGACAAGAGGCAATGGGCACAAATTGAAATAGAAGAAATTCCATTTAAACATAAGACTTTTTCTTACATAGTGAGGTTGGTCAAATGCTGTAACATGTCTCTTGAGGTGTGGAATCTCCATCCTTGAAGACATTCAAAACAAAACCACTGGCCACAGCCCTGAGCAACCTGTTCTAGTTGTCCCTGCTTTGAGGCTGGGGGTTGGACTAGACCATCTCCAGAGGTCCCTTTCGACCTTGGCCACTCTCGGATTCTGCAAAAAATGGTAAGCCTTAGGAGCCATTCTAGATGAGGAAGAAGATGTTGGGGAGGGAAAACAGACTGTTTTGTTTTTCCTTGTTAGATGAAGTCAGCTTAGTTTCTGGCTGGTTTTCTTCTACTTAGGTTCTTGCCCCAATTTTCCTTTGTGTTTGTATCGTTTTTCTGTCAGCGAGTCTGCACTCAGTTTACAAGGGTTTACAAGGTGTCTTCATCTCTCTGTGAAGCGGGGGAAGAGGTTTTCTTGCACTTGTGGGCAGTGGGGGAAGGCAGAGGAGTGTTTCACATAATTTTTCTTTATCCCATGGAAAGTATTTTCTAGCTCGTTTTTAGGCAGTTCTTACAATGGTGAATTCTGTACTAACCTAGTGCTGTCTTCATCACAAACTGCCCAAGTAACAATAAGGAGAAGTATAATTCTCCTACCATTTCCTATAATGGAAACTATCATCAAAACTTTAGAAATGACATACCATTTGGAAGAGTTGTTTCAGTTTTTTTACTGTTTGAGTTCAGGCTTAGACACTGATGATGTGTGAGTACTGTTGAGGGATAAGAAAGAGCTCAAAGTGAGCATAAAGTGCGTCTTAAAAAGTAAACTTCCGAGACGCTGAAAGCAATACTTTCTCTTTATTAAACCAACCGATGTTTCTTTTATACTTTTTTCAGTTTGGGAAGGTTTTCCTGTTTTTCTGAAAGTCTTTTTGCTTCTTGGTATAGGGACCTTCACTTACCATCAGGGTTTACTTATTTTATTGATTATAAATTCATAAAATGGAATATACTATACAGAAAGAGCTTAAGGCTCTTTGCATAGGACTTTGACTAAAATTAATGGGACATTTGCTAGGAAACAGAAGTTGCTTGCTACTCTGGGATGTTGTTTTGTTGTAGAGGATGTGTGGGAAATGGCTCACTGCTGGTGTTATCCCTGTAAAAAGGGTAAGGTTAGATCAGATGCAGAAAATGTGACCCAGAGAATTTAAGTGGGTACCTCTTCATCACCTGAACAAAATGAATTATAGGGAAGAATTTCTATATTTTGCTTAAAATGCTGCTTTAGCTTATTTTCTTCCTTGTCAGCAGACATCTGGTATGCTACAAATAACCCACTTTACTTAGGATAGGAAAAAATATAAGTGCTGCTTTATTGAGATTCTGCTTAACTACATATCAGTAATTAGGAAGAAATTGGTAATTAACTGTTTTAATAGTTCTTGTACAATTAGATTGAGTTATAAAAAGAGTATTTGCAATCTTAAGTATGACGTTATTTTACAGATTGTGCCTATGTCATTTGCTGTGTTTCCTAGTGCTTTCTTGTGCTATAATTTCATCATTTTAGTATTATTTTCTAGAAATTCCATGCGTTAAGGAAGAACGCATTTTGTCTCATATAAATGAGAGCAACATTTCAAATCTGTTCTCTCTAGTCTGCTGCATTAAAGCATTAAGAGCCAGAAGAAAATGTTGTAGGTCAGATGCAAGGTTTTTTTTAAATCTGATATGCTATGAACCCTGAAGCTTTTGTAGTGGGTTTGAAAGTCTGTCTACCTGCAATAGCATATGTTAGTTGCTTGGTTTCTTCTTAAACACACCTGTCCTAATTATGTTGTATTCTTTTCATGTTTTGAAACAAAATATTGGAAGCTAACGTATTAGCCAAAACCTGTACTCACGCTTCTATCTGCTTTTTCTCACTTAAAGCATTAAAGTCAGCCTTTGCAGGCCTTATTTAGTGGGTTGGAGACCTTTAAGTAGTTAGAACATTGAGTTTTCTGCTTGCTCTCTTCCAGTTTCTGCAGTATTTAGATTTGCTGCTTCAACTAAAAAAATCCTGATTAAGATTTGAAGAATGTGGGTTTTGCTTTTACAGCTGATTAATCTACTTTCCATTGAAAACAGTTTCCAAATAGATAGTGTCTGTCAGCCTGCTGTATACCTCGAGTATTCTGACAATGTAAGTTGTCTTAAAGATGAATTGTGTGGGGAAAGGCTTCATGTCCTTGCCTTGACCTGACTGGTGAAAAGGTGTGCGAATAGAGGGGAATGAGGGCTGATGGAGAAATAATCTTGGATGGCTCCTTTTTTTAATGTTCTTTTTCCTTTTAAGTCATCTTTTATTCGTGCTAACTTTAAAAATGGGTGTTTGAAACATATCACAAAATGTTATTCATTGGCTTCTTTAGTAGGACAGGCTAAAGGAGCTTTTATAGATAGAACAATTTTAGAGAAGTAATGATTATCAAATTGAAAAGTTCTCTCATCTTGAATTTCAATCATTTCAAAATTGGTTTAGGTTACTCAATTACTGTATGCTGACATAAGTAGCATGTTGAGAGCTTTGGCAATAGAGGAACAAAAATGACCATATGGCAAAAATGTGCATAACTTTCCTCCACTGCTTTTCCAAATCATGGCCTGATTTCTGCTGCTGATGGTTTGAAAGGAGTAGGTGATTGACACATAGATCCTTTCTCCATGGTACCACAGTTCCTTTTTCAGTACAAATGTGAAGGATGGTGTGGACTGCTAAAGCATGTGTTTCTTAGTTAAGTGGAAGGATGCTGTGTTGCAGCTCGCAGCCGCTGCCCTGTGCAGGGCGTCAGCTGTGGGATGGGTGCCTGCGTGTTGGCTGATGCTGTGCTTTGAAGCCCCTGGTCTTTTGTGTGACCGGATTGTGTATCAGCCCCCAAAAAGCTAGGAAGAAGGACTTATTTTTAAACATTGCTCCTGTATCTTCATCCTTCTTGGAATATAAGGACAATATTTTGGAATAATATTTTTGTTCTAAAATATATATGCCTCTGCTGTGTTCTCTGAGGTATAGATCAACAGGTCACATAAGGTCCCATGACCTTGATTAAAACACATAGAAGCAGTTTTGCTATTTAAGGCTCACAGGAGATTTTCCCATTTGCTTTAACTTAACAGAAAAGCTTTTGAACACATTGCTGGGGAGCTGGAAAAACATCTATTTTTTGTGTGTGTCTTAATAAACTAGCAATATAGAGAATATGGTTAATCTTTTATCCACAGTCTACCACAGTGGGCAGTTTCCTAAAACAAAACTTGCCAGTGTTTGGCAAGAAATATTATTTTAGGTGTAAAAAAAAATGCAAACCCAAACAAATGTGTTCTTCTTTATAAATGTTCCTTGCTTCTGGGGGAACAGGAGGACGGATTTGGTAGCTGCTGTTTGCAGTTGAAAAGATATTATCTGTGTACTGGTTCTCAGTTTGTGAGTAGACTATTTGTGTGGGGTGCCTGTGGGGAGACAATTCCATGTGGAGGAGAGGCAGGCAGACCTGTAAATGGGCAGTGGCATATATCTGGGGAAAGAAAAGAGTGTGGGGGTGTTGAAGGTGACTGTGACTAGAGAATGGATGAACAGGATCTGGCTTCTGGTTTATGCAACTTGGAGTGCCCCAGCGCAGTTGGCATCACCAGCTCTTGCACCAGTGCAGTTCTGCCAGCATACAAGAATTAAATGGTGAGCTGCACAATGCCAAAAAAATGTAGCTTTAGATACTACTGTTTCAGAATGTACCAATTCTTAAAAAGTGTGGCATAACTAATTTGTTCACGTTTTGAATGATGCAGGATTTTAACAGTAATGACAGCGTTGTGGTCTGGATCCTTCATTTCATGCCATATGTCACGCTTGTAATTTAATTCTGAAAAGTCCTTGCATAATGATTCAAAAGTGCTTTAAGTACTTGACAGCACATCATCGGCGGGGAGAAGTCAGCTACTGTCTGTGTGAATTCCCTTCTAGCCCTTTTGACTAGATTATTCAGCACCTTGTTTTAAAGACAGATGACATGCAAGTGTCTTCTGAAAGTCAATTGTATAACTTGAAATTAGAAAGTAGTGCATAAGTATTAATGATAGTACCAGACAGTACATTGCGATGAATGGCACAGCCTGAAAGATGTGTGCCTCCTGCATGCTCACCTTGCCACAGGCCCTTTGCTATATTACAGCTCCATGGTTACTATCAGTCAGATGCATCCAGTCTTGTGATTTATAACCCCTACATGCAAAAAGCTTCGTGAGTGTTTGGACATTGGTTTACCAGGCATGCTGGGAGGGCAGTGGTGGTGACAACTGTTATTAGATGTGGTCATCATGTTTTGCTTCCCTGAATGGTAAATAAAGAACAGTGAAAAAAAGGTATTTCAGTGATGAGGGGATTTCTTTTCATCATAAAGCTGTGGACTGCATGGAGCTAAGCTTGCAGGGACCCATTTAAACATGTTTTTGAAAGATAAGGTATACACACATCTTGCACACTTCTATTTCTAATTTTTGAAGGCATCTGCCTCAGGTTTTTTCTTCTGTACAATATGAGCTCAGATTTCAAACAAATAAAACCTGAGCAGAAAACCCACCCAAACCCCATGTTCCTGGAAACTGCACTGGTAATTTGGGATCTGAGATCTTCCTCGGACTGGCAGTGCTTGTGGGAGCTGAACGCTGTTTAAGAGGGAAGACTTCAGTTTTAGAGCTTTTACTTGTGTATTTATCTATAATATATGACAAGTGTCTTCCAAAATTGCACAGTTCGTATCAATTATGCACCAAACCTTAGATTATGCCACAGGATTTGCTTCTTGCCAGTTAATGCCTTGGGCACCTTAGCGGGGAGTCTGTCTTTAGCAATGCCATGCAAAGGATTAAATGTATTTTTTATAAATGTATAATGAATTAACTTCCTTATTTGAAAAATACCGTTACTTTGTAAAACAAAGCAGCATGGGGAGAACTTACTATTTTGGAGAGTTCATTTTTAGCACGTGTTGTCTGAACTTTGTTTTTTGAATACCTAAATAATGAATGGCTCTAAAATCAGATGATTGTTGTTATGAAAATTTCATTCTTGTAGTTTCCAGTTCTGAAAGCATTTGCTATTTGTGTGAATTTTGAACATGTTTCTTGAGGTTTAATCAAATAAATGTTAAGAGACTATTGACAATCAGGTTTGGTGATGCACTAGCATGTCAGGAGAAAAATGTTTCTAGTTTTGTAGTTGTGTCAGACTATCAAAGTTACTGATTACTGAGGAAATTCTGCCTATCCTCTGAATTCTGAAGCAAGTGTTTATTGTATTTTGGAAATGTCTACATCCTTGTGGTTTTTTCTTCCATGGCTGGATGGGTTTTCTTTGTCAAGTAAAAAGATAATTTCATTGCTAAATAGCTAATTTTCTTGGAAAATATTGAGAAGTGTTTACATTACAAATTTTATTGTAGATGCTGCCTGTCCAGAGGTTGGCACAGACCATTTTTATAGTGCTGTATTAAATCATTTGAGTAAAGTAACTGATTTTGTGTTCCTTAAAGAAAAAAATGTTTATTGTAAGTAGATGCTCTTTGTTTTGCTGTTATTCACATTGTTGTTGTTGTTAAACAGAATTGTTGTTTATCTGAAAGATTTCTCCTGCAAGGTATTCTAACCACAAGGGTTTTATTTGGTTTGTTTTCTTCTGGATTAATAAGCCCTGAGGTAACAGGGCAAAATATGTCTTCCCTTCATAGTTAAGGCATCCAAGTACAAAGTAGCAATAACAAGAGTCTAGTTGGCCCCCCTGCCTGCCATCTGTGATGGCCAGCTGCTGGGTTGCAGTGCTTTGTGTTGAAGGAAAGATGTATCTCACTTGTTTTGAGGTGAAAAGCTGGTATTGGGAGCACTCTTCTCCAGGAAGATGTGGCCTGCTTTGGTGTACTTCTGTGAGGCAGGTATCTTCTAATTTAACATACAGAACATAAGGAGTTAAATATGTGGTGGTTACTGCATTGACCTGCACAAAGGGGGTAGGTTATTCACGGAGGGCATGGCGTAGGGATATAGCACTTTCCATCTATATCCACTTGGTTTTAGTGTTCAGAAGCAGGTAAGTGGCTGCCATGCATGCATATGTAAAGGCTTTTCCATGTGTTTGTAGAACTTATGGGTGGTGTCTGGAGACCAGCACTTGAAGTCTTGCTTCTTTGGGAATGCTGGTCCAGTGTTGTCTTTCAGGACCATCCGCCAGACCCGCTGTCTTGCATGAACAGAGATGCTGTGTTCCTGATGCGGCTTTCTGCTGTGTCTGTGTGCGACCAGCAAGTTAAGAGCACTGGCACAGTCATCCACCAAAGGTGGCATAGATGTTGTCATATTACTTCGTATGGTGTGGAGTAAGAAGAAGAGGAAAGGAGGGAGAAAATCACATGTAATCCATTGGCTTTCTGTGAAGACGAGGATCTCCTGCTGAGGGTACAGTAGTGAATATTTGGAGGCAGTAATATCTTAATTTATTCTAGATAAATTTTTCAGAGAGTGGTTTTATGGTGTGGGTCTGGGTTTTTATTTTTTTTTTTTTTAAAGAACTGTTAATGTTGATAGATGGTTCCCTTAGGCTATTCAGACAGAAGGTGCATAGGCAACATGTCAGGGCTTGATTCAGATAGTTATGGGATTGTTGAAGAAGCATAGAGGGAGGAGAGGCAGGAGGAGTGTGCTCAATAGGAGTGTTCACACTGATCAAGAGTCTGAAAATGCTTGGGTTTGTGTGGAGTGTGTCTGTTTGGAAGACGGTGAAAAGCCTCCTTGAATGTTGCTTTTCTTTTTTTTTTGCCTAATAGAATTACAAGAACCAGGATTACCAGAGCTAAAAAGGTTGTTTTCCTTCTCTTCAAAAGATTAATGATAAATCAGGTTTATCAGTATGATGGTTTGTGTGTAGCCACTTGCATCTGTAGTTAGATTGTATTTTGATATTTTAAGTTGGCTCCCTCTAGGTGAGAAGTAACTAAGTCATTTGTGACGCTTTTGTGGTCCTATGAATGCTCTCTTTTTTAATTTTAAAGTAGTCCCTATTATTAAAGTGGTGGTATAAGCAGTGTTCTCTGGCACAGCTAGTTAAGGGAGCTGTAAAAATAAAGTAGTTTGTAGAGAACGATCAGGGAGAAAATCCTCAAAACTGAGGATTTTACCTCATGCTATGGCAGAAATGTTGGCAGGAATATGACTTGTTACACATTTGCATTGCTACTGTTGTGTCAAACAACTAAGATGAAAGCATAAAAAGTTAATGTGTAAAATACAGTGCTTTTGTATGTGCTGTAAACTAACTCCTGAAATTTGTTGCTGGAAATATTTTCACGGCCAAAGATTTGAGTAATAAAGTAGGTGAGACATCATTACCTGTGGGGTCTGGAAGCAGCTTCTTTCGTAATTTGCTTGAAACCTTTTGTATTTCTGAGAGCATCTTCTGAAAATCCTGTGTCCCCCTGTGCCAGACAAGAAAGACTGGCTGTGGTCAGCATGTCAGTGATCAGCGAATTGCTAAGTAAAAAGACTTTATCCTACTACCATTTTTTTTGTACCTGCTGACCTTAAAAGGTATGTGGAAGAAGTTCAGCACTATCTATTATTCAGATAATGTTTTAATTTTTGAAGCTTTCAGTGTTGGAGAACAAAGGAATTTCTTTTCTATCGCATCATTGGGTTTTAACAACAGCAATAACATGAAGTAACAAACACTGGGTTTTTTTTTTGTGTGAAAATGCATAAGAAAATGTTTTCTTCATGGAGAGTAAGTACTTGTTGGACATTTTCAGAGTGATTTCTGTAACTTCCATAAATCTCATGCATGGCTGTTGAGAAGTTAAAGCTCTCCATAATGCGTAGTATTTGCAAGCTGTACACAAACCTCTGTTTTGTACTAGACGTAACTTCAAATGGACACGTGGTCTAGTATAGAGAATTGGGACTGGGTTATCTATCATGCAAACCCTAATGTCATGTATGATTTCATAACTTTTAAGGTTGTCAGTGCTAAACAAGACTGTACATACTTTTTGGTGGGCTAAAAGACTAAGGAATAAAAGATATGGCAACACCTGAGTAGGTTCTTTTCTTGGAACTGTTTGGGTGAAGGGAGAAGGAAGTGGAGGTTTTTCCATGCTTAATTGAGTGGCTTCCTTTGGTTTCCATCTGCCATACAGATTTACATAAATGACAAATGTAAGGTTAACCATTAATTACTTGGTAAACAAAAATAGTTAACAGTGATTCTTAATGCATGAAAACGTGAAAGTTAAGACTCTGCAGAAATCTGTTAATGTTGCTCAACTGTTTAATTGTATAAGCAAGTATCTTTTGTGGTCAGCAATGGAGGATTTTGGTACAGAGGTTATAACTTCTTTTGAGACTGAAGCTTAAAGCAAACTGGTATTTTATTACACGAGTTCAAAGTTTTCAAGTTGCGCTGCTCCACTGTAGTAAAATAGAAAGCAAGTAGCTTTACGTAACTCTGCTCACCCTTCAAGGCTTGCTGTCTTTTCAAACCAAGCTGATATTCAAAGCTGCTTGTAAGCAGCAGAGTTGCCCTAAAGATAACACTAAATGTTTGCAAGTGTTGAAGTGGTGACATGCTTTGTAGCTAGTGCTGTTGAAAGACTGTAATGGCTAAGATTTTGCCACTGTTTCTGTGGTGACATAAACTTCAGCTTTTTACTTTATCCTATTTTCTCAGAAGCTACTGTTTACAATTAAAGTTATTTAAAGAAAAAAGGATTTAATTTTTAGCATTCTTTGTTCTGACTGAAATGTTCCATTACATCAAATGTTACAACGTGGTTGGAAGAGAAATGCAGGCTTTGGTGAAAGGAGGAAAATATCCATTCTTCTTCAATGAAGTGTTAATTGAAGTTTTTAATGTGTTTTGGGCCGTTTTTCAGCCTCATCAAGCTGCTAGTCCCAAATTAATAGAACATTAAGATTGGAATGGGAGATAGTTGAGGTTCATAGTTTAGTTAGGACTGATGTAGAAAAATGAGAGTTTTCTTGAAAATAAATTCAAATAGTAACTTGCAGCATTTCTGCTGACTTGTAGTGATTTTTTTTTTTTTAACACTTTATATTATTATAACATAAAAGCAGGAAAAAAAAGTTTTATTTAGAAACCATAAAAGTAGAGTTTGCCACACTAAGGATCTTTTTTCACTTTTTTGTGAAGTGCTATTTAATGAAATTTTAATTTTTTCAGTTGCTGTATTTTTTACCAAATGGAAGATAGATTTTCTGTTGAGCTTTAGTGCTGATGTGTTTGAAATGTGTTAGAACTGAATTTGAAAATGAAATAATTTGAAACTGAAGTAGATTTTTTTTTATAAAGTAAAGGGAAATTAAGTTTTTAGTGCCATAAGGTAAACAATTTGCTAGTGCAGACTTGATAGAAATTAATTTGAATGGGTAATCCTGCCAGCTGATCGACAAGGTGGTTCTTGTACTCAAAGGTCTGCTAGAGTTACTGTGCTTTAATGACTTGCTGTTGGAAGCTGAGCTTCTAGTAACGTGCCTGTGCGTTTGCCTGCAGCAAGCATATTTAAAACACCAGCTTGAGCTCTAATGGCACACTAGCTAGAGAACGTGTTTGCTGCCTGTTGACGTACAGCTTTATTGCCAATAATCTACTTCTGTGTATTAGTTATTCTTTGTAAATAGCATTGAAGGTGAGACAGCACCTTCAGTAAATCAGTTATCATGGGAGAGGGTGTACAGTCAGTTTGAAAAGTTTCAAGTGCAGATTTGAGATTGCCTTTTGACATTAAGTTACAACAGATGTTGGATTTATTCCAAATCCTTAATAAGAGATGGGGGTTATAGTTTCCACTTGGCAAGTTACCAGCCTAAAGAAAAAGGCTTCTATTCATGCTGTTATAATGGAAACTATTCTCTTTACCTTAGTCTTCCACAAATGCAGCTCATTTAGAGGATAAAAATATCTCCTCATATTCATAGATTTCAGTCTCCTGGTTATTCATAGCTAGACTGATTTGTTGCAGTTTCAGAGGTCTTGGGCAATACAGGCAAATTTATACAATACTGAGAAAGCCTCTTTTGAGGCTTGACTGTGCCTTCTTGTGAAGTAAAAGGAGCTGAAGTGAAGAGAAATCTGGTGGTGGGCTTAGCGAGTCATTTGTCCTTTAAGCAGGCATATAAATTTGATCTTGCAGCATCACCTGTTGTACTTGGCTAACAGGGACAGCTACAGGATGGCAGCTCTCGTGCCTGTGTTATGAGTTCTGGGCTGCTTGGTTTGTGCAGTGAGGCCAGGTTATTGGAATGTATACTGCTGTTTGGCAGGTTCATTCATAACAATTGTTTTTAATCTCATTTTAATTTTTAATTTAATTTTTCAGAGGAAATCTTTCCAGAGGCTAAACTAAGTTTGCTTGGTGCAGCAGGGGTTTTGTGATAATGTTGTTGCCTCCTCAGTAGTTGATGTAACGCTGGCTGATGGAGGCATAAATCTTTTATTATGTGACTAGGAGGCAGAGATTTAGATGTTCTTCAAGCATGTTTTCATTTACACATCTCATGCCTTTTTTTAAATCGGGAAAGTATTCAGATACAGTTGGAGGTATGTTGCACATCTTGTTTGCTTTTGATGGCACTCTTAAGGCTGGGTATAAAAAAAAGAGAATTCGAGAATTTGCTAGTGAAAGACTGAAATTTATTATGAGAAGAGGTTGGGACTCAAAGCTGTCTAAGTTTTGTACTCCTCAACAGCAGAAATGAAAACAAACAAAAAAATCCAAAACCCCCAAAAATGAGAACAAAAGAAATGAAACCCCAAACTCAAAGCACTTAAGCATGTGTCAAGTGTGTTCATGATAAAAGAAAAACTTTACTGGTATATCTAATTAGTTGATACTAAACAGTAGGCACACAGACAAAAGCATGTGCATATAGCATCCTGAAAACAAAATAAATTTGCTCATTTCAATTTTGGAATAACATGCATTATCTGGAAGGAGATCATTAAAGATGAGATAGTTATGGATGACAGCCTTCTATCAATAGCAGTTAAGCAGAATTCAGTGAAGAATGAGAAAGCAAGCAGAAGAGCCTTTGAGCCATTGGTTACAGGACAGTTAAGTATCAGAATTTATTTTAGACTTGACAGTCCAGTGCCCTTTTGCAGAGGCTGATACTAGTCTTGGCACTGAAACTTCACGGTGCTCTAGTTGATACTGGCTCTCATGATCTTTTTACCAGTGACTAAAAGTAGGTTGTTATTTCAAAACCAATACGCTTGCGGCTACATTATGTATAACTGAAATGCGTTGCCTGTATAGCACATCTTGGCAAGATGAGAGTCAGTATGTCTCTCAGATGTGTCATGGAAGAAGACAAAATGTGGATTTGAAATGTGTAAGAATTTCATAATAGAAAATGCATTATTTTAGTATCAATCTGTAAAAGCTGGTCTAAATGATTCATCTAGAAATATTTCTGATTTGTAAATGTTCATCTTCACCAATTTTAAGTTTTATTCAGCCTGCTTGTTTTGTTCTATTAGATGTTAAAGACACAGGCTGTCACTTTCCGACTTTTCTAGAAACACTGGAAGGCAATTGCATTATTCCTCTGAAGTAGCAGATAAAAATTTGGCACAGCAAATCTAAAGAAAAATTAGTAATATCAGTGTCTAATTCTAATTCCACTCCCTGTCCCCTGCTATTGAAAACTAGTTTGAAGAAGTCCAACACTTCCGAAGTCCAACGCTTTTGTAGTCATAGGGTGCTTATTTCTGTTTTGGTGAGAATATGTTATGGTATGTTTAGTTTCATTAAGCACTTCTGCTTTAGTATAGTTCCATTCTTCTTTTTCAGTGTTTACTGAAGAAAATTCAGTTTCAAATTTGTAGTTGCTTGAAAGAGAAACGTTTTTCTTCCGTATTTGTTAACATATGAGGACTGATATTAAATGCCACATAAATCTATTTGTAATTTTTTATCTAAGAAGTCACATTTAATAAAATTATTCATTTTCTGATGTTTTGGTAACTCTGCAGGGCTACCTGGTGCCACAATAAGCCTACTAATTTGAGGCTTGCATGGAATTTTGGGAATATGTATTCTCTTGCTCTGTCTTGGACTTGTGTACTTATTGCACTGTGTACTCTAGTTGCATTGTTTACAAGGATTTCAGGAGAGGCTGTTATGTGCGCTTCATTTCAAGAAAATTGTGTGGAGTGGTGAAAACAGTCTAACAAACCTCTCAGTTCCAGCATTAGTATGTCCTCATGGAGGAAAGAACCTTTCTGAGCGTTTTGGTTTGACCCAACCCATGCAAACTTACATTCATATGCAGACAGTCTGTGTGTTGTGTAAATATGACCTCCTTTATTGTTGTTTGATATTTCTCAAAGCGTTTTCTTTAGAATTTGCCTAATTGCTTGACTCAATATTTTTGTATTGTCAGGAGTGCAGACGTTGTAGATATGAAAAATATTACAATGTGCACAAAACACAGAAAGGTAGTGTGACAGGCGGTGTTCCCAGGTTAAAGTCTTTAATGGGTATTTGCATGCATTTTGAATATTGTATATTCCCATGTTAAAGTCTTTCACAGGTATTTGCATGGGTTTTGCATAGTGAAGCGTTCGTGTGCTTATTAGCCCCACACTACACTTGCAGTTAAGAAATTTGCATATGATTTGCTTTCTGTTCAGTGAAATGAGCTTTACACAAAATTTCATGTATTAACTCTTTCCATGCATGACCTATTACTGGGTGGAAGGCACTCAGAAACAAAAATAATCTGGTGCTACTTACTGTTTTGTAACAAACAAGATTGAAAGGGGAAGTATGTAGTGTTTCCATCAATAGGACCTTTCAGTAACACACGCATGTGCTTGGTGGCACGTTTCCCGATTTAATGTCATTTGTACCTAGAAAGAACTAAAATTTGAAGCTTAATCTTCATAGCAGATGCAGAAGAAGAGGCGTAGGAGAGAGACTGAGAGATTGATTTGTTGTAGTTCAGGGTTTTTTATGTGGGGTTTTGGTTTTTTGTGTGTGTTTGGTGTTCTTTTTTATTTTTTTTTTCAAGGTTTTGTGGTTTGTTTTAGTTTTTTTTAAATTTGGTTCTTGTATTCATTTGTTGCAGAAGCACTGACTTGTTGCCAGTTTCATGACTGACAGCATGAGCTGTCGATTTGTTGTGTTCCTGATGGTAAATTGCCATTTGTGTTCAGAATATTTCCTAGTATATTAATTTGGCGTCCTTCTGAACCTTCATCGATATTCATTGTTCTGTCAGATCTACAGTTTGAATTGAGATTACTCAAATCCTTGAGAAGTTAATGAAATCCTGCACTTTTCTCAAAGACTAGAGAAAAGTAATTGTACTCAAAGCCTGACTGTCAATAGTCACTAACAAATTTTACCGTGAGGTGCTCTGTAGCTCCACAGCATGTGTGACCTCCAGCTGTGTATGACTAGTTATCGTCTTGAACTGGAATTGCTTTCAGTAAACTTTAAGTTGTGGTGACTGTTACTTGTAATTCCAAGTATGCTTGCTAAACAGTAATTAATTTACCTGTTACCATACTCATGTATGACAATCTATATATCTATCTATATATATATATGTATATATACACACACATCCTTTTTTACCATGTCCTAATGTCAGTACCTGCATCTTCATGGCATTGGAAAGTTATTTTCATTACTTTGGCTGCTTGTCTTTTACCATGATCAAACTGGGCCAGTACAAGGGGTTTGTGCAAAGATAAAATAGACTGTAATTTCTGCTTTCAAATTACAATATCCCCCTGCCCTGTTTATTTATGTAATATGATTGCAACCTGCTGGTTTTATGCTGTCACTAAGTATCAAATATCTCTTCAGCAATGCCTGATAGCTTTTTTCATCTGTAAGATGAAGAATAAAATACTGACCTAGGGCAGAAATATTTAGTGGTCTGAGAAATCCAGAATACATGATTTGTTCTGCAAGATGTGTTTGAATGTAGATAGCAGCATACCGGTGCTAAGGAAAAAGAACCTGTAGATCTTCTCTCCTCATCCTTGAAATTTGGAGGTGGTCCTCGTTGCGTCACTTGTTAGTGTTCCATTTTGGTTCCTAAATACTGTGTAGTACAGGCGTCAGTGCCAGCATGAGCAGCTGCCATTGTCTTCCCTTTGTGTGCTTCAGCTGGGCTGGTGCAGATAAGTCTGTCTCCTGTGTTACATAGCTGTAAGTTGTGTCTGTATGCCAAAACCGGCCTGCTGCTGTGCTACTGGGACAGGACTGAAGAACTTCTGTAATGAATGAAATTGCTGGTTTTTCCCCCAGTGATTTACTGCTGTTGGTGATGGCTTCATATTTCTTTAGCTTAATACACTGCACTAGGCAGAACAATAAGCTGTGTTTGTAAGCCTGGATTTTGCCTGTGGTTTACATATTTCATCTTTTGGAAACATACTTGGAGTTCAGTAGATTAAGTTCAAAGAAAGTAACTTTTTTTTTTTTCCCCACAGTCTGGTCTTGAATTTAAGTAATCCCTGTATTTAGGTGATTAAAGGAAAAATAACTTCATTATGTTGATCGATGTCAATACTGTATGAACATCAGAAATTCAAATTACATCTGATTACGCAAGAAAAAGTGTATTATGTAGTCTATTGGTGTACCTTGAAGGGAAAATGTATTTTGAAACTTATTACAAAACAGATAAATATGCATTTTCCCCAAGAAGTAGTCTTTAACTTTTGTATCTGAAAGTCATTGTTAATGATTTCAGAATTAGGTTTCATATCTGCAGTAAAAATGCTCTGGGAACAAATCTGAAACTTAACTAGTGAGACTTAAGAATTATTGTTGTACAGATTGATAGCCTTTTTAGTGATAGGGTAGCAGTGTTTCTGGTCACATGGAGACAATATATATAAAAGGTGCTATTTAAAATGAGTGTTCAAAAATGTTTCATTGTCTTGATTGTGCTAAAAATAGTAGCACCAGCAAATAAGAAGGCAAACTAAAAATCATCAAAGGCTTTTTTTGTTCCATTTCTTCCAATTTCCTCAACTGACTCCTGTTAACTAACCATGGCCAGGCTGCTTTGCCTTCCAGTCTGTGAGCATGGGAGAAGCGCCATACCCAAAAGAGCTGGGTTCTACGTAACTGCTGGAATTATTTGTTTAGTTTGAGACAGTTATATCTACACAGTATCTTTTAAATAGAGGCAGTTTGAATGGTGTTACAGAACGGAAAATTTGACAACAGTAAGGTTTAGCATAAACACAAAACTCTGCCTTTTACAGAGAGGGTATTTTTGGGGGTAGACCTTGGTTTAAATTTCTTCTCCCCAGATGCCTGTATGCTTTGTTTAAAATCTCTGGACGTAACACCTGTGTTCAGGTAGTGTTTTGGGCGCTGGTTTGTACTTATATTATCTTGGCATTCTTGAACTCATTCTACCGTGGTGCTGTCAACAGGAGTGTTGTGTAAGGACCCTGTTCCAGTCTTCCCCATATAGTTTCTTGTCTGAATACCGGCCTAGGAATTAAAGATTGTTGCCTCGCCTCTAAGAAAATGTAGAAGACTCTCTGTTATCCTTTTGCACTGTGTCAAATTTTAAATCTGCTAGAAGAGAAGCTGAGCGGGGCTTCTAACTTAATCACGTAGGTGACTTAATCTTCACCGCATAGACCAAACATGTCTTGTGTATTTTAGCATTACAGCTCATCTCTTGTGGAGTGAGAAAGATACAGTAATCATCTCCCATTTCCTGCTATGGCTGAACGTGGCTTTGTGAGCATTGCAAACACCTCAGTGTATTTAAGAATGTCTGGTTTTTGGCTGACTGCTCTAGTGCAAGAGCAGGGACAATTTAAGTTGTGTTTGTAGCTAGCTTTGTTTTAAAATATTGGGCTGTCTGGGATCTGTTTTACAAACAACGTGGACATCCAGACTGTGGGAAGAAGGTAACAGTACCCTTGAAGGCTGTCTTGGTATACGTTATCTGTCTGAGTCAGAGCCCTGTGGCTGAGACTACTTTTCTCTTTGGTGTTTAGCATCAGCTGCTTGAGACTAAGTAGCTGTTCCATTTTTCATTATAGGTATATTATTGCAACTATCTTTTAATCAATGTTGTAGCTTTTAAAGCTTGTTTTACATTGTAGAGATGTAATTGAAGGCATTACTATATTGCTCTAACCAGTCATGCTTATAACCCTCTAATGTATAGGCGATGAACTTTATTTCATCTTCTTAAGTATATTTTAAGGTGGGGCTTAAATTAGCACAACTCTGTCTATGGTCAAATGAGTTTCTGCAACTTAAGTGTTTTATTGTTGGCTAATGCTGTAGTTGCGTGTTAATCTTCTGATGGTAAAAGTCTATGTACTTGTGTAAAACCATCGTTTTCTGCTTGGGTTTGTTACCTTGTTGGTTGAGTCACCTCATCTTTTTCTACATCTGCTTTTTAATTTGGATCTGTGATGTGGTGTTTGTGGAAAATTCAATGTCTCTAACAACCTAAGCCAGTCTCAGTTTGGCAAACGGTTGTACCTATTCCCCCATCTGCAAGCTACCTGCCCACGCTACTGCAACTGATAACTGAGCCTGCGCAATTTACCAAGAGGGATTATGGTCACCTAGCGCAGGGATGGTGGTTGTTGCAAGGAAGGAGGACTTGACTTGCTTCCAGTGGAAAAAGGATAGGGTTAGGGCATACTGAGGTGAATTGAAAATACATAAGGTCATGAGCCCTGATTGGATGTGCCCATGGGCATCGATGGAGTTAACAGATGCCATTATGAGGCCACTCTTAATCATCACTGGGAGAACTGCCTGATTGACTGGAGGAAATCAAGTGTCACTCCAACCTTAAAGACAGGCAAGGAGGACCCAGGGAACTACCGGCTGGTCAGCCTCATCTCAGTCAGTAGTTAGGTGGTGGAGCAGCTAATCCTGGAAACCATTTTCAGGCACGTGAAGAAGAAAGGTGACTGAGTAGCCAGCATGGCTTCATAAAGGGAAAAATTATGCTTGAGTAACCTTTAACCTACAATTAAATGACTGGCTTGGTAGAGGGGAGGAGAGCAGTTGATAGACCATCTCCCTGGGTTTTGACACTTCTCACAGAGAAGTTGACAAAGGATGGACTGAATATGCAGATGGTGAAGTGGATTTAAAACTGGCAGAATTGGCTGTACAAAGTTCCTGGGGTCTTTTGCTTCAATGCCCTCTTGCAGCAAAGAGGGCTAAGAATTCTGGGCTGCATTAGACAAATTATTGTCAGCTTTTGATTCTGTTCTGCGGTGATGTTTTAAGTATGCTTTAAAAACATACTTGTTTTCATCAACTGATTTGAAGCATGCATTTTGCGTCCTTGTGCTGCTTTGGAGCAGTTTGCACTACAGCAGCACATACCAGGCAGTGGCATGTTTCCTATTCTGATCAGTTTTTTCCTGACCTACGCTTGTATCCTTAATTGCTCAAATATTCTACTGTGGCAGAATGCTGTCATGTCTGGGTAAAATGGTGACGTTTTTAATGGGGTGCATGTGGAAACATTTGTGTATTTTTCTCACAAAAATCTTAGTCAGTGGGGAGGCTCTTATCAACACACTTGGTAGCTAGTTGTATTGTTAGTGTGGTAAGCCTATCCTGGGAACTTTCATAAGTGTCTAAATCAGAAATGAGTTACCTGTGTATGATTCCTATGGGAAAGAAAAAGAAGACTGATGAAGAAAATCTAGCAAAAGGCAGGTTGAATTTTAGTGTTCACTGTAGTTTTGGTCTGAAGAGCTTCCCTTTCTGCACTTTGCTGTAGAGTTGATATGTGCTTACATGACAAAAGCTCAGTATATGTGGCTAGAAATATTTTCATTTGAACACAAGGATATGTTTCTTGTTTTACATCCATCATCTGTACTGCTTGTTTGGGGCAGAAAGGCGCAAATATTTGTTTTGGGATGCAAGAACCTATTTATGTTGTCAGAAACAATATCGAGTTAAATTGTAATGTGTTACACAGCTTGTGCATTCTTGACTTCTGTGACATAGTATTCCATGATATGCTATAACCTGATATAATGTCAGATATTTGGGGGGTATGAGACACATTATCTGAAGCAAATACCAACCTGTTCTTGACATTCGTGAGCTGGTTCATTAATCAGTCAAACTGCATACTCATAGCTCAGCAACTCTCTAGCATCTTAAACATGAATTTCAAACAATAGGAAAGCAATGAGAATAGGAGTAAAGTTTTAACATCATGTCTGAAAGAATCATTGTTTTAAGGTAATAGTAAGCTAAGCACTGGTTTTAATGTAATCATATTTTGTACATTTTCAAAAGCTGCTATATCTTTTTAGGAAGCTTTCTTACTTGGCAAATGACCTAATTTGTGTTCAACCCCATTAGATTAAAGCAGGTTTTTTGTGAGGAGTCCTGGTGGCTGTTCCTATTTTTATTTTGGTTCTAAGGTGGTTAAATAGCCTTTGAAGTGGTAACAGTAGATTTGGAAAATGCACCCCATAAAAATCTTTATAATCTGTACAACATTTATGGCTAAGGCTGATACTGTTTTATTAGATAATCAAGTGTAGTTGAAGAAGTGGATGTCCTTTTGGATACACAGATGTAAGGTCTGAAATAGAAACAGCTGACTTGAAAGGCAAATAAGGGTTCAGAACTGTTGCTTAGTCACATATCCCTGAGGAAAAGCATACCTAGTACTTACGGTGTGGACAGTGATAAGGATGATAAAATGGTTATCTTTAGGGGAAGGAGGGAAACTTCGGCTTGTTTCTCATAGAATCATAGAATAGTTAGGGTTGGAAAGGACCTTAAGATCATCTAGTTCCAACCCCCCTGCCATGGGCAAGGACACCTCACACTAAACCATGTCACCCAAGGCTCTGTCCAGCCTGGCTTTGAACGCTGCCAGGGATGGAGCATTCACAACTTCCCTGGGCAACCCATTCCAGTGCCTCACCACCCTAACGGTAAAGAATTTCTTCCTTATATCCAATCTAAACCTCCCCTGTTTAAGTTTTAACCCATTACCCTGTGTCCTATCACTACAGTCCCTAATGAAGAGTCCATCCCTAGCATCCCTATCAGTGATTTTAAGTTCTCATGGAGTGAAAGATGTGGTGGCACACTTTTCTTTGGGATGGCTCACTTTTCTGTGGGATGGGTAGTAGCTGATCTGGCTTCAAAGCTGAGTTGTCTCACTTGAGTGATGACAAGGTATAGTGGGGTGGTTGATTCAGGTTTTCTGGTGTGGGCAAGGATACCCTGTTAGGTAGGCACCGCTGGCCAATGGCTCTGTTTTAAATGTCTGGAAGTACTGATGGTTGCTAGGTAGCTCAGGGTGCTGATGAAATAAGTTTAGGACTTTTTGGAAAAGTCTGCTGGTCCTTAGGGTTGTTAAGAGGCCTTAGTTATAAAGATTTGTCAGAAACTTGCTTGCTTTGGGAATTCCTGCAAATTCTGTGCTACTTTGAGTATGTTTTTTAATAATCTATATCTTGCCATTCCTTCTTGTAATACTCCTAATAAGGTGGTACTTCTATTTGTGAAACCCATATGCTTTGTATTAGTTTGTCTTTATTCCATTTCTTGAGACCTCTGTTGGGCAAAAAATTAGTTTTCCATTTGCTTGCAGACCTTTCTGTACTTCTTACTGTGCCTTCAATGGAAGGACCATTTGGTCTGTTTATTCCTGAGGTCAAATTCACTCCTGATCTTGTATAATTTAAACACTGACACTTTCAGTTTTTCATCATTAGCTCTTAACCACATTGAGAATGCATTTCTCTAGTTGCCCATACATTTGTAGTATAGCTCTCCAAAGATTTCAGGAAGTGTTTTGTGTTAGGAGGCTGGGAATACTGAACATGATGTTTCTTAGGATACGTTTTAAGCAAATGTACTGAAAAATAGAAGATGCATTTATTTTCAATCTTTTTACAGGATTGTTCATCAGAAAATAATACAAAACAGACTCAAGACAACACTCTGGCTAATGGCTGTCTGCTGTGGCGATATGTGCATAAAAAATAAAGAAGGATTATGGGACTTCCTCTAGAATTTTTCTTCCAAATGCAGTAGCAACTTCTTTGAGGAGATTAAAAAAACCCAAACCAAATCAACTTTACAGCTCATGTTGGAGTTTACCTCTAGACTGACATGTGTTAATTATTTGTTCTTATATTAAATTTTTTCCATATATGGGCAACAAATATCAGCTGTGGGCTAGGAATACTTCTGGTAAAATTCCTTGAATATTTTCATGCATGGTAAAAAAGACATTAGATGTGCAGTTACCAAATAGGGAAACAAAGGCAACTGGAAGATTCTGGTACCATGTTATTTGGAGTGTGGTATTAAAATGAAGTATTAAACATTTGTGAATAGTGACTTTTTAAAGAATGATACACACACTGTTTTTTCGAAGGGGTTGGTGTTAAATGTGCACCTGCTTAAAGAGGTGTAGTAATTTTTCCCCTTTGAGGTAGGCATTCTAATAGTGTCTATCAAATTTGCTTCTGTAACAGAATAGAGACCACTGAAATGCCTATGATGAAACTGAAATCTTCCTGTGAAACTGAGGGTGCGATATACAGAATGTCTGCATTTTGGTTTCCTAGCAAATACTCAACTCTTCATAATTTTGCAGAAGACTCGTGTGTGTTGGTGGAAGGGGAATGTTATGCTTGGCTTCTACTTGCTTTAGTAAATGGATTTAAGCAATTAAATTTAACTATCTATTTCACTAATGATCTGTTTCAAATGGCTTCGTCAGTAAGCATGCCTGTTTATGCATTCTAGTGGCACTTTCTATAGTCATTAATTTTGTACAGGTTTTATTTTGGATGTTAATATGTTGAAAGAAGTATATCCTTATATGGTTCTGCTGTGTGCTTCCTAAACATTGTCTTAAGCTGAGTCGTCTTCCTGCCAAATCTCAAACACAGGCCCTGTGAAAATTCAGAAGCTGTTGGTGTCATCTTTGATTTTTAACGCACAGTTACTACCCCGACTTAATTAAAATCTTCAGCCTGAGTGTAACGATGAGAGATCCGTACCTTTTTAGTGCATACATTAACTTTTTTGAATAGTTTAAGCCTTGCAAGAACTTCTTAAGTTATGGCCAGCCTGAATGGATAGAGGCCTTCAATAAGCTTCCTCAAACAGCTAAATCATTAGATTAGCCATTAAGTGTCTAGAAATAATGTTCAAAAATGCAGAAGCAGCACATCTGTAATAATTGCCAATAGAACTTCAACATATGCTGTGTATCAAAGTGAGAGAAGTGAGTCGGCTCCTTATTTTATGACACCCAGTAAAGTTGTACTTTAAAGTTTTATTTTTAAGGAAAAAAGTATGTATTATATAGTAAAAAGAGAGTGGGGAACAAAGAGAGGAAGTCACTCAAGGTTTTGAGTAGGGTCTAATAATTTGTAGTAAGTGCCAAATACTGTTTTGGAAAGTAAGTGTAATGCTGGGTCTCAAGTTCCTCAGCAGAAATGGAGAATATTGCAAGAATCTTGACTGTGAGGAGCTGCAGACTTTTGATTACAAGTTACTTGTTTAGTGTTCAAAAACCCGGTTTCTTCAGTGTATCTGCTCCGGAATAACTTGTTTTATTCTTCATCACATGGGCTAACTTGGTAATAATAAATGTGCTTTCATGGAGGACATTTTTTAGGAAATTATGCCTATTGAGTCTTTGCTTGGTCCGAGGATCTAATTGGGCTTTATGTGTATAAGTGGTCACATTTACTGGGGAGTTTGGACTGTGTGTGCCGTTTAAAATCAAATACAGCAACTGTAGTAATTATTTTGATCCTGTACCAACTGAGAATTTAAAGACACTACAGGTTGTAACAAAGACACATGGCTCAGCATGAGGAATACAAATAAAATTCATTTCATTTTAAACCAAAGCTTAGCAATTCACTAAAGTGAGCATTTGTAGTGCTGTGAAAATGGACTTACTGTAGATCACTCACTTAGCAAGAAAGGTAAAAAAACTTCTACTTGGTTGGGGCACAAAAGAGATATGTTAATTTTATTTTTTTCCCCTGCAAGTAAGGCAGAAGTTAAGGCAATGTTGTTGTTCAGGAAGCTGCACTGTGGGGTGATTCTGAAATAGGGGGTTACATGGCAGTGGCCGCTTCTGTGTGAAGTCAGGAACTGCCTTTGCTGGCCGTGTAGGGCTCCCCAGCCTCCTTGTCAGTGGCCAGGTGGCATGAATGGTTCCGGGCTGGATCTAAGGGCAGCTGGTGACTTTACCTCCTACCTGGGATACAGGCAGGGCAGAGTGCCTGCAGGCTGGAATGTCCAGAAGAACTGAAGTCATCCTGTCTTGGGCAGTCTCAGGGCTACAGATGTTTGGAATTTATCTCAAGGGTCTCAAGATCCCAGTCATAGACACTGAGCTTGGAACAGAACTTTTCAAAGTCTGTTGATGCCCTCAGAGCTGAAAGTGAGTTTTCTAACTGAGAGAATCTGGGAGCCCTGGCACAGCTAGGGGGTTGTGGGGTGGTGGACTCTGAAAGCACCTGTGTTGAAGGCAGGAGTCTTGTAGAAGCTTTGAAGTGGGCAGCACAGGAACCTCTGCGGTGAAGTAGGTGTTTTCTCAGTTTTACAGCTAGTAAGGTTTGGCAAAAGGTATCTTTTCAAAGCTACTTCCAACATTGTGTGCTAGATGCCAGGTGATTAATGGAAAAGACATTGCATATGTTTGCAAGGCTCAGTGATGATTAATAGCTACTAAAAGCCTGTAACAAATAGTGCTGTGGTGTCTGTTTTGTGAATTTACTGTTAATGTAAGTTTTAATACGTTTTTTTTTTTGGCAGAAACTTCAAACAAACTTTACTTTTTTTGGGGGGTGATAAAGCTCTGTTATCTTTAACAAGAAACATTGACAGGTTATATCCATGATGTAATAAATACTGTGCTTTTCAACAGAAAAAAATACAATTGGAAATTGTCCTGAGGGTGGTAGTGCTTTTAGTAGTTTAATTTCCTGAATTTTCTGTATACTGCTTTTGTGTCCTCTCAATTACAGTTGCTTCCTCCCTGTTCCCATTACATTTATATACCCTTTCTCTCCATCGTGGGCTCAGTTTTAACTATAGAGGTCAGTGCTTATACTGTTTGGTTTGTGAAATAAATTATCAAAAGAGACTCTAAACATCTATTAATGAAAGACTGTGGTTAACATTTTAACGTAGCATCCGGCACTTCCTTCTGTGTTGGGCATTAGTCAGTTGTCCGTACACTGCACATAGCTCACTCTGGCCCCTGTAGTTCCTCTTTGAAAGCAAAGGAAAGGTAAATTAAAAAACATGTGCTAAATGAAAACAACTGTAACGGCAGTAGAGCCATAAATTATATATATATATATATATGTACAAAGGAAGAATAGTAATCATGTGAGATACCAGATTAAACTTCAGCCATCAACATGGACAAAGAGAAATTTGCATAAAGATAGAATCATAGAATCACAGAATGGTTTGGGAGATCTTAAAACTCATCTAGTTCCAACCCCCCGCCAGGGAAAGGGACACCTTCCACTAGACCAGGTTGCTCACAATAGCAAATGTAAAATAAACTCTGGATAACTACAGGTCTTGAAGTCTTAAAAGCAATAATGTTGAAGTATCTTCACTCTACTGAAAAGAGAAAAGTGAAAATGGCTTCTGAAATATCTTGGTTCCTTTAAGCTGTGTAGTGAAATGTAGGTTTTCTGTTGTTACTCTTCACCTGGCCTTCAAAGTAGAAAAGACGCTAACAGTGCAAAGCCTGGGGCAGGGGAGGACAGCCCTGTGTGCTTTGATACATCAACATCACTGTTTGTGACAGTGCTTGATACCTTGAGGTGCTGCTTCCAAACTAGATGAGAAAATGATCCTCAACCCCCCCCCCCCCTTGTTTGTCAAAATAATCTTTTTGTTTTGGGGAGCTTCTGCTCCATCAAATAATGCACACGTGGTGCCTCAAACTAGTGGTGTACTGGTTTGTGCTTGATGAAATTGGATCTGTCTGGAGCCATAAAGCCACAATTCCCTATGCAAAACTGGCATACTTGAACTTTTGGCACTTGCTGTTGAAAGGTTCAAAATAGACTTGTCTTATTGTATGCAGATTTATTAGTACTGGAAGAGTATCTTCTGTTGTAGGATTTTTTTTTTTTGTACAAATAACAGAAACCTAACAAAATTGGCTCTTTAATAGAATATTAACTAAACCTGCAATCGAGATTGGAAAGAGACAGGATAGTGAAATTATGTGAAACTGTAATGGTTATCTCTGTATTGGTAGAGAAATACTCAACCTCTTTAAGGACTACTTAGTTGAAACCTGTTGGTGGGATTTTGTGGAGAAGCTTGCACTGCTGATTGCTGCAGTGCATCTGTCAGTTCTGTGTGTTAAGAGTGAACTTTAATTTCTGATGTGTTCTGTCTGGAGCTTTCACAAGCACTAGTTTCTGCTGATAATCTGAGCTGGGGATGATGTCTGGGAATTAACCACAGTAAAGGTTTATCTGGCTGCTGGGTATGGTACTTTAAGACCATATCTACTGCTTTTCAGAAAACTGATAAAGTAGCAAATAGATGAGGTGTGAAGGTAGTTCTGAGAAAGTCAATAAATAGCCGGAAGCTACAATTTAATAAGCGTTTGGACATATCTGGCTCAAATAGCTTATATATTTTAACTCTATTAAAAGTGGTAGACGGAGCTTAAATCCGTATTCCCTGTGGCGTTAGGTATCAGGAGAAATAAGTGGAAGCAAGGCATTTGAAATCAATAAATTGCTTCTAGGCACAACTTAATGCAGACAGAATTTAGAGAAAAAAGATTGTGAAACAGATACAGAAATGAAATTTAGCTTTAATTTGCAGACTAGAGCAAAAACGTAATCCTGGTTCTTGTGAAAATGGAGATTAGGAAGTTATAGGAGTGAGGAAGTTCAGTGCCATGGGCTAACTTGTACAGAACAGGTGTACTGAAAAAGTAAAAACATCTGCAGAGTAAAGCTGCTCTCCAGACTAATGTTATGCATTTATGGTCCCACTTAAGGCATTAAACTGAAAGAGGGTAGATTTAGAGTAGATTTTAGGAATAAATTTTTTTATCTTCCCTGTGAGGGTGGTGAGGCCCTGACACAGGTTACCCAGAGAAGGTGTGGTTGCCCCATCCCTGACAGTGGTCAAGGCCAGGCTGGAGCACCTTGAGCAGTCTGACCTTGTGGAAGGTGCCCCTGTCCATGGCAGGGGATTGGAACTGGATGTCCCTTCCAACACAAACCATTCTATGATTAAATTACCTGTGTTTTATATTACACTTTAAATGAAGCAAAGATTCTTTCTCATTTGCTTAGAAATTTTGCTGTACTTGGGAATCTACTTCACTGCTTCAAGCTTTCTTTTGTTGGACATATTTGTGGCTTGTAGGGTCTATAAGTGTGAGAGGCTTCACGGAGCAGGTAACTCAAGTGATGCCATTGCATTTTATAGAGAACTTTGGTTTCTGTCTGCTGTGCCTAACCCAGCAGGTTGTTACCTGGCTGCATGATAGGACTGAAGCAACCTCAGTTTATTTTCTTGCTTTGTCCTCCAAAGAGGCAATGAGGGAAAGCTGTTAACAATTCATTAGCTGCAGATAGCATTTGTTTAAGTAAGACTTGTCAGAGCGTTACACCTAAGGGAGGTTAAAATGATCTTCCTGGAGCAGATTCCAGTCAATCTTTCTTGACTCTGAAATATTTATTACTGTTTACAGTGAATTCATATGGACTCATATGACATGTACAGGAAAACATAAAATTTTCAATTTTCATTCACCTGTGGCTTTGCTGTCAGCATATGAAATCAGCTGCTTATGCTTTACAACCAATTTGTTTTTTACCGTAGAAAACATCACAGCATGTGATGTTCCCAAATCATTATCTTAGGCACCATTTCTGACTTGCATTTTGTGTCTTACCAGGTCTCATCATCATCATCATCATCAGTTTCGCTTAAATTTTACCAGTTGTTTAGCAACTCTGATCTGTAAAATGTAATCAAATCCTCTTAATTCCTTTAAATTTTACACTGAGACTATGCATAATGCAAGTGGCGATTTCTAAAGTGTTGTACCAAAAATGAGAGTGCAGGGCGTTCTGTTTTTTTTTCAGTGAGCCCCATGAAAGCTAGAGTTTCATCTGGAGCTCGCACATCAGCTGTGATCCTTCTATGGCAGTAGTTAGTCTCCTCTAAGACACTTGGTAGCACATCTGTAGGAGTTGTGTTGAAGCACTCATGGGGGGTTAGAACTATTGTGATCTGTGTTTGATCAGCTGTTCAGTATTTTCTGTTGGTTTGCTATGCTACCCAAATTATGAAAGGGCTGGGTTCTGGGGATGGCTTAAAATTTGTCAAAAAGTTATTGCATATAGAAGTGTAGACTGAAATAGCTTGTGCCTATGAATCTACGCAATTACTTTGTGTTCAGGAACAGGACAGAAGTAAGGGATAACTTGGGATCTTGGCTTATTTGTATCAACATCCTGCATGGTTTGATCAAGTGATAGAAACTCTGAAACTACCTGTTTACACTTGTAAGATGAAAAGGAATTGATGTGGGGCTGGGTGCATATTTAATATGTGGGTGTTGAAGGTAAACCAGTTAATATTTGCAATGCGTTTTGAAACTTTAGTTGTATGGTGTTGTGCAAGGCTTCTGTTGTTGATGGTTGACCAGACTGTTAGTGGCTAAGATAGAAGCAGTCAGTCTGCATTTGCTCATTTGAATAACTTTGGTGTTTTGCATATGAAGCTGTATGCAGGGAGTACAAAGACAAAAAAGCACTGAATCATACTGTGTGTGTGCTATTTCTGGAAGATCGAGCATACTTAGGACTTGGAGGAGGAGGAGGAGTTTCTGGGATATTTCCAAATTCTGTCAACAAAACAAATTCTACCTGCATTAATCAGCAGAATGAGTCGTTGGAGTTACTTGAATGTCATGTTAGTGAAGTCTGGCTGAAAGAGTCTACTTGACCTTGTTTCTAGTGCAGTGGGACTTTCCCTATGAGATTGATAAATCACTCATTATTAATCTTCATATTGAAATTATTTACATTGATCTTTAAATTTTCAGTGAAGTGAAAGAAGCAGCTAGTTGGCTCTTGGAATGTATTGAGATCATGCTTGTGCTCAAGAGCAGGATGAAATGCCCACCTTAGAGCACCACGCTATGGCACCTCCATCTGCTGCTGCCCAGGATAATTTGGGTGCCTTTAAATCTCAGGTAGTGCTGTGCTGAGTAGACCCTGGCTATGCTTAGGCTTTCTGCTGACACACGTCTTATCTAGCAATGAGAGTTCTCCTTTTTTGTTTTAAGGTCTTGTTTTGTTCAAGGAATAGCTGTGTGATCCACTTTTCTCAAAGTAGTGAAGTCTTTATTTTGAAGGAATAAGCTAAAATTCAGGCTGCCTTTTCCACCTTTGGTATATAGCACCAGGTGCAGAGAGAACTTAGACTATTAGGTATCAGGAAAGAGCTATGAGAAAAAGATCATGTCATGTTGGAAGCTTTGTTTAGAGCATGGTCTTGGATCTATACTGGTAAATGATCCTTCAGGATGCCTATATAGGAGCTGTTTGACAAAACAAGTGGAACTGTAGAATGTAAAATAAAATCCAGCCCAAATTCAAATGTTTGTGGCACACAGTATTGTACCCAAAGTAGAAGACAGACATAACTGAACTATGTGTCTTTGCTTTTTTTTTTTTCTGATACATAAAGATAGCAAGCAAATAAGAAATCAAAGTGATTGGTCCTTTTCTTGGTTGGAAGAAGTAGGAACTGTTCAGTGTCTGCAGATATGGTAGCTGTGAGCTTAATATTAAAATGGAGGAGGAAAACCTGAAAGGAAGTTACTGAAATGCCCCATGGGTACTGCAATTTTAGAATGCAGGTACCTGCTACTCTTCAAAAAGAATATCCTTTGATAGTGAGCACAGCATCCTGATCTGGAAGGCTTTATAAAACTACCTGTAGTCCAGCAGTAGCTGCTGTTGAGATGTCTACCCAGTCAAGAATGAATTTACAAAAAATACTCAATTTCTTAAAACCATCAGAAAACAGAAAAGCTTACTTGTGCAATTACCTCAGTGATGGAAATCTTAATGAGGAATAAAAATAGTTTTGCGTATTTGCAGTTTAAATTAGGGCAAGAGGCAAGAGAATTTTTTTTTTTTCTAAATGAAGACCTGTCCACATTACCATATAAGCAGCCTCACTTCCCTCTTGGAGCTTTAAATAACATATTCACAGGGTGAACCAAGCTGTTACATTTTCATTAATTGTTGATGAAGTGACTTACGACCAGAGTATCTCAGAAATTGAATGGGAAAACAGAAGTCTTGTTGCAGTCCGGTTGACCCTTTTATATTTTACATCCTAATACTGCTCATAAGAGACGAGTGGGACCTTTGAAAACCATTTGTAATCTGGAAAGTTAGTACTTTAAGCATGCATTTGAGTGGTTTGTGTTGTTGGTTGATGCGTGGTAGGTTCAGAGGTGGGAACTGCTAATGTGGCTCTGAGATTTCAAACATAATGCCATTTGGAAGTTCATGGTAACTTGTGGTTTTGATTTGTAGTTGCCTTTGAGGGAAGAGACAAGCAAAAAGTCTTGGAATCTTTTCTGTAAGACATGTTTGTGGTGGTTTAAACCCAGCCAGACAGCTTGTTCACTCGCTTCCCCCCCTTCTTGCCTTCCCCCTACTCCCGGAGGGACAGAGAGGAGAATCGACAAGAATGCAACTCCCACAGGTTGAGATAAGAACAGTTTAGTACCTAAGGTATAACACAAATCACTACTGCTACCACCAATAATAACAATGATAAAGGAAATAACAAGGGAAGAGAATACATCACCTCACCACCAGCCAACCGATAACTTGCCCCGCCCCCCCCAGCCTGACCAAGCACCGACCGATACCTCCTCCAACCCTGCAGTCTCCCAGCCCTTCTGGGTAACTCCCAGTTACATCCTGGGCATGACGTGCTGTGGTATGGAATACCTCTTTGGTCAGTTTGGGTCAGGTGTCCTGTCTCTGCTTCCTCCTGGCTTCCCCTCCTCCCTGGCAGAGCATGAGCCTCACAAAGGCCTTGGTCAGGGTAAACATTACTGAGCAGCAACTAAAAACATCAGTGTTATCAGCACTGTTCTCAAGCTGAGAGTCAAAAAAACAGCACTGCACCAGCTACTAAGAAAGAGAAAAATGACTGCTACTGCTGAACCCAAGACACAAAGAATGGTCTGGAAAGCAAAAGCAAGTATTTAAATAAATAAATTGCTTTCTCCTGTTCTTCTCAACCTTGTGTATTTTTCCTCTGCCAAGCAGAGCATATTGTCTAGAAACAAACAACCAAAGTTAATGTCCCCAGAGGAAGATGTACCTTCCTTCTGCACTGATGACTCACAGCACTTCTGAACTAATATTTATTAAAAGAGATTCTTTCCCAATGCTTGTTGAGGTTCCTTGATACCCAGTGGCCCAGGAAATCATTAAATTAACCAACACCTAATTTCAGTAACCCGAGGACCAAGAGTGGGTTCCTGTGACACAAGGATGTTGAAAGAAAGTAAGAAGTTTGGTAACTTTGTTCCAGTCAAGATGCTGGGTTATTTTTGTAACTGGATGTGAGATGTCCTCATGCTTAGATTTTTGTGTTTTCTGGGGGAAGACAATTCACATGGAGTCCATTTGTGAGCACATGCTCCAGATACATAACTTGGGTGTTACTGGGTCTGGCTTCAGAGCATAAAATGCCAAGCAGGAAGGAGGCAGAGCTGTTTTGGAAGGGAGAATGCATAGTACAAAACATTAAAGGAGAGGCCCATAAATGGGAACAGAGGCTATACTGCAGTTCATGAAAACAGTGAAACTAGAGGTATATCTGTTGTGCAAGAGAGTTAGAAGGAAAATCGGGGTGAGAAGGAAGACTTGCTGGGAGCTTAGAGGGATAAGGAGAGCTGGAAGAAAAGGCTGTGGGAGAGCCTTCTGTGATTACAGAGAAAGATCTTGCAGATTGAAGTTACACAGGTGGATGTACAGGATTTAAAAGAATGTCATAGAAATTATGAGTCACGTTTTTTAAGCAAGCAGTGCTGAGCAAATCAGCTCTTTTGGTACAAGGAGGAGTGATGTGCTGCGGAAAGTAAAGAAGGGCTATTCTCTTTGGGTGTCACTATCTGTGTTTCTTTCACTTCAGTGTTCTGTGTGTGTTTTGATTTTTCAAGGAGATGTGGTTTAAGGGGGACCAGAATAAAACAAAGTTTTGGAAAAAGATTTGGAAGAAGAAAGGCTTCAGTTAAACCACCAGGGCAAGACGAATTCAATTGTTCAAATTTCAACTTATAGTATTACTTCAGTCTTAAAAGGTTCTGCTGATTTATGATTCCTAAAATGATAACAAACCCAAAAATGCTATTAGAAAAGAATTGTAAATACTGTTTTCCTCTGTAGGTATACTGATGTTTCAGCCTCTTGCTGTTTTATCCTCTCAGTATTGCATAATGCAACCAATTCATGTTTTCCAGAGCTTCCCAATTAACTGAAGTGTTCAGAAGTTTCCATGACCTTTAGGTTTCTTTGTACTCTTACGTTGTTTTGCAAAGAGTATGATAGATTTTGTGGTTTACTTCCAGTGTAGCCTTTCTTTTATGGGAAAGATGTCACAATGCAAAAAGGCCATGGTTTTGAGCATTGAGTACAATGCTGATTTGACATAACTTTTTTCCAAAAATGTCTTAACATACAGGAAGTACCTCATGAAAAAATAGTGAGCAGCAAAATATCATTTTAAAAGTATAATTTTAAAAGTATCATATATGGAAAAAAGGCAGAAGAAAGGAGATCCTCTAAGGGAAGTTTGTTGCAGGGTATAGAAAAGGACACCTGTATCTTGTGTTCAGGACTGTAGTTGATTGTCACTGTGCCTTTGGTTCTTGCTTCAGTTTTGCCTGTCGCAGTACACAGCATATATGCCTTGCTGGAAAACCTTCTGTGAAGCTCAGGTTGTCCACTTCAGTCACATCTGTGAGTTCCCAAAATCAGGCCTCTGTTTTTCACTGAAATCTTGGGATGTTTCTCCAAAACCTTGTGGTCTAATGGAGGTTTCTGCAGACAATGGGCTTTAGGCTGCGGAATGAATGAATCTTGGCTATCCTGTGACCTTACAAGGTGGAGGCTGGAGATGGAAAAGGTGGAAGGTGAAGACCTTCCAAGGAAGGGTGCACAGGCTGCCTTAGTAGGCCCAGTGCTATATTCATACATTGTTTACCATCCTGATGTAAATACTTCATGTCTGTCTGCCTGGAGTATAAACAGAACTGTTGGTTCTGTCTGCCCCTGCCCGTGCAGGCATGTATTTAGAAGCCTGAGCTTATTAGTCAGAGATGTTTTACTCTTTCTTTGGGCACATGCTGAACACTACCAACTACTCATGTCAGAACACTGATTAACATACATATATAAAGGTATATATGCATATAGCCAGTCCCTCCAATCTCCCTGCCCCAAATAAAGAAGCCTGACTCCTGGTGTTGCTTAATATTTAGTAATTATGAAGCCTCAGGATCTTGTTTATACACGCCAACTCTGATCTGGTATTTTGATCCATGTTTGCTGTAGCATGTCCATCGAGGCCTTGCATTTAGTGTAAGTGCATCAAAAGTTCTGAAAGCAGAATGTAATCGCTGACAAGTTGTCCCACAATGTAAATGTAAAACCTGTAGATGCCCCACAGGTTGTAAATGCAACCTGTTGTAGGAAATAAAAAAGTTCCCTGTTGGTAAACAAATACTGAACTTCTTTTAAGACTGAAATTTGATTGAGAAAATACAGTAGATCATAAGGAATCTACACCCATGCATGTAATACCTTGTGAGCAGTGCAGTAAAGAACTAAGATAATTCAGTTATTTTGCAGAATTGTGGTATGAACTCACTTATTAATCCACAAAATAAAAACTTGTGTGTAAATAGATTCATAAAAGAGAATGAGAGTTAATAGAAATACAAAAAGGTACAGAAATGGAACAAATAATACTATGGCTGTAAGGAGAGGACAAGCCTCTACTACGCTTTTATTTTTCTTAAATGATTTTTAGGTGTAAACATTAATGAGATTCCTTTTCCCAAAACTGCCTGGAAGATTTTATTATGCAGAGACTTTATTCTGCACCCTCTGTTCTGCAGATGATGAAACCTGTGAAGGAATGAATTTGAATGTATTTCGGAGATATTTTTCTATGTGTGAAATACATTTAAGTATTGCAGTTGTTGTCTCTCAGACTCCCAGTCAAGGAGCTAATATATTAGTGGAATCCAAATTGCTATATGAAAGGGTTTCTGTTGGGTTACTGTGAAAGGTCTTCCTAAAGGTAAATGTTTTAGTATTTCAAATGCCGTTTTGAAGAAAGAGGGTTGTCACAGTGAAGCTATCTCTTCCTTCACTTGTGGAGACCACAGCACAAGGAGGAACTGAAACCAAGCCTGGAATATTTCTGTATTAAGGCATCTCTCCTCTGAATAATGATATTAACTTGAAAAGTGTTATGCTCTATAGTGATGGATGATTCCTATGGAAACTCTTGCTGTTAAATGGATTCCCAGCCTCCTGACTGACAGTGTCAGCCTGTTGTTATTTAGTCGTGTCCCCTCTGCATCCCTGTCCCCTGATTCTCATGTGGGATGTGGTAATGGCTGTGGAGCTAAATTTGGAAACATTTTATGCTGCTGAAAAGAATAAGATATGCAAAGTTTTGGCTAAAGTGAGAGAACTGTTCATTCTTCCTTTGCAAACAAACCCCAACAAAACCAACCCCAAAATCCCACCAAAAGTCCCGCAAAGAAATGCTTGTGTGTGTGTTTTTGTTTTGTTTTGTTTTTTTCTAGAACACGAAAATCCAAACAGCAAACCAAAGTCCCCTTCCAAGAATGTAGTTGTTTGAAATGTTGAGTATAAAGTTGTTTTGTAAACAGCTTATTGATAATGGCTGCATTTATTTGTTTGTTGTTTTGTTTTGTTTTGTTTTTTGCATGATGTGAAGTAGGAGTTGACAAGTTGGGTAATTTTTAACACAGATTTGTATCTCTGTCTTCTAGAAAACTCTGCTGAAGCAGATTTATGGCTGCTGAACAGTTGTACAGTAAAAAATCCTGCTGAGGACCACTTCAGAAACTCAATCAAGTAAGTTGTTTCCCTAAAAAGATACTTAATTGTGAATGAATATTGCATGTTTTCATTTTAAAAGCTTCATATTTTCAATCTAGAAGTGATTTTGTGGTTTCAAGTAAGAAGTGTGCTGAGTTTGTTACAATGGTGAGTTCCCTAGAATGAATTTGTAAGGTGCAGTGTGGGTTTTGCAATTTGCAAATGATTATCAATGCACTTACTTAGGAGAGCTGCTGGCCCTGTTTAGATAGGGGCTTCTCTATCGCTTCTCAAGACAGTGTTGTAATAAGTGTGGGTCTTTTTTTTTTTCTGTTTGGGGGGTTTGGGGGTGTGTGTTTGTTTTTGTTGTTTGTTTTTTTTTTTTCCAAAAATGTGAATTGTTAGGCTCTTTTTTTCCCCTCTACTTAATTTTTACATAATCGGGCCCTTCCAATTAGAAGTGTACCAGGTACATACTTAAAACTGTTTCGCTGTTCATTTCCCTAAAAGGTGAACTGATTAGCCTATACTAGAAGTCTTGCAAAGAATATGTTATGATTTCTCTGTAACATTTTGATGGTGTTGGAAAGTATGACGTGGTAGTGACTTCTGCCTCTGACTGCGGCAGGCATACGGTTGTGATGAGAGTTAACTAGAAAATCTGTACAATTACAGCTATCATTGCCCAGTATAAATAAATACAGTGCTGTGTTTCTTGTAGATTTTACCTTCAGTAAACAAGTGTGGCTATCTTATGCAGTCATTTGTTCAGTGTGGTGCACTGGGGATGCACTGTTGGTAGAGATCCATTTTGATTAGAAAAAAAAAAGCCATAGTTTTTAATAAGCATGCTCAGAAGGTAGACAGAAGCTGGATATAAGCAGTCTGCTTGCAGTGCTAGAGTCACTAACAGCATCCAGGGGCTGTAACTTGGAACAGAAACTGCTTGTCTTTGGTAGGTGGTACAGCAGAAGGTACTTCCACCCCTTAGAGGGCTTCACCTCCTGACTGCTGGTGTTGCACTTAGTGATGAAACTGGCTTTTTGGCTTTTTTTTACAGTTGCCAAAAAAAAAAAGCTATTCCCAGAATACTTCCAATGTGTTGGCCAACAGAGTAGATGACAAGATCTTTTCCAGTTCAGTTGTGGCCATCTTTCTATTTTACTAATCCTGTGCCAGAATTGATGTGGTATGGTGTGTGTCCTTTAAAACAGTAGAATAGAGTTGGTTAAGAAAGAGGGTACAACTAAAAGCAAATGACCAAAAGTATTTCTTGGAACTTCATGTTTGTGTTGTTGCTCTGTTAATGAGCCTGATGTGATTTGCCTGAGTTTACTGTTCTTGTTCTTTACTTCTCCCTATACAATTTCTATTCTGACACAGATATTCTGGTTGTTCTCCACTTTTTTTGTCTTTGCTGAGACTCACTACTTTCCTGAAGCATACGTCATTTTTCTCTGCTCTCAGATAGTGGCAGCTCCTCATGTGGAGAAGGCCAACTTTCATTGTTGTTTCTGACCATTTTTTATAATTATTATTGAGCACAGGGGAGAGATCCATATGTAGTGCTCCTTCATGGTACTTGGAACTGAAAGATTAAACATCATCCATATCAGAAAAGAACAGCTACAATTGTATCTGGGGTTTACAACAGTGAGGAAAGCTTGTATCACTACAGAGCACAACTTGTCCTAAATATCTATTATTTTATTGCAGAGGCAAACCCAGTGCTTGAAGTTTGGGTGATAGAAAACTGCCTGCCATTATATCCTATCATAATGGCTGTTGGTAGCTATGGAGATCTTTGTTCTTTAAGACTGAGTAACAGTTTAAAACATTTAATAAGTGGATTGTCAAAGCAAACATACTCAGCACATTAAAATTAGAAAAAAATTCAGGCTGGAAGTGCTTTATAGCATTCTGAATTTCAATATATAGAATTATAAATTGGGAGAAGTATTTCAGTTCTGCTTATTCTCTGCCTTCTGCAACAGTTTCTGCTACATGATTTTCCTTGCACATATGACTTTAAAATGCAGTTATTCAAACCAGTGGCAGTGTGTTCATGCTGATGGTTGAAGAATGACTGTCTGAGAAGCTGATCCTTCACTAGTGGCGTGTACCAAGGGATGTGTTAGAACTGTGCAAGTCCTGTATGTTCAGCCTTTTTTTTATCTGACATTCTTTTAAAAACAATTACTCCCAAACTCTCTGAATCTTTGCACTGCATGTACAGATGCATCTATAGCTGATGCAAGCTGACTGAGAGTATAATCTCTGTGCCTTTTTGTGTCGCTCTTAGAAGTAGTCTACTGCTCTTCAGTATCAGTGAAGTTGAAGGTGCTGAGCTGGGGTGATGATAGGGAGGGCAGAGAGTTGCCTAAAGGTCATAACTTATGGATGGGAATTGAGAGCATTTCTTGTGCAGATTTTATTCTCAGTTTTACAATTCATGTTTAATTGTAAAATAAAGGGTGAGGTAGGTAATAGTAATGAAGAATTTCCAGTATAATCACATAGGTGGAGTTAAAAAATAATAATTATATCCTTCGAAAGAAAATGGAGGTTAATTCAAGAAGAAGTAGGAAATAGAATAAACTGAAGTAGGTAACTTCCATCAAGCAAGTTTATGAAGATTAAGATAACTGTGTAAAGTAAATAGTTAGGTACAGAAAAAGAATGCCTTCAACAAGTAAAAAGAAGCAAAAGAACCTAACATTAAGAAGAAGTGAGGCAGACAGCGCTGCAAATAAACAGTCCCCGTTTGGTGTAGTTATGCTGCAGTAACCCTGCTCTTCTGTTTTAATATTTTTGCTAAATTTGCACAGAGCATGCATTATCCCCTAGCCTCCCAGAATTTGCAAGTGCACATAACCCTGTGGCCGAAGACACTTGTGATGAAACATTTGCTAGTAGCTGGTTTTGGCAGGATCTTACCTTGGGGTAGGAAGAGCAGGAGATGGTCTGCTGTTTAAATGGTTCCAATTTGCAGCTATTATGAAATAAGAACATGTTCTTCTTGGAAGTGGGAGCAAAAACATGGAGTGCAGGGGGAAGAGGGAGACACGGGCACAGGAGCGAGCGTGGGTGTATGTATTGTGCAGTTGATAAGCACTCAGTTGTCACATGGTATACACAGAGATGAATGAATTATGTCTCTGTCTCTATGATGTAACAGTGTAGTATAAGTAGTACTACATATAGATAGTACTACTACAGGATCACAGAATAGCTGAGGTTGTTGGGGATCTCTAAAGATTGTCTTTTTGAACCCTGCTCAAAGCAGAGACAACTAGATCAGGTGGCTGAGGGCTGTGTGCAGGTGGGTTTTGAGTATCCTTAGGAGACTCCACAAATGATCTGGGTAACCTATTCCAGTGTTTGGCTACTGTTATAGTAAAAAAAGAGTTATTTTAGGTTTAAACTTCATGTCTTGTGGTTGCCTTTTCACTGTCGCTGGGCACCACTGTGAAATGCTAGTCACTGTCATCAGGTGTTTAATACACATGGTGGGATTCCCTGGACCTTTCTCTCTCCAGGCTGAGCAGTTCCAGGTCTCTGAGCCTTTCAAGCCCTTCCTTGAACCCCTTCCAGTTTGTCTGGGTTTTACCCATCCTGGGGAAACCAGAACTGTACCCAGTGCTCCAGATGTGGCTCCCACCATGCTGAGAGCAGAAGGGAAGGATCACTTCCCTCTGTCTGCTGGTGATGCAATTCCTAATGCAGCCCAGAAAGCTGTTGGTGGTCTTTGCCCCAAAGGCTCATTGCTGCCTCATGGTCAACTTGGTGCTCACCAGGACCTGCAGGGCCCTTCCTACCAAGCTGCTTTCCAGCTGGCCAGCCCCAGCCTGTCCTGGTATATGGGGCTGTTCCTCCTCAGGGCCAGGACTTTGCAGTATCCATTTGTTGAACTTCATGAGGCTTACACATTACATTAGTTAAAATCTCTTTTTCTTTAAAATTGATATTAAACTCTATAAGGAAAATTATTCATTTGGGTTAACTCAGTGTTCATTGTGAGCGAGCTAGTTGTCCTTGTAAAGATGTGGCTATTGGTGTATATGTTGTGGTGGCTTTTAGAAATACATTCCTGTAATGAATTTCTCTCCTGAAAGGAAAAGAAGAGCCTTAGTTCTGTCAAGGGATTTTATTTTGCTTGCTGATGGATATACCTATTGTATTTTAGTAAAGTAGTTGCTGAGCATTCCTGGGAATTAGCAACTTTTGGAAAGATTCAGGAATGCTGAATCCCTCAGATCAGTGGTTTTTTTTTGTTGGTTTTTTTTTTTTCTAGTGTACAATCATTTAAGCAGAAGGATTTTTTAAATTTTAAGTTACAGTTCAAAAAACCCTGACAACCTAAGCCACAACCATTAGCATCTTTGCTGTGCTATTTATACAGAAAGTGCCCCTGAAAGCACATTGTTCAAGGTGTCATGTTGAGCAGAATGACTGTGATGACACGGTACCTCAAATCACTTTTGTAGAATCAAGTGCATTGAGGTGGGTTGGATTCAAGGATCCACCTTTATCTTATGTGGAAGTAGGTTTTGTCTGCTGCCACAACTGGTTCTGTTGGTGCCGTGGTTGGTTTGTTGTTTTTTTTTGTTTGTTTTAGTTAATGATATTTTAAGGAATGAGATGTTTTCCCTTTCACATTATTTCTTTCAGCAGTGGCGAGTATTTTCTTTCTCAAGTTACTAGTCAGATATAATATAGCAAGATTGCTTTGGAGAGTCCTGCACTAAAGGCAGCAAAATGCTTGGAATGTTTCATTGATGGAGTTTGTCCTTGAAGGACAGCTGTGCCTTAAAAACTCTTTATCCTGTCCTGAGATCTGAGCTGGCTTTGCCCTTGAGAATGCACAGAGCTAGGATATTAATTCTGTTTGAAGGCCTGTAGGTAGTATGGAATAACATTAAATTGGCTTAAACTTCTTAAATATTTGCTTATAATATTTTGTGGCATCTACTTTATTTTGCCTTAGAATTCAGAATGAAATAATACTTTCTGACAGGTAGCCTACAATCTAAAAGTCAATCACATCTCTTTTTTGCTGATAATGTTTTGGAATGATATCTTTGCTCTGAGCCTGATAATCTGTCAGTGTGACCAACTTACGAGTTCAGTGTATATGTATATAGCTGTTCTATAAACAGTATAAATAATAAAGACTAAGTAAATTATCCGTAATATCTTTCTAGATGTCATTGTATTTATTAATTTTTGGGGGTGTTTGGTAGTTCTGTGGTGGTTTCATTGTCTCCTCTTAGTCTATTTTTGCCTTTTTTTTAATGGTAGAAGGTTGTCAGCTGAAGTTTTCTGCTATCATTTAGCTGATTCAAAAGTAGCTTTCTTAAAATCTAGCTGTTAGCAGCAGCAGCAAGAGTAAGGATTCAATAAATAAGTTGCAACCTTAAGTAAATGACAGTAAATCTTTTAAGGCTGTTTGATGAGGAGAACTAAGCATAAGGGCATGTTCTAGAGGAGCTCACTTCCTTTAAAATAAACTTACTTTATTCTTTGTTCTCATGCTTCATTGATTTATATGTGCTCTGATACTTTTTCTTGCCGGTTAAAATACCAGATACCTAACCCACTTTCTTGGTGGTCTCTGAAACTTTAGAGACTGTTGCATGTTTCTAACCAGCAGTCTTCCTCCTGGTTTGGTCCTTTCCTGAGTGCTAACTTACTTTTATGTTGAGGGACTTTGTCACTTTGTCTTTTCCTTCTTTTTTGAGTATTATGGGTAAGATTCTGGGTCTTATACTTTGGAAAGTAAGATGTGGCTGTGCAGTTGAGGTGTTTATGGCTTGTCTCATGGTATGGAATAAATTTGACCACTATAGTAATCTTATGTATAATTAATATATAATATTAACGCATATTTTCTTACCTATATGTTGCTGCAGTCACTTTAAGATGTGCTCCAGTGTGTATTCAACCCTTTTCTATCTGATAGCTATGAGTTGTGACAGAAATGTGGAGGCTTTTAGCACTGAAGTCGCTCTGTGTGGCTTCCAATTCTGCCCTGGCTTCAGTTTTCACCAGTTCATGAATAAGCACTATGTGTGGGATATTGTTGAAATCCTAGTATGACAGGACTTTGATCTTAAACCATGCAAATTGTTTAAGGCTCTCGGGTCCAAGTGAAGCAAGTTGAAGAGTAAAAGGTGTGACTACCTTTGGATGCTGCAGAATTTCTGTTCACTGGGTACAACTGTGTTGATGTTAAGTACAGGAGAAGCTTACTCTGTAAGAAATACAAGAGCTTGTTCAGAGATAAGAATAACTTTCTGCTGCTTGACATCTTTGCAAGTAAAAATAATCCTGGAAGAAAAATTTTTGTTGCTTTGTTAGCACTTGTGAATGTAATTTATATGATGCATTTTGCAAGTTGAGCAAAACCACAAATTGCACACTTAGAATAGTGTTAACACTTTCTTTAAAGCAGCATTACACATTTTGCTTTTACTGATACATTTCCAGTCTAAAATTAGACTGTGATTTACATTTGTTTATACCGTTCCTACAGTAAGGTTTAAGCTGTGAAATACCTCTGGAAGAGGAAACATAAGTATTTCAAAGCTCTTTTACTTTATCGATCTTGTCAGTGTAAGATGATCACTTCCACTGTGTTTCAGATGAGTGTCATAGTCTTGCTGTGTGTATTCAGTTTTACAGAAATAGTGTCATGCCATGACTTTCAGTGTGTGTCAGAGTACTTAAGGTAACAGGACATCCCTGAGGACTGTAGCTAGAAGTACTACTATTTTCTACTCTTATTTTATTGAAGAAAATCAGGAAGAGCTGAATTCTCTGAATTAAACATGCCTGTACAACAAACTTTGTTAGGTGGGAGGAAACTTTTCACTTCAGGTTTTTTTTAAGAGAAGCAGCCAGTAATATTCCTTCTTGCTCAGACCCTCTAAATTAGTCCAGGTAACACTGATGAAAACATTACCATTTTGGCATGATGAAAGGCTTGCATGCTCACAGGTTGTGGAAATGCTTGTATTCAAGATGTATGCTAGATTCACTGTTCAAGAGAATCATTTTCCCCATATAATAGGAGGGAGTTAGTTTAGAATAGAGGCCATACATCTATTAAATAGGATTTTAAATCACAGTTGTCTTCTGGGAACAACTGGAGAAACTTATGGGACTGCTGCACTTCCTTCATCAAAGCCTTGATTGGAATAGATCTATGCACAATGCTTACATCTTTAGTTATGGGACATCTGCTAAGATCTCAGCAATTACACCTTATTAACCAGAATTAGTTTCTTTGACACAAAGTGTACAAATGAACTAGTTGAAAACACTGAATACTTCTCTTGTGTTCAGATGATATTTTTTAGGTTCAGCTTTTTTCTGGGAAAAATTTCTGGAAGGGGTTTCTACTTCAGCATTTGAGATTTCTTTTCTTTGTATAGCTATGTTCATCCGTAGTACAAACCACTTCAGTTAATTTCATTTCCATGTTCATCTTACACGTTAACGTTTCTCAGATTGAGCAACACCAATTTCACTGTTACGCAGTTGGTTAAGCTCTACCGTGGAGCATAGTGTGCTCGCTGGGTTTCAAATGCTTCAGAAGGATTTTATATGCTTAAAAGAAATTTTAAATAACTGGAAGTCTTCATTTAAGAACTTATTATCTGGTAAGGTTTTTTTTTTTTGTATTTTTAAGCATACTGAATATTGACATCCATTGTCTGAGGTTGATGGAAGACATAGCAGCTGGTGAAGGATTCTATGATTTAAATGAAGTTTGTTAGTGGAAGGATTTTTTGCTGTGTTTGAGTGCATTCCTTTTCTTGCAGCCATCTCTGCTGTAAGGGAGAATGTTAAAAGCTGCTTGACATGATGTTATAAAATGCAGAGAAAAAGCAGAGCGTATAGAACTGAGTGTTTTCCATCGTATAGTGTTTAGACGATAAAAGGATTATGGACTGCTTGTGATTTCAAGTGTTACATGGCTGCATTTTGCAGAGATTTGCAAAAGCCTGAGTTATAAACGTGTGTGCACTTTAGCTTTAGACTTAGCAAGGTAAAAATAACCAAACCATAATCTAGTACAAGAACAGAGCCTGTTAAAATCAACTTTTAAACACAATCCTGGAAATCTTTTTGATATCAAGACATTTGGGACTGTTTGAAGTACTCCATGATATTGATGCTTCGAGAGGTTAGATAGTGCAGTGACTTTAGGTCTACAGTGCTTATTAAGCTTTGGATGCTTTAGGGGATTAATTAATTTTTAGGTACTCTTTAAGCCTTGAGCCAGATCATTAAGGACTGATACATATTTGATTGCCATTTTAAAGAAGAAAATATTACCTGCACATGAGAGGCCAACTGTGTTTCAAGACCTCATATATCTATATTCGAACTTTTTGATTGGGTTGTAGTTACAGGTCCCCAGCTATGTAGGCTCCTGGTGTTTACAGCCATTGAAAATTAGTTAAGGTGATTGCTAAACATAGAAGATCTGCTTTTCTTCGAAGAAGAAAAAAAAGGGGGGGGGGGGAGCAAATGTAATACATTTCAGTGATGCAGTAAAGAAGGGAAGCTTTTGATTTGGAAAGTGCAGCTCCCCTGATAGTTTATAGAGTTACACTTTCACCTTTCTCCGCATCCTCTGACAGCTATACTTCAATCTTTTTCAGCATTTTAGAGCAAGAACTTGCATGCATATATAAGCATCTGAAACCTTATTTAAGAAAATGAGCAGCACTAAAAAGAGGACCCAACTCTCTCTAGACTGCATTGCTGATATTATCTTCAGTTGAAAGACAAAACAGTTCTTTCCTGTCCTCTCAGAGTTGGTAAAATTGCATAGTTTCAGGAAACCTCTCCAACAAGCTGATACAATAAAACTAGCAGAAGCAAATATCAGCATTTCTCAGTGTTTCTCATGCTGTTCTGCCACAGGCTTGCTTTGGGAATGTGTTGTTCCTCTGGGCTCATAGTGCTGGCTGCCCCATATTTGCCAAGGCCAGGGTCAGATACAATAAAAAAGTTTGGGAAGATGGAGGCACTGTTTTGTGCTAGAAAGTTTCAGGTTTGTTTTGTTACCTAATCAAGGGTTTTAAAGAAGAGGCTTTTTGAAGCATGGCAAAAGTTTGGCTTGGTCTCGCATTATAGGTATTTGCATGAAAAGCATGTTAAAACCTATTTGAAAGTGTCTCAACAGTTCTAAAACAAGAAGGATGAGGACAGTAATTTCTCTTGATCAAAGTTCGCCTCATTCTGAATACACTAGTGCTAAATTTCTAATGCATTCGTTCAAGTTCCTCCCTCGATTAAAGTCACTCTTCAGATTATCAGGTCAACCTCTAGTTTTTCCTTACTAGTCAATGTTTTCTGTTTCCTTTGCTTTGCCTGCACACACAGTACAGTAGTAGGTGAAAAAGGCTTTGCCATGTTTAGGACTTTTTTCCTCGCTTTTCCTCGCATGTCTAGTAGATCAGAATATTTTCAACAAGCTGCTGTGAAAAAAAACAGCAAATTGATTCTGTTTCCATTTAAAAAATGATTTTTGGTTCCAACAAGGATATCTTTTCAAGTGGGACAGGTGTTGGGCTAAGATGAAAATGAAACTTTCCACACTAGGTGATCACTGCTTGATTATATTATGCAAGTCCTAGTAAAAAGTAGAGATTGAGAATTCTCTTTAAAATGGGGATAAACTGAGATATTTTGCCTACATGTATATATTAAACAAACGTATGTTATGAATGATAGTGATAAAATGGTATGATTCATTAATATGAAGTTCTTGTTAGCTGGTTTTAAGGTAGTTTATATGAACTTTACAGAATCGGTGTTTTGCGTGTGATAGGACTGCCTGTGTTAACAGGTGTTTTTTTTTTTTCCCATTTCAAGGCAGATGAATTGAGCAGCAAAGGTTAATGCCTTAAGTGCTGGAAGCAGGTGGTTGATAACTTTGAATATTTATCTAATTAACTGCATGTTGGCTGTTGTCCTAGCAGGCCTGACTTTTCCTAGGGAAGGAGCATAGGAAAGCATGCAAAAACTTGCTGTAGCAGGATTAATGCAGAAGTCAACATGATGTAAACTTGTCCTTACTGACAAGTGTGGGTTTTATCGTTTTTTGGTTCAAATGACAATCTGCTAATACTTAAGGTGTGTTTGTACTAAAACAGAATGCTTGGTTGTCTGGGTGAGCTTCAGTGTAAAAAAGCATCCTCTGTCATGCTTCTGAAAGGGTGTTGTCACATGGTTATGCTAGACACTAACCCAGGAAGGGCAAAAATAATGTTGGGGATTTTTCTGTTTTGTCTGTATTCAACAAAGCTCATGCTTTTTACACCGAGTTTTGTAGTAGCTTGTGTCTCTAATGCGCATTTGTAAAGGCTGGGATGGTATACTGAGATTTTGTTTTGGTGCATATAGTCAAAGCAAGTTGGGATATTGCCAGTGCAATACAGAAGTTCGCATTTGGCATTGAATACTTCAGCTGCAATCTTGACCCTTGGTGCTCTTGTGAGGGACATGAACATGGGCAACTAAATCTCTTCAGTTTAACTCATTCACCAACATTTCCTTGTAAACTCTTCTAACCTTTGTGAAGAATCGGCAGAAGCACAGGCCCACAAGAAACAGTTGACCACAGAATTGTTTCTCACTCCAAGTATGTGTTTGAATTTGAAATTTTCTTAAGAGATGATGTCTGATAACAAGATAAATAATCAACTTCTAATGTAATGGTTTTACAGTTTGCTGCACAAGCAAAACTGACCCTTGTTAGTTCCTCTGGCTACCAACATAACATAAATACAATGCTCATTGCAAATGCACAAATGCCGGCAGTGTTTCCAGACAAGCCCAGTTCACCTTGTAGGTTTGGAAGGCTTGGTTTTGTTATGGTGATTGGTAATTAATGAACCTCTCTTGAAATTAAGCTTGGATGAAGGGCTGAGGGGAAAAAATCAGCATCATTTCTAAGTGGTTTTCAAATGGGAAAAGAATTTTTAGTATTTACTGTGGAAATATTGTGTAGTTGTGAAGGTAGCAGCTCCCAAACATAACTTAGATACAGATCTCTAAGGATCCAGAGGATTAGAAGATGCTGCTGCTGATGTTCCTGGCCTATTGCAGACGTTGAGAAAGAAACCCCCAAATTTGTCAGGCTTTTTCTTCAGTGATGTTATTTTTTTTTTTCTTGTTAATACTATAGAAATGATAATGGCAGCTCAATACTGACTTAATACCTTTTTTCCACTACCATGCATTTGCTTGATATCTGAAATATGCTGGTTTTCAGTGCTAATGGCATAATATGAATTTAAATACAGCATTAAAATATCTCTTGAGCAACATGTTTTTTAAGTCAACAGTTCATAGTTTTTACAGCAAGCAGTGCATGCTCTTTAGTTTGTGGTTTCCATTTCTGTTTCACACAAGATAACCAGTTAAGTGTGTTTGTTGCAAAATTTTTTAAGCTAAGCTGTTGTGAAATGCTACGCAACTTTTTACGATTATTTGGACGCAGGACATTTAATTAGAATAAGGCAGGTATTGTGCACTCCTGTCATTCTTCACTGCTGTGGTTGAGACGCAGTGTGCCTTTCTTGAATTCCTTGTGACTATTGCTCACAAACCACATGTAAGATGACATTGTCATATTCTAAGAAAATTGTCAGGGAGTATGTTTTTATTGAGGAGCTGGGCTGTAACTGACTTCCTCTAACGTCCTGAATTATATTACTTCCATAATGAGGTTTCCAGCTGGAGTCCATTGCTTGGTGCAATATTCCCATGTGAGCAGAGGAAAACAGATTAAGTTGCCCCATTTCTTTTTCCCCTGCTCCCTGCTGGAAATGGTCTGATGTCACAGCTGCTACCAGCTTCACCCCTTTCCAAAGATGCAGTGTTCTTTTCTGGCTTCAGGAGCAAGTGGCAGGTGGCAGGATAGAGGGCGAAGCTTTATTTTGTCTTCTCAAAACATGCTTCAGGTAGCTTTAGTTGTGGCTGATGCTACGTGTTCCTTTTCTACTCTGATAGGGACAAACTGTTGAAGTAACACAGCTTTGGTGCTCTTTCGTTAACCTTTGCCAACTGTCCTGAGGATTTAGGGTATCCAGATGTTTGAAATAGAATTAGGGAATCATTACAGCAGTGACGGTTTTGTTTACTTCTCCAGTGCTGATTTGTAATGCTTTTTTCTCTATTTTCCCTTGGTTTATAATTTTAATATGTTCACAATAGGGAGAGACAAACCTTTTCAGTATGACAATTCTTTCCATGCTTTCCTTCACTTAAACAGTAATGGGAAGCTTCTAGTATGTTATAATGAGGTTACCTTTTTCTCAGCATTGAGATGTGAAGTTGCACAATAGGATGTATTGTTACTGACCCACAATAAATTGTGGGGGTTTTTTTTGTTGCTTAGCTTTATTTTTTGTGAGGAAACTTCTCTATTGCAACAATGAGGATACACTGAGCCATTGACCCAACCATCCTTATTCAACTGCACAGGGATTCAGTTTCCATTTCCCTGAGAATGGGCACAACTTGTTTGATTTTGCCTAGAAAAACTATGTTCCTTCACTTTGCGTTGTGGGAATGTGTGCTGCCTTTAGATGTTGAAACATTCAACTGGAGCCTGCATGTGTAAGAATTGTAGACTTATGCTTATATAGAGAAAAATACGTATTGATATATGAAAGCATATGGAACGAGGGGCATAGCTGGCTGATATTACAAGCCAATCTGTTAGAGTTGTAGCATGGTTATCTCAGTGTTTGCCTTTAAAAGATGGGAAATACTGCTTCTGAATCGGAACTCGGAATCCAAGTTTAGGATATTTGTAGAACCTCTCATTCCCTGAGTAATTCCACTTTGTCATTGACACTGCACTCTCTGGAGGTCAGTTAAAATTAATGTCAATTAAGGTCAATTAAAATTAATGGTGCAGTATTGTAGCAAATAATTCAGCAAAACTTAATACAAGACCTTATCAGGAAAGTGATTATATTTTGAAAAAACTCATACAGTTTCATAGCTGCGAACTCTGTAGCAGTAGGACATGTCCATGTGTTGTATCCAGCAATGGGGTGCCTGCCATGTGTGTTGCAGTGGTAGCATTCATGGGATGACTAGAGGAACACGTCCTTCATTCTTAGGTTGTCTTTAATGTGCCTTCTGTATTCTATAGGTATGCAGAACAGGTTGGAATATTTTTTAATTTCCTGTGCCATACCTGCAAATGTTAGGGTTTTCACAGTCTACTTCTATCTCCTTATGTGGGATATCTTAAGGCTTAAGGCTTCTCTTCATCTTCTTGCCATCTTCTTGTTTAGTGGCTCGAATTTTTGTTTTTCTACCATGGTGTTCTGAGAAGCTGAGTACCAAGGTGCTGCTCTCTGGATCACCTGCTAATTCATGTGCCTTTTTATGTTACTCCTGCTGTCCCTTCTGATTCTTCTACACATCTGCAGCCCCATTCCTTCACTAATAGTGCCAGTTGTAACATTCTTACTACAAATCTCAACAACAGACTGCGCTAAAAAGATACTTGACTAAGAATGGGTGTGTTTTAATACTGTTTTGAGTTCTGAAACATCACATTTGAAACTTGCATGTTTTATTCTTTTAAATATTTATTTTTGTGAATGAAATAGACATTTTGTATAACAAAGGCTGCTGCTGAAGTAGAAAAAAATCACTAAGTAGAAATAAATGAATTCACTGCAGTTACCTAGTTAGGAAGCTTGTTGTTATTTGGACAGTATCTCAGTTTTTGAAGCCTACTGTGATTGATGCACCAAATTCCTGGAATTGAGGTGAGATGAAAGAGTTTTCTTTCAGTTGAGTTGGTACTGACTGAAAGCGTACCTTTTGCAAATCACACTGCTCAGATGAGAGCTCTGTGCGTCACTTGTAACTTTCTGAAGAGTCAGTGGAAGGTTACATTCTGTCTTCCCTGTCATCCTGCTTACCTTTAATGACAGGCTGCTGCTGCTGCCATGAGATGAATTTCAGAATAACAATCTGCTGTTTTTTCATTCTTTTCAAAAATGTCAACAAGTAAAACTTGTTATTTTTGTTTGGGAGTAAAGAGTAAAGGAGTTCAATCACATCCCATTGGGTTTGCCTCCGAGGCATGTGTTGTTAAACTTAGTTTTCCATCTTCTCCATGTAACACTAACAAAGCCATAGAGAAGAAGTAAATTTGAATTTTGTTTTTGTTAGAATGGTGACGTTTTAGTTGTCTGTTTTTACATGGAATATTGTGGTTGCTGAAAACTGGTGTCATAGCACCGACATTAAAGGCACCTCTGGGACTTCTATGAGATTCCCTGCTGATTTGGGGTCACTAGGTGATCTCTCCTGCCTAGGCATGGTTTTAAGCATCTATCCTATTTTTCTAAGATCTGGTTCAAAACAACATCAGCAGGGCCATTTTCCAGGATGTCCCTGGAGGTGCAGAGAGCGGCAAACTGGGGTTATTATTAACTAGGGTCTGTGAACTTGAGTTACAGCAGCAGTAAAGACAAGCGTCTTGTCTTTCTACATCACAGTAACTGTTCAAGAACTGAAACAGCTATTGAAATAAAGCAGCTATCTTCAGTTAAAACAATTCTCCATGCTCATAGATGAACAGCTCTGCTGACCTCTGGACCTCTTCCTGAGCTGTTTTACAAGGCCGTGCTCTCTGTCATCTTACATAGCCTGTCTTTATGATTGAAAGGGGAGCTGAGAATATACGATGTCCAAAGACAGCCCTATTTAGATACTATGCATTATTAAATACCCTAACATCATTTCTTGTATTTTGTTTACTGTGATTTCCAGGGCTTTACACCATGACTACCTGGATGTTAGGAAGGCTTAGGGTAAATTTGGATTGTAGGTAAATTGTATCATAGATGAAAAAGAAGAGAATACTCAAAAATAGCATAGGATCATTGCTTTCTCTACTACATTTAAACAAAGTGCTTTAATTTAAAGTCTTGAAACTGCTTAAATGTTGCTTTAAAATTAACTTAAAGCAAACAAATCTGTTTGTACTTTTTTTTGATAGTTGATATAATTATGTTTAATTATTTTGTTCATAGATATTAACATTCATGCAGGTCTAGAAGTTAGATAAGTGCAACTAGAACATAAAAGTGAGGATCAGTCCTTCCTAATGTCTCGTCTGTTTTTCTTAGATCTGAGTTAGTTATGTTCTGAGCAGACCCCCAATAATTTTTATATATACGTATATATACACAAACACATATATTAAATATATATACCCCTGTGTACGTATATGTATCTCTCAAGGTTCCTGATTATGTGCTAGCTTTATAGCAACTGAGGATGTTTTTAGATGTCTCTTTGAGAGCAGAATTTTGTTTATCAGAGGTATTATCATTGGGAAGGATTAGGGAATTAAATTCTGAAGCAAAGTGGTTGTGTTTCTCTACCCTGCTCCTGCTTTGGATCTGCTTTATTCCATGGGAGTTAGCAATTGTAACATAGTTTTCCCCTTCTGTAATGACTCACTAGTGAAGAGACAAGTCAATTTTCCATTATGCTTTCCAGATTTATCTGGTGGCCTTGATATTTACCTTAATATTTACCTGGTGGCCAATGAGATATTGGGGTGGCAAGAGTCACAGCAGTAAGAAACATGGGTAGCTGTCAGTCATTATAGATAATACTTTGTTATGGCAATTTTCAGATGAAGTCATGTATGAGTCATAAATTATAGGTTAGTTTAATACTCAAAATATTTTTCCCATAAACAGATGCATGTTTTCTGTTGTTAGAGATTACTGCATTTGGAGACATGAAATTTGCATCCTTGCTTAACTCTCAACTAAAAATCTATTCAAAATATGGAGGGGAAGGAATACTGATAAGAGTATACAAAGTCCATGGGAAAGCACTATAAACATACTCTAATGCTGAATCGAATTTGTTACTCTGTGTTGATCTAATCTTTAGTATTATTAATGTTTAAAAACCACTAATGAAACCTCTCGCCATTGAGCTGCCTCAGTCCTGTTTGCTCACTTATGAAAAGGGATCCCAGATAGCTTGCAGATGTTTCTTAGTGAAGACTTGAAGAAAGATATTGAAAAATTCCAGTTCAGTTCTTTCTAGAGAGGCGTGCTAAGTTTGATACAAGCTTACACCCTGAGCATCAGGAAGTAAATTGCTGATGTATTTAACAACTTTGTTTCCAGAGTTTGGAACTTAAGGCTGGTATCAAGGTAAAATTTCCTCAAGGTACAAACTGAAGTCTGATCCCTAACTCTTACATTCCCATGGCTGTTAGTAATTCAGGAGCACTGGCAAAGCTGGTCGTAAACTGTCTTGTCAGATTAAAAACAGAAATTATTTCTGGTTTGTGGAAGGTGAACAAGCGCACTGGTTTATCAATGTTTAGCTTGTGCCAGGGTGATGGATGGTTGGGGATCCGAGGGAACAGATTTATGTGGGAAATACCAGGTCTCTGTTGTCTGTAATGTTCCTTGCTGAGTTATTTTATGTGAAAAGCAACCATTGAACATCTATTTCAAAAGAAATAATAGAGATTGCAATAGTGTCTTCTGTGGCACTAATTATTTAGTAATGTGTTAGATTTTCTTTCAAAGCTTATGTCATTTGCTGCTTCCTGTTAGGAATTACACATTTTTTTTTGACAAATTTTACATGTGCAGTAGGCTTACAGGAAGACAGACTTTTGCTTTACATGGAATATGGTAAATCTAAAAACCTCTATGCAGCCATTTGAGGGTCAGTTTCTTAATTCAGACATTTGTGTGAACAAATGCTTCTAATTGGAAACAGGTGATTTTTCTTGTAACTGTTACCATAAAAATGTGTTTGTTTTTATCAGTGGATGACCTCTAGCTAAATTTTTAATAGGTTAAAAGGAAAATCTTCAAATGTGGACAGACATTTTCATTAAAAAGTGTAACAATAGGCATGCAAAACAAATAGAAATGTCATAGGAGAGCTATTTAGGCAGCATAAAAGCCAGCATATAAAAATATGGAAAAGCAGGAGAATGAATTTGAAATAGGAATGTTAACGGCTGCTTTGTTAGGTACAGAATGACTGAAGGGGAGAGGAACAACCCAACAACAAACCAAAGTAATAATTCTTGAAGTATTTTACTGTAACACTGCCATTTTGCCTGGAGTCTGTTAACTGATGGCTTCAGTCAAATTGTGTTACACCCTAGCGCATCAAAAACATCACTCATGGCTTAAGATGTTACTGCTTCTATGCTGGATGATATTGCACCTACAGCAGAATTAGCAGAAGAAAAATCTGCACTAAGTTTTCTTAAAGTTTTCAATTCTTTTAAGCAATTCTTTAGTCTTCCATAAAACCCAGTGAAGTAAAGGGAACAGAAGGACTAAGGTCACTTCGTAACTTTCATAACTCGAATTCTGCCTTTGTTAGCCTCCTCTCTTTTGACCTTATGACAGTTTTTATTTAATAAGGTTACATGCTGGTGTTTGGGGAAGGTTACTGCCTTATTTAGTGCTATGTTACAGTTCCCATTGCTCATTCTGAGGTGCTGTTTACAGATAACTAGTACTTCTTAAAATATGAAAACTGCTGTTGGAGGGCAGGATATTTAGTTTCCTTATGGCTTTTCTGCACTTCCCATCACTGTAACCCAGGTGCTTTACACAAATGGCTTATTTTCACAGTATTCTTTGTGGTCAGAGCTTCATGGTATTCCTTTTTTCTTAGTGTGTGGAGACTTAGCAATTGGGAATAGGATGAAATGTATCCCCAAGTTTGGTCATCTGACATGTGACTTCCAAAGGTTTGATAGTTCCAAACCTTTAGCTGTGACCTTCTGTGCCCACTAACTGTTGGTGACCGCTGTTTCTTCAAGTCAGAGAGGCACCACCCAAAGCAGGGTGTTTCAGAAGAAATACAGATACATTTTAGAAGTATGAATGAATTCTGGAGCAGAACCGTCCTTCAGAGGTGGTTTGCTGGGTAGGTTTGTGGTTGTGCGTTGTATTTGGTGGCTTGTTTTGGTGTGTTGCTTTTTTTTTTTTTGTTGTTACGTTTGCAGTAATGTTGAAGGAGGGGCAGGTTTTCAAGGATTATCAGTTGTCTTCATGAGGAGACCGTGTTTGCTTTCTGCAGTCCACTAGATCATGTAATGTCCAGCTTTTGCCATGACTGTTAGAAAGGTCATAGGAAATACAGCTGCCCTCATCACACAAACTGGGGAAACCTATCCAACACTGGATGAGACTGGAGCCTGGAAATGGATGAGCTTGTATAAGTAAATGAGTTAGAAGTGCAGTGTGAGCAGACTGTGAAGATGAAGTGTTGATGTGTAGGGGCAACCTCGCTTCTGGCATTCTTACATTTTGGTTGTTTGACTTTACCCCTAAAACTGTAGTCAAAGCATGCTATTTGTCCGCATGGGTTTATAGGTTAGAAAACAAACCAGCGGCAGCTTGTTACGTGATACCTCACCATGTGCATCCTTGTAACATCTTTCCCAGGCTGCATTTCCCCAACACTCTTCTCTGTTTCACCTCTACTCTGCATTTATATTGTGCAATTCATCTGTTGCTTGAGCAGTCTTGATTCACTGATAGCAGAGGAGACGGAGGCTCTCTAGATAGCTGGGATGCAGTCTGCTACATCATGGTGGTGTGTTCGGAGGAATAGTCCTTTATTCCTTTCTGGATATGCTTGGTGTAGTCAGTGTCTCTGAAGGATGTGGTTAAAATGGGTGCCTTCTGCTGAGCTAATGCACCTGTGGTTTTTTAGAGTTTGCCAAGTCTGAGCCTTTTTTCATTGAGTTGGCAGAAAGTACATCTGTGGTGAAAATCTATTGTTGTCCATCTTGAAATTTGGCTATTAAAGTCTTCCTAACTTTTAATAAGTCTGTGGCAAAACACTGTATATCATTGTCCTGGGTCTTCAGTCGTATTCTTGGAAGAGAGCTGTAGTTTCTGGAGAGTCATGATTTCATACTGGAGTTTTCCAGAACTAATTAGATACTCTGGAAATTTCAGCCTTCTGGAGGGGAGGGGTTTTGAGCTGAAAAACAGTGTATTGCCAACTGTTAGAACAGATGTTTGCAAGTGGTCTACAAGAGCTGAGTAGTACCTGACTTTAGGCTGGCAGTCCTAAAGTTCTTTTTAAATGACAACTAATGAAACAGTTATATTTCTACAAAGAAAAATGTTGAAATACATGGCACTGCATGTTCAGTGATTTTGATAAAGGAAAACAACTAGACTTGAGTGATTCCAGATCAGCCTTGTGTTACTGGGTGCCATGTGCCTCACTGCTATACAGTACTGGCTCCCAAGAGGAGCAAACATGAGAAATCCTGTGAAGACGGACTGAGAGAGCTGGGCTTATTCAGCCTGGAGAAGAGAAGGCTCCAGGGACACTGTAGAGTGGCTTCCAGTGCCTAAAAGGACCAACAAGAAAGCTGGAGAGGGGCTTTTGACAAGGGCAGGTAGGGAATAGCACAAGGGGGAATGGCTTTGAACTGTAAAAGGTAGATTTAGATTAGATATTAGGAAGAAGTTCTTCCCTGTGAGGGTGGTGAGGTCCTGGCACAGGTTGCCCACAGAAGCTGTGGCTGCCCCATCCCTGGGAGAGTTTGAGGCCAGGTTGGACAGGCTTTGAGCAACCTGCTCTAGGGGAAGGTGTCCCTGCCTGTAGCATCTGTAACTAAGTGAGCTTTAATGTCCTTTCCAAGCCAAACCATTCCATGATTCAGGCTCAAAATAATGACTTGGAGGGTGAATTACAGAAATGATTAAACCTTCTGCACCTGATTTGCTAATGGTTGGTGTATGCTTATCTAATCCAGTGGGCCCTGAGTTTATTTAGACAGATTGCAGGAGTGTGCCAAGGAGCGAGAAGCAGTTAAGTCTGTGTCACTCTGCTTGGTACTAGCTTTAAGCAGAGGTAAGGCACATAAGTGTGGAGGTGTTGGAGTTCTTCCGAATGCCTCCTCTGCCCCAGTGAGCTGTGAGCACCAACCCCTTGACAGGTGGTGGAGGGAGGTAATCGAGGTTGTGTGCTTTCCTGCAGTTACCAGATAGGCTTTGTTTACCAAATGTTAATGGTTTCTTAAGGAAATAACTCTGTGCCTTCTGGAGCAGAGTTTCATAACTGAGTGGAATAGTTAAAGCTCAATGAATTGCATTTTTAAATGCTGTCTTATTAGGAGTCATTATAAGGTTGGCTAACTCACCGCTCAGGAGCAGCTGTAGCCACAATGGCTTGAAGTGCGCCTAATAGAGTTAGGTTTTGTTGTCCTCGTAGATCTAAAAATCATCAAAGAAAGCATGATGGATTCTGTTTTTTCCCTGAACTTTTAAAACTATCACATTATTTTAAGGATGAAATTGGGAAGCACTCCCAGTGTCATTGCTGCCATTTTATAAACAGAACTGATGGGTGCAGCTTAGTTTTAATGAGAAAAAAGAACTACTACTTGATACACTTACCTCAGTAGCTGCAAGGACAGCATATAGTATGTTTTGGATTTTTTCTACTTCAGTTGCACATCAGTGTGGAAGGCTCACTGAGCTTGAACAATGAAAGAAAAATCTGCTCACCTTTCACAAGTTAAATTTTAAACAGTGAGGGTTAACTATCTACAGACCGGGAGCAACAAAGGAGATTTCTTAGCTTTGCACCTGTCAAATGTTGGAAATAATTGCTCTTCTAAAGCACAGAACCCAAAACACAAGCTGTACAGCAGCTGTCAAGCCCAGCGTGTCGGGTATGCACAGGTACCTGGGCCGACTGAGTTGAGGAAGATGGAGCTCTTGGTTTGCAAAGTTGAGATGTGCTTTGTTGAGTGGAAACTATGGCATACAGGTGTGGTGTTTGCACTGGAGGGAATAGTTGGAACAGTCACGAGGGGGGTTTGCATCAGGCAGGAGGCAAGGAAAGCCTTGCTGTAACTTGAGTTGAAAATGGCTCAAAGCGTTTTTCCAACTGTCTCAGCTGGTCTCAGAACAGGCAGTCTTCTCTCATCATAGACCCTCCCTCGGTTATGTCTTCAGGTTAGAGGTGTAGCCTCCCTCCACAATAATGAGCGATCTTAGGAAAACTATGTGTTTTCTCCACTCCCAAGTAACAGGAATGAGCAAATGACACAGTCACATTTTTTGTAGACATGAATTTTCCCCTTGTTTTGCTGAGATTAATTAGCCATGTGATTCTTGATATTACTCAAAATACATTGCTGATCACTTAAAAGTTGAGCAAACCCCCCCCCCCCCCAAAACAAAAAACACTGACAGTGGAGTTTGAATGCTGCTCATGGCTTACTTCAGCCCTAATTGATAAGGTTTTTAAAGATAGAAAGGGTTTTTGTTTTGTGAGTTCCAAAACTTTCTCTATCAGTTAAAGAACCAAAAATTGCACAAGCCCATTAGTACTGGGAAAAAAAAATGTAAAACTGCAAATGACAGGGCTGGTAGTAATTTACATGTGGTGGGACTGAAAGCTGAGTTACCCCCAGGAGTCTTTGGTTAAGGCGTATGTTTGCATCAGCTTGAGCTTTATCCTGATAATGAATTTTGGTATTAAGCTTCTTGTGTAACTCATTTTATATTGCCATGGTCTAAACAGGTATTTTTAGGGTTGTTTTACTTTTCATGATTTAAAAAAATAATTATTTGAAGTTGTCAAATCTGTTGTACTTGCTTGCACTAAACAAGGCAGTAGGAAACTTATCAAGGTTTAGCATGGAGATTAGCTAATTGATGAGATCATCATATGGGGCAATATGGTTTGAGGAAAAGGGCAGCTGTGCTCTCTAAAGGTTTTTTTCACTGTAAATGATCTGGGAGCAAAAAAAATGTTCAAGACTCTGAAATAGCCAGTATTCTACCTAGATGCCTGGCTGTGGCTTTGTCCGGTAGCCTTCTTGGGGCATTCTCCATGGAGTAGTTTATCTTTGAAGGCAGCATAAGTTTTAAAAATGAAGATACTGATAGAATTAATGTGAGACCTTGAGAAAGAAAACTGTGCTTATGTACTTAATTGCACTTTGTATAATCAGTGCCTAGCAAATATTAATGAAATTAATCTGCTCTGTGAGCAGGAAAGGTATCATTGGTTTTGTTTTAAGGGAATCAAGGAAGTAGGAGAACTGAAAAAGGTCTCACAGGAAGTTGATGGAAGAACTAAGAAAGTGACCTAGCTTACTGAAGTCCTACTGCCATGCTTAATCCAGCAGCATTAAGATTTTTTACTCTTCTGTATGCAAGAGCCTGCAACTGAATCCAGACATGTTTTTGAGTCTGAACTGTGTTGTTTGTTCTTATTTTTAAAGATAACCAAAAGCATAGGAGATTTTCTTTTTCTTTGCTAATCAGTGTTGACCTTGTATTTCCTTCATGCTAAGAATAAGCCACTGTATTTTTACTTGCAGGTTGTTTGGCTGGTATTTGTTATCATGTTAATCTTTGCATCTTGTTAAACTGGTAGTTAAACTGATACAAAAGCTGTATGTAGACATACCTAGAAGAGCAAAGAAACTTGCGATGTTGCTGGTCAGTGCAGTCACATGCCTCTGGCTGGTGGCTCTTACATCTTGATGTTTCTTCTTGATGTTTTAAGTTCCGTTTGCCTTTTCTTCACACAGTAAACCCTAAAAGGTTGGGGATGCTGTGTTTCAATACGTTCACAAAATTCAAGGACAACAGAGCCTGTTCCTGCACTGACTGCCCTCACAGTAAATCTGCCCTCTTTGAGTTTAAAGCCGTTTCCTCTTGTCCTATTTTTATGTCAGAAAACTCAAGCATAGGTAAAAATTTGCTTATACAGATAATAAATATCAATTGAAGGTTACTGTTTTTCAGTTTATGGTATTAGAAACTTCATGTCTGGCTGTTTCCGACTTGTTTTTTTTACACAGTGACTTTAACATAATAGTCAGCTACTCTTAGTCTTTCATACATGTACCAGTTTAGGACCTTCCAACTGTGTTGCACTTAAGGAAAGATTTACAAGATAAAAACTTACTCTGTTTTCTAGTTTTTTTTTTTAATTAATAGCAACATCCTGTTCACTCCGAGAGGTTCTTTGAAAATGCATGATCATAATGCATGTATCAGTGGGGCTTCCTGGGTGTTGATAATACTTAACATTTATTTTCCTATTTTTCATTGATTGGATGAAGAGTATCCTTACCAGGCTATGACACCAAACAGAGAAGTGTTTGATGGCCTGTGATTTGGTGGGACCACAGCAAGCTGGACAAATGGACTAACAATTTCATGAGTTTCAGTGAAGACACATGTACCTTGAGGAGAACAGCCCCATGTAACGGTGTGGGCTGGGAACTGATTGTCTAGGAAGCAGCTTTGAGGGAGGGGGGGGACGGACTGTTTGTGTATTTTCTTCTTTCTTTTGAAGAAAATAAACCTGGTGGATACCAGGTTAGGTCAGCAGCGTGCCCTTGCCACAGTGAAGGCCAGCAGCTTGGCTGCATTAGCAAGAGAGTAGCCAGCAAACTGGTGGAAGCAATTATTGTTTCTTTTTCCCATTTGGGAGAATGGGCCTGGAAGACTGTGCCTGATTTTGGACTTCTGAAGATAAAATGGTTATCAGCAAACTGGAGGGAATCTGTGAAACGGCTGCTGAGATGACTGAAAGGCTGGAAATGAGATTTCATTGCTGTCTTCAATTCCCTAATTTGTAGCTGCAGAGGAAATAGAACCCAAATTTTCTCAGAGGAGCCCTGTGGTACAATGGGAGGCGGTGGTCTGGCAGCAAGACCTTGGTGTAGTAATGGGAACAATGAGAACAGTGGTTTTATTCTGACTGGTAGTTAAGAAAAAAATGTTCATGGCAAGAGGGGGGTAAGTATTAGGAACAGGTTGCCCAGAGAGGCTGTTACCCATTTTTGAGGAGTCTCCATCCTTGGATATGCTCAGAACTCGACTGGGCAACTTTGCGTTTCGTTACTGAACTTTGGAATTAGCCCAACTTTAAGCAGGTGTTGGAGTTAGATGGGAAGTTAAGGGAGACTCTGGAGATCTCATCTGACTGGAGTTTTTCTGTGGCTCTGTACAGCTACCTTGTTGATGAAGGGTTTTTGAAGGCATCTTTTTATATGACTATCTTCACTTGTTTTATGTTAAGGCACATAAAACAAAAGCTGCTGCTTTGAAGCCAGGAGACTCAAAGATTCTGTACCAATGTAGTTCTGCAGTGTATGTATGTATCATTTCAAGTGAATCCCCCCCCCCCCTTCTTTGGAAGAGATTTGTTGACTGTGAACAGGAATGGGGGGTTTGTTTTCTTTTGGCTTCTTTAGAGAAGAACATTATTGTCAAAGAGAGAGCCAAGGAGAACGGGTTTGGAAAACAATGCTCTTGCAAATAGTGACAAACTACTTGTTTGCTTGCACAGCTAGTCTGGAGCACTGCTGTTCCCTTATTTGTTTTTGTTCTTGTTCAGAAGTCCACATGTTTGTAAATATGGTCATTGTCCTTAAGAGGGTCTTAGAATAGAAGCATATACACTTTCAAATGCTCTCATTATCAAGTAAGGCCAGGATGCCATGTTTATAATGCTGACTGGGAAGCATGATGGTAAAATAGGAAAAAGTTAAGGGAGAAAACCCCAGGATCAGTGAAGAAGGTAATTAACTGTTTATAGACATTTTATTCCTAAAAGTATGCTTTCTAAAATTAGATTGCTTAATCCTTAAAGCAGGGTTTCAGAGGATTGTCAGTTTACTGTTTTGAGATTTTTATGCATCTGGAATCCATCCCAACTTCAGGAAGCGACAGTAGTAGCTCTAATGGAGGCAGTTGGACTAGATCGTCATTGTAGGTCCCATCCAATGAAGCTATTCTAAAATATTCAAAAACATTTAATCCTTTATGAGCTTTTTTCTGCCTCTATGGCTAGAGGATTTGCTTTCTTAAATGTTGAAAGGATGAAAGCTCCCTGTCCATGTAATTGGTGGGGTTTATGATACCCATTCACTTTTCTGAGTTAAGGATTATGCCATCCTTTCTTTTAGTGTTGTCTCAAGGTAAGCTCCTGTGTGGCTGGAATATAATCAGCTGTTGGTATTGAATTCTTTGTTATGGACTATGTCAAAGTAAAGTCTTACTAACAAACAACTTAGGTTTTTATGTCTGTTCCTCCTCCATTTTTTTGGTACATAAGAGAAATAGAGTTAAAAGGAAGAAAGTTGGTGTATGTTTGTGTATCCAGCCCTGAAGGACAGGTGGCTTATCTGATCTGATATACACTTAATGATTTAAATGCAGTCAGTGACTGACAAGCCTGACCTGAGGCTGAAAGCTGAAAGCTGGCCTCCCACCTCTGTTTCCTTGTGAGCACTGTCAGACTGCAGCTGTGCCCCAGACAGCACTTTGGAGCGAGCTCACACATAATTAGCTGTACATACGCCTCTCCTAGAGGTGCAGGGATATGAGTCACTTGACAAGGGCAGAGAAGGCCTGTCTGGACTAAATATTGTTAAAGGTACTACCATGTTTCTCACTTCCCCCCCCCCCCTATATCTTTGTGCATGAAAACACTTTGCTGTGACATCTCTGGGCATGTGCACAACTTATTTAAAGCATGTCTGCTGAGTACAGTTAAAAAATGACTCTTAAGAATCAAAGATATTTGTGTGCACCTCAAGGTACAATCTAGGCAAGCAGTGTAAAGCCCTGCGTCTTGTAAGCAAGTGTCCTAGGGGGAGTTTGTCAAACTAATGCATGTCTAGCCTTACAGCTGCAAGTGATGAAAGGCAACGTTGGGCTGAATCTGCACAGGTGTGCAAACAGAATGTTTGCTTACTCTGTTTGCTGCAATCTGAATCCTTCCCTACTCCAAGTATTTGTTTTCCCTGGAAAACTACATTGTAGTGTGGCATGTGTAACACCACGTTAAATATCGTGTGAGAGTCAGGCTGGCTGATCACTGTGGGGAAAAAGGGGTGATATTTTTGTTTAGGCCAGGAAGACTAGCTAACAAACTGCAAGACCACCCCACCTCGATACAGGCTGACAAACTCTAGGTTGAATAAACACTAGTGCGTATGCTGCTTCCACTGGAATTTTGTTTTGCTATCACTGACTGGTGGCCTTGGTGAAAAATGAGCATTGATATGGCTTAGGAATTGCATCATTGACCCCTGCAGCTGAGGTTTGATAACTGCTAAAGGCTAGCCTTGGCCAGTGTGTAAATACGTTCTGATTAAGTGTTACTGTTAGCTACGCAAAGGTGGTTCTGTTCTGTTTTTCATCAGGTATGTGAAAGCAGTGAAATTGGGGTGAGATAGTTACTACCTGCAGACGTGAGCTTCTGTCTCCTCCCTCCTATTACCTCAGTGTTACAAGAACAAAGCTGGGCCCTAGAAGTTCATGAAGGTGGAGTGTCCTCAAAGCCATCTTCCTTTCGTTGGGCTTAGGTCCTCCTTGCATGACTCCCAGACTGAGGGTTGTGGAGGAAAGACTAGGTCTTCCGCAGGGTCCATAGTTAGGACTGCAGAAATACAGCCTTTTCCAGGTCTGAAGTAGCAAGCATTGGATTTTCTCTCCATGCACCACTTGATATAAGGTTGGCTTGAGAAGTGGATGTGGAGCAGGCTCGAGGCCCAGTGGATGGCTCCCCCATTGCTTGGCTGGGCAGTGAGGGACCTGGCTAAGGTGAGGGGCCGTGGGAGCCTCCTGGATCAGTTGCTGCTGTTACATAAGGACGTAACTGAAAGATGGTCTGACTAGCAGTAGTCCTGTGTCCGTTTGTCATAAAATGCTTCAGCCATCTGTTGCTAGAAAAGCTACCCCAGTCTACCACCTGGTGTTTCACTGAGCCTAGGGATTTATTCCAGATAAGCATTGGTTTACTTAATAAATATTGAAAGGGAAAAAAAAATAAAAGGAGAACAGGAGGAAAAAGATGTGATAGTTTTTCTGTTTTATTGAATGCTGAATAATACCATTTGGATCATTGTCTCCTTCCATGGTTCGTGTGTCACTAAACCCCGTTTTCTTTTCATTTTGAAAATTGAGGATGAAGAGTAACATTAAAGAGATACAACTCTACACAGGGATTGGGATAAAGTTCTGAGCACTGTATGATTTAATTTGGAGTTGTGGGTGGCCGCCTGCTGTACTTTTGTTCTAGTGTCAGTCTGGTGGGTGGCTATGCTGTTCTGGTGCTTTTACTTGTTGGGTGCATTAGGAACCATCCAGGAGAGCTGCAGGCTGCCTGGGCTGGCACAGGCTGGTGCAGTGCTTGGTTACTAGCTCCCTGAATGCAAAGCCCCCCCAGGCTCCTAGTGTTTTCTTCAGTGATCGCAAAACGCATCACTGTGTTACTGTGACATACAGGTAAATTATAACATCATCATAGGTTAACTTGCTTCCTTTTGGTAATCTTTATAAATAAAAAAGACTGCACTGCTCTTGGGTAATGCAATTCCTAATGCTGTGCCAGGACCTGCCACTTGTGCCTTCTGGAGCTGTATTTATTGCGGGGGTCAAAGGGAGATGTAGGACTAGTTGGCTCTGTTTTGAGGTGTATGTGGTGGGCTTGCTCAGGGCAAGGCGTGTCTTCTTGACATGGGATTTGTGTTTGTGGTGGTTTTCTTTGTTTTGTTTGTTTATTTGTTTTGTTTTTTTTTTTTGTGTGTGTGTGGTTTTTTTGTTTTTTTTTAATCTTGTAGTACTTGTGATATGTCCTTCCGAGGAAGTTAACATTCTGTTCTCTATCAGGTCATTTGGATCAAAAATGCAGCCTACATCTGACAGCTGCAGTCTACTGCTGTAGCTCAGTTTCTGCTCACTTTGTTCTTTCACAGGCAAGTTTTGATGCCCCCAGTAATGCGGGATAGGTTTGCAATCTAATTATTTTATCCTTTTTTTTTTTTTTTTTTGAGTACCAGTTAGAATGCCATGGAATGGTTGGGAAGAAGTATTCAATTGTGTAATTTGTTGAAAACTTTATGATAAAGACTAGATGTAGAATACTGTTTTTGTAGCATCTTTCATTTTACTTTATATAAGAATGGGGAAAGCATTTACTGCAAAATAAGCACTGCAGGAAAGTAGAAACACTGGAAATCCTTCCATTGCAATAAATAACACAACTGGTTTCAACCTGATGTGTTGGTTTTGAAATATATTGGCAGTTTTTTGTAGCCTGTATTAGGATACTGTTGATTTAAAAAGAGTTTTCTTCATTTAGTTGCCTCTCTCTTAGGCCAGAGAAACTGCGATTTTTGACTATGGAAGCTAGTGTTATTTTCCTAGGAAATGCAGTCAGAAACAATGAGGAAGACATTGCCATTTGAAAGCTTACACTTGCCTGTTGTGATTTTTCAAAGTGCATTATTGACAGACTTCTGTAATTTTAGAAGCAGCAGAGAACTAGCGTTGTGTTGGTTTTCATTTGGTTGTTTTTTGGATTTCTTGCTTACAGGGACCAAAATCATATACTTTTAATAAAATAATAGTTGCTAAACCACGATTTTTTTAAATTATCAGAAATGCATTCCTATGTCAGCCGGTTAACTGACAAATCCTGACCCCTTGTATTCTTATTGCCACACTATTTGACACATCCTGAAATCCGCTTACCTGGAGTTGGTTCTGTCTGCACTGAACTGGTAGACATTTAAGTACTCTCCTGTGGATATGGATTGTATAAAAAAATAATGTTTTAGGCTTGCACAGGATGTCAAGGCTTTTTGTAAACTGACCATTAGAAACTTTGGAAACATCATATTTGTTAAATCAGATTTTGCATCTTGCCTGTGTTCCTGCTGTGCACCCTGTTTCCTAGCATTTGTGAGAATGAGCTTTTTGACACTTAAGTGCTGGCAGCGTTACAGTTATTTCTGTATAGAATACTGTATCTTGAATTATAACAGCTCATCAGCTACTAACTAAATCACTCTGTAGGGCCGTCTTTTGTAACGTAAGACTGTGTAACCAGTGGTACCTCAGCTCCTTTCAAAAGGAGTTGACTTACAAATTGGAAGTAGACAGCTGCAGTAAAATCTTGCATTGCTTCTTGATAATTTAGCATACATGGAGCGTATTGATGGTATGGTTGGGCTGCTTCCAGTACCTGCTGTAGCCCCCATGTAAAGCTAGGTTGCCTTGCTGTTTATAACCAGTCTGATAGCATGGCCTCTGCAACCCCTGTGGTTTGAAGCATGATGAGTTTCACGCTAGTAACTTCAGTGCACTAAAAGCAGCTGAGTAAATCCCAACTGAACTCCATTTCTCACAGCTTGAAATCATCAGTTTTCCCTAGAATGAAACCTGAGCTTACGCTTAAAAACGTTTGTGATAGTAGTTTTGTTTTATAAACCATGACTATGATTAGGTGCAGTAGAAGTACAGTATAGGTAAGATACTAAAATTTTGTGATGTGGGCAGCTAACGTTTCTGTTGGAAGACAAATGGATAATTTTCTTAATGAAAACTCTTCCTTTTGATTGATACTGACATCTAGGAAATGCTTCAGGAAGTTAAGTCTGCACTGCGGTTAAATTCAATCTTCATTGAAGGAGTGTGTATATGATACATGCTCATCATCTTTCAGGACAATTTACCATTGAATATCCATGGTATCTAAAACACACTAAAGCAATGTGGTTGGGCTCAGCTAAACTGTTTTGGTGTGTAAGCATTGTTAATAAACTTCATGAAGTTGTCGCCACACATGGAGTCAGGAAGGAGAGCATGCCTGTCTGTTTCCTGTATGCTGCTGCATTTTACTTCAAGTAGTTGTGAGTTTTCCATCTTGGACCTGTGAGTTTGAGGACTGGCCTTGGGGATATGAGTTTGCCAGCTGGCTGGAGCCAGACAATTAACAGCTCCTTCTTTGCTCTCATGCATTTTGGTATTTTCTCTGGAAAAGAGAATGCCTTTGACACAGTGTTATTTTCTAAGAGATTTCTTTGCTTTAACCTCGTAAAGTTAAATTGATCATGTGAGGCAGGTAGAATAAAGTCCAAGTTACTTAAGCCTAAATGCAAAGAGTTTCGTTTTCCCCTCACACCATATCAGAAATGGCATATTGAGGGAGATTGGTTTACTCATCACTTTAAATGTTTGCCAGTCGTCTTTCTGAGATGGAGGGTTTGTGCAGCACTTGGGCAGTGAAAGTCTGAGTGTGCTTCATTTTATGTTAGGCAGATTTTTGGCTCTAGTGGTTCCAATGTCGTAAACACACTTAAAGGGAAGCCTTTGTCCACTGAACTGGAAAAAGTTGTAGCCAGTCTGTCTCTTGTTTCCCACCATGCAAGGCTGGCTAAATTTTGACAACAGAATGATGGTCTGGATTTTGGAACATGGTTGTGGTTTTACTGCTTGAGTGACTTTGAACAAGTCACTCTTTACTTTTTGGGGTTGTAACATTGCGATAAAGAAGGATATACACCTTGTGGATATGAGGTTAGAAAAATGGTTCTTGGACAAAAGAAAGCATTTATGATCCTTGGATGAAAGCTGATACTTAAAATGCAAAGCAGCATTATTCCAAGCCTTTAGTTTTTTTAAATAACAAGATTTTTCTAACATGCAATGGGATAGTCAACTCTAGCATATTATGACATGCTGAAACATCTGTCTGCTATGTATGCCTACCAAGCTAGCATTCACATATGCCTAGCTATACTGAAATAGAGCCTTCTGATAGGGGCCTTTAGTGAGCCAAATGGGCATCGGGTTATTCCCAGATATCGTGACTTATCAGGGGATGTTTTAAGAGATGCTATTTTCTTTTCTTTTCTTTTCTTTTCTTTTCTTTTCTTTTCTTTTCTTTTCTTTTCTTTTCTTTTCTTTTCTTTTCTTTTCTTTTCTTTATCTATTTTATTTTATTTTATTTATCTATTTTATTTTATTTTTAACAAGGAATGTATTAACTCTTATTGTGAGGTAGTTAAATCTTTTACAAACAGTAAAATTCATTAAACTTAACAGCATGAATCAGGTAGTTGAGAAGATAATTATAGCTGCTTCCTTGGGAACAGAGCAACTAGCCTTTGGAAGATGGGCTTTTCAGGCACTGACTTGATTATATTTCTAGTTGCCTCAGGCATGGTTTCTAGCAGATTTATCTTATTTTATTATCATGCCAGAAAACAGCCTTTGAAATATGCAATTTTATGTTAGCTTAGCAGTTTCCCCATCTGTCCCACTGTTCTAATTTGAATTTATTAACTCTTCCAAACTAAAAAGTTCACAGCTTCCATTAATACGTCTGTATTTTCTAATGCTTGATGTGTATTCTGCCTATTTGCAAAGAAGTCTGGTAAGAGTTGCAGCTGCAATGTTGACTCTGTGCCAAAACTTTCCCTGTGAACAATTTAAAATGTGTGTAATTGTTACAATTACTGTACTTTTCCCCTCACTAATACTAATAATGCTTAGCAGATTGTGGAGTTGTAGCTAGAGCATCAGACAAACTTACAGATAAGAAGGCTGAATCCTGTTGGAACTGATTCTAAGATCTCACCTTGGCTGTTACTGCATTATGTAAATGCAGATGAATGTAGAAGATGATGCATGCCAGAGATGTGAGCTGATCATTGATCTGTTGATCACCTTTCCGTTTTGCAAGCCAGAATTGTTTACAGTCAATAAATGTGTTCTTTCCTGATCCACCTAAGCCCTCCTTCCATCTCATGTGTGTTGCTTGGTGGGTCTTCTCCTATTTAGTGACTTGGCTGACCTCTGGGAAACAAAGACAGAACATCATTCTTTATGCAAGTAATCTCAAAGACCCCTTTTTCTGCCATCTGCTTTCCCTTTAATGATAATCCACAAACTCTAGAAATGCAGATCTTGAGGCCAGCTTTTCCAATCTGCTAAGCAAAAATTAAGCACTTACAGATTTCTGATTAGGTGCAGGTTTTCACGGTGGTGATAACTAATTATGCTCCTCACCTAATTTTTTCTTGGGGATTTTTTTTTTTTTTTTTTTCAAGCAACACAAATAATGAACACTTGTGTTTGCAAGTGGTCACTGGGTATGACTCTTAGCAGCTGGCCCTACTGGAACCTTCAGTTTTGCATATGTACCAGTGGTGTGTTGATGTAATAGAGCATGGTTCATGGCTTCTAGTGTTTTTAATTGCTTACCTAAAAAAAAAAATATAATTTGATTTTAGCCACTTTGTGAGAGAAGGCAGGAGGTAAATGTACAACAGAGATCGGTTAGCAACAGGATAAAGCATTCTGCGTTTCTTTAAAACAAAACAAAAACTTGTCTGTCAATGGGATCAAGAGGAAATAACTCTGGCCACCCTTCTTTTGAGTTTTAACAGTTTGTTATTTCCCGTTCAGTAGAGTTCCTCATAAGTCATCTGTTCATAATCTCTACTTGATTGTATTGTGCTCTGAGCCTCATCAGTGACTTGGAACAGAGCTATAGCTGAGGGGCTGGGCAGGACCAGCTCCTGTGCAGAAAGGCAATCTGTAGCACAGAATACACCAAGAGATTTTGTTGTCTTGTGATCGGACACAGGAGTAAATATATTTCTGGAGACCAGTAACAAGTGGCGTCCCTCAGGGATCGGTGTTGGGACCGGTCTTGTTTAACATCTTTGTCGCTGACATGGACAGTGGGATTGAGTGCGCCCTCAGCAAGTTTGCCGATGACACCAAGCTGTGTGGTTCAGTTGATAACACTGGAGGGAAGGAATGCCATCCAGAGGGACCTTGACACGCTTGTGAGGTGGGCTGATGCCAACCTCATGAAGTTTAATCATGCCAAGTGCAAGGTCCTACACCTGGGTCGGAGCAATCCCAGGCACAGCTACAGGTTGGGCAGAGAAGAGATTCAGAGCAGCCCTGTGGAGAAGGACTTGGGGGTGTTGGTTGATGAGAAAATGGACATGAGCTGGCTTCAGTGTGTGCTCGCAGCCCAGAAAGCCAACCGTATCCTGGGCTGCATCAAAAGGAGCGTGACCAGCAGGTCGAAGGAGGTGATCCTGCCCTTCTACTCTGCTCTTGTGAGACCTCACCTGGAGTACTGTGTGCAGTTCTGGTGTCCTGAACATAAAAAGGACATGGAACTGTTGGAACAAGGTCAGAGGAGGGCCACGAGGATGATCAGGGGACTGGAGCACCTCCCATATGAAGACAGGCTGAGGAAGTTGGGGCTGTTCAGCCTGGGGAAGAGAAGGCTGCGTGGAGACCTCATAGCAGCCTTCCAGTATCTGAAGGGGGCCTATAGGGATGCTGGAGAGGGACTCTTGGTTGGACGAGGCCTTGGGTGATATGATTTAGTCTGAGGTGTCCCTGCCCACGGCAGGGGGGGTGGAACTAGATGATCTTCAGGTCCTTTCCAACCCTAACTATTCTGTGATTCTATGATTCTCTGCTCAACAGCAGAAAGCACTTGGACTGTATTGTTCTTTTGGCTGGCGAAGTATGGCACAGGTAGAGAAAGTCAAAAAGCAGGAGTGAAGGAAAGTAAGTAGTAAGGTGAGAGGATCTGGGCTTTTAGGCGGTGAATTACAGGAATGAAGTGCACTTTGGTTGTCTTGCTGTATGTGCAGTATTAGAATAGGCATACCATTGGCCAGTCCCTTTATATTTATTCAGTAGTTACAGGAAAAATGCATTGAGAAATTGATAACTTGCACAGTGTGATTATATTTGGAGATAAATATACAGTAATTTATTTATGTAAGTTATTTTTGTTTGTGATCATCACAGGGATTAATATTGTTTTTCTAGCAGCAGTGCTTCAATGTAGCAAGCAACTTCTGTAAAATATTAGTGCCTTCATACATACATGAGAAGTCCTACTCCATTAACCTTTGTTTATGAGAATTGTCTCTTATCACACACTACTTAGTTTGATATGCAACTTGGAAAAACCCTGTGTTTATTGAAGGTACTTGCAGTATTAAAGCAGTGGTAAGAAATTGCTGACAGATCCAGACCAGATAACCATTTAATGGAAACATAAATGTTTTCATTTAGGAATGGAAATGTTTTAAATTAACCTGAGAGCATATAATAGACAATTCTGGAGTAATGTGGACATGGTCTTAAAAGTCTTTTTGATAATTGTAATTCTCCATACTGTAATCTTAAAAACATTATGTCCTTTGTATTGGTTGAACTGTGAAAATGAGAGCACTTGTTATTCTAGGAGATGCATGTATGTGTTCTGAGAACTTGTCAATTTTAGCAGCTTATTTGCATACAGTTACCACACAGCAGTCAAAATGAATGTGTCTGATTACAGACTGGTTTTGTTGCTTTGCACTGAGGGTGACTGCCCTGCTCTCCAGGAAATAACATTATGCAACTTCTTGCATTTGGCATTTAGTAATGTAAAGTAAGTTACACAGTGATGATAAATCAACAGTAATCCATTGCATAACTGTGCTGAGTTTTGTACTGTTTTAATATATTCTGTAGATGATTTTACATAGAACTGTTGAAATACGTTGTTTCCTCAAATACTTTACTTGAGATAGAGGAGACTTGGAATCTTTCTGCTTGTGTGTTTTTAAAGCAGTATAACAAATGCTTGTTCTAACTTGTGGTGTTAAGCTGAGAGGTTATGATGGTAGTCTTCAAGGGGGAAAACAGCTTCAAGTTCTTTTGGGAGAGCATTTAGGAGGTCAGTGTGTACAGCACTGTAATTGAGTCGTTCCAGTTTGTCAGCTTAGTGGGAATGGGCTCCAGTCGCACTTGTGAAACTTGAAGGCAGGGTGAGAGATCTCACAGGCATTGGCAAATCACTAAACATTTCCTGTAATGTGTTTACCCTGCTATACCTTGCCTTCTTTATATCCCTTCTGCTTTATTCTTTCTTGCATCATCTGCTTTTGCCACCTTATGCTGGCTCAGCCTGGTGCCCTCTATTTTCCCTTTCTTGGCCTGTCACACCTGAGTGCTAGTAGTGGCTGGCAGGCCAGCCTCCTGTTGACGTGGTCTTAGACTTATTTATTATTATTCTTTTGAAATAATGCTCCCCTTCTCATTCACCTCCAAGGAAAAAATAAATAAAAAACCCCAGGAAAATATAATGCACAAGAACCTTGGTCTAAATGTGCAGCACTCTTAACAGAAAGTACTGAAGATTCCTTTTTACTTATCTTCCTCTTTGTACCTTGCAGACTAATAGCAAGGGTAATTTCAATTAGCCTTCTAGCTATGCAGAGAAATTCAAAAGGAAAACAGTAGAATAGTGAACTTTCAGCTAAAGTGCCTGAACTAGTCTTTAAAGTGTTCTTTGCAAACGTTCGTGCAATCTCCACTGTTGGGAATGGGGAACAAAGAGAAAAGACAATGCAGAATGAGTGACTTGCAGTGCTCAAGTCTTTTTAAATATGTATTTTTCATGAAAATGGTTAAATGAGAGGTCCCCTCTGAGTTTAAGCTTTCATTTACTAAGTTAAATAGTCTTACTTTTACTTTTTACTTAATAGTTAGATCATCTTTATTGAAATCAGCATAACAAGTAACTTAGTATGAGAAATGCTTGAGATGGTCTTTTTCATCCAACTATCAGCACATATTTCTGTGTGCTGTGATACTGTGTTTTGTTTTATATGAATAATCTTTCATTAATGTAGAGCAGTAACTTCTTTGGATGGAAGATAAGGATTTTTTTTTTTTTGGTTCCTTCAGTGTAGAAGTGGATGAAATGTTTCAGGAGGTGGAATGGAATCAGATGTGTTAACAAAGAATACTGTTAACTTAGGTAGATAAAGGGATCTGCAGTAAAGACTTCAGGTATAATAATTCTTTGTTTATTGCCCCTTCAGCCCACTTCAGTCTCTGTCTAGATATGTGCCACTGTAAGAACTGGATAATAACTAACCAGATGGGTATGAAGATTTAGTATTTGAAAGAACACTTGAAAATTTTAGTGAAAGAAATTGTGTATTACCTAGACATACTCTATTGCTACTGGAAAAGGAAAATTTAAAGGTGTTAATGCTCATCTCCCCTGCAAATTTAGAATGTTGAGGGTATAAAATGCGCTGTTACAGAAGGTATTTGGTAGCTACACGAGCTATATCCCTGTAGATAGGTTCTGTACACAGAATTACAAGGCCTTTGTTTTGCTTTTCACTCAGGGTTTTTTGTTTGTCAGTCCTTTCATCTGATGAGTATTTGAGACCCTTTTTTTAAGGGGAAAGAGAACACATGAGAAGCAACACAATTCAAATAAAATAGTTGCCCTTAATTAGTACAGAAAGAGTTCAAGGTCTCCTAAATTTGGCTAATAAACTTAAGATAATAAATCAGATCATTGTGTGTTCAACATAAGTACATACTAAACATGCAAGTACATAGTGACATGACCTTGTATTTTTTTTTTTTTACCAGTTGAAGTTGATCTCAGAATTTTTTCCCCCTGAGGCTAACTAATTTTATACGGTACTGTTGAGAGGATATCTGAGGGACAGCAGTTTTATTTACACTTAAGGTTTTATGATGCAGAGTAGAAGAGTATTTCGTAAATTTACTCCTGGTTTATCTTTAGTCTGATAAAAGGATTCCCAGCTCACCGTGACTTTCACATGTAAATGTCTCCAGCTCTGAGCTGGTAAGCAGCATTCCAGAAGCTGTCCACCATACAGCCAAGGTTTAGGGTTGCCCCCCTCCCTGGTACTATTGCTAGTTGCTGAACTGTTTAGCACAAACAGATCCACCTTGTTGCAAGGTAAGGGATTTGACCTAGCTTATGTGAATTATTCAGCCAAGATCCCATCAGTCAGAGCCCACATAAAAGTTTGAGGCCTCAGTTCTAAAGCAAATTGGCGTAAGTTAGTTTCTACAGCAGTGCAATCCTAATTTATCACAGGTCAGAAAAAGAGCACAGATGCTAAAAATCTGCAATTCAGAGTAATAAACCAATTGATTTTTGGTTGTTTAAAAGACCTTTTTGGAAAAGTAGAAATTCTTATTTCAGCTTCTGCTGTATATCTTGCAGTACTACTCGGGTAAGTAGCATGCTATACTTTTTCAAAATCAGATAATGTGTGTGGAAAAGTTACTTTCCCTCCCTCCCTCACTGTTTGCACACATGAAAGCAGAAATGCAAATAAATACTGCAAAAGGAAGATTTTTAGTGTCTGGTACTTTTTGTATCTGAAGTTTTACATATGCCATGAATTCTTTAATGTGGTAGTATCTTCATGCTTCCCTAGCTTTCTTAAGGCTCCATTCTTATTTAGTGAGCAATACTTGTTAGCGATCTATGTTTTGATATGGAGGAGGTTTTGTTTTGATAACGCTGTTTTCTAATAGTAGAGTTCAAGATCAAACCTTGACCTTCCTAACTATGGTTCAAAATCATCTGATGTCTGTCATGAGTCTTTGGCCTGTTCCGCACATTCAGTTTATTGTAAATACTGTTTTGATAGAAACAAGACCAAATTTTCCAGAAGCTTACATGTACAAGAGTTAGAATTCTCTGGTTTATGTGGACTGGCTTTCCATTTTTTCCTTCTCCTTGAGATAAATTCACTCAATCAGAAATCTTTGTGGAAGTGATAGTGTCTGAAACCCTGCTTCAACAACCACAGGTTTCTGAGAGGAGTAGCATGAACTAATAGTGTTGTAATTGCCCTCTTGCAGGAGAGCTTATGGATTCTGTAGAATACCAAGTCATAAACGTTGTGTTGGCTGTTTGAGTACGTTAAATCATTAATTGAAACTGTGGTTTGGGATAACAGGATTAACAATATGATTGGGGCTTACTTACCCATGTTGAATTAAAGTGGTGTGTGCTTTTTTTAAGCAGATAATTAGAAACTGTTGCTCTGTTGCTTCTAGTTACTGCTTAAAAATTCTTGATACCATACAGTGGTGTTTGTGTTTCTTGTGAAACTGTATAATGTCTTTGGAATGTTTTGTAAACAGTGCCTGTGAGATGTGCATTGGAAATAGCGAAAAATATTTAGCCGGTTAGCTTCTTGGGTACATAGTTTTTAGGCAAAAAATCACATTTTTCTTGCAAAGCAAATGACTTGTTAAGTAGCTGGGAAAAAGCGACTGAATTATCAGCCTGTAATTCCATTAGTTTTGTTCTTTACAAAGAATGCTTATTTTTTAAACCTTGGACAAACAGTAGCTCCTCTGCTGCCTAAAGATGAAGATGTTCTGTCTTCAAGTAAAGCTATGATCTGTGATGATTTTAGGAGAATTTCTTATATTCATACCATATGACCCTATGATTTTTCTTGATACAATTCTTGTACTGACTTTGGTAAGACCCCATTTCTCTATTTTCATGCTGTTATGATAGCAAACTCTGGCGATTTCAGTAAAACTGGGAGGCTGTCCTTCCCTCCCACACTTCCCTCCCACTATCAGTGGTGAGGAGTCCTTGTCGACTTCAAGTAACTTCTACTTCACTCTTCCTGGAAGCCTGCTTGTAAACAGAGATGTATCTTGCGCCCTCCTCATTGCTTAGCTTTTACTGGGAATGCAAACAAACTGGTTTTGCTATTTTTATATGCAACAGATGGACAGTTTCTGCTGGTGTAAGATTTCCTTGACAAATGGAAGTTCAGTGTAACAAGGTGCCTTCCTACGCAACTGTTTGTCCCTCTGACCTGTTTGGACTGTTCATCTGGCTTCGGAACTGAACAGTGTTTTTCGCAATCTTTAAACATCACGTTTAAGTGTGTATTTTTTACCATAAACATCGATCTACCCTAAATGAGTTCATATTTATTTTTGAACTGACTGTGTTGGGTAAAGGTGAAATCATAAATGGATTTCAGACTGATAGTTTGATAAGGATGAATGACGGTATGAAGCTGATTGTCTTTGTTGGAGATTATCCAAATAATGAGTTTAACTTTTGAAGTTATCAGACAAGATAAATTTACACTTGAGATGTGTGGGAACAGTTTCTCAGCTAGTCCACCATTTGGTAATTAAGAAGGGTAGGGATTATGGAATAAAGGCCTAATAAGGTGATGTTAAGGCAGCTTTATTTAGATATATGTAGGAGATGGGGGGAATGGAAAGTGATACAATATTGAGGGTTATGTAATTAGATTTTTGGCGAAGAGAATCTAATGTTATTAAGGGAATATCTATGATGGGGAATATGAATGGAATATGGTGGGGAATCTATGAATAAGGGCAAGGCTATGTACATTAGAACTAAGAAGAGAGATCCTACCAATTCTGAAGTGGCGCTAAGGATGTACAGTTACTATACATACATAGTGTGTCCTACACATATTTATAGAGAATGTATAAACCTGCTAGCTCTTTTAAACACCATGGGCTGTGGTGATAACTGATGGATGATAAACTTAACCAATCTCGGAATGCTGAGAAAATTCCCTCAGGCTGGGAGCATGCTAATGTTGGATTAATATTAAAAGAAACAATAACAACAATGAAGTATGATGCTCCAGCCTGTTGATTTAATCAGAAGCTCTCTTTATCGTAAAGTCCACTGTATGGTGAGCAAAAGATAGGAGAGCATGTTTTATAATTCATAGAGGAAACTGTTGTTGATAATCATGGAAGAAGCATCCAGTGTTGCTTGGCCTTGTACAGAACTGCCAGTCTGGTATTCTGGTCTTTCTGAAATATTGGCCAATGGTCCTGTGGCAGGTGGAGTGCTGCATCTCTAGAAGGAAAGGTACATATAGTTGGGGAGTCTGAGAGCAGCAGAAAGAGAACATATGCTTTCAAACAGCTTCCAAGCACTTTCTGTGGTGCAATTAGGAATTTAAGTGTGTAGTAAGGATTGGATAAATTCTGGAAGATGATGACTGGATAGAAACTGTCTATAAGTCCATAGCCTCACTGGTGATTTAGCTGAATTAGCACTATATGACTTCTTTTTGTGGTAACAGGCAGCAAATTCTGTTCTGGGTAAACTGCTGGTACCTTGAACAGTTTCTTTTGAAGTTATGTATCCCTTTTATTATGTCCAGCTTTGCAGAAAAAAACAAACTAATAATAAAAAAATCAAATTATTCTGGGTTGTGTTAGTAGTAAATCCAATGAATGTGTTACAAATTTTTCAATATCAGGATGTTCAATACCAATACAGTGGGTATAGTTTGTAAAATGTTAAAGTGTACAGTAAGCTGAAAACATGGAGGGTATAGTTGCCCATTTTGATGTCAAGGTCAAATGCACACTATTTAGAATACAGAACATGAAATTAAGGGGTTGGCTTTTTAAAATTTATAACTTTCTGAGAGTTATGTGTAAAGTCTCAAATTATTCATGTCCTTTAGAGCTTGAGCAGTCCTATTGAATATTATAATTCATTGTGAACACCACACATGCTCTGGTTTTGTGCTTTAAAATTGATAAAGTTAATGTATGAATAGTAAAATATTTATCTACTTTTTCGTCTGGGTTACTTAAAGCGAAAGTTGTTGGAGGCACAGTTTGAGATAAGCTGGCTGCAGCAAATCTATTATTGTTTTCTGATTTGTTATATGTGTTACTGACTTTGTGATTTTCTGATACTGAAGACATTTCAGACTGGGTGGAAACACAGTTTATCCATCCCAATGTTATTATAGATACATTTATTTCCATAAAGAGGGAAATAATTTATAAGATAAATATAATAGTTCAATATCCCTTTAATCTAACCTTGCTTTACACATAGGGCCTTGCCTGAGCTTGCCTGATTCCCATCAGAGGGAAGATGCTCCTGCATATAACATCTGATAGCTTTTTCAGAAAGTGGCAAATACCGGCAGAAATCATAGAGTAAGTGGATATTCCATAAATTGATATATATTGTGAACAGAAGCGGAAAGGAAGAGTCATTTCTGGTATGCTCATGGGAGTAGGGAGGGAGAATGTAGTTATAACAACATTTGAAGGAAAGTGCATCAGGAGTGGAGGCTCTCAAGTCTTCTGAAGGTCGTAAGAGTACTCTGGCCTTCACCTGATCCGTAATCAGGGCACATAAAAGGGTAAGAGTTTTAATTAACAACAAAACAAAGCACCCCCCTCCAAAAAAATAAAAGGTGTGGGGAAGTAAGCAGTGCAGCACTTTCTAGCTCTATGGAAAGGGGATTATTATAATTAGAGAAGCAACCTAAGGTGTTCACTCGTTAGTGTTCTATACTATTAAATCTAAGGTGCCTTAAAATATTCTATCAGGTTGAGCTGCTGGTAACAACAATGTAGAATGTAAGTTTTTAGTTCTGTACTTCTGTAGAGTATGTTTGTAACGTATTCATGCTTACAAGTTCATGCTTACAGTCCCTCACTGAAGAATTTAACCAACCTTCTTCTTATATAGGTAGACATATATTCTACAGAGTTTTGTATCTTAAAGAAATTTAAAGCACACTTTGCTGCCTTGGGTGCTAGAGAAACCTGGATTGTGTTGCCCAATAGCAAGGAATGTGAAAAGTTGATGAATGGGAATCTGATTTTGAAAAGAGCTTCAGTGAGTGCGGTGCTCAATTTCCCAAATTGAGCTTTATTTAAAAGTTCTAACTCCATCTGGCACCTGTTTAAAACCAAACCTCTGCTTGATGACAGGGGAAGATCTTCCTGGGTGTAGACTGTTGAGAATAAAGACTCAATTACCTATTTAATACTTTGAATCTTTGTATATAAGTTATGATAGGAAAAAAATGTGATGTATATTAATGAAGCAGTATTTCAAAGAAAAAATATTATACACTTAATGTAATCCAAGTCTGAAAAATAGTTGAGTCGCTATGAAGATTTGGCAGAAAACTGCGAAATCATTTAGAGCAAATTTCAGGGATGTAAGTTGTGCAGTTAGCACTTCTCCTATCCTCTCAAATTCTGCAGTGTTTGAAAACTGTAGAACAGAATTTCCTTGAAACTCCTGGTAGGAGCAGATGGATTTCTTTTCCAGGGTTTCATAACAAGATGGTAATTTCCAGTGGGATTCACTAGAATTCTGAGCTGCATAAAGTGACCTTAATGCAGAGCATTGCATTATTTAGTATCGTTTCCTGTTGTTAGGTGTCTTTAAGTCTGCAGAGATGTATATTGTATTAAAAATAGAAGGGAATTAAAAATATGAAGTGGTTGTATAGGGAATGCTACTTGTGCAATTAATATTACTTAGAGATGTGTAGAGGTCGATGTTATTATTATAACCAACTGTTTATACATTGCAGAGAAACTTGAGTGTTACAACTTTTGCATCAATTAACTATGCGTCTGAAGTCCAGGGAGACAGCTTTAATACTGAAGGCCTTTTTCATTAGAGCATCAATAAGAGCCTGAGTCTCTCATGCAAAGGACGTTTGGGAGTCCTGGGAGCAGGCAGCTGGAGTCTGCTTCTATTTCCTGTACAGACCTGTGGGTGATCTCATCAGAAACTGGACGGAGATAAAAACGTTAAAGATCATTACAGAAACTTTATCTTTAAAGCACCTAGCTCATTTTATTTTGCAAGTCCTACGCAACCTTTAAAAATTACCCATTACTCTCATGACAGATTATTACCTTTAGAAAGCCACTGATCAATAGCATACTGCAATGAGGCCTTTCTCCTGACATTCCTCCGCTTATTCTTCAATATTCCTTCTATGTGTATGTAAAGCTAAAGAGGTGCTCTAGAATGGTGGTATTAATCTGTGAGAATTGAAGTTTATGGGAAATTTAGAAGAAAATAAAAAGGAAATAGAGCTTTTAGAGTAAATTAATTGTTGTGTGTGCACATACGTTTATATCCAAGTGCATATATTTATATTCAAGCCAGGCTGGATTGTTGTTTGTTAGAAATGTTGTGTTAAGACATAGGAGCTATGTTTGTTGTTTGAATCCTTTAAGTTGTTTTGACCTTACAGATATGCATGTGACCTAAAATTTTCATGAGCCCATGCATTTATTAATATCCCCATGAAATGCCTGTCAGTGTATTAAACTTGTAAAATATTATCTATCGTGAAATCTATTTGAGTGATATCTTGGTTATTTTAGGAACATTCTTAGGCAAGCTGATATGCTTAGATATATTACCTCTTCAACTCTGATAGAAGTTAGCATTTTTAGTTCTTTAAATAATACGTTTCGAGCTAATTTAGATGACAAAACTGGTATTAGTTTCTCAGAGCTGCTTCTACGGCTTGTATCTTCGTTTTATAGGCACTCCCTGTGCAATTTTTTTTCCAGCCATACACATCAAAAAGCCTTAACCACAGTGGAAGCAAGAGTGCTGCATAAATTGTTAGTGGCGAGCAGATGCAGGTACTCTGAGTCCCACCTCGCAGTAGGAGTGCACTAAAGCCATCTTGCAGTGCTTGATGCACTTTTGTGCTTCCTGCTTTCTAATAGCATCGTCTCCCATCCTGTGTTTAAGCATCAGTGACAGCTGTGTACAGGGATTGTACAGGCAAAAGCAAAGTGCAGTTGTCATTCAAGTCACCTGGGAATTTATTTTTTATTTTTTTTATTTGATAATGTGTTTAAAAATTCCTGAGTAGAAAAAGACAAAGTAGTATTTCTTCAAAAGTAGGATTAGCTTCTTGAATAATTGTCATACACTTTTGAATCTGTACAATTAACTACAGACTCAAAGCTTCAGTCTCTGAAGAAAATAAAATGATAATCTCTTCAGTTTGTATTGTGGCATGTGGTGCAAGGCCGTTGTAAAGCATCAGGTGAAAGCAGAGTAGGAGCCTGTTGCTTTCAGGATCTGTGATGATTTTGTGAGTGGTAGAGCATCTTAGTGCTTCTACAAGACAGAAACCAGATTTTTCTGTCCAACAAACATGTATGTCAGAATGTAGTCCATGGAGAGCTGTTTGCATTTTTACCATTCATTTAGGTGTGGTATAAAACAATGACAAATTGAAGCTATTAATGAAGAGTTAGTTAGCACAGTTTTGTAATCTATTGAATAAGGCTGTTGGCTAAATAACCATTTGCAAAGAATGTGAGATATATGATGAGGGCCAAGAAACATGAAGCAACTGTCATGAGTCACTCAGTTGTGAATAAAACATACAGGAACAAGAGATTGAGGGAAGACATTTATTCCTATTTACTTGGCGGGGCTTCACCTCGGTTACTGTGTTTTGGGGTTAGTGGGTCAGTTGAGGGATGCAATGAGACAAGCCGGTCCTTTGGAGGGCTGCTAAAATGGTCAGGTTGTCATGAGTGGCACATAGGAGACTAGTGGGTAATCTGACAGAGGCCTGTAATTACTTGAAGGGCAGTTGCAAAGATCATGGAACGAAGTTGTTCTTGATTGGATCAGAAGAAGTAACAAGTGACAGCAAGTTTTCCAGCCTTGGTTAGTCAGTGATGTCAGTAGTCTGCTTCTGAGCAGGAGGTTAGGCTAGGTGACCTCTAGAAGTCCTTTCAACCTACATTTCCCTAATTCAAAAAAGCCAAGGTTAAGCAGCATAAGAGACAGTATAATATGTAGTTTGTTACTTCTGTTGATATTCAGGTACTATGATCATGAACAGGAATTAAATAAAATGATTCTTATGGCTTTAGATTAGGAAGAACTCACTAGGCTTTACTGAAAGAGTTTAATAAACTTAAAAACAAATAAAAGGTTAAGAAAAATGTGTGATACAGTGCAATTTGGACAGAATGAAGGTTCCAGTATTGAGAAGCTAAACCTCCTTTTTTCTTTCTGCTCTGTTCTGTGTCACTCATTTCTGTTTCTTTCAGTCATTCTATAGTCCTTATCTATTGCGGAATTCTTGACAAAAACTAGGCACAGTGTGGCTGCTCACATAGCATTTCCATGACGGAAACAGTCAATGCAGCTTTCTGTTTGAAAAATAGCCTCACTGATTTTTGTTCCCTTTTTCTTTGTCGGATAGTTTTTGGCAGTCTTCTGTGCACACATAATGAAAACTGCATTTAGTGGCTCTTGAAGATAATTTTTCCCCCCTTTAATGTAATAGTCATAGCTACCTGATTTTGAATAACAAAAAGCCTAGATGATCAGAATTTTGGCTGTCCTTCATATCTGTGACTTTTCGTCCTCAGCTGCTCCTTGGTGTTATCCTTGACTTTTTATCCGAATGTCCCATGTCAGGTACAGCATAGCGATCTCCAGGGGTTTTGTTCTGGTGAGTCAGTTAGAACAGCATTGTGAGTACGAGGTACTGCTGCTCTGCGTGTTTAGACCATGTCAATTCTGCAGCCTTTCTTTTTTTGATTTTTCACCTTCTTTACCTGATGGAAAAATTTTCCTGGTGTGAAACACTTAAAAAAAATTAAAAGTGCTCATAATAGCTCCTAGAACAGCAACCTCTTCTGGTGATCCTGTTTTTCTTTTGTAGGTAGTGTGTTATTGAGAAACACACTGCACCTCCGAGGAGAAAAAACTCTGTTTAATTTTCATTCAACTCTAATTTCATTTTTTAGCCATTGTATCCACAAGGCTTTATATTGCAAACATTGGCCGTGCATGTGTGTAACTTGAAGCCTGCCTGGACTTGGAACCTGAGAGGCAGTGTAGTATTTCACAAATTGATTGAAATAATACTGTGCCCTAAACTGCACATACTTTATCTTTAAAAAGATGAATTGAACTAAGAGTGGGAAGACTGGAAAGGTGAAGTAGAATGAATGGTCAGTTAACAAAACATACAGGAGAGATACACCACAAATAATACAATAAAATATTAAAGTTCCTACAGGAATACACGTAGAAAGAACAGAAGAATAGGGCAAGAGTCAAATGGGTTATTTAAAAGTTCACTGTAATGAATTTCATTTCCATTTCTTCACTCTACCATAAGTTTAATGTCTGTTTCCAAGTGAATTTACAGATTTCCTTTCACTGGTTTTGAAACCAAGTATATCTGATTAAACAGTCCATCTATATATGCAAACATAAATTCAGATTTGATTAAATTTTCAAGGTTGGAGAGAATGAAGTTTTTTTTGAAGTAGGAGAAAGAATGCAAAAATGCTTGCACTTGAAAGAGGAAAGCAGTGGTAGAAGCTAAAGAGAAAGGACAAAATTCAATTCAAGATATTACAGCTAATGCCATAAACTGCATTGGGAAAATTCCCCATAGCTTGGAAGCCGCTCTAACCCATCATTTTGGAGTGATGAACGCAACTGTTTACTGCAAGAGCCTGGATGGATCTGTTGCATTTGTGAAGAGCAGAAGTTTGAGTAGTGCATTCAGATGCATCTTTTTCTGAGTGGATAAGATACAAGTAGCGCAACGTCTGTTCACGCAGGTACTGTGAATATCCAAATGTAGGTAGAATACACTGTTTCTTCCTCAGGTATGTCCTTTCAGAAATTTGGGAATAATTTGATATGTAACATCTGAGTCCTGGGGTTATTCTGAGATCTGACATTTCACCTCCTATGAAAAGCTCTGCTGGAGGAGGATGCTTCTATGCTTTTGTTTGTTTATTTTTGCTTGGAGAACATCTTTACAACCTCAGTTTGGAGTCTGATGGAACAAGCATTTATGTCTTTTTGAAGTATTTTCAGATACGACATGCTTGCTTTTCTCAGGAGGAGAATGGGCACCTTATTTTTCACCTTGAGTATATACCTGTTTCTTAATGGATTTTACCAAAGGTGGCAAGTTTAGAGGATGCAGCATGGTAACTAGGGGGCTGCTTTGTTAGACTGGTCCTCAAAGAGCAATTCAGTAAACTCCAGTAATTAGCTTAAGCATCCTCAAATTAACTTTGCATCTTTACATCTCACAAGGAAAATACGGTAATTCTTTGAGGGCTCTGGAAGTGTACAAGGAAGCTGACAGGCCTAAGTAGATTGAAGTAGTTCTGCTCTAATTAATGATGTTGACAAGCTTTTCTCAGGTTTTCCACATGCCTTTGACTGTGGGGCTGTCCCTAACCTCAAAAGCATGCGCGTGAGTTTCTTACATCTTTTTTTTTGCTTTTTATTCAGTCATGCTGGTCAGCATATTGTGACCTCCAAGGTTTCATAAGACTTGTCAAACTGACCATAGATGAAACAAGGAGTTCCCATGTTCTTCTGTTTTTCCATTTCTTTCCCAACAGCTTTCCCTTGACCTCTGTTTCAGCCCTCTGTAGCCCTTTTCCCATGAGCTAACTTAATGGAATAAAATGATAAAATACCTCCAAACCCAGCTCCATAGGTTTCTTCTGTGTCAGTGAGTTCACTGGGGCCCTGGAATGCTCCAGTGAGCTGCAGAGCTTCGAGCAGAGGAGTGATACCAGATGGCCAGAAGTGAGGAGGGGTAACTGGAGCAAGGTAGGAGTGGTAATAAGAGACAGGGAGGATTGGAAGCAAGCCTTTGGGTAGTAATGAGACATTAGATTGGCTCAAAGCCTGTAAAGCCGCAGTTAAATTGCCATTTGTAATTTTTCAAACAGAAAATAGCTGTGTGATTTCATGGATTTTCAAGAATGTATTCCAGATGCTATACAGGCACTATCTTTTCATTCCAGGGGTATTGGGCTCTCTTTAAAACTTGTGGCTTCCTACTGATTAATTCAGCAGATGAGATAGTTGGAAAATCTTTCACACATTTGAATCTGTAGTGAAATAGCAATTCTTTTCCCCCAGAGATGACATATCATTATTTCTACAGCCTGAGAAGTAGTATCCCTCCAATTTTATGTTTTATATGGCTGCCTGATCTCGTCATATACCCAGCTCATACTGTATTCAGCTAGAGCTGCCTTAGCAGAACTTCTTCATGTATACTAACATTTCTTCAGATGTTTCTAGACACAAACCTCCTGTTGATTTATGGCTGCACACCTTTCTAAAATACCTGAGAAGGGGTCTTGTGGATTTTGTGTAATAGGAAGCTGTGAGAACGGCATGAGTAGACTACACTGGTGCATTACACAATTAGATTTAACTGTATACATCTCAAGGTGAATGTCACAGGGATTGTGCTGGTACAGTAATGAGCAGGGGTGTACTGTGTTTGGTGGATGTAGCTCACTGATGCAAAAACTTACTTGAGAGTATGGTCAATTGTGACCGGCCTAGTAGGAACAACCCTTTGCAAATTGTATCTTTCATGATGACCAGCCTGTAGTTTGCCGGTTCTGTTCCTTACAGAACAGACAGCTTTTGGTTTCAGATGTCTGCCGTGCCTTCCTGTGCTGCTGGGATACCTTGATGAGCAGTGATGTTTGCTCTCTGAAAGCAGCTCCACTTATGGAGAGGGAGGCAAGCAGGTGAGCAGTGATGATCTGGCTTCTCTTGCTTCGATCTAGCAAAGAGTGAGTTACTAATTACTTCTGATGTCACGGATTGTTTCCTGTTGAACATGACCCATCTTTTCTGCTTTCACTTTTTTCTTTATTTTTATTGTTTTCCCTGGTTTTGAACCTCAGGGAGAACTCCGTAACTCTTTTTCTGTGGTGACTCCACCTTAAATAACTCTAAGTCATGAAAAAGTGATGCAGGTGGTACCGCAGCTTCCTGGACTGCCTGCTGTGATATCCAGCACTGTTGCCATACACACAGTGCTGATGTAGCGAACACTTGCAGGGGACTTTTCTGGAGGCCTGGGGTATATTTCTTTATCTTTCTCATGTTGCCAGCTAAATTTTCTGTGAGCTCAAAAATCAAAAGTAAAGAAATCATGCAACAACATATGACATAAAATTGAGAGCAGAATATTGCAGTTTGGTTCCTAGCAACACAAGTTCATGTAAGCAAGGCACAAGTTTCTCCCCATCCTAGTTGCATCCTCACATTTGCTTTCTAAAAAGCAGAATACATTGAACGTATTTCATCGATAATAGACTTATGGTTGCAATGGCAATGTCTATGCAATGGAATTGCAGTGGAGTATAATCTAAGATCTCAGGACAGACCGTGTATGAGTCCTCTGCTCTATGCAGCCTTGTTTTTATGCCCCTGTTTCTTTCTCTTTTTTTTTTTTGTTCCCCACCCATTACTTAGGAAGTGGCTCAAATAATTCATTTCTTTTAAAAAGAATTGCTCTAATTAAATGTCTGTTCAGATGTGTATCGTGCAAGCACCTCTTAGAAGAGTGTATTTCTAGAAAATGTGTCCCGAGTCAATTAGATTGAAAGTTCAAGGTAAGGTTCATGTAATTGAAAATATAAAGGGTATCTAAAAGGGAAGATGTATTTGTTCATGCCACCTACTAGATTCCATGAGGTATTATTCTCATCACTATTCATGTTTTTGAAGGATAAAGGCTTTTCTAATACAGTTGCTGTGCTAACTAGATTTTTGAAGGATAATTTTTGTAGGCTTTTGTTAATATGAGGAGGGCTCATTAAACAATACTAAAAGGAGGTGACAGTATAGTACTGGAATGCATATTTAGAGACGTGGTGGCTTAATAATGAAGCAAAAATTTCCATAATTTCCTTACAATGGTTTTTCATTTATAGTGAGTTTCATAGATTGTACAGTGTATTATGGATGTAATGAAAATTGACTGATTGAAAATTTAGTTCTGACATTTCCACTTAATTGCATTTTAAAGCAAAAAAATCTCAGTGTACAAAATTCTTTATTCTGTGGAGACCTGCACAACTTTAAGAAAGTTAAAAGAAGGCAATGCTTATTATGGAGAATATTCAGCTTAACTTTTTCCCCCCTTGCTCCAGTTATAATCCCAGAAGATATGGCAAAATGTTAAAGCTGTGAAATAACATTAAAATGCCATTTAATGTGTCAAGGGAAACGTTGTTTGTTTTTTTTACCTCTGATAAAAAGATTTGAATAAAAGCTTTTTCTTCTGTAGTGCTCGCAGGTTTTCGAGTAGATGGAGATGGCTGTTGCTAGCAGCAGATTATACCAGATGCAGAGTTTCCTAGGGATGTGTGCATTGTTTGCTGGAGACAGGTCTTATTGTCTTGCCTCAAGGCATTAGGTTGAGTCTCTAAGACTATTTAAGTAGTGATTTTTGTCCTTTGAGCTAGTGGAGTGTCACATGGTGCGATGTGACATTTTTAGGTAATGCAAGAAGTGGTTGTTTTTTCACTTGGATATGTAGAAGTAGGTGACCTCTGAAGTTTTTGCAAAACCCTTAAAAAAGAAAAAAAGAATTGCAGATTTCAGACACTTGTTGCTAGGTTCCCTGTCTAAAAAATATAATAAATTAGCATTTCATCATAGTTCTTTATCCACAGAAATATTATCAAGGAAGAAATGAAAGGGTCTGCGTTTATATTATACACCTTAGCATGCAAGTAGAGGACCAATACAGCTGTCTGTGATGAATGTCTGAAGATTTCCTGAAAGTCCCACTAAAATAAAATCAAGTATTGTATAGGGATTAACTGCTGCGATGTTACATATGAGGTAATGGGCACAATAAACTTTCCTGTTATTTCACACTTGTCTGTGTATAGGATATTTATTTTTTTCATTTGAAATATCTCATTTTTGTGCTAACACAGGTATTTGGTAGGATGATCTGTAATCTCCTTTAATACTACAATTTGTGTAATCGTGTGAGATTTCATTTGAGCTGTAGTTTGTAAATAAATCTATATTATGAGTATGAAGTAAAAATTATGCGTAGTGGAACCGTGTGTGGTACCAGTCTGTTTTGTGCGGTTTTGTTTTCTTTTTGTGTGGGTTTTGCTTTGGTTTGGTTGGGGTTTTTTTGTTTTTGTTTTTTCTCTCTTCATTAAATTTGCATTTGCTGGAGATCTCCAGATACGCAGTGTTGCATCCTTGTACTTGTTGAACGTGTCTTTCTTGAGTGCATTCATCTTGGAGACAGCTTGAGCAAGCTGAAGAGTATGAAATTGTCTAAGCAATTGTGTATTTTGGATAAGATTTTTTTCTGAAAAATGTTATGACATGTCTTAGCCTGTTCCAACATAATAGTAAACACTTCATGAATCCATACATTGCTGGAGAAAAATGTGAATTTGCAAGGTTTCTAGTTTGACAGAAGTCTGCCAGGAGGTTGTGACACAGCATGCTACTGTGAAAGATAGTTTGTAGAGCAACTCATAATATGTCACACCTAGCAACTCTGCTAAAATTATTCAGTGCTGCTTTTCTTCGCTGGTTTGCACATTATAATGCGGTAGTCATGTTGGGTTAATGTGTTAATGGATGGTCTTCAAAGTTTAGTGAACACAAGCAGGTTTTGCATCTCACTGTTTTGTATGCAGCTGGCAGTTTTGTTCAGGGCTTCCTGTAGTTTCAAGATTCAGTGATGGCTTGATGTTCAGTGTTGAATTCAAAGTGAGTCAAAACATTACTAACAAAATGAACAGTGTTAAGCCATTTAATCTTCGTGTTTTGGTTTCCTACTTGGTGCTAAGGTAGCATCAAAGCTAAGGAATTTTTAAAGTTAATATCCAGACAAATGTTTCTCTGCCAAAAGCAAGCAGTTAAAAGCTTGAAAATGCTCAATATGATTTAAGTAAACAGTTACTTAACCTTTTTTTTTTCAGTAAATGCACATTTAGAAGTAAATAAACATTTTCAAGTAAACATCAGAAGACTTGATGTGACTGGTCCTTTCTTACTAGTGCTACGTAAATGCTTGTGTTGTGAGGCAGTTTCTTATCCGTGTAGGCTTTCCCTTCCATTCTGTGTAAGTTTTCTTGAATTGTGCTTAATATCTCTGTTCCATCTTTCTTGACCAGATTCTCTGCTATCAGTGTGACAAATAGAGGTTTCAAGGTTGTACCTTTTGTCTAAGATAAAACAGTGGTAATGGTCTCTGTAGATACTTTCCGACCTGAGCCTTGTGTGCTGTGGCCTGATAGCTGCATATATGGGATTCTTTTGGTGTGTTAGTTTGTTCTATGTCTGAGGTTCAGACAAGTTACTTCTGATTTGGGAATTGTAGTTGCTTTCCTGTCTGTCATGCAGAATAACTTCAACTTTGAACCTGAAAATGATCAATATTGAAAATATTAACATACTGTCTATCCTTCTTTAGGAAAGCCCAACAAGAGAAGAAGAAAGTGGTTCTAGCAGGCTGTGTGCCACAAGCCCAACCTCGTCAGGACTATCTAAAAGGCTTGAGTATTATAGGGGTATGTATCTTTATCAACTAGAAACAAAGGTTTTCATAAATGTTTTCAATATGCCAGTGTCAATACATAGACTTTCTTGTCTTTCTCTGGGAAAAAGCAGCAGAGAAGCTTGGTACCCACCTCCCTCCCTCAGTAAGTTGTCTTGCATTATGCAGCACTTACGTCTTCTTGCATCCAGGCTGATTTGGTTTGGTTGTGGCATGAGGGGAGAAGGAGAGGGGTACTCTTGGTTGAACTGAAAAATATCCAGACTTCATCCAGCATGATGAAGATACCTATTGCCATATATTCTTTAAAATATCATGGTGTATTTCTTTGTCTTAAAGCAAATAAACTCTGCTAAAATTAGTGGAAGAAGTGTAAAAGACCGGAGCATATAAATTATACAGACACATCTGGGGGTTTGGTGAGTGGTTTTTTGTTTTTTGTTTTTTTTACTTTACACTATTAAGCAGAATGGCAAATAGCAGTGATTATTTTGTTGAAATTTGGGGCAGTCTGAAGTGTTAAATCCACCAGTGACTGAATTGTTAAGCAGTTATCAATGTTTTCTTTGAAAATGATAACTAGAAAGCTTTTGACTTCATTTAGTTAGTGAAGTGCCTTCAGTATCCTCTGGGATGAAGTACTGCTGTATAATTGAATCACCTTTGTAAATCAGTCATGAATACCCAGGAGTCAAAGCACAAGCTAACAAAGATTCTTCATTTTTCAAGCCATTAGTTAAAACTGGATTAATTTATAAAAGGCATGTCTGAGTTGAAGCAGTGTCATTAGGTTTAGTGTGTGAGAATGACAATGATGCTGTCCTCTACTATGCTGAGTCAGAGCAGGTGACTGTACGGCATCATTTCTGCACTAAAAATGTGAAGAGGTCAATGCGTTTCCACCTAAGTGTCATGAATTCAGGTCGAAACTATAGGAACAACACAAATGAACTGAAGCTTTCACTTTGATTAGGAGATCATACCAGGTGGTTCAGACTAATTTAGAAGTAAGATAATAGTTTGTTTGGAATTCGGAAGAAGATGGCTCCATTAACTGATTTATTAGAATTCTTTACAAAGATGGGCTTTGTGCTATCTGAATCTTTTAATGGCTGCTGTCACTCAAAATGTTATATTCCCCCCCCCCCCCCCCTTTTTTTTTTCCAGTTGCCATTCTCAGTGATGTTAACATCTATAAACTAACTCAGTGCCCAGAAATGGTATTCAGGGACTGTAAAATGTCACACTATATAGTTACAGTTTAAAGGAAGAAACAAACTTTCCATGCCACTCTACAGTCTTTCTTTACACAAATATATGCAAGAGAACTGTGCTTATCTGTCATCTCTAAGACTCTGGCTAATTACACTTTGTGCAGCAGGATAGAAAAAACAAAAAATAAATGGTGAATGGATTTTGCTTTGGCTCAGAAGCAACGTAGTCGTGTGATTTGTAATTGGTCATTATAGTAAAGATATCTAGACATGTGAAAACCAAGGGAGAAAAAAGAGGTAAGTCACTATCCTTTGAAGAGTGTAGTTTGGAGTTTCAGTTTTGATGATTTTAACGCAGGAAACTTAGGGAAGCTGAAGTTTGATCTTATTTTTAAAAATCATTGTTTATTTATTTTCAACTTTCACTTCTAGTAACACAATTTATGAAAATTAGCCTCTTAATTTTGGTATCTAGAACTAGTGTATAGTGAAAAATATTTGTAGTTTTGTATTCATTACAGAAAGAAAGATTTCTGTTAGGAGCTAAAGTACACTGTTAACTGCAGTGTTCCCAAGTCCTTTTGGGTTGGAGCTGAAAATACTGAAACATGATCTTTGCCATGTAGGACACTGTCTTCTAACTGTCATTGCTGTGGTAAAATTTACTGCTCTTTAACTAATAGATGCTTTAGCTCGGAAAGGCCCTAAACTTTAGGCATAACAATTAACAGAAGCAAAGCTAAGAGCAGATATTGTCCATGTTTTCAGTTTGTGTATTTAAGATTTTCTTTCATTTTACAAAGACTGTGTGTGAGGGGGTGTGACTGCATGTAAAGGATAAGAGTTGTTATCTTACTATTGCAAAAACTTTTTGAAAGGAAGTTTTGACAGAATTGAGAAATAGAAAACATTCTGTTGGCAGTACGATACTGACTCTGATTTAAAATCTTAAGCACTAAGTGTACAGTTTTGGAAATCTTGCTTTACCACCAGGTTGGTCTCATCTTCAACTTGGCTGAAAGAGATAGTTGATTTATTGTTGCTTATGTAAGCTCTGCTTTTTCTTCTCTTTTTTTTATTTTTCTGAAGAACAGTGTTGTTTGGGAATGTGGTTATTTACCAGCAATTATAACTCCCTTGGGGCAGCTTTCCGAAGGCAGAGTGTGTCAGAGGGCTTCTCTGCTCATGTTATTATGATGGAGGAGTGAGTTGAGATGTAACTACCAGAGAAATCCTGGTAACTTGGGATTGTTTTGGTCTGCACTTGAGAAATACTGGACTGAACTTCAGCTGTTCTTTATTTATTCCTTGACTTGGGCAGAAGGGAAGGAAGGGCAGCTTCATATGCTTGTTATCATTTGTGGTACACATTACTGTGTTTTTATGTTTCTTTAAAGGCATTACCACTTTTTAGAAATAATTTGAGTTAGGGATTTGCCAGAGGCTGTATATAAGGCAAACCATAACATAACATGGCAAGGTAAAGGGGGTGTTTTCTGGACAGGGGAAGGTCTAGGTAGTAATAAACCTGCCAAGTGTGGAAAGTGCACAAAACACTTAATGATGCATTACAGAGGTTCACAGCCATTTACACTCTGTTGGTTTCCAAAGCGTACACCTTCATGTTTGGAGTATTGTACCCACTTCAAACTCAAGTGCATGTATGGCATTGCAAAGAGAAATCAACTCTTGCAGTTAGGAGTTGTTCCTCACTTGTAAGTTGCTAAAAAGAAGGATATGTGACTTTGTTTATACTGATTGTTTTGAGGGGATTATAGGGAAGGGAGGGACAAGGGAGAATTAAAGAATTATCAGACATTTTATGTTCTGGGACTCATGAATGTACGTAGTTCTAGGGTTTTCTCACTTCCTGAAATGCCTACAAGAGCATGCAGACCCCTTGTTCCCAGGGGTATGTTGAACCACTGGTATGGAATAAAACCTTTTGTTTCTTTGGCACTTGTCTGGAGTTTGAAGGTGTTTGATGCTATGTGTTGGAACCCCTGACCAGTTTTCTGAGGGATCATAGGGTTTAAGAGTCTTCACAAGTCCTGTGTATCTGTACTTTGAAATCATCAAAATTATTGAACATACTGAAAACATGGGGCTTAGTGCACATATGTATCCTGTTAAAGGCATGCAATAGCTACAGAAATGAATCTCTTCCTGAATGAGAACCCCAGTTCTCCTTCCTTCCCCATCTTTCCTAGTGTATCTAATATCTAACGTCAAAAGACTTGTCATCTTCTGCCATACAGCCATTTTCCAAAGGAAGAATTTCAACCTATTTTTTTTTTCTGCACAAAATATATCAAGTATTGCCAAGGCTATAACCCTCCCTCTGCTGCTACACCGAAGTCAGAAGGTACAGGTCCTGTGCATGGTAAAATTATTGCATGCTCTTTGGCCTGGTTGAGCCTGAAGGCACTGCTTCCAGGAGAAACATGTAGCCGTGAAAACTTCCCTGCAAGGGCTCTCTGCATTCCCTTGAATAACCTTTTCTAAATTCTCCAAATACACTTTTCCTGTGGCTGTTCTATTCTGTAAGGTGAGCTTTAGGTAGTTTTTTAAATACCCAGTAGCAACTGTGGAGAGTGATTAGTGGAAGTGCTGAAAACTCCTGGTAGCAGCATGTTTAACAGTAGGAGCACTGCTATGAAGTAGATGATTCAGTATAAAAATGCTAAGTACATTACAAAAAGTAAGCACTTGATGTCTCAAGCTGTACATCTGTAATTGGTTTACACCAATGTGCCTTTTAGGTCTCCATTTGTAAATCCCTCCACTGAGCAGGCTTTAACAGTGCCATTGTAAAAGAAAAAGCAGCGTGACTGTATTGAGATGCCAAATGCTTGTACATTGTTACTGCTTTGGTGTCCTAAATGAGGATGATGTGTTGTATGATATTACTGATGTTCAGTTCATACAAGCTTCAGTGATGTTTGCAAAACAGAGATAATGACGCTTCCCTACCTTGCAGTGTTTGTGTGGTCACACTGTGTTAAAGATTGAAAGCCTCTCTGCTGCCCTTAAACTAGAGCCTTGCATAAATGCAAATATCCACTGTGTACTTCATGAAAGACTAATTTGATGGAATTTTATTTTGAATGATTTGAATTAGCAGAATTCTTGGAAAGCCTGTTGAAAGCCTGGGAACAGGTGCACACTGTTCTGTAATTTATGGCCAAGAATGATTTCATGCAAAATTCATGCTCAGTCAGTACCTCTCAGCTGGTCGGCTTTGGCTTGCGAATTGCCAATGCTGATATTCAGATATGATGCTTGAACCTGGAACGCCAGGAAAGAAGTATTCCAGTTAAGCACCTGTTTTTAAACTGAGAATTGGACATGCAAAGAGAATCTATCAATTTCCACAGCAGTTACATACTGTCCTATGAATCAAAAGGTGTAGGAATTAATTTAGATTAATTTAGATAAGAATTACACTTCAGCTGTGTCAGTGTTTAGCAACGAAAATCAGTTGTTTACATGTTTCTGTGAGGTAGTCTTCTTCCCTTTAAAGTCTGTGTAGAGCCTGCTCTTAGAATACCTTTCTAAGCAGGAATATTGCCCATTACTATGGTCAGTGTTGTCAGTAAAGGTTTTAAACACAGATGTTATCCCTCTGAAGCCAGAGTGGCTAATCACATGCCTTTTGAAGTTATGTATTCAGGCCTAGATTTATGCTGCCTAAGTGCTGTAATTTGAGAGTGTGTTTTGCTCAGCTCCCTTTATGGTCAGTGGAGATAATTATCTCTAAAATAATTTAGATTTTTAGAAGATCTGAAGTGACTTTTGAAGCTGTGTATTTCTCCTTTACTGGCTTTAGAGAGGGGATAGGCTGAGTAGGCTTTTAATATCCAGCATCTGACAGAGCTGCCTAAACAAGGTGAGATGAAGGTGAGAGTTGGTGAATGGGAGTTAAAAACTTCAGGATTAGGAATAGCAGGTTGGAATTACCTAGGGTTTTCCTAGATGAGAAAAAAAAGAAATTTCTCTATTTCAAGTAGTTTTATCTATGTTTACTCCCAGGGTGTTCATAAGCAGCTGAGTGCTGATAGTTTCCTCCAGCAGTAACCTCATGCTGTGCAAGCAAACCGCTGCCCTTTCCTATATTCCTATATTGTGGGTACCGTTTCCTCAGTTTCTCTGAACCATTGGCTGAGTTGTTGGGTTTTATTTTGGTTTGCAGAGTTTTTTCAATAAACATTCCTAGTCTTCGGTATTTCTTGTGTTTATCCCGCCTTTACTGTCTTCAAGATCTTTTTGGTAGTCATTTTCTTATACTTGATGTGCTTACAAATTGCTTGTGCTACCTCTGGGAAACTCAGGGAAGGGAAAGGAAAGGGCCTTTGGGGAAGGCTCTGGGAAGAATATCTGGAGAGAGTTGTCACTATCATGTTGATATCAGAGAACCTTTAACCTTCAGACCTTCTGTAGTGGAAAAGACATTTCCTTTGATGCTGAAAGGAAAGCAGGCTGTGGGGAGCAACTGCATTCACCCTGGGGAGGGTCCCAGAGAAGGCTGATTGTGGCTGGAAACCTGGCTGCCACTTTTAACCAGTGGTCGTAACTGTCAGTTTCTGGGAGCTGACACTCATCAGAGGGTGAAACCACAACCTTCTTGTACAGCCACTGGTGCAAGCATCAGAGATCTCATACTTTTATCTCTGATTCATTTTTATTTGCTGATGATTCTACCAGGTTAATCCCAGATCCTCAGGAGAAACAACAGTTGTCAGCTGAAGGATCCCTTATGACCACTTACGGAAATGGCTTGTCAGATGCAGGAATTACTCTGTAATCTTGTGATCTGAAGAGAATATCAGAAAGTTTCTCTTACTTTCATGATAGGTTCATGGCTGCAGTTTTCTACATAGCTTTCTTTGATCTGAGGCTTGCCAACTTCTATAGAGTACAAAAACTGGGGGTGAATGTGCAACCTCACACTTAAGTGCCCGTTAAGAGCATTTAGTTTATAGGAGCTCTCTTAGAGGCTGTTTTTCCTAGAGTTGATCTGCTAAACAGTTCCAGGATGTTAATACTGGTTCTGAGACAACTTGGATCATGTCTGAGAGCTTGGAAGAATTTGTGTGACCATCTTCAACATTCATGTCTGTCTGCACTCGCAGACCACCTGGTGTGAGACTGCAGACATAGCACATTACAAGCATGTCTTAGGGCTGTTTACATCTCACAGTCATCTGTTGAATGGGATTGTGACAGCACAAAGGGAACGGAGGGACTTTATCTGATGACAAATGAGCCATGTGAGTGTTTCTGTATTCCTTCTCTAATTACTGGTGCTTAGTTGGAGAGCTCAAGGCTTCTGTCTCGGTGCAGTGCTGGCATGTCCATGGTTTGAAATGTGGCTGGCTTGCAATTGTGTGTTCAGGAGCGACCTGCAGCTTCAGCCCTAGCATGGATCCCCCTGTATCTGCTATGTGTATATAAGAGCTGGATACATATGATTGCTGAGCTGTACTTACCCCTAGCTCTGATCTCACCAGGAAGGCTCAAAGATTTTTCCTCATCTTTGTTTCAACTCAGGCTTCATGCTTTGTTACAACTCTCTTTTTTCTTGCTTTTTTGACCAGTCTGTTTCTTGCATTGACTACTCCTTCGTCTGATGGGTTTTGCCAGTGCTCTTGTCCTATAGTCTCAGTCCAGATTTCTGTATTAGTGTAGTCCTGCTCAGCTGCTTGCTCCACTCTGCCATTAGCTTTTGTTCTACTCAAGTCCTAATGGAGAACCATTTGTAATGGACAAATGTCCATGTATATGCTTATACAACAAACAAGTTCTCACAAGATCTATGGCGCCAAGTGTGGTGCACTAACTACATCCAGCACTAATGTATCTGCTGTCAGTCTGGAAGGTTTGATTTGTAGAGACTCGTTACAAAGAAACGTTGAGGAATGGTATTTTCTCTTCATATGCCACTAAGAACTTTTATGTCTCTGTGCTTCATAGGCTTCCTGATGGAGACGTTATTGGGTCTCTGTTTAAGAAGTTTACAGATGCCTTTGATACCACTCCAGAACAGAATTATCCATAAAGTTAGTGAGATGTGGGGAAAAGAATCCTGCAAGCCTTTGTATACTCCATAAAATTTAATTACCGTGACTTTGTGATTTTCCCCCTTTTTCTTTTTTCCTCCATTTTTTTTCAAAGAATAATCCTCTGAGCCCTTCCCTCATCTTACGCCAGATTCACCTCAGTTTTACTAAAATACTTTTATCTTCATAAATGCAGATGGGAAGTATTCCATCTTTTCTTCTTGAGCGCTTGTGGCTTTAGCCAAACAATTTCCAATAATCTCAAATGAAAAATACTTAATGTGGGACATAACATGTAAGGCAGAGTAAGCATCCGTTTCTAGTCACAGATCTCATCTCTCCACCTATAATTTTAATTACTTGAACTGAATTCTTGACAGATATATTCAGAATAATCTATCTAATTAAATAACAATACAATATGCTGGTCGCTCTTTCTGCATCTTTATTTAACAGGTGGTTAAATGCAGGAGCTATGCAAATTCCTCTTATGTACAGTACAGTAAATAATCAGGTGGCTCAGGTTATGAACCAGCCAGGTTTCTCTAGGTTTAAAATTATTATGAACTAAAATTTAGTGTTGAGGTGTGTAACAGTAATATTTTAGGCAATGTATTTGCCACAGACTGTGTTCTCTGTCTGTAGTTGTAAATGTGTGCACTTCTGGTTTCAAGTTGCATCTTAAAATCTGTTTTTAAAAAAAATAAGTAGAAAGTCTCTATGTAACTATCTTAGGTCATAGCTTTTTAACTTTTATCCAAAAGGGGTACGCACACAAGAATGTGAAAATGCACATGTTCCACACAACTGCTTAAGTGGGCTTTCTTTAAAAGTAGATTGCTAAATATTGACATATGTTTATAATATGAATGCTTGTATTTCAGCAAAGGATTTACATATATATATCTTTTAAAAAGAGTATAAAAATGCCCATATTAGTGATACTTTAAATAATTTATGTTCTAGAACTCGTAACTAATATGCTGTCTTCAGAAATATGAAGAGGGAGAGATTTGTGTTTTGAAAAGGCTGCATTTCAAAAGGTTTAAGAAAAAAAATAGTTCTGCATGGACTTGATCCAACACCCAGACAAGGAAAGGAACAGACTCCCACTGACTTTTGTTGGGAACTCCAGATCAGACACCAGCTACAGATGAGCTTTTTTTTTTGTTGTTTTTTTTTTTTTTTTTTTAGCTGCTATTAAACCAATTGGAAAATGAATGTGAAATAGAGATGACTGCAAACATGCGTTTACAGGAAATGACAAACTCGGCGGCTTAAGGGCAGAGAGATTTAATGGTTTTGATGCAAGGGGTCCAAGTTCTAAGCTCCTTGTTGCAGACCAGGTTCAACTCTTGAAGCCTCTGCAACTTGTGCTTTTCAGCTTGTTTTTGAAACAAATCGGAAAAGAAATTCTAAGGAAATGACTGTAGAAGTCATACTAAATCTAGTTCATATAATGTAAAGCTTAAAGAAGCAGTGTTTAAGAAGGAATGTTGTGGGAAAATTATAAACTAATTAAATGGGCAAAGTATCTTTTCCTGCATTGTATGTCAACATCTGTGGGGATATATTAGTAGACATTACATATAATAGGTGGTTTAGAGAAAAGTTGTAGGTAGAATCTCAGGTTCAAGAATTTGATGTGTTTAATTTTGCAGTATTAATGCTAATTCTTTCTACTTCATATACCGACATCTCTATAGTATATTGGCTATTAACTTTAAATAAATAATAATATATCAAATAAGAAATAGTTGAACATTTTATTACATTATGGGTGAATTTTGGCAAATGTAACAAAACATCAGTCTGTTGTCTTTGCTGGAGATGCTATGTCACACTCATTAAATATTATTCTGTCCTGTGAAAAGCACTGGGGCTTTTCCTTCCATTTCCAAATGGAATGCCTGCTGTCAATCCAGGACTATGTCTTGTTCCCTTAAACTTGACCACAGTATTTTTAATTTCTTCCCATATTCCAGTGTCTTTCCCCTACAGTACTTAATTTTCTCCCCTGTAGTCTGCCCTCACAATATCCTCAGCTGCTTGTATTCTCTACCACCTACTAATTTGGTGTTAAGACTGGGGGCTATTTGAGCCACCCAGGTGGTGACTGCCTGGGTGAGCACTACCCTTCATGGACTATGAACAGCAGTTAAGCTGTGAATTTTTTTTAATCCATTTGGTGATTTTTTGCTGAACTTACAGTTGCTATTTTTGAGGACAAAATTTGGTTTAAGTTAGATGGTGAGTTTTACAGTTAACTTTTGGAAGATGAACCAAGATGAACAGAAAAAACCTGGCTAAAAACATAGCCCCAGACTCTTTATTTCCCCTTGGTTCAGGAGAGCACACATAAGAAGAGCTTATATAGATTATGTCCAGTTGTTGACTACATAGATATTGACCTTCTGACTTTTTTTAGGTTCAGCAGATAGATCGTGTAGTAGAAGTTGTGGAGGAAACTATTAAAGGTAAGCATCACACTTCAAATAATTGCAGTTAGTCTGAAAGATGTAAACATTAGCTATCAGAAGTGCTGCTGTTACTTTCGTTATCAACCTAATTCTTGCTTTTTTCTGTATCTAAATGTTTGGACAGTGGTATACTTTGCTGTGTATGCTTTGTGTAAGTGGTTAATTTCAAAGATCTTTTCTGACAGGAGCTTTGTGGCCTGTTGGATTCATGGTAAATGATCTAGGGGAGACTTCAAAAAATCATTTAAGTTCCATTGGTGTAGGTGAATGTCGTGTATTGTTTAAAGTTTCTGTGCAATCTTGATGCAGTGCTGTATCTCTTATGTTTGGTCCTCCTGTGTTTTCTTCTTTTCACATTTTGGCTCACTTCCCTGAGACTTCCTTAGCAGGACAGATAAATTATCTGCTGGTTTAATGTTCTTTTGTAACTGTGCTCCTTGTTCTCTCTGGCTGTGTGCGTGTGTGTGTACACTCAGTACTTTGTAGTGCAGGGGGGAAAAGACAGTATTGTTTCTGCAGCCTGACTAGTAAATATTTGCTTTTAAATAAATATATTTGTCTCAGTCTTTCTGGGTTACCTAAGTTTGTCTCCATTACTTATCAGGCCATAAAAATTACTGTTCCATGAAGCTTTAAATTACAAGGTTTAGTTTAATTGGCTGTACTTTCAATATAAACAAGTGTCTAGTCCACAAGACATTGCCTGTAACCTTAATGCTGAAGTATGGGTTTTGGAAGTACCGCATGAATATGTAGAAACAGAGCAAAATTTTAAAAGAAAAACGTTTCTATCAATCAAGAAATTGTGTAGTGTGGTGGAAGGCTTCTAGAGTCTGTGGTTTGAAGGCCTTAAGATTTCACGTTACTTTGAATACTTTCAAAAATGAGACCTGTACTTTTATGTACTCTCAATCAAAACTTCTCCCAGTTTATCCTCACCTTATGACATCTATCTTTTCTTTTGAGTACTGTACCATACAAATGAAGAAGAAAATGATTCAGTGTATTCATATTTGTTATTAAATAAGCCAAACTGTTTTCCCAGAATCATCACAGTGTTTATAACAATGTGTTGGAAATGGGGATGCTTCATAAGAGCCTAAGAAGAGCTAGGGGTGTTCAGCTTGGAGAGGAGAAGGTTCAGGGGGATCTCATCAATGTACCTTCGTGAAGGGAGGGGATTAAGAGCATGCAGCTAGGCTTTTCCAAGTGGTGCAGAATAGCAGGACTGGAGGCAGTGGGCGCAAACTGAAACACGGGAGGTTCCTGCTGAACATCAGGAGACACTTTTTGACCCTGAGGGTGCCAAGTAGGTGGTATAATCTCCATCCTTGGATGTATTCAAAAATTGTCTGGATGTGGTCCTGGGCTCTAAGCGGCTCTGCTCAAGTGAGAGAGTTGGAACAGATGTCTTCCAGACACCCCTTCCATTATAACCCTTCTGTGAAAATAGAGTTTAAATTGGAGAAACAATTGACAAATTGACCAGGGGTCTCATACATATGGTAACGGTTACTTTTGCAAAAGCCAGCCATAAAAAAAGGAGGGTTTACTTACTTGTGTTACTTTCATTTAAATTTGATTAAAGATAATGCATTAATTTATTTGTTTGGGAATCATTTTTCACTAGTGGTGAAGAATGTGAAGCACTCTTTCACTGTGTCAAGAAAATGGCTCCCCTCTTGGATTTGTTGAAAGCTTACTGTACTTCTTTGGAATTATTTAGAACACTTTCTATGAAATATAAAGGGGTTGATTTTACCTTTATTTCTCAATGTCTTAAAGGCATTGTCAGGAAACTGTCTTCAGAGCAGTGTCATTCTGCTGCTTCAAGAGATGGTTTCAAGAGTAGATCTTTATGGTGTTCTTTACCTCACCTGTCTGAAAACATTGTAATTGCTAGTTCCCAACTCTTCACTAAGGTAATTCTCCTAAACACTTACTGTGTGAATTATCTTCTTATTCTTTTTTATCAGAAAATGTAAAAGGTCTTAATATTTATTATTGCACTAACAGCCAGAAGAGACAGAATTTTTGGCATTTCCTAATTATGAGGTAAATTATCAGATAAACTGTCATTTCCTGGAGCGATCTTTAATAACTGTGTACTATTTGCATGCAGGTCATGTCCGATTAATATTTATACTGTGTCCCCGAATGTTTTTTAACTAGAGGCATCTTCAGGTACTTTACTATGATACTGTAATTTATGATCTGAAACCTCTATACTGCCTTCTAGGAGCTAGACAAATTAATTCAATCTCAGCCTAGAATTAAGCTTCTCAAAGTCACAGTTGCTGTTGCATAGCCAGAGTGTGTCGGGCTTCCTGATACACATCTCATCATGCAAGACTCTGATTTAGAAGTTCAGTAAATCTTGCTTCATCTGCACAATACCTAAATTGTAAGAGTGGATTACAGCAATTTTTGCACCATTAGGGCACCCATTTCCGCTCATCTGCTTTGTTTCCTAGTAACATGTTATAATGACATAGTATGTTAGGTAAGTATTGGTAAGGAGTTGTAATGTCTGTGAGCTAGGAGACAACACAGTTATAACTGATGAATGTTCCATCATTAAGTAATATTTCTGTGCAGAATTTAAAGGCTGTTTGAGCTGATCACTATAGAGCATGTCCCAATAAGGTGAAGATTTGTCTTTGATGGGAACCACAGAATGTCTTTATGGTGATTGCTCAAGTCAGTATTTTATGAACCACTTTAAAAGCTGTCTTAAAATCCAGTGTGTGTGTACAAGCTTGCGTCTAAACAGTTTATAGTAGGCAAGATAATCCATTTATTCCACAATTTGAAAGAGGAATGTTAACTGCTTACTGTGAAAATTCTTCTCTTCTTGGTTTTCAATTTAGGTTTTTAGGGAGTTGGGCCTTTCCCCCCTTTCTACACATGCTAGCTCTCAAATCCTATGTTATTAAAGTTTTCTGGAGTGGGAGGTATGGAACAAGAGTGTTTGTATAGAGTCTGCTTTTAGCTTAGGCCTTAGGGAGATGAGGGGCAAGAGTTGAATTTAGTCCATATTGTGTCAAATGCTTTCATTTTTTTTCCTAATGCTTATGTTTCACAAACCATAGTTTTACAATGGGTCATTAGACTTGATTATAAAAAACAACCAAAGGAAATTACTTCAGGGTTGAGCCTTTTATACTTCACATAACCTTTCTTGATTTCAGTCACGTTGACCTGTCTGGTGAAGCTGCCCATCCATTCCAAGTTTAAACATTAACCAGTATTTACTAAACTGTTAAATTGTCCTCATGTGGTTAGTAATTATGGATTGCTGATAATTGCAGTGTCAGTCTGTATGAAAATGAGCAGATAAAACCCCCCTTTAGCCATGTAGGCTAAAGCATAGAATTTATGCTGGATTTCCTACCTTAGAGGGTGTGTATAGGAATGCCTGCATGTGAAATGGTACTTGTATCTGCTGTTTGATTTCACTATAATTTGCTGATAACAGTAGTTAAATTACTCTTTTCCATTTCTGTGATTGTGGGAAGAGTAGCTTTGGCTTAAGAAGCTGGTGACAAGCCAAATGAAGAATAAAAATTGGAAGAGGCAGGAGTTTCTTTTTGAGGAAGAGTATCATTTGGCACCGAGTCAGGAAACCGACTGTGCTGAAGTGCAGGTTGAGGAGGGTCAAAGGGAGAGTAGTGGCCTCATAGAGTCCCCGTTTCTGCATCCTTTGGAAGGATGTAGAAAGGGGGGATAGTTTTGGATGGGCTGTTTTATTTATTTCACTGTGTGGTGGGTTGACCTTGGCTGGCTGCCAGACCCCCACTCAGCTGCTCCTTTGCTTCCCCTCCTCGACCGGACAGAGGAGAAAATAAGATGGAGTAGCTCATGGTTCACAACAAGGACAGGGAGATCACTTACTAATTACCGTCACGGGGAAAACAGGCTTAATTTGGGAAAAAATAATGTAATTTATTGCCAATTTAAAATAGAGTAGGATGGTAAGAAACAAAGAGACAACTAAAACTACCTTGCCCTACCCCCTTCTTCCCAGGTTTAGTTTCACTTTTTCATCTCTGACTCCTCCACCTCCTCCCCCTGAATGGTGCAGGGCGGGGAATGTGGGTTGTGGTCATCCTATAACAAACAGCTCCTCTCTGCTGCTCCTGCCTCCTCACCCTGTTTCCTTGTTCCAGCCTGGCCCTTCCCATGGGTTGCAGTCCTCCAAGAATTGCTCCCGCGTGAGTCCCTTCCATGAGGTGCAGTCCTTCAGGAACAGGCTGCTCCAGCATGGGTCCCCCATGGGCTACTGCCAGGAACCCTGTTCTGCATAGGCTCTCTGTGGGCTGCAGCTTCCTTGGTGTATCTGCCCACTCTTGTGCGGTCCTTACAGGCTGCAGGGGCATGACCTGCTTCACTGTGGTCTTCTTCAGGGGTGCCTGGAGCACCTCCTCCCCCCCCTCATTCTTTCACCTTGGTGTTTGCAGGGCAGTTTCTTGCACTCTTTTCCTCCCTGCCAGGCAGCGATGTGTGCTTTCTCACGCCACCAGTGACTGAGGGACTCAGCCATGCCCTGTGGTCAGTCTTTTGGAGTGGCCATGTCCAGCAGAGGTCAGCCCCAGCTTCTCCTTACAAGAGGCTGCCCTGCAGTCCCCGCTGCCTGCACCTTGTCATAGACACCCCATGAACAGTATTACATCTTTAGCAATATTTCTAGGTAGTAGAACTGCCTTTTAAACTGAGATTATTGAAAAGTCAAGGTACTACTGGGCAAAAGTTATGCAAGGAGTTGTCTGTATTTGACAGACTAAAAAAAGTTTGTGGGGGGTTGTAATCAGGCTTTCAATAGGCAGTATACAGAACTACAGCTTTTCAGTAAGTCAGTGAAATGTCTGGTTAAAAGATTGAGCATCACCCATTTGTATGTATTGATTGCTGGTATAGTAAATGTAGAAAAGTCACCTCCTGCCCCTTTCTTGTGTCACTGGATTCAAAATTTTGGAGCTGTTTGTGAAACAAAAATTATTATAGGCTTTTGTTGTGGTCTAAGAAAATGGCATTATGTGTGGAAAGAGTGTCATTACTGAAACTGGTAGTGTTCGTTTTTCCTTATGTTTATTTGAGAACTGCTTTGACAACAAGCATTGGCATATGAAGAACCTGACTTGAAGGTATCCCACCTTACAGATTTTAAAGGAAGGGGATGTCATTCAGCCAAAACACTTCAATGGGAGCAGTGGGATTGCCTGTTTCTGACGGCTTAGGTAAAGTGTGACTACTGAAGGAATGAGTTCAAAATAGGAGTACCATTATCTGTGACAGTATCAATTCTGGGAGTTTAGCTTTGAAGACTGTAATTTAAAGAGGACACTAGAACACAATGAGGAATATACAGTAATTACAGAAAAAACTACTTCTGCAAAGACAGATTTTAATTGCTTTTGTAAAGCATCAATAATTATTTGACTTACTATAAAAATCTATATACTGGGGCAACAGATTCCAGTTGCCATTAATTGGTTCCTGTTCTTACACTAAAGCTGGTTGCAGTTTTTTTCTGTGGCTATTCAACTGCTTTTAGGCATGCAGTGACTATCAGGTGTGTGAGGCAACCCAGGAGTTTAGGTGGGGTTTGTGATGATTTTTCTCAGTGTAGTTATATCATTGATTTGGTTTAGGAAACTGTTAGGACTGACTGTCCCTCTTCTGACTGTCATTGTTATGATTTGAAATAGTTCACAGAAACTGAATGGGAGATAGTGCTGCAGAAGAAAGCAAGCGATGAAGGGGGCGGGGGGCAGAGGACAGATTGAAATCATGGTAGGAAAATTGTGTTTGCTCATTGTTAAATGAGCATGTGACATGCACAGGAAGAATTCCTTTTCTTCCAGACCTGCATGTTCTCTTTTCCACACCTTCAATGAATGGCCATCTCAAAGAATCCCTGCTCTTCTGTCTTTTTCATGTTGGTTAGACTCAGCTGGCTTTAGCTCTGTTAGAGAATCCTCAGGGCTAGTAAATGTAAAGAGTACCTTGTTCAAACCAGTCCAATTTAGTTATCGGTAGGAAGAGTACAAATAGATGGAAAAGGAGTAGAGATGAAAGTGAGAAACTTCAGCTCAATGTTTAAATCTAAGACTAAATTTATTCTGTTCAACCTGCACACCCTTAAACATTAGGCAAGTTACTTGTACTGCAGCAGCTGGCTCTGACAATCCACCCTTGGGCATTTCCTGTCCTCAGAACACAGCCCGTTTCATCTGGTTCAGAATTTCTTTTCTTTGAAAGTTTCTGTCCAAAATCTCCTGAGTCTTTGAGCAGCATCCTTCATCAAATGCATTCCTTCAGAGAGGTGAAGGCAGAGGGTCAGGGGAACTCTTCCTGTACCCAGTTCTTCATGTTGTCCTTCTGAGCTGTGGAATTGTAGCCAGCACTTGGAGTTCACAGGAGTTTAATGTTTAGTCACTTTTTCAGAAAGACAATAACATCACATGATTTTGAAGTAGGGTGAAGTTATTGAATCCTGGAAAAAACAAAACAACAAGTGCTTTAATAGGGCATTCCAAGTGCTTTTGTTGTGAGAGAGGAAGGTCCTGTGGATGTGTCAAAAATGTTCTTGAATACTTATATCAATGTAAGATAATTTTATATGAACAGTAGTTCCTTGTTAATAGTTATCTCCTTTTCTGTTTTACTTGTTGCTCTTTGCTCTTTTAGTGCTTACAGAGACTGTTACAATTGAATGATATGTTGGGGAAATGCCAAGAATAAAGAGGTATTATATGTTTAGTGGAGAGAAAGTGATGTATGAATTTCAGCAGTCTGGGCCACCTGCAGAGTGTTTTTTCTGAAGTTTGTGAACTGCCTGTCTGTATTTAATATCTTGGTTTGGAAATGTCATAAAACTAGTTTTAAAAAGCCCATCTTCACCCGCATGACACTCGTGTTCTAGAGTCATCCAAAACAGAGCTGTTGTTGGATGCTAATTCCAAGTGCAAGGCTTAGTAGATGTATACATTTCAAGCTCATAACATATGTGCTGTATGCTCAGTAGTTTCCCTAAAGTTTTTTTTTTTTGAGTTAGTGTAGGGTGGAAGGCAATAATTTTATCACAGAGTTCTGAATTGCAGAGACTGTGTCAAACACGCCACCTGCTATCAGGAACTTGCTGGGACTGGTTGCCAGGCCTACAGCATGCTTTTATCTGTGGTGCTGTGACACACGGAGGAAGATCAGTAAGTCTGACATTGGTCTGAACTGTTCCCTGTCTTCCATGGGATGCTTCCTGATTTACATCAGTTGAAAGAATTTGACTGTTACACAATGTCCCCAACTTTGATGTAGAGGAGGAATAATTTACATTAGTCGCTTGGCCAGAAGCAGGACATACATTACCGGTTAGGTTTGGCTTTTCTCTGCTCTGTGCATTTAATTGCCCTGGGAAATCCTGGGATTGATGCTCAGGGATGCCTTCACTATGTAGCTAACCTGCTGCTGGCCAGCTGAGGTTGGTTTGGGTGGGAACATTCACACAGCAAAACCCTGAGCTGGTTAGTGTCCTTGCTGAGGTTGGTTTGGGTGGGAACATTCACACAGCAAAACCCTGAGCTGGTTAGTGTCCTTGTTTCGGCACTTGTGTGTGTCTGGCAGCATGTGATTGCTCGGGAGAGCTCAGGGATTCCTTTGCAATCAGTCATGTCTGTTGTGGAATAGCTTGTTTGTGCTGCAGGGCAGGGAGAAAAGATGGGAGCTCAGCTTAGGGTCTGCCCTTGCTGCACAGGAGCTGCTTCCTTCAGAGGTAGATGAGGGCTCAGGCTCTTAGCCTTCCTCCCTACTGTGAGTTTACCACGTCTGGGTTTAAAGCTCCTCCAAATCAAAAAGATTTGGGCTCAAATATGAGTAACAGTCTGGGTTAGCTGTAGAGTGTGTTAGGCAATTTGTGTTGCATCCTGGTATTTCAGATGATATTTTTTTCTGTTAGTCTGGCCAGAAGATCCCAAATAACTTGTTTAGAAGGTTGGTTTTACCCAGTAGTTAGAGGGCTTAGAAGAACACAACTCTGGAAATAAATCTAGTACTGGAGTTTTGTAAGAGCCTCTTCTGTTTGCCTTTCCTGCCTTTACACATATTTTTTATTTGATCATCTTCAGCTGTTATTTTCTCTTTATATTCTTGACATTTTTGTTACTTTAAGTTTCCTATTTTCACTTTCTATACTTACTTGATGCTCCTTTCAGTCTTCATCGCTGCTTTTGGCTCTTTTTTACACTTACTCCTTTTGTTTTTCTTTGGAGAAATTTATTACATTGTTTTCCCTTCATATGGCTTTACTTTCCTTAGTTATACTGCTCCCATGTGCCATTTTTTTCCAGTGTTAGCCTTAAGGAAAGGAAACTTTGTATTCATGAAGAAGGAAATCATGGTGGAAGGAAATGTGTGCAGGGTACATGAAATAGTGCTTAATCCTTTACCCTGAAGATGCTGGAGAATATCAGACAGGTTGGTGAGAGATGCCTGGGAAGTACAGAACAGTACAAGTTCCTTCTCGTGAGGAAAAAAAAGTGTCTTTCAGGAAATGGTGAATAACCTCTAAGCATAATGAGGTAACTGGGAAAGGGAAAGAATGGGTAACAGAAAAGCTGAAAACAATAGAAATTGTTGCTGCCAAAGCTGGGGTTTCTTGCATCTTTGAGGATTTCTTTACACTCATGTTTTTGAGATGCTTGAGATAGCTGCACTGAACTCTGAGGCTAACAGCTAAGAAACACTGCTCTGTGTCTGGCTGGGATTTGTGTTTCAGTGGCACGCTGTAGTTCCAATGGGATGTGCAGGGATGGGGAGGGACCCTCAGTGGAAGTCTTCTTTTTCAAGCAGATAATATTTCCCATCAGCTGCTGAGGGGCGCCAGCCTATAGGCCGAGTGAAGCTGACTTTTATGAAATACAGTAGGTCTGTTAATACCTGATAGATATTTCCAGATAGACAGGCAGTTCTTGAAGTTAACTAAGGATGACTAAGCCACGCCACTTCCCCCTCATTTATCCTCGTATCAAACTAGCAAAATACCAGTCCAACATGAATCTGTTTCCTCTAGTATTGTTAACAAGCTTCTGTGGGTCTAGGTCACAGGTGTGTGATGATAGCCTGAGGCTCACAGCACATTTAATGTTGTTATAGTCTTACGGTAAAGAAATTCCATTACCTTTTCCCTTCATATATTTGTATTTCAGGATCAGGCATTCTCTATCGCAGTCTAGAAGCATATACATCTGTGATTAAAGGTTCATGTGCATGCCATTAATCCTGTGTTACTTTTTATTATCTTTTTCAACAAGTGAAAATAAATGCCTTGAAGATATTCTGCACACTGGTTTATCAAAATGACACATTCAAAAGCTCTCTTTTAGACTAACAATAGGATTTAATATCCTGATTAATTCATTCCAACCTCATCCTCATTGTGAACAATGCCAAGTAATGTGAATTGTGTCTACGGTCTTGCATGTAAAGATGAGTTTTAAGTTTAACTAGTCAGTTCTGAAAACTTAGCTCTGATTCATTTAAAATTGTTTCTCTAGCTTGTTTTCATTTAGAGTTGCTGTGAGTGATTCTGCTCTATAAGCTTCCTCATTGGATTTGGTTAGTACTACTGTTGTGTCATAATCTGCTTTAATTGTCTACTAATTAGGGAAAAACTGCTCTGAAGCATGGTTTTCTAATAGAATTTTACCTGCTGGTAGCCTATGTGTAAGCAGAAAAGTTACCTTTATGGCAGAAGAGGTTTATAGGACTAGAATGTTTAGGCTCTCAAATATAACCCAAATAGATCTGTTTGTCATTGAGCTGTGTTTCAAAGCTTGCATCTTCCTGTGAGCCGCCAAAATAAGGAGTGTTTTTTGTTTGATATCTGAGATAGATCATTCATTGTTAGAGAAGTGGAAGGTAACTTAAATCAGATAAAATGCTTTAGAAGTATAACTTGATTGCAGTGTTTTGCCCCATTCTAAGCTTTGAAAGGAGATCATAAATGAGTTTAAAAGTGATTGCTTTTTCTCTTATGCTTGATATTGATGTGGGCTTAATAATGCTGGTTAGACAGCTAAGAAAATGTTGCTTAGCCTTTTCCTTATTGAAGACAACAAAATATTTTTAAGTTTTCTTGAAATAAGTATCAGGAAATAAGATCTAGAGCATGTGAAAAAGTATGATTCAGTGTTTATCAAGTTATGTTTTATTAATAGCAACAATGCTGTAAACAGATGCTTTAGTGATTACTTAAAATGAAACAAAATAGTCCCTGTATGGAGTAGGAGAAAAAGGATTTAAGGTCATGAATACTGTAACTGAGGGTTTTTTTTTAGTAAAAAAGTAAAAAACTGTGCCTGCAGCACAGATCCCTGTAGTTGGGTATGCACATGCTGCATGCTTTTTGGAAGCATTAAGCTCTCTGCTAAAACTCATATTCCAGTACTGCTTTTTTCTGTCCTCTGGTTTCTGCAGTGAAAAATACAGGGATGTTCCGTTTTTGAGTACCACACAGGTTTTGCAAAGCCTCATATTAAGTAGAGTTTGTTGCCATTCAGAATATGGAGAAAACTGTTGCCATGCTTCATGTGAAAATAAGCAGCTGTATTTCATTGCCAAGCCATAGGTTTGCTGAGCTCAGGTGTGGGGTTGGGGTTGATATCAGCATTCAGTGCATTACATGGGAGGTGATCACAGAGCTGGGGTTTCTTTCCTGTGTTAAGAAGGTCTCTGAAGCTAAGAGAAGCTAGGTCTAGTGTGAGGTGTCTCTGCCCATGGCAAGGGGTTGGAATTGAATGATCTTAAGGTCCATTCTGTGATTCTGTAGTGTGTGTGTCTTAAGTTTTTATGTTTATTTTCCAATGTATATGCTAACCTGCCTAGCATTTGAAAGACAGTGGTCTGTAGGAAGATAGTAGTGCTATTTCTGGTGAACGTGATTTTCTAGGCTACCATAATGTGGTTTGTTTTTTGTATGAGGTTTTTTAGTTTTTTTTAAATTTTATTTTTTTTCCTTTGTCCCTGTTTTCCTAAGAAAAATGGATTACAAAGTTGTGCTTCCTGCACAGGTCTGTCATTATTTCCATTTCACTTCCTCCTTACTAATTTTTAGTCCTTTGACAAATTTCAGATAGGTTTGTGACCAGTTCTGTAGTCTAAGTCTAAAGGATACTCTTTTTCCAGAAGATCCATGAAAAGGATTGCATGGTTGATTAATGCTCCCAATATGAGAAGAGAATGAGCTAAGTCAGAGAGCAGTAATTCTCATGGCTGTTCTTCTGAGGGTACACATTCACTGATTCTGTGCTCTTTAAGTATTACTTGTTGGGGGGACAGATTTTTTTTTTTGTGGTGGCTTGGTTATGTTTTGTTTTTGAAAAATTTCAAAAGGGTGGTTTGACTCCAATTCAAAATCTATGAATTTTAAGTTTTGGTGGCTTGTTTTCGTGTTATCAATCCTGATTGTTTTAAGATTACCATGTATTATTCCACTGTGTTTTCAACCATAAATCCAAGTAGAATTTTAGTATGGTAATGCAATTGAATAGTTTAAAAATGGATATACTGGTTTATTCCAAATAAACCACAATGTTAGGAAACACAGAAAGGAATGTTCTCTGCTTCAAGTTTAATTTTTATACTTGCCATAATGCAATCACTTTTGTTATACAAGTAAATAATACGGTACTGTGCTTATGACTCCTTAATGAAGAATTAGATTGGAAAATAACTGATTGTATTGTGAGACAAAGATATTGCTGCTCTTGTCATAAAACGGTAGAAGTGAATAATTTAGCAAATGTTAATAGCAGTTACCATATTACTGAATTCACAGCAGGATGTAATGAAATCTGTCAAATGCATCTGCAAAAATAATGTCTTATAATTCCTGTTGATGTTATGATGTCTTATTTTATTATTAACTATTATATTAGGCCAGTCCTGCTCAGTTCTTCATTAGAACACATTTTGGATTGAGAATTTTTCTGTATCTTAAAATACCTGAGAACAGTGGTGTGCCAGAAGTAGTTGTTTATTTCCAGGCTGTTGTTACTGTATCATAGAAATAAACTCATTGCATGAATGCCACATTATCCGGAATTAAGTAATGACTCCTCAAAACAAGTAGTGGAGAAAGACTTCACCTGATAGATTAATTAGTAGTTTAAATTGCTGTTGGTAGTGTAAGTTAGGAGATCTGGTTGAACATGGTGTTTGTTTGATCTGAATTGGTTATCTACTTTGTGCTGGATGTGGTTCACCTAGTGTTTCATGATTTCGTCCTTTGTTTTCACTCCCCTCCCTTTTTAGGGTAATTTTTCTGTTTCTGAAGTGTTTGACAGATTGTAGCTGTAGTTTCATGTACTGTCAAAGAGTTTTTTCCAACTTCAGCAGGTACATGCTTTCTCTCTTTCCTCCGTTCCAAGCAGTGGTTACTTTCCACCTCTTTTCAGGCATCTAGCATTAGCTTTCCCTGCTGTCTCTAGCCTATTTTAGGCTTTGTGGAATAAATGGTGCAAGTCTTGTGTTTGTAACTGGGCACATTTTACATTATCTGTTACAATAATATATTTTTGGGTTTTGTTGTTCAATCTTGCTTCTGAATATTAGTGAAACCTGTCATTGTGCTCTTTGAACATAGGATTTGATATGGTATGACTGATGTACTGTGGTAGGCAGTCGGTGATACTATTTGAATTTTACTGTCTGCTTCACGAAAGGAGTTGTGAGGTAGTTTTCTAACCTGCAGTCTCCTTGATTTGGGAAAAGTGTGTGTAAATCTTGGTAATCAGCTTAGCCATGAGCATGGTATCAGGATATGCTTCGCAGCACTTTCCCTTAGATTTAATCAGGTAACTTTGACTGAAATATGTTGGTTCTCCCTAAAACAAACTAAAAAATATTTAGTTGTTTTACCCACTAATTCAGTTTTGAATTAAATTTTGGGGAAAAAGATTTAAATCCTGCCATATGACAGGATATTACTATGATATTTGCTTGAGAATGTGAAAATAAAACTGCTTAGATAATTTTAATACTATAAACCAGAAAATACAAATGTGAAAGATAATTGGATTAAATAATTTGCTCATTTTAACGTGATTTTACCTGTCAGTATCTCTTCAAATGCTTCAGCTGGTGGAAATACATTATTAGATCTCATTCTCATTTTCAGTCTTTTGAAGTATAAACATTTCTTTGGAAGAAGAGCAAATCAGGATTAGTACAACGGTTTTCTGCTTTATATTGACTGCGTTCCTGTGCTTCATTTGAAGGTCATTCTGTGAGACTGCTGGGTCAGAAAAAGGATAATGGAAAACGTCTGGGGGGAGCACGACTGGATTTGCCAAAGATTAGGAAGAATCCACTGATAGAAATAATTTCCATCAATACAGGGTAAGAATCTTCCAAATTTATAAAACACCGAGTGTTGCTGAGGAATTCGATTTGTCTCTTTCTGCAGGCCTAGTGTGTTACTCCTAAGTTACACAGAAGGAGGCAGGATGACCACTTTTTAATAGCAGAAGATTTCGAATGGCATTCTTTCTGGAAAGTCACTTCTTATTCGAGCGCAGGACTTCTGCTGCTCCAGGGCTGCCTACAGTCATGCAGTCCTCTTTGTAATTCATCTCTTTGCCAAAAGAAGAAACCCTAAGAAAACTGGAAAAGAAAAAAGGGTTTAGAGTTCTTTTGAGTTTTAAGGAAACAGTTTGGAATATCGTCAGTAACTCATTAAGATCTTTAAACATTGTGAAGTTCTGTAAACACCCGATTGTCAGCCCAGCCAGATGTATTAATGGCAAAATTAATTATTTGCTTCTTGGCCCTCTAATATGTTTGTAAAGAATTATAATGCTTATATTTCAGTTTTTTGTTTGTTTGTTTGAACAAGCTTCTCTCTGCTTATCCAGCAACTCTGGATGCCCGTTTCTTCCATGAGACTACAACCAATTCTCTGTTCTGCATTTCTACGTTCAGGAATTCTATTTTAATCTTCCTTCCCTTGATGCTTTCCTTTTCTAAACTCCTCTTGATTATCTCCCATTTGGTCAGTTTCCTAAAAAACAAAACAAATCAGTCAAGCAAAAATACCCCCCCTCCAATCCCCCCAGTCCCCAACAAACAAATCCAAACAAAAAACAAACAAACCCCTCCACCCCTCTTCTTCTGATCTTCCCATCTTCTCCAACTTACGTTGTATTTCCCAGGTGGTAAAATATAAAATGCGTTGCTCTAGGCATCCCAGGGGAGTGTGAACTTGTTGCCAAGGGAAAAAAAAAAGTGGTAGATTTTAGCACTTTTTGTTTTGAGTTTATTCTAGCACTTTCATAAACATTTCGTAGAAGAGTTTTGCTACTATCCTTTTTCTCTCTTAATTCCTTGTCTTTAAGTAATCAATCCTGCCTTCATAATTTGCTGTAAAACCTAATGTGCTATTTAAGTCAGAATATTAGTTCAGGGCTTAGTGTGGTTGCTTTTTCTTCCTCTGACTTCAGGTAAACGTGGATGACATTTTGTCATCTTGCTGAATTGAAACTGCAGTTTCATTATTGATTTTTTTTATTTTTATTTTTAAAGTCTGGGTATGAACTTTTCTGGTGCAATTACTTCAGGTGTTCTATTTTTTTTTTTTTCCCCTTATTGTCTTTCTTGTTTATCTTGTTTGTGCCCATGTGAACAAAATCCTTTTCACCATTAGGAAAGTGTTCTTTTCCATGGTATAATTTTTCCTTTTCCTTTAGCATTTTTCACACTCTGATGTTCCAGTATCTTTCTAGTTGTAAATGTTGTCAAGAATGTAAACTAACTGAGCCATGGTCTTATTGACATGTCTTTTGATTTGTAGTAGTAGTGCATTGAAGATGGTAAAGTGTTTTGCTATTTCTGATGCTAGGATATTGCTAGCCTTGGCTGATAAGGGTCTGTGAAATTTTTTTAATCTATTTTGAACGTATGTATTTTCATACTGGGTTTTAAAAAATCATTTCCAAAGTTGATTAAACTGCAGACAGTTAACATCTCCCTAAGATGTTACTTTTGGAAAACCTTTTATTTGGAACCTGATAGCTTGCAAACACCAATTACTTTGCTTATTTATGGCTGTTCTCAGGTCAATAGAATATATTTTATACCATAGGATAATAAAAAAAAATAATAGTAGAAACCACAAAAATATGTTTACTTCACAAAGAATAAAGTAAAATGTTTTAAGAAGACGATAGTATTCTGAAATCTCAAACGAGTCAGTTGTATAAGACATCTAAATTAACTAACATCCCATTCTATGTTATATTGCATGCTCAGGGAATCCTGTCTCTCTTGAAATAAGTTTATTGTGTTTCCTGTCCTTCCCTTCGCCTCCCCTCCCCAGCCCCTCCGCCTGTGTATTGAAGATGACTTTTTTTGGTTACTACTTTGGGTTTGGAAAATAAAGTGTATCTTTAGAAAAGCAGCAGTTCTCAACAGTTTCTGAAAATATAAAAATACAGTTGGTGAAGAACAAGACACAGTACATGTTACTCATTGTGACTTGGCTGTATTTGTTTCGTCAGCTTTGCCTTAGTAAGTCTGGCTCTGGCAGTTTTTAGTACAATACTGTATTTGATCTGAACTGGCTTCTCTTTGTAAAAACAGGAGAAATCATTGAAGATTAGTTTTTGGTACAGTGTTCTTTATTGAGAGGTAAATTTGGATCAGACTACAAGGTCTTAAAATAGCAGGAAATAGTTTGTTTAAAATAGTGATTTCCTCTTTGGAAATAAGAGTTGTCTGGTGCTATGTGATGGTGTTCAGGAGCAGCCCTACTTGTGCTGCTCTGTGAGGGAGGGCAGGAAGGGACCCAAGGGTGCCCCCAACACAGGCAGGATATATAACACAAGTCTGAGATCCATCCTGGAGATGAGCACAGGGCTGGAGGCAGGCATGGTTTTTAAGCTTACACCAGGACTGGATGCACAGGCCTGAGCTTAACTGGCGCTTGTGGCCCACAGGAGGCTTGTGGAGAGAGCCACTGAAGCTGGTTAGGTCAGTTAGGGCCTGATGGTACCCACAGAGCAGTGACAGGTGGTGGCATATTACCATATACACATGGGATCTTAATAAACTCTTGGCCTCTTCTGTAATTCTGTTTGGGAAGAAAAAGCTTTGTGGGAACATGTGTATCCCTTAGCCCCAAAGTGTTTTGATGGCTCATGCTGACCCCTTTCCCTCTCCTGTAATATGAATACCTTTATGTATGTAGACACCTGCTAGCAGGAAGTATTCTTCTGAGAATTCAGTAGGACTAGTTTGTTTTTGGGAGTCTTAAGCGAATTGTGAAGATATCTCTCATTCTTACACAACTGAGCTTGAGAATCTGGGTGCAGTTGAAATGCAACACTAGAATAAGAGTTGTTTCTTAACTCAAGAGGGTGTCAAATTCTCATCAGTAATTTTGACTTGAGGTTTCTTGTTATTGATTCCTTCTGCTCTCAATACTGAAGGAGAAAACATTTCCTGTCCTGAAGGGTTCTGTTTTTGTATAACTGTGTTTTATTATTTTTACTTGCCTATGTACGAATGAATGCCTACGTATGCATGTTCCTTTGTGCGTGTTTTCCCCAGACAGCGGCTGTACATGAGCCTCCTCAGCTGTTCCTTTGCGTGAACCAAGTCTGTCTTATCAAGGGACAAATATTTGTGTCTCCACTACAGTATACAGCCAATAATGATAATAATAAACGAAAATGAAACCCCATAATGTATGGGATAGTTATGAAGTGCTGCTTCTGTACATTGTGAGTCAGCTCAGAGTTGTCACACAGTGGCACGTTAGTGGCAGCCATAAAAAGGTGTTGCTGTTTGCTTAGAGTTACCTGGATCTTGTTTACTATTGGACTTTTATTTCAGAAGTAATGGACAGTTTTTTTTTCCTACTGTTAATTTGGTTGCTCTGAGGTTTTCTGTTTTCTCATTTAGAAATCCAGGCTATCTTCATCTCTTTGTTTTACCAAGGCAGTTAGTGGTTTCTGTCAATAGACTGTGACTCTAGAGAAAACCTTCCGTCCCAGAAGCAAAATATTTAGAGCTTCCAAGTATGTCAGCAGAGACCATGGTGAGTACCAGAAAGGGGTCACAAGAGACTTGCCAGCCTTCTATGGCACACAAAGATATGTTAACGAATCTTAATTTTTCCATGTGCCGAATACATACGGAATCTGTACCATCCTAGTATCTCATACAAAGTTGACCTCTGTAACTTTCCCTTAAGGAGTAAGTGACCCTTTCTTCCTGTATTGTTTGCTTTCTCTGTTATAACTTAGAAAACATTCCTCAATATTTTCAAAATCAATTATTCATTTTTTTTTTTTTTTTCTGTGGAATAGGCAGTTAATATAATTTGGTGATTCCAGCAGGGCTTGGATAGTTGTCTTAGTATCTAGCAAGTTCTGCAGCGATATTAGTGGATCTCAGGTTAGAAACAGTAATTTGCTTGTGTCCTCCAAAATAATTTTCTACTTTGAATTAAAGGCATTTGGTTCAATCTCTTTCACTTTTATTTGACCTAAGCAGGTATCGTAGAGGTCATCATACTGGAACAAGCATGGTAATAGTAGAATAGCATGTTGAATGCTGTTTAGAGAAAAGGCATAAAGTTGTTCACTAATCTCCTAATGTGATTATTCTGTTAGTTTGACGGAAGACAGAGAAATGTTTCCAAATCCGCTTTTTGTTATAGCTTCATTTTAGTCTACGGAAGAATCTTTTCTCCTTGTGATCTAATCTTCATTAGTGCCAGTTTCATAACCTATGTAGCTACTTAGCTCTCTTTAATAGGATTGAGACTTGGTCTTCCACCTTTTAATTAAGTAATTCTGTATCATGAACTTGCTGCTTGTACTCTTACATACTGACCTGTCTGTGATGTTGGCACGGCCTGAGCTCCCTTACGTCCAAGTTGCTGCCACTCACATACATTTCAAACACGATTATTATTTTACACTACTATTTTGTACTTTTGTTAAGATGCTTGGAAAGCATGAGAGGAGTGTAATATGAGCTGAATATGAACCCACAGTAGAACTTCCTGTTGGGTGGGTTTGCATGTAGGTTCACTGAAGTGCTTTGTATACTCTTTCTGAAGTTTCTGCCTCTTTCTTTCCTTCTGGAGCAGGCAGGTTATTCTGCTGCTGATGCGCATGCTTGCATTAGGCTATCCTGACAGCTGCGATCTGGTGTAACCAGTGTTAAATTTGCAATATGAACATAACCAAAGGGCCAAGTCTCTGTCCAAGTTTTCCTGTTGTTCTCCCTCATTTGAAGACACTGTAAAAGTTTGATATAGTCTCATTCTCTTGTTACTTTTATAGATTCCCTTTTTAAGCTACTCAGAGGGCAGGGAGATGTTTAAGATTCAGCCGAGCAAACTGAACATTTGGATTTGAGTGTAGTTCTGACGGAGGACAAAGCCACAGTCTTACTGAAAAAACTCTGTAGGTCAGTGGAAGCACTGTCCTCTTCTCAATCTGCACATCTGCATATATTTTCTTTTGGGAGAAGGGCTTTTAAAAACATATGAAAATGAAAAGCAAATTAAAATTACCCACCTAGCCAAGCCCAGTAGGCTGTTCCTGCAGTGCTAGAGTATCTTGCAGAAGATCAGCATGTTACTTTTATTTCAGAGATTTTCAGATCTACTTCTGAGTCATAAATACCGATTAAGGCATAACAGTTCAAACTTAGTACTCTCAGTGGCGAAGAAATGCAAACTTTCTGGTCACGAGACAGTCCTTGCTAGCAAACTTTATGTTGGGGGAAAATATGGATAGTAGTGCTTGGGGCTTTCTTTAGAAGTCCTTCATGCTTCTTGCTGATTTTGTCAAGCTTTTTAGGCTGTGCTTTGAAGTCCTGTAGTGATGGTTGTTCAGAATGTTTCTAAGCTTCTGGTTGATCCAAATCTAGCAGAAGAATTAAAAAAAAAAAAAAAGTAGTTTTACTTAGAGTACTTGTTTTGTTTTATGAATCAAGTAACCAAACATTCATCATTAAAAACTAAGCTATAGAGTTACTATTGTCAGTCCAGATGTTCTCAGGCAGGAATATTTCCCTGGTTATGAATTGCGAAAGGTTAATATTCTATTCTTTCATCATATTCTGTTGCAAGGAGTAGTTTCAGTTTTATGATGAATTGGGGAGTATGAAGATTGAATTTGCTCTAAGAGTTGCATTTTAATTTTATATGAGGTCAGATAGTAGTCTTTCTGTATATAGCATTTCAACATGTGTTTAGGATCAAATATACCCTGACACTGTATGTCCATGAAAGTGTATTTAATTCTTTTTTTTTTAATTGTGCAAAAAAAACGAGGGCATAAACTTCAATTAAATGCTTTCCATTCTATAGCTTTTTTAATATGGATATCTGAAATACTTGATTTAGTTAACTATTTCACTGTATAATATTTTACAGCGCTAGATGGTTCTGTCCTTACTTTTGGTGGTTAATGACTAGATACCTGTGAGGTGTTATGTTACAAAAACTCCCAAGGTAAAGTAATGCTGGTAAGAGGTCTGGAAAGTCTTTGATGGCATGCATGGATTCATTTTGCTATAGGTAGTCTTCGTTGAGTCAGCACATATTTTGGGCTTCTTTCAGTATTAAAAACAGGTCATATTCTGTCTATTTGATTGTGGCAGTTGGTTGAGATGACTCATGAACAAGACATCAGTGGCTTTCCCCATATGGCAATAGGTAAGGAGGCAGTGGAATCATCTTAGAAATGAGGGTTTACAAACAGAAGGAGCAGGAAGAGGAGCATGTGGCTCTGCCTCCTCTGATGGAAGAATAATCATTGCTTTGTAATCATTCGATGCCAGTCTGCTGGCAGATGTGTAGAGTCCAGTTAGAACAGTATTTATTCCTTTGCTAGCATAAGATACTCCAGGGAGAGATATTGAGGTTGTTGGGTGCTAGTACAGTTTGTCAATGAATTAATGCATCTGGTTATTAATCTGACTACTACAGTGAGTCAAGTGTTAACCAGGGTCAGGTGCAGAAGCAAAGTCCCAGGGGCACATGACATAGGACTGAACTTTGGACACAGAGCTGGGAGGCTGGTCTGATGAAGTTTAGGGTCTGCCTTTTTTGGTTTTGTTTCACCTCATTGTCAGTTGTCCATCTGTATCATGAAGATGGTGAATGGGTACAATGGCTTGGGCTTGTAGTGCTGATGCCGCAATATTCTGTTCCTGCTGTACCATTTCAGAGTGTCTCTTCACTGTAAGTCTGCTCTTACCCTTGTGTTATACTATTTTCCACATTCCCATGAGGCTTGTGTATGCCAGTGTGACTGCAGATCCGTACTATTATTTGGCACTGTGGAGCTCCCTTCAAGAAAGGGAAATGTGGTGATAAACAAGGTGGACATGGATTATAAAGCAGCACTTTGTACTGATTAACTGGGTACTTACCATGGTCTAGGCTGTTTGAAAAGTGATTTAAAATAGATATTTAGCAAGGTGGCATAGAGATCAACTAGGATGCAGTAGAATTTTTTTAATTATCATAGCAAATTACTGTTTGGTAAAGCCATAAAAAGAGGCTCTAATTGTGACTGTTAAATCCCTGAGCTCTTGTAGTGGCCTGTGTTGACTGTCCAGATTTTTGGCTAAGCGAACTGGCTGAGTTTATAGCTTTTCGTGCCATATAGCAAACAGCATCTATGCCTGTGAGCCACCTTTGCAACAGCTTTGTTGTGTTCTTGTGATCTCTGACTCCTTTGTAACTGGGATGAGTTTTCTGGAAACCATACCAAAATATCTTTGATTGCTCAGGAGAGATGGTGTGGCTTAAGTCTAAGAGTTTGTAAAGCCACTGCCCTCCTGTGCTGCAATTAGTGGCATGTTTCCATAATAAACTCATCAGTTCAGCAGAACCACCACTGTTTCTTTGGCTTTCTGTGGTTACTTGATGTGTAGTCAAGTCTATGCCCTAGTACAATGTTTTCTCTAGATAAAAACAGAGAGAAACGGAAGATGGAAATCTTTCTGGTCTGCAAAAAATTGGATTACCTAGTGTTTGACAGTGATAGACTTGTTGTTTTTTTTTCAACTGCTTATATGCTTTTGTCTATTCAACTGTGCTGCAGTGTTTTCAACATTACCATCTTCTCCTAAGATGCTGCTGTCCCTGTCTTGAACGAATAATGAGTCTGAATTGCAGATCTGATATTTTGTAACAAAACCTTTGACCGAATACTTACAAGGATGAAATCCATATTTTCAGTTTACTTGATTTAGTTTGTTCATTAATAAAATACAGGTTTTCTATATTTTCATGTTTAACTGTTCCAGATACTCCTGTAAGTGACACTGCAGTTAAAAGAAGATTTTGATTTTAGAATACACAATCAATATATCTTTTGATTTGCATTAAATATTATGCTTGGAGATGCAGAGTAGTATTTCTTCAGATTATAATAATTATATAATTACGTATTATAGCATGGTTCTTTTTTTTTACTGGAATTTAAGATAAATGCTTAGAGCCAACTCCCCAGTAAATATGAAGTGATACAATTACTTGGGTCCTACCTTAGGTTATAATATTTAAATAGACATTTTTCATATCGATTTAGCTCAAACATCTATGACATGCCAGACTGTATCATGTCAGTACCCTCAGAAAGCAGAAAAGGTGGAAAGTCTTGAATGAGAGTGTATGTGTTTTTGAAAGGAAACCTCTCCATTAGGGTTTTTTTTATATTTTAATCAATATTTGCATGTGCATATATTTAGAATTCTAACTATGCTAGATGCTAAGCATGTATTTTAATCATGCACATAGCAGACATCAGTCTGTTCTGCTTTGGCACACTTCACAAAATAATTCATGTGATGAAAATGATAGAAGGTACAGTTGTCCATATCTATATGGAAGGCATTTTCATTTTAATCATAAAATTTGAAAAGCTACTATTGCAATGAATGCAGAAACCACACTGCTGTAACAGAGGGGAAAAGAGAGAAACAGTTGTTTACAACAAAAAGCTTTAACAGTCTACTTTTTTGCCTAAGGTCTCTTTCCACTGCAACTTACTGTAACTCACATCCAAGGTTGTTATTCCCTAATGAGATATTGAAATACCATGTTGATGACGCTTACTGAAAGATTTTTTTAGTTATCATCAATTTTTTGCAATTAAAATAACTTACATTTGGGGAAGGGAATACGAAATTATTTATAACAGTCTGCTACAAAATCTCTAGGTGCTGCTTGGTAACAATTTCACTGAGAATATGGAAAAAAATGTATTTATCATAAAAAGGTGACGCATTGGTGTGGCTTACATTCTCATCTTACCAACTATTGTGCTTGTAGTAATGTGTCTTGTTCTGTGTCCCCATTGCTGGGAACTTGTCTGCTCACCTGTACTTTCTCATGCAGAATGAGTGAGAAATACAGCATTTTGCTGCTTAGTTTCCTTGTGCAGCTTATGTAGAAAGATAATTTAAGAAAACAAAAAAGAAACAAGTTGTACTGGGTCAGGAAAGAATTGTTTCCTCCCTCTGAAGTAGCTTGATTTTTGTCTTTCCCCAGACATCAAAAGGCTGCTAGTTGATTCTGTAGGGTAGACTTGTACTCCAGTGCCAAACCCCCCCCAGCCTCTAATGTCAATTAGTGAGAATTTCTCACTGAAATCAACACCTGAGGGTGGAAGTTACGCCTTTGGCTATACTGGTGGAGGCGGCTGTGGTCCTCTTCATTCCACAGTAGTATTAGGTCTGGTCAACTTTGGACTTTGGATTTTAGTGTAATAAATTCCCTTCTGCTGCTGGGAAGGTGGAAGCTGTTGATGTCTTCAGTTTTGTTTACTGTTGCACATGATAGTTCTGCCGTTTGTGCTGATCTGTATTACACAATATTACTTTGAGTACTAAATGTGATGGCAGGGGGCTGGAACTAGATGAACTTTTCCCTTCCAAGCCAAACCATTGTATGATTACATGAAGTGTCTGCTACCCTGCTAACCTGAAAGGCTGATGACCTTGAATTCAAGATTATCCCTCACAAAAAGGGGATAATCACTCCCTCACAAAAAGAAAGATGTTTATACACAAAGTTCATTACATACCTATATTAGGTATATAATCGAGCTATAAACTTTGCATGAAGTATTTGCCTGAAAGGAGGTATTTCTTTCTCTTATGCTTCGATTGTTGTCTTTCAGCTTTGTACTTGTCTTCATGATTTCTGACACTGTTACTCTCTTTATGATACTACTACTTCCTCATTTTTAGAGTCAGTGCTTGAACTCACTTCTTTGAACTTCAGTTCTATCCATGGGATTTTAAGTACAAACGTGTGGAAACCCATTAGCTTCAACATCTGAATTTCTGTGATGTGATGCTGCCTTAATTCAATGACAGAGTAACCCTGAACTGGGCTTCTTTACTCTCCCTGCAGAGATTAAAGCTTATCCCCTGCTAAGAGTAATTTCGAGCAGGGGAAAAAAAGAATTAAAAGTTCAAAAGGTCTTTAAATGACTTTTTCACTGGTACATCAAATACCTGCAGTTGTGACATCGTTTGTAGTATGACTTCAAGACTAGTATTCATTTCTCGGATTGTATTTTTCATTGCTGCTGTTAAACGCTGTGTGAATGGATCTAGAACAAGCATGTTTTTAATGAATAGCATACATTGTGTCCTATTCCAGGAAATGTTCAGCCAATCCTTCATTAAGTTTGCTGACATATGACACCTAAGAATTATTCCAGTAAATAGTTGTTTCATTGGCATTATTATATTGAAAACGACATACAACAGCTATTCCACACTATCTGCTAATGCTGCCAACTGTACTGTAGCACTTATTTTTCGTACCCCTGTTCTTATGATGATGAATTTTGTGCACGTTTCTTCAGTGGTGCCGTTTGATGATATGTCAGAGTAAATTGGCGTCTAATCTGCATCATCCGCTTGGCTCTTTGCATACTCCAGTCATACGCTGTTCACATGCAGGGAAGTTTTTCAGTAGAGTCAGAAGACACATGTTGGTAAAGTTCTTTGTCATAGGCAAAAATCGTTATGACACACTGTGTGTACACATGAAGAATTACTGGTCTTGAATTCTTACTGCAATATTTTGTGTTCATGCTATTTCTTGAGCTCCCAGTTTCTGAGAAGTGAGAAATGCTGTTTAAGTACATATAAAGTTCATAACCATTTTGTATGTCATGAAGGCTTCCTTTTTTGAGTCTGCTGAATGATGTTTGCATTGAGTTAGAAGAAAACAGTTTGTTTTGATTGTTTCCGTTCTTGCACATTTGCCTCCCTTAGGTTGCTTCCTTCCAGCAACACAAATTTTAAAGTTTTTCTGCCTATAGTGCCATCATGAGTTTAAAATGTGCATCAAACCTTCTTCTTATACATCTTGATACATTTCCTTTTGGTCTTGGACATCTCATCTTCAGAAAATTTAATATTTCACAAGATATTTCTCTTGCAAGATTCAGGAAGACTCATAAAAGTTGCCAGGAATCACTGTGCAATTCTCTAAACTCCAGTACGCCACACAACTTGCAAGTCAGTGAGGAAAAACAGCAGTAATCACATGCTCCATCTGCGTCATCTTGTTAAAACTTTGGGCAGCTTCAGGCATATTTGTACTCCTTTGTCACTAGGTGGCTTCCCACACTGCACAGTTCTCTTACTCTGTTAATCCAAGAGGAAGAGCACCAGAATTTAATGCAATCCCCACTGTTCAAGTTCAGTTATGTGGGCAAAAGGTTGTGGAAGGGAAACAAGCTTGATTTTGTTTTGTGTAACCATGGTATGTAGTTTCCTTTAGTTTCAGGTGATTCCTTTCAGTGCTACAATCCTCATTCTTTTGAAGACGGATTCAGATAATGAGACAGCTTTAACATACTGGAACCTGATTACAGGTCAGTACATGGAACTGTAAGGCAACTTCCTGCTTGCCTCTTTGGCAGATGCTTGCATACAGCAGTGGTTTTGGATCACACAAAAAGCTACATGTCCTAGTCTGGCTGAATGAGAAGAGATCGTTTTGAAGTTGCTTGCAATTTCATATATCCATAATTCTGACATCAGTACGCTTTCTGAGGTTGGAGATAAATTCCTCCTTGTTGAGAAGAGCATTCATTTGCGTCCCATCTTTTAACGCCCACATACGTATTTCCTAAGGGAAATCTGGACAGAATCCTGAGAAACATTTTCTTCATTTCTCAGATTACAGTAAATACTGAGAAATAACCTCATATGTCATACTTACAATTAGTATTGTGTTCCCTTTAGTCCCAGCTTTTCACATTAAAAAAACCCAAAACTAGAAAAACAAGACAAGCACTAGAGAAGTCATTGTCTTGGAAAAATATACTGTTTTACTGAATGCTACTATGAGAAGTGTGTGTGCTTTTGCATACTTATAGTTCTGGGGGGGGGTTAATGGCCTATTTTAAAGTGTTACACAACTTAAGCATTTAAAACGAAGTGCCAGTGGCTTTACTGCTCATAAGCCGAATCTGATAACGTTTAGTTGCCCAATAACAACCACCTCTTCTGCTAGTGTTGGTGTGACTTCTTAAATATGACTAAAAATGAAACGGGATGTCAAAAGGTCTGATGAAAGCGTCTCTTGTGCCCTTTTAGGTCAAGGTAGAATTTTTTTTGGAGTCCTAACAGGGAAAGGTGTTCAGGAATGTGTAAAAAGAAGAAATGGAATTAGGCAGCAGCTTGTACTTGAATTTGTTCTTGCATTATCTGTCAAAGAACATAAAGGCATCTTTTTATGGTGCTCTGATTGACTTGTGTGATTTCATAGGACTTGAAAAATATGGGCATTTTAGCTGTGATCATCAGTACATGATGTAAGAGCAAAATCACTTAAGCAAAGGTACCTTAAAAAAACAAAAACAAAAAATAATTGAAAAGTTGAATATTAAGATAGTGTTTTGCAAGTAATGTAGGTGGCACAAAATCCTATGTAACATGTTCCAAGATTATTAATATTATTTCAAGTGTTTTCTGTGTGATAGTATCTTTATATGGCTACTTTATGTTCAGAATTTAACACTGTTTAATTCTGATGTTTATGCTGAACTTTAAGCTGTGAGGTTTTAATCTGTCAGCTTGCAAAGTCCTTATTTGTATGATAATTTACACAATCTCTGTAATAATTGCACTATATATCCCTTTACCTGTATATATAGCAAATAGGTTTTGAAATTTGGATTATTTGGGATGAGTTGAAATTTTTCTCATTGAAAATTGAGAAAAAAAATTGTGTTAATGTCATTGAAAAGTCTCACAATTTGCATGTTTTCTTCATTATTATTCTCATCTGTCATTCTTGAAATGTCAGATAATTGAAAAGAAATAATCAGATTCCTAATTGTAAAAACAGGTTACACTGAATTGAGTAATAGTTTTAGTTGTGCTTCAAATAGTCTAGAAAAATATAAAATGCTTAGAGCAGATTTCTGTGCCCCTCCTCCTTTTGCTTTTACTACAAAGTGCATGTTAGAGAAGTTACTATTTATACCAATGTCGTGGTTTAAACCCTAGCCAGACAGCTTGTTCACTCACTCCCAGTGAGTGGCGCCGGGCTGACAACAGTCGAGCCCCCCCCCCCCCTTCCCCCGGGGCTCTCCCCTTCCCCACTCCCGGAGGAACGGGGAGGAGGATTGAAAGGGTGCAACTCCTACGGGTTGAGACAAGAACAGTCCAGCAACAAATCACCACTGCTACTATCAACTACAACAATGATAAGGGAAAATAACAAGGGAAGAGAGTACGATACCACCGGCCAAGAAACGAGTCCGACCCAGAAGCCTGTGTCCTTCTGGGTAACTCCCAGTTACCCCCCACCCCGGGTATGACGTGCTGTGGTATGGAATACCTCCTTGGCTAGCCTGGGTCAGGTGTCCTGTCTCTGCTTCCTCACGGCTTCCCCTCCTCCCTGGCAGAGCATGAGCCTCACAAAGTCCTTGGTCAGGGTAAACATTACTTAGCAGCAACCGAAAACATCGGTATCACCAGCACTGTTCCCAGGCTGGAAGTCAAAACACCGCACTGCACCAGCTACCATGAAGGAGAAACATGACTGCTACTGCTGAACCCAGGACAACCAAGAATAAATTAGTTTCAAAGAGACATTTGAAGGGTCCCCTAACCCCAGTTGTGGAATTTAGGCAATGAAATTTAAATTTTTGTGTACACATCACTTTTTCTCCAGCAGGGTGGCTTAATAAAAACTTGTTGAAATATTTGCTTTAAATATCCTTTTGACTAGTTTAACTTTCCTATTGCACCAAGACCAATCTCATCCAGTAAATCAAACATATGTTTTTCTAAGTATCTGTTAGTATAAATGAGAATGACCTGAGTTTCTGCTTTTTTCAGGATCAGCATATTATTCTGCAAGTTGCTGCTTTAGTTAAGAACTGAGGGTCCTTAGATCCCCAGAAGTTCTGAGGTATTCCTGCACTTCTGGGCTGCAGAACACCATACACAATGGGGGGGGGGGAGGGGGATAAAAAACAAACTGAAAACAAAACTGAAACATGTCATGATAAATAGAAGGTAATTTCTTCATTCCTTCCTCAATCAACTTAATACCAATGAAGTGATGATGTGGACAACCATGTCTGTTTCGGGTTGTTGTATAGAAGATGTTTTCTTCTCAGGTAGAAGAATGCAAATACAGAAATGAAGATCTGGGAAGTGCCTGGAGACACTTCCACCCTGACTGATTGATTCATAGCTGTATTTGGGATTAAGTGAACTAGATAAATCACTGATGAGAGAAGATCTTTCATATTACCTTTCTCATTATAGAGAATCAGCCATTAGTTCCCTTATTCATTTTATCATCCGTGTTTTACTGAAGTCCATGCTCAATTGAGAGGGAGAAAAAAGTGGGAAAATAAAGTCTTAGATCCATATTTAGACTATAACAAACAGTAATTGTATAATTTTTTTTCAGCATGCCTGTAGCTGTTCTATTGAAGAGTATCGAGTGAGGCTTGTACAAATGTTCTGTATTCCCTTCTGTTCCGATATGTAGTGATAGCATGAGATGTATGGAAGGCTTCAGTCAAATGAACACTGAGTGCTGTGTCCGGAAAATCAACATCAGGTATTTCACTGTATCCTCATGAAGCATGTTGGTAGTCTGTAACTCCCCAAATTAAAAGCTGCCATCAGCATCTTAAGTACCGTTCCTGAAGTGTTTTCGTAAGTCTGATGGAGCTCATAATTACGTAAAACATCTTCACAAACTTGAAAGGTCTATATGGATTGAGCCTAAATATGACAGTTACAGTCAACAGTGCAGTATTAGCTCATATGTATCATCACATCAAGGGGAGGCAGGTCGTAAGACCTCCATTTAATCTGTTTGGTTTTGTTTCTTTTCTTTTGGATTTATTTCCATCTTCAGGGATTCATCTTTTTATTTTGTACAGCAAGAAATGTGAATCCAGATGAAATACCCTATGCAATGTTGCTTATGTGATTAAAAGTTTAACTTTGTGTGTAATTCCCATTGATTTCCTTTCTTGCAGACACAAATACATGTCCAAAAGCTGGTGTTTCCTGTTGGCATATCTGTGCCAAGGAGTTGAGAAACTAGGCTGTCCTGTTGGTGGGATTGTGGTAGTGTTACTTAAGACAGGATTCATCCTGACAGAGTTAGCTGTCTGACTTTTTTGATGTTGAGAGAAATTTTCTCTGCCATTGCTGTATTTGGTTTGATTTAATGAAAAAGAATGGAGAGTTGGTGGTATGAAGTGAAAATTAATTTTCTTCATTTTTAACTTTTTTTGGTCATGATTTATTACAATGATTTATTACTCTCTGCAGAATTACTGTTGGTTGCCCCTTCTTATGAAGATTTTCAGTCCATACATCAGGAATAGTTGGGGACTTTTAACTCTTTAATCTGTATCTTGAATACACTGAATGAAGTAGAGGAAGGTGCCTGAAAGAATGCTTTGTGCTACTAGGAATATTGCTAGGGTCTTTCCCCCGAAACCTAGTATCACCCACTGACATGTTCATACATGTTAGGTAAAGCGCAAAACTGTGAGATTAGCCTAAAATATAGTTGCATATTTGTCATTACCTTCTGCTTAAAATGTGCAAAATGCATTTTTAGGGCTTGTTTTCACAAATAAAAGTGCATGATAAACATGAGGTAGCAATATGCCCTTGTGGCAGAGGCAGCTGAGAGTCTCCTGCACTGCATGCAGCAGAGCATCTCCAGCAGGCTGAGGGAGCTGACCCTTGCCCTCTGCTCAGCATGGTGAGACACCTGGAGTTTTGCATCCAGTGCTGGGCTCCGCAGTACAAGGGAGACAGAGGGACAGCGGTGAAGGGCCATGAATGTGTTGGATTATCTGTCATGAGGAGAGACTGAGAGCTGGGACTGTTCAGCCAAGAGAAGTTGAGGCTCGGGGTGGCAAGGATCTTCTCAATGTGTATAAATACCTGGTGTGTGAGGGGAATAAAGGCAACAGAGACAGGCTCTTCCCAGTGTTGCCCAGGGACAGGACAAGAATTAATGGGCACAAATTGAAATACAAGAAATTTTATTTAAATGTAAGAAAAAGCTTTTTTTTTTACAGAGAGACTGTGAAGTCTCCATCCCTGGTGATACCTAAAAGCTGTCTGGTCATGGTACTGAGCGACCTGCTTTAATTGCTCATAGTTGCAATGAGGGCTTGGACTAGATGATTTGCGGAAGTCCCTTCCCACTTCAGCCACTCTGTGATTCTCTGATTATTAAGAAAACATAAGCAGCAGCAGAAAAACCCACAGGGATTTAGGTACAGACACTATGAATGTTAACTGGTAGAGACCTTCACTGCAGAAGTAACTGTTGTGGTTTGACGCGTTAAAAAGTAATACCCTAAACTAAGCGTTCCTGATCCCATGCAGAATGCATCCCTGTTGCCTTAAAAGCATTTCCTGTGCAGTCCTCTAGGCGTATTCAGCCTCAGGAAAGAGGAACTCTGTTTCCAAATTCCTTGTCTGCTAGGCAGAGTGAAATATTCCCACTGGAAATATACACCCCACTTTTCTGTCTCTGTAACTTAGCATGTTGAATTTCATCAGCTTGGTTAACAAGAAGCCTTCAGTGCTTTTTCAACAAAAATTATTTTTCTAAATTCCTCCTGCAAAACATACCTTTTGTTTGTTTTGTTTTGTTTTCCCTAAAGTAGCTGTGTAGAACTGTTTTTAGAGTTCATATTCAAGACACCGGATTAAAAGTAAAAAAGTAGGGGGTTAGCTTTTCTTAGGATATTTCTTTAGGACTTCTGTTGATGTGTGTGGACTTTGTGAAAAGGAACTATTTAAGCAAAGGTCAAGTACAAAATTGTCACTCATCACATGCTTATCTAGCTTATTTTTAAACTAATACGCAAGTGTCTAAGTATCACATGGTCTTTCTTGCATTGCAGAATGGTGCCAGACTTGGTGTCTTTTCTGTTTTTAAGAGATAAATGTCTAGTGGGTTTTGTTTTCAGTGAGCATGTTTGTGAGTCATATATATCACATAATGTTGTTTTACTTCTGAATTTTAATCATTTTGCAGAAGATGTATGGAGTTTCCCCATTTTAACTTGGTATTAGGCTGAAAACTGCAGCTGGGGAATGTTTACTAAAGGGTTTGTTTAGTCATTCACATTCCTGTGTTCCAACAGTTTGTTTTAGATCGTTTGTTAAAGAAGAACTTAAAGAAGAACTCTCTTTACTGTTGGTGTAGAGTTTTTTTCCCTGCAAGTTAGGTTTTTTGATATTTTTTTCCCTTTTCCAAAAGTATACATCAGTTCCTTTTCTAAATAGTAGGTATGGGTAAATTAATATATTAATTTGGTATAACAAGTTAAATACATATTGAAACCTTTGTTTTTTTTAGTAGGAATGCTTCTTTAGTAAAGTAAAATGTAACAACTTTCAAGGTCTTGTTTTTAATTTGCCACTTAGGTGAGAAATAATCTAAGTGAAAGTTTCAAGTAACAGAGGAAAAATGTTATTACAGGTTAAGCTATTTATGTAACTATCATCATTTTTAGGAAAGTTCAGCTGTATAGTTCAGCACTAATGAATTAACTTAAACTCTGTAATTCAAAATAATGCATTGATGTCTGCGTCTCTACTGAAAACCAAGCTAGTGCAGACTCTAGAACCAGCTAATATCTAACATACACATTCTTTGTGAGTTCAACAACTGCTGAACTTACTGCAGAACTTATAATGGGAATTTTAATCATCCAACTTAAATTAGCCCATATTCCTATATTATTAGTTCATTCTAGCATCTTATGTACCTTACAACTGTTGCTTCTTTCAGTGGAAAGTCTTTAAAGACTGTGTTCTACTATGGTATCTTCGTTCTTCTTTCACAGTATTTCCTTTTCTGAATGTGATAGCTGTGGGTTAGAGTTAATTTTCTTGTCCCTTGTTCTCTAAATGCAGTTAAACAGTCTGTTTATAAACTGTCTTAAGTATCAAAAAATGCCATCTATTGGGAGACAGAATGGCATATGAGTATATAAATAATGCAGATAAAATAAGCAGGGTTTTTTTTTCCTTAGGACTTGTAGCTGAAAATTTGTTTGAACATACCTTGTGCAGAAAAAGTTCCAAAAATGTTTGTGGTTGGAAAAATGCCCTCAACACGCAACTGAATTTCAAATTCTACAAAACTAAGGATATTCTTGCTGTCAAATGGTGCATACGCTGCAATGCTCTTTGGTATGTTGTGTGAAAATAATGCTGAAACACAACCAGATGAAGTAGATCTGTTTGTATGTTATATATTTGTGTAAGGAGAAATGCATCTTTATGAGAAAATGAGACTTGCTCTGTCTGACAACTATTAAAATGCTGGGAATGACATTGCTTTTGTTTCTTTAGCTTTATTTCGGATTTCCTGGGTGTTTGTGTTTATTACAAAACCATTTCACTTTTAGGATGTTCAGGTGCATGAGTTGGTGCAGTCTATGATACCTTGAGATAAGAAAGAATAGGTAAGATAAGAAAGAATAAGACCTGGTATTCTTTATGATTTTCACAGGATCATCATAGAATGCTTTGGGTTGGAAGGGACCTTAAAGCTCATCCAGTTCCAAACCCCATGCCATGGTCAGGGACACCTTTCATTAGGATCTATTTATCCACTAAACCAGGTTGCTCAAAGCCCTGTCCATCTTGGCCTTGAGCACTGCAGGGATGGGGCATCTGCAACTTCTCACAACTTCTCTGGGCAGCCTGTACCAGTGCCTGACCACCCTCACGGTAAAGAACTTCTTCCTAATGTCTAATACAAATTTTAATAAAATGAATTTAATGCATAGCACTTACAAGACTTATATGAGAAGATATTCTTAGCAAAGCGATAGGTGCCTGATTTATGTCTATTCGTTTAAATAAAATTTACTGCTAATTATGTCTCAGCTCATATTTCTGTATCTGACTCTGCTTAGAACTTTGGTATCTGCTGTCCGCTTACTCTTCTTTCTTTAGGATACTGTGCCCCATTCTTGTATTCTTTTATCCTGTGGCAGAACATGATGCAAATGGAAACTTAATTTGCACAGAACTGATTATCTCTGTTGCCATCTCTAAAATCAGAGTGTTATGAATTTTCTTTTTTCCCTGTGAACTCTTGGCTGGCTGTAGCTCCAGTAGCATCCTTGGAGTATTTTGTTCATGACTGGCCACTGGCTATCTGCTCCAAAAAATCTGCCGTACCTCTTTTTGTTAATGTTAGCCTTCAAAGTGCTGTGGTGTACTTATGGGCATGTGAGATCACATTAGTATCACACTTACGTGTTTAATAAAAAATGGAAGGAAAATTGTGAAATGTTAATACTCCTAGTGGTATCTTTCACTTAATATTCTTCTGTGGCTCTCCATGTACAGGTGAGGCTTGGACCTTTTCTGCATTGATTTTTCATCTTCTAGCTTTGCTTACCTAGTCTAAATATCCTGTGGTGTTGGGAGCATGCTCTGATTCTCTTGTGTGTCTTTTACACATATGTGTGCACACACTCATACATGTAGACACGTGTAATCCTGGAGCAGACTAAGTCTTTGGGCTGTAGGAAGAAACAGTGTTCTTGTTGGGTTCCAACACCTCAAAGAGATGAGATCAGCTGTGGTGTTGTCTGTTCTGGTACTTGACCACTGTCATGGTAAAATATTTGTGTTGGTCTAATCCCAGTATTTATTGCAAGTTGTGTCTGTTGCATCTAATCCTATGACCTTGAAACTCCAAGAACAGCCTGCCTGTGTCTTCCCTGTGTGCTCCCATCAGCTACTTGTAGACACCAGCTACTCCTCATCATAACTGTGAGAAAGCCACTTCTGTCAGCCTGTGTGCCATGTGCCTGAGCCCCCTAACCATCTTGGTGTCCTGTCTATCTGTTAGTTACTTTAGGTCAATGTCTGCCTTGTTCCAGGGAGCTTAAAATTGGTCACGGCACCAAAGATTCAGTCTCACAAGTGCTGAAAAAGGGCACTAATAATTTCAGTCTGTTGCTTTCATTCTTGGGAGTGCAGTCCAGTTGCACAGACCATTGCGTTCAACCTTCTTAAATATTAAGGGCATGCTGCTATACTGATGTTGAATTTGTTGCCCACGTGGACCCCACAGTCTTTGACCTCAAAGCTGCTCTCTAGCCAGTGAATTCCCTTCCCACTTGCACTTTTACCTTGGGTTACACTATCCTAGATGCGGGGCTTCTTGCCATTGTTGAAATTCATGAGGTTTCTGTTAATCCGTTCTTACAGACCATTGATACCCCTCTGAATAGCAGCCTTGTTCTCCAGCATGTAAACTGCTCCCTGCACCTCCAGTTTGGAATTTGCTTCAGGTGCATTACATCCATGTTGTTAATAAATGCAGGAAATAATATTGGCTGCCGCATCATCCCCTGAGGAATATCGATGCTAACTAGCCACCTTGCCTGCTCATTCAGGCCATATCGCAGCAATTTGGCTTTAAGGATCCTCTGGGACACTGTGGCAAAGGTCTGCCTAAGGTCAAGTTACATGACCACGGGGTCAGTCACATCTTCATAGAAGGCAAGGTCAGGTCATGTCTTTTTCTTCAGCCTCACTAGGATAATGTCATTTTAACCCGTGTTTATAAAAGCAAATAAACAACTAGCAGTATGATGTCATCAACCTTATTTGTGAAAGCATTTTTCTAGGGAAGTTACTGGTTGGTGCTTACTGAAGCAGGTGGTAATGTTTCTTGCCACATCGGTTCTTTGGGGCTTTTCAACAGCCTATGTGCAGCCAGTGCAAAACACCCATCATCTAAAAGGTTGGGTCTTTTTAAGAGCTTTGTTGAAGTTGAAAAACCGTTTCAAGTCAGCCATTGTAAAGATAATGTTGGAGCCAGATGTAGCTGTGGAAATATGAAGAAAACTGAAAACTTCCATTTAAGTGTTGACTAAGGCTTGTAAACAACTGAATTGCTGAGCTACTTTGTGTTTTGTCTGTTCATTCCTTTTTATTGTTAAGTTTTGCTTTTGATGACTAGAGCTGCCTCTTGTGTATTTTCCAGCCTGTAATGTCTAGAAGGCTGTTTAGATCCTGAATCCCCAAGGGGTTCTGTGGCCTGGTTTTAATACTCTGATTTGTGCATTAAGTGCCTTTCTGGTTCTCTATTAAATGACTGACCATAATGGAGTCATAATGGAGGTGACAAAAAGGGGAAAAAAAAAAAAAAGAATTTTTATCAACTTAAGTCTAACCAGATAAAAACTGTTTGTCTGTCTTTGTGTTGCACAAAAATTAAAAAGGCAAGCTAACGAGTTATGTTTTTTGTCAGAGCTGGCAGAAGTTGAACTGGAAAAGTTTCAGACTCACCGCAGACTTGAGTAGTTAAAGAGGAAATCAAAGCATACAGACACTGGCCAACTAGCTTGGAAGAAAGTCAGACCATTCCAGTCACTGGGACATGAGGGCACTGCGGCAGAGTTACAAGCGTAATGATCGCTGAATGCAAGATGACAGGAAAAAGTTGAGAAAATGGCAGCGGAAAAAAATGAAACAGAAGAAAAGAGCTGGGGAATCATTGGAAGGGGAGAATTTTAGAGAAGCAAAGCAGATGGAGAAGTAGAGGATCATTAATTTAAGTAATGAAAGGCTAATGTTTTCTGTTTTCTGGCACTATCGCTATGCCTTTAAATTCTTCAAAATATATATTTAAATAATAACACTATACAATAATGAAAATAAAATAATCTGTGTTAGTTTGCCTAGTTTTTCAAAAGTAAATACATTAATTTGCATTTTCTTTAAGAGCTACATTGGCAGTAAGGAAGATACGTCCATGAAGATAATCTGACTGACTCAGCTCTTTAACTGTGTAAAGGGGATTAATTTGCTCTTGAAAATCCCCTTGGAGACTCTTAAAGGCAAACATAAGGCCCCTGGTTGAAATTTCCATTTTTAAAAGAAATCAGTCATTGGATTCTTATAGGAATAACCATGTAAATCAGTTCATTAAATTGCTCAGAAAAATCTCAAGACAGATTTAGGATTGGGCAATTATGTTGAAATGTGTGCTCTTCTTTCATTTCAAGTTGACAAAGTAACACATAAGAAAGAGCATGTATTTGAAGCATGTATGTGTCTCTCTACTGCTGCACATACGCTTTTTTTTTTTCCAGCAAGACTAACCAGTTTATTACAAGATAGAGATGACATTTAAGAGCAACAGCGTAGTATTGTAGTATTGCTTGTAGATAATGCCACGATCCTTGTCCACGTTGGAGCTTTTAACATTTCTACAGCTGCCACAACCAGTAGGACATTTTGGGGCTGAAAGGTTTGTGTAGACACAATCATAGGGAAGGCATTCTTTCTAGATTATAAATGGTGGTTTGTTTTTATTATGTGCTTGCTGCCATTATTTTACCCAGATAATTCAGATCCACTTTCCCGCAGACATTTTACAAATACTCTTTTGGAAACTGGTCTGATGGCAGCCTCAGATAAATTCTAATTTAAATCTGATAGTTTCAGTGCTGCTGCAGTGTAACTCCCCATTCCCCCCCCTTTTTTCCCCCTCTTCCCTTTTCCCCTCCCCGGATGTTTTGACCAGTACAAAAACAATACCTTTTATCCCAAGAATCTGTGTGGTACCTGCTGTATGTTACAGAATTAACTGCAGCCTAATGTTTCCTGTGAGATTTCACCACTCTAAAAGGGTTTGTCCCAAAAGTCATTCAGAAGTAAAAACAATAGCTCTTATCACAGGCAGTGGTCTACTTTTCAGCCGTGTTTTCTGAGTGGGTGATTCAGAAGCTGCTAATGTTGTGAAGGTGCATGGTAAATGTAGTGGATTTCTTATAGAAGGACACTTAACCCACACACACCCCCTCCTTTACTCTTCTCCTTCCACTCATGGAGATCTGCTGAGATGCTTCATTCCTGAAACAGAGCTTTAAATGTGCTCGTCGTCTCTCCCCTGCCGGGTACAAGCCAGAGTTTTAATTTAATCCTTAGTATTTTCTTAAAAAACTTTGAAAGCTGAATTTTTTAAAACTTATTAAATTGTTCATTACTAACCCAATTAGGTTTTGCAGCACATTTTGTTTAAGTTATGCTAAGTCATCTGTCCCCAGTAGAATTCTTTAAATAAAATTATGCTATTTGATGTTTTAAATACTAAGGCATTTGTCAAGTCACAGCTCTCTAAAACTTTATAAATTAAAGCAAGCCTCTGAGAATCCTGTCCTCAGAGGTCATTTTCTAGTCACTACTGTTCATTAGGAGGGATCTGAGAATAAGTTACTTATGCATGCTGAAATAGTGGTGTTGGGGTGTTCTTCCACTGCGTCTCTGGGATTAGCCGTGAGCAGATTTCTAAGAAAGTATCTTCTGTATCTAAGGTGTTTCTGTGATAACTCTTTATTTCTGCCACCTTCATTACTGCTATTTCACTGACACCCAGAGTCATCATCTTCCAAATCTTATTTGTTTTTATGAAGTGCTGAAAGGATTGATTACTCGCAGGTACAATGTTGTGGCATTTTCTGCTCTGTGCAGCCACATAACCTGATTTATCTACCTGTGCTATTTCAGCTGAGTCACTTTCTTGATGTTAATGACTGTCATGATCTGTCCCCAAAACTGTGGTCTGTGTAGCCAAGCAGCTATTTGGAAATGACTCTAAAATAACATGCCTCTGTGAATCACAGAGCTTTAGTTTGAATTGCAGAGAGAATATCATTGCAGTTTCCAGTAAGCATCTAGCAATGCACTGTTTTGGGTCAAGGTGGGGAACACAGATCTATGCAGCTTAGCTATGGAACACTTTACCTTGTCATGCGAATTTCAAATGCCTGAATTAAGTAATTCAAGCAGTTCTAGAACTTTGTGGGCAGAATAATTAATCAACGAATTCTTTAGACAAACACTAAAAAGTACCATTGATGCACTTGATTTTGCTGATGTTAAATCGTTTGCCTTAAAGTGAGCAAGTTGAATGTATGATGACATAACTACATAGCTGTGACCTTTGAATTACCTGCACTTGACCATAGGAATTTAGTTTCACAAATGCAAATATTTAAAGTACAAAATTAAATCATATTGTAGCTTATCAAACTAATTGAGCTATTGAGCTGCCTTCTCTCCAAATTCCTTTTGATCAGTAATTAGTGAGACGTTACCAAATAAAACACTGGCTTCAAAGGTCTATAGAAGAACAAAATTATAATGTACTTAGTTCCCATTTTGCTGATCCTGGGATGCATAATTAAAAATAGCATACCATAGTTGCATCCTACCTTGAGAAGAATGTGTGCAGTCCTGTACACTATAGAAACATAGAAAGGCCTGTAAGATGGAGTCCAGCCGTTAATCTAGCACTGCCAAGTCCACCACTAAACCATGATCCTAAGTGCCACATCTACATGTCTTTTAAATACCTCCAGGGATGGTGACTGAACCACTTCCCTAGCAGTCTGTTCCAATGCTTGACAGCCCTTTCAGTGAAGAAATCTAACCTAAACCTCCCTCTGTGCAACTTGAGGCCTTTTCCTCTTCTCCTATGGCTTGTTACTTGGGAGAAGAGACCAACACTCACCATGCTACAACCTCCTTTGAGGTAGTTGTAGAGAGTGACAAGGTCTCCCTTGGTATTCCTTTTCTCCAGACTAAACACCCCCAGTTCCCTCATCTGCTCCTCATAAGACTTGTGCTCTCAACCCTTCACCAGGTTCATTGCTCTTTGGACACGCTCCAGCACCTCAATGTCTTTCTTGTGGTTAGGGGCCCAAAACTGAATACAGGATTCGAGGTGCTGCCTCACCAGTGCAGGGGGACAATCACTGCTCTAATCTTGTGTAGGGTTTCTTGAAAGGTCATCCTATCTTCTGCTAAAACTTCTTAGAGAGGCTTTTTTTTTCTTAATTCTTTTTTTTCCCCAAGCAGTTTCTAAAATAGTTGTCTACAAAGGTAATTTCAGAGAAGTCCTGTAACATCGAGTGCATATGTGTAGCATAGCCCCTATGGCTGTTGTCCAAGCTCAGTGTGAGCAAGCTGGGATACTTGAAACAGTATTTCTGTAATGATGTGGTTTGACTACTTAAACTAATGAGCCTTGATGAGAAATAGCTTGCCACTGTTTCAAAAGTATTTTAAATCCTGAATCTTTTAAAAGTAAGAACAACCTCCCATGTCCCAGATTTTTAGAGGGAAATTTTCTTCTCTGTCATAGTGGGCTGAAAAGCTTTATTCTAGAATGTGGAAACTTGAAGCAAAAGAACAGTTTCCTGAAAACAAATGAGGCATAATAGGCATGGATTTTTTTTTTCTGTAAACCGTTTTTTTTTTTTCCTTATCCATTGTAGTTGTTTGCCAGAATTTAGAAAATTTTGAAGTACAAAGTGGCATATATAGAGAGGTAAAATGCTAAGAAATATTTGTGGTATTTAACTTTATAAATGTAGTATGATATTTAACTGTAATACAGTACAAATGCTGTTGTTAGGTTTATGAAACTTTGTATCCTACTGAGAAAAATACCTGCAGAATTCTAGCTCTTGTTTAGTGTGTTGTGGCTGGTATCTATCTGCTTTTCATCTGCTGGGAGTGTATATTTCTGCTGTTTGTTTTGCTCAGACTAGCCTGCAGTGGGAGTTTTCTCTTTATGCATGCTACAGAGCGTTTTTATCAAGCGGTTTTGATAAAAAGTATCCTACAAAAGCCTACATCTCTTCTGTAAACTGTATTTTGAAACAAGCAAATCATACTCCCCTTTCAGAAAAACTGCAGTTTACTAATACAAAATATTCTTGGGCTGGAATTATTGAGGCCCTCTAAGGAAGTCAGGTGGTAGGTGCAGAGAGATGAGTGTAGGTGACTGAGCAATCTTTCTATATTTGTACTGATGTGATGTTACAGTGATGTTAGGAGCACTGCATTATTGGCAGAATTCAGTTTGATTTTGTTTGGTTTATTTTGTTTTGAATAAGGCAAACTTCATAAAATCTTGAATTTGTATAACTAGTAAGATTTCATGAGAGCAGATACTAGTGTTTAGTCTGAATCGTGATTAATGATGGCTTGTTTCTGCAAATTTCTAATTTCAGAGAAAACCACCTTAGGACTGAGTTTTGGTTGGGTTTATTTGCTGTTGTTTTGTTTGGTTGAGGTTTTTTTTGTGTGTGGCTGGGTTTTGTGTCTGTGTGGTTGGTTGGTTTTTATTTTGTTGCTAGCTCGTTAGATTAATGCCAAGCAAGAATTTACTGGATTATTCTGGAAATTAAGGAGACAGTCCCACCTCCCTTCCCCAGAATGAACCACCTGCAGAGCAGCAGGGATCTTCTGTCATATGACACTGTTGCAGCTCTTCCACTCTCGCATCTTGCTCACAGATGTCTGCTCTTGGTCAGTCACATTAAATGTGGATGACTAGCACACTAATGGCGCATCATTGCTGTAATTGAGCGGTGTTCTGATCCTTGAATGAAAGATATTTTAGACTTTTCATATCTGAGGGTGGAATCCTGTCTGTCTTCACTAAACTTAGTGGCACAGGTCCTGTTAAGAGGAACCAGGATTGCTTCTCATGCCTGCACTCTCATTCTCATCTGCTGCTGAAATCTTCTGATTAGTCCCACTGAAGGAAAGTCTTTATTTGTCTGCTGTGTCATAAGTATTCTTACTCATAATTAGTTCCATCTGTAAGGAGTAGCCTTTCATGTTAACTGTGTGTTCTATGAGGAATATTACTGTTTTTAAAATGAAGAGTCTGCTTAATCTAATGCACAACACGATCACATACTAGCTAAACAATGCTAAGACCACCGTTTCCTATGTCTACAACAGAATATCAGGCACTTGACCAAAATATTGATGACGTTCAGTTTAGTAACATGTTCAAAAAGTTTTTAATTAGCCACATGGTAGTGATTAATCTGTGGATAATGTTTTACCCTGCTGTGAAATAGCTCTGTTATTGAGCACGTACCTGATTAAAGGTTAATAAAAGCAAAAGGTTAATAATTCAAAGTAACTTAATCAGTTCAGTATGTTGGAAGACCAGGAGTTAGTGGGTTTTCTTCTGGAATCACTACAAAATTTATTCAAAGCATGTTAGTAATTACAGTCACAAAACCCATTAATAATTGTTTCTTTAAACGTCTGTATTTTTTCTGTGCAAAAAACCTTTGACCCGTATTAATACAATCTAACACTTACAAACTAACTTTAAATACTTGAAGAAGGTTTCCAGTTTAACACAAAGCAAATACTCCTTCATAGCTATTAGCATGTTGGCTTTTTAGTCCCATATATATTTGAGTATTAGCTGTGATAAAGGCTGTTTTTTAAGGAGAGCTTTACCTACCAGCCTCATTTTAGATGATCCATTTGCTGGTGAAATGCCACTTGGTAAGAGGCAATGTTCAGATTCTCAGAGTTCCCAATAGCCTTTTTCCCCTTGATTGCCTGTGGTCTGAGAGCATGTTAGCATGGACATATGAATAATTATGCTGGAAACTTGGATTAGAGGCTGTCTTACTAGGGAAAAAACTGCTACAGATACTTTATCCTTATGGTTTGACTTACATTTATGTTTTCAAGAATAGATAATTCTCAAATCTGAGAAAAGTGGTTAGTTCAGCATTTTTTACAAAAACTTTATCGTTTTATGAGTCAGTTGTAGCCCAAAATATTCTTTTCCCCAAGTTGGAATTAACAAATATGGAATTTACAGATTGGATTTAAAAGTTTTGTCTCTTTTGGTTTGCTTTCTAAAACTGATCCTTTTCTATGTTATATCGAAGTCTGACTCATATGTTTGTGTTATGTAATCTCTTTAAATACCACGAAGAAAACCCAACCAACAACTAAATTACTTTGGTATTCTGCAGTATTTTTATTCTATAGTAGGAATAAGTTAATTGGGGCCATAAAACGAGAGAGAAAAAGGAGTCTGTATCCTAATCCCAACTTTCAGCTCATACCCCAAAATAAATCAACAACCCTCTGAAGCTGAACTTAAAGACCGTAGTAATAAAGCTCTTAGAACCATCCACTCATAATACTGTGAATATATGGACAATAACTTCCCCCTCTGTTCTCATGCTTCTTGTTGCATGTTTCCATTATCTCTTTGTGAACAAGCTTATTGCAGTACCAGAGAAAAACTGCTGTTAACATGTTTTTTCATGTAGCTCAGGATTTAATTTTCCAAGAAGCAACTGAAGATGCAGGAGAAACTATTTTACTAGAAGCTAGGTCTTGTAAGAAAGGAACATTGATTTAAGATATGCAGCTTATCCTCAAGGTTTGGAGATTAATAATATCAGCATTTAGTGCGGTTGCTTAGTTCTTAGTACTCTTGCTGTAGAGTTTTTCAAATACAAGTACCCAAATGCAGATCAAAATATACTGAGGGGAAAATACCTGTGGGTCAGGCTGTGTATGTACTTATTAGTACTTATTTTTCTTCATTCTCTCCTTATGAACATAGGTATCTAAATGCTAGAGGATTTCCATCTGCACCACTGATGAAAATGCCAGCTTTCAGCGTTCGTTCTCAGTCCCTCAGCAACTGTGGTGCAGTAACCAGCGCCTTACATTAGTGATCTTATGAGCTGGCTGGTAACTATAACATGGGCTTTGGCTGGACTGCCCGTGACAAGCCCTTGTGAAGGGATTGGAGTTTGCCTGCAGTGTTTTGCCATCCCAACATTTTCTTTTAACGCTTTGCAGACCTGTGTGTGGGTCACTGGGGACTCTGAGAGGAGAGTCTGGGGCTGCCCCATGCTGGGTATGGCTACGGCTTAGATGTGTGTAGAGGAGTGTGAGACGAAAGAGTGAAGCTAAGCCTGGATGAAAGCGGGGAAACGGCTTTGGTTAAATATTGGTCTCTGTCTCCCACTTATCTGAATTTGTAGTTAGGTTTTTTAAATTTTGGTTGGCGATCAGTGAGTTTTCCCTAACATGAGTCTGGTTTGCCCACGGCAATAATTGGTACATGATCTCCCCAACTCTGTCTAGACCTGTGAGCTCCCTTGTTCCCCTTCTACCTGTTTGCTGACCCTGTCCTGCTGAAGGGGAGGGAATCTGGCTCTTACTAAAGGCAAGTTTACTATTGGTCTTTAAAACATGACACCATCCATCACGGATCATAATGCTGTTTTTGTTTAGCTCTGTGAAAGAAAGCTAGTTTAGCTTAGTAAACAATCTAGAGGGGAAGGAGTGGCTGGGAGCCTGCTTCCAAATGAAGTGTTGGGTTGAATGGAGAGTTGTACTTTAAAAACAAGCAAAACAAAATAAGGAAAGAAAGAAAAGAAAAAATTATAAAAGACAGAGACCTGCTTTGCAACCCTAGAAGAACTGAACAAGATTGGAAGAGTCATGGATGGGAAGCAGCAACAGAAATGAGTATGAGGAAAAGCCCTTTGTGACATGCTTTAGAATGTCAGCGACCTAATGGAAGACATTTTAGTTTGCTAAATAGGTTACACAGAGAAAGTATCAACCAGTTATCTGCTTATACTCTCTTGATTTCAAATGTTGCTCTTTTAAATGTGCTTTAGATCTTGAAAAATGAATGGCTTCTGATTAGCAGAAGAAAGGTAAGATACATAAATATGATGTCACATCTGATGAATATGTTTATTTTGGGTGGGAATGAATCGTTTATTTGGAGGAGTTTATAAAGGTTCAAATTTATGTTGCTTTTTTTAGTAGATGATTGTATATTTTACTGAATGACAACTTCTTTCTAGTTCTTCTAGCAGTCTCATTTTTGCAGTTAAGCTGCCTTTTAGTTTTCTGATCTAAAATGGGTGCTGAAATCTGATGTCTGGGTCTGATAAGCAGGAGAAATAATGCACATCCAGTCTAGCAGAGAGAATCCACAAACTCTCTAGGTGTCTTCTGGCGAAAAGAGAGGTTGTGTTGCTAGAGAAGGTCTCAGTGCTAAGGTGATGTGCAGGAGCAGAAGGGCACTGCTTGTGCAAACAAGGTATAACTAACTTGTGAGGGGAGTCTTTGTGAAGGAAGAACTTTACAGTTTGCAGGGTAATTACCTGGAGTTGCCAGGCATCATAATAGAAGGCAAGATATATCCAAGTAGAAAACACAAATCTTGTAGCTGGTGACTTTCTAGTTGGTTTTCATTATGTTATTTATTTTGTTTCTATGAGCCAAATAAAAGAAGCAAAAAATAACTCAAGTATGCTTTCAAAAAACCCCACACAATTTTAAAAATCTGGGTTTAGTCTTTCAGGACTTTTTATTTCCTTGGTCAGGTTGAATATTTTTTGTTTTATTTAGAGCCCTGAGATCCATCTTCAGCAATGAACAATTATTAACCCTATTATAGCTTTCTAAAAGTATGTAAATTCTCACTTTTGGATTTTGTATGTTGTTTCCACGTATTTTTTTTTTTCAGCCTTTTATACAGATGTGAAAGATACTTTAAGACAAGGGGGAAGACGTTTTGAGTTACTTTATTGATTTTAAAATAGAATATTACTATTTTCTGGTCATCGATAGAAAAGCTCATTTTTCCAGATGTACTTAATAAATATATCTGTGCAAATAAGGGCTTTCTCGGCTGGAAACTGAGAATTTTTGTTTTCTAAACAGGTGTCTCAATGCATGTACCTACTGCAAAACTAAGCATGCCAGAGGAGATCTAGCAAGTTACCCAGTTGAAGAACTAGTGAACAGAGCAAAGCAGTCTTTTCAAGGTAAGGATTTTATCGCTGCGATAAAAGTCAGCCTCTGAATTGTACCAGGTCTTATTTTCACACATAATGATTGTGATACAATATGGAAATATATGTATGGCCATATTCTTAATAGTTGTAACTGTGTCTGGTGGGGCCTTTGCAGTAAAAAGCCACGCTTATGTTATGTTGTGCACTCCCGTTTACAGACTGTAGTCCTGCCATAAGGAGTGTTTAATTTTGATTTTAGGCTCAAATGAAGTTCTATGCTTTTTTTTTTTTTTTTTTGTGATGATGGGCAAATGTTAGTATTCGGTCACTTACTGTATCTCTGGTTTCTTAAAGGAGAACACTTCTTTTTTACTCAAGAATAGAAGTAAGTTTCATGAACTAGCATTCTTGCAAACCCTGTTTAACGATACACTCTTTTTTCTGGCAGTGGATGTCCTGGAGCTCTGGAATGTTTCTGAGAGCCATACAAAGCTCATTAGCTTTTAAGCTCAATAGGATAATGTCACATAGATACAATAAAATATCAGAAGTTTTTCCTGCAGTACACTATTCTGTGCCAGTATCTACCTAAACCTCTTGTATGTCTGATAATTATGATAGCTTTCTTGTGCCTTAATTGTTGTTCTTTGTATGTACATTCTGATGGTGTTTCAAAAAATACTGATTTTCAAATAATGCTAATATTAATTTGTGATGCAATCTCTATGAAGGCATGGGTATAGGTTTTTTTTTTGTATTTGTATGACATGTGTGAAAGATAAATGCATATTTAACAAAATACTGAGGCATTTCAGCTGTGTCATCTCTTTACATCTCTGTATCAAATACTTTGAATTAAAAGTAGAGCAATAAATATGATGTGATTTCACAGCCTCTGTGCATGTATGAACAGTAAATGCGTTGGGTTTCACTTAAAGCTCTGAGTGTTGCAACTGTTCTAGTAAGAAGTAGGTCTCCAATGATTCACTGTGGTTTTAAATCCATCCTCATTTAGGGATCTTTAATGAGCCTAATTTAGGTCAGAGATGAATTTCTGTCTGTTCCTATCAGTAATATGAAAAGAAGAGTCCTTTTTCTAATCCAGGTCCATGTGTTTACAAGTTCCAAGTTCTGTGCTGTCCACACACAAAGCTCTTACTTAAGGCTGTAAATGCCTTTTTCTTTTGCATTTCTGAAAAGCCAAGCTCCTCCCTCTTCTTCCATGTAGCTTATCTGTTATTGCCACAAAATTTCTCCTGTTACTTAGGTTTGTACAGTTAATGCTGTTGTTGCTGTGAATTGAATTGTCCTGTTATGATAGACAAGAATGCTGTCATGTCTCAAATTTCTTGTTTTAAAAGGGCAGGTTTCTAAAACCTGCATGCATATTCTGAAATGGTCAGGAACTGAAATGGAAGATGTATAAATATTATTTAGGTGGAGAAGCAATTCAGGAAAAAATGTTTCAGAAGCTAGAAGTTTTCAGTAGTACAAGACAGGTGATTTTGAAATTGATAACTAGTTACTGTGCCAAAAAAAAATCTGTCATTTGATGGTTATGGTTGTTGTTATGCAATAGTTATTAGATACAGGTTAAGTGCCTGGTTATAACAAGAGATGTAGGTAGAAAAGAAATACTACATTCTTTTCTTTCATCCAGGTGTAACTCTGAAGTACTTTTATATTACCAGCAGCACAAGAATAGTGTTATTCTGATACCACTGTATACCTCTTGAAATGTTCTGAAGAAACTGAGCAATTCAGCAAAGGACTGTGATGAAGCGAAGGTATGGGCAAGAGAGTCAGGATTATGGTCTGTCTTAGGTTAAGTATTTAAACTTTATTTAGATGTATTGCATGTATGAGAAAAAAAATCAGACTTGTCTGTCCTATTACAGCTGTATTTACATACATATAGTCCACATCAACATAAAGATGTGTTTGCTTGATATAACAAGAAAGAAAACTTGAGTTTTGTTTGTCTTTGCAGACAAGAAATGTGAAATTTTGGAAAGTATTTTGAACTTCAAGTGTTGTACATTTGGATTGAAAATTCAATAATTCAATTCATCTGTTGTACTGTGGCCTTTATTATAAATATTGACTCTTTCAAAATAACTTGATTTCTAATGGAAAAACTTGCCCTTAAGCTATTGTTTTGAAATTTCTTGAAGAAATGCTATGACGTGTCTCACAGCAGGCATCTCCAGGGAGTTCTATTCTTGTTTGGCCTTACACTAGTACCTCTGTTCAAGGACGTAACGAAAGAAGCGAGTACTGAGTTGTAAAATGACAGGGTTTGCCTCCAGCTTTCACGTGTTGAGGCACAAAATACATGGAGGATTTATTACTGCCAGCCTGCTGCAGCTGGACTGCAGAAACTTCATCAATCCAGTGAAAGATATAAGCAATTCCAAGTCATTATTAGAGTTCTTGCTAAGTTATTGACCTGCAGTCTCTTCAACAATCACTTCTATTTTCTCGCAAGACATGTTGCTAAAGCTCTAGTGAAAAATACAAAGAGGTACAGATGTGTGATGAAAAGTTTTTTTACTTTGGAATTAGTCTTGGAAGAACTCAGGTGTCTTAGAAGAACTGCAGCAGAACAGTTATGTGATGATATTGTATGAGTGCATGATCAAGTCATGTAAGAAAAGAGAGACTGATACCATTTTCAGTGTTTTGTGTGAATATTTTCTTAGAGTACACAGCGATAGGCCCCAAAGGTGGAATGTTTCAATTGTTGCAACACACTGAAAATGAATCAGAAGAGCTGCATTTAAGGACGTCTTGTTACAGGTCCTTAATTCACAGCGCAAAAAAGCTCTCTAAAATGCTTTATTCAAGTGATCATAGTTTGATAAGATTGCGGCTGACATCTAGAAATGGTATTTCTAGCAGCTGTATGTTGCCAGCACAGGCTTTAGTGTTCTGATCAAATACTCCAACTTTTTTTCAGTCACTTCTGTACTGCCGTCTCTGGGTAGGTTGTCTCTGTGTAGAAAGTGTTTCCAAGCTGTAGTATATACTGCGTTACTTGGCTGCCAGCCATTTCAAGTAGTCAGTGGACCAGTCTTGAACTGCTAAGAACGTGGTACATCATAATAAGATACCTGTGTCACAGCAGCTGTATGGTGGTGCCTGGCAGCCATCACTCTTTGACTCTTGTCTGCAAGATGGCTTCTGAAGATTTTTTGAAACTCTTAGGCTTTTCAGTCAAAATTTTGCTTTATGGCTTCATTTAGCTGCTGCTTTTTGAGTTTTGCATACATTCTGTGGATAAGAAGGTATTTGCTGCAGTGTATTTTAGGGTCCAAACATTCATCTTTTGGGTTTTAAAGTTTAGTTTAAGAAATTTAGCTTTTTAAAAACAAAATGCAGTAGTCTGCTGAGAGTGGTAACTAGATGACAACAGATGACAAAGCTGTAATAATTTACATGTGTGTTCAGATTGTTTGTATAAGCATCAACTTGATTTAAATCAACTGATTAAAAAGAGATGTCTGAAATCATCATGACTGAACAGATACGAGCCTGTATCTTGTACTTTTCCAGCCTCTGAAACAGTTTTTTTTTTTTCTTTTTGAATTTTAATGTCTCCAATATAATGTACACAAAACCTAAGTGTGTTGCAGATTTCTATTACATGCTTCATACATTCATAATGTATTGGACTAAGTGTTAAGGTCTACTGAATTGTTTGCAAACTTCTCACGGGTTATGTCTCCAGCCTGATCTCTGTAGTAGTTTTGAAATTACCACTGACATCAACTTTAGTAATACACTAAATTTCTTCTTCTTCAAAAAAAATCTATCTGAAGTTGAAAGTGGACTAATGAGGTTTTTGCTGGTTTAAATTTTGATGCTTTTTCTGTAAATTTCTACTTGTGGTAACTAGTTATATAATTTTTTATGTGACCAGCCTTGTCAAATCACATTATGTGGCAGACTTCTGTAAGACAGGTAGTAAAAGTATTGCAAAATATAGTAAAGTGGTCTTTGAGTACAGAGCAAATGTCTGCTGTGAGGTTGTTTATTCTAAGAGGCTTTCTGCAGCTGATAGTACAGCACTTTCTTTGTGTCATCAATTTAGTAGTATGCTTTTTTCAACATGTTGTATCATGTTGAGTGCTGTATTTTAGGGAATTGCATTTGCAGTTATGAGAGAGCTCTTTCTTTCCTTCCCAAAGCTACTTTCTGTATAACAATGTGTTTTTGCTTAGTATATGAAGTGGAAGGCTGGGGTAGCTGCCATTGGTGAACAGTATTCCAAGGAGACACAAAAGTAAAACAAGCCTGAGCTTTGAATGTTGTGTGCAGTGTTGTCCTGGGACAGCTGTCGCTAAACTGCAAGACTTCAGAAAAGATTTTTTTTTTTTTTTCTTAAACATGATTTTGATGACCATAAAAGATACGTAGCTGATAACGCTACCTGGTGATTTGTAAACCCTGCATACTGTGACAGGTTTTCTGGGCAAAGGTAGTACTTCATATTGCAAACTTTTTTTTTTCTGATCTGGAAACTAAGTTAAAGATAGAAGTAGTTTTATGGAGCTGGCTGTTACTTTATTCCAGTTTAGAATTAATGTCTTCTGGATGTACCAGTGCAAAATTTTATTTCTTTAACATTGCATGCCTGTTGCAGATGGCAGGGAGTATACTGCTATTAAAATATACACTGTTATAATTACTACTATATTAGCTTATTTTATGGTAGCAGCCAGGGAGCTCAAATGAAAGTCATGTCCTTTTGGGAAACATTGTTCTTGTATCCTCAAAGCTATGTGGAGCAAGTGCTTCTGGATGAGTAATTGCAGTGACAAAATATAATTTATATTTATTCCATTATTTGCATGATGGTTCGCTGGTGTTCATGGTATTGAATTCTGAATAACACTTCTGTTTAGGCAGTCATGGACAAAATGTCGCATTGCAAAGCAGAGGAGCCATCTAAATGAAGACTCTGAGTCTCAACTTCCATTATACATCTTTATAATTATCCCTAATCTTGTAAATATGGAAGTGTTGAGAGGTTAAAGGGGACTAAGTATTCCTCTCTCTACAAGTATTACTGTAAACAGATTTTTAAGCAGGGTTGAAATTACATAATATGACTGGTTTCCAGAGCTTTTCATATCTCTGTGAGCTTTGCTAAGGATCTTTGGTTTTAGTAGTTCTGATGAGGTGCTGTCAAGACACAGCTTTATTAATTGGTAACTGTTTTTCTTCCTGCACAATTCCCAGTAAGCTGTCTGTATTTTTTCAGAGCACCTGCCATTCATGAAAGGACAAGTATTAAGTATCAGCAGTGTTTTCAGTTTCCCATTAACTGTCAGAAACAGTACCAAATTGGGATGCTTAGGCTACATCTTCTCAGTAGTGGATTTGGTCTTTAAACATGCTGAGAGGTATTGGGTGCCCAGTCACCCAGATGGAGACTGGGGCTCTGTCCTCAGTGTCTTTCCAAGACTTTAGAGAGCAGTTGTTGAATATGGAGGTCATGCCTTGATGCGAGATAGACAATTACTTGTAGCCTGGGCACAGAGTGAAAAGGCTGTCTTAGTTTTTTCAACACAGTCGTTGTTAATGATCTCCAGCATGTCTCAGGAAAGCTTTCTTAACTAGTCTTAGTTCCTTGCTCACTGATATTTTTACCCTCCTAGTGTCAGTGTTCTGACTAATAAGAGTATGTATTTATTAGACCCACACTGTTGTTTTTCTTCTGTAGCATAGCAGCACTATTAGAAGTCAAGCATTTTCTCAGGCTGATTTGTCCTAAGTTTTACTCAGCAATTTCTGCAACAGTGCTGAAAGAAAGCACTCTCCTGTTCCATACTAGCCATGTGATGAAGAGACTTTGTCGAGAAACCTGTTGGATAATGAATTCAATGCACAAAAAATGCACTGGTGCTACCCATTGATGCTTGGGAACTGAGTTTCCTTTGTTCATATACACTCAAGTCTTGACTTGTGCAAACTGATACTTGATGTTGATTTTGTGGCTGTCAGTTAATTTGTGTTGCAGTTATACTTAAAAATACATGGGAACTCCCTGAAATTGGGACTGTGCTGTATAGGTCAACCACACAGTCAAAGACTAGGACTGTTGTAAGGATAGATGGTGGTCCGCTTTGTGGCAGAAAGGAAGGGAAAGAAAACCTTGTCACTATATGCAAATTGTTAAATACCAAATAAAACTAAACTGTATCATGCTAGTGGCAGACAACTGATCATTTATTTGGATTAGAGGGACATGCCTTTTGGAACTGTTGTTTTGTTGTGGTTTTTAAAATTCATTTGCCTTTTGGAAAGATTGGGAAATCTGCTTTGTATAGAACTGAAATATGTTTCCTTGTTGCTTGGTTGTTCTCGGAATAAAACTGTTTCATTTTGGATCGAGTTAAATATTTAGATCAACTTGAATGTTTTGTTTAGTTTTCAGAGTACCCACTGGCTTTAAAAATACAGGTCAACTCAAAACCAAACATAGCATTTGAGTCAGGTGATGTTATTTCTTTTTTCTTTTTGAAGGGAATGGTTTACTATGTAAAATGTTTACAGTGAAACGTTTCACTTTCATTCCATGTGAAATACTTCACCATTTTTAAATTTAAAAAATTCTTTCCTTTTGAAAGTTTGATGATTTCAATCCAGACATGGTGCTTGTTCGCAAAAGCTGTAAGCTAAACTTTAACAAGTGTATGTTTCTGTTCAGCAAAAACAGCTTTAGAAAAGCAAAGTTTTTAGTAGTATTTACCAGTCGTTGCCCGAGGCAGCATAACAAAAGTTGCATATGCAATTAAGAACGTTAAGCTCAAGGCACTTTTCCATGCTGTGTCCTTTATAGCAAAAAAGAAGCAAAGATAGAGGCAGGTTTTACCGGTAAATCGGTAAATGCGGGCAAGATCTTCTTTTTTTCTTTCTTTTTTTTTTTTTTTGGTGGTGTTTTTAGCTATGCTGAAGAAAGCTTGAGAGTGAAGAAGCAAATGTTAGTATGCTTTAAACACCCTCAAAATGGGTTGCAAATGCCAAACACGGTTTTCATGTAAGGTGAATGTAATCAAAATACATTGAAACTTCAGTGCTGTTTCTTGTGTTGTCCCATACTTCACACTACATGTAACTGCATGAAAACCTGAGAAACAAAATACCCCATAATAAATGCCTGATAAAAAATTATGCTGCAGGTGTAGCATATATTTGCCTTCTACCTGCTCTCTTTTACCAGCAAGATTGACGTTGTAAGAATATGAAGTCCATGCTGTTACAATTAGTCCTAAACTGTCTATGGAATGCTTTTCTAGTGGAATAGACAGATTCTAAAAAATTACGAATTTTTGACAGGGATATATTGGATTCAACCACAAAGTTTTATAGAAAAAGCATTGTATAATGTAATGCTTGAATCTTCTTTTCAAAAATGCTTTTTCTGATTTATAAAATCAAATTTTTCTGATGCATAGATTATAACATACATGACAGGAAAGTTTTATACAGAAATCTTTACTAACAAACAGTCTTTACCCTTAAAAAAACAAAATCCAAACTCCATACCATTTTTCAAATTCTTTACAATTGAATTTTTAGGGAGAGCAGAGTGTTCGAGATCACAGGTAATCTCGGTTTATACCCAACTTTGCTATGCATAGTGCTTCTTTGTTGTCTTTATTTCAGGGGGAAAGAGGAGAATGGTTAGAGTGTTTTTCTAAGATAAACCTCTTCTCTTTTTACTGACTTCTAGGAACAGTAGGCTATATTCTAATTTGTTCCTGAAGTATAATTTGAAGTTGCATTCCAGGGAATTGGGCTGCTGTATTTGAGACACTTTGATAAACAGCTTATCTTAGTTTTTCTGTGCTTTTTGGCAGTAGCTAAAGAGTGATGTTTTTGTTGTTGTAGTTAAGTTTATTAAAATTCTTTCTGTATTGTCTTCTGTGTTTTATGAGCATTTTAAGTTTTTCCTGCTGACTTTGCTAATGCACAGAATACTTAGGCCAAGATAAATATTTTGGTACCAGGCTGGCATTTCTTAGTGTTACATGGGATAGTATAATGAATTAGTTTTTCATTGCCCTGTGTAATCTTTTCTAATGATCCTGAAAGAAAAAGATATAATTACATTCCATCAGTAGTGATTAGGAGCTACGTCTTTGAGTATATAAAAACTGCTGCATAAACACACGTAACCGATATAATAAATACAGCAAAGCGATATTTAAAGAGACAAAAAGATGTCTTTTCAGTAGAAAATTACAGTACTGTAAATATTTTCAAGCTTTATTTGAGTGAGAAAATTAGAAGTTAGTAAACTTTCCTGTTGGCTCAGAAAGAAATTTCCTATCATGCTTTTGGTACAGTCAAGTATTGTTTCAGTTTTCTTCATCATGTCTTGTTACATAAAAGGTTCTTTTGCATTTATTTTTAATTTTTCAGGAGAAATGCAGTGGCAATTGCATTACATTATTGGTGTTTAGCTTTTTTCTCATTGCTCTCTCTGGCTTCCAGGACAGGGGAAGTGGAGAGGAGGTGCTGACCTCTTCTCTCTGGGATCCAGTGCCAGGATGTGGCAGAACAGCTCAAAGCTGCATCCCTCAGGGGAGGTTTGGCTTTGACATGAGGAAGCATTTCTTTACCCGAGAGGGTGCTTAAACCCCGAAATAGGCTTCCTAAAGCAGTGATTGATGCTCTGTGCTGATAAGTGTTGAAGGAGCATTTGGATGATGCCCTGAATAACATGTTTTAACTTTTGCTCAGACCTGAAGTGGTCAAGCAGTTGGACTTGATCATTGTGGGTCCCTTCCAACTCAACTCTTCTATTCTAGCTTACTTAGTTCTGAACTTATATGCCTTAGAATACCCGAACAAAAATTTATGCTAGATCCTTTTACATGTGGGAAAACATACATCTTAAAGAAATTTTTAGGCAAGTTAGGCTCAAGACAGAAAGTCATATATATTTCATTGGATCATTGAGCTGAACTGTTTCTCCTGGTCTGACCAAAGGTGCTCTTCCTCCTGGTCCCCTCCAGATTTTTTCAAAACTGCATTGTGGAAGTGAGTTCCCCCTATTTCAAACACATTTTCACAGTAATGTGCCTTTCATTTACACCTTTTTAAAAGTTTCTCTTTTCTATTTGCTTGTTACTCCTGAATGATGATAGTACATTTACATTCTTGTTTTCTATACAGTGACTGAGTTTCTACTTCCATGTATTCTTACTCCTAGCATTAGTGAAGAGGCAGTTTCATCCCCATTCATTTTATGACCTTTGATTCATGTTAAAATGTATCTATGCATTTCTTATGCCATTTCTTTATTTTTATTAAAAATCATTACATTAAAAAAAAAAATCTTTGTTTCTCTGCATGTTTTAACTTGGTCTTTTGTGATTAGAGTCTGTCTCCTTCTGAGATGGCCAGATGTGAGCCGACTTTCTTCTAAAAATCATGTATCTATTCTTGTGCGTTTCTAGTGTACTGTATATGTAGTCAGTCCACTGCTGTCAGAATGCATGAAACCTATACACATGTTAGATATAGACTCATGCAGAATAAATTTGGTGTTTTCACGATCTGTTGCCAAGGGCTGATCACTCTGCAATGCAGTTGTGGTATGTTTGATGTCATCAAAATAGTAAACATGCTGATCATCCCTGTGCCCTGTGGCTGCAAAGGATTCTGGGATTCACAACACACCACTCTTTTTCACAGAAATATGAAGAATCAGCAGAGGGCTCAGATTTAGTTTAAACTGTTGTTAATATTTTCATTGAGGGTGTTAGATCATGGCATCTTCAAATTTTATAGTTGCCAAGAACTTTCAGTAAATAATTTCGCCTCCATTTCCGTATAATTCTGTCAAACTCTAATTGCTAATTCTAGTTAAAATCATCAAATCATAGAATGGTTTGTTTTGGAAGGAATCTTAAAGACTATCCAATTCCAACCTCCTTGCCACAGTGAGGAACACCTTCCACTAGATCAGGTTGCTCAAAGCCCCGTCCAAGCTAGCCTTGAACGCTTCTGGGTATGGGGCAGCCACAACTTCTCTGGGCAACCTAATATCTTTCATTTTTGTGGCCCTCCTCTGGACTTGCTTGAGCTGGTCCCCACGTCCCTTTTGCGTTGGGGGCCCCAGAGCTAGACACAGTACTCCAGGGGGGAGTTCTGAGAGTAGAGGAGAGGGGCAGAATCCCATCCTTCAACCTTTTGATGCAGCCCAGCTTATGTTCTATTTGCCATAATTACACTAGGGAAAAGACATTCTAGACAAGTTTAGGAACAAGAACTTTTCTTACTGAAAAATTGTGGAGGCCTTCATGCCTTAGTGTGGTAGCTGCCTCACTTCACCTTTTTTTTTTAATTTTGTGATTGGTTTAAATGGGTTTTGTGGCAATTCAGTAGATTTTGCCTGATTTTGCAGGCATGCTTCATATCTTAGGCTGATGTCATGAAGTATGCTTTTTATTTTCCTTATTGTCAGGTCTGCTGTGATACTAGGCTTCAGAAGTGAGGAAGGGGAACTTCTTTCTCTTTTGTTCCAGGTGTTAATGCCTTCTTTGGATGTTCAGAGAGGTTTTGGTCCAGTCAATCAGTTTAATTGTCAGTGTTGCAGCCTCATATAACAAACATGCCATTAACAGTTAATTAGCCAAAAAAACATGTCCATGCTACTTTTAGGGCACAAATGAATCACACTAGGTTTTACACTGTAATGTGCAATACTGCAGTTGGGTCTTTCTCTTGCAAGGAAAACCACTTAGGCACTGTTTACTGTTTGTGTAACTGAGGTTCTACTGTTAAGTACTATGTGCCTTTAAAAAATAAATAAAGAAAGTGGCCCCAAAGGGCTTGTAATGTTTTGATGTGAACAACCAAAGAGAAATACCATGGAGTAATGCATGATTGCATTCAGGATAGTAAGTGGTTGGTCAGTGTATTTACTACTAAGACATTGACCAGGGTCAGTAGGATGACAGAGGAAAGATTGTTGTTTAGGAAAGGTTGGAAGAAAGGCATTGCAATAACAGGGAATGGTCATTTGTTTGAGGAGGAGCTATCCCACTAAAATTAGCAAAAATTCATGTTCTCCTAAAGATTTTCATTAGGAGTTGAAGTGTATATGTGCTGTCTTGTGTTTCTGAAAGTAGTAATTTCTTCTCTATGGAGATTAGTATAATACGTTTGAATAGCTTTTAATAGGTTCCTTGGATACTTTGGAATATTGTTCATGTTATAGTTGCCTGTTCCAAAATATAAAGCCCATTAATGCTGTAATATGAAATAAAATGTGTATTTTGTGAAAATTGTTGGTTTAGGATGCTGTCTCCTCTCTAAGTTGTTGTCAGAGGTTCATAGGCATTATCAAGAGGATAACTTGCCAGATGCATTGACACTGGTGCCAAAATTCTCATAGCATTACCTTTTGTCTCTTTCAAACCTAGTCTAATAATGTCACTTCTTTATAAAGTGTTTGTTACTCTGCATGCATAGTTGTAGCTTACAGTGCTGGAAAGAAGAACATAAAATGTATGTGAATGCTTATTTTCATGTCTGACTAAGACTACTACAGACAAGAAGACTCCACTGGTCTCTTAGCTTTGGCAGTTTAAAGAAACAGAGAAGTCTGTTTAACAAAGCTTGTATTTTTTTTTTCTTTGCTAGAAAAGGAAAGAAAAAAAGGCAAGTTTAGGTCACATTTGCTCTGTATAATTCAGTCTTCTCATTCCTTTTTATTTTCCTGCTCAAATATTTGTGCTGTTTATATTCTTGAGTGCCAAGCAATCTATTTAATTTTGCATTTTTATGAAAAAGGTGCATTTTATTTTTCTTTGAAATAAAAGTTTAATACAAAAGAGCCAAAGCAGAGATGTATGCAATTAAAAATGCTACTTGATCTTCAGCCTTAGGCTGTAGTTTCAGCTGTGCTTTAAGCAAACACTGCCATTAAAAGAAGCATTTCTTTACATTTTCTCCCTTTCTTGCCCCTTTTTTTTTATCCACATTCTTTCTCAGTTTACCTGCTTTCTTGCTGGGAGTGAGTTTCTTGTAAGAAGCAAGCTAGGGAACTGATCTGGAGTAAATCTGAATGTCAGTTGTTCTTCCTTCTTATCTCCGTCCTGCTCCCCTCAACCAAAACCAGCCACCCCCTCATTTTAACTTGCATTGGTTCTCCATTCTGGCTTACTTCAGGACCATGTGAACACTTGTAGTGTAGGAAATAAGCAACTGAGGACAATGGAAGATGAGACTGATTCTCTGTTAGTAGTGTTGGCTTATGGTGCTTGAAAATGTGAGAGAAACTAGACTGAGGGAATGATCAGGTCTTGCTTTCTCGGAAAGGCTGCGGGAATTGTGTGTGTATTCTCTTGTGAGTCTTAGATTCCTGCATATATCTTTGCAATTAGATGGTAAAATCTGTCATTCTTCCCATGAAAATTTTGGTTTTCAGAATATAATTTTTGTGAAATGTCCTGCAGAAGGGCAAGCTGGAAGGAAATTATATATGTGTTTTTAGAAACCTCAAAGTGTGACAGTAATAAGCAATACAAATTGAATCCCCCAGGATGCTGGTGTTACAGAGGTGCCAGAGATCTGCAGTGTCCCAGTGGTACTAGACCTTCAGAGCAAGGAACTGGAGAGATGTCAGGAACATTAGATGTAGCAATCTGCCCAAGCTCTTCTCTCTTATCACTGAGGTGTTGTTTCCTGTGCAAGCTCATCTTGCTCATGGGATAGGAAATGGCCCTACAAAACTTGACACAAGACTTCCTCAGAAAATACAAGGTTTCTTCATTCAGTCCCTATTTTCACTATATTATTAGGAAGACTTATAAATCACAGTGCAGTATTTTCATCCAACAAGGAATTGTTAAAGTTGCTGCTAAATTTTCAAGGAAAAGAACTGCTAATCTCTTATTCTTAAAAAATAAATGAAACTTTCTGTTCCAGGTTGATGTCTGTAAAATCTGTGGTAGTGAAATACTGGAAACAAAATTGACATTCAAATTCAAGTCACCTGTGTCCTTCTGAAAAACTTGAACTGCAAAGGCATCATGTCCACCCACATTCTCCATGCAAAGGAAAGCTCATACACATTGTGTATACTGTAGCAAGATGGTAATAACCAGGTGTGAGTTTTTCTGTCTGAGGAAGGAATATACACTCTGTGATTGTCATCTTCCTGATTAATAATTTTACCATTATAAACAGTACCTTAAAGATACTTTTAAATCATGTTATTAAATATTATATTATAAAAATATTAATTCTTAGAGGAAATGGAATTACTATCCACAGCTGTATCTTCTTGGAAAAAAGGTAAGCACTAATGTTGCTGTTGAGTTTAAAATCTCACAAATGCAAACTGATTGGTAGTTAACATGTTTTCTTTCTAATTTGCCTTTTTGCCAACGTACTTCACTTGTAGTTTTTCACTTAGCGCTTGTGCTTAGATTATAGATAGTAGAATTTTTACTTCCTTTAAAGTGTTGTCAGCCAGTTCTGTGTCACCTTCAAATTTGTCATGAATTGTAATGCCGTGAAAACGTAACTCACTGTTTAAACCTGCTGAGAAAAAGACTAAAAAGCTCATACTGTGTACATTTGGCAGTGAAATAGATTTAAATTCTTCATGTTCTTTAATAGAATGTTTGGTTGGCTTAGGGCTTCCTCAGAAGATCTGTTTGATCTGTTGTTTGATTTAAAATATTTTCTTAAAAAACTTGTTTATTTTATACCAAGTAGTGTATGTTATGTTTTTTCCATGCTTATTTGGTGGAACAGCGGCAGAGGAAAGCTGAATAGCATTGCTTGTTTGTTAATTTTATTTATAAATATCTTTTTGTTAAGTTTGAATTATTTGGAGTGTAAAACATGAGGTTTAGTAATGCCGCAGCCAGCAGTTGAAGTCTTACCAGGCAGACTTAAGTTGGTTTTGTGTGTATTTAGTGTTGCATTTAAAAGCACTTAAAACACAGGATATGTTTTTAATTGATCTTACTTTCAGGGTTAAAAAAAATAAATAAATCACATATTTAATTTTGCTTGAAAATAAATGTTCGATTTTATGTGTCTTCTTACAGGGGTATTGGAGTGTTTTCACTCTTTGTAAGTACTTGTTCAGCTGTGGGAACTTGTTGTGTTTCTTTGTTGGTAGCACTTGGTTTGTTTCGTATATTTACTGCTGGTTTTGCAAAACCTGGATTAGTAGTATTTTCAAAACATTGTGAGAGTATTGTCACAGCCAACCTCGCACATTATGCAGTAATCAGTTACTTGGAGCTTTCCATTGCTCCCGTGAAAATATCACAAAAAATTCCTACTGTAAAACAGATACGGTGACCAGAATCCAGATGATTAATTTAACAAATCAGATGCACTGTGTTGCAGCAGCCACCTGCCAAGTACAGTATAGGTTATCCATTATTATGTCCCAAGGTAATTTATTTGTTTTATCATTTGGTAAGTAGTAGTCTCCTCGATGGTTTGGCCTTCAGGAGAAGCAAGTGCTGGTTATTTTGTGCCACTAAAACATCCAACTATCAAGATGATATTTTCTGTTAACTTACCTTTCTTTGAAGCAGAGGTGTGAAGGACAGCACTACTTTCTTAAGAGTTGTAAGAGAACCAGAATCCCTCAGGGTAGGGACAAGCTCAGCTGTGAGTGAGAAAATTCTGAAAAAAATGCTAAATATATCTTAGACAAAGTAAGTTTACCTGATTGGTCCCAGAGAATTGACTGATTGCTCTTATGGTTAGCTGTTGTCCCTTCTTTTTTTTTACTTTCCCTTGAGCATTTCCTACCACGGCAAGACAAAAATTGATACTAGCTGAATATTTTGAAGTCAGCTTCTGAAACAATGTTACAGTGATTGTGACTGCCAGTGAAATAACAGGTCAGGCCTGGGCAGAAGAAAAAAAGTACTTTCATGGTGCCCTGGCATTATTCGTAGTATTTAATACACAGTCAGACTGGTCAGTCAAAGGGTTTTTTTAAACAATATAACATGTAGCTTTTAGCAGCCTTTCAGTGGCAGTTAGTTATATTGTTTGGGCATTGGCTGCTTCTGTTGGACAAGGTATGGCCGCAGTTTTTCCTTGGCTTAAAACCCACTCACGTGAACAAGTGTCTGATGTTCAAAAATTCAGTCTCGTTATTGAAGATAATTTAGGTATAACTTGCGCCTGTACATTTTAGAGAATGCTGTGACCTCTTTATTCTAAATCTAAAGCAAATAGATCTTAAAAAAAACATGTTATAAGAGTTTTGTACAACTTGCTAAGTTCAGATGTTAAAGAGATGGCTTTTATGCACAGTTTGGTTGTATGTGGAAATAGATTAGGGGTTATCGTGTTGAATGACGCAGAAAAAATGTTTCTGCAATATCACCCCGTGAAGATAAGAGCTGTGATTTGCACAGATATGTGGGACTCCTGATGTGCACACCGGGTTGTCTTGATAGCTTAAATATATGCCTTTTTAATGCTGTGTACATTGTGTTAAAATGCTGAAATATGAAATTAAGATATCTCACATAAACTAGGTGCAAGAGCTATCAGTGAGAGTTCAGGTTATTCCAGAACCTGTAGAAGATACCTGGTTTAGCTGTGAAGACCCATTGTTTCTGCTTTAATTTAGGGTAATCGTATTTGACCTATTCATGGTTTAGTTTTCATATATGGGCCCAGTGGCCCCCCAAAAAAGGAAAAGTAATACTCATGTTGCTAGTTTATTTGTAAACCAGGTCAGATACCCTTGATTAGTTCTCAGCTGGAGCATAATTTAAATCCTGACAGATTGAACCTAAACAGCACGGTTTTTTTCGGATCAGCCAAAAGGTAGGGAGAGAAAAATAAAAGCTATTTCCAGTTCACAAGCAGTGCAACAGTGCTGAATAAATCTGCGACTGTTAATGAATACCTATTTCAAATATTTACAGGAGGCAAAAGAAAAGAAGATTGGCATCCAAGGCAGCTGTGCCCAGGGAGAGCTATTAAAAATAAACATGATAAATGATGTTCAAGTGCTCGTATAGCTGTCAAATATCAGAGGTACTCGAAAGTGGAGAGTATTTATACTCTGTGTCCATGCTGCTGGGCATTCTGGACAGGGATATTTTTTTCTCAATTTTTCACAAAACTAACGTTTAACAGACCGTAAAGGGAGAGAAGATCTAATGTAAAATATTCAAGGACCTTGAACTTTTTTCCAGATTAAATTACACAAATGCTTATTTGCTTTTTAGGTGAAAATCAAATTGTTTTATGTATTCAATTATTTCTACACTGAACTAATTTCTTTAATCTTGATTCCTAATAAAAAAAATGTGATGAGAGTTTATGCGCATAACAAAGTCCTTATTTTTATAACTCTTTCAGACTTCTGCATTAGTGGATGTTAGTGATGCATGTGTATGATTGCTTTATTAATTTTATATGAAACCTAAAAAATTGTATATACATAGTAACTATGAACTTTGTGTGGTTCCATACACATAGATTTATTTCCTTGTCAGGTTGTCTAAAAAGTAGTTTTCAGTTTAATGTATGTCAGTTGACTGTAGACTTCTTAGCAGAGATGCTTTAATTTTGTACTTCACTATGAAACTAGTTTCTCACACTCTGTCATACCTAGGGAATTCCCCCACCTCAATTTAAAAATTTGTGCCTTTTGATGCCTCATATACCAGAGATACAAATCAAGTGCAAAAGACATGAAAATAATGTCACTACTTATAGGATGTTATATTAGAAATTCTTTTTGTTGTGCATAGATATTGCTTTCTTCCTTCTTGCAATTTTAGGTTTTTTCTCTTTCAAAAATGAATTGGAAAAAATGATGTTAAAATATTAATCCACCTTATCTTAGAAATAAGTTCAGGGCCCATGTTTGAGGGGTGAGCAAATGTAGGGTACATGCAATGAGCATGTTTTCACAGAATGCTGCAAGAGACCCATGTGTTACAGTTACATGGATCGGTGTCTTGCTTGTGCATAAACTCCTGTCCTTTAGCACTGTAAGTGGCTGTGAAATGGATATGTTCTCAGTTGTCTCGGTCTGCCACAGAGAACAGCCTAAATAGTGTCAGTTTTATAATTGGTGTCTAGAGCTTTTAAAGCAATTCTTAAATTAAGGGTATGCTGATGTCACAATGAAGAGGAAGAAGAAATGTGAAAGCATCTCTTTCCTGAACCGTACACATGTATAATGTTGTGGAAATGGCTAAGTGATGTCCTCAGAAAGTAAGTTTTAGCAAATTCTGCCGGATCTACTTACCAAATTGTGGTAAGGTAGTGTCCTGGGTTCAGCAGTAGTAGTCATTTTTCTCCTTCTTGCTGGCTGAACTTAAACCATGACAGGTAGGAAGAGCGGTGATGATGGGATAACATGGGACCTTACCAATTTTGAACATATTTCAGGCCTGAAAGCTTGCTTCTTTTTTCCACCGTTATCTTTCCATGTAATGGCAGATGTTGCTTTTCAGTATGCCATTGCATAACAGTCTAGTTTCCAGAAGGAAGGAGATAGCAAATTCTGTACTGGTTTCCTTAACATGGAGACTTTTTATGTCACTGGGCATCAATTTGAAAGTTAGATACTGGAATGATTGTAGCTGCCATGGCCAAGCATGCTTTCAAGCATTTTTAGTTAAGCATGTCAGTTGCCTGATTTCCTAAATGGATCTCGTGATAGTTACAAATCTTTTATTGTTTCAGGATGATAATGCTGTGCTGCTTAGGGTGCAACACCTAAGTCACTTCAGGAAACTATTGTGTGCTGTTGTATGTATGTTAAGTGAAATTTTATAGTAGTGCTGTTAAACCAGACCCCAGAAATCAGATACATTTTTTGTAAGTTTTAGAAGTGAAATTGGAGTTGCCTGTATCGCCCTTGAAAAGACCATGTGGTTGCACTAAGCACTACTCCTCCACCTAAGTAATACTGCCCAGCTGGGAGCAGGAGGGGCATTTGATTTGGATTTTCTTTTTTCTGGGAGTGGAATAAGACACTCTCTCTTAACTGGATTTTTTTGGTGGCCTGCTCTGCAGTTAGCTCACCAGAATCTAGACTGCTTAACCTTCTCTATGTGGTAGAACCCCAGTAACTTTCCAAATTGTTTAAGGAAAGGAATAGGTAGTGACAAAGGAAAGGAAGCTGTTTGGAAGGTTTGATAGAGATATGTGTGTATATATATATATATATATATAAATTGGATTATATAGTGAAAACCCTGTATGATTTGTAATCTATATGAATATTTTGCAAAGCAGGAAAATCCAGCTTCTCCTTTTTTTTTCTTTAGTTTTGCTTTTGTTTATTCATTTGGTTTGGTTTAGGGTTTTTTTTTTTCCCCTTGTTTGTTTGTTTGTTTGTTTTTCCCAAAACCCTTTTCAGTTGCACAGTAGGAATCCCTTTCATTGGGGAGTAGGCCTTTTCATTTGTTTTGGATAAAAAAATAAGCTGACACACTTTCTGAGTAAGAATTGAACATTAGTAGTAACACTTCTTTAAAAGTTTGATTTTTAACCTGCAGGGTCTCACTGGTAGACATAAGATACTCATCCATTTAACAGAGAGGGAAGTAGTACTCTTCAAATAGTCCTTCTTATAAAGGAAGTTTACCTTTATGTATTTAAACTAAAATTTGTGTGGACCGCATTATTCACAGAGGCTTATGTTACATTAGGATGTGATTCTTCAGCTGTGCTGAGTACTGTTATTTAAACGCTGACAACATGAACAGAATTTTGAGTAGGAGCCTAATAAATAGGGTTTCTGGTTGGAGGATATGAAAGAGAAAGAGTTAATGGAGAGTTCAAGAAAGTTCAGTTTGCATTACCAGTAGAGAAGACATTCTTGCCCATAAACTCTGGGTTTTTTTAAAGACTTTCTGGTTAATCTGTGAAGGTATATTTCATGTTCTCTGGAAACACATGTACTTGTGGACTACTTTAGTTGGTTACTGAAAATAAATACATCTTCTGCTAAACCTTGTAAAATGTCAAGTACATTCAGCTATTTGAAGGCTGTAGCAACCTTATCTTTTCTTCCTCCTTTAGTGCTTTTGAGTTTCTGCAAGAAGAGTAGATTTTTCTGCCTTCCATACAAGGAGGAACATATTACAATTCTGTGATGTAGAAAGGAAAGAGATTAAAATGGCATGTCCAAGCAAAATTTGCTCACATCATGATAGGAGGGATTTCTTTGGGCATGTCTGCCACAACATCGCACCTCTGTACCCTGTACTGAAGGCAGCATACAGCACCTAGGCTAATCTGTCACATCTGCGCTTGGCAGACTGCTGACTTCAGTAAAATTACCCAGAGCACTTTTGGAAGAGTAATTATTGTTATCCTGCCCCAGAACTTCCTGGAGCAGTGCAGAGGGGAAGGGTACTCTCCATCGTTTCACTTTTCACCAGGACTGTTTCTTTTTTCTTCTTTGTAAATATTGCTAGTATGCAGTGAGACAGAATAACAGTGTTGCAGAAAACCCTTAGTATCCTCAGCAGAAGCAGAGAAGCTAATAAAACTAGCTTTAATTTCTCCATTGCTGCTTTTTCAGAAATCTGTGAGGAGTGGTAGCTGCATGGATCTGGAGATGAAGCTTCAGCTGCTCAGCTTCCACTGATACATAGAAAATTTTTTGCAAACATGAGGATAGAAATTTCCTTCCAGGTTTAATCAACCAGATATCAGTGTTTGCTTAGCCATGAGAGTTTGAATAAGGCGTAAGCAAATGGATTTTTTTAATACTTCATTAGAGCACAATATTAAGTTACTTTTTGAAGATGGATAAATAAAATGTAAGTTATATCTTGTATATTAAGTACAGTGTTTTGTCTTTTCGGTATTCCAGTCATTGAAGGTGCCATAAAAGAAATAATATTTTACATTTCTAGAATTGTGTGGCAAAAAAATGCCTTCACAGCACATAACAAAATGTAAGAATTTTAAAGTTTATTTCACGTGTGGTTATTATAAACTGCAGCACTCTTCACTGTAACTTAATTTTGAAAGTATTTGAGCATATAATTTTAAAATTTGTGGCATGGATAGTTTTTCAGGTTGCAGGAATTTTATTTAGACACGTTAGAGCTGTGAAGCTTATCTCTGCTTTCTCAGCCCCTTTGTGCTCAATTCTTACATGTATTTTAATGTATTTTTTGGTATTTAATTATTTTAATTTGCATATTGGGCTTACATAGTCTCTTTAATTGTTTCATTTCTCCAGCTGTTCCTAAATAGCCATTGTGCTGATCAAGCACTTACTTCAGTATGTCCTTGATACAATTAATGAAAGCATCTGTAGAAGCAGCGACAGCAGCTGCAGTGCCTTATGGAAGCCAACTTCTGCTTAACATTCTGATAAAATAAATAGTTTTGTACTTGTGCTGGAAGCTAATGCTGGCTGGCTTACTTCTAGCATAAAAAGAGTTGCACCTGCCACGGCTAGACCAAGCACTGAGGCTTGCTGATTACATGTTCTTGTTAGTGTCATTGTTATTGGGAAAATGGGAGTGATGTCATCCTTATCAAACCCCACTGGCACCCTACAGAGTGACAAATAATTTGCCCACTGCTGTTTATCAGCATGGGCCTTGTTTTAGAAGTGACGAGAGTGCTGAATTTTCACAGTTGAATGCTGTACAACTGCAGAGGTGTATGAAAATGAAATGGATTGATACTTGTAATCAGTGTGCATAGTGATGGTTAAGGTGTAATGAAACATAAGTGCACATTTAGGGTAATTATATTGCTACCAGGTGGGGGCCTGGGGCCTTGCATTTATAGAAACCGCTTGAGGTGGCGGATATGCAGGAAGAAGTACTGCAGCACCATCTGCTTTTTTCTTATTTCCTCATTAATTCTTCTGTCCCCCAAGCCTGGACTGCACAGACTTTGAACAGCGTTTGGACTGTTCAGTATCTCCTCTCCTTCTAGTTGGGTATAGCCCCAAACACTGCAGTGGATGTGATGCAAAACAGCAGCTTTTGTGAGTAGAATATATTAGTACACCCTTCTAGAGCTCTGAGACATATGTTGCATACTTCTCCTCTTCTCTCAAAATAACTTGTAGTAAAATCTGTTTGTATTTTAAGGCAGTAATTAATATTTTAATGTTTTACTGCATGTATTGGTTGTATGTACTCATATGTACATGTCTTAAATGGGAAATGAAAAATACTAAGATTTTCTCCAGACAGGCATCTGTATTTTCTGTTTACTTCAGTGGAAATCTGTAAGCCTTAAGCTACTTGCATTTGTTCTAAGTAAGTAATGGGCTTAAATGATTGGTGGTTGAAAACACTGTGAAGAGTCTTTTGCTCTTTGGAATCACTGCAAACTAAAAAAAAAAAGAGCAACCAAACCTGCATATTGTTGCAATTACTCTGTGTGTAATGAGAATATATATTTTTGACTTTAAAAAGGGACTTGGAGCTTAGTGCCTTAAAGGGCACTATTCACCCAAGCACACCAAATGTCTCAAATGTGCTGGATATGCTGCATGTGCAGTGTGGTTGCACGTCTCATGTAGAGGAGGTTGAATGTATCTCGGATGCCTTGTATTCCTCTACACTTGTTAACAGCTGATCTGTGCATGTGCATTTACTTGTCTGGGAGTATGTTATAAAAAGCAGTGTTTTCAAAGAAGTTTCTGGACTAATGGTCAGACTGTATTATTGTGAAATATTTTGTGGGTTTTATAGCTTTTCTGTTACAATGCATTTTTTAGACACCTTTGGCATTTCTATTAATCTCATTTTTTCCTGCTGAATATAGGTCATTATATAATTTGCACTGTTTGTTCCCTAATAAAGAACATTGCTGAATCTGACTTTTTTTTCTTTTTTTTTTAATTATTATTAATATTTTGTGCAAGGAGCAGGCTCATGCTTGCTATAACTGAAGGGAAGTCAGTGAAGTAATACCTTGGATAAATTTCATCCAACTTTTGCTAAAGCATCCAAATTTTAAGTGAAGCCTGCCCTTTACAGAATTAAAAATAAAATTGATATGAAGTCTTTCTAGGTATAAAAGCAATTCTATATGTCTGCAGCGGCTCCTGGTAATTATTTAGCATAAATTACCAAACCAACCCAGATTTTAAGAGTTAATGCTGTTTTACGGAAGCTAATGCTGATTTACAGAGGTAAACACACGAGAAAAAAAAAATATCACATTTTAAACTGATTACTTGAGTGAGAAAAATTACAAAAATTTTAAAAATAGATGTGTGTGCAAGTAGGATGATAACCTGTGCTGCATGTACAGAGAACATAAAAGTTTAATCCCTCTAAACTTTTAATTAAAAAACTATTTATTGATGGCAAAGCCATTCAATTTTATCAGCTTGACAAAAGCCAATTCTGAGCATTATTAAGGCCTTTATGTCACTTCTGGGAATCCTTGAAGACTGAAAACATGAATGATCCATTTTTGAGAATTAATTTGGTGACAGTCTTTTATCAGAGGATTGCATCAGCATCTCCTGGCCTGGTGGATAAATTGCCTCTGCAGCCTGTGACCTGAGAAGCTATACAACTCTTGGATGTGCTGCTCTTAATATATTTGAAATAGTTCTTTTGATTAGAACACTGGAGTATTGTGTTTACCCCATTGATCATACTAAGGCAGAACATTTTGTAGCACTCAAGGAAAGCAATGAATGTTCAATGACTGGGGTTTTTTTTTGATTTTTTTTTTTTTTTTTTTTTTTTTGTCCTACTACCACATATATTAATTTTTCTCTCTGTTCAGGGTGTGGGGGTCCAAGATGATTCTCATGATCATATTTCTTTCTCTGACAGCAACCAAAAGACAGATACCCTGATTCTATTAATTAGTCTTTTAAATGGATATTGGAGCTGGTGATACTGGAATGTACAAGTGCATACCACATACGATTACAAAACCCCTGGACTCTGTTTACCAGCTTAGCTTATCTACATTATTAACACTGTTGATGATCATGAAGTCGGAGACTGTGAACAATGGTGGCATTTTAACTGTCCCCATAAGCTACCCTTAGAATAGGAAATTGTTATGGCTGATGTGGAATTGGTGTTCAGTTAGCTTTTCCTCCATCTTTCTGACTGTTTTCATACCCAGTGAGAAAGGCCAAGTGCATTCTCTTCAAGAACTTCAGCTTAAAAGTAGTTTGATTTGGAAGCGGGGGTAAGATTTCAATTGCTGATTAAAAAATACAGTGTAAAAGGTTTGGGAGTCTTTTGCTTTCCTGGTGAAGTGTTTACTACTAGGCAAGAAATATCTTCAGTGTTTCTGTCCTTAATCATGGAAAGTTCAGTTTTATTCTGCCAGTTTTGAACAGGAGGGGGTAAAATAGTAGCATATGTGTCCTAGGGAAGACCTTAGTTTGCAGAATTTTAGTATATTTTTTTTTTTGTCTTTTAAAAAGAGTTTCTGTGTCTTCCTTAACCCTCTCTGACATACTTGCCTAGATAGAAATGTCTCTTTCTTGAGAAAAAGAGCTGATTTTGTCCTTGCAGGCATAAGCCTCTGGTACTGTTGGCCTTTTTTGCTTGTGATATGAGGTGGCAACTGTCAGTAGCAATGGTGTTTCCAAGTTAAACGGAAGCAGCAGCTCTCAGACTCCAGGGATCTCTCTTCTTCTTCTCTATTCTCCAAAGTATACATGCTACGTTTCTAAAGATCAAGATGAATCCTTTAATTGTATAACAGCTGTTTCAAGCCAAGAAAACCAAACAAACTGAATCAAAAGCATAACTTTAAAAAACAGTTGGTTCTAGGCAAACTTCTAGTTTGAAATGTAATGGCTTTCAGTCATATCATTTGTATTCCTGACAACAGAACCAGTTGTCAGGTTGAAAACTTTCAACGTAAGAAATTTAACCTTCATACATCAAAATAAGGATTTATTTTTGCCTAGAATCTGTAGGTCATCACAAATGAAATAGCCATTGCTGTGGAACTTTTCTGTGTGAGTATTGACTTGATTGCTATAAATACTTGGCAGTGCTAGTAAAAATGTTATAATAAATTTATTTGTGTTTGTCAAATAATACATTTACATTTTTCTGTCTTTGGTAGAATAATGTATAAAGCTCATTAAGTGATCTGGTAGTAAGAAGTAAAACCACTGTTGTCCGCTTTAGAGGAGAAAAATACTACAAAGGTGATGCTAAATATGAAACATAGGGTGCTCTGGACTTTGGAGCTAGGCATAAAACCAAGATGAACTGTTGTGATATGCTGTCCTTTAAGCTTGCTTTTAGGAGCATGGTCTTCACCAAGAGGCGAGAGGTTATGGTACAATTGCCAAGTTAATGGAAGGCAATATGGGTGTGGGAGCGGGGGAGTTAATGGTCAATGCTAAGTGTGTCATGAAGACAGAATGTGCTGAATTGCTTGAGCTGTTGAGCAGTACATGAACTTACACTCACTCCTTTTATTTTGGAATTCTGTACTGAGGTGTTTGATACTTTGGCGGGAAAGAACATCTGCCTCGTTTTCTGGATCTTGGCAATATGAAAATTGCTTAATTCACAACAAAACAGTGAACTTTTAATTGTGAATTACTGTGTGTATTGAATTGCATTTGTTGAATATATTTCTGTAACAGGAGAGATAAAACCGCCTGAATTTGATTCCATATTCTCCTTATAAATTTTCAAATATACACTTTCAAATTCTTCTGTTGATTTTCTGTTTGCTTGATATCCTTAAGTTGACACCTGTCATGATTTCAAGTATGATTCCTGTACTTCAGATCAGAAGTTATTTTTTTTTAAATTATATTGGGAATCAATTTTAGTAATAGATTTTAATCCACAACTCTCAAATGCTAACATGTAAAGGTGTGTGTGAGTTCGCATGCCAGAATTGCTTGTGGATTAGACTGAACTAATTTTTTCATTCTTAACATGTTCTATGTGAATGTAATGTAACCAGCTAATATGGATTAGTTAGTATCTGAAGTGTGGAGGGTGAGAAATTGTAAACCAGAAGAGGGCAGCAATGCTATGAAAAAAAAAAAAATTGGCTCAATTATTTTCCTTTTTCTGTTTTGCCAGTAAATCAAATATCTGTGCTCTGCTAATTTCTTGGACAGATTTTAAGATAAGTAGCATGAAAAAAGTCAGTCAATACCATTGCAGTGGTTATTATTTCAGTTATATTTCTTTGAACAGCTTCTTCCTGCCAGAAGGTATTAACTTGAAGAAGTACATGTAGAGGATCTGCTGGCTTTTTTCATTAACTTGCATTTCTAGTATGAAAATTGATTTTGTGATGATGTGGTGATTTCTGGTTTTACTGTGCCTGTACTTAGATGATTCAGAAGAAAATCTCTTCTTTATTGGTTGTTTCAATCATATTCATTTTAGAGAATTGAATATCAAACTGGGTACTTCTTGATTTACATGTGGTATGCAATAAGCTGGGTTCTTCTTGATTTACATGTGGTATGCAAATATATAGTGTTGTATTTTAATAACATTACTGTCACTCGAATGTGACTGTAGAAACACTAGCATGTTACACAAATGTACCAGAGTTTATAAAGCAGTATTAAATTCTTGTGTATAAACTGGACTGGGGACCATAAGAAACCGTATGGTAGTCCATAGCTATGCAGGGCTAGTTGATTTTTTTCTGGTGATGCATCATTTTTTTGGGGAAAAAAGTGGTGTCTACTTTTTGGAGTATCTTCTTAGAGCTTAAGGGCAGAGGAATAGTTTTAATGCGTTTTCCATACAGACAGGAAAGTAGGTTTGTTGAAAGTGATGTCCCACATATTCTTATTATAGAACAGAGCTATTCCTCAGCACTCAAAAGTGCTGATATAGTTCTGTAAGTGAGGGGGAAAGAGGAGATAGACAAACAAGTCTGCATTGCTTATTTTGGTGCTGAGAGACCATCTGAAGAATAACTGCTGCTATTTTTATGGCATTAGCAATGTGTGGGTACTGGGAATTTTGGAAATGTATGTCTTGTATGCATTGCCAAATGTACATGTGAATGTGCAGTTGCATTTCTGGAAATTTAAGATTTGAACTTTACAATTTTTTATTTTTTCCAGTCTTGGTTCAGACAGGAAAGAAATAGCCAAAACCTGTTCAAAGGTCCACTCTGTTCTGTAGTCTGAGAGAATAAACCCAAATGTTCACATGTTACAAAAGAACTGGAATACACAGAGGGTGTTGCTTCACCATCTGGGGAAAAATTAGCATTTCATTTGTATTAGCTGCTTCTGTTCTGGTTTTAGAAGCTGACTCACTGTCTGAACACACTAGAGGGCTTCTCCTAAATATGTTAATTTTAAACTAGTCTGTGTGCTGATTAGTATCCTTAATGTATTTCCTGAATGTGGTACACAATGCATGCTAACATGCCGTGGTTAAATAGCACCATACGTCCAGGTTGCTATTGGGCATGGCCATTGGAAAAAGAAATACAAACTTAGCCTTTTGTTGTTTGAGTATGTGTAATTATCTGTGTTTCTTCCTGGCTAGACATGTCTTAGTCCTGTGTCAATCTTGACTAAGACATGACTAAGGGGAAATTTAGAAATCAAGAGATCTTTGAAGATACTAAGATTACAGCATTGTTTAAGAATACCTGAGCGGTGTTACTTATGTCACAACTCTTCACATGATTACTTATGGGGAATTTCTGGTTCCAGATTTCTAGCGTAGACAAGGCTGTAGAAGGCAGAAATACATGCTAGTATGACACAGAAGCTCTTCCTAGTGGGCAGCTCCACCCCCCCACCCCAGTTATCCACTGATGATGAAATCATTTAATATTAACCATAATGTATGCACAGTAAGACAAACTGGGCACTAATACAAGGAACTGTTGAGGCTGAAGTCTCAGATATTACTACATACCAAAGGTATGAATTCTAAAGACACGTCCTTAAGTATGTCTTGCAGCTTTTAATTAAATCCTGCAAAATCCCAGACAGACTTAAAAATTTCTGCTGTTCTCTGAGTCTTGCTCTTCCACAATTGTGTGTGTGGGTTGTTGTTGTTTTTTTTTTCTTTTTTTGTTTGGGGTTTTCTTTTTTTCTTTTTTTTGGGGGGGGTGGTGGTGGTGGTGGTGTTTATTTTGGTTTGGGTTTTGTTTTTTGTTTATTCTGAACACAGAGATGCAAGTTGGAATTCTTGCCATTACCTGTAAATGCAAGGTGGTGACACTAGGCTCCATCTGATTCTGTGGGCTTCACTTTTAAAGATGCATTTATTTGACTTTAGATGTGTAATTGAGCAGCTTTGCTCAAGTCTGTATCTTGCAGAGATATTGAAGCTTTTCAGCACACTGACAGAAAATGGCACAATAAAACATGATTTCAAACACTTTGGAAGTTGTTTTCCATATTTTAATTTTTTAAAATGAGATAGATTCTTCCGAAAAAGAAGAGAATTGCTTCCTAGCTTTCCTTATTATGCTGTGCATTTAGGTTACTTACCCAAGATGTGCAGGAATTAAAAACTGAAGTTCAGTCTCCATTGTCTTTATAGGGGAATGATCTTCATTTAGACACCTAAAAATCAATCTCAATACATCTGGTTTCCCCAAAGTAATCAGAAAATTCCCTAGCATAATTTATAGATGAAAGTAAATATAATACTACCTTTGTAGCATAATCCCAGAATTCAAACACCATCTGAGCTGATGTCATGTTTTCTTACGTGGAAGCGGGGAGAATTTTGTTTCCCAGAATCAGAAGGGTTGAGGCTGCAAGGTACCTCTGGAATGCTCTGGTCCTACCCTTGCTCAAGCAGGGCCAGATTTGTGAAGGTCTTTCTGAGAAGGGTTTTTTTTTTAATTGTTCATTGCTCTAATCTAACAGATGTCTCAGCTTTTTACCCACAGTGCAGGCTTCAAAATATGTTAACTTTTTCAGTCAGAAGGGGCACCTGGTAGGATATACCTTCCTACACCCTTGGTCAACTTACTGCTAGAAATGTGTAAATTACAGTTAATTTGATATTATTAAGTGGGAGGAGTTTTTCTATATTGTAGTATGATATGGTGTTAAGAGTATATGTTGCTACTATGTATAAATGCATAAATGTAAACCAAATGTACATAATCTGATTTCTAGAAACTTCCTTTTTCTAGTTACCATGTGCAATACAGGTTACTGAATGCAATATTCAGGTTTAATTGCAAGATTGCTTTTGTATCACTTTTCAGATAGTGTGTCTTGAGTTCAGTTTCCATATGGAATGTTGCTGGACATTTTGACTGTATTTTCCTGTTCTCACCGTAGTTAGGGATAAATTTCAGTTTGTAATTTGAAGTACTCTGTGGCAAATGTAATCTGGTCTTAGTTTGGTTAGACTGCGCCCTATCAGCTGCTTTTGGTTACTTAGTCATTCACAATTGTTCCTGTAATTGTTATGACTGTGCTACATCTAATACATAAAAGTGCTAAATCTTACATGCAATACTTCAAATAGTTGGCTTGTTAATTTCATATTGTTACTGATTACACTGTTTAGACTGAAGTATGTTCTTGAACTAGGAAGGTGTTGTAATTTTAATACCATGTTGTAAAAGCTGTCTCTCCTTGTGTTCTGAGTGTTTTTCCATAGGGTTTGATTAATAGCATTCTTCTAACAGTAGAAGTCTTTCAGTGTGCTGAAGTGAGGTTTATTTACTATTTAGGTTTTCCATAGTGTTCTTCCTGATGTTTCTTCTCTCTTTTTGTAGGTGTAGTTTTGTCTTTTTAGTCTGGAATATCAGTTATGGAATGATTTGCTTATGTCTGTTGGATTGGGGACTAATTGAAATAGGTACATACATTTTAGTTATATAGGTATATATACCTAAATATATATAAATACATATTTTATATATATAATATATATTAAAATATAGATAGGTAAATACATTTTATAATTAACATAGCTGAGAAGTTGGTTAAATGCATTGCAGGGTGGTTGGGTTTAACATCTCTGTCTTTACCACTTTGCCCATCTGTGTTTCAGATGGTGTATGCTTGCCCAGTGTCCAGGTGTACACAGTTATTGCTCCCTCTTCTTTTGTAAAACTCATAGGTTTGAGGGTGGAGGGGAGTTTTATGAGCTTCATTTTTAGGATGTCTTTGCTTTAAAACCAGCAGATTTTCTCTCTCCCTCTTCTCTCTCTTCTCTCTTTTCAGCATTGATAGGAGTGTGAGATACTAGATCAAACGACATTGAGTTCTGTTTCTTAATCTGGAAGAAACTTGCTTTGTGATTCCCCTGTAGGAAAAGAGTGTTGTTCAGTTAACCTGCACAAGGAGTAAGTTTATGGACTTTCAGGCAAACAAAAATGTTCACAGCTATATGTGAAATCAGTTTAGTTCATTAAGTGATGTACATGAAAACAGCATCCCATGGAGATATATCAAAGTATCACCTGTGGTCATGTCTGTTTGGGGTTGTTTTGTGTGGTTCCCCACCCCCACCTTTCCTAAGCCTGTTTATTACCTTGGTCCTGCACCTTGTAGTGTTTAGGCCTGGTCTTTCATTTCCCTGTTTTTCCCATTCCTGCACATTTCTGTTTCATTTGTGAAAGGGGGAAAAAGACTTTCAGCTATGTGCAACAAGGACTTTTGATCATGGCTCTCTGGAAAATGTTTGGAAGTGTCATTAGCTCTAAAACAGCATACAAAGCAATGCTTCATGTAAAGAGAAATGTTTGGGCAGGCAGTGCATTAAAGGGGCACCAAAGTGAGCACAACATAATGATGCTGAAATGAATAGCTTTGAATGAGGAATGGTGGCCTTTCCAGCCCTCTGACTGTTGCACTAAAATTACTGTTCTTTTCCCTTGAGGAACTGTTCCAAAAATGGTGTCCTCTATGCGCTTTGGGTATAGTAAAACCAAAACCTGTGTTATTTAGGATAGAGCCAAAGAAGATGCATGAGCACCAGCAGCTGGCATTTTCTTCCCCTACCCCGAGTGATTCTCTGACTGTTTTGGGGAAGGCACCAAGGGGCTGTGGTGGGCTGGTAATCCATACCTGCTCATGGCTTGTGCAGAGCCAATATATGGTGTATAAAAAGCCCTCTGGTGATCGGTGCTTGTGCCCTATCCCAAATCCTGTGAGAGGAACCTGTGAAGCCACCTGCCCTCCTCCAGCTGGATGTCACAGGCTGAACCCAGGCAGAGTGACAGGTGCTGTCCACACCTGCCACAGAGGGGCAGGCCGAGGGTGGCAGACCGTGCTCCCTGGGGCCTGCTGCCACCAGCCTGCCGGGTGCTGCCCTGTGGCCTAAGCAGGGGTGGAGGCGGCAGGTGCAGGTCTGCCTGCCCCTTGTGTCCTGCACCTGCTGCACACCAGGTAAGTGTAAACAGCTGTCGGATGTGAACCGGGATTATCCAGTAGGTGGGCCTGGACCTGGCCCAAGCATGTGCAGGCAGAGGGGGAAGGGTGCTGATGATGCCTGCTCATGTTCCCAGCTAACGCCTGCCACAGGACTTAAACCCAGAGCCCTCACATTTTGCAGGGTTGCTAGGCATTGTGCCTGCCCTAAGGTAGCTGGAAGTTGCACCACATTAAAGTCTTCAGATAAGCAGTCAGCCCGTTGTTTGACTTGGAAAACATTAACTTCTTTGTGTGGCTTGCGGCAGTGTACCAATAAGTTGAAGGGTAAAGAGAATAGAATAGAAATTAATGCTGCTTTATTGTTTTTATAAAGGACTGTGATCGCTGTGTTATCAACAGTGAATCACGGAAAGAGACTTTCTTGCTGTTGCCTTCCTTTATGAAACAGGAGTATATTAATGATAAACATTTAGAGTGGAAAATCTAACATACAGCTATATCACTGCATTATGTGTACTAAGCATAGGAAATACCGCTGTAGGTTGGTACCATGGCGTAGTAAACGTGTTCTGTAAAAGGGCACCCTCTTTTTACAACTTTTTTTTAAAGGAATAGTTGTGTGCAAAGTACTTATGTATCACTAGTAATGTTTAGGGAAGAGTCGAGTGAAGGGAGAGGTAAACAACAGGAGAACTCATCATGCTTCAGCTTTCTAATTGTAGTTTCTTCATCATTGGGACTCTGTAGATTTTTGCACATAATGAATAATAATATCACGTCACAATAAATAATAAATGTAATTAGCTATAGTAAGAATAAATGTAAGTCAAAACAAACTGTCTCTTTCTTGAGCTTCCTTGAGCTTCTAGGAGCACTGTAAACAGAGAATTTTAAAGCAGCCAGCAGTGAATGGCCTAGATTATTAAACCTGTGTGGGGTCTTTGTTATGGTCTCCTTCAGAATATAAGTAAAGTATGAGACAGACTATGATTCTGGATTCAGTAAAAGCTAGTGGCAGATGTGAGTAAATAACTTGGATCAGAACAATAATCTGGAAAATCTAACAGCTATCCTGAATTTTGAAACAGAAATTCTTGTAATTCATGGATCTATCAAAATGTCACTACTGAAGCATGGTTGGAACTTCATGAACAATGGTTTTGGTCTCACAGTATCCATTTAATACCATGTTAGAAAAGAGTGTGATAGTTAATCACAAAGTTGATAAGCTTGCTTGTAGGCCTATTAGTAAACCTATTAGAAATAGATCAGAACAGTCAGCGTATAATAAGTGTTTTTAGAATGAGGCACTGGAGCAGGTTGCTCAAAGAAGTTGTGGATTCCTCCTCCCTGGAAGTGTTCGAGGCCAGGTTAGATGGGGTTTTGAGCAGCCTGGTCTAGTGGAAGGTGTCACTGCCTCTGGCAAGGGTTTGAAACTGGATGGTCTTTAAGGTCCCTTCCAACCTAAACCATTCTACGAATCTATGATTCTAATGTTTGAGAAATTCAAATAGGTGAAAGAAGCAGCTGCTCTTACATTGATTTTTACTCGAGGAAGCAGTCATGATGGTGCGAGTTGCCAGAGGACATGAAAAAAGAAATAGAAAGGGAAAAGTAAGGAATTTGAATTTTCTGTTTGGTTTCATGTTGTCAGTCAAAGCAAAAAAGGAAGGAGGAACTGTTTCAAGTTAAGATTGATTTTTATTACCATAAAGACAGGTGCATCCCGAGATAGGATGTACTATTTGAGGGGGAGGGCGGGAGAGAGGTGGTAATTTTTTTTAATGCAAAGAAGTTACATATGTTCAGGCACAGAAAAAATTTATGAAGAGGAAAATACTAAACAGATTTTAAGGTAGTTGAAAATTGCTTCTTCTGAAAAGTGCAAAGCAGTTAAATAAAACAAAGCAAAACAAAAAACAATGATCTGATATTCATGAGAGGTATCAGAGTAGCTGTTGGAGACTGGTTCTCTCCTTAAGCATGGATTCAACATGACATGAGGCAAACTGCTTGTGTCCTAGTCATATCCTCCTCTCTCCACCTGCAAAGGCTACCTGGGAACACAGAAAGGATAGTTCAGGCCCCTGACCTGTTCAGTTTTTAGTGCCTCAGCTGAAACTACTGATTCAGTGCTAAATTATCAAATCCTAAATCAACAGTTCTAGAGGCCCTTTAAATGTCTTTAATGCTAACTGAGGATTTGGTGACAGGTTCTCAGTTAGTGCCTATTTGAGAAGTCCTCAATTTCTAGTATTCAGAAGAAAATGAAACGCTATTAAAAGACAGTAGTCAAGAATAGTGCTCTCCTGTAAACTTTCAGTCCTGTCTATGTGTATAAAAAAATGTTCTGATAAAGGAAGCTAGTGAGAAAATTAAGCAGTTTAAATTACAATGTTGTTTCAGGTTTTCTGCTCAGGGGATATCTGTTTTACTCAACACATTCGAATGATCCTGTTTTCATTGGGTTTCCATTTGCAGTGAAAGACCTTCATTTTCTTTACAGTTGTTTATGAATATACTTTGGCTCTTGTCTGGGTTTGTTGGTTCCTCAAGATGAACTGAAAAAATACCTGTTCTGTAACAATGGATGTTTCACTTATTCAGAGTATAGTACCAAGCAAACATTGTCTGGCAATATGAGGTAGCAGGAATATCTGAAATGAAGGTAATAACATTTTATTACATTTCATTCTATATATATATTAATAGCCTTAAAGGTTGAAATTTAAAATGAATTTTAGGCAGTTCCCTGTGCCACGTGAATTGTCGGGGTTTATTGTGACCAGGATGGTAATTTGTTCATCATTGTTTGTGATCTGTTTTGCCCTATTGCTTAAAAAAAAAAAAAAAGAAGTACATTGAAATGTGGAAGTGTAATATATTCAAGCACTTGCAGGTGCAATAAATACATGTGATGCCAAAACCAAGTAACTTTATATTTGAGAGGAAGACGGTTGCTTTCAAATACAGTAGTAAGACTGATTATGGTGCCATGTGCTTACTTAAATTATTTCTTTTCAAGCATCTGCTCCCTTACTGAAAATGTATTTTTGAACACCTGCAGAGCACAACCATTTCCCACTTCGTTCCTGTATAATGGAGTTGTATTGCTAATGGTTCAGAATCCAGCACCCCCCTAGGGAGAAAAGGCAGGCGTGTTTTGTGTTTTATCACTGTGAGCTCTGCTGTGTCAAGGAGCACGCTGTGATAATCTCCCTGTACAAATGCTAAAATTCATTGTGAGATATTTGTTGGGGGTAGCTGCAGGGCTTAGCATCTAAAACAATCCATTTGTAGGTGCAAATTTATTTTATCCAAACTTAAAAATGTATTAGGCTACCCAAGGATCATGCACACTGTCTAACGTAAAACACAGGGAATTGTTTGAATATATACTGAAGTTCCATTATATCCATATATACTAAAACCCGTCATAAAACCTGAAGAAATAAGTAAGCTCCCAGTAGAAAGAAATGAAGTGATCTATAGCTGAATTCTGTAACTGCTGGAAACTATATGGGAAATCAACTCTTTTTGTCTTAGGTAGCAGCTTGGTAAACTGGTTTTACAATCATAAGTTGTGAATAACTGGTGTAGGTCAGGTAGCAAAATATTTACTTGTTTGGCCTATAGAGGGACATTCTTTAAATTGCTGTGGTTCAGGGTGCTGCAAATTTATTAGCAAGTTTTTTCATGGTTTATTGTTGCTTTGTTTGTTTGTTTTCTTGTCCAGGCTGCATTTTTTTTCGTTTGTTTGGTTTTTTTTTTCCTGTCCTTGAACAGTAGGTTTAAGAATGCTATTTCAATGGATGTTCTGTGTTGTGCTTTTCCCCCCAGTATTGGTAGGCTTTCACTGATAGTATAACTGGCATATTATTATTTGCTACAATTGTAGGTGGTTTATTCTAGTGTCGTTGTGCCAATGGGAAGCTTCTTTACCATATAACTTTTCAGTGACTGATGAATGACTGATTCCATGGATGTAGTGAAAGCAGGGGTGGTTTGCAGAAACATTTTTGTTAGTGCTTCTTTAGCAAAAGTCATCAACTGCTTACCTTGCTTAAAAAGCTTTAGCAACTAAACTGGAGTGTTTAGGTTTTGTACAGTGAGCTTCAAGGTGAAAATATTGTGAAATTACTTAGAACTAAATGGCTATGCAATCATTTTTTTTTCCAAAGTTTTCATCTGAGAAGATGTTTATTAATACTATTAACTTGCAGCTAATGCTTTTGGATAAGAGAACTTAGAAACATGCTACAAGCATGTGTAGGACTTGTATTCATCATCTGTTTTCTATCATAGAGTAGGCTTGGTAATGGCTAATAGTTTTTCAGTGTAGTATTTTGAATCTTGGGTGACATTCTGTCTTTGCCTGCCTTTTAGTTTTAAAGGTTCTTTGGATTGATCAGTCTTTGTCAGTAGCATGTTTACATAGTTACAGACAAACAAAAAACCCCCTAAAAATCTTTAACTGCACCAAAACCTCCAAACCTGTTCATACACATGTACAAATGTAATTTTATTAAAGACAGCTCAAAATGCTTCAGCTTCACTATAAAACATTCATGACTGTTGAAGATTTCAGTCCTGCATGATCCTCTTAGGTGTGTTTGACAGTAGGGTAATTATTAAAGTAAACCTAATTTTATCATCATTACCTTGAAATATTGAACTGCAGCTAATATGAGCTTATAAGCACAAGAAAAGCACAGTGTATGTAATATATAGCTCTTTCCATTGTCCATAAAATTCATGTTAGGTTTAATATTATTATAATTATATGCATATTTAATATTGATTTAACATTTCTGTTTCCATAAGAAGGGGTTTTTACAGTTATAACTAAGATGTTAATATACATGTAGCAATTTTCTTGGTGATTCCTTGTAAATTTGTTAGCTTTACATTTATTAATAGGCAAGAAATTTCTTTGTAGTGTACATATATTGGTATATGTATTTTTCTTTTCCTGTTGCAGATGAATCTAAATTGAATTAACTTGTGTCTGCCTTGAACTGACTTCTCAGAAATGAAAATTACAGTTGATGATGTAACACTGATATTTATTTGAGTCCTGGCAGAGCACATACCCTTTTGATTGCATTTACATATATACTGCATAGATAAATTAGTTTCTTTGCTGCCTTTTTTTTTGTGTGTGTGTTCCATGTGTATTTGGATTAGTATAATTTCTATAGAACGTATTCATTGATAATTTGTAAACTCTTAGAACTGCAAATACTAATAGCATATGGTACTTTTCCAGTTAACATCAAGAATCTTACAAAAAGCTTTATATGGTTTAGCCTTTTTTACTAGTTCAAATTAATAAAATCCGGGGGGGGGGGGAGTAATTATAATTTTGACAAGAATGATTGAAACTGGTGATGGAAGCATATCTTTTATAGCAATAAACTGCTCAAACAGGAATATATAGCTGCTTTTTTGCAGGAGTGTTTATTTTCATATTGCCAGTTTCTGCTTAGTAGGCAGCAAATTCATAAACCCACCTCTTTCTTTCCTTGTTTTTGTGCAGTCTTCCAGGGCTTTCTGCAGCTGTGCATAATGCATGGCAGTTGTACTGCTGTCCAGCTTTTTGGTTTTGCAATTCAAATTGCAATTTTCACAAGCTTCTTCCATTCAAAATTTTCCTTTTGAGGCAAATTTTCTCCTCTCTTTCTGAGTAGCAGGAGGGGTTTTGCTGGAGTGCTGTGAATCTGCTTGAGGATTCCCTGGCTCAAGAGTAAATGTGGCCCTTCTCAATTCTAGAAGTTGGGGTTTTTTTTACGTTTCAAGGGAATAATCAAGAGCTCATGCAATTGTACTGCCGGCTGTAGAGCTCTGAGGAATTTTGTGGGCTTCTCCTTCAAGTATAAAAGACTACTTGAAATGACTTCTTTTTCTGCAGTTTTTGTTTCCACATATGTAGAATGCCTTATATGGATCTGATAATTATTGACCCTGGTAGAATTTAAAAGGCTTGAGGGATAAGTATAAAAGACGTCTTCATACAGATCTGCTGAGCTGTTAGATTTTTCAGGAAAAAAATATCTCTATAGTTCTGCTGTATTCGTATGTAAAATATATCATATTCGAATCTCATTCAGGAGGAACCTTCTTTGAGACTGGACATTGACATGCTTTTCATATGGTTTCTACTGCTTATATTGCACTGAATTTCTGAATTCCTTTAATCAGACTTTAGCTGTTAAACCACATAAGTTCTTGTCATGTTGGGACAGCACTTTGAAAGGACTCTTTTAAGATAACCCAAATAAACAAAATCCCCACAAAACCTAATGAGGCCAATATATTGATTGTATAGGGAGTTCCTCTCCCGACTGAATCTGAACATATTTCCTCAGCCATGTGTACTTCTGTTCCCTCCATCTCAAGAGGGTATTCCTCTCCCTCAAGAGTTAAGTTCTCAATTTCTTTTCCGGGGGGGGGGAGAGGGGGGAGTATTTTGTGAGGTTCTGTATATACTTAACAGGCAATAGTAGTGTTAAGATATAAATTTCTTGAAAAGTGGCTTCTCTTTGGTAAATTTTTACTGTCCTGATCTATTACCCGATTTGCTTCAATACCTTTATTAAAATACAGATATAGAAGCAATAATTTGATTTCTAGTTATTTCTTAACATGAAGATGTTACATAGGCTTACACACTGGGGTTTGCATTCCCCGTTTGCTCTAGGCATATAAAGAATCAAGTCCAATTTTTTTTTTCAAGAGTTGAATTCTTGCTCTGAAGTTCTGATGATCACCTAATTTGGGTAAAAACCTTTAGGAAAAGTCTTGACTTTTGTTAAAAGGATTGAGATTTTGTAAGTCCCACCCAAGCCTGTTTGCTTGATTGAAAATGCGCATTCTGACTTGTGATCAGTTATTTTTAAACTGTAGTTGTGCTTTCCACAAGTGACTGCTGGTATTCCAGGTTTCTGCTCAGCAGTGTTCTCTCCTTAAAAGACTGTGATCACTTTCTTGCTAAAATGTAACAGTCTTATTCTTGTACTGCTACAAATTTCCTGGGCCATATTCTGCTTTTCAGCTTAGGAAAATAACTTTCTTTCAGAGAACATGTAGACTTCCTTGAAAATATATAAAATGTGTGTGTGCTGGGTTTTTTTCTGGAGTGAAATGGACATTTAATCCCAGAAGACGATTTTTTCCCTGGAAAGTAATTAATTACTAAAGACAAACTATTATAATAAAAGCTATTTTGAAATCTTAATTATAGTGTTGATTATATTCAATTTACAGGCTTCTGGACATGACAAAATGAAGACTGTAGGGTTTTTTAGGCACTGAAAATTAGATGTATGATTAGTCTGTTAGTGACATTATTAAAACAGCATTTCCTTTTCCTTATTGATCAGTGCTAAAAGCAGAAATTCATGCTTTCAAATATAGTTATGATCATAACATTTGTGATCCAGCATTTTTAATGTTAATTTGTCACTCAGTGCCACTGGAAAGAAACAACTTTCAATGGAGATTATTTTCTGGGCTGGAAAGTGTGTGTGGCTTTGTGCTTTATTATTTTTATAGGGTGGAGAAGTTTTCCTGGTCTGTTTCTGAAAGAAAAAAAAAAAGAAAATAATAAAAATGATCAAAGTGAAATGCTCTGACATTTTTCCTGAGAAAAGACCACCCTACAGTTTGATAGGTTTTATGTTTTTCTCTTGCTTGATGATTGATGCTTCTCTGGCACACTGACGTGTGTCTCAGGAGTATAAAAGTGAAGGGAGGATGGTGCTAATATTACATATCATTTGAAAGGACATTGTGTAGTCATTTCAGCATGTTTTATTTTTGTGTCCATTGTTTACTGTGTTTTTCTGAAGCTTGGAAAGCTCTCATGTTCCACTGGGTGAATATTTTCCCTGCATGTTTCTCGTTGAGTTGAAACAACTTCTCTTGTTAGTTGCTCATCTATCATTTTTAAGTATTTCTTTTCTCGCTAGAGCAGCAGTTTCTACTCCTACTGCCATAAGGCCTCTGAGGTATCGTTTAATGTATCTAAAGTGACTCTTCAGTGCTAGAAGCTATTTGGATGTGTTACAAAAAGTGAATGATTTTAGTATAACAAAGTTAAAGAAAATGAGGTATTGGATAAAAGTTTCAGAACCCTCTGTAATGGCTTACCAACTTGCACCATTAATGATTAAATGTACGTAAATACTAGAGAGCCTCTCAAAATACTACCCTGTGTCCTTCAAAACTTTGGCTTTATTCCTCTAAAGTTCAAATAGCATCAGATGTTGTTGGGAATACTCTGTGTATAAAAAATCATGGAAAAATGACCACCACAAGGACAAGAAACATAAACTGAAGATAAAGAATCACAAAATGTAGCAAACATGATCATCATACACATGATTTAGTGGTTTTATTTGTTGTAGGAACACGTTTTTGGTACTAGTTGAGGTTTCCATTGTGCATTACAGGAATTTGTGCATCTTTGTATTAGATCAGAAAACAGGTTGACGTCTTCAGAAATCTGAGAAGTGCTACTGGCTCTTTCAGACTTTTGTGAGCTTTCTCCTCCAACATCTCTCCTAACAGCACTAGTAAAAACTGCTCATTTTGTTGTAGATCTGTGTGGCTTTTTTGCTTATTCTAAGTGTTCATACTAGCCAATTTATGGGACAAACAGCAGTTCAGGTTTGTAATCCCAGTAATACAAATTTTATCAGAAAGCAACAGTTAGTAATGTTGATATTTGAGGTAATATTTGCTGTATTTTAGAGAGCATTAATGTTAAGCAGTATATACGTCTGAAGAGGGTTTCTGAAGTTCTGCTGATTCCTTATCTCAGAAAGCTTATGGATATTCGTGGATATGGCTGAGGGATGAAATGGGCAGAGAAAAAAAAACAACATAGAAGGCTTAGCAGGGGCAGTGTGGAAGCAGAGCTGCATTAGCCAGCTTTAGTTTACTTGTATTAGTTTAGTTTTAGCGAAAGCAGGAAGGGATGAAGGTAAGTTCAAGTTAAGACTGTGTTTTGCTTTAGATCAAGGCATGAAGAGTCTACTAGCTATAATTGCTTCTAAATAAGCAGAAAAGGAAACCACCAGAGGGAGATGCAGGGTAAAAGTAAGGTCACTTTCCAAGTGAGTGATAAATTGAAAACAGTAATTAAAAAGGATGGGGGAAGGGAGAATGCCTGCTTAGAACTAGTTTAAAACCTGTCAGGGAGAAACCAACAAGTTATTCAGTGGCAACTTCTATTAATTAAACAATTTCATTATTTTTCTGAAGTTAGTGTGTTTCGATTGCATTTATTGATGATTATTCCCAAGTCTCTTGGGAAATGTATTATATTAACATCACTTCAATTTACGGAATATATCATTTGATAGTACTAACATCATGAATTTATAGGCCTGTTGAGGAACTCCACTACTCCACAAATCAGGTAAAACATTTCTGCACTGAATATTAACCTGAAGGGAAAAGATAGGCTTTGATTTGTAAGTCAGCAAAATTCCATAGACAGTTTTCATTATTCAGGCCAGAAATAATTTCAGAATATGTTATTTTTCTAATTGCTCTAACATAGTATTACATTTTGGATGTTGAGAATACCAAGAAATACCTTTGCATTTGATATTCTTGGTATTCTACTTTCGTGTTCTTTAGTGCCATTTTAAATTTTCATAAATAAGCATCTATTCGAGATTTGTTGCTTTTTTTTTTTAAATTCTCTTTAGTTTTTGGCTTTTTGAATGACAGGTGCACCATCTTCAGCATAGCACTGTACACCTAGGTTCTTCCTGTTCCCAGACTCACCACCAAATTTATTTGGGGTTTTTTATCTAACTTATTGTAAAAATGAGAGTTCACATTTTATGATCTGGATCATAATGTCTGTAAATTCTTTAGCAGAATTTAAAACTACTAGAATTGCATAAGGGTGCTGTCAGTCATCATGGGTATGTCCTTCTAATAGAAATAGTGTCCAGCTGTTTTCCTCTAACTAGGCATAAAAGTCACTGCCAGTAAAGCATTACTTGTCTATAGGCTCCACTTATTTAAAGCAGAAATTATTGAACACCACTTCTTCAACTGGCTGATGTTGTGAGCTGTGAGGATGTTAAGGTTTGTGCCTTCTCAGTCAGTCTTCATCTCCCTTGAAGTGGAAGATTTCTACCAGCAAGAGAACAAACCTACTTTTCAGTTTAATGCAAGTCAGTCATTTGGAAGCTTTGTGTTGTCTATTAATTTTTGTAGATAATACAAAATCATGGCTTATTTCTCCAAAATTATATTTATATATGGCAATTGCAAGGAAGGAAAAGTTAGTAAGTATTTAGGCAATGTAACTTTTTTTGAGAAACGTAATTGGATCATTTCTGGCACTTCAAACTATTAATTGTTTCACAAACATCTTGAAAAGGAAATAATGTCTAAGTGATATTCTTTGATATTAAAAAATTTTGGTAATTCTGAACGTCAGGATGTTGATAGTTTTACCTTGATACTTACTTTTATCAGCTTGTAGAGAACTCATCCCAAATGAATGTAGGTAGATAGTTTTGGTGGCCCAGATTGTTAGGTTTAGATAAGAGAAAAGCAAGGCTCTTCCTCCAAAAAAGAAGACATTAAGCAGGAAAAAAAAGTTAACAAGGTAATGAAATAAGGAGTTGTATCTGTTGTAAAATTAATGAGTTTTCTGGATTTTCTTGTCAGCAATGTAAATTAAGCCACTGCTATCTAATATTGTAATCTGTTCTTGAAAGTAGTAATTTCCTAGTTCATGGACTTTTTTAAATATTTTGAATTAATTGCAGTGAAGATGATAAAAAACAGTTGCCCTTTTAAGTAGGAGCATCTCTATGCATCTTAATTTTTATGATCTGCTTGATGTGTCTGAACAACTGCAGAACATTTTTCACTCTCTAGGGTCAACAGTAAATTCTGATTTAGTACTGCGAGTCTGAGACACCAGAATCAAAACCTTTGTTGTTCTGTGACTTTTGCCTTCCTCCTACACTGTCTCTTCTCAAATTTTTTGCATGTTCAGGGTTATTCTTTTTTATTCTTCTCCTTCTAAAGATTAATATGATTCCCTCCCTTTCTCCCTTCTCCTTTTTTTTTTTTGACCAACAAGCCATCAATATGTGCTTGTGATCCAAACTGGAAAGAACAGACATTTCCAGTCGTTCCATATTGGTCTGTATTGTATTAGAATCTACTGCTGCTTCTGGCTGAACTAAAATTCGATTTGAAGTGCTGCCTTGATTATCATGGGCCCTGTCACACATTTGTCTGTGTCCTGGCAACTGCTATCTATTAGTTCAATGTCATACATATGTGTACAAGCATATATGTTGTATACAGAGATATATGTGTAAGGTAACCAGGAATCATTTTCGAAGTATGTTTAGTAGGATTTGGATGGTGGTAGTGGTGATGTGGTATCTATGTCCTTCAACCAAGGATGATTCTAAACCATGTTTAGATCATCCGCCTAGTTTCTAAGACTATGGTTTGCATACTGTATAGAAAATGTTGGGTGTAATAGTTTCAGTTCAGTGAGCTTTTTTTAAAAGCAGGTATGTATCTGTCCACAGAGAGTGTGAGGAAGAGTTTTGTGAATTTTTTGAGAAAATGAAATATACTGAGATTCAGAAGTGAATCTAAATTTTATAATGAATTATATATCTTGACAGTTGGGTTGGGAAGACTTGAGTTTGGCAATGCTTAAGTATCAGTTTGATCGGTAACTGCTTTAGAAAAATAAAATTCAGTTGCTTGGTTATAGAACATTAATGTTTTGAGTTTTAAAAATGAGAAAAAAAGCCTCTTATTATATTTTTAGGCAAGCAGGAATAAAAATAATAAAAAAATCACATCTGACATAACAATTTGTTATCCCCAAATTCATACATTTCAAAATTATTATTTTTTTTAATTTAAAAAGAAGTATATACAGATACTGTAAAAGTTAGAACTGTAATTACAGAGCTTTACTACTCTATGTATGTTTTTATTAGTATTTTCGCAGAATTATGGGGTGCTGGATTTGAGTTCAAAACAATGCGCTGTTGTGTCACATACACCTATGTAAGAGGGAATCCTAGTATTTGTGTCTTCATAGAGTTAAGCCTTATATAGATTTACATTTCTATTTAGAACTAAGTATTGTTTTCTTACACATTTTTTTGTCTTCTACCAAGGGTGTGATGTTTTCTACAATGAACCATTTTTTTTAGAGAAGCAAATATTCATTTGTTATTTACCAATAAACCAACATTCTCTTTTATACTGGAGTGGAAAAGTACATTCTGGTGTTTTGTACCAGTGATGTATTTCAAAAAACTTACCAGGTGTAATTTTGTGGTGAAAACATACAGTTATTTGTAATATTTGTGCTTTTATATTTAGGTGTTTCAGATATTATAAGGGGTCAAACATTGAATGTGGTAGTGTAAATATAAACTTACATCTTTTCCTGTATATTTGTGTGTATATATATATCTGTATATTAATATCAAACACAGGCACATGGAGCAGACAGTATACATTGCAAAGCTCATAGTGAATGTTTAAATTTGGAAATTTCATAAATTACATTTAGCTGCTTCTCCAGAAAGCCATAGCTGAATGTAGTGCAAATTTGAGGGAGGAGGGGAGAATGCTGGGTTGGGCTTTGCTGAAAGATTTGCTGATGCAGTTGTCCCAGTGTGTATTGGTTGAGGTGGTACATCAGCAAGCCTGCAAAGCATTTGCTATGGTTTTAGTGTCATAAGATGTCTAGTGTTTTTTCAAAATTGGGTCATTTAATTATGCAGCCTTTTGAGTCCTGACTTGAAATTTGGGCACAGATTTGTCTTCCCAGCTTTATTGTTGAAGCTCAGTGAAGATGCTGGGAGGAAGGCTGTACTGGCTTGCAAAGAAGCGATTCGAAACAAGAAAAGATTCTATATGTGTCTTCTTTACAGTTCACAAGCGTCTCTTGTGTGCCTGTGGAACACACAAGATTAGGAACATGCTCTGTAATAAGGCTGTTGTACAGGCTTACTATATCTTTAATAAGAGTATCATGAAATTTGCCTTCGCATTCCTGTCTGATTAATTTAGCTGAAGAGCAGAAGAAAAGTGTGTGGTTCTGCCTATGATTTCTCTGCCATTGTTTACTGTGTATTATATTGTGTAATCCATCAGCCAACTTTAATTTCACAAGCTATTCATTGTGTTTAAACAGTGCATTTCTTATATTAAATATTTATGAAAGTCTTTGGGAAGAATACATTAAAATGGCAGATGGAGGTCGTTTCAAGCATTTCCTTGATTGAAGGTTTAGGACCCCTGTGAATTTGAAGTCTGCTTTCAAGGAAAGTTCATGATGTCTGATTATAACCCAGGCAGGCAAGAATTCCACCAATTCCCTGCACTGTGATTTCAAAAAGCAGTGGCTGCCTACAATCTTCATGCTTCAGCACCTTTAATTTTGAAATCATTTGCAAGTGCATCGAAGAATGGTGAACAAAAGCATTTACAGTAGTATTGCTTATTAATAATTCAGCAGACCTGCAACTTTTGCACATTAAGATTACTTTACTCATTGATTTTTAACTACTAAAGCTAAGTGGAAAATCTGGCTTTTGATGACAGTCCAGTTGAGACATGTACATTCAGACTCACACCAGTAACCTGAGGTTTTTGCTAGCCAGATGTAAGAGGAGCCAGGTGGAAGTGATGTTGTTACATCAGGCAGGTGAGGTATCTCAGGCCCTCAAAGGCTAGGGCAGATGGTGGTGGCTGTTGCCTTGCCAGGGCTAGCTGACCTTACTGCTTCATATTGCTACTTCTCCAAAATATGCCATGAGCTTCTCTACTGACGTGCAAAGACTGATTTGCAAACACATTTAATTTTTAGTACTTGTGAATTTGACTGGTTTATCAAGTACGGTAGCTGATGATTTCAATTCATGTGACTCAGTATCAAAAGAAAACTTGTATATAATTTTCCTTGGGGCTTGGGGTCTTTGATAATGGGCTACTTCCAGTGATGATTGCAAACCAGAACCTAGCTTTTTTTCTTTCTAGAAGCTTGTACTCCAACCACTTTTATTACTCTCATGAAAACATTTTCAATCCCTACATGCATGAGAAAATAAATCTAAGATGATATGTTTTTTAGAAATAAAAATGTAAGAGACATGGTCTTCACATTTAGGAAAACTGCAGTAAGTAAAGTTTTACCATCTAGGGGAAACTACCCTTAGCTTTGCCTTCTTGCTAGAATAACTCCATTGTTTTCCCATTGTAAAGTATGTTTATATTTTTTTCCTGTCACTTGAACTTTCTGACATTTTCCATTTAAACTATATTTATGCTTTTGTTATTCATAAATTCTGAAAAGTTCAAGTATAAAGAAAAGAGTTTTGTCATTATGCATTACCTTACAAAAATGTACACTCTGTGTAACAGGGTTTCTTTTACATATTGTGAGTATTGTACCCATCACTTCATGGGCTGATAAAAAGATAAATTTCTTAATGCAGAAATTCTATCAGAGCAAAAAGCATGCAACCACAGCAAAGATAACTGTATGCAAAACGCAAGCAAATGAATCAACCCTTCTGGGGTTTATACAGACAAATTAGATATACTTATTACTTCTGCAACTATAGATTTGGTTTCTTTTTTTTTAATTATTCTGTCATTCTCTGGCCATGTGAATCATAATAAAAGCTGTCTACTCTGTACAGGTTGGGTGGCTTAATCATATCTCTTGACCTTAACTAACACTGGTACTTATGATGGAGGCTATTATTGATAACAGGGCAGTTTTTGAGTCAGTTGTACTCCCTTAGAAATTCTTAAGATTTGATTCAAATTTAGAAATCTAATACATTTATCTGAAGATATATATATATACACTAGATTGACAGTTTTGCCTATCAGCTAAGAACTTGTGTTTTTTCTTTGAATTTATTTTGGGTACTTTGAAACTTCCTGCACAAGTGGATCTTAAAGTTAGGTCTGAATTCAAACCTAAGAAAATAATTTCCGTAGCAAATTGAGGGAGAAATTTCGTATGCATGAAACTTCAACTGTAATTCTAGCATTGTTTTGCCATGTTGCTGTAATATATTCACTGTAAAAACTAGAAGCTGTGTAAATAAGTGAGTGGCAGTTGCCCCAGGCATAAATTTTTACTGATGCAATGAGATAAAAGTAATTAAGAAACATGTAGACTGATGGGTAATTAAATCCATGGGAAGCATTTTGTAACTAATTACTACGTTCTAATCACAGATTGCTTTCTATTTGTCAAGGTAAGTGTATATAATTACACAGTTCCCATTTTTCTTTCATCTAAAATCACCCAGTTGGGTGGGTATTTTTTAAGCAAACCCACACCTCTTAGGTTTTGTCAGTTGTTTTTCCTTGGAATAAAACAAAGTAGTGGTCATCTTACTACCTGAATCTAGGTGGCACAGCTTTCTCGACTTACCATTGGTGCTCTCTGCCATGCTTGCATCATGGTATGCTGCACCGTATTACTGGTTTTGCATGTTCTCGCTCTGTTTAGATGCCTAATGACATTCTGATACACATCACCAACATTTAAGCATCTTAACTGCACATCTTTCTATGCCTCAGCTTTTCAAGTGCAAATATTTTAATAACTGAAATAGAAATAATTCTTTTTATTAGAAAGACTGATGTAGTTTAGATGGGGCATTGTTAGTACGTGCTTAGATAGAGCTCACCTATTCACCTTTGGTTTTTCCTAATGTGACACTTTATTTTGACATTAAGTTGATTTATGTTTTCAGCCTGATAAACTGTAGCCTAACTATACTTGATTTTGCCTTAGAATACAGGGTTCAGCAGTGTGTCTTATCTAAGCCCAGGTATTCATAGAATCATACAATCATAGAATAGTTAGGGTTGGAAAGGACCTTAAGATCATCTAGTTCCAACCGCTGTGCCATGGACAGCGACACCTCACACTAAACCATGCCACCAAAAGCTCTGTCCAACCTGGCCTTGAACACCACCAGGGATGGAGCATTCACAGCCTCCCTCCAGTTCCTCACCACCCTTACAGTAAAGAAGTTCTTCCTTATATCCAATATAAGCTTCCTTTGTTTAAGTTTGAACCCATTACCCCTTATCCTGTCGCTACAGTCCCTAATGAATAGTCCATCCCCAGCATCCCTATAGGCCTGCTTCAGATCCTGGAAGGCTGCTATGAGGTTTCCACACAGCCTTCTCTTCTCCAGGGTGAACAGCCCCCACTTCCTCAGCCTGTCTTCATACAGGAGGTGCTTCAGCCCCTTGATCATCCTCGTGGCCCTCTTCTGGACTTGTTCCAGCAGTTCCATGTCCTTTTTATGCTGAGGACACCAGAACTGCACACAATACTCCAGGTGAGGTCTCACAAGAGCAGAGTAGAGGGGCAGGATCACCTCCTTCGACCTGCTGGTCACACTTCTTTTGATGCAGCCCAGGATACGGTTGGCTTTCTGGGCTGCAAGTGCACACTGTCAGTTTATGATGTTTATCATCAACCAGCACCCCCAAGTCCTTCTCTGCAGGGCTGCTCTGAATCTCTTCCCTGCCCAACCTGCAGCTGTGCCTGGGATTGCTCCAACCCAGGTGTATTTTTTGCATCCAGACAAAAGCATGGAATAGCTAAGATTTGATAATTGTATCCATTTTTGGAATTGCTATTCAGTACACTGTCTTTTATTAAAATCATCGGTTCCTCTGTAATCAGCTCACTTGGCTTTTTGTCCTGCCTTGTTTACACCTTGACAAATGACTGAAGTAGGTAATATGAGTAAGTATTGCTCTATTGCGCCAAGGAATGTCCATGAAGATGCAGAAAGCTTGTTCTACTTTTCTCCAGTGATGGTCAGTACTAGAGATGTTTTGGGAACAATGAAAGAAGTGAGGTGGCTCAAGGTGAGGCTTAACTTAAGCCTTGCATGGTCTCCTAGCTTTTAGGGCCCTCCCATGCTAGAGGTTACAGCCTAAAAAATCATGTTTAATAGCCTCCTCTTTCATAAATTTGCCTATGGACTCTTGTGGTTCCAATCTCTGCAGCAGCTTGTAGTAGTGAGTTTCATAGTTTCTGTAGTCAATGTTCATGTACTGCGTGAAAGCTTTTCTTTTTATTTAAGGCTACTGCCTGAGAGACTCACTGTTTGAATTATTGTTTGATTCCTGAATAGTGAAAAACAGCACGTAGTCATTTTCCTGATCATCTTCAAGTTCATGGGTTTGTATATCTTTGTTGTATTCATGTTCACCTCTGTCCATCTTGAATTGAGCTGTGGAATATTTAGTCAGTTTTCTTCTGTCAGCTTTATTACAGTTGTCTTTATGACAACTGTTATGAAAGAATGTCATGATGAAATTCAGAATTTTGGAATAGAAGGATGTGTGAAAAAGCATGGCATTGGCTTCTTCTTGGTTCTGTATTCTCTCGTTATTCAGTGCTAACATCCTGCTAACTTTTTTTTTTTTGATTGGTGCTAATTAGTCAGATAATGCTTTCAAAAATCTAGAGAAAAACTTTTCTCCCTTATATCCAGACTGGCATTCATCATTGTGGCCCCTGCGTTTTCATTGTTGGTGGGTTTTTTTTGGTGGGGTTGTTTTTTCTTTTAATGGCACATTGTTTTGTGTTTCTCTGCATAGAGTTTCATTGGCTATATTATTATAACCATTCAGTATACTTTCTGCAAGTTGTTACAGTGGATTTAGTTTTGACTTCCTATGGATAATTGTATGTCACCACAAATTTTCTGGTGTTCCTATGCCATGCTTTTGTCAGATTATTTGCTGTTGAATACCTGAATTCTAGTATAAATCTGTAACTTCTCTGTATTGTAAAAACTAGTAAATTATTCCTAACAGTTGCCTCCTATCTGCAGCAATCCGGAAGAGGCACCAGTTCCTCTAACCTATGAGATACTGCTTTCTCTAAAAGCTTTTGGTGAAGGAATTTGAGAAGAGTTTGGTAATCCATATGTACTATTTTGTCTACGTGTTGACTGACGTTTGAAAAAAGAGTATTAAGAAATATGTGAATTCACGCAGATACAAGAAATATGTGAATTCACACATTATCACTATGATAATGGTACCAGAATAAAACATAAGACTCACCTATATCTAACACGCAGTTTTAGGCTCAAAGATATTTAATATTTTATGGTTTAAATTCTTCATGGTATTTTTAATACTTAGTTTTAAATAGTTTAAATATGTAATGGATGCAGTCTATATGCAAAATGTTTTTGCAGCATATCAATTATTAAAACAAACCACTCAAACTCAGAAGGGCTTGTGCTTTTACATCAGAAAAAGGGAAGTTCAATATCATTCACATCCTCTGGCATAGTGCAGGTCTTTTCATTTTTTTTTATTTTTTTTTTTTAACCTGCATGTACATATGTTATCTGCAGCAGTTTCCATTGGTCAGTGTCACCACTGTCGCATGTGTCACATGCTCTTCCTTCCAACTACGTTTTCTGATTCCACTGCTTATTGAGCAGCCACAGAGAAAGCCGCTTCAGAATGCTGTTTTTCAACAGAAAACTAACAAAAAAGAGGGAAAAAGAAAAAAAAAAAAAGCTTCTCAGCTTGCTTTGGTTTTGTTCAAAGGTGAGGCAAGGGACATATGCAGCAGATAGAAGAGTCGGACCATTGTAGATCAAATATAGATCCTGTTAAGCTTCTTGTAGGTTAGGACCCTTAGAAGCAAAAGAAGGGCTTGGAAGATGGAGAACAGACTTTGTGATGCAAGTGGACTTGATAGTGAGGCTTTGTCTGTAGAGAAGTGTTGGTGGTTGGTGAAGAGGTGTCTACGAAGACCTGCCTTTTGGCTGTGAATCAGTACTGAAGTTTGTGTCATAATTTCAGTCTATAATGGTGGCTTAGAAGGAAGGAGTGAAGGAGAAACTTCTCATGAAATAACTACTCCAGACAAATGTGACTGTTGAGAACTATCATGTATAAGATTTTCCAGTATCAAACTGATGACTTAAGAGTGTGGTTTTTAGAAAAGATGTATTGGGTTGATGTTTATAGAGAACCTGGTGCTGTGGAGACTCATTAATTCTTACCATGTTAGAACTAATTATGATAAGAAGAAAACTTACCCACTGACTCTTTAGTTAAAGAAACAAAACCGAGATGAAGTGCACTCTTTCAAAAAATCACTTTATTTTCTTGTTTCTTGAATGCATTCATTATTTGAAATAAAAAGTGTATCTCCAATGGGTGACATAGCCATGGAGTGTTTGCAATTTAGAAGAGAGCTAATTAAGTGCTCTTCGTAGCATAAGATGAATGTTACTTACTGAGATTGTTCAGGCATCAACAAATAATGTGAATGTTACAGAGTGTGATGTGACTCTTTCTAAAGAGCCATTTTAAAAGAAATTAAGCATGGCCACACTACAAGCACAGCTATGCTTGTAGCTCACATAAGCATACACAGTGTAGCTTGAAATGAGCCACCTATTTTGTTAGTAGTCATAACTTCAGGTCACCCTAGTATTTGTCAAGGTTATCTAACGGGTTTCTGCTGACTTCTGTGCTATTAGTATTCTTTCTATAAATAAGTGCCTGGGATAGCTACTTCAAGGTATCTTATGTTTACATACCCAAGTAAAAGCAGTATTTGTTCCTTTACATTAACACTTTCTTTAGAGCTTGATGCAGGCAGCAAACTGGTGATGTATAAGCCATCAAAAGCCTTTCAGGTTTTTCATCGCCTCTAAATTGGACTCTATTCAAGTTATTCCTGGGTCTGAGATGAAATACGTTATTGCCATTACATGGAGTCATCCAGTCCCTCATATTTCATAAATCTGACTGCAAGAAATTAATCCAGTAGTTAGAACTATAGTGAAGTCATTCATATTTTCTCCCCATGACTTAACAATGCTAATTTCCTCATCCTGACTGTTCTGAAGTTATGTAGAAATAACAGTGCTTTAATATATGTTATGAAATTGAAACATACATTTTAAGTAATGACATTGGAATGCTTTGGATTAGAAACTGGTGGCCTTTGCTCTTCTGAAGATCAGATGCCTAAGTAAATTACTGTTTTCCTATGGAATAGAGAGGCAGGGATTAACACTTTGAGATGGACTCTACAAGCCCCACCGAATGTCAGTACAGTAAAAATAGTTTCAACTATTATTTCAGGGTACATTTTTCCTGCATGGTCAAGTTCAGTCCTTATAGCTCATGTAAACTTACTGTTCTATACTAAGAATTCTCTGGAAACTTTGCACTTCATTTTATTTTATAATACCTGTATCTTGAAATACCAGTGCACTTGTATTGATTAGATTATGACTTTATTAGGAAATTAAAGCTTTAAACAAAACTAAAATGTATCATTTTGCTTCTCCTTACAGTTTAAGGTGGGCTGAGTAACAAGATGCTTGCCCTGATTCTTTTCCTGACAGATATTTAGGTGGTCCTGTATGTTCCTGGTTTTCCTATAAAATAATTTGAGCTGCAAAAAATTTTTTACTGGCAGTCTGCATCTTGGCTAATTGGCATTGAGGATGTCACTAGTCAGGTCTGAGCAACCTCCCACTGCTGGTTTCCCAAGTTACAAATCAGAATTAGCTGCTGACAGCCAGCCAAATAACTTCAGCAAATACTTAGGACAATGGGCACTGAAAGGCACCAAGTCTGTGAAGTTAGTCAGTGGTTTATAGACACTGAAGCATTCCTGAGGATCTCTTAAGCTGAGCCACATGGTGCTCAGCTAGGAAGTTGATTGATAGTTACACACACACAAAAAAAAAAAAGTTTATGAAAGAATGCTTTTCTTACAGATTATCCTGCATTAATATATATCTGAGGTGCCTGGCAATGTTTCAGCAACTGGATGTTTGCCAAGACTTGACACTCATGCAAGACACAATACAGTTTGCGTCTAGCAGCACAGAGCTTTCTGTTTTATGATCCTGTTTTTAACAAGGCAGATACTTTCATATGAATTGTCTGTAAATCAATAACAGTTTTGCATTGTAATCATTACATGCCTCTGGGCCAAAGTAGAGTCCATTTTTTGCAAGTTTTTGCTTCTTATCCAGCATTTCAGTCTTACCATATCATGCCATTTCAGTGATTGGAATAAACACAAAAGGTACCAGAAGCTCTTGTGTGAAGTTGAAGAGGAATTGCAGACTCCATACAAAATGTATTAACCAGGTTCCTTGATCATATATCCTTGAAAATAAGCTCAGAAATGTTTAAATACCTTTCTAAAGTAAAAGTCAGTGTTCTAGGATATTAGTGGGAGCTAGAAGTGTGAATCCGTTTGTAGATCTGTCTCTAATCATTTCGGTGTACTTGAGGAAAGTTTGATATTTGAAGTCCTTATTGGACTTATTTACAAGTGAATTTCATGAGTTCTTTTGTGTAATTTATGTTGTTAATTTCATATATTTTGTGTGCTGTTCTGTGAAGGGAAAAGAAAGCATTAATAGCAGTGGGGAGAATTATTAAACCCTTCCTCTCCATCTGGGAAAGCAGCAAAACTTAGTCACTCTCAAACTGTGGCACAAAAATTGCTCAGGCTATGATTACCTTACGTTAAATTTATAATTAAGGACTGCAAAAACTAAATTATTTTACTTTGAACTTTAATGTACATCCAGCTTTCCTAGCATCGCTAGTGAAATGTTTTTTTTTAAGCCAAAAGTCCTTGTATGATTCAAAATGATTGAAAAGATGTGTGTGCTTTCTTTTATGAGAGAGGCTTTAACAAACCATCATTGAGGCTGAATTATTTCTCATTACTAGCAGAGGGTGGCTCATTTAAATTTGGTTTAAGGTCATTTGTAGGGCAGGTTGAAGGGGAGGAAAGAGAGGAGATATGCATTGTGGTTAAATGTGTTGGAACAGACCTGCAAAATAAAATGGAGACTGTCAGATAGTCTCAATATTTGTTCTGTCATGCATAGAAACCTACACAGAGAGAATATGCAGAAAAACTATTGCTCCAGTGGCTTCCATTCAAGCATATGGTATGATAAATTGCTTGCAGCATTAGTGATAAAGAATATTAACAACCTGAAGACAGAGAATCATTTAACTGTCCCATACCATTGATTATTGTCACATACCATTCTTCAGGTGTAAGTAGAGGTAAACTAAAGTAGTTAGAGGAGTAACCGTAATTATAAATTGCAAATTCTTGTGAGTCTTTACTTTTACTTATGCGGTGCTTACACTATTTATTTGAAGACCTATTCTTTCATGATGTGATAAAGCCTGCTTTCTTAAAGTTTAAATCATTCTTAAAAGTCATTCTCTTCCACCAGTATGAACCCCACATCCTTCCTTATGGAGCCTGTGGTATGGAGGAGATGTAGCTAACCCAGCCTGGTGGCTGCAGGCAAATAAACTCAGTAGTTGCAGAGTCTTGCCTGCCTTCTAAGTGGGACACCCTTTTGGGCCACGCATCTCCTGATGGTTATTAAAGTTCATAAAACTTGTGGGGACTTACTGTTGTTGAGATTTATAGTTTTCTGTCAAATTTGGTAGAAATTAGCCAGTGAATTCAGAAGTTACTGGGATAGAATGATACATGCATAGCAGTGACATGCAAGCCTTGTTTTCTTAGGTATGCAGATTAAAGATATAATTCTTAAATATAAGCTTAAGGAATCCAAGGCCATCTGCTATTCTCTTGTGAGGCCTCACTTGAAGTATTGTGTACATTTCTGGTGTCCTCAACGTAAAAAAGAGGGCCAAGTCCAGAGGAGGGCCATGAGGATGATTAGGGGACTGGAGCACCTCTCATATGAAGATAGGCTGAGAAAACTGGGGCTGTTCAGCCTGGAGAAGAGAAGGCTGCGTGGAGACCTCATAGCAGCCTTCCAGTATCTGAAGGGGGCCTATAGGGATGCTGGGGATGGACTCTTCATTGGGGACTGTAGCGACAGGACAAGGGGTAATGGGTTAAAACTTAAACAGGAGAAGTTTAGATTGGATACAAGGAAGAACTTCTTTACTGTAAGGGTGGTGAGGAACTGCAATGGGTTGCCCAGGGAGGCTGTGAATTCTCCATCACTGGTGGTGTTCAAGGCCAGGTTGGATGAAGCCTTGGGTGGCATGGTTTAGTGTGAGGTGACCCTGTCCATGGCAGGGGGGTTGGAACTAGGTGATCTTAAGGTCCTTTCCAATCCTAACTATCCTATGATTCTGTGATTCTCTGAATAGAGAATTAACAGTTAACAGTGTCAGGATGTAGTAACTCAATTCTTAGTAAATGCAAACCATGAGTTGTTTTAAAAAATAGAAGCTCAAACTTATCCATTCTTCTGTATTCCTCCAAACCAGTGTGATTGATTTAAATCTAATGTTTCATAGTTAGGAGTGACATCAAAACCCTGGTTGGAATAGTAACTCTGAATCTAAATAGATGAAGGAAAAATTCACTTTAATCCCAAAATGACTCAATATTTTCTTCAACTGGAGGAAAGAAATGTATTTTTTGTGAAAATTTTCTTTTAAGAGGTTTCAGTTTATTTTTGTGTGCCAGTCTGTAGTTATTCTGTGTGGTATTATGCAGCACAGTCTGTTTTGCTCTTCTCTCTGATTTCTGTTTGCGTTCATTTGTTCACTCCTCCTTTCTTTCCCGTGGTTGAGCCTCAAACAGTATTTGAGCTGAGATACTGCACATAGGTCTAGAGGTTCTCTGTAGGGTTCAAGGAAGTGTTTTCATTCTGTGTGTAATTTTGGGGTTTATGCCTACATGGCTCGTGCATTCTGTGATCCTTATTTCAAATTTACAGCATCCTTATAGTTTTCCTTTCAGGCATAATGTTGAAATAGGTAATTGCTTTTCCCCCTTTTTTTTTTTTTCCTTTGTTTTCTTTGTTATACAGGCTGGAGATAGGAGAGAGGGAATACTAGAAAGGAATCTTTCTTAAAATACGGTAAACTGGAAAAGCCACTTTATTCCCATCTCTATTAACCAACAGTTACCTTCCTAGAAAAAAAATAAAAAAGTATTTAGCATGTTCTAAGGTGCAGCCAAGCTGAAGTTATTGTTGTGTAGAGACAAAAAGATCCCTTAATATGGCTTTAAGAGTCACTATAAACCTTTATTAGATTATTTGGAAATTAGAGCACATGACCCAGGGCTACAGCTCATGTTGTTAAAAAGGAATTAGTGGTGTCAAAACATGCTATATAAGAGGTGACACTTCTTCCGTTTCTAAAACAGAGGAAGAACGGACATTTCTTTAGGTTTCTTCTTGTTTCTAGCATTGTGAAAGCTTGGTTCAATATGTGGAAGTGACAAATGTATATGCATATATACATATATGTATATGCAGCATTTTTTCTCTGCAGCAGTGCAGAGTATGCAATAGTGTATGGTGGGATTGGACCTACATGGTCTTTAAGGTCCCTTCCAACCCAAACCATTCTGTAATTCTATAGTATACATTTTTACTTTTTTAATCATGCTTTGGGTTATATATTTGGTGACTTTGTAGTACATTGTATGTATTCTATTTCTTTATCCAACTTAGTGATACATATTTTGGCATTTTTAGTAAAACTGCTGTATAAAATATTCCATCTATCATTATCAGAAAACGCAAACATATTCAAAGTGTACTCCTTTAACTATTGAATCATATTTCTTTTAGAAAAATGAGAAACATTTTTGAATAGCATTTGTGTTTGATTTGTGATTCCTGTAGAAACTTTAGGTTGGAATTCAACTCTTAAAGAAAATGGTTAAGTTCCTCTAAAGATAATTTATGTGTGGAATTCTGAAGCTATGCATCAGTTGTAGATTTCTGTGACTTGATTGCAGTGCTACTATTAAGTGGATTAGTCATAGATATGCTGTGCTATTGTAATGTTGAAATGATGAAGATTTTTAATTTTAGTAATTTTAGTAAATTATAGTAAATTGTAAATTTAGTAAATTGTAGTAAAAATAGTAAGGACAACAAAAGAAAAACTTCAATCAGTACATCTGACTCCTTGGCCTGAACTTACTTACCATGTCTTGTTTTCCTAGTATCACTGCCAGTTGCAGTGATAATTCAATGATTTTGTTCAATTTAATTTCATAATTAATACCATATCAAATATGAGTAACAGCAGTAAGAGAATTCCCAAGACTTTCATGCTCATTCAGAAGACATACCTGGTTGGTATGCTAGTCAAAGAATTTTTCTTTTTATGCTTGGCTTGTGAAGATTTTATGTAAGAATGACTGAACTGCTGCTGCCTGAAAGACGTTTTCTCCAAACTGATTTTCTTGTGCCCCTTGAAACATCTAGCAAGCAGCGGTCATTGGCAAGAGTGCCATCCCAGACAAATTGCACCACTCACCCTAACTGCTCTGGTGTTTTGTGTGTTTGCATCCCAGTGATGCATTCCTGTAGCTCATATGCAGGCACCACAGTCAGGCTTTGGAACCCTTCCTTCCCTCCCTGTTCTTTCTACAATGGTGTTTTGACATGACTGTTGCAGGTTGTATGAGTGTCCGAAAACTGATTTGGAAAGTACTCCTGGTGGAAAAGCCATCTCCAGAAACAAAAGAACAAGTAATAACAGCTTTATTCTCAACCATTAAAGTGGCTGCACAAAGAAATAGTATTTGAAATGAAATTGACTGGTTTGAAGGGGAATGTGATCTCTTAGTGTTAGGGATAACTCATCAAAGTAGTGTATTTTTTTTTCTGTAATGGTTTCCTTAGTGATGGCTTTCTAACAGTTAATGCAGCAGAGCAGCTGTTGTAAGATTTGTGAAGTTCAATGTATTTTATAATTTTTTTCCTCTAATTACATCACTGGGTTATGTCTTTCAGAGTTAAATGTAGGATGTAGAGGTGTTGGTAATAGGCTAAGGAATACATTACAGGAAAATTTTAAATTAAGACAAAGGTAAACCTGTGTAATACCTGTAGACTTCTACCAAGTGTTTAAAAAAAAAGTATTTAACAAATAGGGATATTATTAAATTATATTTATTTTTGTAGGGGTTTTATTTCTTTTTTTTTTGGGGTGGGGGTGTTTGTTTGTTGTGTTTTGTGGGTTTTTTTCCCTAGTCTCATCAATAGTAGAATCATCTACTTGGTGGGGTTTTTATAGATGGAATAATAAACTGTTTTTCTGTGTTACTTGTCTCTTGTTTGAATTCTAGTTTTGGACACATCCAGTGATTGCATTTTAAATATTCTAATGCTAAAGATTCCCAAATAAAAACTCATATCACTTAATTTTTATTTAATTCTTATTCCTATATTGACGTAAAAGCCCATCAAAATATAAATTATTGTTTAGAATGTGACCTTAATGGGCATTAATCTGTATGGGAAAAATACATTAATATCCTTCAAAACCCTTGAATGATTTCACTTTGACCTCACTGTGAATATCTCCAACAGATTTTAATTGCATTGTAATTATGATATATTTTGGTGGTGTATAACCAAATACTTTAAATAAATTTAGATTAAGGTGATTACACATCAAAGAGGCTCTGGGTACTCTGTGAGAATTCAGTAGATAAATGACTTCATGATTTAGCATTAGGGAAACTGTATTAATAGTGCTATACAAGCATTCTTCGTTTTAATCAAGTTTACCCATGTAAGGTTGTAGAGAAAATACCATCCATTTGAGAAATTATTTTAACTAATACTGAACAGTAAAGGAAGATTTTGACAGAAATTAAGGAATGATGTTATTTCTATATGTAGACTTATTTTTATTGTGTTTTTCTGATTTTTTTTTATTTTTTTTTTTTTAAAGAAAGAAAGACACCACCTTAGTTTTGTGATAGCTTAAGTGACTTGCTGGTGAACTGCTTTAGCTTATAGTCAGGTGCAGCAACAAGTTGACATACTCACAGGCCATATTATTCTTAATGAATGAATGCTGTTAATCTATGCTATCATGAGGAGGTAACTTCAAATAAGGGTTATTATCCTCAGGAATTGTATTTGCACAGTACCCTTCTGTATTGCTGGTTTATGGAACTGCGCTCCCATAAGTACATTCTGTGTTTAGCTGACTGCTTTGCCTTATACATGCTGTTTTTCCTGCTTTCTTTTATTCTATGATATAGCTGCTGGCCAGATTCTTCAGCTATTTGCTTATTTAATGCAAAGAATAATTGTAAGTAAAATAATGCCTTAGAATGCAATACTTTAATATAAGATTACTGTGATATATGTAAGAATTGCGGAAAGCCACAGCAGAACAAACGTTTACTAAAGTATTTCTATATTACTATATTATTGTATTTCTATATTGCTATTGTTTTTATATTGTTTACATTACTATAGCTTGGTTTATAATTTAATTTGAAACAAAGAATTTGACATCTTTATATTTGTCGCATACAATAGCAATTTCTTCTTAATTCTGTGGAGTGTGTGATCAGAACAGGTCATTCTAAAAGACATCACCCCTAATTCTGGGATATGTAGCAAAGCAGAGATTAGTCATTCTTGTTAGCTTTTCAGTCAAAGCAGGCGTAAGCTATTGCGTTGATTCCGTTATATAATTTCAACATTTTAGTGTATACCAAATTATTTCCAAATAATTTTTAGGTAACTTTTTTTTTTTTTTGGCATCTTTAAATACCCAGAATGTGTTTTCTATCTACACTTGCTGTTCATCTATTAAAAAAGAAAAAAACAGAGATCAGAGACATTGGGTAAAATAGGACTGTAGGATTCAGCTCTGGAAAATGAAAATTGGGCAGGAGATTGCAGGATGAGATTCCATGACAAGTATCTCTAACACACCCTGGTAGCTTGTGTGGTCTGCTGTTGTAGAATTTTTAAGTTTGTCTCTGAAGTCAGATTCAGAGAGTTATTTTGCTTGGCTACAAATATTTTTAATGATTGAAACTTGGTATGCCATGTAACTTCCCAAAAGCTAATCAGTTTCCGTGAAAACATGTTGTTTAGATTAATCCAAACTCATTAGTGCTACAGAGATGGATACTCAGTAAAAAGCCTCCATTAATTAGCACTGCATCCTGTAATATGCCTACAGCTCATGGCCATTTCCTTGAATTTGTGCAGTGTGTGACCCTTTGCATCTGACACTTCATCTACAGCAGACTGATAGCCCATGTTTTGGTTTTAAAACAGTGAGCGTATGGTACAATGTGGCACATTACTCTCTTTTTCCCAATGAATTCGTAGCTCATAAACAAGATTTCTTATATGCCTCATTTTAAATTCATAGTTCAAAGCAGATTTCTCATTTGTGTTTTCACAATAGGCATAGAAATAATAGGTTTTAGTTCTTCATGTTTAAGTTTATGGAAAATTTGCTCTTTCTCTTTTCAGTAAAGAGTATTTCTGCAGGGTGCTAAAGTGACCCTTCTGGTGGAGGGTTGAGTATTCTCTCTCTCCTTATAGTACAAGAACAACATGAGCATATCAATAGTTCACAAATTGTATCTGATGCGTAGAGCTGAGAACAGTAATTCCACGCTTCAGGGACCTGCCTGTGCATCTGTATGCTGTGTACAGGGCTGCAGAAAAAGAACTCTGAATTCACGCCTGTCTGTGTTTTCTGAAATAGCTTTCCTTTGTGTTTAAGTCCCTTTTTGCAAAATCCATTCCCTATTGTCATCCAGTCCTTTATGCTTTCTTTTCTTGATTCATGTACCATTGCCTATCGTTGAACTTGCTTCTTGAATAATGTTCTTGTTTCAGCAAAGAGCTAATTAACATCAGCTAATTCTGTCCTGATCATTAATACACATAAGAGTTTTATTCTGTTATCTTCGTCAGTAGATGTCCACTGTCCCTGAAGAACAGCTTAATTCTTGTAGGATGTCTGCATGTGGAATGGCAAATTACAGTTTTTATCCTTTTTCAGCTGGCAAGTGTAATGACTAAGTGGATTTATTTTTTTTTCATTTGTGCAAGAGCTAACCTTCAAAACAGGCCATTGTGCAGGTACCACACATGCCTGGAAAGAGGAGGATCATAGGCGGGTGATCAGCAGAAAAAGCACTGACTTCTTTCTTAAAGAATAACTTCCTCATCTCTTGGCCTGAGAAATAGGACCAACTCATGCAATTCAACTATGAGGTGTTTTTTTTTCCCTCCAGTTTTTTCAAAATCTTTTCCTCCCCTTTCTCTTCAGACTGGCTACTAACCCCAATTTATCATCATGATGTATGGCATCATTAATACTCCTTGAAAGCAAGATGCATAATGCTGCAGTGTTGGCACTGAGCAAACTTCTGCAGCCTGACTGTCTTGATGCCCTTTTAAGTCTCTCTTGTACTTACAGAATGAAACTAGACTCATAATAACTTTAGCTATCATGCTGTTTGCAGCAGCAAGTGACCTATTATGCTGTTCCCTTTCCTTCCCCCCCCCCCTTCTCTGTGCTAACACACTGTAGCTGCAAAATGAGCAAGACAGGGCTTCTAGTTCATGCTCTAGCAGTAAGCTATTAAGAACAGAGGTCCCTATAGGGGTAGAATGACCTCTTTTATAAGCAAGGACAAGGGTTTGTTTTATGGGGGAGAGAAATTTCTTGTGCTCTCTTTAGTAATCAGTTTGCCCTGTCTGTTGTATGCTTTTTATTGGGAGCTTTCTATTTCTAACTTTTTTTTTTTTTTAATTGATACCATAGAGGGAATAATTTAAGCTAAACTATTTCTGCTGTCACAGGCTTTCTTATTCCTTGTTTCAAAATACTCCTTCTATAAAAATACTTTGGTTATCAATAGTCACAAAAGTGAACAAAAGAAATAATATTTGATAGAAACCGTAATACTGCTAAACCCTACAACAGCCACAGGTAGTAAACTTCTTTTGTAAATGCCTTAGTGGTGAAGCATGTCCTGCAAATCAGCAGTCCTGTTATGTAATGAATTTGGATAAATAATAAAATTAAATAGACCCAAGTGGACTAAACAATTTCATCAGTTTGATCTTTCAGACGTATTACTTTTCAAAAGGAAAACCTTGAGTAAATTGGTTTGCAGTTTCCACTTTCATAACCGCAGAAGATAAAAATGAAAAGCCACTGTTAGTCATATGGCTATTAGATTCTTCTATCAGACTTCACATCTAAATATAAAGCAGATGGTAGAGTACCCTTACATTAAAGTTAGCTTGCTATTACTAAAGAATAGATACCTAGCTGGGCCATAACTCTTCAGTGTGTGGTTGTTATGTCAAAATCTCTAGAGTAGCCCTAAAAATTAAAGCAAAAGGTGAAGGGAGAAGTGTGTGCATGTGTTTTGTTGTTGGGGGAGAGGGAGAATTTTTGTTGATGTTGTGCAAAACCAGAATATTCTGTTATTGTAACTTAAATTACAAAAAGTTCTTATTCAGCATGCTTGTTATTTTTTGACTGTGGTCCAGCTCTGACTTTGTAAGTTACATAAAATAACAAAATCTGAATGCATTGTAGGAGAAAAAAGGTATAAAATAAAAAATTTAAAATGTATATTAGCACATTTTCATTGAAATAGAATCAATCTGTTTCTTGAGCTCTTTTGCATCAAAGTTTATTTAAGCTCTGATTACGATTTATAAGTGAGATAGATAAGTGGAAAGATAACCTAATCTAACCAAAATGCAAGGGGGATTTCATACTTTTGAAAAAGCAATTGACAGCAGAGTTGAGGGGTCTAAGGCGTGATTAATCTCTCTGCTTTGGAGTTTGGAAATTTAGCCCTAGCTTTTTACATTAGTTTGCAAGATCAGGAATTTGTTTATAAGTACCTGTATCATGTCTGTAGAAAACAATCCTTTAAACCAAGTTCCTGTTACGGCTTCATCTAGTTTAAGAATTTCATACCATGGGTATATACTACTCTACAGTAGGAGTATAAATACATCATCTTTTGTGTGTGCGAACATTCACTTAAATGAAGCATCCTGTTAAGGAGAGAAAAAAATACCTTGAATTTTGTTACTAAGTGTAGACAACACTGCCAAACAGAATCTTTGAAAGGGATACTGTCGAGTGTTCTACATTTAATGGTTGGACTTGATGATAACAGTTGGAGCTGATGATTTTAACGTGTTTTTTCTAATCTAAAACATTCTATTATTTTAAAATAATATGTTATCCTACAAAGGTGGAATAATCTGAGTCGGTGTAACTTGGTCTGCTTGTCACTTCATATTAGTTTCCAAATACATTTGTTCTTAAAAATATGTAGACCATGAAAGTTAGTGTGTTCATTTCCTAAGTACTCTAATATATGTGTCATCCTGTGGGTGGTAGAAACCACAACTGCTCTAAAGAACTGTACTGAACTAAGCACTTGAAAAACATTGCATAGTTTTGCATGCTATGAAAACTGCAGACTGAAACCCAGAAGTAGTAGAAAAAATCCTGCAATGAGAGGCATCCAGGTGTGCTGAGAGTGCTGGCTGATGTCATTATGAGGCTGTTCTCTCTCATCATTAAAAGGGCATGACAATCAGGGGAGATATTGGATGACTGAAAGAAGAGAAATGTCACCCTTCCCTTCAGGAAAAGCAAGAAGGGGGAATCTAGGGAGCCACAGTGTTGTTGAACCTCCTTTTCTATTGGCCAAACCCGCCTGGAAGCCACTTCTAGGTACCTGAAGGTACCTAGAGGGTACTGAGGGGATGTTTGGGAACAGCTAGCATAGATTTATCAATTGAAAATCATGTGATTGGCGTGAGTGACTTTTCTGATGAGATGTCTGTCTTTGTGAAGGAGAGGAAAGCTGTGAAGCTTTGGTGTTTTAAGGTGGTTTGGGGTTTTTTTGGAGGGGAGGGAGAAGGGAGTTGTTTGGGAGGGGATTGTTTTGTTTTCAGGGATTGAGGAGAAGGGTTGTTTTGTTTGTTTAGGGTTTTCTGTTTTGTGTCTGTTTATTTACTTTTGAATATAGGTAGGTCTTCAGCATAGTTTTACATAATGTTTTTAGGCTGGCAAGAGATGGACTGGGTAACTGGATGATAAGGTGGCTGAATTGGCTGTAATGTTAGGCTCACAGGGTGATCATCCATGGTATTACAGTCTAGTTAGCGGTTACTAAGAGTATTTTCGTGGGGATAGATACCAGGGCCAGTATTTAATGTTTTTATTAACTGTGTACAGTGAGATAGAGTGCATTTTGAGCAATTTCAGAGGTGGTACTAAACTGGGGGAATAGTTGACTGGCTGGAGGGTAGGGCTAATGTTGCAAGGGACCTCAATCAATCTGGAGAAATGGCCTGACAGTTCATGAAGTTCAACAAACACAAATGAAATGTCCTTAATCTGGGACCAGATAACACCAGATAACATGCAGTATGGATGTAGAGAGGTGACTGGCTGGAAGTTTTGTAGACTTCGGAGTTCCTCTGGACAAGCTGATGAACATGAATCAGCACTGAAACCTCTTTGCAATTATCAGCTGCATCCTAGACGATATTAGCAAGAGTGCAGCTATAGGTGCAGGAGAATGGCTAGTGCCTTGTATTTGGCAATTACAAGACCTCACAGAGAGAGTGCTCTGTCCAATTTTGGGCACCCCAGGTCCAGGCTTACTGATGTAGTGGAGCAGTTCAACAGAGGGCCACTGAAATGATTATGAGGTTGTAGCACGTGACATGAGAAATGGATTTGTTGATCTTTTGAAGAGAAGGCTACGAGGAGATCTTACTGCTGCCTGTGATTGCTTAATGTGAGAGTATAGAGAAGGCAGAGCTGGGCTGTCTTGTAGGCAGACAGGTCTTGCCAGGGATAGAATGAGAGGTAACAGGACAAGTCAGAACACAGGAAATTGCAATTAGGTACAAGGAAAAATATTTTACCCTGAGGGTGGTCAGATACTGGAACAGATTGCCCAAAGTGACTGTGGTATTTGTGTTCTAGGAAATATTCAAAACACAACTGAACAAGGGCCTGAGGAATCACATCTAATTGGACCTGATCTGAGCAGGAGATTGGATTAGATGATCTCCAGAGTTCCCTTGCAACCCAGGCGATTCTGTGATCTCATGTAAAGAAATGTCCACTGTGTGTACAGAATTGTCTTTACCTTTTGGCTTTCCTAATGACCACATGAAATGGAATTTGTTCAGGCTTTTAAATTTAGTCACTGTGTGTAGCAGGTCTTTATGCAATATTAATCAACACTTCAAAGCAATTTATGCTACTAAAGAGATATTTAAAAACTATTGGTTATCACTCTAATAGTGAAAATTCAGAGAAATATTTTTCTGTCCTCATTTTGAAGTGCACTAGTGTTGAATAGATTTCTGGGCCACTCAACCAGCCATTGCTTCCTCCTTCATTGTGAAAGGTTGGTTAAGCCAATCCTCCTTTTGCTACGCTTTCTGTTTTAACAGGAGTTTTGAAGACCTAGTAGTTCTCCAGTTGTTGCATCCAGTAGGTTATCCAACATTTGTTCAGCTATTTGTGGCAAGCGTTAAGAAAAAACGAGTGGTCAGTCATCCTTTACTTCCTTAAGGACTGTCCAGAAGGATAAAAGCAAAGGAGATCTTTTGAAAAGAGGAAGTATGTTTGGGCATAATAAAAGTCCTCTAGAAAGTCAGTCTGACATCCTTTTCTAGAGCTTTGTCCCTCAAAGTAAAAATGAGATTGTGATGGGGCCAGTTTGTATGTAGCATGTCATGAGCAGGGCTGCAGTACTTCATTTGTCTGTATGCTATATTGCTGAATTATAAGCTGACCCACACTTTCCAAAGTACAGAGTATAGCCTGACATCTTGATTCCTTCACCAGCTCTGCACCTAGACCTGTCTTTTTCCTTCAGTCTGCTTGTTTTGTCACCTGCCTGAAGTTTCTAATTGTGACAGTCAGGTGTGAGTTACTTTCTGAGACTGGGACAGGGTGCATTTGTACGGGATTGTGCATAACTCCATTCTCTGTCCTCTAGAAGCCGTGTGTATACAGTTTAAGTAGGGAATTCTTGGTAAACTGAAAACTAATCCTTCAAAACCTCCCCTGTTAGTACCAGTGAGCTGCTCCCAGTTTGATTTACTCTTTCAGGCAATCCCCGCAATGGAATCTTTCAGTAGTGATCCACGTGGTTGAACAGTCTGTCTTGAGAGGAGGCCTGGACTCTTACATGGTGAATCAATGCTTGCAGAGTACTTCAAAAGTGTAGGAGGAGTTTGATTCCTCCAAATCTCAATTTCTATTTAAACTTGATTATATTCAGGTTGATACAGTGTGTACACATTTTCACAATTTCTCATTTAAGGCACTCATTCAGTAAAGTAATTTAGCACATGCACTGCATGAAATATGAAAACAGTGCCTGTAAAATCCATGCTGAATAACTAATGAGAAACTCAAATAATTGAATAGAAAATAAATTTAGGTAGGGTAAGCTAATTCTGAGCAATAAGCGCATTTACAATGAATTTCATTTCTTCAAGCCTTTCCATCTTAGGATCTGATTTTTTTTTTTTAATATATTTTTTTGATTCTAAGGTTATGATCAGGAGTGGCAGGGTCAGATTGGTTGTCCTTCAGTCTGCGAGCAGTTTTTGACAAGCATTTAAAGTCAGGCTTCCCCTTAAATGGTCTTTAAGATTTCTGTGGTGCAGTGGGAGGGGTATTTCTGTGGTCTCTACAGCACTGCAGTCTGCTGTAAGAATTCACCATTGGAGAAGGGCTAGCAAGGAGGTCAGGTGGTTATTGATAAGCATATGTGAGCTACTGAGAAGGTCAGAACTGCGGGCCTCCCACTGAGGCAGCCTGCAGAGAGTTGTGCTGCTGGAGAAGCCACTCCTGTTCGCATTAGGAACTCACAGGAAAGAGAAGAATGAGAAGGGAAGGAAAAAAAAAGGGGATTTTGAGATTGAATTTCATTTGTACGAAGGTATGACAGGTTAACAAACAGAATTTCAAAGGATTAGTGTTTGATATTTTACATCTTCAGATGCTTTTGTGGATTGAAGTAAATTCATTTTTCAGGTGGAGTAGATTTCCCTTCAATTTAAAAGATGTTTGCTACTGCTGAAGACAGTGTTTACAATAGTGGCTTGATGACAAAGTGAAATAAATAGCACTAGAATTTTTTTATTAAAGAAATGAATCATTTCGAGTGATCTCTAAAGCAGAAATGAACGTATCTTGTAAAATGATAACTGTAGGATTTCTTGTCTTATTTATGACAAGGATTGTTTAGACTACCCCACAAAAAGTTAAAACCCATGTCATAATCTTCAATAAGTATTCATTATGTTGAGACATTGGAGAAGGAATAACTTCAGAACCTCCTTCATGTACAAGAACCCATTCTTTTCCCAACATTTTTCATTCTCAGTCATCTCCAATTACAGCAGAGCAGAGATCAGAAGCCAGCAGTTGAGGCAGCAGTCTTTTGTGCTGGGTAGTGATGGCTGAGTGAGAAATAAACTACGAGCTGTGACCAAAGGCAGGCTTGTAATTACTTGAATATAATGATAATTGGCCTTAATAGTGTAACAAATGCTCTGAATTTGCACATCCAAACTCTGCAGTTTGGATCAATTTTCTCATTTACAAAATCAGCTTGCTTTTATTAGCACCAGAATTACCCAGTAACAGAATGGTGAATGATCGAGTGACATTCATTGCAAGAGAAAGAAAAAAAAACACAGTGAATTTAAAAAGGTTACTATATAGGGCTGGAGTTTGGAGAGGAAAAGGGTTGAGTAAAAGTAGGAAGTATTGATTCACTTTATTAATCCTGTTAGAGAGGTTTGTTGTTTTCTCCTCTTACCTGGTGTAAGTTTAGTCTTCTAAACTCAGGATGCAAAGGGTTAGAATGAACAGCCTAATAGTTAACAGCAAACATCTGTGATGTACAGTTGTATACAAAGTTAATTTACTTCACTTGTAAATACTCAGTGCTGACAGCAATATTCAGTATTCGCAGGTAACATTTTGCCAGGCTAAAACTGGGACATGAACTTTTGACTAAAATACAGGTGTCCACCCCCCCCCATATTAAGACTACATCCTTGGCTCAGCATGAATTATTCCCATTGCTTGCTGTTCAACACCCTGATCGGAGAGCAGATGAGATGGTTATTCCTGTTGTTGCCGATTTACTATTACAGCTGCTTCCTCTTGTGATTTTAATTTGAAGTTTCAGCCCACCAGGGGGCTAATGGTCCCCACCTATGCAGCTTTAAAAGCCCACTGTTGTTTTCCACAGGAATGTTATTCCATTCGTAGCTAGTGATTTATTCTCTCTCTTCCCCCCCCCCAATGTTCATATGGTAACTGTGAGGCAGTATTCCATTAGCCTTGGGGGGGGGGGGGGGGGCATGGGGATGGACAACAAAAACAAAACAAGCAAAAAAACCCACAAACCACCACAACGAAAAAACAAGCAACTAGTTAGGTTGAAAGCTTAAAAGTAGAAATTACTCCGCTTCACTAAGAAATTCAGCAGGTTAATTACTCTGTTTTGCAGTGTCTTAATGGCTATTGGAACCTCATATAGGGAAGAAGGCAATGGGACATGAGACATTCTTGAGATTCATTATATTTCTCTTATTTTTAAAATGTGGCATACATAATTCATTACTTTTTTTTTTGTTTGTATCTTAGGAAAATGTAGGACAAGCAGCAAACCCTAGCACATGTGTCATGGTGTAATACTGCCTGTGGTGAGGTGAATTCCAAAAATGTGCACAACTACAGTGTAATACAAAGTTGATTGTATGCTGCTAGCAGATTCTGCATACCTGATCAGGCACGGAGGAGCTCAGTTTGAGTGTGACTACAAGGTTGTGACTGCAAGGTGGATAACCAGAGAACTTCAAGAACTTCCACCATCTTTCTCATAAGAATAGAATTGTAGATCTCTCTCACTAACTTATTCTTGAAGTAAAACCTAAGAAGTCATTAATTTCTTGGTTTACCTTTAATTTTGAAGTATTCTTAGTATTGTTACTATTCTATATAATAAATTACCTTGAAAATCTTTCTGAACAAGTAATTTTGGTGCTCAGCATAGCCTGCTGTCAGCCTTTATATAGTCTGAGTTTGAGAGGCAGTCTTGAGTTTACATTTTTGTAAAACTTCCATTTTCTAGGTTTATTAGATTTTATGTGATTAGAGTCTGTGTACATTTGTTTTCCTCATTCTAACTATTTGTAATGTAAACAGGTACATTTTGTGATAAACTTTCTGCTGGTCCAAGCAGTGCCTTGATGAAGTATGCATCTTCTAGTGTTTGGATGTTTTCTTTACCGTTTCATCATTGGTGTTACAATTTTAACTCTTCACTGAGTTAATGGTGTCTCATCTCACTGGGAATCAGAGGAGTCTTCCACCCACACTGCTTTTCATGGCTTTTTTCTTGCTTTGGGGCAGTGAGGAAGGGGAGGATGGATTGCACTGCAGGAAGGATGGAAGCTCAGCTGACTTACAGAAGTGACTGCATGGAACCTTGCTGCCTTCAACTGTTATTAAAGGGTGGTGCAATCTTTCCCCTCTTTGAGCAGTAGGATATTATTACCAAATATCAGTGTTCAAGGTCACTATTTACAGTATAAATCAAATATACTACTTCCTAAGGCCCTCATGATGGAAAATGAAGTATTAACTGCCAGGAAACAGTTTTTCCACACTATAACAGTCATGCAGTGGTCACAAACATTTTCAATACAGCCTTAATATTGCATTGCTAATTGTATAATTTAAAGAATACAAGGTGGGGATTTTTTCAATGGTTATTACAGGAAGAATGTTAATCACTGTGCTTTAGAGCTACTTTTGCTTATTAGAAGCTTACCACTCAGTATGTTAACTGTTAGTAACAACCATTAATGCAAACTGTTTCTTGGTTAATGTCACTTGTAGAATTTAGTGGATTAGCCTCAATAGAGCAAAGTACTGAACTTGACTGACTTGCTGTAGAGGCAGCACAGAATTAGTTATTGGCTGTGAATGTTAATCATTCTACAGCAATGATAATTTACAGCATTGTTGTAGCACTCTTGTGCTCATAAAATGAACTTAATAACCCACTGCTACCCATGGGATAAGCCTTCCTTCTCCTTCCCTCCCCTTTGCAATTGAATACCCAGTCTGGCTGCATAATAGCCTTGTGAAATACTGCATTAAAAAGAGTGAGCAGCTGTATGATAAAATAAACAGCTCTAAACCAGATTTGTTAATTATCTCTTTCTTTTATTCACAGAGGGTGTTTGTGAGATATGGCTGACCAGTGAAGACACAGGGGCTTATGGCAGAGACATTGGCACAGACCTCCCTACGCTTCTGTGGAAGCTGGTTGAAGCTATTCCTGAGGGAGCTATGCTGAGGCTTGGCATGACGAACCCTCCCTATATTTTAGAGCATCTGGAGGTAAGAAAGAAAAGATAATCATTTATGGGCTTCAAGTAAATTTATAGTTAGACTAGTAGTGTTAAGCAGTTTTCCTGACACCGCAACTTACTGAGATAAGATATTAAAATAATTTTGAAATAATAATATTACTGGGGTTTCTGACCAGTGGAACTTTATTATAGTGATGTTGCATTTATATGTCTAGTGTTTTCAAGAACTAAAGGAAACATCATTAGTAGGTGATGGGCAATGGGGTTAAATTTGTCTTCCTGCTATACCTCAGTCAAGTATTTCCAAAAAACACTATGTGCTAGTCTCACTCAGTGACATATTCATTATCCTATGTCAGATGGTATTCTGAAAGTCTGTAGATCTTCCATGATAGGAAATGGAAATTCTAAGTGTGTATCTGTGATTTAAACAAAAAGTAACAAAGTAGTTCAATGAGATTAGAAGCACAAAAGTGTGCAACAGTGGATTTGAAACGATATTGTATGTATGAAGAGCAGGAAGTGAGAGCTTTGTCTCAAAGATAGGTTTGCCTGGATTCTGTCACCAAATTAATTTAGTGGAATTCATAGGAACTGTTTATAGAAGGAGCAGGGAAGGATATAGCTTAAGGTAAATTTTGTAACCATGCGCAATATCCAGAACAATAGCTGGCATCTGTGCTGATTTTCCAAAGATATTATAGAATTAATGAGCGCACTTACATTTTCTTGAGATGTCAAGGACAGTATTTTCTCACCAGAGAGGCATAATTGTACCTTTCCCTATTGAAGTGCACAGGCTAGAGGAATCTCATCTTGATAGGAGTAAGCAGTTTGTTCACTTCACCAGCTAAAGAATACAAGCTGCAGAAGATTGCAGGAAATCTCCTGGGCTGCTAATTTATTCTTTGTTTTAACATACCCTTCACTATGATAGAGTTTTAACAACACACTGAACAGAAATCTTTAGGAAGTGGTTTTGTTGTGGTTTTTAGAGATTTGCATTCTGTCTCAAGCTCTGATATCTGTTGCAAGTTTCGTTATTTGAACGTTTTTCAGCCTCTTGTACAGAAGCGAATCAAGCTTTTAGCAATTTTCACAGTTAGTGTCTTTGCTTTCATTTGTAACTCTCATTATTAAAAGTGTTTTGGCATAGACTGCCTTTTTTGTCACTGCTGCTCATCTTATGAGTACTATCAGAAGCTTTTTTTTCTGCCTCCCCCTCCCCCAGCACTCTTTAAAAAAAAAAATAATCAGCTGCTGGAAATAAGCAGCTATTCTACCCAACTAAAGGACACTGCAGTAGTCATAATTTTATATAATCTAAGGAAGGTGGAAAGTATATTGGTTTCTTTCAATCGGTAACCATCTTAGTGAGTGAGCATGCCACAAATCTGTAAAAGGTTTTGATTTATGATCTCTAATCTTCCCATATCTAAATTTTCCAGAAAGTGCTCTGGGTCAGACTCTCTTTGACCTGACTCATATTCAGGAAAAGTATTCTAATCTCTTTAAAAATGGACCTTTAAGTGTGATGGCAGAGGAATTCATGAAAGCCTATTGAAAATGCATTGAACGTCGCTGTGCAGAACATGCATTATGTGTACACCAGCTTTCTTGTACAATAGCAACATCTGCTGTTGCTTGGCTTCTGCAGTGTTTCATACAATTTTCAGTTTATATGATGGTTTCTAAAGATCATTTAATCAAATTTCTGTGTTTCATGTATGACCAAGAATTTCTGAGCTTGTAATTTGGTGAAATAATTTTGACAATTTGTCAAGCTAAATTTGTAAAAACTTAACCTTCTTCATTTTTGTCTAGTCCTCTCTTCCAAGCTTACCAGACTTGTATCTGAAAGATAGCAAGGGGATGTAAGCAGTCTCCTGTATACATTTTCACCAGACAAAATAAACATTTTATGGGGAATGTGCTTTTAACTTTTGGGCTGAGGAAAGGGTAAAACTATGACTTGTTTAAAAAGTAACAAAATAAATGAAATGAGGAATTGATAAACCTTCATGTCAGTTGATAAGGATAAAATCCAGATGTAGTTGTCTCCTAAGAAAGGTATTAATCTGTTATTAGTTGCAAACATCTTTGTTTAAAAACGTGCTGCGTTTCATCATGTTTAGAAGACATGTTGCTAACTAGGATGTTGTTTGACTTTCAGCGAAAAGATTTTGCATGGGAAAATGTACTAATCATGTGTTAGTTATATCCAATGAAAAGGAAGAAACTGTTCCAATAATGTATTTTTTTTGAAAATCTGATATTTTCAGCATTGGATTATGATCAGAGATCTGTTTAAGCTGTCTGTAATGTTTCCTTTGTACTGTATGCCCAGGTGTTTGGCTGGGCTTTGGCCCTGTGAATCTTTTGGCTCATTAATATAGTGCCTACTCTCACAAGTTCCCAGGAAATAACAATGGAGGTACAGAAAATGCCGCATATCAGAACGAGGTATCTGAGAATCAGTCTCTTAGTATCCACTTGCTAACAACTCTGCTGTTCTCCTCATGCTGGAGGCCAGCACAAGGGGAGGAGGAGAAAGAAGAAGAAAGCTCCCTTGGGTTGGGAAGCTAGTCACAGGGATGGGACTAGAGGAGAGGAGGGGCCAAAGGAAAGGTGTGGGTGCTGTAGCTGGCCTTGAGGCTCTCATGCTGGACAGCTTGGTAGATTTGGGGGCCTGGGCCAGTGGTTGTTCAAACTCAGGTTTATTATAGGTAGGGAGTCAGTTTAAGTTTTCATATGATTTAAAATATTGAGTTTAAAATACTGAGTATACCCAGTGCCTTCAGGTACTACTGTGGGGTAAATGCTGTTCTGTCCTTAAAGATGTTTGTCATTTCAGGGGAGGCTGTTAATCTCATTAAAATCATAATTATGCTCATGTGGCATGGTCTGACAATTCAATCCTGTTAGGATTTTATTCAGGAAATATGGGGGTAATAGTGCCTTACGTACTTACAGATGTATGTAGCATGAACAGTTTTGGGGTGAGAAGCAACCATGTGTTTTCAAACGGTAAATTCTGCATTCAGTTGGGCCTTCTTATTTGCAAAGAAGGAAATATTTGGAACCTTGCAGTGTTTTATTGCCATGCAAAAGATTGAACGCTTTGATATGTTGCATACTGAGCTAAGTCATTAGAAAAAGAACTTTTATCACAGTTATTCAGGGTATAATCTAAAATAACTGATCTTTTTATTTGCTGTTTTCTTCAGCTGCAGATGAAGTTTGTAATTACATTAGTGAGTTAAATGAAACTAGAAGAGCAGATCAGGAAATTGCAGAATTTGGTAGTGAAGCCACTCTATCTATATTATGTGCATTTTGGAGTCTTCAAAAAAATGTAACTTTCAAACTACCCATGGTAGAAAGCTGTTTTAAAGAGAGATCATTGGTTTGAATCCCTGTGTTCTGACAGAGGGCTTGGAGCACATTCACTGTGTATGCATGGGCAGTGCTCTGATTTCCTTGGAAGTGAATTTAGTTTGTCCACCCTGGAGTTACCCAGCAGACTGAACAAACCTGTGGCCAGGAAAGAGGGAACTTGCACTTCATAGTTTCACTGCTGCTTTCAATCAACACTTTAATTTGTACACATGCAGTGCTAGCATGACTTCTTCTGCATGAGGTTTGTTGTTATGACAGAGAGGTTTATGTGGTGTATTTAAAAGAAATGAAGGACCCGAGACCCCAACATTATTTCTCTTGGTCATGGTACTAAGACTGAGAAAGAAATTGGAGTTTGCAGTTTAGCTGCAGAAGGCATCCTCAGTTTTCTCTGAGAGAAAATCTGGCCAACCAATCGAGATAATATTGCATTTCCCAAAGTGCACTCTCACAGTCTTAGCAGTATGTTTGAATGTATACATCATAAAGCGTATACCTTCCTTATTTGAAGTTTTGAGATATGTGTCTTGTCCAGTGTCTGTTCTCTCGTAATATGTCGATTCCACATGGCGTTGACAAAAACTTGGAGTTTTATCTACACAGCAGAAAATTTTTGTTAAATGGACATGAACTATGATCAGGGGGAAATGTGTTAGCTCTTTTTTGAAAAATTTATTTTATAAAATGCTAAAGGTGAAAGAAAAGGTTGGGGTCCATTTTATAGTCCTAGTAAATATTTATAGTTCTAGCAAAACCTGCAATAAATGCATATGTGTAGTTACCTTGGGTATTCTTACCCATATGACTTAGCACAGAGTGACTGTTGAATTAGACTGCCAGGTAGCAAAGATGTTATTGTCCTATAGTATCAACATATACCAAAAGTACATATGGTATACATCCTGCTTTGTAAGTAATCTCCAGGCATTCTACAATCATATTATCAACTTCATAGCTGTTCTTCTAGTGAGAGTGTTTTACATCCACTTGTAGTGACTGGTGGAGAGAGAAGGTTGGAAAAAAAGCCATTAAAACAGTAGTAGTAAACACTGAATGCGCGTTAGTCCAAAAAGTAGAAAATAAGGGTAAATGTATAGCAGGTTGAAATAAGTTAATGCTGGCAGCATAGAGAATAATATTTGCCTTGAATATATTTAACTTTTACTTGAGTTTTTAACTTCATTTTCTTGTTCAGTATCTAGGGTTCTGTCCAAATCAAACAGGAATCATCCAGACTGGGATGGGTCAGTGGCTTGCATTTCAGCCTTAGTTTACCTCGCAGATTTAACATTAACTGTACTTCCAGAGTTTTCTGGGATTTTAGTACAGCACTTTCTGTGAATGATGGGATGCTTCCAAATCTGTATAAAGGAGGCAGTTCACACCTGCCATTCCCGTAAGTGCTTAATTTCACATGACTAGATGAGTAGTCATCTTTGTCACCTGTCAAAATGAGTCTGTCTCAAACCATACCATATGCCATCTGTGTGGGCTTTATCTCCGTTATTAATTCAGGACATTTGAGTGATACACCAGCCATTGAGATGGAGTCTGCGTAGCGGCAGTGTCTTTAAATGCGTAAGGTGTGCCAAGTGTACTGCAAGTCGCAATAGTATTTTTTTGCTCTTTTGCTTTGATTTTTCATGTCAGCTTGGTGTTTATGTTCCTTAACCTCATTGAAGCTGATACCCTGCAGATGGCTTCCTCAAATGTGACCTGCCACAGCACATAGATACGTATTACAGTAAAACTACTAATTTGCTTTTCTCTTTTCCATATTGTTCTTTTTTCCTCTGAGTGCACTGAATGTTTTTGAGCATTGTGCATAAGCTCAAGTTTTGAATAAGCTAGAGAGTTAGCTGATTTGAAATGCGTTTAAGAAGGGAATAATATGCACATGTTCTTCAATGGCAAATAAAAGGGCAGCATGATTTCAGGAATTAAAAAGCCTGGAAGGCATGTATTTCCTGTGTTTCTAGTATTATTTTTGTCATTTTCATAGACTGCTATGTTTGAAAGCCCCAATTAAAATCTACTGATTTGACCAGAAAAAATGAAAACTGTGGCAGACATTTAAATAAATGAATAGTTAAGCCCCTGACCTCTTATTACTGAGAGTCCTGTAGTGTTTTGTAGTCGGTGGACCATGCAACTTTGCCTTGCTGTAATTACATAGTTCTCTCTATGCAAACTGTATTTGTCTTGCTAGCAGTAAAATTGAAAGATATCTCAGATACTAAGGAGAGGATGAGAGGGGCGGTTGCATCTGGGCTCCTGAAAAAGGGGGGTGAATGGGAAGGGATGCTCGCTATTTCCTTTGGTATTTTTCATCTGTGGAAGCTGTGTGTGCATCTTTGCTTACACTGTGTGTTGCTTTTTTTTTGGGGGGGTGGGGGGTGGTGGTACTAAAATACTGTCTTTCCTGTTATTCCTCTTAAAGTGTTGTCTTTGGGGTTTCCAAATGTAGTACATCTTGAAATTACTCCTTAAGGTATAGCGTCATGGGAACTTTGTCAGAGGTTAACTCATCCCAGAGTGAATGTATATGTGAATATTATGAGGTTAGGAAAGGGATGAATCTCTGCTATGCTTTGCAATATGTTTTGTCACACCACTTTTTCTAATCCAGATTTTGAAGATCTCAGACTCAGCAGATCCTAATGTCCAGAAATGCTTCGTGACATGTTGGCTTCTAGGTTCTGGAATATAATTTGGCTTAATCAATGTCAGAATAAGAACTCATCTTAACCTTCCTGAGGGTTTTTCTGTTGTATTTACAAATCTAAGGTGTTCTCAAAAACATTAATTTTATTGTATTTAGAACTTTGATGAAAAATAAAGGTTTGCTCCCAGGTAGTGTAGAAGGAAATATTTGTGGTAGTGGGAATGAAGGTCCTTTCTTTGTAACACTAGTAGAAAAATGCTTTGGGAAACAGAGAAAGAATTGCTTTTATTTATGCAAGATTCAGTTGTCCGTCAAGATAGAATATTTTATGCAGGTGTCTAGTCTTCTGCTGTATTTAATAATTTGTGCATAAAAATTATGTTCCAAAAAGGGGTTAAAGTTGTGCATGTTATCCGTACCTTAATTATGCTTTGCTCATATGAATGTTTCTCTTGCTTATTAGGTATCACAAGAATTAATAGCATTTAAATACAGACAGATCCGCACTCAATTTCGTGCTGAGTGTCAGGTTGTCTGTCAAGTACTTATAATACTGTCTCATCCTAGCAGACTTTTGGAGCTGTGGATTACTTCATTTGTGGATCACTAGCAGAACATAAAAATCACCTTTGAGTGGTTTGTTTGAAGAACGGGTAGTACATATATGCGAAGCAGCATTTTTGCTAAATAAAGTGGGAATTTTAGCTTCAAGTGCAAGTCATTGAGGTAGAAGCTATTGTCAAATCTATAGCTTGCATAGCAAACCGTGCCATCTTGGAACATTTCTGCCTTCACTGAGATATGATCTCACTTTCCTAGTTATTTCTATTATAATAAGTAAGGTTCTACCAACTACTCTCCTTGCTGTTCTGAAAGATTCTAGTTTAGTTGCATAAACCCTTTTGTTTTCTTTGATAGAGGAGCTGTCACATTCACTGTGCTTTGCAACATCATCTACGTAATCTTCATTAGGCTTTGGCATTTGCTTTAAAAAAAGTTTGTTGGTTTTTTTGAGGTGATTATTCTTTAAAAATGAGAAAAAGGACATACAATGTGTTCTCAGAACTTTAATAAAATTATACACATAACAATATTGGCTTTGGGTTTCTGTACTATTATAAATTGAGGAAAAGATATAAAATCTCTTCTACCCAGTCTTCAAATTCAATTACTTTAGTTATGTTAAATGTGCAAGGAGTATTGAAGAATGCAAATTCTATGATGCAATTTTGTCATTATGATTTAGAATATGTTTTTTCTGTTTTGCTATGAAAATTACCTCGGCTCAGAGAAAGAGGTAGCACTTGCATAAAGGTTTAGATTTTGATTAAAACTTCCCACTATTTTTCTTCTACTGTAACATGCTAAATCAGATGCTATCTTAGATAGTGTACTTCCTTGTTTGAAATAGAGAGAAACAATAGGGAGGCTTCCTGGCACTCCTCTGTCTCAGTGCAGCTGAACTCTGGTGGGCTGTGCCTTCATTCCGTGACTTCCTTCTGCACAGAAACTATCAATTCTTCTTTATTGTATGAGATTTTCATTTCTGAGGGGGTGAACATATGCATGGTATGGGTGAATCTAGCAATCCAGTTCACTCAAGCATGTTTCTGAACACGACAAGGTAGTGTGACAGTCCTACTCGCCTGTTGTGTGCACCTCTCTATGCTTTAATTAATTGTCAAGCTTTTATTATCATGAAGTATGAATGAGATGAAGAGTTATTTAAAGATGCAGTGTGCTGTTGCAATAAGCAGTCACCTTTTTAAGCAACTTCCCAATATGTGTTTCTAATACATACTGCAAAAAGGAGTATTAGTTTACTTCTGGAAAAAAAATATTTCATTTGAGGAATGCTTAATGGTGAGAAATTAGCACCATGGAGAAAATGAAAAGGTGTGTATTTTCTAGCACATCAGAATTAATCATTTCACAAGGAATTAGGATTAGCTATTTGGTTGGCTGGCTTTAAGTCAGTAAGCCATGACTCTAGCCTTTAATTAAATGCACTTTTCACCTTAAAGTGAATCTGTTTATTGGAACTGGACAAACAGCACTCTGAAGCTCTACAAAGTCTCTTTAGGATTGTAATGATGGCTGCAGCAGCAACAGTTAACAGCTTTCATCTGAAAGCACTGAACCATTTACTGCATGTTTCTAACCACACAACTTCCATCAGTTTTTGTGGAACTGAAAGTGTACAGTACCTTGAGGAAATCATTGTGGTGCTATTAATGCTGAATGTGTTGCTTAATCAGCTGTGATTTGGTGACACTTGCAGAAACTCAGATGTTGCATGTGGGCTCATACCTCCTTACAGGCTGAGTAGTGAACAACAGGCATTTACCCAGTGTAGATGCTGATGCTTTATGTTTTACCTGATGTAAAGTCCTACTGTAGTACTGGAAGCGGGTTGCAATAGGGATACCGATTTTCTTATCCTGAAGTATTTTGGCAACCCAGGTTAGGATAGCTGTACTGGGAATTACTGTTTTTACCAGATAACCGCAAAAATTTATACGCTGCAAAGAGGCTCTCTCTGTTCTTTGCTATACCACGTATATCCATGTTAAGTCATATTTTGGAGAGAAACGCGTACTTGTTAACTGAGAGAAGAGTTCTTGATGTTTCTGTGTTTAAAAAACAGGTAGTAATTATTTTGTGCTGTGCATTTCCTTGTTTGTGCACTGACTTGTGGGAAGGGATGCCACAAACTTCAACTGAAGCTTTGAACTATGAAATACAGTATTGTGTTGTGGTGGTGTGTTATTTGGATGTCACTTGTTTGTTGGGGGTGTAAAAGAAGATGTGGCATGAAGGTATGTAGATGTTTTTGGTATGGCTTCATTTGTTTTTTAAGAGATTAAGCTTAACAGATAGCCATGAGGGAGAAGAATTTCTTAGCTAGCTACCGTTGTCTATTTTATGACATTGGAAGCAGTAGAGAGATCCCACATCTAGGAGAACAGCTGGGAACAGCTAGGGCTGAGCATATGGCTCTCACGGCTAGTTTTTCTGTCAACAAATCATGGCTTGCAGTCTGGTTTATATCCACTTCTAAGGGTGGCCTGAGCTAATACCAGCTTTTTGTTTGGTAATGTAGAAGACATTTTTCCCGTATGACAAAACAGATTTTTGTGCTCCATCTGACAACCCAAAGATTTGATTTTAAGGTTCAAATTACATTGGTCAGAATTGTGTGGGCTTCTGACTGCTCCAATATGACCTCAGTTTATCTTTATGCTAAGCTTGCCCATCATATGGCTTCATTATATCTCTCCCACTTCATACATAGATGAGGGGGAGGCATTGCCTTCCAGCCCATGTCCTTGGCGAAGTTTGCCATTATACATCCTACAGCTTCTTCGGGTTTTACAGCCACATTACCCATGGAGGGTGGGAAGTAGGGAAAAGGTTCCCTGTTCATTAGTTTCAACAAAACTGTTACGAGCTTTCCAGGCTTGATCAGACTGTGTCATCATTGCCAGGCCTGCACCTCTACATCACATCTGTTCCTGAGCTGTGCTGCAGCACAGGAATTTATAAAATGGACTGCAGCAACTTGATTTTTATCCAGACCATGCTGTCAGTGGCACCACTGGGCCTCTGGAACACAACAGTTGGTAGACACCCCTCATGATATATCGCAAACTAACATCTGCCACAGGGAAGAAGTTTTGAGGGAGTGCCATTTTGTCATGTTTCCATATGGGTGAGGGTTCATTTGGGCTTCACTGCTGGCAGAGGACAAAATCCTTTTACTAGGAAGCAAGTTATTCACATCATCATGACTCAAACATGAGACAGAATTCAAATCCTGAATTTTTGCCTACTTTAGGTTAGGGGAAGGGATCTTTGTCTGAACAGCTTTCTAGTGCTTACATAAAGATGCACAGATATTGATGTTTATTTTCTCTATGATTCTCTGTGGTTGCGCATGGTGTCATTACAAACAGAAGGAGTGATTTTCTGGTTAGGTGGTTAAACTTGTGTATTGTAATTGCTAGGATAAAATACACTGACTAGATAAAAATCTTCCTGGATACGTGCCTTGGGTTCTGATGTACTCCAGCTGCTAAGAACTGGGGAAAAAAAAAGAATTCCTGTGTGTTCAGTATACTGAAGGATAGTTTACATACATTGTTAGACTCCAAATGTATGTGGCTTTTATTTTTTGTAAAGTCAGCTTAAACGAAATTGGGCTACTATTTGACCTTTTCATTCCTACATGAAATGTCATTTTTGTGTAGTGCTTCCCTTAGTTCATAGACTTACTAGATTCCAGGGGATAAAAGGAAAAGGGAATCAGCTGGTTCACTCATGATTAAAGACAGAAATTTTCTTTCACAGTCATACAATTTCAGAAAGTTGCTCATTTATTGTTTCCAGATGGAAATAAAATTCTATATTGCATTTTTCCTTCTAACTGAAATATGTAATTATATCTAGTAATGCAAAGCACTTTGTAAAAAAAAAAAAATTAAAACCCAACAGGAAACAGATGTTAAGCTTAGAATGTTGAGACACTGTGAAGTACAGTTATGTGTTAGCCCATGATGTCCTTCAAGTTCTCTCTGGGATATTAACTAATAGTTTTATTAAGTGATGAAACCTCGTATTCTGTGTGCCGTCTGTGGCGTGGGAAAATCTGTCAGCATTGACTAAGTATGATTGTTCAGCACATAGCTGTAACTTAATCAAACCTATGTGGTGAAGTACTTCAGTGTCTTTTTAGATGTGGGGAGGATAAAAGATAAGACTGGAACGATCTTACCTTAAAGCTCTGGGTTTGAGTGTGATATGTATATCTGAACACTACAAGGTTTGGAAGATGGATTTATCCAGAATCCTGATGTAATCATGAAAAACTTTTACTTAGTTTGTTATTCTCTTTCCTTCTGAACTGCTCACTCCAAGTTTCTAGTTATAAACGATAAATTTAAGAACACCAGTGGTACTTAAAAGTGAATGACAGCAAGTCATCGGGTGTTTCTGTCTTGTGTTTGGTTTGTGTTAATAATTTGTGTTCATAATTTATGCTCTGCTAAATTCACCAAGTTAATAGTTATGATTCTGAAGTACTTGGTAGGAAACCAGTTTATCATTAGGGCCTTTGATTCATATCTGTACCTGAAAATAAGATACTTAAAGGGAATTCAGTGCTTAAGGCACATGCAGCTTGTTTATGTGGCTTTACATATAGAAAGTAAGCAAAGAAAAGACTTGGTGCTAGAAAAAGTTGTTTGCAACGTCCTCTTTTCTAGAAGTTGCTTTGAGTGTCCAGAACTGTCCTGAGTTCAGCAGTAGCAGTCGTTTTTTCTCCTTCTTGGTAGCTGGTGCAGTGCTATTTTTTTGACTTTCGGGCTGGGAACAGTGCTGATAGCATCAATGTTTTTAGTGACTGCTCAAATGTTTGGTCTGGCCAAGGACTTTCTGAACCTCATGCTCTGCCAGGGAGGAGGGAAAGCCGGGAGGATGCAGAGACAGGACACCTGACCCAAACTGACCAAAGAGGTATTCCATACACAGCACGTCATGGCCAGGATGTAACTGAGAGTTACCCAGAAGGGCTAGGGCACTGTGGGGTTGGACTAGGTATTGGTGCTTGGTCAGGTGGGTTGGGGCGAGTTATCAATCGGCAGGTGGTGGGGTGTTGTATTCTCTTCCCTTGTTATTATTGGTGGCAGCGGTAGTGATTTGTATTATACCTTAGTTACTAAACTGTTCTTATCTCAACCCATGGGAGTTGCATTCTTTTGATTCTCCTCCCCATCCCTCTGGGAGCAGGGGGAGGTCAAGAAGCAGTGGTGGGGAGTGAGAGAGAGACTGCGTGATTTATGGCTGACTGGGTTTAAATCATGACAAGAACATACCTGAAATCTGTGACCACAGCAGCTAGGCTGGATGAGGGTTTGCAAGTAACGTAATGTGTATTGTATGTGCGTTTGATCTCAGGATTCTGCACATTACCATAAGATAAGGAACTAGCAGGTTGGTTGAGTGTTTTCTTGAGATCCTCTAGGTAGGAAAACACATTTTAGATTTTCGGATTTTGCCTTTTCTTTACTCTTTTATTCACTAAGCCAGCTAACTCCAGCTTACACTGAGAGCCAGGTTCACTGCACACAGCCTTTCTGTCCATCAAATTGTATGCTATCCATTATCAGTATAGTTATTACAGTAATGTTTAGTTTACACACCTGAGATAGAGTAGATATCCCCCTGAATAATGTAACCATTTCTCTTAGATTTTTATGTAACAGAGTCTTCTTAGTCAGAACCTTTCAAAACTGCTTTCAAAAAATGATTTGAAAGAGTTCAGGTTTTGTATGCAAGTTTGTCAGGTGAAAGGTGTGTGCTGAAAGAGTGTTTTCTCTTCTTGCTCTAAAAGTCAGTGTTTTTAAAAGGTGGGGACCTGAAAATTAAAAAGCATGAGGATGTTTACTCTCTCATTGAACAACCTAGGCCAGCCCTGTAGAAATACAGACAGAAAATCTAGATGCGCGACTAATATTGCCGATTAATGGTCTGGAAAGAATTTGTAAATAGTTGCAATTTAAAACCTTAAGTCTGGCAGCCGTATGTGTTGTCAGACAGAGTATCTATGCTGTCAAAGAAAATAGGAGAAATAGAGAAACAGTGTGGGTGAGCCTGACTGGGGTGTGCAGGATGCACATAGCAGAAGAGCGGGCACTGCAGTGCTTAGTCCCAGGCGGTGTCCTGTATGCTCAGTGCACAGCGAGAAAGGGTAAATCTGAAGTTAAAATCTGCTTGTAAATATGATTCTTTGTCCAAGTTCACTTATATTTTTCAGGGTAAAGATTAACAGGCCAGATTGTACTATATTGTGTACAATCTAGATGCTGTTTTTTTCTCAACTTCTAAAAATATTTAAACTTTCTTGTTAGACTCTATGTCCTTGATTGTGTAAATAATAGAAATGAAAGAAATGTGACCACCTCACATATATTCCATGAGATGGAAGTGTTCATCACCTTGTGTTCCATCATCCTACCAAGCCTCAGTCGGGGATTTGGTTTGACTTTGATTTGGGGGTTTGTTTGCATCTTGCTATTGCCTTTACTTTGTTTTCTTTCTGATCCTTTGTATTTGTACAAAATGTTTAACATTCTCTGTCTCTTTTGAAGCTGCCACTCTGCTTTTACCTGACCCCTGATTAATTCTATCTACAAAATAGATAGATGGCTATTTTGTAGCCAAACACTTAATTCCTGGAGAAAATTCTTTGAAATAACACAGGTAGCGTATTTCAGACCAGTATCAGAGCACGTTTGCAAATGGCCAGGTATACCTTTATTAGCAGATGGCCAAGTTTAAAGGTACTCCAGTTAGAGACAATTTCTATTGGTATCTGAGAACTTACTTGACTCTGACAAGAAGCAGCTAGCCCTTGCCATCTTCTGAAATTAAAACAGCCACTCTCTGGAAAGCACTGACTTTCGCAATACTTTGCCTCTGAAGTTTTCTCTGAATTGAATAACCAATACTGTGTAGGGAATGACATCCCTACCTCAAAGGAAATGCAGTCCCATAGCTTTTGTTATTTGGTTTAAAACCAAAAATGTTTCCAAATATTTTCACCTGTCCCTGCTTTTTCAAACTGGGCCACTGCAACTCAGTATTGTTTGGGTTTCAGAAGTATGACTACTGATACTTACCCGGCATGATTATTTAAAGGAGTTTTGCATGTTGTTTTCATAATGTTTGAAAGCTTTTTTTTTCTCTTTAAATAACTCTTAGGAAATGGCAAAGATTCTCAATCATCCAAGGGTGTATGCTTTTCTGCATATACCTGTCCAGTCAGCCTCTGATAGTGTGCTTATGGACATGAAAAGAGAATACTGCGTGGCAGACTTCAAACAAGTAGTGGATTTCCTTAAAGCAAAGTAAGTCTACTAATATTTGAGAAAATAACAGTGTTGGGGTTTTTGCAATGTCAAGAACATGTGGCTGAAAACAGAATTACTTGCAACTTCATAATTAAGGTATGAAAAGAATGAGCTGCTTTAAGCTTTCAAAGTCTGAGTTTTCTGTAAGCCCCTTGATGTGGTTTGCCCCTTTGCTTGAGCTTTTATAAGCATCTTAAATCTCTGCATGACGTGCTTTTAATTTGTCAATATATTCCTAATCTTTTTCAAATAAAGCATTCTGAAAATTATGTTTTATACTTAAACTGCTATATATAGACTGCTTGAAGTTGATGTTATTGCAGTCTTCTTTAATGTGGCTTTTGAGCATTGTATATTTTGTGTACTGGAGATGATCCAGCTCCAGCAAATGTGAATGGTTGGTTTTGTGGGTTTTTTTTTAAATAATAATTTTGTCCTATGGCTGGTGCATGTTTACATCAATATAGTAATACTCTAATCTTCCTTGTGAGTTCTAGGATAATTTCAAAATTACTTCCCTTAACAGAGCTAATTTTGAAAAATGAGTGTGTCCTCATGTGTTTACTTATGCTGACCTGAAGATGAAAGTTATTGACCTGCAAAGCTTTTATAACTACAACTAATAGTTTAATATGCAAGGAAGTCTCTTCTTAGCTTTTAAAATCTGTTAGTGGTGAATTTTGGTGGATATTTCTGTTCTGACTGCCCTAAAAATAGGTGTTTGGAGAATTCTTTCTGTCACTTTGTTTAGCCGCTTTCTCTTTTTGTTTGGCTTATTTTTTCTTCTTGTTCTTTTTTTTTTAATGTTCATTTTAATGAATTAAAGGTGGTGGAGTTGTACCTTTGACTCTTCAATTTCATTAAAATACTTGAACTTAGAAGAATCAAATTTTCATAATCCATTTTTCATTATCATTGAAAAATCCAGCAGTCTAGCTATGTAAGACATGTCATGAAAGAGCTGTGTAGGAAGTATGATACGTAAGAAAGAGAAGCAAATTGCAACACAATAGAATCTGTTTTGCAAACTGTATGTGTAGCTTATAGGACATTCCTGTACATCTAGGATAACTCATGGAAATGGAGCTGCTTGTCTTCATACAGGTTGATTGGGCATTAATTTTCCACCCTAAACAATGCACACGAGTTCTTGGCGCTTAATTTTCATGTGATTGTGGGTCAGGGTTAGGTTTTTAATTGACAGATACATTGTTTTCCCACGTATCTTCAGTGGGAACTGTGTCAGTTTGTGTCTTAGTTGACTTGAAGTTACTCATTATTCCCTTCAGTAGTTTTAGCTTTGGCAGCTAATATCACAACAGCAGCTGGATTTTGATAACCAAGTATAGCTGGCACATGTTGGGGCATATGAGAATTTATTAAATCATTCAGCACTTGCCATGGAAAAGAGTGAATTACTTAATATCCAAATTTAAAACAGCTGGTCATTGAATATACAGTAATCTGTGGCATATGTCTTTTTCCACAGGTTATTTGGTAGTGAACTTAACAAGGAAGAAATAATTGGTTTGCTGTCTTAATTTTAAAGAATAATAAACTTTATTTATCCTGCTTATTAAGAAACTACCAATTTATCTAGTATCTTCTGTTAGAAAAACAGTCTCCAAATATTAAGATGGAAAATTCTTTGTACCATATGGCAACAGGATGAGGAAGCTATGCAAGGCAAAGAAAATGTTTTGGATATTTCAGCATGTGCACATCTGTAAAATTCATTTTTTCTTTCTTTTGCGTTTGAGAGCATAGTGTCTTCATTTTTAGTCTCTGCTCTTCTGGCAGCAGCCAGCTATTACATTGCCGTATAGATATTCCTATAAAGATCTCGGCAAAAAAGTTTGCTGGGGCTTAACATCGCTAGAGATAACTCCAAAGCCTTGAGCCAGAATAGCTAAAATTAAATGTGCTGGAACAACTTTAATAGCTGAAAGGGATTATTTCCATCTTCCATCTATCAAAAAGGAAAAATAAAACAAAAGTAGAATCTCCTGTATCTTCTTTCTCTATTGCTGGGGCCATAAGGTCATCTAGAAGCTTCCTATGCAAAATGCACAAGGTCTTATCTGTAGACTCCAAATGGTGCCGTTGTCTCTAAAATGACATCTGCTGTGATAGTATCTTCACCTAAAACTCTATTAAACCAATAATTTTATAGGCTGACCTGCTGAAGAATGAAAGCCACACACACATCAAGGAATTACATGTTATCAGTTAAGTGTTTGATGACTTGAGTTCAAATATATAAGTGAATAAAAATGAAGTACAGCAAATAAAAAATGAAGGGAAAAAGGAAAAGAATGAGCTGTATCATCTTTTTTTGCTTTTGGAACCCCAGAGATATCAAGTGATTCTCAAATCTTGCTTTTTTTTAATCAAGCCAACAAAACACTGGGATGTTTTTCTCCCAGAAGGAACAAATAGCTTTCCTTGCTCTGGAGAGCCCGGAATGATTGTAGAGGTGTCCTTCTTTGATATTTTGCACTTTTTTTTTTCACTGAAATTTCAGTAAATTCAAGTATTTGGAAAAACAGTGTTGGGTAGTTGATGTATCTGTAGATTAACTACTGACCTAATATGTGTGTATATATATTTATTGAGGATTTATTTGTGAACTAGTCTAGAAAGCAACAGCATAAAGGAAATGAGGATGCACTGATTAACTTAAGAGTGATCCTGTAGAATTTGTACATACTCTGTAGGGACTAGAGACTAGTGCTCTCGTCTGTTGTCTTTAGCAACTATCACAGTAGTCTGGCAGGACTATTGGCAAGACTGATTCCTGGATGAGGTATTAATTTCAGTGTGTTTGCAACTAAATACAGGATCTTTAGAAATTGCTGCTTAGCAAATTTAATCCAGAGACCAACTTAGTCTTGCATCAGAAAGTCTTTTAATTGTAGTGTCATTATATCAAAATGTGAGTTGTTTTTCAAGTGTTCTCAACTTTCAAGATTCAGCATAAATTATATTTCTGAAAGGTGATGTTTGTAGTTGCAGAAAGAGCAAGACTGCTTTAATTATCTCTAAGTTTTGAAACTTAATCCGCTGAAATTTACTTTTGCTGATAAAAGCAAACAATTGGAATATATTTTAGTTAAAGCAACCTGAGATCTGAATGTCATATTATGTAATTGCTTGAATAATCAGCAATGTGAATATGTACCCATTAAAAAATCCAGACTGGTAATGTCTTTCCCAAATAATATTGTTTGCTGTTGTTGACCATGCTATATGGTCTTACATTTCTGGTTTGTGAAGCAATTATGATCTTCATCAAAGTTTATATTAATATTTCCCTATTACTGCCACTTGATAAAAGAATTGTAAACCCCCAATTAGGCAAATAAAAAAGCAAGGAAATTTAGAGCTAGGCTGAATCATTATACTTTTCTGTTCTGGAAAATAGCATAATGCTGAGGAAAGCTGGGCTTGCCTTGCAGTTCATTTTTGCTTGTGTTCTGTGATAGAAGCGTAGTACTAATTGTGGATGGCTGCTGCTGTTCACTTGAGATTGTCTCATAATTCATACTGTAAACATCTAAGCTTTCCAGTATCATCTGAAAGCCAGCAAACTTGGGCTGCCAGTGGGCAGTCATAGCTTTGTTAGGCAGAAAGCTATGCTCTTTTTTGCACTATTTCTTTCTTCTCCATAAAAATCAGACTTCTGCTAGTAAGCGTGTCCTAGACTCTGTTACTTTTAGTGGTAATCCAAGCATTGATTTTTCAGCGTATGTGAATACATAATCATGTAGATACATGCAGTTGGAAAAAGAAAGTAAAAGACCAAAAGTAAATGAGTGCAGTGGAAAATAAATTACAAGCTTGCAAAGTGTTTATTCGCACAGGTGTAAATTTGAATTTTAGTTTCCCAGCAATTACAGAAAAATGCTGAATGCTTGAAGAAACTGGAGATAATGTCCAAACTGAGAGAAGATGCTATATAGTCCTTTGGGACAGCTAGCTTCAGGGGGAGCTCCCTTTTTCCCTGTTGCTTTACAAGGAGGTAAGCCAGCAGATAGATAGTAACTTCAGCAGCTTCCTAGGCCACCTCTTAATTCTGTTTTTAGGGATCTGGGGGGATTCATCAGTGACTGTTTTTTGTTTCATTTGATCTGCTTTACTTTTGTCTCTCTTTTTGCAGTGGCAGCCAGGCTGTATCTGTTTGCATGTTTAGACAGGCTGCTTCAAGCTAAAACTGTGGCTGGGAGTAAGGTAGACTAAGCTACTGTCTCCTCCCAGTCATACTTGATATTGGTGGTAGTCTTAGTTTTTACAGCAGTATTTAAGTGTCTGAATGAAACCTTTCATAATCTGCTTTCTCAATACAGTGTTGTCCAGTATGTTTCTGTATGTCTGCTCTTTCCTCTCTGAGCAATTTCAGAAGCAGTAATTTGTTTACCAGGTTCTAGTCATTCTGTTCTGACCTTATTCTTATTCTGGGCATCATAACACATAACATAAAAGCTTATGTAGGCAATCAATTGTTTATCATGGTCTTTGTCTGTATTTGTTGTACAAGTAAGTATCTTGCCATCCAGAAGTTTTCTGCGTGAAAAATTTCTCTATTTTACAATGGCTAATTTTTGACTGAAATAATGAACAGTAGGAAGAAATATCTTCCCAAAAACTTGTTTCTGTATCACTTGAATGATTATGAAAATCCAAATTTGCAACTGTAAATAATTTTCTTCTGAAAGATGTCCATATAGTAAGCTCCTGAATATTAAGTCCACATCGAAAGATAAACATCTAAACGTGTCATCATTAAATTGCAGCTATTTCAGAAAATCTGCAGTTTAGAAACTAACCCAGGTCTTATGGTGGTAGTATTGTCTTTATCACATTATCATGCCAGTTACCTAAACTAAAATTTGAAAGCAATGAATAGAATAATTTTAAAATAACCATTTACTGTTTCTATATACATTTTTCTATTCACTTTAAAAATGCAGGTAATTATGAAGTAGACTGTAACAGCTCCCTCACTTTTTTTACACCATGAATGTGTTTCATTTTCTTTCTGAAAATGCGCTTTTGTTTCTCAGGGAGAAATTGTTGAGCTCACTATGCAGATGTGCAAATCGTGTCCCTAACAAACCGTGGCAAGTCTTTCAGATTTAGGCTTTTTTGTAATGGGGTTTAGTACATCTGTTCTGTCAGTCTTAGTACTGCAATGTAAATGTCATCTGTTTAAAATCATTACAGTATTTTCTGCTAAGAAATTGCTGAGTGTATTTGGTACTTATCTGTAATTTAATACCTCAGTCTCTAGATTCTTGTCTTTACTCTGTCATTTGTCTGCACTTGGGGTCTGACCTAATCACTTTACCAAATGTGTGTCTCTTTTTTTTGTCTTTTAAATTAATTGAGTGTTTTTTAAAAGTACTGAATTAGTACCAAAAACCTGAAACATGGGGAGTTTTCACCAAACAGACATAGCACAAAAGCAGATTAAAGTTTGTGTCTAAACTTCACCCTAGGGATCGGTGGTGAAGTCTCTGGTGGACTACAAGCCCCTTTTACTACTGAAATAGCTGGCTTTAGGTGTTGTGAAATTTAAAGTTGGGCTCATATAAAGCAGTTGCTAAATTTATTTAAATTTAAAGCCCGTATTCCTGGCTTGCATTTGATTTGCAAGGTCATGGAAAGAGCTATAAGTAGGTGAGAAGTATCAAAGGTGCTCAACACTTTCAGATCCATTAATTTCATTAGGATATTTTTTATATTTAATGATCAACTACCAAAATTTAAAAAGTATATTCTCCTTCAGTGTTAAATGGGGAGAGACAAATATCAGGCATTCCAGGGTAACTTTTTAGTTCTTTACTTCAACAAGCTGAATACCATTTTAGGAGAGCAGTCTTTCAATTTTGGCTTGTACAGCATTTGTTTGCCCTTTTCTAAGCCAATGCTATAGTACCCTTATTTTCTAGACATTCAGCTTTTCATATTTTAGAATCTTCCAGAGGTACAAAAGCTATTTACCTTGAAATAGTGTGACTCTTTCCTACTAGCAGCATTGTTGGTGTTCTCATTGTATGAGTTATTTATACTAAAGAGCATACAAATAATGGTATAATGGGTTATCTGAAGTTTTTAAGACGTTTTTATAAGAGTAGTTACTTACATTTTTACTTAGTCATGTACCCACAAGAGAGCTGGAAATAAAGCCCTTGTAGCATTTTTACACTATATTTTTTATTAATAGCTCTAATGAATTTAAAAGACAAGCATCTTGTTCCCATAAGATGTTAAAAAAAAATAAAAATTGGTGTTTCACAGTTAAGCTCATCCTTGCTTACCTCTTTCTTCCAGTTGTTTCTTCCAGCCAACTGAATTCAGGTTTAAATGAGACAGAAAAATGTTGGGCCTGGAACTGTCCCATAAAGAATGTGACTGAGTCAACTTGGAGGACTGTAGCACCTGTTTTAGTATGGGTATAACTAATTAAAGGAAGTACAAAAATTGGAAATACAGAACAAAAAACCCCAAACCAAGCCAGCGACTCTCTAATATGTGTGGAAAATTAGTGCTAAAGGACCATGGGCGGATCTTTTCAACAGCTCGCAGTGCTCATTTTTCAGAAGCTGTCTGTCTTAAATAGGATCATACCTTTTTTGAGCAGGACACTTGGAGGTTCCATGCATGACATGGTAACAGTATTCTTTGTAATAAAAGAGCATTTGTTTTCTGGATATACTTATCCTACAACTATAGCATGTTACCCAAATTCACAGTAAGAGTGTGGCAGTAATTCCTATTTTCCTGTGGTTTACTCAATTATTTTACATCTGTCAGACTCTTCATATGCTAATCACGCTTAGCCTGAGGATGTACACATGCAAATACTGAAGTCCAAATTGAGCCATGCAATGTCATGTTAACATAAAGTAATTCTAAATTTGCAGACTGCTTTGAAGATGAGATAGCACTAAATGTAGCCTCAACCCATTTTTTTGGGGGGAGGTACTGTTTAGGGAATTATGATTTCAAAATTTCTATATGGTGTATATTTTTTTAATATGAAGTCTCTTCAGCTTCTTGAGCAATTCTGTTCTGCATACTCTTCTGTTTAACCAGGATGTAAATGGTGCTCCTCTTTTACAGAATTTTCTTCTAAATAATACATATTTTTCTGGAGGCTGTTTTTCTGGCTCTCCTGTTACTGTTCCACTCCTGTAGTAGAAACTGGCGGGTGAAACCTGGAAGTGAAGTGCCCAAGGTGAGCACAGCTCTCTGAATGAAAGCTTGGTGGGCACACAGGGCATTCACATTTTGGATGTTTTGAGGGCACAACACTGATGTTCTGCCTTGGTAAAAATTGGAGGAATAATTTTTGAAATGGTTGCTGATTGATGCTGAATAATGATATACACCCTTATTAAATGTAAAATTTACTTAGTCTTTTTATTATACTTGTTACAGAAACTGGCTTACTTATTAAATAGAACTAGTAAAGGTGATACTTTCTGTATGTAGTTATGGTTAGGCTTTCCCTTTTCTGGGCAGTCTTACATATGGTTTTCTTTTGCAAAATCCAAATGAGAGTATTGTTAGACGGTAAAGTATGAATTAGTAAAGTGTATCCGATTCCCAGTTTCTAAAGTGTAGCAAGATCTATCTTTTTCCCCTTTCCCCCTTGAATATATGAATGTGGTTTTTTTGAACGATCAAAAATATAAATTCTGTAGTATGGTTAAAAGGAAGGAATTGCAAGCATTATGCAGTATTAGAAATGAATCATCTTAAAGCATTTAATATTTATAAATGCTTCTCTTTAGTTAGATACTATATTGCTCTAGTATTTTAAAACAAAATAACTAAAATCACTACTTTGTTTTTTCTCTCTAATTGTGTTTCAGCGCCTGGATCAGAATTTAGGATGGAAATGGGGGGGCAGTCTAATTTGTTTTAAAAACAGTAATAACTTTAATTCATGTTTATTTGCTTAATACTCATTTTACATGTAATTCTCAGTTTTAATTTGCTCCTGAATTTTTAAGCATATCCAAAGCATATATTAAGATACTCAAGTATTTATTGTGTTAACATATTAGTGCACATACAAATCCAAGATGCATGGTGTGTACACGTTATAGTGCTCAGATGTAAAAATTCTGAAAAAGGTATTAAATTTTCATATTTGATATATTAAAAGAAATTAAGTATTTGTTCATTTACATGTGTACGCTTTTCTGATTTGGCATAGTACTAGGTATAAATGAATTTTGTAAGCCTTATTGTTTTGATCCTGTAGAACAATATGCCCCCAGAGGATTTTTGGTGAAGGCTGTAGTTGGCCACCTGTTAAGCACTGATTGAAGTTAGGTTTGTGTCAAGATTTCAGGGGAAATCCGTTGGAAAGAATGATTGAAGAAATAAAAAATGCAGTCCTTCTATAGCTGATCAGTACCTTTAATGGTTATTTTCTTTAACCCTGAAATGCTTAAATGAAGAAAACTAGTAAATGGAAATAGACAAAAGTTGTTCAGCCTTTTTAGAATGTAGCTATACAACCAAAACACCATTACATGCAAGAGACACAATAATTCTGCTACCTGTAAATTTTCTCATGTACATTCATCTGGGGACTGTGATACTGATTACTTCATGGAAGTTCAATTTTGTGTTCATGTGCATCTTATACTGGTCTGTAAATTATATTCATGAGTTGATGATTCACCTCTTTATAAACAAAACAAAATTTTAGAGTTGTAAAATTCTTATTTATTACACGGCAAAGTATTTTCAAACCTGACATTTGAAATGATTTGTGCATAGAAGCAGTGCCTGTAGCAGATCAGATTTTATTTTCCACAAATGAGTCGCTTATCTCTTGCACTTGGAGGGTTTTTTTTTGTCTTTATATTTCCTTCTCATCATGATGTAGAACTCCCAGTTTGCTTAGTAGAAGAAATTGCCATAATACAGCTGTTAAATTACTTTATAACAGGAAGATGATACTGCAGATATGGTCATATGTAAAGGCACAAGAACCCACGTAGATTCTTCTCAATCCACTTACCAGTAAATTTCTATCCAGATACAGATTCAAGCTGGAAAATAAGTTATTGTGTCCAAACACCTTACACACAGGAGTATATAAAGCCAGAGTGCTCTGTTTCCTCTTAAATCTGGAGAAAATATTTATTAGCAAAACCAGCGGTCTTAGAAATTGTCTTCTGGCTTGCTATGTCGGATGCCTCCCTGCTTGGCCTTGGAATGAGCCACGACCCTTAGCAGGCAAGATGGCAGCTAAGATCAGAACACAATTCCATGGAGACTTGCTGTCAGCTCTGGGATAATAAATTTTGGACATTACTAACCCCAACAGGCTTGAATCTGTCTCCTACAAAAAGCTTTGTCTTAAAAACAAATACTGATTTCTCTGAACTGTTTATCTCTTTTGAAGAATTTTGTTGATTCAAATTTCAGCATAAGCCTTAAACTTATTTACAGAGGTGGCAAATGTGACATCTGAAAAACGGGTCCTGTGGTTGTAGCTCTCTCTACTGCTGGATGTGTGTGTGTTCCCCACAGTAATTAGTCACAGTTACTTTTTAGTAATAAAAGAAGAGATCTGCTGTCTGTCAGGGACTGACTCTTTTCAAGACTGTGGAGACACAGAAAGACGGACTATGGGTTAGGTTTGAATGGTAGCCTGACATGATTTCTCTTCAGTAGTGGGATGGCTGCTCCCACACTGCTGACTTAATTTTATGGGAGTACTTGACTCATACTCATTTCTAAAAATTGCTAAAGCAGCCAGCTGGACTCTGAACTGTAGCCAGCAAACTATTTTTCCATGTGGCATATTCTCTTGGACCTCCCCCACCTCTGTTAGACATCATACCTACAAACACTGGTTGTAACACTGGGCACTTGAAGCACCAGACTTCTGTTTCATTTCATCTACAGCTGTCACTTGTTATGTACCCACATACTTTAGAATGGAGGAAAATAAAAACCTATTTTGCTTAGTTGTATTAATATCAGTTTGTAATTGTGTGATTGTAAAATCCTAACAGCTGGGGGAAAATGTAACAATGGAGATTGGTATGACACTTTAAAATTTTTATTATTTCAAAACCAGAGCAAGAAAAAAGTTTCTGTTAAATCTCTTTTTCATCTTTCCTTCCTTCCTGTTTCGTTAAGTACTTGATATCTTCCTTGGAATAGTTCTTGTACTAGGCTGCAACCACTATGTAGTATTTTGTAGTAGTAATGTATTTTACAGTAAGCCAAGACTGATGGCTTCGAAGTTTTGCCATGGCACTGTATCAGCTACTGGGGTCTGAATTTGAATCTGAAACTTACTCTCTGTATAGTTTATTATGATCTTATGTGATAATTAGAATAGGTGTGAGAAGAGGTGAGAGGACACAGGTGAAAGAAAACTGGAATTTAAATACACTGAAGTGAAAAATGCATGAGGTGATTTGTTTTGAGTTTCGTTCTTTTTTAGGTTTTAGTGGTTTTGTTTGTTTGGGTTGTTCGGTTTGTTTTTGTTTTTTGGGGAGGGGAAGTCGTTTGCTTATTTTGTGGCTGCATTTAGTAAGTACAATAGATATGCCTTAATTTTGTGTGTGTTGGTATATAAAATGAACGCTATGGGGTGCAGCAGTGCATTGTAATTTAAATGTGAGAGAGAAGTTTTCTTTAACCAATGTAGTTATCAGCAGAAATATGTTTAAAATAATTTGTAAATTAAACCCTGTAGAGTAAGGAACAGGACATTGATTCACTTAGTTTTAGTTGAACGTCTATACATTTGACTGTGGTCACAAATTATGAATTTCAACACAGCAGTAATATTAACAGTGCCTCAAGTTCTCCTAAAACTAGAAGAAGGGAAACATATTTTGGAAATCTGATCCTCAGTCCAGAAGCTCTTGTAACAAAACTTCAAAAGCTGGCTTGTAATGTTAAAGTATGTTTAAATCACTAAAATAGATATTACCTAAAATAATTTTCTGTATCTTCCAAGTAAGAGGAGACATTTTCTAGCCCTAATTTGTAGAGCACTGTTTTATATTGCAGAGCACTATTTCAGCATTGACGACCTCGTGTAATTGGAGCCAAATATTTTTGTGAGTCATTCCACTTCCTAACGTGTGTTGTTCACACGCCACAGAAAAGGAAACAAAGTTTAAAATATTTGGCTTTTTAATTTTATTTATTTATCTGCTTTTCTTACACATTTTAACTTGTATCCCTGCATGTGGATATTATCTTCCCTTAGTTTTTATGATAGGGCCTGCACAACTGTAAGTAGGTACCCAGGAGACTGTTGAGTCAAGGTTTATATTTCACACAGCAGAAGGTAATTTTAACCTTGTATTCTCCCATGGGTGTATGCCTGTGATCCCTGGAAAGCTAACATTAATTAGAAATTAGCAGGGAGCAATTGTGCGTTCCCTGAAGAATTGTTTTTAGCAAAAATTTAAGATGAAAGAAAATGAGAAGCTATGTTACTGCCACTCATTTGGATCATTTTTCTTACCTCCTTATGATGGTAAATGATCATTGAATACTTGTTAAACTCCTGAACAAAACTGCTACAGCGTAACAGGGTTTTTTTTCCAGCATTTTGCTGAAATATAACTACTTTCTTATCTTTTAAGGTGACTTTGTATTAACTCCTCTCAGCACATAAAATCTAAGCAGAATAGAAGTTGAACTTTACAGTGTAATTTTCAATATTCTTTGTCTTAATAAGCAGGATAGTCCTAATTCTGAATACAAACTGGTTTAAAAACAGTACTGTTAATTAAGTATATACCTGATTCAGCCTGTCTGCTCTAAAAGTGGTAACCAGCTACCTACCAGTGTTGTATCAAGTTTTCTGTGTATTAGATTTAGCTTTTAACATGAAGCAGGGTTACTATATACCAATAATAAGACATTAAGAAAATTACAGCTACATGCATAAAAACAATTCATACAAATTGAAAGAGTTCCCAACCTATAGATTCACAATAAAAATCAGAAATACAGATACATGGAAAATATTACGTATAATGAAGAGAAGTTTGGAAGTATGGCTTAGTTCAAAATCCAGTCAACACTGTAAAAATTTATAATGAATTATGTAATTTTGTCATTAATAACTGAATTTTGATACATTTACCTTTCCAGATGACTCTGGATTTATGACACGGCATATCTCCTCCCCCCCCCCCCCCCCCCCCAGCACTGCAGGAGGATTAGAAATGGGAGTTTTGGTCAGTTCATCACATGTTATTTCTGCTGCTCCTTCCTCTCAGGGGGAGGGAGGACTCCTCACACTCTTACCCTGCTGCAGTGTGGGGTCTCTCCTTTGGGAGACAGTCATCCACAAACTTCTCTGTGAGTCTTTCCCACAGGCTACAGTTCTTCATGAACTGCTCAGCCTAGGTCGTTTCCACAAGGCTGCACTCCTTCAGGAACAGACTGCTCCAGCGTGGGCTTCCCGGAGTCACAGCCTCCTTCAGGCATTCCCCCTGCTCTGATGTGGGGTCCTGCATGGATTGCAGGTGAATGTCTGCTCCACCATGGCCCTCTGTGGGCTGCAGCGTGCCTCGCCATAGTCTGCACCATGGGCTGCAGGGGAATCTGTTCTCTGGTGCCTTGAGCACATCCTCCTCCTGACCTTGGTGACTTCCCTTTCTCACTGACCTTGATGTCTTCAGAGCTGTTTCTCTTGCATATGCTCACTCTTCTCTCCCAGCTGCAACTGCTCCTGCACAGTAAACTTCTTTCCCTTACTTATATTATATCAGAGGCTACCACTGTTGCTGATGGGCCCAGCCTTGGCCACTGATGGGAGCCAAGGCTGGGAGCCATCTGTCATTGGCTCTGTTGGACACAGGGGAAGCTTCTGTCAGCTTCTCAGAGAAGCCACTCACCCCTGTACCCTCCCTGCTACCAAAACCTTGCCACACAAATTAAATACACATTTCAGCAGGGGAAAAAAAAAAAAAAAGTCCTTATTGCCCTTTATCATAACCTGCTTTGGACTTGGGTGAACAGAATAGTTAATGCTTTGCCAGAGCATTTCAGAGTGCTGTACAAAGAGAATATTCGAGATGTCTGGGTTTTGTCTTCAATTATAATATAAGATCAGACATGATTGTGTTAAAATTTATGTTCCTCATTGGTTTATGTCTTTAATATTCTGTGGAGTTATGTGGTAAGAAGTTATAACATGATTTTATGCTGTTGGCTACCTAAGATTACTTAGTCATATTTTCTACAGAATGGAAAAGTATTTGAAGTATTTTGAAGGCTTTTATCATTACAAGAATAGCAGAAGCTGAAGTCTGTCTTTGAACATATGTTTTTATAAAATACAGCTTTTACTTGACAGTATTAAAGTATGGTAATTATCACATTGAGATAATCTTTTCATATTTTCATTAATAATGCAAATAAACATTTTTTTCCCCAAAGAAAATGTTCAGCTAATTGTTAAAAAAAATAAAAATCGTTTCATTGTTTAAACGTGCATTCAAACTGTGATTACGCAACCATAGTGGCTGGAGATCTGTTGTTCTTTTTTGCAGTGGCATCTGTAGGGGGTATGCTCCAAGCCTCCTGTGCGTTGCCTAGGGTTTGCACAGGAATTAATTGTTCTTCTAATTTGGCTTCTGGTTAAGTTAGAGTATCCTGCTTTCTCTTGCTAACTCTATCGTAAAAAGTTGTTTCACATTCGATTTAAGTCCTTGTCTAATACTGTTGATGAATTCTTTTTTATTAGTTTACCATTTTATTTTTAAAGATCCAGCTTGAGGATTGTCCTCAGACATGCTGGGTTTGATTTTCCTTGAAGCAAGAATGTAATTTCTCACCTGGTGTAGATCTGACTTTTCCTGTTTGCCTCAAAGTGCTTGTTTTCATTTTCTGGTGAACGTTGCTTTATTCATAAAGAAGTTGCCTTTACTTTCTGAGAGAAAACCACTTTGCATCTAAATATCCTATTTTTCTGATAATTGAGCCCTAAACCAGAGATTATTCACAATGGCACTTTCAGAGTGTTTACTTCCTAAATTCAGTGTGGGGTTTTTGTTGAGGAAATCGCTCACAGTCGAAGTTACTCAATTACTCCAGTAGCACCTACATTGTCTCCACAGAAATGGAAACTTGACAGCTTTGGTGAGGCGCAACCCCAGGTATGTTTACGTGATGCATACTGCTGCCCAGTTCCTGAGATTTGCAGAAGGCCCAAGAAAGTGTTTTCACAATGGGAAATAGTATCTTTGGAAGTTTGATAGATACTCGTAACCCTTAGGTATACTGAGATCCCATTGTTGGACACTGCAATGCAAAATCACCCTTTTCATTAAAACTAGTTTGTTCTAGAATGATTAGCTCATTCCAGAGAATGAGCTAATGGATTTTAATGAGAATGAGAAATGATTTTTAAACCTTGTACCTTTGTATCTACCTGTCCACAAGTACAATGGATTTTAGGCCTTTCAGTATCTTTTGGAAGTTCATTGCCATCCTTTTCTGTGAAGATAGCTTGGAAAGTAGAAGGGGGGTTGTGCTCTACTGGTTGATTCTCCTTTTGTTGTTGTTCCCTATAAAGGCAAGGTAGCCATGTAGCCTTTCTGAAGTCCTTTTCCAATGTAATTTCCAACTTTCAGTTATTTTAGTAAAGACAATGTGCCTCATTTTTTTTCTTAAACCTCATGCTTTTCTTTACAGATGCTTCTTTTCCATCCTGCCTGCATATTACCTTCTGTGTGTTTTCATTTCCAAAGAGCAGTCCCCTGAACTCCTTGTATCCAGTGATGAAGAGTTCAGAGAGGTTATCAGACTTCTCAGAGTCTCACGGTAGATGAAAGGAATATTACAAAGTCATGAGTAGGGATCACATGCTTCTTTAACAGCTCCTTCAGATAGAACTTATGCCACTATGCTCTGCATCACACTTTAGTATTTTTTATATGTGAAATGGACACTTGAAGCGTCACTTACATCTTTGCTAAGTGCTGCCTTATTGAGGAGGCTGCCTAGTAGAAAGCTGTATTTGCCATAGTTCTCTTTCATTCTTGGTTTATTCAGAGGCTTGTGTGCTTTTCTTCAGATTTTCCATATTCTTGGATTATCAACAGGCAATTGAGTTGGAGAGATTATTTACTTACCCATAACTGTTTTTACTTTGAGATATCTGTCTATGCAATTAACCCTTCAGTTCAGCTGTGTTTTTCAGAATTAAGTCTAATCTGTGGATTCTGTCTTTGAATAGTTAATCACCCTGTTACTACATGAACTACTGACTGAAAGAGTTAGGATGGCTTGAAGGATGTGCCTCTGGGCACTGTTGCTGTAATAAACATAGAGTGCTTGCATATACCACTGTGTGATTACATGTAGATAACTGATCTTCTCTGAAGTGGTGTATAGGTAGATAACTGGTCTTTGTCTTCACCCTAGAACATGTCTGCTTTGTATTTTTTTTACTAACAGCCATCCAAATGCTAAAGAGGTAGTATTTTTGCTTTGTTTTCAATATTCAGATTTCCCCTTAAGGGTAAAGTACTGACGTTTAAGCCTGTTTTTAGACTGAAAACTAAGGTAACTTCTGCAAGATAACACAAGCATCTAGAAATTGATAATTAAAAATGAAATAAATATTTTCAAGTGGTGTTCTTTTCTGCTAAGGTAAACCCAATAAAAAACATTAGTGAGATGCTTACCTACTGTATCTTCCACTCAACTATAAATCCAACCTACTTGAATTCCTGGAATTTCAGTACTGGAACTGAAACTGGGAGAAGGGAGGTGGTGTGAGTTATAAAGGCTTACAAGAGTCCCATTAATTGACTCAGAAGTCACATCAATAAATAATTTCTAAAGATATTTGGGTTTTTTTCTGCCTATGTAAAACATTTCTGTACCTCCAACCCACAGGAAATAAGCATTTTCAGAATGCTGGTATATAGATGGCAGCTTTGCATTAGTTGCTCAATATTCTCTACATAATAAATGACCTTAAATTGCATGAGATACAGCTTGTTTCATCCTCAGTGATCCTAATTTGCCACTTCCCTTAAACCTCTTTTCATACTGTATATTCTTTTTTCTCCAAGCTGAAAAGCCAGAGTCCATGTTAGGCCCCACCAAGTTATACATAGACATTTGATTTCAGCTTAGGAATTGACAGTGTTTGCACAAAGGTTGTGAGTAGTTCATTTTTTCTGCCTAAGAATTCATCTCTTATGTTAGTATTGCAGAGACGAAAGGCTACTATTTTGCTTGGCAGGAATTTGGAAGGCTTTCCAGGTTCTTTTAACTAATGCCTGAAGACCATCATGGAATATTATGTGATTTGATAAAATTTATTTCAGTAATATGGTCTGAATGCAAACACTTCTGTTTCCACTGAATTGATTTGATTCTATTTTTGCATTCTAGTGCCTCTGTATCATAGCATGCATATTTTATAAAATTATTCATTACATTTAAGTAGACTTAAATGAGGAGAGTCCATGGTAACTATTGACCTTGTATTCAGCTTGTGAAATTGAGTATATATAATCACCATTCATTTGAAACATTTTTCAGGTCTTTCAGTATTTATTTAGTTTAGTTCTGCAGCTGAAGCCTGCTTCAGCAGTAACGAGTGAGAAGTTTGTCGGAATCTGTTTTGGGAAGGTTTTTTTTTTCCTCCTGCAAATTATAATATTCTCCGATTAGAATATTGGGAACCTCAAAAATGGCATTTCTCTCATCTCTGTCAGTCTTGCTATCTAGATACTGTTTGTTTCTGTAGTTGTCTCTTTAGTAATAAAAGTTTTCCATTTTTCCGTTTATCAGAACTATAAGATTTTATATTTTTGTCTGAGGACATCACTGATGTCCTTTTATAATGGTGTTTTTAGAGTTTTTCAGTTCTTTTCCATATCTTGTGTAAAATTTCAGGAGTATTGCTTTTTTGAATTTTACCAACTCTCGGGGGATTTCCTAAAGTTTGTATTTTTCCCCAATATAAGATTGATGCCACTTCTTGATCAATTCTCTTGCTCCATGCTGATTCTCATTACCTTTTTAATAATAATCACCCTGCCTAATCTTCTAATTGTGAGAGCCTCAGTGATTCTGCTGGGGTTCTGTGGCTTCAAGTACCAAGTCTTTTATGTCTTAACATTTCAAGATACAAGAAAATCTGTTTCCCTTAATCTTCAGATACTGCTCCTGTGCTTTGAATTAAGTTGGTAGACTCAATTGATAGTGAACCTGTCTCTTACCTGATTACATATATTCATATATGAGAAAATAAGTTATTCTTCTCAGCTCCATCTTTATTCATCTTTCATTGCTGTTAAATTTACCTTGAAAACTTACTCCCTAAATACAATTTTCATGCATTATCTATTCTAATGGTTTAGTGATGTCCAAGAGCTTTTTTGCCATAATTGGAAAGCTGTCATATCTTTGAATTCTTCATATAACATGTCTAATTTTGTCTGTGATGTTTCTTTAGTGATACCAGTATGTTGTTGATTTTTCTGCTAATTCTCTTTTAACCTTTGGTTGTAGGTTAGTTCACTGATAGGTCAAATCAGGTAACTGCTCACAATGTCAAATTTCCTTAATTATTTCACCACAGTACGAATTTGCTAACTTTAAAAGATTAATTTTCTGCCTGTTTTACTCCTTTAAAATGTGGTAATACATTTACACTGTGTCTGCTCTTCAGTGTAATGGCAGACATCTGACACAAGCCCAAAATGTTTCAGTTGCCCACCTTCCAATCTTCTGTTTAAATAGCTGGGGTGGATTGATATATCTTTTCCAAACTTCTAAACTTTATGTGGACTGCATGAAGGGAAGTCCATGCTATTTTGAGGGATAAAAGCCAGTAAGCAATTATCTCTGTTCATATTGACATGCAGTATTCCTCTGACATTTCAGTTTTGGATTGTCCCATTTAGAGAGTCAATCTTTAGACAGCAAAGCTACTGCTCAAATGACTTTGATAGTTGTGGCTGCTTATAACCTGTCAGAGTCCTTCAGAAAACAGGCACCTGAACTTACACAGTCGTTCAACAGAACAGAAAACAGGCACCTGTTCAACAGTCGTTCATTTTATGTAAAGATTTTGACCATGACAAAATATACTCTTGTCCTGCTGATGACATTGTAAACCATGCTGCTACCTGTAGTTTTTAAGGCAACTTATTGACACACTGAAAGTGAAGCAGTTCACTGAACTGAATAGAGAAAAATGGGTAAGAGGATTCCTGAGGCAACAGCATCTACTGAATTTGTATCATTTTACTTTGTCATTGACGAAGTAACAGTTTACATCTAAAATATCATCTTTTCCTTATTTTCCTTATGATGACCTGTATGTGTTCTTCTGTGTGTGCGTGTTGGGATTTGAACTTTCTTCGAAACCTTTCAAGGAATGTATGTATTATTTACTCCCATTGCCTCAAAGTGCTAAACGGATTTTGCGTCTTACAGAGAAAAGTTCTTAACTTACTGACATTTCTAGGCAAGGGAAACTGTTTGCAAAGTGCTAAGGACAAAAAGTGCTCGAGACCCTGGTCAGTTGAGACCATCTTTCTGAAAGGTGAACTAGGAGCTGTTTTCCTGGTGATTTTGCTTTTTCTACCCAGCATCCTCAACTGCATTGCAGACTAAGCCAGTTTCTCCATTTGGAAGTGAAGCCACAATATTTTGCTCAAAATAATGTTTTACTGACTGATACATAAATTGTATCTGGGACAGGACTGTCCCATAACAGTAAAATATTAATTTATGAGAATAAATTTAAGGGGGTCTCTTATATTCTCAACCCACCTGCTGTTTGAGTGTATCTGAGAACAAACCAGATAGTTCTCACCCTCATACTGTTACCTTCCAGTTAGATGAGTGGACTGTGCTTGCTCATAAGAATTGATATTGTTTCTGCAGTGGTTTCTTTAAATCACTGTTGCAATAAGAATATAACATGAATGAGACAGAGTGATGTACAGACCATATTTGTTGTGCACTATCACTCTAGTGATACCCATTAATTTAACAGTCATGTCCAGTTATTCCAGTATATTGTTGCAATTTTTTTTTTTACACGAATGAGTAATTCCTTATACACACTTACTTTGGAAGATTTGCTTCATAATTTCTTTAATTCATGCAAGGTAAAATCTCTGTTCCCAGTGATCCAGTGAACCACACTGTGTTGATTTGGAATATAATTTAAACTGTTTTATCACACTTTCATTAGTAAAATACACTGGATATCTTTGAAGAAATGGATTTATATGACTTAATAAGGAAATAGCTTTGCTTGTCTGAAATGTAACTTCTGAAAATTTAATTCTGAAGCTATATAGGTTTGTGTTTCAAGCATATCATAGTGATTGTGTCACACTTTGTTTTGAAGTTTAAGACCATATTATCACATTTGGCAGTGTAGCATGGAGTAAAACTAAAAGACTTTGAGGCTACATGATAGGAGCTCTGAATCCTTTTGGTGTGTGAAGGGTGTTGTCGTGGTTTAAACCCAGTCAGGTAACTCGTTCACTCACCCCCCCCCTTCTTTCCCTCCCCCTACTCCCGGAGGGACGGAGAGGAGAATCGAAAAGAATGCAACTCCCACGGGTTGAGATAAGAACAGTTTAGTACCTAAGGTATAACACAGATCACTACTGCTACCACCAATGATAATGATGATAAAGGAAATAACAAGGGAAGAGAATACAACACCTCATCACCAGCTGACCGATAACTCGCCCCCCAAGCCCGACCAAGCTCCGACCGATACCTCCTCCAACCCTGCAGTCTCCCAGCCCTTCCGGCTAACTCCCAGTTACATCCTGGGCATGACGTGCTGTGGTATGGAATACCTCTTTGGTCAGTTTGGGTCAGGTGTCCTGTCTCTGCTTCCTCCTGGCTTCCCCTCCTCCCTGGCAGAGCGTGAGGCTCACAAAGTCCTTGGCCAAACCAAAACATCATCGCTATCAGTTCTGCTCCCAGGCCGAAAGTCAAAACACAGCACTGCACCAGCTACCAAGAAGGGGAAAAATGACTGCTACTGCTGAACCCAGGACAGGTGTGTACATGGAATTTTAAACCACATACTACACTTACTCTTTCAACCAAGAAATTTGTTATTTTAATTTGCTTTTTCTGCCGTTCACAGAAGCACTAGTTCCGCATACAGTCATTATCGTGTACAAATATTGCTCCTTCAGGAAAAAAAAAGTGTTAGTTCAGTGATAGTGATAATTTTTGCCACAGCATATATTCCTTTTATAAATCCATGGATTTCAAGCCTGTCTGGAAACCTTGTCCAGTTCCCTACGTACTCTTTGAAGCTGCTAGTCCTGAAAGCTATCTTAAGAAGCAGGTATCAAGTCTGCAGTTATGAAAATCTCTGAATATAAGGATGCAGAATTATAGCTATCATAACATCACTATCTAAAATACTGTCTTGTTTTGCTCTTTTTCTATTCTGTTCTTAATTTCAAAGCCCATCCTCTTAAACATCAAATTAACTTTGTACACCACTAGTCATTGCTTCCATATTCAGACATTCAAAGCCTGTTGTTTTCAGAGGTAGTTATGTCCTACTAAGCAGAAAACATCTCTGAAAATTAGATCATTTGCATTTCATGAGGGATCCTGTCTTTGAAAAATTTGCATTTAGGAATGTATAGCAAAGTACAGCAAAAACTGTCTGATTTAAAACTGCAGCACTTTTTAGATACAGTAAAGGTATATGAATTGTGTTTTAAATGTCTCTGGCTAGTATTCAGGAATACAGCTGTTAAAACCTTGCCACAGCTGACCTACCTGCTGCTCTATCACTGTTGAATCTATGGTTCTGGTATTTAATCACAACATCTTTTGTAAGTGTTGTGCTGATTAGGATGTAGCCTATAAGTTGCTGTGTTTCATTAGGCACTTAGAAAATGGAGTGGAGATTATGTTAAATTTAGTGCACATCATGTGTGTGTTGTTAACTGCTGTTTCCTTCACAACCTTGAGCCTTCCCATGTAGCTGTTTGCAACTCAAAAACTTCCTGTGATGATTTCTCACAGAGGAATAGGACACCAGAAAATCCAGCCAAATTGTATAGCTTGTGATGTGACAGAATTATGTCTCTCTTAAATCTATCAGCTTTGGGGTAACTCTTTGAGGCTGAGCATGTTTAAGGTGTTTAACACCAGGTTGGACAGGGCCTTAAGCAACCTGGTCTGGTGGAAGATCCCTACTTGGAACTAGGTGATCTTTAAGGTCCCTTTAATCCCAAAGAATTCTACAATTTTGGAAAATCTGCTGTGCTTTAATGTCAGTCTTACCAGATGCCATCTTCTTTCTTTCTGCTGCAGAAGTTCTTAATATAAATAATCTTGAACCAAAACTTTGAAATAAAGCATCTGGCTCAATGGCAATTTTTGTTCTTCATTTTCTTCCTCGATCCATGTTTGGTTCTGCTTCAGACAGAAATCTTAAATTCTCTGTTAAAGTCTTGCAACTTGTCATACTACTGATGTTTTGATTTCTGAACCCCCCCTACTCCACATTGCTCTCTTTGGCCTGTCTTTGAAACATGCCTTTTTGTAGCCACTTCTAGCTTATTTATTATATAAAACTTCACCTAGTCAGTGTGTTTCTGCAAGGAGTTATTCACTTCCATCAAATTCATACCTTAAGTGCAAATAATTTAACAGGGAGAGGGTATTGCTTCTAAACTATTTAACATCCAGCTGAAGTCAGCTGCACAGTCCTTGATTTTTTTGACGTGGCATTTCTGCTCAGCTTTATGTTTGAGATGACATATTCATTGATCAGTCTCTTTTAATTACTGTTTCTCTGAGTTTATATTCAGTAATCACTCAGAGTTGGAGCCTGATACTGATTTAAAGAAGGTGTAGATAACACGGGTAATCCCAAGCTTCTCACATGAAGCAGAGTGGGGCTCAGTGTAATGTTTGTATCTGTGGAAGAGATAATTTATTTTCTCCATGTTCAATTTGGCAGATTCTGTTTTCCCATAGCAGGGGAAAGCAGTAGTATGAGTCCTCTTTTCCTGAATTTTAACACTGATCATATTGGCAAGGGATTTTTACCAGTTTGTCCCTGTTGCAGACTCTGCTGTCAAAGTAGATTTCAGAACATGGCTTTCATAAAGATAGTGTATTTTAATGATTTGGGGATGTGACGTTTCTCTAGGTGTAGACTTCTTACTATTGCTGTACTTGCATTTTCTTATAGATAAACAACTGTCTTTGGCATTTCTTGTGTAAGGTCCATTACCTTTTATTACCTGCTTACTAGTAAACAAGTGAATGCAAACCTGAAAAGAAAAATTTTAAAAACAGACCGTTTGTCTAAATTCTACAAATACTTTAAGAGATTTTTATCTCATTGTGCCTGTATTGTTAAATGCTGTCAACACCCCTCTCAAAATGGGAAATGTTACTTTGAAGACTGACAGATTATCAGAGGTCTGACAGATCTGTCACACAACGGAAATTAAGGACTCCAGTCTGGAAAAGTGCTAATTGAGAGGGACTAGAACAGAGGTCAATAAAGTCATAAAGAGTACTGAGAAGGTGAGCAGAGTTGTTACTGCCTCTCCCAGCGTAACCATTAGGGGACATGAAGTGGAATTAGCAGGTGGCAGACTCAGGAGAGAGAGAACATTTTTTTTTATCAAGTGGTTAGAATATGGAGAGGGTTAGATTCAAGGACAGTCTGGACAAGGTAATGGAGGAGAAGTCCATCAGAGGCTACTGGTTACAAAAACACCTCTGATGAAATCCAGTTGTTGGAAGGAAGAAGGCACTCTGGACTCTACATTTACGCGCCTCAGTGAGCTTGGCTCATTGCTAGCAGTAGACTACTAGTGTAGGCGGACCTTTGGTCTGATGTGTTTTATCTTCAAGGTCCCTGAAACATTACAGGATTGTAGATTATAGAGGGGCAAAACCACAAGTTCAGAATGATTTTTTTTTTTTTTTCCAATTAGCATTTGTTAATGGCACACTGCTTGCAATTTTTTCATTTGGTTTCATCATGCCAAAAAGGCATGTTAATCATTTTGGTTTATATGCTTGATTTCTGTGTCAAGAGTGAAGAGCTAAATGACTGTCACTGAAACAGATGTGGATGGGTCCTCAGAGCCCAAGACATTTAGTATTGGTGATAAGCATTGTGTCAGGCTGAGAAAAAGTATATAATGTTCTCAGCTACTCATATAATGTTCTCAGCTACTCATGGCTGAGATCCTATTATTTCTGACCATGCCTGACAGCTCTAATGCTGAACAGTGAAGGGTCACAGAAAATTAGTATAATTTCAGTGGCTGCTTTAGTGCAGCAAACATTAAGTTGGTTCCCAAGAACAGTTCCCTGGTGCAATCCGTAATAAATTCAAACTTTATTTTTAGTGATGACCTTTAGTAATGCGAGCCTTGATCCATTGAGATGCTGTTCACTTTTGATGCATCTCCAAATCCCTTTTTTATGCATTTTAAATCAACACACGCTTATTCTGAATTTATGCGTGTGGATAGACTGAGAGATGTAATTTAAACACATCTGTTCAAATATGCATTTCAGATCAACTTGGTGCCGGTTCTCATAATACGGCTGAGTTTTTGACGGGTATTATATCCCTAAAGTACACAGCAGATGGTATTTATTAGAGATTGAATGGAAATGAAGTTTAAGGATGTTGAGTTTTTTGTCTTAAGTCATTCATTTTTTAATCAATAAAACAATAATGATCTGAAGTTATAGATCTGTAATGAAGTTCTGTAAAATGTTTCACATTTATGGGACAAGTAAAACACCTTATATTTGAACAAACTCCAAACTGTAACTGTTTGGGTTTTTTTTAAAGAAAAATGATAATGGGAAGTATTATAATCTTTCTTAGAAAACATTTGGGCTGCATCTAGTAGGAACTATAGAAACATCCACTATAATTGTTTAGAGAGAGTAAAACTGTGTGTACTCTTTCATCCTCAGGCAGTGAGCCACGCTAATTATGAAATAGACTTTTTATCTAGGTCACTGTTCCCTGACGACAAGGACAGACTCAGTCCCTACTTGCACAGGGTGCCCCATACCTATACCTTCTCAAGTTGAGTTCTGTAAATCAGGTGTCCTTAGCTGTCTCCAGGTGGTGTTCAGCCCAGTTTCTGAAAGAGCTCTTCTGGGGGCAGGAGGTGGGCTTGAGAAAGTACAGTCATAAGAAAATACCCATTCTCACTCTTACTTCTCAAACTCTGAAAGCTGTTAGCTTGTGCGTCTTGATCACAGCTGCTTTCTACAGTCTTTGTAAGGTGACTTGCATAAAACCCATGAATGACTCCAAAGTTCAAAAACAACTTTGTAAGTTGCACTTGCAAATCAGTAGTTGGAATTTGCTGCAGATCACGAAGCTCAGGTGTAAGGTATTTCCTGTGGGAATCGCTGCTGTGAGCAGCCTTCAGTGGTCTGTAAGGTGTGGACACTAAAAAGCAAAATGCACACAGTGACTATATCTGTCAGGTCAGGCTTAATATGTAGTTTCTGCTATCCTTGAAATCTGAACTGTTTTGCTATGAATCACCTCCAAATTAAATGTTACCATTTATGGTCTTGTCAATTATTTTCCCGTGTGCGTACGTGCGTACACCCTTCAGGCAAATCTCCAAGGATACTCTGAAGAAATACTGTTGGTTTCTCTGTGGTCATGTATGGATTTTGTTTGTCAGTTTTGTTATTAAAAAACAACAACAAAAAAAAAAACAAAAAACCCAAAAACCAGCATGCCAACAATGTGGCATTACAGTTTCGTTGTCTGGTTTGTTGTGTCTTAAGCATCAGTTTCAGTGAGACAGGATTCAAGCTGTGAAAACAATTAAAACTTAAATTATGCATTTTACACATATAAATAAAATATGACTTACTTAAATGTTTGCTAGTATTCAATGTTTCAGTAGTTGAATTAAAGTAAACAAGTGAGTTGACTTATAAGTTAAGCCATTATACACTTTTAAAAACAATAGAACATGAAGTTATATTCACTTTAATGCAGGCAAACTGCAAGGTGAAGAACTCATTTGTGAGACAACCTGGAGTTATGTTAGACAGTAATAGAGAACATTTTAAAATATTTGAAATAATATAGTTGCTTTGCAGTAGCAACACGTACATGAATAAAAGATGTTGGCAGGTGTCCTGCCAGGGTGGAATCTCATGCTATTGTATTTAATAGAAATATGTACACTGCAAACAGGTCTAACTTTGGTATAAGTAATCAAAATGCAGGGACTGAATAACTGTTATGCAGCACAGTTTAAAAATAATTAAGTTTAAGCCTGATAGGTTATGAAATAAACCATTTCCTTGCAGTGAATATAAGCAGCTTGCTTTTTTAGAGAGTGAGGCCACATCTTTCACCCATTTCTTTCAGTATGTGAATGTACCTGGCAGTATTGGGTGTAGTACAGATTTAGGATTTTTCCAGTACAGTTTATTATACATTTAATAGAAATCCAATCAAATGGCTCAATCTGATGGACAACTTGATAGAAACAAACATAAGATCCCTTAGACTTACCCAAAGCTTGAAGTGAAAGATACTAACTATAGAACAGTTATTAATTAATTAAAAGGGTACTACTTTTACATGATTCATATTTATTTTATTGGCCACGTTCACTCCAGTATCTTGCCATCTGTCTGTTCTTTTAGGTTGTATTGCATTCTGTGAAATGTCTGTCCTGTTTTGCCATTTACACTATTTATTGCTAAATTTTATAGTAGTATTTTAAATATCTTTGTTGAGAAGTCATTATTGGATCTTCTCTATTTATCCTACTCTTAGTTGCAAAATCTCCTATTTGTCCTTATAATTTCGATAATGTCATTAATGTGGCTAGAGCAACATAATAATGGAAAAAGAAATTGCAACATTAAATAGTATTTCATGTAAGAACTAATAACGTTAAGTTCTATGGTGAACTTAATAGTACTGCTTATTTTCTCTACGTCTCTTAAGCATTAATATTCATGATGTATATAGCTGCTTTTGGATAAGTAGTCTTATCAAATAATAGTTTATATCTAGCCATGAGGCTTGGTCTGTTGTCATTTAAAAGTCTTCACACACAAATGTAAATGAAATGTGTGTTGTCAAAGTACTCTCCGGTTTTACTCCATGTGTAAATCGGTTGAGCAGTTGATATGAGGGTTCAAAAGGACTCTTTTTCCTGCCACAGAGTTTTTGAATTTGAACATCCTAGACTACTTTTTAAACGCATATGGAAAAGATTACTAAGAATAACATTGCCAGTGGATACACATTTATTAAAGTCTGTCCATCCATTGCATAATTTTAGGATAAATCGTAAACTGATTCAGAAATTATGTTCAGGTTTACTCCCCTAACTCCAGATGCTTAAATTAGGAGTATATTGTGCTGCTCTCCATCCCCATAGTCCCTGGAGAGAGAGAGCAGTGCAGGAGGACTTCAGATGCCTTTCTAAAAATGTGGGGATCTTCCCATGGCTTAATTCTCAGGTTAATCTCCATGTAGTCAAGAGAGGCAGGGTGAAGTTTCATGTTACTAGCTTTTGAAAGAAGCAGTGCTTCCAGCTGAGCAGTCTGTTTCTCTTGTGCTAGTTCCAGCTCATGTGACTCCTCAGTGAGCAATTCAAATTTAAGTTCGAAATCCCACAAGACTAGGCTTTGTAGAGAAAAAAAGAATGTGGGGAAAGGAGCTCGGAAGGACTGCGTGTGGTCATAGGGAAGATACAAACATCTTCAGCTCCAACACAAAACAGCACATTGAGATGCCTGTTAGGTTCTGTAAATATGCTTGAAAGACTTAACTCTCAGACACCTTCAAATTATTTAATCTATTAACTTAATTTTGTTTCCAGGTTCCCTAAATGGGCATGTATTGAAGACAGGTTATAAAATACTGTATGAGGCTTGAATAATGTTTCAGAGCATACTGGTTTTATTTTCATGAGAATTCCAAATATTTTACTAACATTTCTTCAATGCCAATTTCCAATTTATGAGTCAAGAAGTTGCTAGGTCATCACTTTTTTTGTTTCTAATTTAATTAAAGTAGTTTTCCCAGGCAGTTCTTGTAGCCTTCTGTAAGGACAATAGAGTGCTTTTAATTTATTCAAATAGCTATACTCTAATGCAGTGATTTTTTATATAGGGACGGGCGGAAGTGGAGGATCTTGGTGAAGAGTGAGTTGGTGGCTTTAAGTCATTGCTGGATTTAAAGGTTAATTTCTAAAAGGGAAGATGGAAGAATATGTGATCATGCAAAAGCATTTCAGGTGGTCACATGAGTAGCTGTAGGTGCTGATGAATTTTAGCTCCTTTACATAATTTCCTCCCTGAGCGTGGATTTGGTTTGTAATGGTTGTTGCTAAAGGAAATGTTTTCTGTAACTAAAGTCACATGAAGTGAATCCTAGCAAGTTTCACAGTTTTGCTGCTGGTTGCCTTAGACATCCTGATCCATGAAAATAGGGTTTTTTTTCTGTTTTATTTTTGACAGCTTGACACTTTCATCTTTCCTAAATCAAATTACATGGGATTTTGCATTTCACTCCCAACTGCCTTCTATGAAGAGCTCCCTAACTTCCCTCTGTTGGTGAATCAGCCTCTGGTAACTGGTACTGCAATATCTGTTGTACTTTCCTGTTGCTGCTAGTTCAGTTTCTGCTTTCTCTAGCATTGATAACTAAGTCCCCGGGGCAGAAAAGAGCAGGAAACTTGTCACTGTGAGGGTATGCCTGCCCTGCTTGCTGGTTAGTAATATTCAAATGCAGATCTCTGAGCAAACAGAGCTTCAGGAGCTACATAGCTGTACTAGCACAGATTTCACCTCGGGCTCATTTATTCTTCTGGGCTTGTTTAGAGCTAACTTGAATACCTGCAAGCTGTGAGAAGGCAGTTCTCAGGGCTGCAGTTACCCACAGCACATTCATTACTTACCCACAACTTTAGTTTCAGGCATCAGGCATTCCTTTGGCATTTTTCTTTGTCCCAAGAGGCTGACTTGGTTCCTCTTCAGGTAGCTATGGATAAAGTGTTGCATTTCTTCTGTGTCCTTTCAAACACATTTGTTTTGCCTTTCTCTGAGGTTTTGGATATCTGTCCTCTCACCACTTATTCATTTCTAGGTGTGCTGGTCCTTCCAGCATCACACAAAAATGGGCAGTTCTTTACTGTAAGATGAAGCAGTTGCTTCTTTTTACATGGTCAGACCTGCTGAAGGTAATAGTGCTTGAATTGTTGGTTTGGTTCAAGATGACAGAGCATAAATCTGCTTGAGTAAATGGAAGAGATCTATCTATGTAAAAGGACATAAAGGAGAGAATGTCGAGGAACCGAAAGTATTAGGGCTGTATTATCTGATTTGAGTATCCCTCAAATAAATCTTTTTCTATAATTCAGCAGTTCCAATGTAAAATGTTTCAATTGAGAGTCAACTGGGAACTCTTTTTTTCTTGGTTTCTAAAGTTGAGTGAAGATGGTAGTACATCTTCAGAGAAGAAATCTTGTAAAATTTACGATTGCCAGATAAAATGATTGCACAGGAGTTTGTTAGGATTATGAGGGTTTAAAATGGCTGGCAAAGTTTAAGTGATTTTATGCTCAGAAGTATTTAAACAGACTGACCGCTTCCATTTGCTAGGCTATAATGAGCATCCAGAATTCTGTATGTTTGAAGCAGCTTCTGGCTTTTTCAAAATCATTTTATCTTTCATAAGGAGCACTGTGTATTCTTGGTTCATGGAACAATGTGTTGTGGAGCTTCTTTATTGACCCTAGGAAACATTTGCTGCGGTTGAATTTTTAGACTTACTGTAAATGCATTTATGTAATAAATGTTACAAAATGCTTACTGGGGATGCTCATCATTTTTCTTCTTTATTTACTTCAGAATAGATAAACTACATTTCATTTCAAAAAACCAATTTAATATTGGCTGATGCACAAGAAATTGTTCTTGTGTAATTTTGCATCATATTTCATAGCTGGAATAATTTTTTAGACATCTGAATCTATGCAATAAGGAATTCTGTGCTGCTTTCTTTCAGACTGTCAGAGCAAAGGTCTCTTTAATTTCAAGTGTGTATGTGTTTTATATTTTTCCACAATTATATCTTTTTTCCACCCTTTTCTTTCATTAAGAAATGTTGTTTTGCATGTGGAACTAATTGTACTTATTTATGTTCATCAGTGCTTTGCGAAAGGCTAAGAGTTTGATTTTTATTCAGTAACTGGGTTTTATTCTGAGTGAAATCTCAAGCTTTTTTTCCCCTTTTATAACTACTTTTTAAGCAATATAATCAACTGAGGTATAAAAATGCACTATGCAATGTCATATTTCAGGCAGTCATACTGGATTGAACTGTAATTAATTGCTGTTGCTGAATACACTGTGGTCCTTATTCTCTTTTCATACCCTAGTTTTTCTTTGTATGTAATAATTCCATCCAGGAAGAAATCTAATTACTAAGATAATTAACACCTTATCACCAAATGGGAGTTCAGACATTTGTAGAGTTTATGAATTTTTAAAATATGTAATTTCCTTTTAACTGAATGACAACTGGTGTTATAGAGAAAAGAGCATATTGTATTGTATCTAGCTTGATTGGACCTTATAATTCATGTTGCTATAGAAACAACCAAACCTTTATAAAAGATGGTATTACTACTACCATTGGTAATAAATGCTTTGACTGTTGCCAATAGTGTCATTAAAATGGTTAAAATAACTTCATTTTAATGGTTTTGTCAAATGTAATGAATGTTCTGTTCATATTCTGAGAAATGGCAGCTGATGTTACGTGATACTGATTTATAATGTACTTTTTCTTCCATAAGCTTACTATTACCACATAATATATTTGTGATGTGAACAAAATCATGTTGCAGAATATAGTGCTCCTCTGTTCACTCAGTCCTTAAAGCTAACAAATTTTATTGTTACGTGATATCAAGCAGAACTTTGTATCTTGCAGTTTGTCAGTCTTAAGAAAGCAGTGGTAATTGAGACTGTTTAGCCAGCAGCTCTGGGGATTTTTGCTGTTCTGTGCGCTATTCAGCTTGTGTTTCCCACTTACGACTGCTGGACCAAGTCCTTGAAAATGTTCAGTTTTATGTTGGTTTTGATTTGGCGTTCAAATGCCATGTTTTAACTTCATCTCAAGTGATGGAGTCTGAATTCATGAACTCAAAAAGGAGTTGAAAGAATTTCAGAAACATACAAAAAAAAAAAAAAAAAAGAGGCCAAGACATTTGCTTTACTTAAATAAAAAGGTGTGGGGGGGTTAAGTTAAAAAAAAAAGTCCCAAAATATGTTTACTACCATATACTGTTTGTATGAAGGCCACTGTGGTCAATATAAGCGATGCATGCTGTAATGTTGCACCTAATCAAATTGCTAAAAGCAATATTCTCTGCTTCCACTTTCTTGGGTCTTTAGCCAACAGATTCTCCTCGTCCAGTAGAACTCGTTGTTGCAGGAAGTTTTTCTTTCAGCTATTCAGAGTATTCAAACTCTTCACACACTTTAGCCACAACATTAATTTTTATGTGGTGATATACTGTCTAATAAGAAAACGGCCATTCAAATGCTTTTTTGGATTACATGCAAATTCATTATGTTGCATTCACAGTTCTGCTGTCTTTTGTCCTGATGAAGGGAAGAGAAGCCTTACAGCCATCTCCTTAGAGAAACACCTTCTTAAGCTCAGATGTTGAGCTTTGCTTGTGGCAGTAGTCTTTATGCTATTCACCCCTAAAAGAAGCTGTCTCAGTTGTTCCCTTGCCTGTAGCCTATTTAAGATGTGTAGAGTTATTTAGGTTGGAAAGGACCTCTTGAAGTCATCTCATCTATTCCCCTCATTTGAAACAGGGCCAGCTTGAAATCAGATACCACCAATATCTTTATAGGGTTCTTTTCCTCATAAATCATATTTTCTCCAGTTCATCAGTCTTACTGATAGTGTAGAAACAGTCTTATCTGTATCAGTAGGGAGCACTGAGCACTTCTGAGCACTATATATTTTTGCCTCTCTGCAGAAGAGGTTTATCACTATTCCCACTTTACACAAGCATGATGAATACCAAACAGTGCAGTGGTTTCACAGTCTTTCATAGGGCAGTGGTCATCCAGCTGGTAGGTGTCAGATTTAGAAACTGGAGGTTTTATCTCCTGGATCCTGCAGAGTGCTCTGTAAATACTGTGCAGTAATCTTGTAGGACTCATTTTTCTGAGCTGTATCGCAGAATCACAGAAGGGTTGAGGTTGGAAGGGAGCTATAGAGGCCATTTTGTCCAAACCCCCCTGTTCAAGCAGGGTCACTTAGAGCCTATTGCTGTCTGTATCCAGACAGCTTTTGAATATCTCCAAGGAGAAGGACTCTACAGTCCCTGGGCAACCTGTGCCAGTGCTCTGTCACCCTCAGTAAAAAAGTGTTTCCTGACACACGGAGCACAACACCTGAGCCCCTATGCCCTTGAATACTGTCCCCCCAGGAGCTCTGTTGTCACTTTTAATACTGTCCATGTTTCCACTTGCGGTATCCTTTGTGCGCACATGAAATAACAACAGAGAGTAGCAGTCAGAGGGCCAGATAAACCCCACAGCATCCTGGACCCTGGCAGACAGCAAACTTCTCTAGATGATTGGGTGGGTTGACAGATGGGTGCCTGTGTCCTCCTGCAGCAGGGACTCACCCATTACAATGACTTGCTACTTCTTCCTGGTAATCTTGTATGGTTTGGGGGTTGGGTAGACCAGATATTTTGCTTGTCAGCACATGTGTCCTTTTCAACCTTGAGGGCAGTAGGTGGGGCAGATTCTTCCTTTCAGTGTCAGAATTCACCAGCTTCCATCATTCCCTTTCTCCAGAGGTTTTACTTCCATTGGTAGTTGGGGTTGACAATACTTGCTTCTCTACAGCAGATGGGAGATGAGGTTCTTCAAGATGTAGAGTTGCAGAGAACATCCTGTTTATCTCCCTTTCATCTTCTCTCACACTTCACAGCCTGCTGACTTCCTACATAACTCCAAGACAACACAGCTCCTGCAGGACAAAGGGCCATCTCTCCTGGCATCAGAGAGAGCCCCCAGGGACTCCCTGCAGCCCGAGACACTTGCAGGGCTGCATGCACTGTCCAAAGCTCAGTCTAGGTGCAAGCCTTGACCCTAGCACAAACAGCTATTCCAACATTTACCAGGGAAAATAATCAGTGGCATATAACCACTATGTCTAAGATTTATACTATAGTGTGATCTCAACTGAGGCCCTCTTACTTCATCCTTTTCTGTGCGTCCTGCTGTATCTGTTGGCTGTATCTGCTAGCCAGGCTCTCTAAAGATGCATATTCAGTCCAAGTGGAACAGTTAGGAAACGTTGACCTTGCTAAATAACAGGAAAGCTTAGTGCCTGTGCATTTGTAAACTTAAGTATTTTGCTTTCCTTTTAAAGCAAGGCATAGGCTGATTTTATGGAGTACTGAGTTAGAAATTAACTTGGGACTAAGAGATGTCTTACTGGTTTCAAAGACAATTTTGTTCAAAATTGCTACGTTATATTGCATGCCAGTCCCTGCTTTTGGAATTCCTGTCCTACTTTGATAGCAGCATTATAAAACATCAGGTAGTTTACAAATTCTAGTGGGTAAGTAAGTCGCAAAAGTCATAAATTTTGTGGGTTAAGCAGTCAGAATCTGAGAAACTTACAAGCTCTGGTGAACACCTATAATTTCAAATGAAGGAGGAGTTAGTCCAGATGTTTTCTTCTTTCTGTCACACTCCTAATCCAATATTTGCTGTAATATCTTTCTTCTTCGTGCTCTTGGCCAAGTACCAAATGGTCTCAATTTCTGTAGATCAACTTGAAGAGTTGTAAGTCTATGTATGCTGGCTTTTAAGGGAGCAAAACTTTTACATGTCCTTAATTCAGTGTTCTTTTTTACTTTCTTTACAGAGTGCCTGGAATAACAATTGCTACAGATATCATCTGTGGTTTTCCAGGAGAGACTGATGAAGATTTTCAAGAAACAGTGAAACTTGTAGAACAGTACAGATTTCCAAGCTTGTTTATTAATCAATTTTACCCACGCCCCGGAACCCCAGCTGCAAAAATGCATCAAGTGCCAGCTGCAGTGGTAAGATCCGTTTTCTTGTGCCACTGTACATGGTGTACTCAGATGTCTTTACGTGCATAAAACATATATCTGAAAATGTAGATTTTTTTTTTTTTTGCAGAACTGTGCTACAATTCAGTTAATTTTTTTTTTTTTTTAGTCCAATGAGTAAAATTATTGAATTGCCTTTAGAGGTTCGCTAGATCACTGAATGCATTTTCGTATATAAATTACTCTTCAGATTGTTAGGGAAGGTAAAATAGTGATTATACTGAAGTCATGTCTTCTTTCTATCAAATTTCAGCTGAATGAGTACCAGGAGAGGTATCTAATTGATTTTGCATGGGTTTTTTTTCCATTGTAAGACCTTTGAGACTCCAGCAGTCTCAAGCTTATTGTGAATAATTATGCAAAATATTAATAATATAGGAATGATAATTTCTGATTTATTTGTCTAATATCAAAGTTGAAGGCAAATTCTTCTCAAGACTGTCTTTATACACTGCTTATAAGCTCTGCTTCCTTCAGCCTGTGTTGAAGGCCATTGATAAAATTGGCATTAATCTTTCAGGTTTTAGGTGTTTTCCTTCTTTCTTGCTATTTTTGAGTGAGAAATGTAACTCTTCCTGACATTCTTGTATCAAATTCTCATAAGGAAAACAGCCTGTTTTAATATAGAAGGGAGATGGCTATTTGGTGCATTTTACTTGATATAAATAGCTGTTTATAAGCAATAATAACAGCAATCACGTCTGAAGGCAAGTTTTGATCTATTTTAAAAAAAATTGAATTTGTATTTTTTGTAATCTGAATCTCAAAACAAGAAAGCATACAAGACTGATGGCTGTACAATAATTCAACTTGTTATTTCATTATTATGGGCATAAATAGCATTTATAGTTCCTTTCACTGTAAGAATGAAAGTCAGCCAACAATGTAAATCAGTTTAAACAAAAAACCTTTTCTTTCAATTTATGTATCCTGCTACACCACTATGAAATCAAAACTACTTATCAGTAATTCTGTCCCTTCACATATACATCTGAAAGCAAAAGTATTTCTGCCTACTCTCAGTATATACCACAAATTGCATAGGATGTGTCAGCTGCTGAAGACATAAAATGCGATTATATTTGGCTCTTTGAATTTATTGTTTAGAGCTTTTACAATGACTGCTCATTTTTTGTAGGCTATCTCATAATGGGAAATACTGAGTTTTCAAATATAAATAGCTGATGTTGAAATAGTCTGCTTACTGTAACCAACTCACACTCTTGAATTATTTTTATTAGTTTTGAATGTATTTTAAAAATTTGAAAGTGAAAAAATACCAGTGTCATTTTTGGAAGTTAGGAAGCTTAAAAATCAAAATACTGATTTATGTCTCTGTTTTGTTTATATTCTTTCATCCACATGTACGCATGCTTATTTCACAGGAGGTGCAAAGACTAAGTTAATTTATCCTCTTCTGTTTAACTGGGTGCCATGGGAAGCCAATATGTGAAGACCTAAATTATTAAAAGAACATTAGCTGTTCTGTGGTTAAGAATGTTACTTGGAAAATGGTAATGTCATTTTAACCCAGTTTTACATTCTTTCTTTTTATTTGTAGAGCTAGTGCTTATTGCTTTCAGTTAATTAGAACTTTCAAAGAAGATGAGGCGTCTAATCCAGTGCTGATGAAAATCTGTAATTAATAGATTTTGTTTCTCTCTTTTCTCCCACCTCCTGCCTCTCCCCGTAGTTCTTAAAAAATCCCTTGTTATGAGATCCTTTTTTTCTTTTCTCTCTGGAGAGTAACTAGTCAAACAGAGCAAGAAGAGCTTGTGCTAATCTCTTATGTTTTATATTCACATTACTGCTAGAACCTGGTGGTCTTTCCAACAACATCAAGAATGGACAGGCATTTAACTTGTCCTTCCTTGCCTAGTGTAACATATATGATTCTTTGCTAGAAGGAAGTAGCACGTTGCCATCCATGTTATGCACTCTTACCGTGTCATCCTTTAATAAAATATTATTTGTCATCTTACTGTTAATGAATTTAATTCATTGCATTAGCATAGGGAGAGAAATAGCACATGAAGTGACATACAACTGTTACGTGCATCTGTACATGTGATACATTGTATTACCAGCCTGAACTTGTGAACTAATTTTTTTTTACAGGATGCTCATAACATAATCCTTTGTAGTGGGTCTGGCGATAGAATCTTGTTCTATGAAAATAATTTTGTCTGTATTATTTAACTGCAAATTGTGAACCAGTAAGCAGATTATTTAACAATTGTTATTCTTGTCTTTAGAAAAAAAATGTTGGGTCTATGTATGATGTTATTTTAGCTTTGCGTTACTTCTGCAATGGACAGATCTATAGCTATTTGCGAACTGCTCCACGTTACTGAGTTCCACTTCTCCAAGACAGCTCCAGTGATTCTGCCAGAGTATCACAGCTGCAACAATACATTTGCCTTGTTGATTTCTTTTAAGTTAGCTCGTTTTAGGAAGACCTTATGACTTTTAGGGACTGTCTGTAGAGCATTAAACATAGCAACATTTGGTGCTTTCAAATTTTTAGTGGATAGTTTTGATGGAAGTTGTAAATATAATTCTCTTTTTGGGGAAAACCCTCATCTGAGTTTGTCTTAGTAGAAAAAAAAAACCAAATGAACAGTAGGTCGACATAGAATCTTCACATAGATAATTTATCTTTGAAAACCTTACAGGCACTGATTTTTTTTCTAAAAGGGCAAATGACACTAATCCAGATGGACAGTTCTGCCACCATAAATTCAGAAAAAACAGTTAAGGCTGCAGGCTTTTCTTGTTTCTCCTGGAGAAAAAAATGTCCATGGAGAATCAGACATCTGTCTAAATGGTCTTATCATTTCATAACCATCAGTTAGGTTATGCTTACCATAAATGTTGTGTCCAGTTCAGAGAAAAGAGCACAGTTAAGCAAAATGAGGCATGATTTTTTGTTGTTGTTTCAGGGTGTTTTAATAAGCAATTGCAATGATGCTGAGTCATATACATGAGAGTCAACATATTGTTCAGAACTTAAATGCTACTTTTCTTGGCTTTTACCCCTATTTTATCCACCTACTGCTAAATACATTGTTTCAGAAATTATTCTGGGTACTCATTATCTCCAGTAGGCTATCTGTAGAAAATTCTCACTCTAAAGTGTGTTAACTATGAAATGCTATTTTGTAGATTGTTGTTATCATCAGCAGCACTATCATCATCATTTTGGAGCTGAATTTCTCTGTTTCCCTATTGCATTCAGTTGTAAAAGTGGTAGTGCTGGTATTTGCATAACTCAAATTACAGACTAAAGAGATACATATTTTAATAAGCAGTGTAAGAACATGATTTAGATGTGATTAGTACGGATTTTATGTTTAGCTGCATTGCAAATTATCAGAATGCTTTAATTCTAAGTGTAAAAATGAATCTTTTTCTCTAAAATTAAGGATCCGTAATACCTTATGTTCTTGATAATTTTTATTTCCCTGTTCTTTATTTTTTCAAGGCAACTATTGATTGTCTGGGAACTCTCTGTCCTTGAGATTTGGTCCATTAGAATTTGTGAAAGCATTAGGTTTCATGATTATCTCAGAATCAGCTGGATTTCCATCATGTGGAAATAACATGAAGAAATAGCCATTTAAAAAATAGGGATCTTGATAAAGTACAATTGGGTTCATCTCTACTGAGAATAGGAGATGGCAGCTGTTTTGAGGGCAGTAATGTGAATGCAGCTTCATGATTATGCTACCTTTAACTGCAGTGAGGATTCTAACGCTTCTGTATGTATTTTCAATAGTGTAATTAATCCAGTTTCAATTATTGGTGTAATTACAGTATTTTTTTAAAAACATTGTGATGCCTAGAGAAAAGATTCATTTCCTCTTACTATCTCTTTCCTTCTCTCTTTCTGTTTGTCATCAAATAATTACCTTGCTCCCAGACAGAAAATGTTATGTCAGTCAGCTACTGAACCTTTCCTTTAATTCCACTGAAGTGTGTCTCCTTGAATTTTTCTCTCTGTATTAGTTGTATTAAGCACCCTGCTTACTATACTGAGGTGAATAACAACTACTGTTTGATCTCAAAAATAATTTGCTTCAGGAATAGGAGTAGGTACAGGGTATTTTTTTTTACGGTGTATAGTGGGGAGTTCCTAAAGTCTTTCAGTACAAGAAGGGAACGGTGGGCATGCCATGACCATGGTGGACAAAGATGTGAGACCTTGTCTTACATCTGAAAGTGCCTACCCAATCTCCAAAAGCTCAGTTTTCAGCAGCCTTCATCGCAAGCAGTATTTGCCTCTCTGCCATCTGTCCATGCCCAAACAAGGTGTCGAGACAAAACTGCTCAATCTAAAACCTCATCTATTTACATCCGGGCACTTGTCTGTTAAATATACCCATTGTTACAAGAGAAAAAATAAAATAAATTCCATGATCAGACATTGTATCCTCCTCCATGTACTCTAACCATAACTTAGATCTGTCACTATATTTACCAATTGTAGAAGCCATACATAATGTGCTTAGAGTCTTTTCTTTCTATTAGGATAGCATATGCACTTTCTTGGTGTTGTCTACCAGACAAGTTGTATTTGACCAATTCTGTGGGAGCAAACCAACCATCTTGTATTTTATGCCTTTATGATGGCTATTTATTTTTCTGAGGCTGCTTTGCTTTTGCTTCCTTCTAAGAGGTCTCCAGGAAGTTTCCTGACACCCTTTCATGTATGAGTGGCTGCAGATCCCCCATATCCATCTTAACCAGTTACAATTCTACAAGCACTAGAAATAGGTATTCTTGGGTACCAGCAGATATAGTATGATGTTTAGTTCCTCCTCTTGTAGGTGGCTATAGGTTTTGTAGTTCTGAATCTCCACACACAAACAGCTCAGTCTTCATTGGTAACTCATATGCTTTTACCTATTCAAAATAAATAATTACCTGTGTGTCACTAAACCATCCTTGGCTGACAATATTATCCTGTCAGGCAATATTAGCTGTTCTCTCCTTCAGGACTTTGTAACTCCAAGCAGCAAGACAGCATCTGGAATGGCATTGCTTGTGCAAAGGACTCCTTTTGCTCTTCTCACAACTAAAGGAAAGGGAGCACAGCTGAACCTTGCAGTTATACAATCAAAGAAAAGGCTAGTAAGCTCCCCATTGAGCAGACAATAAGGAGAGATGACAGTTCAGGGCTGCTCTAGCCTTTGAGCATGGTGCTTGGGGCACTAGTGGGTAGTGATGTGGCATAATGTCCTAGGGAAGCTATGGTCATGGCTAGGGCAAGCAAAGATTCTGCTGTCTGGGATGACCTTCATAGAGTTTCATGTACTCTATGATGTGTGAGGCAACCAATTGCACTGTTAAGTGCACCACTCTCATTTGCAGGTGAGACTATGCAGCTTTGGATGGTGTTGATTAGTTAATGTTCTTTAAATGCCCAAAAGGAAGGGACCATCTCCCTTATTTCTAATATTCATCAGCATAGCAGATTCAGTGATACTTATTACTTTAGCTGATGTTGCCCAGTACAAAGATCATACAATGGGAATATGTAGGGATATTCATTTAAAAGTAAGAAAGAGACCTGGGGAGATCAGGAGGTGGGAGAAAAGGAAAGAAAAGTGAGTAGGTAAAGGAACAAGGCCACTTATTCAACCATACTTCTACTGTGATCTACCAATACTACCTCTGAGCTCTCTTGTTAAGTTCTGTGACTAAATGGCATTACATGACCTGGGAATTAGATACAGCTGTGATAACTGCTTCTGGTGAATCAAAGATGCTTGGCCCCTGATACTCCACATATGCACATGTGATAATGTATGGTGTAACATGCAGAATGCACTTCATGTGTAAGGAAAACCAAGACTGATTAATGTCTGAGTTTGACTGATGAACCTCTGTACTACTTTGTTTTTCTTCAACAGTATGGTTTTATTTATTGCTTGCTACTCTGCCAGAAAAAGACCTGAGTGAAGATTTTTATGGCAAGTGAAGGCTGGAGGGGAAGGCAGACCATGAAGGAAAAATCAATATATAATTCTTCATATTTGTCACTGAATGATTGACGTATTCCAAGGTAGCATTTTCCAGAAGATTTGTATGTGCTTTCTAGTTTTATTTGCACTGTGTTTCATAGTGTGGTTTCTTTGTGAGAACAACATGTGAGGTACTGCAGAAAGCCTTGCAAACCATCAAGATACCTATGATTTCTCTTATCTGCAAATCCACTCAGTCTCTGATGGGATTCATTTTGGTCGATATAGCTGTGGGTAGGAAATCAGAGTTGGCTCTTTTCTGGATGCTTAAAAATAGTTTTGCATGTTTTCCTCCCTGTTTTTCCAGGAACTACATAAACTGTCTGACCTATGAAAGCCTGGTTCCTCCTTTTTCTCTGTTTAAAAATGGTCAAAACATTTGACTTCTTTTATGCTATATCTTTAAATCTACCATAGTTCTCAGCAGTCTGTGTGCAGCCAGAACTGCAAATTTGTGCTATGAATTCAAAGGAAGGTAATTACCCATGAATAAGTTTTTTTTGTGGTTAGACAAAGCTACTAAATAGATTTTTACAAAAGTTTAAAGACAGTTTTATTTTAGAGCTAGATTCAGCTCAAGTTCAAACCACTTGAAGTTATTTGACCAGCTGCTGAAATGAAAATCTGTTTTTGTTGCTGTGGGAGACAAGTTGAGCTGGTAGGTTTTAAAAGAGGTTGTACCCTTTTGGAAAGCTATAAATGATCTGCCTATGGAGCTGCTGAAAATTCAGTTCATAGCTGTTTCTGGGAATGAGTTAAATTGCACAGTCAGACCCCTGAGAAAGGGCAAGGATGTTTTGACTCTGGCCTGCATCTGTGGCTCTTAAATCCTCCACTTCAGGCACCTGGTAGAATTCAGTTCTTACAGTTAGACTGCCTTGCTTGAGTAAGCAAGTAAAAATTCAAAGCTAGACTGGAAATACAATTAAGAAACCGAGTTTCTATTCTTTCTTGAATTTTGCTTTGTTTTTCCAGCAGGAACTGATTGGAATGGAAATGCTAACAGCTTTCTCATAAACTTTATACAAATTCAATTTGAAAAGTTGAGTCTCTAAAGGTGATAGTACAGTGATGGTTTTGATCTAGGCCACATTGTTAAGAAAAAGAATTAATGGGCACTAAAATAAAGGTGAGGAATGTAGGTGTGCAGGAAGAGGCTGAGTTACTTCTAAAGCTCACTGTCAAGCCAGAAATAACTACAGAATTTGCAAGGATTCTGAAACCGTCACCAACGTTTTATAATCTTGTTGGTTAGTGCTTTTAGCAATGTAATGTCCACATGTTGACCATCCAGTATAAAGAAATATTTTTAGGGAAGTGTAATCCTTTAAGATTTGTAGTGTCCACAAGTATTCATTACTCAGCATCCTTCCCCTGTGAGTCTGTCTGGAAATCCTGATGAAATTCTGAGATTTTTAGTTGCAAGGAAGCTGAAATAGCAGTAGAAGGTTTGTATGCCACATACTTCTGAACTGAATAGAAGGGAAGGAAGGTACTTTCTACAGATACGGTGGAACAGTCTTAGATTTTAAGGGAGAAAATTCAAAAGTCAAAAACTGGAAATGTAGTGTAGTGAAATGAGTTTAGTGGTGTCATAGAGGGTTTTTTCCTTTTTTTTTTTTTTCCCAGGCTTTTGTGGTTTAGCATCCATTGTGATTGCTTATAAAAATGCAGAAGAGTATATCATTTTTCTGTATTTTCTGCCTAAACTTAGTTAATCAGAATTTTAAAGATTATAACATTGTTCTTCAAAAGAACTTTATATAAAATGGCATCAGGATAAACACAATGCATAAATTTATTTTTCTTCTGTCACGTATAAAACATGGTAAAAGCTGCATGAATACATACATATATGGAGTATATTGGAAGCCTCTGCCATTAATTTCAAGGACTGAATCGGTAAGAAGTCATGAGGGCAATAAAAGCTGAAAATCGTTCGTCTTTTTCCTTTACCAGAGATTATGATCTATGTACTCTGATCTGGGGCTTCAACTTGGAATGTTACAGGAAGTTAAAAGACTGTTTTGTAAACTCCCCTGATAGGGAATTGAAGCAAGGCAGAGAGAGAAACAATTTCTGCAAACACTTATTACTCATTAAGCTGTTGTTATTAGTAGAACCAAGCTGTTATTGTTAAAAGAAGGTAACTATTTGCACAACACATTCAGTTAGTCACTGGCATTTGCTCACATGCTCACTTCGTTGTTACCTGTGGACCAGCAGCTGGGAGGCTACCCCCAGGGTTGTGCTCAGATTTCACCCTGTGGCTTCAAGGTGGGTACTTGGAATGTCCCTCAGAGGGATCTTTGATCCTTTGGGTGTAAATGTAATATTGCAGTCTTCATCTGCATATAGGAGTCACCACCCTCTTGGATGTGGTCCGAGTCTCTTTGTCTGTTTTTCATCATAATGGCCTTGGGCAGATTGAACAGACTGAACAGACTGTTGATGTCCTGCCTTAGTTATTACAGATTCAGCATGAGTACTAATCTTCAGAGCTTATTAGTCCCTGGAAAATTTTCATATGCTGTGTTTTCAGCAGGTAATGTTCCTGTCTTTGGCCTGCTGTTTTCTGTTACAGCTCTGTCCAAATCCATAGATGCCTGTAGAACACATTCATACAAGTTTATATACAGGAGACCTCTCTGGCAACTGGATGTTACATGTTTTGTCCTTTTCCTTGGATCATAATGGAAGAATCAGGGAAGAAGTTTTAACTGTGTCTTTCTGTAACTTTTACTTCAATTACAGTTAAGTAACTTCTGTAATACTGGATTTTTTTTCTTTTTTTTTTAATTCAGAATTCAATACACTTGATGAACCAGTCTGCCCAGAACTGGAAACAGTGCCAGCAGTTTTAGACATGGAGTATTGCCCATAACTTAATCCCTGAAATTGAATGTATGCAGCAGAACAAAAAAGTCTATTAGTTTCAAAAAACCCCTCTTGGCTTTGGCAATTCTGGGCTTCCTCAAGTGAGAACATAGTTTAGATTTAATAGTTTGTGACTTTACACAGTAAATTAATTTGTATCATGGAGGTGACTGAGCTTGTCTATCATTTCTGAATCATGTGACATTTGTAATGGCCTATAAAATGTGCTTTGGAGAAAAAGGACGCTGAAATATCTTGTGGTGGGCTCTTGGTGACCCTTTCTTGAACTTCATCTGATAATTCAAGTACACTTCTTCAAGGCTTCCACAGGCAATAAGGTCACTGAGTGCCTTGGAGCTCCTATCTTACACTGTTTTCATTGCTGCACCTCTGATCATTGGGCTAAAAATCCATGTGGAACTTGGAATTGCTGGAAAACTGGAAGTAGGGTGGAGGACTGAGTAACAGATTAAGGTGAAACAGTGAGGGCAGGTTTTCAGTGTCTAATGAATTTGTGTGTCGTGAATACACGAGTGGTCTTTCCCACACAGCAAGCGCTTGACCGCCACGTACCGCTCAGTATTCATGCTACACTGTATCTTCTGAATCACTTCTGTTCTGCTCTTTTTGTTCTTTCTGGAATGCTGGAAAACCTGGTGCTTTCAAGGCTGCTATTGTGCAAGAGAGCACACAGATACCTCACCAGATTATAAAATGGAAAAGAGTGCACTGCAGACAGGTCAGTCCTTTATATATATATATGTAAACCCTTATATGTCCTTGGGCTCAACATATGTATCTAAAAATTACATTTCATTACTAGCATGTAGTTTGCAGTTCATTCTGGTTTACATTACTGTACAACTGGGTGTAATATCTATATATTCAAAATCCGTCTGTCCCTCATGACCAATCACTTTATTTCTGATTTAGTGTCACTCTAATTTGAAATATGGCTGATACCCCAGTACAAGTTTCTGTCAGATACATTTCTTCTGCAAATCTTCTTGAGCTAAACAGTCCTCCTAATCAGTTACAGTGGCATCCTTAGAATATACCCACGTCATACAGATTGACACTTCAGTACGAATTTCAGACATAAAAATCTACCCGAAGTGAGACAGAGCATTTTATAAACTATACCAAATTTAAGGACCCTCAAAATGAGCAAATCTTGAAAGCCTTTTCTGAAATTAAGGATTTCTCTTTGAATGTCTTCAGAATAAATTTTGCATAATTTATCCTTTGCTCAGGGGGAGATTTTATTATGAAAAATGACAGGAATAACAAACAATCCTAAACCAAATTAAAAGAACTCCAATGGACCAGAAGCAATAGAATTCAGCAATATTTGTATAATACATGAGTTTGAACACTCTGTATTACATAGCTGGAATTACAGGGGTGGTAAGCAGGAAGAAATTTTAATGCCCGTGGTTTAATTGAAAATGGATCCTTCAAGAAATTATTTTCAAATCCTATACTGTTTTTGACAATGTGTTTTTCCATAAATAAGAATCTCTGTTTTAAATGTAAAATAGACTTAACTGTGGCTGGTTTTGTAGCTGTAATCCTGAAGACAGGATGACTTTTAACATTTGCAAACTTTTTCTACATTAATATGATTAGAAAAGGTGTGTAAAATTTTACATATTTTCCTCTTTTAGACAAAAAACATATTGCGTGTGCCATAAAACTTTGTTCTTTTTTTTTTTTTTTTAGAAATAATCACTGAGTATACAAATGACTAAAGAGTATAGAAAATATGAATTATGAATGTATAGTTATGTTTTTAATGGGAGTTGGAAAAAATGTCCACCATCCTGGAACATTGAGGTTAACTACTAGATATAACACATTGTACACCTACATTTTTCCATGTATGGATCAAAAATTATTAGAAAGTAATTTCTTAAACCAAGCTGAATAATGACATGCACATGTATTAACAGCTAAAGTAGAACAGTGAGTGTATTTTAATAGTAATTCAGGTAGGTTAGGTCAAAGACTAGCTAATCCCCAAATGATTTTGTATGCTTCATTATAGATGTGATAAGAAAGACAGGAATAATACCAGTTGAAGTGAGTTAGCTGTAGGAAGTAGGAAACTTGTCAAGCCTGTATTTCACTTCTGCTCTTTCAGACCTTACAGGGCAGAGACACAAGAGCATAATGAACACCAGTTACGATGTTATCAAGAAATCTGGCTGGGGCACAGCGTTTCTTTCAGGATCATTTCTGAGGGGGTGATGCACTGAATAACTCAAGGTCAAAGAGAACGGTTCACTGCTTTCTGATCACTTTTTTAAAAACTGTTTTGCGGAACAAAAGGTAATCTGTAAACTTTGATAGCATGGCAGTTTCAGTGGCTTGGCTTATATCTGTGTTGTCGTTATAGGTACACAGATTTAAAGCTTTATGGATTGAATCTCCCAGCAAGGGTTTTAAATGTACCTTGCTTGGAGTAGTTGCTGCCTCTCTCTGGTGCTTTGCCAAGTAGCTCTTCAGAGATTAAAGTTGGGCTGGTTGCTGTCTTTACATAGAGTGCTCCTAAGTAGGAGTTCTGTTTTGTAAAAGTTTGGATTTTGGAACTACCCAAAGCCTTTGTAGTTTTGAGAACACAGGTGTAGCACAGGGGAAAAGACAGTCACAGCTTTGTTACTGCTCAGAAAACGCATGTAACTTAAGTTAAAGAACACAAGATATGTTAGACATGCTGTTTCAGAAAATAAAGCACCTGTCTTATGTTTTTTGCTCTTTGCAAGCATCTGTTATGCTGGAGTATCTGTGCTTTCGGTAATATTGGGAAGAAAACTTAAAGGACTTGCAAAGCTGCTTCATTCTTCTCCCAAAGCCTGTCAGAGTTGTAGTTAAATTCTGCCTTGGCTCACAAAGTTTAATGTGGTTATAATTCTAAATTATTTAATCCGTTAGGTACCACACAAGCAGGTAATGTGGTTTTACAGACTTATTTGGAGGCAAAACAATGTTGCCATTGGTTGTTAGCATGCTCAAGTGTGTGAGATGCTTTATAAGTTCTAAATTAAATAAGGTTCCTGTGGCAAAAGAAATTTTTTTTATAATTCTGACCAGCAGTATGTAAAACAGAAATGGGGAAGATGGTTAAGTGAGAGAACAGAAATAAGGACATTGGGCTGGTTGCCTTGACACATGCTATTAATTCACTGTGATCATGAAGAAAAGAATATTTGAATGGAAACAGATAAGGGTCACTGTTACAGAAGGTAGCTCCGCATACTGGAGGAATTCTACATGATGGAAACAGAAAAATCAAAGCAGGAGGACTTTTCTGATGATACATTGAGGCTGACACCTTCAGTGAAAGTGGTAGAATTTGCAGATCTGTCGCAGTATCACTGAGAACCTCAAAGGTGATAATAGACTTAATAAAACTGAAAGTTGAGTGTTAAGGAAACCAGTGATACCTTCATATTGGGAAATAATTTTGTCCCTTTTACTCCTATATGAAAAACTGTGAATATTCTATTTAAGCTGCTTCTGAGTAATCTGTGATAAAAGATCTCGGTGATACTGTAATTGTCCTTCACAATAAATATCATAGACCCATGATACCATACTTAAGAGGAAAGCAAACAAGTTTTAGGCTTCATTAATATCATCTGAAAGACAGGTAATTATCACCTGAGTGCAAGAAGAGGATCACCAGAGAAGTGCAACACACATATGTGAGCCTATGTTTAGTATTTGGTATAGTTATTTAATTTATTTATCCCTGGTGGTGTTCAAGGCCAGGTTAGACAGAGCCTTGGGTGACATGATTTAGTTTGAGGTGTCCCTGCCCATGGCAGCAGGGTTGGAACTTGATGATCTTAAGGTCCCTTCCAACCCTAACTATTCTATGATTCTGTGATTTCTAAACTTAACTTTTGTCTCATGTCCCTGAACTTGTTTAAGTGCTACAAACTAAGGATTATGGTTTTAAAATTTAAATCAGTGCATGACTGAGTCATCAAAGCCTCTGCCTCTGTAAAATGTGTGCATGCGCACACATATCTATTACGGAAGCTTCTGTCCATAGTCTTGTGTGTTGTAAATTTAGGAGGACCTTGCTGGGCTCCCACAGACTCCAGCATGTGAACAGTTGTACACAGCAGTGATGCAGGCAGCACCGTTTACCCAGGGAAAGTCCTTCCTTCTTCATTAATAGGGTACTGCTTTACACTTCCCCAGATGGCCTCCTGCTAGTGCTGTAAAAAATCTCAGCTTCATACACCACTGCTTGCTTCAATGCACAAGTAGGAAACTCTCTGCAGTTCTCAGATTGAGGCTGTACTGGTCTTAGTTAGTTATGATACTTATCTCAAGTGATACGTGACTCTAACTGTCCTTTTGGCAAACCAATACTGGAAAAGTTTATGGAGGAATAGTGTATCTCTGGCCTGCATGTCAAATGCTCTTGCTCCAAAAGTATATACAGCCAGAGTGAACAAGAATATTGCAAGTAACCCACTGCCAAGAGTAACTTGTTTTAAGGAAATGTTCTGTGGTCACTGAACATAGACTGTATCAGTGGCTCCTATGACTGGAGTGTTGGAATGGAAGGTTACAGGCTCTTTAGAAAAGACAGGCCTGGCAGGCGGGGAGGGGGAGTTGCCCTTTATGTTAGGGATAGGCTGGAGAGTATGGAACTCTGTCTGGGGACAGGTGAGCAGTCCACAGAGAGTTTGTGGGTCAGGGTTAAAGGGAGAACAGTGATGGGAGGCATTACTGTGGGGATCTGTTACAGACCGCCTGCTCAAGGAGAACCTGCGGATGAAGCACTCCATAGACAGATAGGAGCAGCCTCATGCTCACAGGCCCTTTTTCTCATGGGTGACTTCAACCACCCTGACATCTGTTGGAGGGACGTTACGGCCCGGCACAGGCAATCCGGGAGATTCCTCGATTGTGTGGAAGACAACTTCCTTCTGCAAGTAATAGAGGAGCTGACAAGGAGAGGTGCCATGCTTGACCTCGTGCTCACCAACAAGGAAGGGCTCGTTGGAAATGTGATGCTCCAGGGCAGCCTTGGATGCAGCGATCACGAGATGCTTGAATTCGAGATCCTCAGGACAGTGAGAAGAGCGTGCAGCAAGTTCACTGCCCTGGACTTCAAAAGAGCAGACTTTGGCCTCTTCAGGAACCTGCTTAGTAAGGTTCCATGGGATACAGCCCTAGAGGGCAGGGGTGCCCAAGACTGTTGGTTGATATTCAAGGATCACCTGCTACAAGCTCAGGAGTGTTGCATCCCAACCAGAAGGAAGTGCAGCAGGAGGGCCAGGAGACCTCCTTGGATGGATAAGGAGCTCCTGAGGAAAATACAATTGAAAGAAGTGGCTTATAATAAGTGGAAGCAAGGACAGGTGGCATGGGAAGAGTACACGGATGTTGTCCGAGAAGCTAGGGACCAGGTCAGGAAAGCTAAGGCTCAGAATTAAACTTAGCTAGAGGTATTAAAGATAACAGGAAGGGATTCTACAGGTACATAGCAAATAAAAAATAGACTAGGGAGAACATAGGCCCCCTCAGGAAGCTCTTGGGAGAACTGGCTACACAGGATTTGGAGAAGGCTGAGGTTCTGAATGACTTCTTTGCCTCGGTCTTCACTGGCAAAGGCTCTGACTGCACCACCCAAGTCTTGGAAGGCAGATGCAGGGACTGTGAGAATGAAGACCTTGCGCCCACTGTAGGAGAGGATGTGGTTCGAGACCATCTTAAAAATCTGAACATGCACAAGTCCATGGGACCTGATGAAATCCATCCGTGGGTCCTGAAGGAGCTGGCAAATGAAATTGCGAAGCCGCTGGACATCATGTTTGAGAAATCACGGCAGTCAGGTGAAGTTCCCGATGACTGGAAAAAGGGAAATATAACCCCCATTTTCAAGAAGGGGAAAATGGATGACCCGGGGAATTACAGAGCAGTCAGTCTCACCTCTGTGCCTGGCAAAATCTTGGAGCAGATTCTCCTGGAAGGCATGCTAAGGCACATGAACAACAACAAGGTGCTTGGTGACAGCCAGCATGGCTTCACTAAGGGGAAATCCTGCCTGACCAATTTGGTGGCCTTCTGTGATGGGGCTACAGAACTGATGGACAGGGGTGTAGAGCAGTTGATGTCATCTACCTGGACTTGTGTAAAGCGTTCGACACTGTCCCACACGACATCCTTGTCTCTAAATTGGAGAGACATCAATTTGATGGATGGACCACTTGGTGGATAAAGAACTGGCTGGATGGCCACACGCAAAGAGTTGTGGTCAATGGCTCAGTGTCCAGCTGGAGACCAGTAAAGAGTGGTGTCCCTCAGGGATCGGTGTTGGGACCGGTCTTGTTTAACATCTTTGTCACTGACATAGACAGTGGGATTCAGTGCGCCCTCAGCAAGTTTGCCGATGACACCAAGCTGTGTGGTTCGGTTGATACCCTGGAGGGAAGGAATGCCATCCAGAGGGACCTCGACATGCTTGTGAGGTCGGCTTGTGAGGGGGAATCAGAATGCTAAAAGGAAAGAGCAGGAAGACAGGAGAAAGAAATGCTAGACTGAGCCAAGAAAGGAGAAATAGGAGTATGAAGCTGCATCAAGGAAAGAAATTCTGGAGAGATGCATGTAAACAGGCAGTTTTTCAGGGACTGAAAAAGTCCACTGGAGGCAATAAAGGAGAAGGAGCTTTTGGGCTCCTTATTTTCCTCTGCAACATCTGGACATGGAGACATGGAGCATGCTTTATTCTGTGCTTACACTGCTTAAAGGTGAGGTGGGAACCATGATTTTTCTTCTTGTAAAAAAAACAGTGTGGTTAATGCCTGTTGTGTGAGTTGAAGGGGTAACCGTTATAGCAGCAAGAATTCCCTGTCCTTTCCATAGTCTCTGTATTTGAAATAGTTTATATTTCTGGTTTTTAGAGACCTCAGTTAAGCTAAACTCATTATTCTAGAATGATAGCAATTATCACTAAGCAATCTTAACTCTCTGCTTAATTCATTTTTAACTCTGTATTCAGAGTTCCTACAAAGTAGTGAAATGGTGGTTTGATTTAGGTCAGATAAGTGTACAGGGCATCCTCAGAATTTTGGGGCAGCATTTCTTCATGCGCATGTCCATAAGTATCATTCCATGTTCCTCTGTGTCGTGAATTTCAAGCATTTCCCCTATCTGGAGCACTTTGATTTTGTACAAAAAACAAAACTTGTACCTTTTGTGGAAAGGTAAGTAATAAACCATAATTTTCTATAGTAAAAATTGAAAGACTATGTCAGTGTGTTGTGTAAAGGAAGCCATCTTCATTTTGTCTAGCTGAGCATGTAGTATTTTTGGCCAGAGACTGAGGGCCAGAGGGTTTCTGTCATAATAGTTTTGAGTGTTATTAAAGCTATTCCAATAAAATTACTCAAAAAAGCTTCTTGTGCAGTCAAAAAGGATACAAAAGAAATCATCTTCCTTAAGAAAAAGCAAGAATTAGGCTTTATTTTGATTGTGTGGGGGTTTGGGTTTGTTTGGTTTTGTTGTTTTTTTTTTTCTAAAATATATAAATTAGTGGAGGATTCCAAACTAAAATGCTTTTGTCTACTTCTTGCATGATTCTACATTAAACTAGGTTTTTAAGAAACCTTTTTAATAAGAATTTTGATATCACTTTTCAATTTATCATTACATTTCTCCAAGTCCTTATTGTAGTATTGTGATCATTCTCACTGTGTATAACTGTACTACAAAGAAAGAAGTCATTGTAAGATGGTGATGGAATTTGGGTTCAGTTACCTGATGCTTTCATTTGAGTGTTGGGTTTTTTTCCCCACTGGAAATAAAAGAGGTATTAATGGGAGTTAGAGGGTGAAGGTTTCTCTACTAAGGGGGATCTTCTCTTTGGCAAAGGTATGTTTGATTGCTGAGAAAGTGTATACTAACAGAAATGTCTTTAATATCGCTTCTCTTAGTTTTAAAGCCTCTTATTAAGCTCAGAGAAACAATTCCTGTTAGTTATTACTTACAGTAATTGAATAGAATGATCTATGGCAGAAGTCACCTCATACTGAAAACTAAATATACTGTTCTTGTTTGAAGAGGGACAGTGAGTAAAAAATAATTTTCTGGACTCTTTAGTGGTCATACCTTAAACATAGGTAGGGACCTCACAGAAGTAGTAATATTAATCTGATACCTTTAATGACTCAGAAATATCTAGCTCTTGAAAATTTGTATTAGTAATTAAAGTTCTTTTATGGCTAAGTTGCTGCATAAGAACATTTTGCTGAAATTAAAACTTTGTAAGGAAAGGAAATGCACAGTTGATTTTGCAGAATGAAAGGTTACTAAATTATCCTATAGTTTCCAGAAGTTAAATACTGCAGTCATGCTACTGTCTATTTAGTTCCCAGCGTGCTGGAAACATGAACAGAGACTACCAGTTTAGTTGGAAAACTACTTTATAAGAAATAATGGCTAGAAAAAGATAATAGTACAGACTACAAGCAAGGAATTCTTGCAGTTGCCTCCCTGTTTGTCACACGTTTTCAAATGCACAATGCTTTGCCTTCCCAAGCAACGAGATAAGTCAACAAAGATTCTGACATAATAAACCTTTGAACTTATTTGTGACTCATCCCTGCATTGATGAAATGGGTTTTCTCCTCTCCTTGTCCTCTTCCATAGGATGCAGCTGAATGTATTTAACGTCTGCTGAAATCACTGAAAGCACTATCATTAATTTCAGTAGAAGCTGGATTAAGCACATTTTGTCTTTGAACTTTGCTCTTAAAAGGATTCTTTTTTTTTTTTTTCATTTGCCTTGGCATTAAATGGCATACCACCTATTTCTTTTCCACAGTCAAGGCAATGAGAGTATCAGCATCAAAAGAAATCAAAAAATAATGAATTATTTCTCTTTAAACTTACCTCTTTTAAACCTAATATGCTATTAAGCAAGACTGCATGTACATGCTAGAATAATAGACAAGTCTTTGCAAGATTGAAGCCTAATCTTCAAGTTTTGTTATCTGTATTCTAAAGCATTATTTATAATTTACTGTGCAGAAATTAAAACAAATCTTAATTGTTTACACATTCCACTGATGTTCCATAGATTAGTGTTTATTATTTATTAAGGATATGTTCTTAACATTGTTAATATATATGTTAATTATTTCCTGTGATATTTAATATCCCTAATCTGCATACACTGCTCTTCATACCTACAGTTCCATTAACAAAGTTGGGAGAGAATGTGTTTGTACCTGCATACAGCTTTTTAAATCAGTAGTGTCTTTCTTTTTCCTTTAACTTTTCTAATACGGTTTATTTATTAATACTACTTTTCAGAAAAAACAGCGAACAAAGGATCTGTCCCAGCTGTTTCATTCATACAGTCCATATGATCATAAGGTAAGAAAAAATATACTACCTACATTTTTTTGTTAAGACAAATTCCAAACATTCATGTTAACTATGTATCATGTTTAATTAAAAAATGAGAGGAAATTATAAAGTTGAAAGTGCTAGGGTATTCATATTACTTGAATTATGCTATCACATGAATATTTCTTTGTTTCTTCAAGTTAAGCTTTAGAAGTTGCATTTTCTGATTTGTAAACCCAGTGACTCACATGAAGCTCATAGAAGTATAATTTGCAGACTCACACTAAATCTTGCAAAGTGACTGTATGTGTTATCAGATTCCCCTATTTTTCTATTTACAAGGTGTGTTACCCTTTAGTGTGTTGCTTATCCTCTTGTGTCAGTTAGGCCTGAAATACATGATACTGATGAATTATCTATTGATTCTGGAAGCATCATTGGAAGAGGCTGCTTTGGTAACAACCTGATGGTTGTCTGGGGGGAAGAAGAAGAAATGTACATCAACATTATAACTTGATCCTTATTTGTAAAGTCTGGGAACCCTGATTAAAAAAAAAAAACCAACCTTGTTTATTATATCCCATACTGTAGGGTAAGAAAAAAGGTCACTTCCTTACAGACATTGCAGTATGAATTTAAAGCTGTTAAAAAAGATTTTTGGAGGACCAAGAGACAGAGATCACAGCATTTCTGTGCTGTAGCTATGTCATGGGATTTTTGTAGACATTATGCAAAATTAAGCAGCAGATTGGAGGAGAGTTAAGTAGGTTTGTAAATATTTTAGGGGAGTTCCTCCTATCTTGGATGCATTTTTGGGCATGAGTTTTTAAGCAAGTGAACTAAATCCCTTAGCAATTTGTCAGCAGCATGATTTACTGTCTTTGCTGCTTTTGTTTTGCAAAGCGTGTGTGATTTTGCAAGTATCCATTTTGAAAAGGAAAGATTTGAAATATTTTTTTGTTGGACATTCCAAAGGAAAGTTTTGAACTTTATGCTTTCTTTTCCTGGCTATATAACAAATAGCTTTACATTGGAAAAAATTAGCTAAGTTTTATGTTTGTGGGAAGAAGTTGGTAGAAGTGTGTGTATGTGCATCTATTTCTACTTATGATCTTATGCGTGTATACATGTAACTACACATTTGTCTATGAGGAAGAAATATATTGTGTAAATATTAATGGATTAAATTTATCAGGTAAGTTGTTGCCATGAGAGTTCTATAGCTACCAGCAACTTGAAAATGTACGGTTTGGAAAAAAAAAGTCAAGCAAAAGGTATATTATATAATTTTAATAATGATCTAGCATTTCAAGTTAAATCCATCACTTCAAAGTGTTTTTATATAGATGGACTTGCACTGTTTACAGGGATTGGTAAAGCACATATTAAGGACCTGTGAAAATTGAGAAACATGAAGAATAAAGGAAATCAGTGTGACAGAATTTTGAATGGGATCATTGCCTTTTTGATCTGAAGCATTTTAAAGTAAATGTAATAGTAAGTCAATTAAGATCTAATAAGGAGAAGCAACTGATGAACCAGAAGCTTTGATATTCCTCTCTGTGTCTAAATTCTCATGTACCAAACACTTTTCATTCATAGTACAAGGAAATTCCATTATCCTTTTATTAACACTTTTAATGGAGATGGCCATTTGTAACTCCTGCTGCCTTCCTGCTCATATCCTTTGTGGCATTATATCAAAGTATCCTCAAATGGTTTTGGCTTCAGTTGTTAAGACTTATGCGCTCTTTACAAATTAGTCATCAGGCAATGTAGAATTGAATATAAATGCTCAGATACATTCCCTTTTGATCTTTGTTTTAGGACCTTTAATAAATTATTAAAAGTAGCACCATTGTTTGATGATTTTTGAAGCTCTACTCTTTTGTTGCTTCCAACCACATTCTGCATATATATCTGAAAGTAAAAGACGAGAAAAAGGACAAATGAAAGTTCATTAAAAAGATGATTTTTCCTTACAGTGAAAGTTTTCCTTCTGCTGAGTACATCCTATTTCTAGGGGCTACAGTAAATTCACTGCAGATTTCTTGCTCTGTGCTTTTTATTTGCACCTCAGCTGCCAATTTCAGAATTGTATTAGTTTTACTGTAGTTCTGTTTTTTTATTTAAATCATAGAATCATAGAATAGTTAGGGTTGGAAAGGACCTTAAGATCATCTAGTTCCAAGTCCCCTCTCATGGGCAGGGACACCTCACACTAAACCATGCCACCCAAGGCTCCGTCCAACCTGGCCTTGAACACCGCCAAGGATGGAGCATTCACAACTTCCCTGGGCAACCCATTCCAGTGCCTCACCACCCTTACAGTAAAAAACTTCTTCCTTATATCCAGTCTAAACTTCTCCTGTTTAAGTTTTAACCCATTACCCCTTGTTCTATCACTACAGTCCCTAATGAAGAGTCCATCCCCAGCATCCCTATAGGCCCCCTTCAGATACTAGAAGGCTGCTATGAGGTCTCCAAGCAAGCTTCTCTTCTCCAGGCTGAGCAGCCCCAACTTTCTCAGCCTGTCTTCATACAGGAGGTGGCCCAGTCTCCTGATCATCCTCGTGGCCCTCTTCTGGACTTGTTCCAACAGTTCCATGTCCTTTTTATGTTGAGGACACCAGAACTGCACGCAATACTCCAGGTGAGGTCTCACGAGAGCAGAGTAGAGGGGCAGGATCACCTCCTTTGACCTGCTGGTCATGCTCCTTTTGATGCAGCCCAGGATACGGTTGGCTTTCTGGGCTGCAAGCGCACACTGAAGCCAGCTCATGTTCATTTTCTAATCGACCAACACTCCCAAGTCCTTCTCCGCAGGGCTGCTCTGAATCTCTTCTCTGCCCACCCTGTAGCTGTGCCTGGGATTGCTCTGACCCAGGTGTAGGACCTTGCACTTGGCATGGTTAAACTTCATGAGGTTGGCATCAGCCCACCTCACAAGCGTGTCGAGGTCCCTGTGGCAGAAGAGTTGATTTTCAGGGAAGTTGTTTGCTGTTTCGTAGATAATTTTCAGTAAGCTTGAAAAGAAAATGTTATAATGGCTTTGTCAAAGTGTTGGTGAGGCAGGATCATGGCACAAATGACATGAATTACTGGCTTCTGGGATTCTTAGTTGGTTGATTAAAAGGTTTTTCTCTGAAAACCTTTCTAGAGTAGAAGAGACATAACCTTAAAGGATAAGTTGGAGCTTGGTAGTAGTAGTTAAACCATGTAAAAGGAAGCTTGTGAACTAGAGTGTCTGGAACAGGACTGTCTGCTGAGATTTTACAGTACTTCGTCCTTTTATGGTGGGATATCTTACAGAAAACAGAAAAATCAGTCAGATAGTACTCTTTCTTCCAAGTTCGTGAGTCATGCATGAAACCAGAAAGTGATGTTTTGATGGAGAAACTATACAAGCTTTACTAACCTTATTTTTATTTATGTTTAGTCAGGCGACCAATAGCTATTAGAAATAGTAGGTATTCCTGGAATTGTTTCCTCAGTATATATGCGTATCTAGTGTAATTTACTGCATCCTGAATGACATCTTAAATGTTTGTGGTTCTACATTCCCAGGTGAAAAGCCAGCTTTTTTATGGAGGGGGAAAGCAAGGATTTCCTTTTCCTTCCACTTCCAGGTGTGGAGTCTTGTATCTAGTGAGGCCTTGATTCAGCAGCAGGAGGGGCAGAGCTTTTAAATTCTTTTATGCAGAAGGGATGGAAAAGTGGGAGATGCTCTGCCTCTGCTGATAGCAGGGGAGGAGTAGTTGGTCTGCTGTATTCTCGAATGTCTAAATATGTGTAGTTTAGCATCTAGTGGTCCTTCTTATTGTTCAGATGAAACCATACAACAGCAAATCTCAAAAACCGCCATTTGTTTTATACTTGTCCTATCCAGGGGAATCTGATCCTCTTCTCTTTCACCTGTGCCACCATAGTCCTTACAGAGCCTCCAAAGACAGAACTTGTCTTTCAGCTACAATGCCACTGAAAAATCTCATAGTACCATCAGTCTTGAATACCTGGTGAATATATTGAATTCTTGATGTCAGACACATACAGAAAGACCATGCCAATTTGTTGTTAAAATGAATAACTTATAAAATTTGTTCTTTTCAAAATTAAATAATTATTCAGGAGATGTTGAGTTATATCTTGATTATGAAAGCTGTTCCACATGGATGTTTGATTACCATTTGCTCATACTTACTTCAGTTAGCATATATAAAAATATATAGAACTCTACTTGCAGATGAAGCCATTCCTTCTTCTGACATACTTTTTCCTGTGTTTATGTAGAGTATGTGTTTATTAGGAGTATGTGTAGTGTGGCTTTCTTGAGAGTGAAATTCTGACTGTAGTTATCAATAGAACAGCTTTTCCACTTAGAGTTTATGTTTTTCTAGGATCATCAGAAAATAAGATAAAAATTACATCCTTATAAAGCTGTACCAACAGGTTGAGTGATTTAAAATTAAGAACAATATAGTTGAGGAGTGCTCTTTTTGCCCTTAACTATAATCTGACAAGTTTTCTATTAGCTCATTTAATGGAAGATTATGTTTGCACACAAGTAATTTCTGCTCTCTTTATTGTGTGTACACTGCGTGAGGTTCCACACTGCCCGTAGCAAAAGGTTTACTCTGTCTGCAGTGGATGTTTAACTCCCTTAGTATCTTTCTCCCAAAAGACATTTGCCCTTTAAAACCTCACCCATTTTTTTTTGGAAAGCTGTCAAGGCAGTTGTGATAGGAGGTTAACTGGTCAAAACAACAGGTTTGAGAAGCTTATTACAAGCTTCAGGATCCACTGTGTAGCACGTGTCCAAATTCAGCAGCACAGAGCCCTAGTTCCTTTTCTTCTTTTTGTCCGATGGGTTAAGTATTCAGCCTAACCCTAGAGCAGTTGTTTGAAACTATAAGCCTCAATTTATGCACTGAAAAGGAATGTTTTTACATATAGTAAACACAGTATAGGAGAACTACTATTCATTTTGCTGCTGTGCCTCATTGAAGAGGATAGCCAGAGACCTTAGCGCATGTCCATACATGCCTCTGGCAGCCTTCTGCTATTACAGTGAGAAATCCTCTGAGAGTTGTACTTAAAACTCAGCTCTGGATTCATTTCTGCCTTTTGCAATCTGAATCTCTTGCTCAACAATGGGTCATGATCTCTGAAAATGTAAGGCCATGTCTTAGAGCATTAGTGATTTAGCGTATACTGTCTCCAGCTGAGTAAGAAATAAAGTCTGTGTGATTTGAAAAGAGGTTTTTGAGAAATGTTTTTCCAAGTTGAAAGTGCTCAGGTTTAAAAACATAAATTTCTATTTCAAAATTTACTCTGATGCAATACTACTAAATAATTGTAAACTCCTTAAGCCTCATGCTTTAAAATGTTCTTTTTTTTATGTGTTCTGGAAATGTTAAAACACTGAAAAAACTAAAGCCTCATAGACAGTGTCTGTGTGACAGCTAAGTTTTTGGACCATTGTATTAAGATACACAGTTAAGTAACAAAAAGCTTTCTTTTTTGTTTGGTTTTTGGGGGTGGGGTTGGGATTTTTGGGGGGGGGGGGTGTCTTATTTTTTGGTTTTGTGGGGTTTTTTTTTTCCTTGGGTAGCTCTTAACCTGGTGATCAGGGGGTGATGTCTTAACCTGGGAGGCAGGGGGTGATGTCCTGTATTCTACTGGCTTTAATAAAGTTGATGCGTGCATAATTGGCTCAAGAAAGATTAATAACAAGATTATGTATGATCATCCTAAAAGTTATAGTTCTAATGGCTGCTGTCACAGGCTTACCACAATAATTGTTTTCAACCACTTACTTCAGTAGTTCAAGACTCTTGCTCCAGTTTTTAACAGATAATACCTAATCCAAGGTCGCCCTCCTTAAACTGTGGTTGTAGGGCTCCTCTTTCTTCTGCTGGGTTCAGTAGCTCCTCTGGAGAGTCTGAGGCATTTGTAAGTCAGAACAAATAAAAAATAATACTACCACACATTGAAGGATGCTGTAAGTAATGAAGGTATGAAATTGGTTTTGTAATGAAGCAGACAGGAACTGCTATCAAACAGGTAGGATCTCTTTTGGCACTGCCTGTGGAGGCATATCTGTATGGTCTAAGTGATTTCCATTAATGGTAACACAAAATATTAATCATAGCAGTTCCTGGTCTGGCACTGTCTTGAAATTGTCATGGGCACCTGTGTGAAATATGAAGTATCCAAAAGCAAGAGGAATGTCCCAGTTAAGGGATGAGACATTGGAGTGAGTTGGCTTCTGGTAGCAAAACCTGTCAAGTCCTGCATTCCTTCCAGCCCCTGTGTGGTAGCTGATGACCTCTGGGGACCGCAGGCTGTGACAGGGCAATGGAGGGTGCAGTGGTGGCACTGAGGACCAGCAGAATCGTCTTCACCCTGGTGAGGATTGCTTAGTTAAAAAGCAAAAACAGGAGGAGATGGGAAGTAAAGTATTTCTGCTGATTCCGGTTTTCCTGCCAGGGAGCCTTATTCCCTTTATTTTTCTCGCATGTTAAGAGAAGCTGGACATTCTATGCATCCCTCACAAATAAACAAAATGGAACAAAAGAAATTCTGATGTCTGCTAAAGAAACAACTCTAAAAATGCATGATGTTGGCTAATTTTCTAATGGCAGGCATCACCATGCGACTGTGTTATTAGATCATGACAACTTTGGTTTTGAAGATGTGTCTGGACTATGGTATGATGTGATTACATGAGACGGCATGTAAATGCAAGTGTTGGACACTAGAGTTGGAAGTGTTTCAATGATTGTAGTTTCTTAAAAGAACTAGTGAAAGACTAAACCATAGGTGCATCACTAAACATATCTAGCAGGTGAGATTTGCATCTTCTGGTAATCTATGCTAGTACCTTTTTAGTTGTTCCTGACCTCCCAGACTTTCCCATCTTCTACTTCTGCATTTGTTGCTGGCCATCTTTTATAGCCACTGGCATGAATAAGTTTTACATGTGAGGCATGGCAGCTAGCATATTGAAGTAAACCAGGTTTGGGGTCTGGAAATGGGAAATTTCAGAATAGCTGAAACGCACGAGCAATTCTTGTAATATTTCCTAAGGACAGTGCTGTTTCTCAGATTACTGTGTTTTGTAGGATGTGCATGTGCAATAGAAGTGCTGTGAAGGTGTTACTTTCAAGCCAGAAAAAGTGAAAGTAGTTTTGAGATACTGTGTCAGCCTTCAAATTTATTTTTGGTAATGACTTGGGTATATGATTCTGGAAAATAACAAAAATCCTTTTAACCCGCTTTCTATTTATTCCAGGAGCAGCATTGTACTAAATCATAAGGCAACTGTGAGGTTGCAATGCCTGTGATATGAGCCATAGTCTGAATTTCCTAAAGCAGGTGCTTTGAATTGTTCTTCTGTGAGATGAAAAGGATTTAGAAGTTATTGCTGAAAAGAGACGGAGCCTTTTGCTATCTCCTGCCTCCAAATAGATTTCAGGTTTAATTTAATAGCTCAGATGTCAGATATGACGACGTTTTATGGAAATATTCTTGTTGTAACCTGCATCCATTCTTTTCCTCGTGTTCAGAACTGCTTTTTGGAGGAGGTTACATAAAGTTGTTTTGTGCTCTTGATATGATGTGAGGCTTCAAAGAAGACCGCTGAAAGAGAAAAGCAGTTTCTAATTTGAAGAGTAATGCAGTGGCCTTGTGCTAATGGCACACTTGAACATTACTTGATGATAGTGAAGAAAATCTAATGGCCTGAAAAGCTCCTGCTTTTTCTTGACTTAACTCTTAGATGCATTGCAGTTAATGCCATCTCTAACACAGAGTGAGCTAATGTATAGACTGTTTAGAAATGACTGTTCAAATACCAGGAATTGTTTCTGGGTTCTGTAGGGAAAGGAGGAGAAACCAGAAAAGCAAAGCAATGAAAGGACGTGTGTGTTGAATATGCTGTGTAGAAAAAGACGTATCTGCTCTGTCTAAATTCTATAGCTGAAGTGTTGGGATAAAGACTTGCAATCTTATTTGAAGTGTATATGGCATCCAGAAAATGTAAAAACAAACAAACAAACGAAAGGATTCCTGAATTTCTTGCTGTAAAACCAGTGATTTATTGGTTTTATTTTACACAAAATGTATACGAACAGGTCATGTATATATGCCTTTGGTTAAAACTGTATTCAAAGGTAGTAACTTTTGCTGTAATTGGCTATTTGGAGATCTAACCCTGTCTGATGTTAACTGAATTGTTTGGGATTGTTAACCTTGATTATCAACCAGAAGGGAGGTGTTTCCTGGTTTAGGTTAAACAGGTATTTTTTCTATCTTTTTAAAATTACCTTTCTGAAAAACAGTTAACAGTAGCCTGTCAAATCACATTTGCATCTGTACACAGATATAATGCTATATGATGACGCATGGACTTGGATGTTGAACGAGGTTTTAGAGATAAGAATGTATTATTGAAATATCTTTATTAATGATCTTGAGAACAGTTTTAAGAACCAAGCTGATGTAATCCATTATATACCTCTTTCCCCCATGTAAAAACATCTGTATGGTTTTTTTCAGTTACATAATCATGAAAATAGCTATTATTTACATCACAGCTTTTTTCCTTGATACAGTATGCGAATGCTACCTGATATAACAGATTGCCTCAAGTATTTTCTAGCTCCAAAAGATACTGAAATATAAAATGGGAGACCAGTTTTATGGTAACATTAAATATATGCCATGTGAACTCAAGTAAAAAAAATTGTTTGAGGCACATTGATCCTCTTGCTATTTTCCAGAGAAAAGCATTACCTTTTGCTGCATGCCTTGTATCACTTATGTACCTTGTTCATTGTTATGTGGTACTGGCACAAAAACATGAAAAAGTTCAGGTTTTCCAAAATTCGTTGCTGGAAAACCTTGGTATCACAAAAAGTAAACAGGCCTGGTCCTGTTAAAATTTCTTTTAAGCTCTCTATTCTTGCATTGGCAGTGTGATAGAGTGTATAACTTAATAGTTCTGTGGTCATTCCATCATGGAATGGCTAGGGTTGGAAGGGACCTTAATGATCATCTAGTGCAGAAGCGCATGAGCGCGATGTCATGAGAACCCACCTGCGGACATGGTGGCAGAGTTCTTCACTGTTCAAGAATTTAAACTTTGCTCTTGACCATAATGTTCCTATGACCAAGCTCTTGAGCTTGCTTGTTTTTAATTAATTATATATGCAGAACTTCAAGTTTTGGGAACTTTGCTAATGGATATGCTAACTATCTTTACATTCTGTTCCATATCTTCTCACTAGAGAACAATAGCTGAATTTGCTCATAAAACTGATACAGTCTTTCTGTGTACTTAAACTCATTTACGTTAAAATTCTGGATGCTAACCAAGTTGGCATCAATGCTTTTATTACCAGATTTTGGGTAGTCTTGTTGTACGCAACTCTCGGGTATAGTTTTTACTTTCTTGCATGGAGTGAACATATTCCATTTAGTTTTCTTCTTCCTTATTCCTGTTTAAAAGCTTGTTTTAATGACGTTTTGATATAAAGCTGTGAAGTAAGTGTGTATTTTTTGCCTTTGTGTCTGATAATAGGAGAATGGAAATTTTGATCTTATCCTCTTAATCTTCTGCATAGCCTTACATACACACAAAACCCCATCATCAGCACTTTGATTTGAGATTGATTTCAAATATCCTTCAGAAACAATCTAGCATTTTTCGAGTAAATGAGGGAAGGATGGGATCACATTTTTCGCAAATAGTGACAGGTCAGGACTGGCTATAATTCCATCCTCTGCTGTTATTTAAAATCTTGAAACTAGAAACATTGTAATGATATCACAGAGATGAAAAGGCAAGTCTGAGTAAAGTGACTGTGTAAAACTGTAGATATAATTTGAACTTTATATTGTTCTACACAGGAAACTTGTTCTCTTGCTGTCAGCACAGCACAGTTAGGTCACTCTCAGCATGTGCTCCAGTGCTTTGCTTTGAAGGGCAGCTAGAAGAGGAGTCTCGGAATCTGCTATGTGGTCTTTGCATAGTTAATCTAGGTGACTGTCACCTGCAGCAAGATACCTATCTGTGACGTTTAGTGTGCTTACAAGTGTGCTGTCAGTGGTCTTGCATTCAGTCTCATGTAGATTAGGGTAGGCTTAAAAGCCTTCCAAACCTAGTTCAAAAGTGGAGGCTCAGAGTCCATAGACTTTGAGTTCACTCTGCAGTGCAGACATACCATGGAGGTTTAGGTCCCAGTTCAGGGTAGAAGAAAGCATCTCTAAGACATAATCTGATTTCAGCTGTATTTGAGCTTTAATGTGTCAGAAGGAAGGAGGAGTGCTGTCAGTAGGAAGGGAGGAACAAACCTGGATTTTGTTATAAATGCACATTAAAAAAGCATTTTTCATCCCTTAAATATTACATAGGGTTTATATTATTTTTCCTATGTAGTTTGGTATTTTATGAACACAGAATAGTTTTCATCCAAAATACTGTATCCATTCAAAGATGAATAAAATCAATTATCCATCCTTCGATGGATTTTTTTGAGGGAAAGGCTCCAGTCTGAGGGGCTTGTATGGCAGCCATCTTCTCTGGAATCTACTTCATCATTTGAAATTTTGGCAAAGATTCCAATGTGGAAAAAACCCACACCCCACGCCAAAACATTTTTCCAGGAAGCTGTAGCTTCTTCCTGTAATTCTAGAGGCTGCCTCTATTTGATTTGCAGCATCTGAAGTATAAGAGGCTTGTGGGGCCAATGGTGAATTTAAGGTTTGTTATCTCTTGATTCATCAGGATAAAAGTGGGGGATTTCTATCTCCTTAAAGGAACAAGAGCACTAAAATTTCTTAGTGATCACTGTGCCATTTTCTAATATTACTGAAAGCAATCAAAAGGTTGGTCTTTAAAGGTGATGTTTTAGTTCATATAAATGCTGCTTTAGGTCATGTTTAATTTTTTCTTTCAGACATCCCTCATACAGTCATGGTAGTTATAATTAGTCATCTAGCCTTGTAGAAAAAGAAATGGATTTGCAAGTAGTTGGCAAAGGTCTTTAAAATGTAGCACAAGATTAATTTTTTCACCCCCAAAGCATATTTCTGTGAAATTTGATATATGTAGCACACATAAGAGGTGTTGTGATAAAAAACTTCAGGTTGCAAATACAAGCAGTCATGCTGACAAATCCTTTATTTCATACTGTCATGCTTTTTCCAGGGAAAAAAATACCTATGTGTTCCTGTTGCTGTTCATTTTCACATCGCATTTAATATTCCTATGGTAAATTATGCTCCTTCATGCCTTTTATTTTTACAAGCTTATTTTTTATATAAAAGGCCTGCCTGGTACAAAACTGTACGAGACATAAGCAGTTGCCGGTTTATGTTGCAAACCCCAAGCTTGTTTTACGTAGAATTTTTGCTGAAAATGAGTAATATAAAGCTAAAAATATGAACCATTTGTAAGTCCTGTGCAGGAACAGACACTAAATACCAATTCACATGTCAGACAGACAGTGGCAGCTGCTTTGTTTATGTATGGCACAATCCCATATTAAATCAAATGGTAAGTGCACAGTTTGACAGATACTGTCATCAGTACAAACATTATTAAACTCATTAAAGAGCTTTCTTTTAATTTTTTTTTTTAAAGTACATACATTTGGCTTGCAGAGCCTTTCTCAGTCAGAGTCTACAGCAGTAAGTAATACATTTCCAGGTTTTTTTGCCTAACAAAGCCCGATGTGTTTCTGGCCATTCTTCAGGGGCAGTGCCATGATGTTTATGGCTTTCCCTACACATCGTGTGTTAGGGTCTATGACCAGAAATTCCATTTGAGAGCACATTGCTCTGGGTAGCAGTCAGTGGTCTTTTCATTTTGATTGATGGCTGTGGTTTTGCACCATCTGGCTTCTGATAGGCTGCATTAATCATATTCTGGACTAAGAAAATATAGTAGGGATTTTTTAATAAGTATATGTTCATGGAAAAGTGCATGTATATATGTGCTTGTGTATTTAATTCCTATAGGTTACAGCCATACAAAAGAGAGCAACAGTCCTGTCATACAGCTTGAGTTGAGATAAATGGATCTTTAAATAAATCTCTATTTACAAATACCTGTATTTTGGTTTTACTGCTACTCTTTTAACTTTATTTTATTTTGCTTTCTGTCAGCTGTTTGTAGTCACTGCCTCATGTTGCTTTTCTGTTAGGGACAATGGACTTGCCTAAAGAATCTGAGGTACATCTCAACTGGCTTAAGTAAATCTTAAAATTTCTCATTTTCCTGCTTTGGTGATATGCTGAAGTTCCTTGCTTCTTTGTAAACGTAGCTTGAGATAATGGTTTCTGAAACAAAGTCTCATCAGGTTGTAAATTCTGTAAGCACAGAACATCTTAAAATTGGCATATTTAAATTCACATCTTGAGGAAAATTTAAGAATCTTAATTATACATACAATAGACAAAAGTCGTAATAAGTAATAGTGAAGGCTTCTAATAGAGTTTGGCAATAGCATATTGAAGATACTGTATTGTTGGATTAGCAAAACTAATAATCTCCCAATACTTACGTAGGAACTGATCAGTCAATATGTAGTTGATAAGTGTTGCAGATTTTTTTTTGTTTTTCTGGTTACTTGCAAGAAGTTACATATACTCTTCCTCATTAGGTTGCTTTCATTCAGTGATATTTTACAATATGACTTAAGGGAAAAATTTGTCCTATGGTTTACCCTGTCACGTTGGAGCCACGAAGTGGATGTTAGGTTTCAGAAGCTACTTAATCTTAACCATTTGAATTTTCAAAGACCACGGGATGAGAAGCTGCCCAGGATTCCTGTCTACCTATATTGCTATGTATATAACACTCCATGAAATGGTGAGCACACGACAATACTTCATAGTCTTAATAAGAAATGCAGTAAGCATATTTGCTATATCTCCAAGTCCAGCATTTACTGGTCATGCTGGGTGTGCTTTCTTAGGGGTTCCTCACCACTCAAATGGTACGGAAATATCACAGCCACCAATTTTTCGTTGGCAGTTAGAAATGGCATTATTGTTGGTTGGATTTGAGGGGGGTTTGGGGGGGTTTTGTTTCTTGTTTTGTTTTTACTTTTTTGCCCCATTTTCTCACTTCTCCTCAGTATTCCCATGAGCAGAGCTTGCAGGTACTTTGGACCTATTTAAAAAAATGTATTGTTCCCTCTGCTTTGCTTGTGAAAATACCTTAAGAATGAGGTAAAGAATTCCATGTACAACTTCTCAGGAATGTGGAGCAGCATTTGTCCATAACCCCACCAATTAAATCAAAATTTTCCTGTTCTTATTTTATTTCTGTTGAGCTTGATGATGCTTCTCTCCAGAGTAGATGAGGTTTATTTCAAGACATCTAGCATGAATTCTTTATAATTTTAAGCTGTACTTAGGGCTGAAAACTAATGGCATGTTAGAAGGCTGTTTGACATAGTACAGCAAGTAATGGTTCTTGAGGAAGATTTTAGAAAATTCAATCACTATACTTAATAAAGATACAAAGCTCCTTAGGGTCTAGCACTGAGAACACCCAGTCTTACATTTGTTCTTTTCCACAGTTTTATGCAAAACTCTGCTTTTTCTGTTTTCTTCTTCTAATGCATCTATGTTTTCTCGTACATTTATTTTAAAGACAAGATTTGTTTGTTTGTTTACAATTTCACAGCTTTTTAAAATAGACATCTGTGGTTGAGAGAATCATAATTCAGCAATAATCTGTGTTAAATTAAGTATAGATGCTGAAAATAGGATAAACAAAACCTGCTTAATCTTTATTACAAAAGCACCATCTTCATTTGTGTGCCAAGGAGGATTTTAAAAAAACAGCTGTGCCCTGTGTTGAATTACAGTTCTCTAGTAAGTCAACAACTGATCTTGAGTAATTTTGCTTTGCTCCTCCCAGGTATAGAACTCCCACATTATTTTGCCTGAGTCATTGTAATTATAGTTTACCTCAGAGACATTATGGAAGTTAAAAAGTTAAAGTCTTGCCAACAGGCATAAGCAGTATCTTCTGCTAGACTCCCTGTTGGCTATTCATAAAAGTGGGAACGTCAAGCTCAGAGGAAGCCTTCAGTATGGATACTGCTCCCCAGTGTTCTCATTATCCAACTTCCACCTTGGAGTAGCAGTATCACCATACAGGCTTGTGGGGCTGGAGCAGCCCAGTACATTGATAATAGCAAAGGTCTGTGGTGAAATGACAGTCATTTATAGTAGCACTCTGCAAGGGATCCTCTGACGTTTTCAAGCTATGAACAAGACATAGTCTGCATTACACTTCAAAATGTGGAGGAAAAAGTAAAATACATTTGCAGTTGTCTTCCTGAGAATAAAAAATCATTAATATTGTGATTTAAACACTGGGATGTGGTGTCAAAGGGTGAGTTCAGGGTCTGAAGATGGTTAATAGAAATCTGTAAAAACTGAAACGTTTATACTGTGGATCTCCTTTCATCTCTTTCCAAAGTTTTACATGCCAGCTTAGGAAAATTGCCCACGAAAACTTGTCATCAGCAGATACAGACTAGTAGTGTTTTCATCTGGTGATTTTCAGTAGGCAGCTCAACATGAAGAAACTGTATTATCATATTTTTTTCTGAAATGCAAGGCCTACCTACTCTTTTCAACTGAACAGCTCCAGGAAATCTTATCTTAGTCTATGCAGGTTTAATGACTTAGCTTCTTGAAGTCAATGCCAGTCAGTTAATTCTATAGAAATACGTGCTGCATTGCTCTAATGATGCTACATGTTATTTTATCACCACTTGTATTTTTTGTTTCTGTTTCAATATGGAGAATGGAGTTGAATTTTGGGTTGAATTTTACTTTCTCTTTTACTTTTACTGTCAATCCCTATGTTGAAAGAAATGTAAGGGGTAAACACGTAAATTTGTTGAGGTTTACCAGCTTCTATATGTGTATTCCATTCTTTATGAAGCTTTCCAATAACAAATCAGAAAACGGGATGAGTGCTTTCTAGAGCTGTTTCATATACTGGTGTCTGATTTTGCTGTTACGCTGTTAGTAACGTATCAAAGGATAATGCCAATTCGTGGTAGGATGTTTGGGTTCTGAAAGCAGATACCATTAGCAGTTGTTTGGGGTTTTTTTAATTCTGCTTGTTTGTATTTAAAAATATACAGGATTTGATAGGAATAATAATATGGGAGAGTATACTTGTGAAGATTCTTTAAATTCTTTCAAGGAATTCTTACTTCCGTGAGATTACATACAGGGTTTTGGTGCTTTTAAACTTCTTTATGAATATTGTCTTTGATTAATCCCTTTTCTTGTGATTTATGTAGTTTTAAGGGGATGGGGGAGGACAGAGAAGAGCCTTTTATCGATTATATTCTGTGGGTGTGTAGCATAAAATCCTCTGTTAATGGTTGGCAACTGTGTACACTGTGCAAGCTCTGTGTGTCTGGTAAGAAATTGGGCCTGTGTATCAAAACATTTCGTGGAAGTAGGGAATGTTAAAGTGCTTACTGTAAAACCTTTGTAATGCCTCATATCTAAATCAAAGTAATACAATTATTCATATTGGAAATATGATAATGTTATTGCCAAGAAACCTATTTTGCTCTTAATGATAGATAATATGCCATTATATCACATGCATATACGTCATTTCCATTGAGAATGCTTTCTAAATTATCTTTAGAAAGAGATCTGCTGTGCTTTGGTGTTTTGTTTTTTTTTTAACTTCACTACAACTTACCATGGTTCTGAGAATGTAATTCCATGGAAAGAAAAACCTAGAACCGAGTAGAAGAGAACATTAATTACCAATTAATATTTGTTCATGTATTGTGGGGGTGGTTGTGATTTTGGGGGAACAGTCTCCCCTTTCAGAATCTTGCCTAAATCCAGGTTCCACTGAAATATTTAAAATAAGGCGTCAGCATATTTTCTTCTGGAAAGGCAGATAGCTTTTAACTTCTAAGCTGGCACCTATAAATTATCTGGAATTAAAAATCACTAGCAGCTTTGCATTTCATAGGAAAAATATCAGGCATGCAAGGATGTATGAATGTACAGAGAAGGCTTGGCTGACATGTGTTTGTGTGTCTAAGTCAAATACCAGTCCAAAGTTACTGTTCTGCTGTATTTCCTCAGCGGCGAACAACAAAGTGACAACTGCTGTGGCACTCGGGCACCATCTGTCTTGTGAACCCTGCCATTCTGTTCTTGCCTGAATATGATAAATTTTACCTTATTTCTCCAAGAAATAAAAATAGTGCTTAATCTACAGTTCAAAAGCTGGATAAATTCCAAGTGAGGCTCTGTTAGTAGTGATATCCCTTGTCTCTGGGGGTGAAAATGTGGGCTTACACCTAAGTGTGTGTATATAAATATTACAGGTTTATTGCTGTGTGTGGTGTGCTAAGCCACGAATACCAGTCTGTATACAGGCATGCTATATAACAAAAGAATAGTTTTAACAAGCACAGTAATTTGTACCCACAGTAATTGTTTTTAATTTATCTAGAATTGGAGACTTTCATGGTATTCCAATGGTTATGGGGGATAAGAGAAATTAAGGTGACCTTATGTTTGTTTTCAGGATTTTGCTGGTGCTATGCTGTGAACGGTGTCTTTAGATGTTTTTTATTTTAATTTCAGCATAGTGAAAATTGAAATTACTGGATAATTTTTCAGATGCAACCTTCCTGTTTTCTTCCATGTAAACAAAATTCACTTTGGATAGGGTGCTTTCTTTCCAGAATGCCCAGTGAAGTTGTATTTTTCCAGCTGTCTTACTGTTGCTTTTTCCACTTTCAGACATTTTCTTCATCTTCAGTTTTGTTACTGTTTAACTGTACCCGTGGTATCAGCCCCTTAATTACTATGCTGCACCACTTTCACAGTTTTATACATTGGACAGCAACAAAAACACCTGAATGCCAGCTGGCTCTGTGCACCACTTTGTCTTACAAAGAGTCTAATGAATAGGCACTTAAAAATTGTAACCAAAAATCTGCACATCTCTGCAGAAATTTGAAGCACCTGCTTCAGTTTTTAATTTTAGCAATTCTATAAAGTCTACACAGTCATAGTCTTTCTGTCAGAGATACAGGATCTCCAGCATTAATTAAAACTACACTGTGCCTTGAGAAAAGGTGACCTCACATAAAAGACTTAACTATTTTTAAACACTTTATTTTAAGTAAGTGATACCCACACTGAAACTGTTTGCAGTGGGCATGCATAATAAAAGCAGTGTGTGAAGCCATGAATCCCAATTATATGGTGCTTGGTTTTATTTACCAAATGACAGAAAATTGTATTGAAGAACTGAACACAAGCTGTCTTACGAAATTAGAAGCCCTATATGTAAAGCAAAGAAAGCTTTTGTAATTGCGCAGCTATACAAAATGGAGCATCATTACCTTTATTAGTGACTTAGAGTTTTCACTGAAAATTTTGTGACTACTTTTTCATATTTGAAGTGTCTGTTTAGTATAATGAAGTGTTTTTCTCACACAAGTGAAAAAAATCCTTATTGTTCCTAAAAATTTAAAATAAAGAAGTTTTAATTATTTTATACAAGAATTGCTGGGGAGCAGATTGTTTTGAAAGATAAGAACATATGTTCTTAGATGTGATTTTCTTGCTCTGCATGCTCAGTTGTGTACCTACAATAGGTAGCATTCTCAGTGGAGCAAGGAGGGTGAGACATAGAGATGGTGCAGGGCTCTTTCAGTATCTCCATGAAAAGGCCTAACAACAATTGGCTGAATAAAATAGCCACTTTAATAAGATAGAATGGGTAGAGATATTCAGTAAATCTTATGTCCCTTCAGATGCTGATAACCCCACATTTGCAGAGCCTCATATGGAAAAAAAAAATAAAAGGAAGGAGGGGAGGAAGATTAAAAAAACACGAAACTGTTGTAGTCAATAATAAACATATAATAATAAACAGACTTTTTTGATGCCTGTCCCCTCACCTCAAAAAGTGATGTGAGTGGGGAAATGCCCTTGTAAATGTTGCGAATCATATAAACACTGTTTGTGAATACCAAGGTGAATGTGTCTTCAGATATACTTCGAGAGACTTATATATGAGAAAACCGATATGTGAAGAAATAAATGCTTAAAAAAATAAACCCCCCCCAAACAGTCCTGCTAAGCTCAATGTCTGCTTCACTAGGAGGAAAGACATAAATATTGTTTGCCACATAACGCTGAAAAGTGTGTGATGAATGTAGCAACTGTAAAACCTTTGTTGTTCCTTCAGCTAAAACAAACAGTGCGTAATTAGTTGGCTGCTTCTGCCTAATCCTAAATCCCAAGATTATATGTCATTTGAATCATTGTCTACCTGATTTTTACAGGCATGCTTCGGTTGTCTGAATCATCTGTGTGTTTGCATGCACCAAACCTCTGCAAAGCAGCAAAAGACAGTTAATGCTGTTCTCGCATACTGCATTTAGGTAGTTAAAGGGGAGCTTCCTGCTGTGCTTGTATTTCATTAACTTAAAACCATACCAGTGATTTCTGGATGTTTATGGGGTTTGGGTTGTTTTTTTGTCACAGCCTGCAACTTTGTACACTTGGCTTTATAGATGAATGTTAGTGTAATCGACACATTTTTCCTGAACAGAGACAGCTCTGTCTCTTACATGGAGCATCTCCTACAGTCAAGTACAATTAAGCTGGTCTCAGATTTGCATGTTATGAAGTTGTATGAGCTTATTCAAGCCAACAAAAAGAAGTCTGCCTTGCTAGGCTAGAGCATTGTTTGAGCTAATCTGCCTGCTTGAGTACATTAATGTTTTGCATATGGTTCTAAGAGATATGTGCAGCTGGGTGGCATAGTTCTGAATTATTGGAATGATTCATGGGACTGGTTTCCGTGCAGTCACCTTTTCCTTCTTTAATAGATGAATACAGCCTCAACCAGTAGAAATCCAAGCTTTCTTTGCACTGCAGCACAAGTATTGTTTGTTGTTTATAGCAAAGATCAAAGGATATATATTTTTTTTAAATAGCAGCAGGAACCACAGATCATAACTCACTGAAATTACTTCTCCCTCTTTTTAATCTTAGAACTATACTATTGTGGAGTATTTATTGTTTTATTGTGAAATGTAGATGTCACTGACTGCAGTTATGTTGATTCAGTATGGCCTTTTGTATGTTTTTTAGAACTACAAATGAGTGCATTTAATTAAAACCCACACGTTAGACCAGCTGCTCCTTTAAATGGAAAAACTCATAATACGGGAAAAGAAGCCTCCCCATGTTTCTGTGTAGAGAATTTTCCTCACAGGAAAATACTCAAAATGAGAAGGAGTGGTATAAATACACAGGTGGTATTCTGAAAGCTAAGAGGTACCTAAAAAAACCTTGATTTGGTTTTAGCAGCCTCCTACCAGACTTCTGTAACAATGTATGCTTCTCCCATGGAGCAAGGTTTTACTGTGCCAAAATCCTGACAGTTGGGGTGTCAGCGGCCTCATCTTGGTGACAGTTGAAGAAATAGGTGCCGGTAGCTAGAACGCAACATGATGGGAAATACATACAATATTTTGTGTTTTCGGGAAACAAAGTCAGTAATTGGTTTCCGTATTTCCTTCTTTTTTATCACCATATTCTGCCTTTGCTAGTTTCATTCTTGGGCATTAATAGAAGGAAGTATGACCAAGGGAGCAAAATTCAGAACTTTTCTCTGTAGCTCATGTTGTCTTTCATCAGCCAATGGAAGGTGGAGGACTGATTTCTTGTTTACCAAGATTGTGGGACTGCTCACTCGTTGGTGACTGGAGGGGTCTGGAAAGCTGTGTGTTTTCCAGGCAGAACCAGCACCCTACAGTAATGCACTTTGCTCTAAACACTTCTGTTTGTGCTCCATATTTGACATTCTCATACGCCTACTGCAGCCAGCTCTCTCTCTCCCCTTCAATAAGCACGTTTTCTGAATCCCTGTCGGCCATCTAATTCCTATGCTACAGGTAAGGAAGGAAAAAAATAAACTCTCCTTTATTTAAATTTAGCATAAATTTCATGCTTTGAATGAATTTTCCAAGTACTCTCTTGTAAACTTTTTACTCTGCCCATATTTTATTATTTCTCAACTCACCTCCTTATCTTCTGCCTTTTGTACTAAGAGACTTGACTTCTGTGCACACACACACACCATCCTCCCCATTTTAGTTTCAGAAGTTATGCTTGAGGAAGGAATAAGAAAAATACTTTTCCTCCCGCAGGTTATTCCCATGCTTTAGTGCCAATAATACCCTCCTACACTCCTGCTTTATGGGAAATTATCATGTTGGCATTGGGTCAGAGCAGATAGAAACTCTCAAAAGGGGGTGGGTGGTAGGGAATGCAGTTTCTAAATAGTCTTTTGCCCTCCCCTCTTTCCCCCCCCCCCCAGTTTGTAAATGATACTAGCATGTGTATTGGTGAATACAACCAGGGCTAGAAAACAGGTCTGTTATTCAAATCATATTTAAAAAATATGGAAACAACTTGGCTTGATTTATCTTTTCTTTTTCTTGGAGTAGAAACCATATGTTTTATCTTTGGTGTGTTCTCTCATACTTGCCAACTTCTGAAGCTGTAAAGGTGAATTTTTAGGGTGATTATGACTTAGGCCATTCAGTGCTTTAGTTTGGTTTCAAAAGAGACTTTTAATCAGAACACATGAGAAATGTTAAAAAAGGGTTGGAGGAGGGACTTGTCCTTGAATATATGTGATAGATATGTACTCCTTTCCCCTTGGTTTCCACAAATAATACACAGGAGAAATGTGATACTGGTAACATAGCTCAATTATTTTGTGTCCTGAGCTCCTGGCAGGAGAGCAATGAGAGCAAGAGTCCCACAGTTCTGTCTGCTGGAGGCTGAGTCTTCCCTTAAGATTCCCGTCTCTTTCATCTACCTCTCCTCAAAAGCTTCCTCTTATCCTCTTAGTGTTGAGTATAAATGAGGAAGAAGAAAGAAGTGGGATGCACACATTGGGGAAGTAGAAAGAGCGAGGAAGAACACTAAGCAAAATTCTGCATCAGAAGATTCCTTTCAAAAAAGTACTGTTGGGCTTTAAGTTAGCAAATCCTCTCTGGTCTGAAACTCAGGAACCTGCAACCTTACTTGTGTCCCCAGCACTTGTCAGTTTAGAGACCTGGGTGTTTCTTGCCATTCTTGTACCTTTGCTTCCCATATTAACAGTGTGTATTTATTGCTGTCTGTATCTATCTAAAAAGCATAGGAGGCCTTACTTTGTATCACCAGTTCTTGCAAAGCTCAAGAAGGAAGTAAACGTGACCTCACCTGCTCATCCCTGTTACTTTGGTTAGTTATTTCTACTAACAGTAAAGCCATGAGGTAAATTCCATAGAACTGTTTAGATTTGCAAGTACTTTTATATCCAGGTGTTTCCAGGGTATTATTCATTTGTTTAAAATAATAGCAGTAACACCCTCCATAGTGGGATTTTGAATGAAGCTGGTTATTAGTGGTATGGTGGTGCAATGCTATTAATCTCCTTCAAATCATGCTTCTTAAAAATTAGCTATATTGGCTTAGAGCTCAGACTGCCATTGATTACTCAGTACTGTTCATAACATGAACTGTAAGAGCTGAGTTGGATTTACAGATTTTATATCTTAAGGACTTGTCCTGACTACAAAAAGTTATCATCCTAATGTCTTAGCTCAGTTCAGCCACGTTCTTTGTGAATAGATACCCACATACAGAACAGTATCACAGTATCAAATAGTATCAAATGCAAGGGAGTGGAACAATTATGTCATGATAATATCTTTTCTAAATAGAAAGGATTGATTGCATTGGTAAGGAAGGTGGTACTGGAGCAGTCAAAGTCAGGCTTCTAACATGCAGAAACAGAAACGTTTCAGAAAAAGAAAGTGATTTTAATAAGACTATCAAATCTCTCCTCAATTTTATCATGCTTTTTCAGGAATTATTTTGATAGCAGCACTGGACTGCTGTAAAACTAGTCAAGGAACTGCTGAAGCTGGTATTTTTCTTAACCTTTGGGCAAATGCAGTGTAACTAATGCCTAGCACGGCTGCATGGTGTGATTTTTTTCTAAGGTGAATAGCACTATTAGTTTTTTACTTAGAACATTAACAGGGGCAGTTGTTTAATAGGTGAAATTTGTAAGTCTGTATAGCATACCTTTTTACTGTTGTCTTTTCGTTATTATTTTTGTTTCCTGTATAATATGGCGCTGAAAGTACAGACAGCAGGAACTCTCAATTAGCCTTGAGGTCAGGCATCTAGATTAAAAATCTTGACACATTCTTTTATCATTTCACCCCAATCTTAAAAGGGCAGTTCATTTCTCATCTATATTTAATACCTTGTTTCTTTTCTAGAGGACGCATAAAGATAATCTTATTTTACAGCACTGTTGAATTAACTTTATTATCAGGATTGGTGCCAATGCTCCTAAAAAATGTATTTCTTTGGGGTGCAAAGCATCATCTTATCAAACTGTGTGCTTGAAAATAAACTTTGTAGATGTATTAAACCAGTGGTATCTAGCCTTTCGATTGCTGTATGATGGACAAAGCTTTATTCTGAGCAAGTCTTAAAATGGCAGATGTGGTTAATGGGCAGCTGAATGCCTGTGTTTACAAAATAGGTGCAAAATTGCATTTCACGGATCTCCACTCTAGTATGTCTCCTCCTCCTTGAGCCATTGTACATGGGCTTCTGCATCTAAGCTTCTGCTTACCCACCTGTTGGGTAAAGTAGCTTTGGACTTTGTTTAGGATGTTAGTGTGCTTTTTTTCCCCCATTACCACCATCCTCATAGCCTAAGCAGGAGTATTTTCATGATTTTTGGCAAACCTAAGTGCAAAAAGTGATATGTTTTTTAAAAATATCTGAGACCTGAGAAAACATGATCTCTTTGTTTAAAAATGGTTGCCATTTTTGTAATTTAATACTGACATTTAAGCAGAGTAATTCGCCTGCTAATCAAGTGAATTAACTCTGGTGTGAATAAAGATGGCACAGCAAGAACTACTTTTGTGGTTTGTCTATCCTTTGAAAGAAAAAATATTTCTAAAATACATCAAACGGGAGCATGTATCTCTGAGCATCACTGTACAGCTTTATAGTCCTCCATAGTTCATTATTTCCATATTCGCACATGGAGAAAGTGCAGCACAGGAATTTGAAATGAATTCAGGAAGGAGACAGTCCTAGAGGAATTGCTCTGACACACAAAGTCTTTCGGGGGGGGGGGAGAACAAAACCAGAAAACAACTATTCCAACACAGCAGGATTTAAAGGAACAACACTGAGGGGATGAGTTCTTGTTTTGTATGTTCTAATCACATCTTCCAGACAGTTTTGCCTGTGATGCTAATTCTTTAGAAGGGAGTGTTAATGACTGAAATACTTCTTTTACCTCTGTGTGCTCTCTCGCTTGTTAGGAATTGACACCTGTTTTGTTATTTTTTACTAAGGGCAAAAAGATTTAATACACTCTCAGGAAGTATGTGAATAAACAGTGTTCCAAAATACTCATTTTATGAGAGTTACAGGAAACATTCGAAATGTCATTCTCATATTTTTAAGAAAAAAAATGTTCAGCTAATTTATTCTTCTTATATAAGGTCATGCAGACAGGTCTGTTAATGGCTGTTTCATGATTAAGGGAAAGTAAGAAGTTCTTAATTGAGGAACAGATAAAAAGCAAGCTAATTAACTCCATGGACATTTCTTTAGCAGCATCCAAACAGCCATTTCTAAGATGATATTGGGTTACTCATCTTTTGAGCTTTTAATCATATTTTTAGATTGCGTTTTTACACCATCTGTACTACAAAAGTGACTGTAATTTCTGTCACAGCTGGAAGCATCAGTTAATAAATGTTTTCTATTTTGATCTAGGGAGGTGTTTGAATTGAGGGGAAAATATTCTTGAACTAATTGGGTTAATTTACAGTAGATTTAGGGAGAGTGTAATGGGAATGGTTTACTTCTATCCCTACCTGGTTTTCTTCCAACTATCACCTTACTCTTTTGTATTTAAATACTGTCCCAATTAAGTCTCTGCCTCAGCCCTCAGATCTGCTGTAAATTGCTGCATGCATTGGGAAACCACTGGCAGTGCGTCCATGCTGTCTAAGTTATTTAGCAGTTCAAACCATCTACTAGAGCCTAGGATCAAGCAGGGTCAGAGCCATTAATGCAGTAGCACTAGGCACTGATATGTTGACTGCTACGTTGCAGAGTCTACATATTAACTCATTGAGGTAGGGAATGAATATAATACAGTAAGTTGTGTTAAATAGTTAACTGGTAGCCTGCAAAACTCACTGTTCAAAGATTGCTTTTGGTGAGGAAAATCTTTTACTATGTAAATGTATGAACTAGAATAAAAACTGTACAGTCTATGTCCAAAGCATGTACAATGTTTAGAGAATTTACTGTGTGTATTATAGATATCATGCAATAGTAATAATAACTAGCTAAGCGTTCTTCAGGATGCTCCATGAATTGAATTAAATTTCTGTGAGAGACATAGGGAATATTGGATTTACAGTAGGCAAGTATTATTAAGATCACTTAAGCCTAATAGCATTTTGCTATCCTAATTTATTCATTCACAGAACATTGTTAACAAACTTCAATTTTCATGTATAGGTACCACTTTCTGCTTTTGCATATTTTCATTTGCTTATTTGTATTTAATATTTCTATTTTCTACATGGTTTCCTGGGAAGCTCTGTGTTTCAGTGTAATCATATTGTTATTCTGAAGAATAGAAATTTTTCGTGTGATAGATGAAATATCTTGCAGTGGATGTTTGCAATGGAGAAAGTGGAGTTTATTTAGCAAGAGGCTCACACTTCTGTGAGAGATTTAATTTTTTATTTTTTATTTTTTTAGGTTTTTCTCTTTTCTCCAAGTTACTAGCATGGTTACAATCAATTTAGTAAGGCAATTACTCTTATACCTTGCCTGACCTTTACTGACGCTGGATAAAGCAGTGAATGTGATGTTAAACTAGGAAATGAGATTGAAACAAAAATAATTTGCCAGCAACTGCCAGTGCATTTTATAGTAGATGGTAAGGGAAAAGAAAGAAAAGCAGCATCTTGAGAAGTTGTTTGTGGTGGTAAATTTTAACTCCAAGTTTTGGGTTTTTTTTACATTGCTGGTCAAAGGATTCTTTCATTCAGCAGTAATTGCCCTAAAATACAGAAAATTTTGAAAATTATCAGAAAGGCCTGTTACATTCCTAATGTGTATATAGATAGATAGATATTTTACAGGTAGGTAGATACTTTACTTGTGTGTGAGTGAGAAGCTGCTCTGTTCTTCGGAGTAGAAGTGATAAGGTTTTATTAATGAAGAAAAACCACCCAAGGTCATCTGGCAAAGCTTATTTTTCAAGTTCATAAATAAAAGAATTTGATGGCAGTTCAATGACTCAGCTACTGTGAAACTCTTCAATTATATTCACAATGATAATTTTGGTCATATGTGTTGCTCAGAATAATATTTCTGCTTTCACTTATTTTTAATCCTGCAGAACATTTCAGCGTTATCTTAAACCTGTGCAAGACAGTATACAAAGCCCACTGTAAAAATTCTTGCTGATAGTCAGATCATTAGAAAAATGTATCTTTTTCATATTTGGATCTCCTCTGTACAACAGGCATAGAGACCTGACTCCTAAATATTTGTGTTCACGTGACTGCTAAGAGATGACCTGAAGGTTATTGATAGTCCATAGGCACTCCTTGGAAATGCTAGATTAAACTCAGAACAGAAGAGTTGTAGCATCTGTAACAAGACCCTTAAAAATATCCTTCACCCTTTCTGAACTCTAGTGAAGATGACACACTTAAGTAACTGTTTAAGCTCATAAATAACTTTGGGAATGTGTTCCTGAGTCCATGCTTTGGTGTTGCAAAACCTTTAGTTGATGCTGATAAAGTTGGGTTTGTTCAGCCTGAAGAAAAAAAGGTCTCCAGGGAGACCTTCCAGTACTTAAAGGGGGGAGAAAGCTAGAGAGGGACTTTTTACAAGGGCATGTTGTGACAAGACAAGGGAGAACAACTTTAAACTGAAAGAGGGTAGGTTTAGATTAGATATTACAGAGAAATTCTTTACTGTGATGATGGCGAGGCACTGGAACAGGTTGCCCAGAGAAGTTGTGCTGTTCCTGACTTTGACATGCTTTTATCTTTATTAACACGTTCAACTTGTAAAATAAACCAAGAAGGCAAAATCTGTACAATGACGATTGGAGTAACACTATAATTGTGTTAGGCATGCATAGAGGTAAATTTTGGTTCCTGAGCTACTTACTTTCCAGCAGGTGCACCATTCCCCAAAACAGCTTAAAGACTGAGTATGTTTCTCTAAGGAAAAAATGAAGTGGGTTACACTGGCTAGTTTGTGCTTTCAGGAGTGGTTCATAAATCTTGCAGGTTTTCAGAGTGCCTTTCTGTGCCACCAAATATATGTCATTTTGAGACATATACATTAATCTTTTAAAGGCTGTATTTTGCAGTGAAGCTGGGGGTTTTGAATAAGTACAGTGAAGTTAAATCTTTTTGGGAATACCGTAGTTATTAAATAATCACAGGTTTACAGATTAGTACAGCAGTTAGGTACTTGTTAACTCTGCTTTCCCAAGATTAAAAACTAAAAGAAACAAAAAACTTTAAGACTATGCAGTTGACAGCATAAATGTCTATTGAAGGAGTGCAGTGACATTTGTTAGAAGTGTCACATTCTCCATCCTTCATAGTCCTAAAAAAAAAAAAAGCTGTATCTTCATGTCTTCACATCTCAGTTATTGATTTGTCAGGGACACAATAAGCACAATGATGTCACCTTCCCCCCCCCCTTCTATCTTGTATATGGCTATTTTAAAGATTATGTTTAAATAGCATTGCATACCTTGTACAGTATTGGATTATGGAGAAAATTTGTAAATTTTACTGCTGGTGGCTTTTTGTTTGCTTATTTTTTTGGAAATGGTTGGGGTTTTTTTCCAAGCATGTTTCAGGCCAGTGATTCTGTCACTTAAAGAATGAGCATGTGACTGACAGGATACTATTTGGAAAGTGATGTGCAGTCTCAGATTAATATGACATTTTATGAGCAGCTTGATTGTTTTCATTACTGGGATTTATACTTTTATTTCTATGTGCTGAGGAATAAGTGAGCAAGGCAGCCATGGGAAATAGAAAAGCTGTCAGGATGAAGTTGATAGGACAGCCTTGAAATTATGCCCCATTGTGTCTAATAAGACATTATAGCTGTTATCTTTAAACCCTTTAAATACAAAAATGTGAGAGAGCAGCTTGGATCATTGTTTCAAGCTAAGTGATTTGATAGGGTTTGTAATAGGTTCATCTGAGATATTTAGGAAAACTTGAAACAAAATTTTAAGAATCTCATCACTAAGTTGCACATTCTGGCCATTTTTGTTAATTCACAATTAGAGCTATTGTATTACTAGTGACAGTGGGAGATAGGACTGCTGAGGCTTTTCTGTCTGGTTTTTCTTTCTAACGTCAGCAGCAGTTTAATGGAAGATCAAGGTTTTAATGTAAATATTTTGAGGCAGTCCATTGCACTTCTCATTACAAACCTTGCTCTTTTTCACTTGCAGGCTTAAATACTCCATTTGTGTTGCTTCAGTCTTACAAGTTTCATTTGTCATGGCAGCACAGTAGTTCTCACTCTTGCATGTCTAAGAATTGAAGCATGCATGTGCCTTTCAGTCATTTCTGACTCTGATTCCCCTACCTAGTTCTCTAAGGGACCCTTCTGTGTGAAACAAAACAGACTCAGATGTCAGAGGTTTACAGTCTTGGTTCTTGTACTGACAGCTTGGTAACTGGTCAGCATTCACTCATTAGGCAGTTTTCATAATCTGTCAAGTGGAATTAGAAGTGATCATAAAATACATGAATTCTCACTATAAATGAGCTAACATCTGATAAGGAGATTTCTGTCCATAGTCTAAAGCTGCCTGTGAAGGCTTTGCTTGGCTGCACTGAGTAAAACTCCATTGGCTCTGTTGAGTGAAAGCAATAGGAACAGGCCTTGTCACTTTTGGATATGCCAACCACAGGCCTCAGTTCAAAGATATATCCCAGTGCTTTATTGTAGATACTCTATAATTGCACCTCTTACGCACTCAATGCAGGTTTCAGAGTGGCTTTCTGACAGTTAGGGAAAAATTAGATTGTTATTAGGTGTCTATAACTTTGAAAGACTTGTGTGATTTCAGTAGGGAGGTAAATGGTAGTATAAATTAAATATATTCATAATTAAATCCTAATAAACAGTTAATGGTGATGTACCTTACAGTGAATGAGGAAAAATGCTCAGCTGCATTAACATAGCATTAAGGAGATTTTGCAAAAACAAGCTATGCTTAGAGAAGAAGGTGTTTGAGACACCAAGCACTGCTTTTTTTCTTTTTTTATTAGAAATTAGTATAACACTGGTACAAATTATAACACTTTATCAACAGCAGATATCCTCTATTAAGACTTATTATCATTTCAATTGCAGCAAGACTGACCAGTGTAATGTCCTTACTAACAGAAATAGTATATAAATCTCTTCAAGTGTTTTGAAATCTGTTAACAAAAAAATCAACTGAAAAGACAGTATTCCATGGTGGAAGTGAACCTTATTTATTTGATTGTAACTTACTGAGAAAGGCATTTTACGAAGAAAGTTTTTTACATCTTTCTTGTCCATCAAGGCAAATATTGAAGTAATTGAGTAGTGCTCTCTTTCTCCAGAATTTACAGTAGTAGTAAGGAAGCCCCCACAACTGTTGTGGCCAGGCTGGTATGAAACCTTTTTCCTTTTCAAAAAGCCTGTGGGTTGGTGAGACAATGGCTGCTAAAGCTTCCCTTGGCAGTTGCAGTAGTGCAGGAGTTTACTAGCAACAAGGAGAGTGACAAAAGTGAAATTTGCATAATAAATCAGTCTCTATTCGTAATTAAATAGTTCACATTGTACGTACTTCTATTCACTGACCAGCTACTGTATCATCCAATTTTCACAAAGCTTTACTCCCCAGCAGGTTGGTTCTATCCTCTGCAGCACTGTTGAATATGAAATTCTGGCAAATGGTACCAGATGCAGCAAGCAGGATAAGCAGACAAAAATTGTTTGTATTATGGGGGCTGACAGTAGATCTAGATGTAGCAGGCAACTGTGGGATGACATTTTTGTTTGCTCTGCTATGGTGAATTCTCCCATCTTATCATACAGCTGTACCAGGTGCTTATAGTACAAAATTGGGTGAATGCTCTGAGTGAAAATTAAATGAATTAAAATGAAATGTTAATTGCTCACAAGCTGTTTTTATCGTGGAGCTAGAGCCATTACAGATTTATTCAGAGAGATCAAAGAGCAGTGTAAACCTCTTAGCAAGTTATATCTTCCGTTCTCATCTTAAGTCTGTTGTGGGACACTTCAGGTGCCAACATAGCTAATGTCTCACTAGATGTGAAAAAAGAATCATGATCCTAGGAAAAATGTTTTATATAAAGCTGGCAGGTTAATCAAAGGAGAGCAACAAGTAATTACAATGATAGTAGCTACAAATCTAGTGAAAGAGAAACAGTTTAGAGATCATGCCAACATGTGTGTAGTGTTGATAGGGGTCATAATTGACCAAACATTCATGTTCAATATGTGTAATGTGATGACGGTTCTCTGTTCAGACCCTTGTATATACCACAAACAAATTCTGAGTGTGGTATCTGATCCTGTGAAGGGATTTCTTAGGCTTTGGAGGACAGAACTCTATTATTTCAGTCAAAATTGGAAGGGAAAAAGTAGAACACATTGAGGTACCTATACCTAATTAGCAGATAAACATCTCACCTCTGTAGTTGTCTGTAAAGGAAAGACCTGATTGATAGCAGCTATTAACACCTTTATGACTTGAAGATGAGTGCTTGGAAAGCTTGTTTTTTTTTTCCCAATGTGTTATTCCATCCACTTTCACCCAGATTGTGCTTTGTTTATATCTTCTAGTAGAATAACTCCCACAGTTCAATTCTGTTCATTACTTCAGTGTTTTTGTGATGGTGGTTCCCTGGAAAAGAAGAAACAAAAGAATTCCTTTGGGAGAAACAGGGAAACAAAATTACGTCAATAGGGGTGTACAAAAAGCTCTTAGAATGGCAGAGCTTTTGGCAGAGAATGGAAGAAAACGTATCAGCATGTGAAGGTAAATTACATGTGATGTCTGGTAAGAAGGAGTAACAGAAATAATATCCTAAAATGGAGGCCTAGGAATTGTACCAGGAGGGTTTTTAGGGAAAATGCCAAATACAAGGAAAGTCTCATATGTACAATAAATATCACTAAGAGAATCATGCCTTCCCTCTTTTTCTTCCTCAGTACATCTATGTAAACGTAATATATAAACATATATTTTTTACTAAAACTATGTCATATATGTTGTCATGCTTTAAATTAATCATAGACGCTTCTTCTGAAATTTTGTTTCTTCAGTGCTGGACAACCTTTTAATATAATAAGCATGTGGACAGTGTAAAGGTTCCAAATGCCAGGCTCTTTGCAGAAGTAGTATACGAGCCTAGGCAAAGTAATAAATGGCTGCCTCCATTTTATAGCTCCATTTTCCTTCCCACACTTGGGTGAAGAATTACATTATTGAACTCAGAGTTTCTTCTGCATATTCATCGTTCTTCATCATGAAGTATGTCCTCTTCTGATTTTAACCGGTAGTGTTCATCTTTATTTGATTCTGCAGTTATAAACCTTTGCCAAGAGAGAGTGAAACTCTTCCCCTCCCTTGCCTAAGCTTCATTTCTTTCTTTTAGTTCTCATGTATTCTTTCTAAGTCTTTTGGGCCCCTTGAGGTACAGGATCCAGCTGTAGCACGTAGGCTTTTTTCTGCTTTTAAGTGTAGCCCAGTACCCCAAGACTTCCTCCTCTTCAGGCAAGCTTAGCTGGCCAGCTTTTCCATCTTCCCACTGTTTCACCAAGCTTCCACTTGAATGGGTAGCCTTCAGGGTTTGGTGAGTCTCCATTTTATAGGACATGTGTAAAAGAACCTTGAGACCACATGTCTGGCTCAGGTGTTCAGTGGTGCAGTGAGTTCATCTCCTCTGCTGGCTTCAGTACATTGTACAGAGTCTGATTTTCTAATCAGCAAGACCAAATTCATGGTTGCCTGGCAACTTTTATATCTACTCCCTTTTTTATTTGGATTATGAGGCTGTTTTTTGGTGATGTGATCACATGGTATCATATGTATTGTATAGAATGCACAGTACTCATTGAAGGAGGAATTTGGTCCATTACTTCTTTATCAGCATGTGATTTCCTGCCTATTTCTAATGAATGTCAGCCAAATCTGCATTCAGAAGTTTTCACAAGTACTTAGGAAGTAGCAGAAAAGCACTGTTCTAAAACCAGGGATCTGGGGCATGGGGAATTGATAACTAAAATTTACATAAATGCCTTTGCTCATTGATAAGAGTATGTATTAGCATGAATACTTTCATATATATGGCCAAAACCTGCTTTTTTCAGAATTTATTTGCATATGTATATGGCGTAATATTTTATAAATTGAAAGATAATTTAATAAATGTTAGTCCCAAATGAGTTCTTAAAAAAAATAAGTGCAGAAATGGTATTATTTCTTTACAGAAATAGAAGTGAGTCACAATAGCATTTGTAGGGAATCAGTCATTCAGAAAGAAGAAAACTTTAGTCTGCTGAGTTGGTGAAAAATAACATGGTTGGTTTTATTCATCTGTTAAACCTCAGTGATATCTGAGTAAGGTCTTTAATACTTAAAAATCTTAATAACACTCAGCATCATTTTCCTCTGCTGCTGTCTTTACTTAGGGAAGGGTAAGGTCAGCAGAAAATCCTAAATCAGCCTGTTGTTTTGGCTCAGTCCTGAAGTATTGTTCATGGTGAGGACTAAGTAACTTTTCAATATTTGATTTTGGCTCTCTAGTATAATTAAGCAATATTAAGTAACCCAGCAGTCTTTATCAGTGTTGTATTTCTAGGCAAAGCTGTGTGAGGCGAGTGCTGTGTGTTTTAAGAAGCTGGGTGATAAAAATGACATTTCTCTAAACTTGTTTATGTCCAGTCATTCTCTGTGGGGGGAAAAAAAAAAAAAGAAGCTTTTGTTTTTTTAAAAAATATTTGCCACTTTAAATATTGCTACTTAAATATTTTTCAAATATCTGCCATTCAGTCCTTTGCCGCTTAGGGTTTCAGAAACTAGAATGTTTCTCAAATCCTTAGTTTGTATGCATTCTATAAATCAACTGCTTATAGCAGTTCAACTATAGCTATAGTTGCTGTTGCTGCATCTAACTAGTTATTTGTGTTTAAATTGTTGCATGGAGAAGAAATATTTGGGGGTAGAAGTCCACTAATGTGTTTGCAGGTTTTTTGTACAAGTTCTTTGTGTTGGAAGATCTGTCACACATGATACTCAGTCTGATGGATCAACTCCATTCTTGTGTTAAGGTGACCGAATCTGCATAGCCTGTGAGAGGGGGAGCAGGGCCATCCATAATGTTCAGCACACAAACTTTGAACAGCAAAGCGTTCAACTGTTGAAGTAGAATATTAGGTCTCTGAGGGGGTAATGTATCCATTTTGCTTATCTCATAATGTATTATATAGAACTGCCTGAAGTAAATGTGGAAGTTATACTTTGTTTATCTTTCAACTATTTAAAAAAGTAGAGACAATTAGAGTGGTTGCTCATTTTGCAGAATTGCACTAAAATGTTTTATTTGTGAGCAGCCACTGGAAAGGAGATGCAGGAATGTGTATGTGCCTTATGGAAAGGAGACCCTGTTCTTCTCTTTCAGGAATTTGTATTCAAGGACATAGCCTTAGCTAGAATATTCATCTTATGAGTAATTTCTCCATCCCTGGAAATTTTGAACTGAGGTGGTGAAAGATCAATCTCTAGAAAATTATTCTTCTTGTGTTGACAACATCTGAAGATGTTCCTGACAAATGAAGTGTAGTGTTTATTTTCAAATACTAGTCTGCTCAGAATTCTCTGAAATATTTTATTTCCCTTGCAATACTGGCTTTGACCTTAAATCAGGTGCTGAAATCTGAAAACTCTGGCAAGCTTCTTCAGCAAAGAGTGGACAACAAGTTTCTGGGGGGAGAACTGGGGCTAGTAGCTTTAGGGCATTTGTCATTATATACATTTTGGAAAACGTATTACCAATGAATTTATGATATTGCACTTGTGCAGTCAAGTACTTTCAGTGGTTATTGTAAATGTATTTAGCATTCAGAAAGCTAGAGGTCTGTCCATTCTGACACCATTCATGGTGGAGTTCTCATGTATTTTGATTTTACCAATTTCCAACTTTTCTAGACATAGGCAAGTGTTTACCTAAAAGACAGTATATTAGCGATGATGTTCCACAGACAGAGCTGTTCCTTGTGATAACTGCTTAGCAGTTGTAATATGGAAGATAAATTCTAAATTGTTATGTTCACCCGGTCCTGTGAAACTTCCTACAATTTGATGTGATCTGAGTTTGGCCATTTAAGTAATAACTAATGTCACTTACATTTTGCTGAATTCTTTAAAGTGAATGCAGTCTGTCTTGTTTCTTCTCCTGAAATTCTAATGCAATATGAGAATATAGGGTTAAATGTTTGATAGGCTTCTTTAAAGGATAGCTGTATTTTCAAAGAGTAATAACATTGGGGTTTACTGCCTGTTTTTCATTTCTCTTAAAATGTGTGAAGAGCCTTTGAGATTAAACTCACAATATGAAATAAATATTATTATTAAAATTAGCACGTTGATCCAGAGGGAAACCATCTTTAAAATTCTGTATCACAAGAGAAAATTCAAACATCAGTAAACATTTTAAGTATCAAGTACTGTATACAAAAGCCAGTCCACACGTTCAGTAAGATGATCCTTGCCTGTTGGGTATTTATTTGCAGGAGTGTAGACAATCCCGTCAGACTTGCAAAAGTCATTTTTTCCCCTCTAAAACTACCCATGATGCTCATTATGCTTTTTAAGTGTGCTGTAAATCTGGGGCTCACAATTTTTCTGTCATTGGGATTGCAGAGGGATAGCTTCCCTGCCTGTTTACCCACAGCTTCCCTGCATGTGGAATGCCATTAAATAACTACTTAGAAAGGATGGACTGGACCCAAAAGGCATGGCTTAACAAGTTGTTATTTATGGAAAGTAATCCAGCAGTGCAGTTTTCTTGTGAATCTGCCTGTGTACCAATAAAATGGGACAATTTCCAGAGCAACCTAACTCCGCTCAAATATTCATGAGTGTAGAGATGCTAAACTGCCACAATGATGTTTGCAGCTGGGGCTTTACACAGATTTAAAAATGTAAGCAAAAGTTTAAAAGCTACTTTTGTAAATTTAATTACTGGAAGACAGAAGGAGAAGACATTTTCATTGTAGTTTTGCAGGTGTTACTGGGTTTGCAGCTTTTTGTTTTGTTTTGCAGTGGCACTGGAACAATGGTACATAAAATGGTTAAAAATTGATTAGAAACATTGATTGTTTCAGTCTGCAGACTCATAAATCCTCTTAAAAACTGATGACTGGGAAAAGATTTTTGGGAGGAGGTTGTTTGATTTTGGTTTGGAGTTGGGGTTTTGGGGGTTGGTGGTGGTTTGGGGTTTGTGGGCTTTTTTTATTTTTATGAATAAAAAAAGAGCAGGTGAATTATTTCTTCTGCGTTTACAGAGAGGTCCCTTTTTCTTGATTTCACAAAACCACACTCAATTCAGTAAAGTAATCACTGCCCCCTTATCTCACATCCCAAGCTAAGTTCAGCATCTGGAAAAGCTTAAGGACTCGACGCATTAAATTATCCAGCTCAAACTGTTGTTTATTGCAGGCCATTTTGTCCTGTCATCTCCATGACAGAACGTCAAAGCTTTTCTTTCTGTTGCCTTCAGCTTCCAGCATCTGCAGGGGTCTGATATGCCACCTCTGCATTACACAGGGGGAAACCGTCAAACAGTTGTGATTAAGGCAGCAAGCCAGACAACTGCGGGCCGTGGTAACTTCTGGTACTGCATTGCAGTGGTGCCTTCTGTTAGGGTTCAGATTTCATCCTTCTTGCTCACAGCCATTTTGGTGGGTTTCCTAAATCTTCTGACTTCCCGTGTGATGGGCTGTTGTTGTCTGTTTTACTAAAATGTTCCAAAGTGTGACGGCATAAAACTGCATTGTTTTGCTAGGTGTGTACTAGCGTCGCTTTCTCTCTCCACTTACAGGTTTACATAGTGGTTTCCCTTAGATGACAGGAGCTTTTGTTCTAAAGTGTTCAGGTTTATTGTATTGCCTTATTCTACCTTTTTCATTTTTTTCTGATGATATTAACTGGAATGTCTGTTCAATCATCCAGTCAAGCTGAGAACCAGCGGTGGGAATCCACAGTGTTGAAGTTTCAGTATTGTTGTAGCTTTAACCTAATGGTGTGTACCTATGGGTGTATGCACTTAAAAAAAATACTTTAATTTACATGTGTACAGAATTTATCCATATTCACGTGTCCATTTTTAGCAGTATATACCTCTCTAGCCATCTCTATGTGTGGAACTTCTGCCATAAAAATGTCCAAGTGCCTTCAAGGATCTACTAAGATCATAGGTTTCTCATTAAATCATCTTCTTCACACTTCTGACTCACTCAGGCTCTGACTCAGCCTCCCTCCGCTGGCCATGTCAGCAGCTTACCTCCTGAATGCTGGCACCTGAAAACAGTGTTTGTGCCTACAGTAAGTGTTAAACTGTTTTGCATCCCTGCCCAGCAACTTGTCTGTGTTTTTTGCTGTGAAATACTGTAATATGTTGAGTCTCAGAAAGGCACTTAACGGATGACTTGTTTATCTTCTCTAGACTTCAATAATCTGTGGCTTGAAGGATCTACCAAATTGTTCTTGGTTATGCAGATAGGGACAGCATGGCTGAATTTGAAGTTTCCAGACTAATATGACCATGTTGTATGTGGATGTGTATAAACAGAATCTGACTGTAACCTGTGCTTGTTGAGTGTTTCAGACAATTCCTTTACCTAAAAGTAACTGAGAACTGATTATAATGAGTTTATTCTTCAGTGGAGATAGATTTAGAAATCTGTCATGTGGTTCTTACTAAGGTTATTAAAGGGACTCTTCCCAAGAGTGATATCTGTAATACACCCTACTGTACTGCAGCTATTTACTTAGAAGAATGAAGTAAAATTAGATTTGGAAACTAGAATCTGAAGAATTACCTTAAAATTTCTCTGGCAGTATATGGTATGACTGTAGAGCCTGATTTGCATAGCTTTTGAGCTTGTGTGCTCAACACAAAACCAAAAAAGTTTCTGTTTCATTAAGGATCTTGATTTGCTGCACAACTTCAATTTGGAGATCTGAGCTCAGAGTTTAACATTAGAGGTTCTCTTACAAAATTCTGAGTTATTCCACTAGTATAACAGTTTCAGAGATGACAAAGATGCACTTTTTTCTGTATTTGCCATTTGTACAACTTCTTAGACATCACCAGTATGGGAAATGCATTATACAAAAGAATTCAACAAATGTAATATTTTGTTTATTAATTCTCAGGCTCCATAAAATTAAAAAATTAGATGTGAGAACACAGAGGAAGATTACATTTCACAGTTAAATGTGATTTGGCACTCTAAAAAGGAGCTAAGTAAATCTGGTGTATACTAATAATTCCATTTTCTTTCTACATTCATTAAAATTAAACTTTGCCTTCCTATAGTGTGAAAATTTGTGGGGTATCAAACTATACCAGACGAAAGGTATAAATGATGAGCATGTTAACTTCTGATACTCATAAATATTTGATATTCTGAATAAGGATTTCATTGTACACATGTCTCTGAGTAGAGATTGCTGAGCTAGAAATTGTTTCCTGCCAAAGTTTATGTGGTAAGATTTGCTCTTGCTGCTTTTTTTGTCTATTATGGATCCTTAGCAAGGAAACCAATTCCAAAATTTAGTCAAAACAGCACACTAGCAACACATAAAATACTTTCCAGCATATAAATCAAGGAAAAATAAACAGTGTAATTTGTCATTTATGTCAAGAATATCAGGAGTTTAGGTGTCCCACAGCATATGCTCCTTCGCTTTAACTGAAGGAATTCATATAAGGATTAAAATTTCCACCTAAAGCCCACTTTGTCACAGATCATTGCCTGATGTGTGAACAGAGCAGCCAACGCGCTGTGTTTATGAGCAAAGTGTGTTTCTGCAGATGTTCAGTTTGCTACATCTAACTAATTATTTGTGTTTCAGTTGTTGCATGGAGAAGAAATATTTTGGAGGAGAAGTCCACTAACGTATGTGCAGGTTTTTTGTGCAAGTCCTCTGTGTTGGAAGAGGGAACTGGTCTGTCACACATGCTATTCAGTCTGTTGGATCAACTCCATTCTTGCGTTGCGACTGAATCTGCGTAGCATGCAAGAGGGGGATCAGGGCCATCCATAATGTTCAGCACACAAAAACCTGATGTACCTGTTTTCCTCTTTTGTGGCTTTCTGCTACATGGTGATCCTTTAAGGATATAATGTGCTTTTTGCCAGGCTTTTTTGTCTGTTTTCTCAGGGTGTTCTTTTTGTTCACTGGAGCTTGCATATGGTATGTGAATTACTTTGAAGAGTGATTGGTCTTCCAGGACAGTATCATAAATAAATGGAGATGATGAAGAATTACACATTCAGTGTGGGATTTAGAGTGCATGCCTCTGTGTGCATGTTTGTGCATATATGTAAGGCAAAGCAAATTCAAATTATGGCTGCTAAGTTGTACACACACAGAGAGATACATCTTAACTCAGAGAAGAAGGTAGCAGGAAACAAAAGTATTTTACATTTGTAAAACTGGTTATGGAGAAATCTGATATTGCCTTCAATGTATCTTAATTAGATTGTGTAATATATCACCGAGAAGAATTTTTTGGACTTAATAAATCTGTAAGGACTGCATTTGTTGTCATCATATAAGAAAAAGTCTTAACTGTAGGGTTAAAGAAAAGAATATTCAATTAAAAGCAAAAGCAAATACAAAACACCGTTCTTGCTAATTGAACACATAAATGTCTACCCTGCCTACAAAGCCTCAAATAGGATAGAGAGGAATTGTTTGCACAGATTAATTTATGATTTTTTCTTGAAGTACTTTTGATGGAGGCTTGCTTCACTCTTTATGTTATCAGACTGTTTCAGGTCCTGGCAGTCATGCTTTTTGGTTAGTTAGGCTGCAATCAAAATATGCAGGTAGGAGGTGTTTTCTGTTGGATGATGAAGGCCAACCTTGTGATTATTAAGAAAACTCTGTGGTATATTGAGCACTGATGAAAGGTAGCATGATAAATAGTATCTGGCTGACAAGAGAAACCTCAAATTATTGTACGTGTTTTATGCCAGTATGTCAGTTTTCCACATACTGAGTGATAATTTAGAAAGGGAAAAGAGCAATTCACACATATACATAAACTCTGAATCTAATCCAGAATATCACATTACTTTGCACAGCCACATGCTATGCATCCAAAGTATTAGTAGTAATTTCCATCAATATAATCTCTGAAGAGTATCAGTTGCCTTGCAGATTCAGCAAATTAAATTGTTGTGAGGATGATTGTACATCATTTGTTTAAAGCATCTATTCGTTTTAATTGGAAGTACCTACTCTAGCATTCTTAATATGCTTGGCATGGTTTTCTAAGGAACAAATCTGTTCATTTCAGTTGCTTTATTTCTGAAATCTGAGGTATGCTCTTCACAGGCTTTAATTGTTTGTGAGAATGACAGGGGTTCATCAAACTTTGATCTCCAAGGTTCCAAGCAGTTTGAAACCAGCTGCAGCTGGGTTGTATTAAAGGCACAGGGGTTGGATCAGTCCAGTGAAATATATGTTGACTTGGAAGAGAGGTTATCAGCTCTCATTAGATTTTTAAGGTTAAAGATGAGGGTGAACTGTGAACATAAACTGACAGGGACATGTCTTGTTTAGACACAGACTGAATTGAAATGTGTGGATATGGATCAAGAAATGTAGAAAGGTTTATGTTGGCCTTATTATTACAGCTAAATGATCTTTGCATTCAGATAGTCTCCCTGAAGTTATGTGTAAGCTTGATCATTAAGAAATGCAATTAAGAGAGAAATCAGGCAATCCCTAAGTAATTTATTTATTTGTTAACGTGTCCCTTTTTCTACTTCAAAGTGTTTGGGCTGTTTTTTTTTTCCCCAGTGCCTTCAAAGTAAATGGATTTTTTAGTATAATTTCAGCTGCATATCAGATATTCTGAAAATGTTTTTAGTTATTATGGTTTGTTATTAAATACATTAGAAGGACTGATATTAAAAGATAGGAAAGAACTTCTTCGTTTATCTTCAGAAGGCTTGCTGAGACCCAGGTTTTGGGTAGTGAGATATACAAGTAGTTCAGTATTTCAGGATGGCAAACTACTGTATGATTCTGTTGGGTACAGAACAAATGTCTTTGGATGCAGAGATTGCCTGTGTTAGCACACCTATGGAGTAAAAAGCTTGGGAAGCTGTATCTGGGCTGTCTTTTCTTAAGTCTTAGACATTTGTTCTCAGCCTGTGTCTCAGCTTTTCTGTCTTTGAAATGAGAAAAATGGCAGCATAGTATTGATACTGGCTAGTGCTAAGGCAGTTTTAAGTAAATGAATTGCAAGCAGGTAGAAGTTCCAAAATATTCCTTTGTTTACTTGTCGTCTGGGCTAGAGGACAGTCGGTGAATGCAGACTTGGCAAGGGTAAACAAAACTAATTGTAGCTTAAATAACTTTTCAAGAGTGGCTGCAGTCTTTTGCCAACAAAGGATCATTGTTAGCTGCTCCCTAAAGTGTAAAAATATGTATCTTGGGGATACAGATGGTTGTTGCTGGGGCAGAATACTTTGTCTTGAAGGTAACTCTTACAAATTATTTCAGTAACATTTCAGTGAATCCGAATTGCAACTCCAGCTGCTAGAACCTTTAATTGTCTGAGTGCTGGCTAATGTCAGATTGAAAAATACTAGACTAGATCTTCCCTTTACCCCTGAAATCCAGAAAGTTGACTTTTGCAGCTGCAGATGAGCAGATTAACACTAGAAATGCCAGAATATGTATTTCTTCCACTACTACACTTATTATAGTCTGAGCAGCTGAATGAATATATGATCTAAAAGTTGGAATAGTTTGCTTGATTGACATCTTATAAAGCTCCTGTCATCCAACAATATATTCATAGCACATCAGAGAATATGAACCAGTACTGCCTGAAAAACTGTATGTGTAATGCACATGCAGAACAAGCCTCATTTATGATTATTTCTTTGAAAGATAAGGTTAAAAGGGAAGCATTGATATTGAAGGATCAGCCATTAAAAAAGAGCACATAACACCAACTTCCCATCTCATTGCTGCTTTATGCTTGCCAAACTTTCTCTTATATAAAAGCCAAAAAATATATTGCTTGTTATTTTTACATAACAGTATAAGGTTTTTTTTACATTTTCCACTCCACATAAATTGTGAGGCTAAGCAAGAGAGGTCAGAATGTCTTGGGATTAAGCATCCATTTCTCACCTAAAAGAGGTTATTTCTAATATTTTGATTGGTCTTATTTTAACTGACCCATACAGTGAAGTTCCTTGACAGGTGGTTTTGCCCAGCTTTATCTGCCAAAGGTGCTGTGCAGCCTCATTGCTTCTTGTTATTCTTTTTTCCTTGTCTCTATCAGTCTTGTGATCTCTCTTCTTTATGTGTCATCTCCACATTTCCAGTATTAATTGTTGAACTCAGATTTCCAAAATCTTTTTTTACATCTAGAAAGGAAGGCATTAGCTCAGGTCCAGTTACCACAAAACAGAACATTGCTCACATCTGATTGATTGTCCATTTTTCTATTAATTTTATTCTCTTCTGTAGAGGCAAAATAAACCTTACAAAATTGCAGACATTTCTACTTTAGTGTAGGTTTAATTTAGTAAAACTTTCAACAAGGGAGGTGGGGGGGCAAGATAGAGTTAGTAGTTTTGGTTTTGAGTGTAAGAAAATACAACTCTCTTTTCCAGGGCCCTGAAGGAATGTTTAGGCTCAAGGGCTCAGTTCTATACTCATGATATAAATGCTATGCGTATTTATTCTGATATAATGTAGGCCTGTGTTATTTTCCACGAGTGTTATCATGTTACAAATTCAAGTCCAGTGTTCTGTTCTCCCAACAATCCTTTTCAGCATTATTGCTTTCCAAGTTTCCCAGAGAGCATCTGTGTTTCAGATTACATTTTTCCAAATAGATTAGTTAACGTTTTCAAAAGGGGATCTTGTTTTTCTGTACATAGTTCAATTTGTTTTCTCTTACCAGTATTTGCATATCCCCTCCATTTTAATTTCCTCCATGAATTTCAGTACTATATTACTTACTCTCCTTTCCAGATAATATATGAATATATTGAATAAAGATGGACATGTAACTGATAGCTGAAGTTTTCCATCTGATGCTTACAACAAACCTGAGATATTGCAGTTTGTCTCTTATAAACAATTCTTGCATTGCCAGGGCATGCCAATATTCTTGTCCCAAAGTACATATACAAAATCCTATTCTAAGAAGATTTATGCAATGAAGTGCTTTGCCATCACATGTTTATTGTACTTCATGACTTTTCTCTTGGCCCCTAATTTTTGATAGCTATTAAAAAAATATAAATAAAAAAGGCAAAACAACAAACCCACCCTCCATACCCATCCCTCCCACATCCCACCCCTTAGTCAAAAGAAAACCATTGGCTGCTCAGCTCAGCTGTCTTTTTCTAATTGAGCATGCTCAGTTTTGTAAGGCATGAGTTCTGATAATCTGAATTCTACTATGCCCATGTTAGCGTGGGTTATTCTACTATGCCCGTGGTTAGCGTTATCTGTTAAGTAGCCACTTGTGATGATCAGCTTCCATCTGAAGGTCTGCTTTAGTGACAAAGGGTAGGCAATCCCTTGAGGACTGCTGAACTGGCTTTTCAATGACCTTCGGATCTTTTTTCAGCTATTTTAAATGTTTGGTTCAGAGGAAGTTGTTTGGAAGGAGCAGCTTGCTTTTCTTTTGAAAATTGCCATCAACCTTTCTCCTCTCTTCCAAGATGTTTTAGAATTTGATAGGTTTTTAGGTGGATTAGTAGGTAGAAAAACGAGTAATATTCATTTTCGAATATGCTAAGCGCTATGTAATGTGACTGGATGTTTAATTGTGATTTTTTTACATGTGTAATTTTTCAAGTCCTTCTTGCAGGACAGTTATTTATATAAAGTCTCCATGATTCCTAACAGTCCAATCTTTTTTAATTTCTCTTAGTTTTTTGAGATGTCTAGCTGAGGAGGATTTCAGTATCACCTGCGGATTGAAGATGCTAACAAAACATTCAGCTGCTTTTGGTTCCTGTATTCTGGAAGCAGTATCTATTAATCAGAAGTGCTGGACACAGTACTTTATTTTGTTGTACTTGAAATAGAAGAGAACTTCTAAAGAAATGTCTCATATTTATTCTTGTTACACCTCATGACTTTTTAGTATGAAGTTTTTTTCACTTACTTTCCCAGCAATTATATATCCACTTGGAATCTGCAGTGGAGGTTGACAAAGGCAAGTACGTTTATAGTACGTTAACTGTAAAGGCCACGATCTCTCTGTATGGGCAGCAGTCTCATGACTTTTGAACACATGCTTCAAGAAGACTGCCATTCTTGTATGCATTTCTGAAGGGTATCTGAAACAGCACGTATTCTGTTTGCAGTTGTATGAATTTCATTTTTCATACCAAGTTTAGCAAGTTTCTTAACACTACTGCTGGGATATAAATAGCAAATACCAGATTGTATCAAATTCAGTGAGGGATGCCTTACTGTCAGTCTCTCCAGGAAAATCCAGAGATAATTCATGAGTTCTGAACTGAGCCCTTGGCCAATGACTCATTTTTGTTCCATTACTCTAAAGAGTCAAATTTATATCCCAAATGAGTACACCTACAGATTTTATTATCTTTAAGAATCTGTAGCAGGCTTGCTGACTGCAGCTCAAGTCTCTTCATAGCGAATAGCTGCACATAATGTTTTTAAATTACCAAAATCATTAATTACTTTGAAAGATTTCTTCTAGTAAAAAGTAGATAGCTTCTGTGCCTTATGACTGTACTTGCAATAATCAGCTCCCACAGGTCAATTAAATGCTTCAGGGTTTAGTCAGCAAGCAGACACCCATCACTGCTGCATGTACTTAGATGGAATGGAAGTTACTGCATAATTATTCCATTTAAGACTGGATGGAAAAGGGGTCATTACGGGTTTAAAGCTTTGCTTTCGATTTATATGGCTTGGAATTATACTTACAAAGACAAGAGCTTTTCTCTTTGCATAAATTAATTTAAAATCATAGACTTTTGAGTGCTCTTCAGAAAGTAAATGGGATTCTGATTAATTTTAGTTCTACAATTGCAGGACTTAGTAATGAACTAAATGTAGAATGAAATCATGAGGAAGTTGAAGAGATCTTTTGAAGTATGTGTGAAAATGTCAGATGGATCTGCTGAGCATGTGTTTCTTTCATATGATGCAACCAAATGTTTAGGTTTCCAGCCTATATAATAAATCGTGTGCAGTGCCTCCCTCAGCCTTCTGTGGCATGTGTTCAAGGTGTGAAACCCATTATTCTAAAAGCTCTAAGTTGTCAGTGGAATTCTAGGAAAGCAGGGAAGTATGTGGTATTACATTCTGTGAAGAAGCAATCTGTCTACTTTCAAGTGTCACATTTTCGTGTCTGATTTATTGCCATTGCATCCATATGCACAGCTTATGTGCAGCTCTGAGACAGTTGTACTGAGAAATGCTACATTCTTCAAATCAAGTAATTGGATAGAATGTCCTTCTTAAATAGATTACTTTAGAGTAAAGTCATGATCATGAGTATCTGTTATGTAATCAAAGTGTCAGGTATAGGCAATGTAAAATATTGAAAATACAACAAACATATAAAGAAAATAATCCTTAGGAAAGTTGCTGATTTTTTCATCAGTCTCTCATAAAATTAAAATTAATTTAAATTATGGGGGTTTCTCTTCAAATTCTCTTCCAATTATATGGAGATCCTAAGTATTTTTCTTTTCAAATTGTTTATTTAAACTGATAATTTATTTTTAACTGCCTCAAGCAAATACTCAAGAAACAGAAATCAATTTCAAACAGTGAGAGAAGGGAAAACAAGTAGGTGCTGCTTTGATCTTCATTCAGACGGGTTTTGTGAAAACATAGGCTTTTGTTACTTGAGATACCTTATCCTAAACAACAGAAATGTTACTGGAACTCAAATGGCTAATGCAAACTCAGTTTTACTATGTGGTCTGTTGTTTCAGTAACAATAACACAGTACTTTAAGAATTGCATTTAACAGTGAGCTCAGAAATAATTGGTGAGTTTTAGGGTGCATCTTCAAGCAGAGTGTGCTCAGTTGGGGCAGTGGGAAATGCAATACAGTATTGTTGTAACCAGGAACTGTTGAGGGCCATATAGTGTCACCAGGTCAACTACATACTTGTGGTCCCTGGATTACACTCAAAACTGGCTTTGTTTGTAACTTACACTGCTGCTATAATATGTAGAACTGCACTGGACAGATGTGCTGCAGCAACATTTCAACAGGCTTTGGCCGAGGAGACAGAGTGGTTGCTGAACAGAGCAACCTGTGGAAAATGGTCTAGAGTCAAGCGGACTAAACAAGTGGAAGTCTACAAAGATCGGAGACCTGTTATTTCTCTTTTAAAATACAGTGCCATAGGATTAAAACCAGAAAGTACCTTATAGTCAACAAAGCTAAAAGGATTATCTGTGTTAAGGTAAAAAAAAAAATAAAAAAGGCGGCAGCTCCATGATACATGACTGGATTTAGTTTGCTTAAATCAGACCACCCAGCCACAGTGTTCTCCTGGAATAGTATCTTGTATACAAAGCGTACATATTTCCTGTTAACCTCTCCCTGACTTTAGATAACATTTCTGGACACATGCATGGTATATTGTAGCCCAGTTGCCAATATGAACACTTAAAGATATTTTCTCAAATAATATTGTTGTGGCCACCCGGTGAGCAGACAACTCTTATCTGTAAAGCCAGTTTGACGAGCAGTGGCAGCTCTGTTGTAGATATTAGCTGACACCTTTAAACTAAATCTTTTGCTTCACTCATCATCAGTCTCTGTGTTAAGCAAGCCAAAAAACAAGCAGATAACAGAGAGATTTGAGATCACTGCAAAAACTGCAATGATAAAACGATTTGCCAGTTTAGTCATCTGCCATTTGCCGAGAATTCAGCTTAACCACAAACTGAAGTTTCCTTTACCATCATTTCTCTCAATTTTCAATGATCGTCCTGTGCACCACTCCATGCATGGCAGAATAATCATTTTCTTTCTAATGCCCAAGGCAGCTGAGGTGTCCTGAGTAAGAAGATTACATTTGCAATGGCAAGACAAGTATCTAAACACATTAAATTAATCTCCCAGTCCTCCCTGGTTGTTGAAATTTTGCTGCCTGCTAGAGAATTTCAAAATCATGGAAGGGTTGGAGTCGGACTCTGATGCCCTCGCATTATCCTTCATGCAAGTCACAATGTAAGAGAGGGCTCAGGTGGCAGGGGCAGAAAAAAACCTTATTACTGTATCTGCCAATCTCATTCTCACTGGCCTCCTCCTAAGACAATGCAGCACTTGATACTGAAACTGTATTTTAAAACATTTTTCTCAGCTGTTTTCTTCCCACTTTACAAGTTAAATGTATTACTACCTCTACAGGCAAAAGGGTAAGTTTCCTAATACAGGCAAAATCATTGTATAAATAGAAGCCCTTCTGACAGATGTTCATAAATAATTAGATCTTCGTGCTTCTGAACAACTTGCCTTTTGTTTTTGTGGGGTTTTTTTCCCATCTTTTACCCTATTTTTTAAGCAGTGTATTATGTATAAATGTGAAGGCAGCTGTGGTCTGCAGATATCCAAATGGCCTGTGCATTTTAAGTCTCTAAGAACAGGAGAAGTGCCACTGTCTCAGAATGATCTTTCTTTCCCATGCTAAAACCTCAGAAAGGTGTTTATTTAGATGTTCCTGCTGACTTGTAAATTTCATACTCTCTGGACTCCAGAGAACAAAGAAAATCTATGCAACAAGGACAACTATGTGTTTTTTCCATGATGCCTTAGAGGATTAGACTGTATCCTGGCAATTATTTTTTTTCTATGCTGTTCTTTCAACGAATCATTAAATGTTGAAGTGCTAAAATGCAGCAAAACTGTTAAACAATTTAAAGTGAAAATAAATAGCAGTTTTTCACAGTTCCCTGACTTCATTGTCTTTGGACTTTCTATCTATGGCTACCATGAGATTTCTTTAATTGCTTCTTCAAGGATCCGTATTCTAGGGAAAATATATGTTCCCTTCACACTGTGTGCCATTTTTTTCCTATTGCTGCTAAAAATATTGTAGTACTTATGAAGTTATGTAAGACCAAAACATTTAAAATTAATCAAGAACAGGTATATATACTAATGCTAAAATAAAAAATATATCCACATAAGACTATTTTTTTTGCTAGCGTAGAAACTAGCAAAATAACAAACGCCCAAACACAAGAAGAAAGGCTATTAAATAGAAAAGCACTCTGCTTGAATAACGGCTTGCCCCTATTTTACAGATGGGAAAACTGGGGCGCATAGAGAGCTTAATTGATTTCCCTAGTGTCACCCTATAAATCATTGATGTGACAAGGCCTAAAGCTGATTCTTTCTGAGAGCTGTGCAGCTAACTCTGCCTGACTCTCTTCAATAAACAGATTCTGAAAGCATGTTCTCTTCCATGCAATAATTTATACTTGATGCATGAGAAACCTGAAGTATGAGCAGATAATGCTACTTGATCTATATTTCTCAAAAAGCCCTTCCAGGTAGTCTGTTCTACTTGATCCGCTTCTTTCATAAATAGATTTTGTGTTGCCACCTTCTCTCCTTGTTCAATCTCCTTTCTCTTTGTGTAAATTAAATGGCATATCCTCTCTCCCAGGTTCTGCATGTATTTCATGCTCTCTTGAGTTTGGATCACATAACTCATCTCAACCTCTCTGAAAGGCTAACCTCTTCTTCACTGAAGCTAGGTTATGAATAATTTCCTAGTAAGTGAGGCATTACCTCTTCTTCAGAAGACAGAGAGAATATCAGCTGTGAGCAATTACTACCAGTGCCAGCCATCTAAAAAGATAAACCTGTGAGTCCTAAATGCCTCTTCTTAGCAATGGAATCTGCATACAACAGAGAAATTGCTACGTAACTTACCAGGCCCCTTCACCTTCTTTGCCTCTGTATTTTAATTAGACCCATTTGGTCGTGCCATTTGTAAATACTGGACCTCAGCAATCAGTATCGAGCTCCTGTTGGTGAGGATTGCTAAGTACTAGCAGTTGTAAGCCTTTATATCTCTTGCCTTACTATCAGGCCTTGATAAAAGGGAACAGACCTGGGACAAACCTAGACTGAGTTCTTGGTTTGGGAGCATTTTCTCTGCCTTAGAAGGACCTTCAGGTCACTTATGGCCCATACAATGGCTTATCTCACTGCACTGCGGGTTAAAAGAATTTGGGAAAATGTTTGACAAATTTATTAAATGGTCACAATTTTCATGGCAAAAGCTAAAAAATTTTTTTTCAAAGTGCTTCAAACACAAATGCAACCAGTTATTTCATACTGCCTGAGGAAATTCTGTGCTTGGTTATACATTAACAAAAGAAAGTGCAGATATTTCCTTTATCAGAAGTACTCTTCAGAGATTAATAATATTCCTCCAAAATATAGCAAAAATCCATTCTCTCTGCTGGCACTCAGGCTTAATGGAATATAGCAAAATCCACTTTATAAAATGTAAACGGTTTCAATCTATGGTCTTAAAAAAAAAGCCTTATGAGGATATGCCCAACTTCATGTTGACTTCATGCTGATAAAGTTTATGAAGTTGCTTATGAAGCTTAACCATGCCAAGTGCAAGGTCCTACACCTGTGTCAGAGCAATCCCAGGCACAGCTACAGGGCAGGCAGAAGAGATTCAGAGCAGCCCTGCAGAGAAGGACTTGGGGGTGTTGGTCGAAGAGAAAATGAACATGAGCCGGCTTCAGTGTGCACTGGCAACCCAGAAAGCCAACCGTATCCTGGGCTGCATCAAAAGGAGCGTGACCAGCAGGTTGAAGGAGGTGATCCTGCCCCTCTACTCTGCTCTCGTGAGACCTCACTTGGAGTATTGTGTGCAGTTCTGGTGTCCTCAGCATAAGAAGGACATGGAACTGTTGGAACAAGTCCAGAGGAGGGCCACGAGGATGATCAGGGGACTGGGGCACCTCCTGTATGAAGACAGGCTGAGAAAGTTGGGGCTGTTCAGCCTGGAGAAGAGAAGGCTGCGTGGAGACCTCATAGCAGCCTTCCAGTATCTGAAGGGGGCCTATAGGGATGCTGGGGAGGGACTCTTCATTAGGGACTGTAGTGATAGGACAAGGGGTAACGGGTTAAAACTTAAACAGGGGAAGTTTAGATTGGATATAAGGAGGAACTTCTTTCCTGTTAGGGTGGTGAGGCACTGGAATGGGTTGCCCAGGGAAATTGTGAATGCTCCATCCCCAGCGTTGTTCAAGGCCAGGTTGGACAGAGCCTTGGGTGACATGGTTTAGTGTGAGGTGTCCCTGCCCATGGCAGGGGGGTTGAACCTAGGTGATCTTCACGTCCTTTCCAACCCTAACTATTCTATGATTCTATGATAATCACAGTTGAAGTGTTGGTTTGAAGATTGATTGGAATTTCTCTTTGGACAAAAATTTTTATTGCATGGACTTCTTTAGGTATGGAGACTCATTTAATGATAGGCTTTGAACTAAGTATATTAAGAGTTGGGAGGTAACTGTTTCATTATTTGTACTCATCTAGAATTCTAAGGTTGTGCTAAAATTGTAGGCTTTCCAAACCATAATCTGTTTTCATTCTGATACTGCTTTTTATAACACTTGTGATAGGTATGCTTATTAATGATAAAATACAGAAGTCGTAATTATTTATGGACTGTACTGATGTAATTTAAATAATGATGCAATAATCGGAAGAGCTAGGCAAAAAGATGACCCTGCTCGATTTGCATGAAATGGATCAAAGTTGAAAAAAGTTATCCTGTAATGCGGTAGTAGGCAACATCTGCTGTGTTGGAGGGGTTACTACAATTCCTTCTAAAGCATGGAATGGTTTCTTCTCAACACCTCACCACAGAAATGCTGTCTCCTGATATGGCAGTCTCTTGCTGTCAGCTACCAGCCTGGCTCCCTGGAAAGAGTCTGAAACCAGCGCAGCTAACTTTCCTGTTGGGTTGGATGGAGGAGTTTTCTGAGCATGCCGCTGGGTGGTAAAAACAGTGTGAAAATGTTCATGGTTGATCACGTTGCTTCTGACCATACTGAAATTTTTAGATTTGAATTCAGCAAGATATAGACAGAAGGAGGAAAGAAACCAGGAGAAATCTTACTGGTTTTGGTTTTTTATTCTAAACTTACTGAAGAGTTTTTCTTAGGAATGGGAGTATTGTTTAGTCTTCCTCAGCTTTGTCATTCTAGTAAGGTATGGGGAAAATAGTACTCTGAAAGAAGGGAGCACAGAAGAGGAAAAAGGGCAGGGTAAGAAAATAAAATTATATTGACCTTCTGGTATGATCCAAGATCAAATGAAGGCAATGGCAAAAACAAATGTATGGACTTTTCTCACAAGTATTTCCAGTTAATTTTGGTACATTAATATGTCTGGCTTTGAGAACATTAGAATACAGGATTGACAGCAGTAATAGGAATATAACAGTGATTTCTACCTAGTGGGCCCCATACATTAATACATTTCATTTAATGAATGGTGATTTGTTTCGTATGTCTCTGATTTTATGTTGTATTCTGACTGTGATTAATTCAGGTTACTTACAAAAGGGAATTACTATAAATAGAAATTTGATTTTTGTTTTTCATTGGAGGACTGTTAGATTTACATAGGACTTTCTATTTGTATGTGCAGGCTTTTGTCACAGAGGCACAAGAAGATCATTTATTCTTAAGGCCTTGTTTCACAGCTGTCAGCCTTTGGGGATGGTTGGCAAAGACTGTAAAGACGGGCAGAACCACTCCTTTCTTGATTATTTAAGCCTGTTGAGCAGTGTGTAAAACTCGCTTTGAATCCCCATTTTCATGTACACTGAAGACACTTAAATCTGCTAATTGTTCCCCTTGCCATATCCACACAGAGGGTTAAAAAGATCTGTCATATAATTGCTGAAGAATCTTTTTTTTTCTGTTACTCTTCTGTTAGCAAGGACTGTACTGTAAGAAGTTTCAGACCCATCTAGCTACCATATTGTTTAGTGCGCATATCCAAACCCTTGTATTGGTTTTATTGATAATTAACCAATTATTCCTGGTGTGGAATTTGCAACCTGCTAGGTGAAAACATAACAGTCTGATGAGTGACAATATATGTACAGAATTGCAACCAAAATGTTGACAGCAGCTGTAATTTTTAGGAAAGGTTTATAATACTGTCTTAACCACCTGCATCACAAATTAGTGTTTCTTGTTGATCCATCTCAATAATTAATTTCACTTGCAATTAAATTGGACAGCTTGTTTCACTTTTTGTCTTGTTAAAATTCAACTACAGCATAGGATGTTACTGCTTAGTTTGAAAGATTGTTGGAACACCTTGTGTCTTCCAACTTTTAAGTATTTCTTGTTGTCTAGACTAAGTAAATACCTTTTTGAATGGAGAAAGTTGCAAGCAGTGGCATAGCTTTTGAAGATAGTCTATAAAGTAGTGAGGCCTTTAATTGGATATATTTGTTTCTGATGTCATGCAAAAGGTAGTGTGCTGAGGCATATCCAGCATCACACAGTTGAGATTTATGTGATAATTTTATACATAGCCTTGAGAATGGAGTAGGTTATAAAGAAGATGTTAGAAAGAAAAACTTAGTCCATACTAATTTTTTTTCTTCTAAAACAGAACTTACTTATCTTAACAATTTTCTTGAACTGATCTCTGTTAACTTCCTTTAATGGATAGTAAAGAATTGGTCAGAATTATTATTCTAATATGCTAGTGAAGAGGTGCTTCTTTTTACTGTCTTTCTTGTGTGTAAATAATTGGAATACTGCTTAAAAATACTAAAATGCATCACAATTAGTTTGTCAGTAGTCACTATTAAATTCTAAGCAACATGGAGTCACACTACATTTATCATTCTTTAATGAGTCATTTACTTTGGTCCTTCTGTAAGCCCTTGATGTTTTTTGTCATTCAGCACTATGCCTCTAGAAGCCTTAGCAGTTCTAGGGTCTTGCCTTCCCTTAGATTGAACAAAACCCCTGAAGTGTGAAATTTTTGATCATATGTTGGCTACCTTCAAAATAAAAGAAAATAATATCATTGTCATATCCTCATTAACATTATCAACTTCTGACGATGTTCACATGCTTTTTTCAGAAGCCTGTGATTCATGTATGCAAAAGGAGTTTTATTATTCTTTTGAAAAGAAATCTGATACATATTTATACCCCTTTTTTTTGACTCTTTCAGTTAGCACCACTATTTTGTATTCTCAGTTAAATTGCAGCAATGTTATGTTACGTATTTTGTGTGTTGTTAAATGTGCTGATAAAACTTGTAGTGGATTTTGGGGAAGAGTTGGGTTAGGTTTGCATACGGGGTCATTTTGGACCCTTGTTTTTTCTGTTTTATCACTTCTTCTTCTCTTTTATTCTCAGATGAGATTAATAGAGATCATTGGCTTCAGCTGTAGGTTGAGCAGAAAAATTATGTTGCTACTTTGAAGAGAAGGCCAAATTTCTGAAGCAGTCTTTTTGGTGTATTTGATTAAAAAATACCAGACTTTAGATATATTCTAAGAGCACCCAGTCTTACTGTGGGCATTCCAATATCATGTCAGGGAAGACATGATTTGTCTCAATGCTATCTTCACTTTGTGATCTGTATTCTTGCATCCAGTATTTTGATCTACTCCCAGCTTTTTCCTTTTTTCTCCTGTCTGTGAGGAAGCAGTGTGCAGCTCTGCCTGCGATTTACTAAAGTCACGCTTATGTTAGGGCCTTTTATTGTTGCTGGCAATTCTCTCCAACAGCTGGTGATAGTGAATCTGTGCTGAACACAGTATTACATCGGCCTGTGCTACATCAGCACCCTTCTGGCAGAGCCACTGGAGAGGAGTTTTCTTTCTGAGGTGTAGACAAGACTTTATTCTGAGAAAACAGATTGGTATTGCAAGTTCCTAAAGTAATTTCTGGAGAAGTTATTTGGTGGGGGATTTGCTGAGATGATTTATAAATTCTCACATAGCTGATACTTGTCTGGGCTCATGCAGCTGTTAAAAGACATCACTGAAACAGGAATTGCATATTGTTGCCTTAGCAACTGCCACTTCATATTGTGCTTAAATCACTTGGAAGTATGCTGGATATCTTAAGGAATTGCTTCCAACATAAACAGTCAATCTTAAATAATTCTAAATAATTTCACAGAAGCAGCTAAAAGGTGGCCTTTCCTAACAAAGACCATCATATTTTTAAGCTTGGTAGCCTCACGTCTCCACAGGCATAGCTTGTTAAAAAAAAAACCCAACCATAAAAAAAAAAAGAGAGAACACAGGCATTTGTTTATTCATGCCACCAGAATCCATGTGATTGCCAAATTGTCTGGAAGTTGCTAATATATTTAAAAGATTCCTCTAAACTCCATCTTCCATTCTAGAAGATCAGCATTTTCCTATACTTACATTAAATGTCAAGTTTCCTTAAGGGCAGACTGTCTAGTTTTCTGTTTTGCTTGTGAACTGTTCTGGCTTTGAAAGGAAGAACTTAAACACACTTTGCCTACTCAGATGTTTCTTCTTCCTATTTTGAACTGATCTTTTCATTCAGAGTTTTTCTGTAGATGTATGGCGCAGTTTTATGGGTTTTGTTAAATCACCTGAAAAAAAGAAGGGAGAGGCTTTTGCCAGTATTACGTTAATGCAGTTGCTGGAGTGCTTTTCCTACATGATAGTCTCAAATATACCAGTTCTGCATGGAGTATTTTATATTGCTATAGCAACTTCTCCAGCTTTGTGGTCGCTATTCTGTGAGCTGTGTAACAGTCAGAATTGGATTTTGCACATGTGGAAGCAGAGTTTCAAAGAGCACAAAGAAACAGGCAGAGTGCCTTTTCGACATTGTGCTGGATCTAGAATAAAACCAGATTCTGCCACCTCATACTTTTATTGCTTAAGCCCAGGTTTACAACAGAAAGAGCTAAATGAGAGAGCCAGCTTTAAGAGGCAATATCTATCTTCCATTTCAGAAATTTATTTTCCTTTTGTAATATTGTACACAGTTAATAAAATTTAGAAAGATGACAGGACAGAGTTGTCAACATGCTACTTCTATTACCTCTTTTCTAGGCAATGAAAAGGAGAGACAAGCAAAATGAAAACTTACAGAATTTAAAAGGAATCAGATATTTTGAGGACCAGTTGTCATTTTTAGGTCACTGCTCACATCTCTGAATATAATTTTCATCTGAGCTGCATGGCAGGGTTTGTATGTGCTGGAAGAAGCTACATTTTCACAGCAGGAGACCAAATCAAGAGGAAGCAGTCAGATGCAGGTGCGCAGTAATAGAAAGGATCTATTTACCCTGAAGTGTGAGCAATGGGCCAAGAAAGCAGAAGCAGTCTACTTCCATCTCTTGCCTCCTTCTCTCACTACCTTTTCCCTCCCCTGTAGCTATGCCAACGAATTCATAAGGGGACCAAGGAAAAGGTGTTCACTTGCTTTTAATGAGCTGCATTGCCTGCTGCTGAAGATTTGAGGCACTTTTTTGTTATGCTGATGGTGTACTATTAGAGCTGGCTGTCTTTAATTTATACCTAATCCTTCCTTCCTGCTCACACAGCCTCAAGCCAGCCTGGAAAATGGTTGAAAGAGTTTGTCCTGTGGGCATCCGTTGCCTGTGTCCATTCTGAATTCTTGAGTAATGCTGTGGAAAGAGCAGTATGTCTGAAGAATGTGTGCCTAAAACAAACAAAGCAGCTTGCTTAAATACTGTAAATCATACATTTTAGTAATCCTTTTAAAACAAAAATCCTGCAATTTTGTCTAAAGATGGGCAGCTTAGTAATGGTGATTTGACAGCCAGCAGTATTCATTGACAGTGAAATGAGACACTTCCATGACCATTGGCTGTTTTTCACCTGGGATTCTGAAGTTCTCTACTTAAGAGCTAAGTACTTTCCAAAATACAAAGACGACCACCCAATGCTGTTTCCAAGGCTGCAAAAAACCTGTGCAACATTGACTCATAGTGAGTGAAATGGTAAAATTTAGCCACACTGGACTTTAATGCAAAACAGTCTGATATGGATAAGTAGGACGAATAATATCCCCTGTCTTTTAACAGATTTATTTCTAGTTCATACATAGCTCTGTGATCCTATGTAAGAGATTGAGAATTTTGTTTTTCTTATAATAAGTGTAGGACTAAAGCAGCGCTGTCTAGGGTTAGGGGAAGGAACTAAAAATGCATGAAATGCATGTGCTGAATTCTGCCCCTTACTCTGTGTTGCTGGAGTTGTCAGGTTCTCTGTTTCTTTCCTCAGGTGTAAAATGGGCCGGACTCATGTTGTAAAGATTATTCTGATTGTATGATGTAAAAGATATAGGACTCTAAATATTAATGTCACTCTGTTGCTGCATTTCTGTACAGGGTTATGCACTAACCATAACATAATAAAAAGGAGGCACCTGCCCATCTGGAACCGGACAGTAGTTGTAGCTAGCATAAGCCCTAGTAAAGTGGCAGCTGTCTATGCTGTATGCCGGAAAAGTATTTTTATCCTGGCATTAAAATTGTCATGCTCAGGAGCTGAACTGTTCTCATGTTCCTGCTTTGCAATCTCAACATTTAAAAACCAAACAACTCTGTAGAAGAACTCCTAGACAAGTCCATTCTTTGTTTCCAGGGCTACCTTTAGAAAGGGAGGTACATACACACCCTAAATATTGGAGGAGCAGTGCTGAATAGCAGAAAAAAAAAAAGCCATACAAAGGCAAGTTTGGAAAGAGATGTGCTCCGGTATCATCAAAATGCAACCATGTCATTCATAAGTTTCAATAAACTTTGCACTTTTTACAGGGAGACTGTGTCACACCTGGACTTGACTGTCAGAAGGAAACACCTACAATCTATAAGGCTTAGAGAATGCTTAATTATGATTTTTGAGAGATTTGTCTTCTAAGTACAGGATTCATGTGATTCATAAAAAGTAGGTCCAGCAGTTCTTCTCTCCTTTATAGGGAAGGATGCAGCATCTGCATAGTTAGTAACATTTAGTCTAAATAATTAGACCACAACTGAAGAATAGGGAGAGAACACTTTCTAATTACTTTTGCTTAAATGTTGATATACTTAGTAAAGGTCAAAATATGGGTGTTTACCAGAATAATCTGCTAAAACATACACACATAAATTATGGCAATGTGTAATTTTTATTGCCCTCTTTATGACGGGCAACAAATACAAATTATATCCTGTATAACAAATACAGGAAAGTAGCTTTTTGTATGGCTTCCAAGCCTTGTACTAAGTATGCTCCACAGTGTGGGGAGTGGGGTCAGAATCCAAGCCAGCCTCTTTCAACACAAATAGAGAGGTGCTCATCAATTCCACTATGAATTGAACTCAACATGAAGGCAACTTTGGCAACTGTCTCTAAATCAGTGGGGATGGCTGTATGTGCACTGTGCCACCTTCTATCAGAGAAGTCTAGAAATACAGTGGTTGTTAATATTCAGGTTTTTTTAGCCAAATGGAGACTCTTAAAACAAAACTAGCAATATTCAAATAAAAAAAAACGGTAAGGAAACATTAAGGAAAATCACGTGCCACATGCTCTTGCTGTAAGAAATAATGAATCAAACTGGAACAATTAGAGTTTTCATAAATTAAAAGAAAAAAAATTAGAGGTATAGATTATTTGAATATAATTGCAGCAGGCCATTGTTGGGGTTAAGCAGCAATATTCTATCAAAGCATGTAAACAGGGCCTGTTTTTTGTACCCATACTATTGGATAATTTAAAATTCAGTCTTGTGTTTTATATGATTCAGTCAGTTTGGATTTCAAAAATAAACCCAATTTAACTGCAGCCAAGAAGCATGTTTGACATTTCTTACCATTCATTCATTTTAGAAAATCAGCCAGCTGGAAAAACTGCTTTTCATAGTATTCAGTAGAGGAAAAACTGTGTTATAGAACTATCATGTCAGAATTTCCCATAGGATAAATGAAAGTTAAATAAAAGTTCGTAAGTGATTTGATTACTAATTGCAAGATCTACAAAGTACCTGGTAACTGTTGCAGTGTAGGAAGTGATATCACCAGCAGCATTTGTTAATTTTGATGAAAACAAATTCTGCTTATGACCAGTCTGCCTTGGGATGGAGGAGGTTGCCAGGCAAGTTTTTTGCTGTCATTCATTATTATTTTCATGCTATCCTCTGTAAAGAAAAAAAAAATCCTGGTTATAAAGAAGTCTTCCCAAACTGAGATGCTAGGGATGAGCTTCCTGAGTTCCGGATGCTTTTGTCAGAATTGTAGTTCCCTGAGAGCTGGAACTAGTGCATACCTGTGGAAGCAGATGAAAGGCTAGGAATAAAAATAAGATACTGAATTACTTCTGCTGGTACATGCCTGAAAAAAAAATCATCAAAGGTTATTATAATTATGACTGTTATTAGATATCCTGTCTGGTTTCTGCATATTTAAATTCTTTCTGAGAGAGGTGAAACTTAAGCACTTAGAGATCCCAGGGGAATAATCCCAGAAATGATGACATATTCCACTTCTTGAAGAAATTTCAATACCAAAGTTGCATTCTGTGTGCTTACACTTAATTATACTTGGATGCAGGATAGATAGTCATTTTCTGTCTTACAAATATGTGCAGCCAATTAGTCTTGTAGATCATGAATACCCCGTGGCCTAACTCATTAAATGGAATTTTTCTGTTGTTATGGCAAAAGAGTCTGCAAATAGCTGAATATTGTCTTTCTCTGTAAGTCCAGCCTTGGCCAAGGCTACAAATTGAGTAACCGTGAGCAATTACTGGTTTTACCTGTACTCCTTGCAGTATGCCATCTTGGTCTTGTGTATGTGTGTGTGTATGTATGTATGTATTGTAAATTGGTATAGGATGTTTGGCTCCTCTGCATTTCTGGTACTCAGTTTTAATGCCATGGTTTTGATGCTGTGTGCCAAATTTAGTCTTCCTGGTTTCCTCCCATTCCTGAGAAATTCTGAGCCCAGAGAAGCTCTGTCTGGCCCACTGAGACACAGAGACCTGAACTGGTTTTGCTCATGAAATCAAAGATAAGAAGAACTGGCAATGTGTTCCTGAAGAAACCACTGTTTATATCAAATGATCAAACACAGGTGTTCCTTTCTTCTTGCCTCTGATTTATTTTTTTTTAATTTTTTTTGCATATCATACTTGCCATTCTGTCATCTGAAAGTACGAAGATAATACACGTAGCTTAAACTACCTCACAGGCAGGATTCATAGAGACGGTAAAGGCAGAGCATTATGACCAGAGACAACCAGGGAATCACAAAACAATTGTGAAATGAGTTACAGACCCAGTATTGCTTTGATTAGGTTTTGCTAAGTTATAGTATCCATAAATAATGAATACAAGATGAGGACATGACTTGGTGATTGGCCTTGGTGCTTTTCAGTGGTAGCATGTTTCCCTGGGGATGCATGCTTCCTGTCTAACATTTCATCCTCCTCTTTTTCTTAATATTGTGTGACATCTGAGACTTTGGTCCTGTAGTGCTATAGCAGATACTGGGTTATGATTTTAAAAGCTATGGACTCAAATATCTTAGAAACAAACAAACAAAAGTCCTTCTCTCCATTCAGGGAAATGTTCCCTGTAATCTTATTACTGGCATTATCTCCAGTGCTTTCTTGACATGTATTTGCAAAACTCCTTTGGGGATTTGAATTAACTGTTTTCTTGAAAGAAAAAGCACACCTTACTGTTCAGAGGAATGGCAAATGGCTACAAAGAGCAGGCTGGTCACTGTCTCCCCTGCTCTCCAGGGTTTATTTTGGGAGTGCTTCAGGTATGTGGAGAGGAAGGCAAGAGATATTTCATGAAGTCTTTCTGGCAAGTGGAGAGTTATTTATGGGGATGTGTATATATATATGCATATGTACACACAACACAGTTGTGATATTGCTGTTCTTATTTCCTCGTAGATTTTTTTCTGCCATTGACTCTTAGAGAAAATCCTGATCTTTCACTTTTACTGCTTGTACCTTAAAGAATCAAATCATCTTGCATCTTCTTGCTCATTCACATGGCCTTTATAATGGAGGTCCTAAAACTTTACATAACAGCTGCCCCTAGGATGACATGGAAGTATTTTATGGAAGGGGGAGAGTCTTGAATGCAGCTCAGAGATATTAAAAGTTTGGAGTAAAATGTGAAATCTTTTTTGATTCTTAAAATAGCAATAAAAGCATGGAGTAAATTTAACTTGCTGGACAGTTGTAACTTGCAGAATGCATTTGTCAAATAGTTTCAAAATAATCCAGGGCACATTTATATGTAAAAAAAAAAAAAAAAAAATAGAGCTGGGCTCAAACTAAAAATGTTAGCTAAATGTCCTCCCTCCTAGGTTTGCAGAAGTTAAGCTATAAACACGATTACAAATCTCAGTAATAGGTAAATTCAGGTGTTGTGTGGGGAATCTTGAACTTCAGGGGAAGTCAGATTTTGGTTTGTATCGACTCGGCACCTAAATGCGACTGATTTGTCTTGGCTCTCCGGCATAACTAATTGTAAAACTGGTGCTTCCTTTAAACTGTTTCAGTGCATTTGAAAGTTTGGAGGTATCATTGAAACGCTGGGCTTTTTAGCCGAGTATTTAGTTGGCCTTTAATATGCAGTGTCTATGAGTTGTTCAAAACTCTTCTTCACAGAGTCTGTAATGTGCAGTTTTGACTCTGCTGTCATGGAAATCAATGTGTTCTCCTGAGTACAGCTTACTGAAATCACCAAGAAGGTATAAAGAGATGCCCTATCATTGTAAAGAGCAAGCGTGGCTTAAAAAAAAAAGGGGGGGCAAATAGATGAGCATGATGGCATCTAGAAGTTGTGCAGTGTGCTAATGCTCCCTCGGTCTCTCAGGTGCTGCTAGTAGTTTTCTTTGTTGGAAGGGTGGAGGGATAGATGGAATGGGGCAGACAGTGATGTTACCCTTTTTGTGATTGATTGCAAAATTTTGTGCTCTTGGGTTGTTTGTTGTGGTTTTGGGTTTTTTTTTCATGGACTCTGTGAATATCTGATATTTTTATTTGTTCTTGTGTTAATCAGTTAAAATCAGTTTATATTTCTGGAATACCATTTAACTGGAATTTTGTGTTAAGCCATTACAGTACCACAGTTCTAGCCCTCAATCCTGACTTCTAACCCTGTCATTTTTAGACAATTTGAACTAGGGCTTTCTCTGCCCTGTCTTCTTGCTGACAGAATTTCTTCGCAGCATTGGATTATTTCTGCTAAGACTGTTTGTAGTTGCAGCTCTCTTCTGAGTGTAATTTGTTATTTTTATTTTCTGAGTCATCTCTCTCTCTTTTATTTTCCAGGTTGGTGAGAGGCAGAGAGTTCTGGTAACAGAAGAATCCTTTGATTCCAATTACTATGTTGCTCACAATCCTTTCTATGAGCAGGTACAGTTAAGTAAACAAAGTAACATTTTTCTGTTTTATCTTTGCTTTCTGATAATCTCAACACCGTGTGGCACAGTGAAAGCAAAAATAAAAAAAAAATAAAGAAATAAGAAACATTTTGCAGGCAACATTCTTCCAGAAACAATTTCTTGATGTGAGTTCAAGACTTGTTTATGGGGTATGCAGTCATTTTCATTTCTGTGTCTCCAAAGCATTGTTTTCTGAATAGTTGAATCTTGATAATTTCTGTACATCTTTCAGAAAATTGTTTCAGGCAATGCAATTTGGAAAAAAAAATCCAAAATGAAATAATTCAAACAGTAGGAAGGGTCAGAAACTTTGTCAGGATTAACACTTCAACCTGATACGTCGCATTTCATTTTATGTACTTTCTGTAATGAATTCTTTCCACACAGAAACATTATCTGTGAGCTAGGAAGGAAGTACAGCATCTCTTCCACAAAATCATTATTTTTGCTCAAAAGCAGATGACTTGCTGAAAATCAGTAAAATCAACTTCTGAATCATCATGATTTCATTCTGGTTTGCCTTTGGCTTCTCCTTCATTTTCTTGCACTGAGCTCTCTACAGTTTGCTCTCGTTACCTTTAGTTATTCAGTTGTCTGAACCTGGAGAGGCTACTGATCCTGGCTGTACTTAAATAGTCACTAATAGTGCTTTCTTCTGGCTCAGGGTTACATTACAGCATTTATTTCTTTATTTTTGCTTGGTTTTGGTTAGTAGGAAATAACATTCCTGCTCATGAAATATCTGCTTCTTTTAGATATCTGGGTTACTATTTTTTCCTCTTTTTCTTTTTTTTTCTTTTTTTTTTTTTTTTTAAATCTCTTTGTTGTTGTACTTAATCTCTAACCACTGTCTAAACCTTATGTATTGCTGTTCCTTGCTTTTGTAGCTTATCAGTCATATTTGAGGAACATGGTTTTCCAGATAGATATTAAAAAGAAATTGCTTGGTTTATGAAAGTTTCATTAATTAAAGAGAAAGCAGTATGTGAAAAAGAAGGTGTTTTATGAGGTGTTTGTACAGCACCTAATACCACTCCTGGTTGGGACTGGAAATACACAAAATGCAAATGGTAACATAGGGAGTAATTTTAAATTTTATTACGGACTACATACTTCCCATTTTTAAAATGTATGTCTTTTCCCTAAAATCTTGTGTGGCGTGTTTGACTAGGATAATATCCTGCTGTTTGTCCAGGTAAGTACAAGACTTGGTGCTATTTACTTAACTTTTAATAGCAGTGAATTTGATGATAGTAAATTGAAAACCACTCTTGAGTCGCTAAATATTGTATTACAGTTTGGAAGCTGGAGCTCAGAGACCTGGTGTAACGTTCTGTTAACTCAAATAGTTATCAGACCTATTCTCTGTTCACTGACCTCATCTATATTAAAAGAGTTTGCTATTAAAGCTACATCAATAGACCTACACTGACAGATTTCTTGGTAGAACTAGAGCTTACATATTGTGGAGGCTCTTGTTTTAGAGCCTTTTTATGCCACTTGTTCTTCCAGCAAAAAATGTTCCTCCTGTATGTTGGGATCTTTCTTTCCTAACGCAGACTATTTAGAAACATCTGTTATGTTGTGTCTTTTTTGTGAAGTTCTTATGGGACTGTCTGATCTTAGGGCATATTCAGGAAAGGGTGGCACTAGTTGCTAACCAAAGAAACACTCATCCATTTTTACAGGCTTTCATTGTCAGTCATGCATCTCAGCTTCAAAGGATCTGCACAATCAAAATAAGGCCTTGTGCAAACAGAAACTAGGGCATAATTTCTGTCCCAAAGCATCTACATACTCAAAAACTTTTAATTTTTTTTAAAAAGCTGACCTGACACTGCACAGATCTTGAAGAACACAAGCTGGAGATGTTACTGGTCCAGTGTGTGGTCAGGGGCTATCGTGTATGCTGGTAACTAAATTTTTGAAGTGTTAGGATTTGCTCTGATGTTTATAAAATACCTGTTTTCTGAGTGGAAGCTGGAGACACTGATGTTCTTTGTGGCATTTAGTAACTATGTCTTTATCTTTATTTGAAAGGTTCTTGTACCAAAGGATCCTTTGTTAATGGGTAAAATGGTAGAAGTGAATATTTATGAAGCTGGGAAACATTTCATGAAGGGGCAACCAGTGTCAGATGCCAGAGTTTACACTGCATCCATCACTAGGCCGTTAGCAAAAGGAGAAGTTTCTGGTTTAACAGGGGTGAGTAAAAAACATTTTCTGCTTTAATACACTAGTAAACCAGCAGCTGTTCAAGCATAATGATTCCATGCTATGTATCTGTTATCATTTTATAGTTCCCCTCTTATATATGCATGAAGCTTTAATCTTTACTGACAGATTGAAATCTGAATTTAAAAGATGTTTTTGCTGATGCTCCTAGCTTTACTTTGCTGACTCTAAAGGCAATAATACACTTGTTTCTTGTTCCAGGGTGCAATAGCTTAGTAGAACTGAAAAGATTTAACATCAGTGATTATATAATTCAGTGTATTTTAGTTCTAGTTTAGTGGAAGGATGAATTGGTTTATTTTGCTTTACAAAGCTGTTTCTGAAAAATGTGCATTGGCTACATGCTGTTAGAACAGATCAAAATTGGATTCAGAGGTTCAAAATTAACTGATGAGTGGAGGTAAGGGATATTTACAATATATTTTGGAAAAATGTCAACATCTGATTTAAAGAAAATGAAACTCCCTTAAAAAGAGATCTGATCCTTATTTTACACCTCAGTAGATATGGCTGTTAGCCAAGTATTCTTATGCATTTCATGGAGCTCTAGTTGTAAAAACTGATGGAGTGTGAAATGAAAATGTGTATCACATTTCTAAGCATCATTTGATGTCCTTTCTCCTGCACTGTTAGGATCTCCAAAAATATGTAGCAATAATTTAGCACATGGAAGAAGCATAATTGACAGTTTAGCAGCCACCTTGCTGCTATTACAGTAAATTGTTGACAAGTATTAAAGTATATATGCATCCTTGTTAAAGTTCAAAGTAGTCATATTTAAAAGAAACAATCAAGGCATACCTTATGTGACTAGTGTTAAGCTAAGCTACTTGGTCTCTTGAATAAGCCTGGCTATGGAAACACAGAACAACAATAATGCACCTACTGTAATGTGTTTGGCAGGTCATGAAACTTAAGCACAAACACATTGCTAAACTCTCGTTTGAATACTGTCTGTGTGCCTGTGTATAATGGCCTGATAAGGGTCCATAAGAGGGGAAAAACCAGCCAAAACCCTCAAATTGCCTGGTTGGACTATGTAGCTATTTAAACACAGATGATTTTTTCATCAGAATGTGGGGTTTTTTTTTAATAATCTGCTGGAACAGACCCAAGTCTGTCATTAAGTTGAGTGTGTGCTGCCAGAAGCTTGTAGCATGGGAACAAGCAAGCAGACTGTTGACTGAAATTTTGTATGTTAAAAATGAGAGATAAAATTATTAAAATTGAGGATACTGGTAACTGCCATAAGAACTTACTGAGATGTATAGACCTACTCCTGCCCTTTGAGTGTAGGTAAGAACAAGTACCTGGAATGCTCAAGTAAATGGCTACAGAAAGTGAATAATAAGGCAAATTGCTTTTCATTACTTTTGTGGTTGCTAGTGCTCCCTCAAGGGAGTATCCTATTTGTGTTTGGTCTACTGGGCATGTTGCAAACTTTTACTTTCTGGGGAAAAAAAAAAAAAGAAATCTCAATATTTCAGTAAATGGGACATCTTTTGTATGTGGAAGCTACAGCTGAAAGCTTTTAATCATGCTTGGCCAATACATAATCTGTAGAACATGAGCTGAAAGTATTAGTGAGAAGTTCGTCCTGACAAATCATATGTGGCAAGTCAGGAGCTTTCTTAAGTCACTGTAGGTTTTTGGCTGGCTGAAAGATGCTCTTTAAGGAGTTCTGTATTATTGGACCGCTGGGAAACATTTCCTGGTAGGTGTGCTCTAGACATGTAATTATAACCTAAGATGCTTATGAGCAAGATAGAAGGGTGACATATGTCATATGACCTTTTATATAGCTTGTTATGTGTGCAGATGGCGTGTTGGGGAAAGAAGGAGGAGGCAACTCAGAACATATGTAATTCAGATACTCCCTTAAAAGTAGCGAAAGATCTTGAATCTTCAACAAGCTTCCAAGTGCCTCCACCAGGTTTTCAGAGAGGCAGCATGCAAAACTGAAACCTTGGATAATGTTTTTAAGTAATCAAAATGTATAATGTTACCTAACATCGGTTATAAAAGCAAAAAATTGAAACACATGTGGACCTTTCACTTTCTGCTTCCCACTGTGCTCACAAATAAGCAAGAATTAGGGTCTGGTTTACATTCCCTGGCTTGAAAGGATGGGTAGCCAGCTGGCTCTTTTAAGAGCAGGTATGTTTCTGTTGGATGTCCCTTGAGGAGAAGCTCTTTTAGCGCAGCAACCAGCATGCTATATGTCGCAAGCTGTCTGAAGTGCCCATGAAGTTTCTAAGGGCCTTCTGGTCTCACATGGTCAGTAATACAACTTCCTCTTAACTTGTTTATGTTTGCTGGTTCATTATGAGGGCTAGTTCAGAGAAATACATGAATTTAAATGTAGACAGATGTAATCTACATCAAAGGAATGGGATAATAGGCTATACTGCAGTAAAACACATGCTTCAGTCCATTCCCATTCAACCAAGCATTTGGTTCTTTTCTAATGACCATGTATATTACAGGGGCCGCAGTGCACACATTACAGTCCAGCATGTTGCACAAGTACTATGAAGAAGAGGAATAGATTGCTGAGTCAGAGCTGTAATGTGGTCGTAGACAGTCTGTAGGAGTTAAAAAGATGCTATTTCTGTAGTCTATCCTGGGCATCGCTTGCTATCGTTAACAGTGTTTTCATTAGCTTGCATAGGGCACAGTGAAAGATGTTTCAAAAAACATCACAGCTGTACTTCTCTGTAATGAGGAATGATCAGAGAAAGGGTGAAAGCTTTCACAAACTGTACAGTTTTTGAGGAAACTAATTATATGACTTAAAAAAAAATAAAAAATTGAGAACACCACAATGTGAGGATGTCAAAGCAAGCCACAAACCCATCCTAAGCAAGAAGAAACTTCTGTAGATGCTGTGATGAGGAATACCTCAAAAGGACCAGAGCTCTTTCTCAGCTACTACATGCCCCTCAGTAATTTTTTTCATGACAACATGGTGTGCCTGAAGGAACAATTGTAGGCCTTAATTATTTTTTTTTACTTTTTTTTAACCCTTTTGATGGCATGATTGGGGCAACAAATTCATCCAAAGAAATACAAGAAGCAGGTCACCAACTGGAATCAGCAGATTGGGCTGGGAAAGAGGGAATGCAAAATGTCACACAAAGGACAATCTACACACTCCATAAAATATTCACACATTGTATATCTGTGCCAAATAAGGATGAGACAAATACTGATAGAATTAATTCAGGATATTTCTAGCATATCTTTTTTTATCATGCTCTTGTCACTTCAGCATTTTGAAATTCAGTAAAGCAATTTAATATGTCTGCCATGTTCTTAAGCACTCTGTTAAACTAGTCTTTGAGATTCTGGAAGTGGGTTTGCAACACATGTATTACTGAGTACATTGTCACTGGATAATAAACATTTTTGAAAAGTCAGCAGTGCATGTTAATGATATGAATGTAATTTAATATTTTACTATTTTAATTTTTATGCATTTTAGCCATGTTTAGGGATCTTGACAGTTTCCCAGCAGCATAAAGTATAATACCTAATAAATAAGTCCTGTTTACAGAAAAATGTTTGCCCAAACCTAATTGCTGAAAAAAGAAAGAATCTGCAAGAATATGATCTCTTGTTAGAAATGGAAATAGAGTAGGTTCTGTAATCCAAAAATAATTCCTGTTGTTTACATATGCTCTGTGACTAGGGGGGAAAAATATTGCAAGATGAGAAATACATGAAGAAGAGACCAAAGGACTAGGCAATAAAAATAAAAGGCTGGCTACCTGCCAGAATTGTAATGCATTGCCAGAATCAAAGCCCTGAAAGTCGGAGGGCCTTTGGTGGGAAATTTTAATCAGATGGAAAATTAAGGCAAGAAAAAAAATTAACAGGCTATTTATATAGTCATTATTATTTTTTGTTCATAATTCCTGTTTCTGTAATGCATCTATGACTGACTTGCTTTTTAAATAAATACAGGCACATCTTTGTTATCTGTTTTCTGTTGGTTTATGTGATAGCATTCTTCATGTCTAATGCTTCCCCTGCAAATAACTCCTGCTGATGTTCGCCATTTGCAGTATCTCCTTTGTGAGTCTGGGATCTTGGTGCACATCTCTATGGCTCCCAAGCCATGGTATTATCCACAGCTGGCTTGTTAAACTAATAGCTGTTCAAGCCTTTAGGACCTTCTGAGGAAATGAGGAGTGAGCCACTGATTTTGAGTTAGCAAGCAATTCTTGGTCAGTCTGCTTGTGCCCTTTTTAATCTTCATCCTGCCTTCATTTTTATTTTTTTTTTTGCAGTAGGTTATTGTAATTTGGGATGCTACAGAGGAAGCTTTATGTTCCTGGTCGCCCAGTTAGCAACAAGTATTTTCTAGTTACATAAGTGAAAGATGACCTCTATCATTGCCCAGCCTTTTTTCTGATGTTAGGAAACAGGAAAGATGCATATATCAAACACGTCTTTATAGCCTGCCAGAAAAAACAATCAACAAAGCATAGCTTGAGGGAAACTCTCTGATCTCAGGTAGAAAGGGTGCTTCACTTGCAGGCAAAATAAAATGGAGAAGGGGGAAGAAAGTATATTCTGCTGGAACAGAAATAAAAGAAATGATAGCAGAATTGAGATCTGTGTGTTGGAAACTTCCTTCAAGAACTTGGAAGGAAATGTGGAATATGTGCATAAAGCTGAAGTGATTATTAAGCGCATTTTTTACATATGCTGGAGTTTCAAAGTGGTAGAAAAGTTGGTTCCTGAACAGGAACTACAGATCAGAGATTTAGGGGAAAAAAAGAGAATGAGGAAGCAAATTTTTGCAAGGAGAGGAATTTTTCATAAAATTACAGAAACTATAGAAAGTTTGAGATATGCTAATGAAAGGCTGGCATTTCCAAAGAAGAAAGATAAAGTAAAATAAAACACACCTTTTGCCTCTCTTGGAAAGGTACTTTGCAAAGGGATCTTTGTATTACGATGTCCAACAAGGGGCAATTTGAGAAATATGCGGGAAGTTTCTATTTAAGATAAACATACTGCCAAGAAAAAAAAAGGAACATTTTCCATGTAAAATAGCTTTCAGGTAATATATCTTGAAAATATGGTGCACTATTTAGTGCATTTTGTGCTCTTGAATGCTTAGGAACATACCTTTTGTTGGTTCAGTAGCTCTCCCTTTTTCTCTGAAACAACTGATAGTCATATGAGGCATGCAAGTAGTTAGTGCTTTTGCATTTATTAATCTGTTTTATTTAATGTATTACTCCTGTTCCCTGCTGGTTGTAAATAGAGGTCATAAAAGATGGTGTTAAATCCTTCTTAATTAATTTTTTTTTTCTTACGTTTTCTTCAGTTATTTCACTAAGGTCATTGTAAAGTTAGCATAAGAAAAGAAAAATATCCTTTCTAAGAGTGGAGCTCAATGCCAGCTATTGATATTTTTTTAAAAGGACCTTTAAAAGTCTCATTTTTCCCTGAAAAAAAAATGGCAGAAATTTGTAGTGTGCTGTTCCTTGTATGCTGATTTTCATGATCTACACATAATCTGCACACCATGTTGGCTTTGTCTGGGGATTTGAATTGATTTAAATTTTTCTTCTACTTGAAAGCCCAGCATTTCTCAGCTTAGAATCTGAAATTCAGGGTGAATTCTTTCCTATGGGCAGAATAGATTCTTCACTGGATTGACTCACATGTAGTGGTTGGGAAATTTTGATCAGTGCTGGTCTTTAGGAACACGCTTAGCAAATACCTGTGAGAGAAATGCTTGAGATGTGGGTCATCCACCATTCATCATGGGTCATAGTATGGGCCAGGTGACCTCTTAAGCTTGTTTCCAGCCTTATCTTCTGTAATTATATGAACATTTTAATTTAGCCAACTGATGACTAGCAACCTGGAATAAAGGTAGTTAATTGATCCAAAACATTTATCTACACTACATAGAGATGTTAAAATACATAGTGATGATTTAAAGCAGCAAACTGAAGAGCCAGCATAAGACCTTCACCAGGTAGTTTTATCCTGAGGGTTTTAATTTAATGGGCATGTTGTCTTTCTGCCCATGCCTCTGGCAGGGCTGAATTTCAACTCCAGAGATCAAAGCTCAGCTGAAACAACGCATATTACATAGCACCTTTTAAACAAATGTTCTCTTAAGTCCATTTCAGGTGAAAAGATCTGAACTTTAGTTTATTTACTTTTTAATTTCCTCAACAGACAGTGTTATTTGGCTGAATGTCATTGTCTAATCACTTTAAATTACATAATTATCTTAATCCTGTGCAGTGCATGCAGCAAATGGAAATAGAAAGGACTGGGATGATTCAACTGTAAGTCATTTTGTGGAGAATAAGAGACAGTTAAACAGAAATGTTCTACTCCTCCTGCCTCCAGAGGTAAAACTCCAAGTGCTAAAATAGTTCTGCCATTTTTGTGTATTATTTCTAGTACTTGACCTGCTGATACTGCACTGTGGGATGAGTGGGTGGGTTCTGCTCTCCCTTGGCATAGGGATAAATTGGAAGTGTGTAGCCATGGTAATATTAACTACTTGACTCTCCCTGTCATATTTAGGAATTCCTTTTAAAGTATTTTTTTCTTTTCAATCAAAACTTTAACAAACGGACTCTTTGGAAAGAATCAAAAGGCATTTGGTTTTAGTAAGGCTTTATTATTTAATGTATCATGTTATAAATTCACTAAGTTTTAATTGGCTTTCAGAGGAAAAAAATGCAACAGCCACAACTTTTCTTATTTTTTTCTGAAGTTTTGGAGGTTGTCAATTTCCAAGTTATTGTGCCAGCAAAAGTCATTATAGGTTTGACTTTTATACCTCTCCAGCAGAGTTTAATGCAAAGGTAGGTGAAGGATATTCAGCCCATGTATACATTGTAGCTTTGCTTGTAGTATTTAGTCATCCCTTTTTATTACTACTCTTTAGATAACTAAAAAGCTCACGTAGGCAGTATTGTTCTCCACATTCCTTTCCTCTCCTGCTTTCCCTGCCAGCAAACACATGGAGTCATAAGATATTTATGTCTTGGATAAATGATTTTTCTACCTTTCCTCGTCTATCAAAGCTGTAATTGTAGTAGTCTTTCTACATGAATACTTGAACAGGACAGCATGAAAAAGGCATGTGAAGCTCATGCGGGGAAACAGAGGTTTAGAAAGGTGTATAGCTTTCCTTGTCTCCAAATGAAAGGTCAGTAGGAGGTTTGATTTTACTCATACAAGGTATTGGAATGTTGAACTTCTACCTCTTAGAAACGTATTTCTTGCCAAAACCATTGAAGTAAGAAGGTTCATTGGCTTTGAGATGTGTTGAAGGCAAATAAAAATTACAGACATAAGATTAAGCTACTTTCTAACTTTAAAATGTTTAAAAAATTTATCTCATTTCAAAAAACATAACCATGTAAAAGGCAAATTAGGGTGTTCTGTATCCTTTAATATTATTGCATGTTCTAAAATGTTATTAGATTCTCAGTAAGTTAATGGTTCTGTAATAGACTATCATCCCTTCTGTTCTTGTTGATTCTCCTTATGATAATTTACTAAGCTATATATAAATTTAGCAATTTTTTTTTTTTAATTCTGAAAAATCTATTAAAACAGTGTTGAATTGAATTAGCGATATTAGGATTATTCACGAGCCATAGTAGAATATCAAGATCCATTCATAATCATACTTTCCCACTCAGATTTTGATATTTGGACAGTGATTTATGTTTGGTTTTAATATACTTGTCAGTAACATTAGATTAAAGATTTTTATTTGGTGTCAAATGTAATAAAAAGAGGAAAAGGCTTTTCAGTATAAGAAAGAAACTATTTTTAAGCTTTTATCAGTATTCAGTTATATTTTGTGTATGAAGATGTCCACAGAATAAAAATTGAAAGCCAAATTTACAGTGGCTATATCTTTAACTGAAATTAAATTACAGTTGAGTAATAGGAATGAAATTGTATTTGGTGGCTTCACTGGAGAAGACATATCTTAAAATATCCAAATGCCATACTTCAGTGAAGTGGGTGTGAAATTCAGAGCCTTAAGTTAAGTTTACCAAGGACATACTCCTAACTGCACTAGATTATCCAAAGAACTTACTGTGCCCCTGTTGAATATACTAAAATCACAGTATCCTTAAAGACAGAAAGTTGTGGTATCTAAGCAAGCTTAATAAGCGAATGCTTCCTCAAAGGTGTTATACAATAACTATTTAGACAGGCTGTATTCTGTAACAAGTTTAACATTCACTCTAGATCCTTTGTCATGTAATCAGATCAAAGTCTTGATCATGCCAGTAGCCATTAAAGCATGTTGTTGCAGATTTATTGGACCAAGCAACAGAAATAAACCCTTGCCCTCCTACTACAGTCTCTCCAATCTAAGTCATTGTTTGGGTATTTAAGGGAATCCTCTCAAACTACGAAAGGAATAATTGCTTTAAAAGTTTATATTCTTCCTCTAAGAAACATGGCATATGAAGGTTTTCATGAGACCTGACTGTTAAATTTATATGACTTTAGGTTCAGTTCCGATTTATAACAAGTTCCAAAGCAAGCTGTTCCCGTGGGCTTTATCAAAGATCATTAAATAAAAGAAACATTTAGAAAAATAACTAATTACTTAAGCACTTCATTAAAGCTGTTCAAAGACGGCTTTACCTGTGGTTAGTGTACAGTACACTGATCTTGATAACCTTTATCTGACTACTTCTCAGTTTGTATTTGAATTACTTGAAGGATTCCCCCACCTCTAATTTATTATAGCAGATGTTAGACCTTTTCCTAAAGTTGCAGAAAAATTTTCTGCTGACTTATTCCAGTGCCAGGCTATGTCACTTATACTACCTAAAATCTAGAAAATACAACTGGATTTGATGTAATTGTCCTATCCAGCATTGGGAAGGAGGAATATTGCACTGGAAGATGCGGTCAGTATAGCATGAGAGGTTGTGGTGATGTGATTAGTGTAGATAGCCCAAATCCCATATACATTCCCAATAAAGTAAAATTAGCTCTACATCTGTTTGCATAGTCCGTTATGTATTACACCTTTCTTTTCACTCAGAACACGTTCCAAAACTTGTTCTTCATTTTCACTGGAGGTTTGTTCTAAGCAGATTCACAGGTGTGCATCAGAAGCAGTTCATGTTTTGAGGTTCCAAAAGAGTCAGAGGGCTTCAAGCACAGTTTACCTGTGTTTGAAACTCAAGCCCACAGGATCTTAAAATTTCAAAATATTTACCTTCATTTCTTTTACTGGAGTCAGGACCATAACTCAGTGGTTAATATTTGGTGTAAAATGGAATTATGATCTTGGGAAAACTAGGTCAAATTTCTTCCATCCTAGATGCTATAAAAACTTGAGACTTTGGAATTATGGTGAGAAAGATGTGTACTTCAGTGGTGCTTCACCTTTTAATTGTTGAGGTCACACAAGCGCTATCATGAAGCCATTTTTAATTAGGATACACTGGTGTAAAGTCAAAATCAAAGATGAGATACATGGCTATCAAAGCCATCAAGAAATACAAGAAATAATGTGTTTTTTTCTAACTTTATTGCAGAGAATGGCTGACAAATCATTTGTAAAATAAAAATATAAATTTAAAAAATTTTCTCTGAAAAACATTTCTTAAAAGAAATAGCGCATTTATAGTTGTTCTAGGTGATGACAACCACACAGGATAATAAAGGGCCTTAAGGCAAACCATTTTGACCTGTGAAGCTCATTATTCCATAAGAAAACAGTTATTTTCTGGCTTCTGGCCCAATGTTAGTCAACAAAGGCTGTAATGAAAGTTGGTGTTGCTGTGCTATCAATGTCTTTGACACTTTTCATTTTGCCTTTTTACCTGGCCTTACTGGTAGAAACGCTCTTCTGTGGGACTTGGCCTGAAAAGAAGCCCTCTTCACAGATGCATGAGCATGTTGTCTTTATACTAGTCTCTCTGGTTGAGACAGCCTGCAACCGCCAGAAGAGTTCACTTGCCTCACTATCTACTATCCAATACCCTCTATTCCAGTGGCTGCCAGGTCAACGCCATACACGTTGGAACATACGTGATGTGTGGAGAAGGAGAGCTAATAGCTATTAATCACAAGTTGAATTTATGTCTGTTTCTGTGATTTGGCAAGACATGGTAGTGTAAGGTTCCTAGTAGACTCATGTGGCCTCTCAAAAAGGATTGACCACCTATGTACTACAACAGAAGATGGATGTGTGATTGACATATAGCGAAAGGAATGAAACCTGACTAGCTGGAGACCAGATGTCAGATGCAAAATAAAAAAGCAGAAGCCCCATGGAAATTAGTTTTCTTTAGTCTTAGTATAACCATGGGGTCCTTGAAACAGTATTATATGAGAAAATCATTCACTAAATGTTAGCTTTCAAATTGATGGGTTCTTCTTCATGGGTATATAGATGTGTATGTGTATATATACATATACACACATATTCTGTGGTAGAACTCGAACAAATGCTCTATTTTGGATTGGGGTGACTTGGAAATTTTTGTGAAAAAAACTTTTGATGGAACAGAGATGTGTAGTCAGTATATTTAAGCTCTTTTTGCCAAAACAACACATAGCTACAAAAACTACCTATGCATAATATTGACCAGATGGATTTCTGGTCCTCAAGAAAGTGTCTTGTTATCAGGACTAGAAGAGTTTTTATTAAATCTCGTCCTTGTTTTGACATGATTTCAAATGTGATTTTAAGTCATTTCAGTCAGACTGTCTGTGCTTTATCTTACCCGTATGGGAACTGTTTTGCAATTCTCACATGCAAAATCTCTGATAAGTGCAGATAACAATTATAATACAAAAAGGATGGCTGTGAATATCCATTTCTGACACAGATAGTTTTTTCTAAATACAAGAACTTTAATTTGATAAAATAATGGATGTAGTGCTTAGAATGACAGGAATTCTTTTCCTCTTTCAGCTGTTCAGCATGTATCTCTGTCCAAAGAAGCATTAGTTCATTATTTTTTCAGTGAGGAGTGCTTAAGATTCTGTAGCATAATCAGAATTTGTCACAGAACCACAGGGGAAAACCAGATGTGGAGCTCTTGATAGCTGGAAATGAATGAATTAGAGTTACACTTGGGAGAGTATCTTGTGTGATAAAAAAATTCTGTTAAGCTTTAATGTAGAGACATGAAGCATTTTAAAATCCAGACTGATCGATTTGTTAAAGACTAGATTAAGCCCCACAGTTATTATCCTGTGGGTTTGTGTTTCTCACCCCTATAGACACCATTTATATGTTTGCCATTTTCAGGACATCTGTTTTATTTGTGTTTATCTCAGATTTTCTTAAATTCTATTCAGGAAAGCAGTGTATTTTAGTATTACCTATTTTTAGGAAAGATTTTACAGATTTCAGAGAAGTAGAGATGATTGAAATTCTTTTCAAAGATTGTGAATCTGTCATAAAACCCTAACCTTTTCCTGTAGGACAGGGCCTACAACTACTGTGTTCACCTAGAGAAAAAAATAATAAAACCCCCCAAAACAACAACAAAAAAACACCAAAGAAAGCAGTATTAAAATATTATGGGTTGTGTGGAATGTAAAGTGAAGTACTCTGAACTGAAAAAAAAAAAAAAAAATAGAATTTCAGTTCCTCTTTCCTATGTAAATGCCAACTGTATTATGTTTCAGCCTTTAATTACATGCTTATGCACCATTTTCACACACATACACATGCAGATTTGTTTCCTTCTGTGCACAGAGCTGAGACTTCATTTAGAATCAATTCATAGAATCATTTAGGTTGGGAAAAGACCATTAAGTCAGACTGTTAACCTCACACTGCCAAGTACACACACCACTAAGCTTTGTAAAGCGTTCGACACTGTCCCACACGACATCCTTGTCTCTAAATTGGAGAGACATCAATTTGATGGATGGATCACTCAGGGGATAAAGAACTGGCTGGATGGCCGCACGCAAAGAGCTGTGGTCAATGGCTCAATGTCTGGCTGGAGATCAGTAACGAGTGGTGTCCATCAGGGATCGGTGCTGGGACCGGTCTTGTTCAACATCTTTGTCGCTGACATGGACAGTGGGATTGAGTGTGCCCTCAGCAAGTTTGCCAATGTTACCAAGCTGTGTGGTTCAGTTGATACGCTGGAGGGAAGGAATGCCATCCAGAGGGACCTTGACACGCTTGTGGGGTGGGCTGATGCCAGCCTTATGAAGTTTAAACATCACAGGAGCAAGGTCCTACACCTGGGTCGGAGCAATCCCAGGCACAGCTACAGGGTGGGCAGAGAAGAGATTCAGAGCAGCCCTGAGGAAAAGGAGTTGGGGGTGTTGGCTGGTAAGAAAATGAACATAAGCCAGCTTCAGTGTGCGCTCGCAGCCCAGAAAGCCAACCGTATCCTGGGCTGCATCAAAAGGAGCATGACCAGCAGGTCGAAGGAGGTGATCCTGCCCCTCTACTCTGCTCTTGTGAGACCTCACCTGGAGTATTGTGTGCAGTTCTGGTGTCCTCAGCATAAAAAGGACATGGAACTGTTGGAACAAGTCCAGAGGAGGGCCAGGAGGATGATCAGGGGACTGGATCACCTCCTGTATGAAGACAGGCTGAAAAAGCCTGGGCTGTTCAGCCTGGAGAAGAGAAGGCTGCGTGGAGACCTCATAGCAGCCTTCCAGTATCTGAAGGGGGCCTATAGGGATGCTGGAGAGGGACTCTTCATTAGAGACTGTAGTGACAGGACAAGGGGTAATGGGTTAAAACTTAAACAGGGGAAGTTTAGGTTGGATGTAAGAAAGAACTTCTTTACTGTAAGGGTGGTGAGGCAGTGGAATAGGTTGCCCGGGGATGTTGTGAATGCTCCGTCCCTGGCAGTGTTCAAGACCAGGTTGGACGAGGCCTTGGGTGATATGATTTAGCGTAAGGTGTCCCTGCCCACGGCAGGGGGGTTGGAACTAGATGATCTTAAGGTCCTTTCCAACCCCAACGATTCTATGATTCTATAAGCCATGTCCCCAAGTGGTACGTCAGCACACCTTTTAAATACTTCCAGGGATGGTGACTCAACCACTTCCCCTTCCCTGGGCAGTCTGTTCCAATGCTTTAAAACCTGTTTGGTGAAGTAATTTTTCCTAACATCCAATTTAATAAACTGCTTTTAGATATTTTTCCTGTTCATTTTTTGTTGTGTAATAGCACTGTTATTTGCTACATGCTGTTTAAACTTCAATCTCAGGGGAAGTACTAATTTCTTTCTAACCTTTCCTGTGAACCCCATGACTAATTTTCTGAGTGCTTCAGAAATAGTAATAATTTTATGTTTACATTATCCTCCTGAAATGCAGCTTTTGTCTTCCCATTTTGGAGATGAAGGCAAGACACATATTCAAAGTATCTGCTAGAAGGTTAGTCTAGTGAACAAGTCTGATAGTGGCCAGTTTAAAATGCTTGGAACTAGATACTTAACATTATTAAAATTCTCTAGCATGTGTTTAAGTTGCAGTGGTGACTGTTCAGCATATAAGAGAATTTAAGTCCAAGGTATGAAGTCTCAAAAAAAAGGAAAGTAGAACTTATTACTTCCTGGTTAATTCCAAAAGAACTAATTTTCTTTTCATGAGCTAGCCCTAAGAATTGTTAGACACAACCTGATAGAGCACACCATGTAAAAACTTTGTGGGAGAAGACTGAGGTCTCAGCTGAGAATCAAATTACCAGTATTTGAGCATGATAGGGTGCAGGTTTGTGTTTATGCACTTCAGTCCTTTACAGACACAAAAGTTGGTTGTCTAGTCAGACCACCCTCTGAATGATACCAGTGCACTTCTGAGGGTAGATATTCATTACAGCCTGTAGATTGGATAGTTACTGTTCTTTGATGTCTTAGAGCGCCAGGGTGCTATCATGATTATCTAGCATAAAATACATAGCAAGCCAAGAAACGTTTTTCTCATGTAATCTTTATTGTGGAGAAGGGCTGACGAGCCATTTGTAAAGACTGGGGATACAGAGATTGTGTTAGAGCGGTTAGGCTTGCTAATCACGGAAAGTAACCATTGCTTGATGTTTCCATGAGAGAGTCCTCCATTAACTGCAGTTGAACTTGACTGAGTGTGAAATTAAAAAGGAGACTCAGATTTCAAGACACTCCCTTAGGTGCTCGTAAGTATGCTAACTGGCAATGTGGGAGACCTCTTGAAACAACTAAGGATACTTAAAGGAAAAAGGCCATGACAGTATGAAAAGAAAACCTTTGTATTATCACTGAACCCACAAAGTTGGTCAAGATCAGTCACATTTTATTAAGTGTTAAATGTCAATGACAGCATTGAAATGCTCCTTTTTGCCAAGGTCTGATTCCAGCTGAAGTTGATGAACATCTACAGTGCCGGGAACTCTTTAATACTGGGTGGAAAAGGCTGTGAAAATGCAAGACATTCTTAGGAACGTACATATTAAGGTATTGCCTAGCTTTAAGAAAATGTATTTAAAACTTAACAGAAAGAAAAAAATTTAGAGGCTATGTTGGTGTCTGGTGCCAACTGGAATCTGAGACAGGAATTAGAGAGACCCGATTGCTGGCATGCATTAATTAAGGCACTGGAAACACTTTAATTTTTCTTTGTCTTTTTACCTGTAAAATGAGGGAGGCATATAGATTCCTACCTACTGGTATGGAATTTGGAACTCTGGAACATAGTATCACTCCTAAATATTTTAAAAGCTCATTTTATACCATGTTTATTATTGATGTTAGAGTGTAATGATGTTGCTGTATTGTTTGTCTCTGTGATTATTGTATAATAGGATGTTGAATTTCCCCTGGAACTTTCCACTTGTAATGCTTGGCTCTGTAAAAATAAATGAAAACACCATAGATTCAGGATTAAGACATATTCTAAGATATAGGGGCAGGACTTTCCCAAGGACATGTATATATATATGTGTTCCTTCTACTTTGCTAAGTATGAAAAATCTTTTAAAGCTTTTTCCTGATTTTGAGATAGAATGTCCCTTGATATATTTATTAAAGTTTTCTTTGCAAATAACAATGGTTAGAAAGGCTTTTAGTATTTTATGCCTTCTACCATTTGGGAGTATAGAATTCCCCTTAAAGGTAGTATTTTAATGTATACTCAGAGAGTTCACTTCCATGTAAAAGCAGTATTATTCATTTCACTGTTGGTAGGAGAATATCATTCAGTTATATTGTTGGTTCTTGTGGCTTGCATATATGTTTTCAGATCTAGCTATTTATTTTACTGAGGTACTCTTTCTGATGGGAACCTTTTGTCTTTGCCTGTAGCTACTGTTGACCTCCATATAATTGTCATTGTTATTTCAAGATTTAAAAGGGAAGCAAAAAGGTGATGGTCTCTAAAAGCTTGGGCGATAAAAGAAGTGTCTCATATTTCATTTAATAATCTCATCTATAGAACAGTCTTGGAACCTTCACATACTGCTGGCACTTTGTCATTCTTTCATCATTCAACAAAATAATCTGGGAAAATTATTGTATTGTAAACACAACTTTAAAATACTTATATAAAAATAATCTTACTCATAGAATAGATAGGGTTGGAAAAGACCTTAAGATCATCCAGTTCCAACCCCCTTGCCATGGGCAGGGACACCTCACACTAAACCATGTCACGCAAGGCTCTGTTAAACCTGGCCTTGAACACTGCCAGGGATGGAGCATTCACAATGTCCCTGGGCAACCCATTCCAGTGCCTCACCACCCCTACGGTAAAGAAGTTCCTCCTTGTATCCAGTCTAAGCTTCCCCTGTTTAAGTTTTAACCCATTACCCCTTGTCCTGTCACTACAGTCCCTAATGAAGAGTCCCTCTCCAGCATCCCTATAGGCCCCCTTCAGATACTGGAAGGCTGCTATGAGGTCTCCACGCAGCCTTCTCTGCTCCAGGCTGAACAGTCCCAGCTTTTTCAGCCTGTCTTCATACAGGAGGTGCTTCAGTCCCCTGATCATCCTCCTGGCCCTCCTCTGACCTTGTTCCAACAGTTCCATGTCCTTTTTATGTTGAGGACACCAGAACTGCACACAATACTCCAGGTGAGGTCTCACAAGAGCAGAGTAGAGGGGCAGGATCCCCTCCTTCGACCTGCTGGTCACGCTCCTTTTGATGCAGCCCAGGATACGGTTGGCTTTCTGGGCTGCGAGCGCACACTGAAGCTGGCTTATGTTCATTTTCTCACCAACCAACACCCCCAACTCCTTTTCCTCAGGGCTGCTCTGAATCTCTTCTCTGCCCACCCTGTAGCTGTGCCTGGGATTGCTCCGACCCAGGTGTAGGACCTTGCTCCTGTGACGTTTAAACTTCATAAGGCTGGCATCAGCCCACCCCACAAGCGTGTCAAGGTCCCTCTGGATGGCATTCCTTCCCTCCAGCGTATCAACCGAACCACACAGCTTGGTAACATTGGCAAACTTGCTGAGGGCACACTCAATCCCACTGTCCATGTCAGCGACAAAGATGTTAAACAAGACCGGTCCCAGCACCGATCCCTGATGGACACCACTCGTTACTGGTCTCCAGCCAGACATTGAGCCATTGACCACAACTCTTTGCGTGCAGCCATCCAGCCAGTTCTTTATCCACCAAGTGGTCCATCCATCAAATTGATGTCTCTCCAATTTAGAGACAAGGATGTTGTGTGGGACAGTGTCGAATGCTTCGCACAAGTCCAGGTAGATGACATCAACTGCTCTACCCCTGTCCATCAGTTCTGTAGCCCCATCATAGAAGGCCACCAAATCAGTCAGGCGGGATTTCCCCTTAGTGAAGCCATGCTGGCTGTCACCAAGCACCTTGTTGATTTTCATGTGCCTTAGCGTGCTTTCCAGGAGAATCTGCTCCAAGATTTTGCCAGGCACAGAGGTGAGACTGACTGGTCTGTAATTCCCTGCATCTTCCATTTTTCCCTTCTTAAAAATAGGGGTTATATTTCCATTTTCCAGTTGTTGGGAACTTCACCTGACTGCCATAATTTTTCAAATATGATGGCCAGTGGCTTAACAACTTCATTTGCCAGCTCTTTCAGGACCCACGGATGGATTTCATCAGGTCCCATGGACTTGTGCACATTCAGGTTCTTAGTGATCATTTAAAGAAGAGAAAGCTGGAATCCTGTGGAATGATATCTTGTAAGACAGGCCATGGTATGCACACTGAAAAAGATGGTATCTAGTGTTATTACAAGTAAATGTACATCCTGTAATTCATTGTAATATATTTTCAAAACCATGAAGCCTGTGCTGGTGATCTCTAGGAAGCAGATTTGTTGGTTAACCAACAAATTACCAGGTAAGAGCTCAGAGCAAGTACCTGCCATCTCTGTCATAAAACTGTGCTATGCACAAGGAGACAAATAGTGACAAATCCTCATCATGAATCTGTCCATAGGTTCATTCTTCATTTCAAGTCATTACTTGGAAGACTGTAACTTTTGAATCACACTTTTTCTGCTTAGAAGATCTCTCAGTTCTCCTGTGGAATACCACTTGCATGTCACTTGTTTCTGTCATAATGATTGACACCCCAGACACCTCATTACAAAAGAAAATAAAAGGTAGCTCAGACTCTAGACATCGCACCTATTTTTCACAATGTTGCTTCTGACCTCAGATGGCAGGTTATTTTGACAATGCAGTATTTCTGTAGGGGGAGAATACTGAGTTACTAAGTTAATAGCAGCAGAAAATACAAATACGTAAAAAAGAGTCAACTCCTGCCTGGAAGTTTGTATAGGTAAATACAAGGAAACAGGCTAAAACAAATGAGTATACTGGAAAGCGGCACAAGACTGTGTTTTAAACATTTTGGAAGGATTTTTGGCTTATGTTTTCTTAATTGGTTATTTCTCTTCTTTTTGTTTTTTTTCTTAGTTGATCTCTGATTGTTTCCCTCCTCCTCAAAGTGTATATCAAAAAGGAAGTAATTTAATAAGCCCCAGATACTCAGCCTTCTGTTTGCCTTTTAACTGCATTGTGAATTTTGAGGGTTCATTGAGGCATAATCCTTAAAGACTGTCCGGGTGAGGAAAAGAAGTAGTTAGGTCTACCCATAGGTAAGAACATGGAAAAGAGCAGAGAGATGTCTGCCAAGAAAAATACTAATGGAGCCTTACAGTAGTGGTGGAAAGTTCCGGTACAGTAACTTGCAGAGAGAGAATTTATTTCTTTTATACTCTTACGTAGGAATATTAAAGTTCGAATTTAATTTTAAGGTAGGGGGAAGAAATTCCAGAGTTGGGTCTGTGTGACATGGACAGAAAGTCATGATACAGTATGTCATTCCACAGTGTGTTCCTGTTGGCATCTCTGCTTCTGTTTATTAGGAGAGGTCGTATGGTCAGATGATGCAAGTGAGAAGTATAGGGAAAAAAGTACAGATAGGAGTAATCAAGGTGAGAGGTAGTTGAGTAATGGGAAAGATGCTTTTTCTAATCTGCCCAAAGGGATCAGACGGATTATTCAAGTGTTACTAGGAAAGAAAAAAGATTTTGCTAACTTGCTGTGTAGGTCAGGAGTAGGATCTCCACAGGTGATGACAGACCTGGAAGAAACTATCAGATCTGATGCAACTGAGCTTAAGGTCAATCAATCTTTCTGTCCTCCCATTATGCAATAGGGTTTATGTTTGTATTTAGGAGCTGTTAGGAGCATTGCTGACCTGACTTGACTGGGTCATTTGTAGCGTTCTTACTATAAATTAAGAATTGGCAACTGGAACAAGATCACATAGGGTCAAAGAGATGGTGAGGGGCTGGGGCACTTGGCCTAAGAGGTGGAGGGATCAGGCTTCTTCAAGCCTGGAGAGGAGGCTGTAAGAGAAGCCCCCAGTGTCTATGGGGATATTATTGAGAAGACTAAGCCAACTGCTTCACAGTGGTGCATGTGGGAGGACAAAAGACAGTGGGCATAAGTTGAATAGAGAGGTTTAAACTGGCTATGAAGAGAAACATTTTTCCCATGAAGACAGGCAGTGGAACAAAGGCTCAGAAAGACACTGGAGTCTCCATCCTTGGAGGTTTTCAAAGTCCAACTAATTAAATGTCTGAGCAAACTAGGCCACAGCTGACCCCTTGAGCAAGAGGATGGACCAGATGCAGTCTGAATTATCCTAGGATCCTATGATGGACAGTAAGACAGTTTTAGTAACTGATTACAGCTATTTGCAAGATATTTTCATTAATTTATTTTCTTGCTATAACTCCAGTGATAAGGATTTGGGATTAACAGAGTAAGAATAATAATCATTGCTAAGACTCAGAACATTTGTTGAGAAATTAATAAGAAGCCTGTATTTATCCTTCAGTTCTGTCACTTACATATTAAAGCGTACAGTCACATATCACACACAAACACAAACGTACGTATATATGCAAACAAAAAGAAGAAACAGTATGAAATTCCTTTGCAAAAGTTTCTGGCTGTTTTATTTATTTTTCCAATGTTTCCCTTTTCTTAAAAAGGGTAAGTAAACTCCTTGCATATTTGGAATCAGTGAATTCCTAGGAATGGTGTACAGCTGATAACATCCGACACAACCATGCTTGTAGACATCATTTTCTCTTTAAAATGTAACTGTGTGCACTCACTGGAATACATGGTGGCAGGGATGCTTCTTATGGGAATTACTGTGTTAATTCCATTAGAAAAAAATACTTTGTACACCATTTATTTTCTACTCTAAGATCAACATTCCACATTTGCAGAAGGCTGGTAGAATTTCACATGTAATAAGTCAAATGAGCTCTCTTAATGCCTACAGAACTAAATGCATTTTCTGGATCTATTCAATAAAATTTAATTTACATATTTTTTGGATGTGTAATCTATGTGACCTTCAGTAACTGTTTGTTTTTTAAATCTGAAAAATGCCTCCAAAGTGTAATAGCCCAGAGTTTCAAATGGCACAGTAGGATATGTAATGCATATTTTAACATGTTTTCTTTTAATTTGTCACACAGACTTGTTGTGCGTGATTATATAAAAGTCTGTATCTTTAAAGCCAGTAGTACAAGTGTGTAACATGTACTTGGTGGGGCTAAAAAATTCAGAAGTCTAATTTATCTTGAAATATGCTCAGTCAAGTAGTTTTTCACAGCAGTTAGCTAGCACTTCAAGCTCTAACAGTGCCCCTGAGCCATAAAAGAAATTTGCATGTAAGAAATGTTTTGAATCTATTAAAACCTCAGCTCAGAGCTAAAGAGTTGCTCTCATGTCTTTGTTGACTAACATGAAGTGAGATGTACAAAAAGCTAGGCTGTGATCGACAGATGCCAAAGCTTAGGTTTTGATGTGATTATATATTTCTTTCATGCACAGCGGTTTAAGTCTGGGACTGCAGCTTCAGAAAGACAGCAATCAATGGGTCTGTGCAAGAGTGCACAAAATATATTACTCCTGGCAGTCGTCAAGGCAGAATTATTCAGAAAATAATCTGAAATGCATTTGATCATTCACTGGATGGTTTAATAATTTATATTATACCTTATTAGCAAAGTCTTATGTTTACTTTGTGGCTGCCAAAACAAGATGAAAGGCTGCCTCCATGGAAATACAAGATGCATGCCTCAAAGTGTCTGTCTTTGCATTTCAGTTTGATAATTTCCCTTCCTCCCCTCATTTTGATTAATAGTATATAGGTTTAAATCTTATGGTACCTTTTCCTTCATTCTTAATAAGAGCAGTGCTCCTTACTAACAAGTCTACCAAAGAGTTTATAAAGAAATTAGTATAAACACAAATTTCTGGAAACTTCTTTACTCTAGGATTTCCTCCAAGTATTTTTTAGGAAATGAAGCTGTGGATTTAGTTCTGAATTCCACTGAACTGAATCATTATGCTGATTTTCCTCAGTCTTGCAGCTACGAAAGTGTAATTTCTGAGCTCAGCTTAAGAAATTGCTGCACTCTGACTAGTAATAGTGTATGGTAAATATCACCATTTATATCAGTTCGGAATATTGCAGAAATGTCTTGAAGGTTTCCTTGAAAAGTGAATGCACTGCCAGTATTTTATCTAGAGATACACATAAGGACCTTTCAGAATTAATACTTCTATGAAGTGAGAGCACAGGGAGTGGACCAGTGTAACTGCTAGTTCAACACATGCAGTCTTTGCCTCCACCCAGTTTTTTTACACCAAAGGTTTATAAAAGAGCTCTAATAAACTTAGTTTTCTGTGGAGAACTCCCCTCCCCACAAAACATGAAAGATCTTTTTTGCAGGTGTGTTGAATAGCTCTTCCAAGGCACAGTATGTAGAAAGCTTTAGGGAGAAAACATATAGGGGAGGATCTTGGAATATAGCTCTACACTATTGCAAATCCTGAAGCTCATAAGACAGCCCAATGAAGCTCTTGTAATTTGCTTTGTCTACCCTAGAAGGCTTAATTTTAGTTTCAGTTTCTGTAAATTCATCCTCTCCCCTCTTCCTCTGTGCATACAATATGTACTACAATATATACTGTGTACTTTACCTGAAAATTAGCTCCTCAGACACTACAAGATTTTTTGCCCAAATGAAAATATATATATACAGTGTTTTTCACTAGCACAGCTGGTAATACAACATTTCTATGTTAGTAAGAACTGATTATATTATAGACAGGCATGTCACTGTTGTCCAGAATGCAGTGAGGGCCACTCAGCCCTCTGCTCAGGCTTCAGAGAGCGCAAGAACGTGGTCAGCTTTGCAGGGCTCTTCCTCTTCCTGCTGAGTTTTGTTGCGTGTCTTACAGAACTGCACGACAGACTCTTAGGAAGAGGCCTCTACCTGCAGGTGTCTCCGAGAGATTATGCTGGTTTTAAAAGCTGTCGTAGGAATTGCAGGGGACACAAAAGACTGCCATATTCTAGAGGAGCCTTTCATTTGCAGGGAACCAGATGTACCCTTTTTTACAAATATGTCTTCTGTGACAGTAATGACAGAAATTTTCAAGGAAGCTCGTGGTATTACCCACGTGTCAATGTTGCAGGGCAGAATTTGGGGGCAAATGACAGAACAGCTCTTAGAAAACATGGATCAGACAAACGTATTCATTGTTTTTCTTGACAGAAAGTCTTTGGCGGGATCATCTGAATAGACAGACGTTATTAAACAGTAATGCATTAGTGGTTTAAGCAATACTGTGAAGTACCTCTTAAAGAAAAGGGCCATTTTCGTTTGCAAATTGCGATCTTTTTGTCCATATAAGAACACTTTAATCCATAACAAAATTTGCAAAGAATGCAGGTTATCAAGTTAATAGGAGTAGTATTTCATGAGCAGGAGGAGTATTTAATGAAAGCAAAACTTCTGGTTTAAATTGAGAGTCTTTTATGTGATCTGGGATACTGCAAAAATCAAAAAACTTTTAGCAATTTAGAAAATGTGACTACCAGTAGAAGAGAATGCATCTGAATGCAGAATATAAGCTAGAAGGAAAACAAAAACGTTGAGAAATTGCAAGAATTGTGCCTCCAAGCCAGTAAAGTTTCAATATTAGTAAAATACTATCAAAGATCATCTACAGCAAGAAAATCAAAAATTAGTTTACTATAACAGTATGATCACCTAATTTATGGGAAATATGATGAAGTAAGGAAGAAAATGGGCCTCACAACTTTACAGGCTGACTTCCTCAAGTGAAATACCACTGGGACAACTGGCTGTGGCATTCCCCTACTGCCTAGTTCATATGCGTCACATGCGGCAATAGAGGTTTAAGAAAACAATGTGGTATCAAAAAAAGGTATAAGATATTCATGATCAAAATGAGACTATTTGATTTTGTGTTGGAAAACGAAACCAGAAAAAATGTAAAATAAATCGAGCACCAGTGAAATCACTACTGAAAACTACTGCCCAGGAACATGAATGAATGCATGAAAGTTACAAAGTCATTTGTGAGGCACTGGCCCTTTTTATCAGTTTTCTAAGGGATAGCATCTAGTCTTGTACAGCTAAATATTCAGGACTTTACTGATTATCAAGCTATGTAGAAATATTTAATAAGGAGTTGGGAATCTTCTGGTTCTAGTCAGCCAAATTTTAGGTATGAATCTGTGAAAATTAAGTATCGGAAGAACTCAGTCTTTGGTTGTATTGATATTTTTACAGCCTTATCCATTCTTTTAAATCACCTTAGCCTTAGTGTTAATGTACCAATGATACATATAAAAATGGTCATGACCATAAATTATATGTGTTAGATTGGTTGAGATTGTGAGACCTGCAAAGAAAAAAAAAGGCTTTATAAATGTCTAGAACGAATAAATTACAAATGAGTTTTGATTAATATATAAACCCTCCTTAATATACTGTACAGTTTCCAGTTTATTCTGCAGGCAAAGGTTAATCAGCTTTGATTTTGAGGGATAAAATAGCTGTAGCCAGTTACTTAAATTTCATATGGCTTAGAAATAGATTGTAATTAATAACTTCACGATACGAAGCAGCTTTGTAGCTTTTGATGAAGCTAACATATTCTGTACAAGACTGAAGTTATGGAGTAGTGTTGTTATTGTACCTTTAACTGTGGAGAACTACACTCCAGTTTGCTTAACTGCTTCCTTTCCTCTGTTTACCAGGTTGATGGTCTTCTAGGTGCAATATATATAAGAAGTCATCTTTATTTCATAGGTCACTTGTTCAGTAACCCTTTGCCTGTGTTAAGTGTGCTCTAAATGAACAAAACCTCAGATGTTAGAATAGCACTTACACCAGGCTGTCATTTGTCCCTTTGATGCTTACTTACCTAACCAGTAGTAATCATTATTTTCCTTCTACAATTACTATAATGGAGGTGATTCATGAAATGGAAAACAGGAGGTAGTTACAGACAGTTTGAATTGTGCTGTCACATTTTCATGGACAGGCACCTTCCTTGGAGCTTTGATATTTCTTTGAGTTTGCCCAGAAATACATTTGGTGAAAGAAGGAGTTGGACATCTGAACTGTATTTTCATGGGACCCTGCTTCAGCTGCTTAGAAATACAAGATTATCCAGATAGATGCTTTCTGGGTCCCTGACTTATTTTTATGTGAAGTGGGTTGGTGGGGGGCGGGGGGTGCAGTGGAGGAAAATGGATTAACCAAAAGCCTGTTATAACTGGAAAATTTCAAACCAATTAAAAATCCATCTGAGCTCAGTTGAATTCCTAAGGGATTATTGAAATGGAGAAGAAAAGAATAATGAACAGAAATACTGAATGTTGTGATGCAAGATCATTACACCTTTGTTTACTTACACCTTTACCACTTAACACCTCTTGCAAATGTCATCAGATTTCAGTTTTAACAGATGTTTTTACCTTTGAATATCTACAATGCTGAATTGAACAAGGCTGCAGGAGGGAAGAGTTCCTTATTCTTTCCACTTGGATTTTCTGCTGAAATAGTGATTCAACATCTGTAACTTGTGCTTCAGTTAAAAGTCCTCATATTCTGGGGGATCTTTGTGCTTGCAGTCAGGTTGAGAATGGTAATGGCAGGCACAGCAGGGAACCTGGATTCAATATGCTGAATGGAAGGTGAGTGTTTTAGTACAGCTGCCTCCTGAGGGTCAGAGGAAAGGAAAAGCCCTGTGGGAGGATTTTCAAGCACCGCTGAGCTGGCATACCAGGAGATGATGATTGACTTTAGAAGAGCCCTGCTGTGCAAAGGATTGTTGTGTTGTGGTCCTCTTTATCACTGGCTAGACATTTCTTTTGAAGAAGCCAAAAATGGGAGAGTAGTGAGATAGCAGAAAAAAAAAAAAAATAGAAAAAATTTATCATCAAACAACTCTCTGATGACATTGAGGTCTTGAGATTTGTTTCTGTTGCTAACAGCTTCATTGATTTGGCAGGTAACTTCATTAGAAAGACTGACTTTGGATGGCATCGGGAAGATTTCTGTATAAAAGCTGATGACCTGATGATGATGCAGTGATAGTTGAATTGTTGTTTATCTTGGAAAGGAACATTAATTTGAACCTCAATATAAAGAGGAGATTGTATTTGGTATGTACAGTCAGAAATACTTAACACAGTTGCAATCTTAATACGTGCATTTCTTCACAGGAGTTCAGACATGCACCACAGAATGGCACAAACTGGAAAGCTCACCCTTCTGCTGAGATCCCAATGAAAACACCACTCGGCTCATGGATGGCTTTGCAGCTCCCATGGCAACAAGAAGGAGGTGGACTGAAGATCCTGTCTGTCAGCCTGGCTCTTCTGGCAGCCCTTGTTATGTTTTACTATGGTGGAATGAAAACAGAACTGTGAACTGAATGAGGGTTTTATGAAAACAATAAAACTGCTGTTTAAAATCTTCAAAGGAAACATTTTTGCCAACAACTCCTTTTCTTTTTTTTTTTTTTGTTAAAAAAGCTATTTTAAATTGAGCAATAATTTGTACTCACCCTATGCCTTTCCTGTCATTTGTAGGAGGGAATATTAATAACCCCTAGGGAGACCTCTCTTGCTAAATTTGAGATCCTTGTTTGGCAGAACAGTTTGTTGCATCTTTCTTCCTTTTTTTCTAAAGTGGTGCAATGTTTGCATTGCTTACTCATAACTGCTGTAGCGGGTAAAATTGCATGTAGTTTATGAGAAATATTTCTATTGAGTGATATTGGTGATCTTTTATGGGCAGAACATTTAAAGCTTTCTTAAAGATTTTGCTTAGTGCAGTTATGGTTTGATATGTGTCTTTTTACATTAGAATCAAACTGCTGGGCCATTAAAGTTTGTCATTTGTTGCTGTTTATTTTGCTGTCATGTCTGAAAGAATTTTTGCCCTGCTCTTTTGCCTCTCTCAAATTCACAATGAGTTACTATGCTGTGTTAATAGAATGAGAATTATTTTTTACTTATAAATAGTTTTAAAGATACTGCTTTTTTTATCATTGAATGGTAATATGGAGTTCTGGTGGTAGAGATCTGTTAAAAGATGGATTTAATACTATATAGATTTAGTGTAATGCTCAGAGAACTACACGAGTCTTGTATTGGCGGTACATTGTATTGTGCTGTGTATAAGACAATATTGCTCTGTTAGTGAGGAGGGTACATTTTACACACTGCAAATTTCTGATTACTTTCTTCAAGGCATTTTTGTCATGACAGGATTTCCATACATCTTGAGATTGTGCTGGTCAGCCAGGAACTGGACTCTGTCCAGCTCTTCTCACAGCTGACTGCATGATATTGTTCATTCGTTCGTGCATTGTTGCTGAGCTGTCTACACGGCTATTGTGGTTTAACCCTGGTAGGCAGCTAACATGAAGCCACTCGCCCACTTCCCTCTGGTGGGAGAGAATCAGAAAGTTAAAAGCGAGGAAACTCATGGGTTGAGTAAAGACAGTTTAATGGATAAAGCAAAGGCTGTGCACACAGGCAAGGCAAAGCAAGGAATTAATTTGCTACTTCCCATCCACAGGCAGATGTTCAACCGTCTCCAAGAAAGCAGGGATCCATCACACGTAACAGTTACTTGGGAAGATACCATAACTCTGTGTGTGTGTGTCCCTCCTCCTGTTTTCCCCCCAGCTTTTATTGGTGACATGATGCCATATGGTGTGGGATATCCCTTTAGTCAGCTGGGGTCAGATGCCCCGTCTGTGTCCCCTCCCAACTTCCTGTGCTCCCCCAGCCTACTCGCTGGTGGGGTGGTGTGAGGAGCAGAAAAGGCCTTGACTGTGTAAGCACTGCTCAGCAGTAACTAAAACATCCCTGTGTTATCAACATGAGTTTTGTCACAAATCCAAAACATAGCTGCATACCAGCAACAATGATGAAAATTAACTCTATCCCAGCCAAACCCAGCAGAGTGGCTGTACAGTGCAAATGAATAATCCTCTAGGACGAGTGCTTTGTACTTTGTAAACTGAGGTTTCATAATAATTACAGACAATTAATGAGGAAGTTCCACCATGATGCTTTCGGTGCAGCCTGTAAATTATAACAACAGATGTAATTGTCTTCAGGAAGTCAGCTGTGTAATGACTTGAATATCATATTTTTTACTGCAGCCACTGAAGGTCATGAACAAAATCTGTGAGATTTAAAAAATTCATTCAAAATTCATGAGATTTAAAAAAAAAAAACAAAAACAAACCCCCCCCCCCCCCCAAAACCAAAAAACACAATGCAAACAACAGAAACCAACCAACCAAAAAACACTAAAAGGAAAAAACAACTGTGCGTTTGATTTGCTTCTGTTTGGTTGATTTTATTTTTTTTTCCAGGCCTTTCTGTACAATCAGGAATATGTAACAATCAGTAATTTACATTTTTAACAACTCTGAAATTCTCAAAAAAAAAAAAAAACAAAAACCATTTGTCTCTTGGAGCTGAAATTTTCAGGAAAGTGCCACATGTCGCAAGGTTCTCAGGAAAACTATGAGTTGACAAAGTCGTCGTATGTGAGCCAAATTTTTGCATTTGATGGGAATAAACTATGCAGATACGTTCTATGCCTCTAGCACTCTGTCAGCCACTCTAGCTTATCTAATCATAGCAATTACAGACTCACTGCATCAGCTGTTACAGAGATTTACAAAGCTTGTGATTTCTATTCTGTGCATCATTGGCTTTAATGGGACCAGCTTATTTTCTTAGAAATAATACAACATACCAAAAGAGGACAAAGAAGACTTTGTAAATTACGTTGCCTACAGATGCAGTATATTCTTAAACTGAACTTTAATCTGGTAAGTAGGAAATGTTGTTGTCAAGTATTTTATTATCTTCCTTTAGATTTTGAGAGGGCTTTTTGACACTGTGTATTGCAGAGCAGTAGAGTGTTTGCCATTTGTTTCTGTTTATTTGCAACTAAAGCTCTCGAAGCCACTGAGCTGAACAAGTCAGTTCTGGTCAAACAGCTCATCCTGTCCTTCAGGCAAAACCCAAAGTGCACGCTGCCTGGGGCTATTGTTGCAGGCTGGGAAACCTTAGTGAGCATAGAGTGAACTGTAATACTTCATGGAATGGGTTGATCTGAACACATCGGATCTGTGATTTTTTGGCTCCCTGAATGGCTCTGTCATGCTAGGTTGTGTTTCTAATTTTTACATCAGCATTATGTTTGAGGCCTACTTGCACCAAGCATTCTCTCCTTGCAAACCACCAGAAGAGGTGAAAAATCTACTGCGCTCCAGGTTAATGAGGTCATTGCAGAAGTTTCCCCACACTCGGTTGATGTCACTTTTACACGTGCACGAACACACCTCATCACTAGAGAATGTGTCTGCTAAACACCAGTCTACATACAATGCCTTTGTTTTTTTTTAAAGCAAATTAGAATCTAATTTCCTTTGGTACCAAGGAAGCCTTGACTATTTTTCTTAAATGTCTGTGGTAGCTCTGAGTTCTCTTTGGCTGTTTTTGGTGAGGAATCTTGCAAACCACAAGACTTAAATAGCAAAGACATCTTAAGTCTCTACTGAACAATATTAAATGCACACTTTTTATGCCCTGCTTGTGCATGGTTTTGGATGCTGGAGGCCTTTGTCATTTAATCTTTTCATCATAGCTTTCTAGTAATGGTACACTTGTTTAGAAAAATAATATAAAATCAAAGAAGCAGTTTATGTAAAGCTTGTTCCATAAAGCAGGAGAGCAAAAGAAGGAGGAGGTACCTTTTTGAGAAGAGTTCATCCACCTCTGTCACATCATTGCCTGCACATCTCTGAACATCTGACAATTTCTGTTAATCTAGTTTCACTCCCCAGTTCAACTTCCCATATGGAAAGCTGGAGTGATGTCTGAATAACAGCAAGTAATATCTGAAGTGGCAGCAACTGGTAACTCTGACATTGAGCTTGGCTGTGGCCATTACCCAGAATCCTTCCGCTCTTCTTGAGAAGCAATTACAATTTCACAGGTTGGAATTAAAATTCCCTGGGGTATGCAATAGAGTAACTGAAACTGTCAAAGTGATTTCAAGCTGCTAATCTCTTGGTGCTCGAAGAGTGAAAATAGAGCCCCTCATACCCAGGCACAGATCTGACAACTTAAAAACTCCAGCCTTCCGCTGCATTTAAATACATATGGAGAGTGGCTTGATCTGCTCACAGAGGATATCTGTAAAGATGTTATGTCTATGAACATTTGTGTGTTACTAACAAGTCCATCTTTTTCAACTTTAAGATGTGTGTATCTTCAGGGACTAAGAAGTATTATGCAAAAGCTCTGAGAATTTGGATGAAAGAGTAGGCGTGTGCCTGTCTGTGTGAGGCTTACTAAAATCTTGATTTGTGTATTTTCATATATGTAGTATTTTTTGTTGGAAAAATTGCTTACAACTTTCCAAAATTTTATTTTCACATATTTATACCCCACATTTTATTTTGAATGCACTGGGTTTTATTGTATAGATAGGAACAAAGAACATTTAGAAATCAAAAACAGAGGGAAAACATGAGAGGCTGTAAAGGTAGGGCGCAAAATAAAAAATGTTAGTGCAAAGGCTGTGAAGTGGGTTTGAACTAGGAGAGAGAGCCCCCAGAGTTAGGGACTGGCTGCAAAACACCATTTGACTTGTTCAGAGGCAGGGTTCATCCACCAGATAATGAAGATTAGAATGACTGCTAGAAAGTATTTGTGCAAATATCTTTAAATGTCTTTTAGTTGCATATTTCATTCATGGATGCACTTAACATTGAAATTAATGCTTATTTCTTTAAATGAAGATGGTTTTGGTGGCTGGTAGAGGGGAGATGAATTATGAGTAGTCCTATTTTTATTTCAAAGAAGCCAAATTAAAACAAAAAAAGAAAACAAAACCAACTGTAACAAATAATCATGCCCCTGCACCTGCTGGTAACCCAAAGTCTGTTAATTCCCATGGTAAGCTGTGGTTATGGATTTGGATCATTTTTGCTGTAGATCTTGTGCTATGTTGTGATAAGTTGGGTGTTTGAAAAGTCATGGAAGTGCCTGTGTTCCAGTCAAAAAGCTAGTCAAGCTGATGGCAGAAAAGATCTTCATATCTCTTTGTTTCACTGTTCCACACCTCTCTCTCATGCCTTTTCACCATCTGTGCATAGACTTCTCTCCATTCCGTAACTCGCTTCTCATTCAGTGTCAGGGTTTAAAGAACAGTTAGATAACATGTTTAAGTTTCCATATGATCCTCTTCAGAAAGGAAGGATATATGGTCCATTGATGAAGGTGGTGTGATGATCAGAGAGCATGAGAAACTTGTGCAACATTATAACAACTACATCATTACCTAAAATAAACCATAAGGTCTTTTGCATCCTTATCTTTCTCTACCTAGAATCATTAGTTGCTCCCTCTTAGTTATCACTCAGAGTAAACTGCATTTCATATGTACTGCTGGAAAAATCCAGAGTGACAAAATTACATGCAAATTGAAGTACAGCAGTAATGTTGACTAAGATGTGCAGGTATATGTAGTCCTAAAAAAAAACAGCAGTACAACATCATACACCGCTGGTATTCACAACTGAAGTTTTTCATGGGATCATAGTTATCAAAATGCAAATTCCAGGTATTAGAATCCTCCCACATGCAGAGAGCTACCATTGAATAGGAGATGAGGGGAAAGGAGGGGAGGGGACTGTGTGTGGGGAGAAACAACCCTCAGTAGTTATGTTTAAGATAGATAGTGTTATTTAGTAGCTGCATTACCAGAGATGCATTAGCAGTTCAGAAGGAAGCTAGATACTACACAGTGACATCCCAGATCTCTTCTTCACACTTTTTGCTGCTTTCTCCTAAATACTTAATCTACATTCCAGAGAAATGAAAAGCTCCCTGAAAAAAACCGAAACAGATAAAAAAGGTGAAGTCTGCTTTTTGATTGCTGTGATCTAACGTTTTTTCCACAGGGCAGGAGAGGCAAGGTGTGTGAATCACGTCGTGTGAACGGAGAAAGAGTAAGACTTGAGTATCTTTTTGACAGCCTTTACTTTATTGGAAACTATTTAGCAAGGATAGCTATTCTTGAAAAGCAGCGTTAAGACGATGTCTTATAGAGCACAGTCTGGCTTGGGTGGTTTGCTCAATGCTGGTTGTAGGTAATGGAGTGAAATTCCATGCTGATGACCAGAGTGTAATGCAGATTTCTGCCTACAACTTGCATGCTTTGAATGTCCCATCTGTTGTTGAGTGTGAGAACAGGCTAGTTGTGCTTAACTGAGCATAAAATGTTGTGTCTACTCCCTTCCTGGGTGGTGTTTGTTGGGACTGGTGTACAAATGGTTAGTTGGCAATGGGTTACAGATTACAAGAGAAGCTTGGAGATGATAAAATGCACCAGAAAAGGGCCATGATTAGCATGTAGTGTGAGTTGGAGAGCTGAGAGAAATTAATGTGCTGAAATTGTGACACCATGGGAAATTTTAACTTTGCATAGTTAGGATCTCTTTGCAGTATGATCTGAAGAGTAAAACTTTCATGGTGCTTGGAAGGCTTTGCTGCACAGACCCCCTTCCCAACTGCTCGTAGCTCTTGAGGTTACTGTGGTGTATTAGAGCAGCCTGTTTCACCACACTAGCTACTGCATGCTAGTATCACAGTTGGAGAAAAGCAGTCCGGCTCACCAGGCGTCTTTCTGTGAGCTGGGCACATACAATTTTATGGAGGAAGGCACTTCCAACTAGTTGTCACCTATCACCCTGTTTTGTCAAAGCATTACATTTCATATTGCAGGGTAGGGCAAAAGAAACTTGCTCACTCCAATGGCACTCAGTAAATAATACATGCTATTTAATGATTGCAAGCTTTGATTTGTTTGGGTTTTAAGTATTACAGTTCTATGCCTTCCCTGTAAGTCTTCATTCTCTTTTATCCTTTCTTCCAGCTGCTTAATCCAACCTATCAGCATCTCATTTTGTTTTATGGAAGATGATGTGTCTTCAGAAGAGTAAGTATTAGTCTGAGCAAGGTGGTTGCTTCCCTGAAAACACAAATGCTGCTGCTCCTGTGAAGCTGATTTGCCAGAGGTATCAGTACTTGGAAGCTATCGTGTTGTGGTGTCTCTACTTTTACTGTGTAGTGCCTGGTTGATGTAGCCTTTGGAATATGTCAGAAACTCCCATTTGCTAGTAAGCAGTACTAAAAGAGGCCTATTCTGTTGTGTTATTTTATTTTTAATATTGCAAACCCCAGAAATCTAGTAATTTGAAGCAAGAGATAAAATACATCATAGATGTCAGTTGAACATATTAAATTTGATATCCAGTAGCGGCTTTATGAGCCGTAAAAGTCAACATGTAGCAATCACTAACTACAAGATCTCTCTACAAGAGATTATAAAGGGCCGTGTGTGGCATGGTCTGCAGACTATTAGTATGAGACAGTAGAAGGAAATAAGAGAGCAGGTTACTGAGTCAGCCTCACAGATAACCAGTAACAGAGAGAAGGATGTTCTCTCTCAAGGGACAGTTTAATCTCCAAGTATTACGGCAATATTAAGGGAATAAAAAAGACAGATAGCAGCTTGGTTATGCTGCAGCAGCCTTAATTTGCTTCTGTCCTGTTTGGATTGTTTAGTAGGCAGAAAGGGCAATCTGAATGACAGTCTCCAGCAGCAGGATAAAGCAGAGCCTAACAGCTGTTAACAGCTTTGACTCTGTGAGAAATAAATTATTTGATAGGAATTTGAACCTCCTGCACTTCCGTATCTCCTCCCCATGCAGCTCTAAAGAGAGACACCTCCTCATTTTTAGTTTTGTTTGGCATTTTTTCCCTGCGAACACATATTCATGTTACCAAACCTTTACTATTTTATCTGAAATAATACTAAACAAAATGATTCACTTATAATCATATTTTTAAGATCAGGCTTGTTTGTGTTTTGCTGCACATCTTGTGAGCCTAAATTAGCCAGCACCTTACTTGTAGGGGCAATGGGATTAATTTTTATATTGGTTTGAACCTAAACAGGAAGTTTTCAGTTGGCCTGTGGAGCACTACTAGGGAGATCAAGAAAATCATGCCTAGTGGTCAATCAGTTTGCTATGTGTACTATCTCTATCTACAGATTTGCTGGGATTAAATACTAAAAATTGTTGACGCTAACTAATTTAAATCCACTGAGAGTTTTCAGTTTCCACCAATTTATAGTGTTGTTAAAATCAGACACATAGATAATTTGATAGCCTTGCCTTAGCATATATCTGCTGTAAGAATTACTGCTGCAGGACAGTAGTATTATACATTGCTTTCATTGTGTGCTCAGTGGAACATTTGCTGTGCAATAACATAAACAATAAGCAGCAGATTAGAAGTTCCTATACTTTGTAAAGAAGGGGCTGTCTCATGGCTCTATCCAAACATTCATGAAAAGATGTAGGAAAAAGTAGATTATGAGTTCAGAAAGTTTGTTCTAGAATAGCTATCAGCTGTATTCCAACATAAATTCTGTGTTTGGATTAACAAGTAAAATCACCATCAAACATAAGCTTTCATGCCATTATAGATGGCTGGAGGAACTCTTCTCTTTCCCTACCTCATAGCAGCAGCAATCTACCACTATAGAGGTGGATGAGCCTTAGATACATATAGCAGTATGTCAAACAGCACAGAGCTCCCAGGGCCAGCCTTTTGTCACCTATGCTTCTTTCCATAGTCTTTGAAAGACGTTTACCATGTATCCTGCGGAAGCCTTGTATTCTCTGATGTCCTTTAATGAGCTCAGAAGCACTTGTGAGTATATTCTGCAGTAATCCAGGATTACGATTCCAGCTTTCTGAATCACAGCAGAGAGAATAAACTATTTCAACCTTTCACATCAAAGTTGTTGTCATAAGAGGGTTCAATAGTATATTTCCTGTTCTTGCTGCATACACTGCTGTAGAAGTTGAGTCATCAGCATATAAATACTTGGCCTCAGAATATGATTTTTTTGTGTGTTGATTAGCTACCCATTTAATTTCTCTTTCTACACTTATTGACTCGTCAAAAGAATAATGAAGTTGGATTGCTGTCAGTAGTACTTTATATTGGTGCAAATGTAGGAATGCTGAGGCAACTCATAAACACTATCTTATCTGCCAGGAAATCCATGAAACTGAAATTCTAGTCTTTCCCATTCGCAGCGGTAGTTTGAGCAAAAGACCTGGAATAGCTTTGGTAATAAAGCCTAGTGCTGTGGACAGCCTTGTGCTGTGGTCTCTGATGGTGTGCATGTGAGCATGGAAAGTAAATGAAAGTCTGCTGCATGAAGGGAGAGTGTTTTGTTCTGTTTTCTTGAAATGTTTAACAATCTGGCCCAAACTCACTTGACAGGTAGAATTTGACAAGGTCTGCTTGCCTAAAAAATAATGACAGTGTACTAACTAGTCTGATTTTCCAATTGTCAGAGTTCAGTTATCTAGACATGCTATTCATGTTTCAGGCAGTAAAAACAAGCTGGTGTGATGGCCAAAGACAAGCATAAAACTTTTCTTCTCTTTGGCACTCTGTGGTTGGTTGGAAAGCAAAAGTTTTGGCCTTATGGAAGAGGAATGCTAGAGAATGCTATATATGGTTCTTCCCATACCTTGCAATTGTCAGTATGGGACAAGCTTTAAACGATATAAAGAGCTAAGCAAAGGAAGAATTTTAAATAAACTATTCCCTTGTGTGGTGTGATTCTTAAAGTAAGACACATTTTAAGAGTTACATCTATGAAAAGGCCAGTTATGGTATTTTGCTAGCTTTTCTCTTGTATGTTTGTTTTGTTACTTTGGTGTTTTTTTTTTTATCTCGTGTTTCCCCTCAGTTCTTGGCAGATTTAGCATTTTCATTTCAAAATACAATAGCTGTAGCTCATATGGTCCTCTTTTGATGATAAATTCTGAGTCATAATAGTTTGTATAGGCTGAAGCTAATTTCCCAGAAACTGGAATCAGTGTGGCAGCCTCAGAGAGTGGCCCAAACAGATTTAAAGTCAGGTTGGTGCCTTTCTGTCCTACCTCCTTCTATCAACAGCTTTTTTTTTTTTGCAGAGGCTGCCAGAAGAGTAGTTCAGGTAGCTGATCCAACTGAAACAGCTTTTTTGAAGGGGTCCATTTTGAGCTGGTTCATGTCACTGAACTGTCTCACTGTACATGAGCATCTTTGCAAGGAAAAGGCTGGTTCATATTGGTTTCAGCTGCCAGAGAGCCACACTTTGGGCCAGAGACAAGGATTGTTTGGGTCCTACAAGCTAAACTGCTTCTTGCAGGCACAGCTTTGGAAAGGTCCTTACTTTAATGCTTCGTTTAAATTGCAGGGTTGCAGTAGCATGCCATAGATGCAGAAATTTGTAACTGAACACGGACTACTGTTGTGCAAGCACTGTAGAGCAAAGCCATAAAGTTGCTGTTTGAAGACCTTGACCAACTTCTGAGGTCAGGTATGCTCAGGAGCTGCAGAGCTAAGGTCATGGCCCACAGGGCAAGCAGGATGTTGCTGAACTACACGGTTTACTTCAGTGATCTGCTCTGATCATCTCAGGATTAGTGGATCATAAAGGACATTTAAAGAAGTTACTGTTAACCTGTCCCCTCCCTTAGGCTAGCAACTCTCCTTTTTGAACACATTCATAATATGACTTACCTTTCCCTTTTTTTTTTTTGTCTTTATGGAAGCACAACATGCTGGTTGCCTTTCAGGAAGTGCTGTTTATGTGGGTAGAACAGACTCATGTTTCAAGATTCCCAATCTGTCTCTTTTGTTAGCTGTAGAAATCACTTTGAAAACCAACTGGCATGTGAGTGGGTGCGTTTGGTTGGTTGTGGTTTTGGAGATTCTTTTCTTTTGTTGCTTACTTTCCTTATGCACATGCTGCTAAATTTCTATCTGTTAAGGAAGTACAAAGGAGGAAAAAGTGAGTTCTGCGTCATTTCAGTTTGCCTTTGTGCTTAGATCTGGTCAGAGCCAGCCAAATTCTGGGCAGTCAGCAATGTGGGTAAACATAAAGCAGATATCTAGAAAAGGACTTGGAGCTTTAAAGTCACATTAAGACTTTGTTATAAACTTCCACTTTGAAGACTTGCAGTATGACACATGCAAAAACTTCCATTAAAGGCTCTCAAGAGATTTGTTACCAAATGTTAGCAAAAACTCAGCAGGACATTTCAAGGGGTACATGCCAAAAGTTTCTGTCATGCATTTGATGAAAATGTCTTTAAAAAAACCCCAAACAATTAGTGTAAAGGAGGAAACACTGTACTTGCACCAGATTGATATTAAATGCAAATTTGATTTCTGGGAGCAATTTAGGAAAACAATGACTTTTAGCGAGAGCTTAAGGGAAATGTGTGAGAGCAAAAATGGTCTTTGCTTGCCTTTCTGTCCACTGCTCCAAAAGTATGTAGAAAGCAAGTGAATAGATGTTTAAATTGTGAAACACCGGGAAAAAAAAACAGTTTATCAATCATCAACAACCTTAATGGATTCTTACAAGCATTCTGCTATTTCTAACACTATGCTTTTTATTAAGTCCTTTTCATGAATTAGCTTGCAGTCATTTAAGTGTATATACACTGACTATATATTCTGGTATTTTTTTATCTTCCTCCTGTTGATTCTGTAATATTGGCTTGAGAAGGCATGCATGAGTTTAGGAAGAGGAAAATAAGGTTAAATAAATTATACTGTGTCTTGTTCTAAGGCTCTGAAATCCAGTTGCTTCAATTTCTTGAAACAAATGCCCCGTTTGGGGCCAGCGAGGGAGGGAGCTCTTCCCCCTGCCCACGCCTGCTTGCAAGACAAATGGGTCCATTGTTTCTGAGGTGTGCAAATATCACCAGTCCTGGGAGGTCAGGATTGCACACACTGAGTGGGTGCTTAAAGGACTTGGATCAAATACGCGTAGAAGATTTTGAAGATAAGGAGTCAGTAATGATAAGACTTATGTACTCTCTGACCATGTTTTGGTGGTACAATGAAAACACAAAGCACTGAGCTTGTGTAAACTTACTCACTCTGCTAGTTCAAAATATGTTGAGGAGTTAACTTTCTACCAGTAGGCTTTATGCCAGATAAGGCATCATTTTTTTTCTTCCACAGCCATCCTGAAAACCAAGTGCTGCCATAAGCTTTCTTTCATTTACTTGAGCAAACTACAGAAGTGCAGTTCTGTACTTACACCTGACATGATGCATGTGTGTTGTCGGTGACCTGGTATGGTGTGGGTGTGGAAATAGCGAGCTGGGAGACTGTACATGTCTGAGGCTGAGGTGGGACTGAGTGAGGCAGGGCTGTGAAGGCTTTCCAAGGGACTTTGCAACTCTTCAGGAGTTTGTGCATAAGGTGAGGCTGAAGATAAGCTGTAGCGTAGCATATAGGTTTTTAAATTTTAGTGCTGTAAAAATGATGACTTTTATTTCCACTTTACAAGCAGGAGTTCCCTTAGACATAAGGGCTAATGTAGTAGCCAGCAGGCTGATCAGATATTACAGAAGAACACCAGAGTGACAGTGAGCTGGTGATCTTTGCTTTAGCTGTCACTGGCATTTTTAATGCATAAGGCAGAAGCATTTCTTCACAGAAGATCAGTGATCGTGGATTTTTGGCAAACACTTCAAGTTACTCATGTTCCTAATAAAAAAAAGAAAAAGAAAAATTCTCCCTGATGTAAGTTATACCACTGCCTGTTGCTCTGACCATGTACAGGAAAAATAAGCCTTGTGCTTGTGGTTCTTGAATTGCACAGACGGCTTCCACTCTATAGTGTCCTTCATAATTAGTAGTCAGAATTGGAGCAGAGCCGTGCTAAAAAGCTTGGCGTCTTAAGATGCCATCTAATCTCATCAGGTTTTGAAAAGACAATTTCCTCCCTACCCCCTTTAGCTTTAGGAGGAGGAATGCTTCTCTGTTTTCCTGCATTTCGTGCAGTGTGAATTCCCCCTTCAGTTATGCCTACTAGAAATGGCACTTTACCAATATCTGGGACCGTTATTGACTTTTACATTGCAGACAATGAAAAATCACTCACAAACAGACTTCACTGTTGTGGTGGTGGTTTGGCATCTACTTAGTGACTTTAGTCTTAGTGACTTAGTTTTAGTGACTTGCCAATGTCTGCACTTAGCATGAGACTCTGTAGACAGCAGTTGCTGCTGGAGGTCGCTGTTAGAATGAGACGATCTTGAAGTCAGGACTGAGTGGGCTCATTTAATTCCAGCACAGAGAAGTGCTGTAGGGGCCTGCTTCCCTCTTAATTTGAAGTTGGATTTATCTGACTCAAGGATTGCTACACTGATTACATTCCTGCAGTACAGAGGCAGCACCAGAACTGCATGCAAAGTTAATTGTTTGAAAATATTAGTTCCCCCATGTTTTTTGATACATCTGCTGATTTTGTATTTCTTTTGCCCACCAGACAGGGCATGTTTTCGTAATTTTTCTTTGCAAATATCCATTGGAGGATAGAATTTGTTCAAAGGCATAATCAAACTCTTGTACATACTTTTTTTGTTTTCTTTTTATAAATGAAAGATTAAATCCTTCTCTCCCTATTATTTTATCACTCCTTTTAATTTAGTAGGACAGTACAACCAGATTTTTTTTCTAAGGTGGATTTTCTGGCCTTTTTTAAGGGCTTGGAGGTTGGGGAAAAACAATTATGTAAGAAAATGATTTTCATTCCACTAATGTTGATTCACTTGGCTCATAGGAAGAGCTTATTGCTTTGTTTACTTGGAAAGAATGAATATCAACACATAAATAATCAGCTGAGAACAAGATTTCCAGAAGGAAGAATTTTCCTCCTCACTTTTCTGTGAATTCAAAGCAATATTTTTTAAAATTGATGTAACTCACAGCCTTATGATGATCATATTACTTTCCCTTAGGAGTAAACACAGACAAAAGTGTCTGCTTAGTTTCCAAACTAGAGAGCAGTTGTTGCCTCAGGTACTCAAATTTCTATAGAAAAAAGCCCTCCATAGCTCTTGTAGCTGTACATACAGAATATATCGATGTACCTGGGGACTTCCATGCCAACTCTTAACAAGTACTAGGAACTCTTCTTCAGAAAGACACGGAAAAACAATTTACTGCACAAGCCTCCCAAAAGTGCTTTTTCAGACAGTCTTTCACTTAACTGAAGTACTCAGACCTGATGCAATATAGCTGGAAGAAACTAACCATATCTTATCATTTCTGAACTCATTTTCCCCTTCTTTTCACTCTTGGAAAGATACGTAACAGGACAAGAGGGTCGACCCTTTCTTCAGACCCTGTTGCAGTTCAACATTCAAACCTCCTTCTGGAAAATCCTCTTGGGCTAATACACTGCAATCCCGCTTTTCAGTATTTGCAAAACCTAATGTTTTAGCTTGTTAACAGCATCCCACAGACTTTCAGGTCCCAGGGACAATTCATGTCCTTCACAGCTCATGGGATTTTGTAATACTCAACAACAGTAAGAGATTTGTCCAAGAGGAAGGCACAGGCCACTGGTCATGTACATCATCTACACTATTATCTGTTTCAGCAGTATGGCTTGATTTTTAAAGCTCATAATGGAAAGTGTATTACTTACATTATGCATAAGTCGTCAGATGCTTTTATCAAGTACTTCAGCTGTTCCAGATTACAAGCATGTTTGTGGGCTATGCACATTTATTGGCTTATTTCTGTATCATGGTTTCCTAACGCTGAAAATAGATAAAGAAGCAGATTCCTTTTCCTCAAACTGCTTGTTGTGAGAAAATTATGCTTATAGTTCATGCTGTTGTAGAAGGTTGCTGTGACCTGTAGATGTACCACTTAGCTTATCACTTTCCAAGTTTAAAAGAATTAGCTGTCAGCAACAGAAGCTTTCTGCTTTTTTTTATGGCATTTTGCAGAAAGCAGCGCTGATCCATGTCAGCAGACCTGGGATTCTACACAGTAACACTTCTAAATAAATACAAGTAACCAGTCATCACACTGGCTTCCAGGTGTTTGCAGTAAGGGTGCCTAAATCACTGCTTCAGATATTGGACTTTCGCATCTAATGAAGCAGGAGGTGCCAAGAATTAAGTAACTTAAAGGATAAGAAGTTGGAGACAGAAACTGCAAGGGAGACAAGCTTTGAAAGGATACTTTGAATGCATGTAGGGCTTCTGGGGGTGAGGTGGAGTTGTTGACTGTACTTAGTTTTGAGTCAGCTGAGGACTGCATTTTCTACCTTACTGAGACAAATGCAAGCCTAATTTAGTTTTGTAATAAGAGTTGCATGTGATCTTTTAAAAAAATACAGACCTTCTCGAGTTATATTTTCATAATGGGAAAGTATTGGTCCTTGCTGGTGATACTTCTTACTGGTCAGAATCTCTTGTTCTGCTGGTTTTCAGACGTAGTCCAGGACAGACATCCTAGGGGATGACTGAGTTAGAGAGTTTCTGTAGGTGGACAGTTGTCTGAGTTAACAGTAAACTGATGTTTAATGCTAAAATGAAATCACACTGCCAGTACGGTGCTGGAACTCCCCATTTTTAATTACTATTAAATTGCAGTTAAAAAATAATAATAATATGGCCTTTTCCCTGCTCAGTGGGACAGCAGAGGCTGAGGTTTATGCAGAGAAAATCAGTATGAGACTTTTTTCCCCAGTGTTTTGAACTTTGTGTTCATTTACATCTGACATTACAAAGCCTGAATGTAAAATACTGCCAAGTCATGAGTGTAACAAATCTGCACCTACTTGCATGTAAGGTGGTCAGAATTTGGGCCTGGGAATATTTTCTCCCTGCAGACTGTCAGTAGTCTGGCAAATATGAGTGCACACCCTCACCCAGAATAATGTTAGGGCCTCATTCATGTTTGGCTTAATCTACTTTGGAAAAGGAAATACCTTGTGACATTCTTCAGTGGCCTCTATGGACAAATAAATAAAAGATTTAATGGATCCTTCACAGTAGGACATTGGCAACCAAGAAGGACCCTGAGGACTGGGTTGTTTAAATTAGGCAGAACTTGGGATATTTTCAGAGCTCTGTAAGAGATGAGGAAGAGGTCTTTCATCCACCCAAGTTCCTGGGGCTCTGAGGGAAAAAACTGCACCATGTTTAGCACAGGGAACCACTGTTTCCCTTGAGTGTTTTGAGGCTGTATGTCTGCAGCATATAGTCTGGCCTCATTCCATCAAATACATTCCTCTGAATTGGATGCTAGATGGTAATGGCTTTTAGTATGCCAGCAGGTAATTAATTATGATAAATCTGCAAATTGTGTATTGTATCAATAGGCTGTATAGAGCCAACAGGGTGCACATGACTAAAAATATAGTGATTACAGGTCTGCAGTAGTAATGAGCACTGTGGCAGTATACCACACTGAGTCACTGGGAGATGTGCTGTCAATTACTTGTGGATTAAGGACCACTGCGATTTTAACCAGATCCCTTATGACCTGAATGGAAAGCCCCAAAGGGTTTTATGGCACTGCCTCTTACAAATGCTCCATGACAGATCTTTTTTCAATTCTTATTATTTCTTTCTTTTTTCCTTTTTTTCTTTTCTCTTTTTTTCATTTTGAAAGAAAATTAAACTTCAAAGTAGCAGCCTAACTTATGATTAATATACCTTACATAATATATACCTTACTTTTTTCTTGTCCCATCCATTAGCCTTCACTGTGGCTTCTGCACCTGGATGCTGAAGGGAAGGAGAGGGCGGAGGGGAACAGATGATGAGTGCCAAAAGAAAAAATAATTGTGGTGATAAGGAGTTCTTGGAGAAAGAATCCTTTCCCTCATAGTTTTCCAACCTCTTTTGGCTTTCATGTTAGCCTCTCACTGTTATTTGTGTGTGCATATATACATATGTGTGCACATGCATATTAAGAACATTGTTATATGCAAATAGGATGCTTCTTCATGTCAACACATCAAGAACTCAGAACCATTTTGTCAACATACATAAGCTATTAGACTATCCACAGATGACGTCTTTGAGGTCATCTTCTGTAGCCAGAATGAATTTCTCTTTAGCAGTACAGATGGATACTAGGAAAGCCAGCAGATGTATTGTAGCTAATCAGAAAGAGGCTCAGCAGGGTAACTAAAATCTCTGCTAGAATTCATATCCCTTCACAGAGTTTAATTAAAGAGCTTTGTGTGCATCCTTTTGTTTTATCTGTTGCCAGTGTTTTGTCTCCTATTGTGGCAGTTCCCTCAAATAACCATCAATTTGCTGTGATAACCTAATGAGGAGAACAAGCAGCACTGTTTAATTATATAAAAATGATAATGAGCTTTGGCTGCCAGAGAGTTAAGGAGCTGCTGCTGGCCACTGGAATACAAAAGAGCTGGTGCCAAAGGGGCCCCTGGAAGTCTGTGGCACTTCAGACTTCATTGCCGAGCAGCAGCAACTGGCTTGAGCAAGCAGCAGGCCAGCAGAGCCTCCTTTGGGGAGAGGTAACTGAATTATTGAGCAGCCTCTTAGCAGCAGGAAGGGAACAGGCATGGGCAGATTTCTGTTTCACACCCCACAAAAATACAAGGCAGTCAAAAGAAAGATCTCTTGTCCTACATAAGAACAATGCCTTTGACACTGTACTCCATTCCTCATCCTCCTGGCAGACGTTGGAGTTTGGGCATAACCAGGTGTCCTCTGGTGCCATTTTGCTGCAGGAGATAGCAGGAGAACTTGGGGGAATGAGGTTCTGGCTTCTGGGGAAGCATAAGCCAAGGTGCAGATTACTCAGGTATGCCTGTGCTCTATCCAAAAGTAACGTGGATTCAGGTTTATCAAGAGATAACTCTTCTAAGAGGTAAAAGCTTTCCATTTTCAGACCTTCGCCCCCTTTTTTTTTTAGCCAAAAGGTAAGTAAAATCTTGTGCAACTTCTTTGTTTTACATCCAAGTTATTTAGTCATTGAAGTTATTGTTTTCCTTTTCTATTTTCCCTAGCTGGGATCATGCTGAAGTAAGCATGGGGCGGGGAGCATCGGAAAACAGGAACAGCAGTGGAACAGAAGAAGATTAATTGCTGAAGCCCTGTTTCTTAAAGCAGAGAACCAGGTGCCTGGAATTCAGTTTAATATTGATGTGACTGACTACCATGTGCATATCATCCTGATTAATCACAGCACTAATGAACTCCCGAGGTGTATAGTACCTGTAGGAACCTACAAGCCAGGTCTCCAGGCATATTGACACTTGGCAGAACATGTATGATGGAGTTGACAATAACACGTCCAGAACTGAGGATGCCTGTGAAGGCAACAGGAGACGCTTTTCCATTCTCAGCACAAAGCCTGGCCATAACACTGTAGGAGAGGAGGTGCAGGCAGGCAAGGGCACCAATGCAATTGAGGTAAGGCAGGGTGAAAGCTGTGAAAGAGCAATGTTGTTAGAAGTTTGACCTGAACAGGGCTGTGACAGTACTGACACTGCTGTATGACTAGTACCCAGAAAGTAGAAAAAACCTTTAAGGAACACTGTTTTTACCAGTGCTTGTGTTGGTTGTATGTGAGAAAGACTGATATGGGAAGGGTAGTACTGAGCTAAAAGATGCCACTTTGCATTTATTTCAGCATTCAACCTACAGTACACTATGCCATGTGTTTCTGTATCAGGAAAGGTGCTGGAATAGAGAGAGTCTTAGAGAGGTTAAGGTAAGTTTACATTAGGAACACTTTACAGGTTTAGGATACAATTGCATTATACAGGAAAAACATTTTTATTGCTACTATCAGTCTTTTATATCGTGACCCCTTTGACTAGGTCCTTTGTTTGCATGTGGTTCTGCAAATTTTTCATAAGGGCAAGTTAACAGATGTGCCTCCCTCCTTCCTTCCTTTGTGTATCCTCAGCACCTCTCCTCTGCAACTCATACTGTCCATAACAGGGTTATTCACCTGCTTTCCTTCACTGGGTCCTCCAGTTCTGCCACTGTCTCTACTCTTGTATTTCATAATATTCTCTGTCCTTATCCTTCTTTCATCCTTGTGGGCATTGAAGCCAGACAATGCTGTTCAGCCCAAGAGCCAGAGAACTCCTTTGGCTCTGGTCTTTTGTGTTTCAGTGGCCAGCCATGGCAACTCCTGCACAACCAAGGCATATCATTTTTACATGAAGAGTACCACACACCTTCCTCATTAGGAAAGATGGGAATCTGAATTGCTTCCTCCTCTTTCAGCCTCACTCTTTTTAACATCCCCTACCATTTATAACCCAGTCTCATAAGTTCATTCTGAATGCCATCTATGTAATACATCCTTTTCTCTCTACCCAGACAACTACATCTTTGCTGTTACAACTTCAGCTCTTGTTATCTTATGGATCAGTCACTGTACTTATCCTGTCATAAATCTGACAGATGTACCCTACCCAATCCCAGTGCTCCTGCAAAGATAACTTTCCCAACGCTTAAGTTTAACCGTGTTGTCTGTTCTCTGTGCTTTCCCATTGCCTCGCTCTAGAAACTTATGCTGCTTGTTTTTACTTCAAGGTTTATCATGGTCTGTCTTCTCCCTACCTATCATCACCTCCTCAGTATTGAAGAGTTAGCTTCCACATCTAATAACATGCAGTCCTGGCCTCCCCTGAGTAGTCATTCCATTTTGAAACATTCTTCATACTTCAAAGGAGTGTCCTGTGAAGCTGTGCAAAGCAGCTTCTTTTGGCTTTTAGCATCCATTCATGACTCTTCTGTTCCACACTGCCCCTTAAAAGACTTTATGTATGGCTAATGTACTGGCTGCCCTTGTCCTGTTTTACTCCCTTTCCTGGCCACGCTGCCCCAACATTTTACATTCGGGTCACGAATGCTTTGGGACTGGGACTGTCACCCTGTTCTGTCCAGGTACAGCACATAGCACAAGGGGAGTGTGGTCTGTGCAATGGGCTTCTATGCTTATATTACACTTAGTAATAAATCCTTACACAGCAGCAGAACAACTGTAAAAGCAAAGAGTTACATGATAATAGCATAGTAAAATTGTCACCCTGCCCCTAGTCAAATGAGCAATCCTGTAGAAAAGCAGAGTGGCTGGTATCTCCACACCCACATTCAGCTTATTCACACTCAATAGAGACCGCATCCTTTTCTGCTCCTACCTGACATAGCTTTTGCTGAAACCTGAAGATGCGAGTTTCAGTTAACGTCACTTGGAGGACACCTCTAGCTAGGCTGTGTACTGGGAGAGATATCTGTGAGCACCCAGCACCTCCAAATATAACTAGTGCAGTTAAGGACTCACAGTTGGCCCCACCACTATGCTGATGGAAAGGATTGTGTGGGCACTTCATCTGTTTCAGCGCAGATTCATCAGATTATCTCAAACTGTATTGATTGCTTTAATTGGCTGGGCTGGGTGTGCACTGTTGCAGACTGGGGGGCACGTGCAAACGCCCTGGTGCCTTTGAGACATTAAACCTTGGCAGTGGGGTGGTGGAAACAGCCGTGGGATGGAAGAGGAGGAGCAATTGTAATGTCTTCAGTCCTCACAGCTTTGTGCAGTGTAAGCATATATCTACAGCAGCACTGTACTTGCTAGTGCTTCAGAAAAAAAAAGTAGTGCTTTCCTTTTGCAGAGACTCGGGAAAATATTGCCACTATGAGCTTCATTATCCATGGAGTTTGACTGGTGTCGCACTGAAATGAACTTCAAGGCAAACTCACATCGAAACTACTAGAGACTGAATATTTGCTTGGTTTTGATACAAAACATGAGAATCACCTCAGGCTAGCTGGCAGTGCTTGTGACGAGCAAATCTTTGGGTGAAACAAGAGAGGGCTTCCCGTTTCTAATGAAATCCTCTTCACCCCCTGCCCCCCAGTCCACTGGGCATTTACATGGTTTTCTTGTGAACATTTCATGCAGCTTTGAAAGTCAAATGCTTCCTTACAGGAAATGTTTTTTCTGTGCTGTGCATCTTTTGTGGCTGGCTGCCGAGAGATCCTGATCCAACACCCAGCTGTGCTTCTATGACCGGCTTTTGTGACCGTGGAAAATCATTTCTTTGCTTCTGACTCCTCTGTTTTCTTCTCTGTTAAATATGTATAAATGAGTTTGAAATCAGGGCCTGTATGTTTTCTGCAGCCATACTGGGCAGAAAAGTGATAGCAGAAGGTTTGGCTTCTTGGTATCTTAAAAAGCCTCTGAGAAATAAAACAGATTTTTTTTTTTTTTTTTAATCTGATAAAAATTATTTAGCATCCCCGGGGCGAGAGCCATGCAATATTTCAATGTAAGTTAAAATGGTAAGTGACAAAATGTTTATCCTATATTAAGCTTTGCTAAATAGGGGAGGAGGTAAAGCTTTTGCAAGGAATATGCCCAGAAAACAGTCTCCTTTTCTGGAAAACATGTTTTACTGGTATGGGTACTTTTATACTGTCTTAAGGCATTCTGAAGTGACAAGGTTGCAAAAGCAATCTCTGTTAGCTGCATTTTTGACTTAAACAATGAGGTAATTACTAATGTGGTAATTTCACGTGGGCAGATGCGTGAAAACCCAGAAGACATCCTTCTTTACACTTATGCAACTGTAAATGAGTCTTGCAGCTATAAATACCAAAAACAGGGGGGAAAGAGGTGTGGGGAACAGCAGCAGGCCTGGCAAAAAAAGCTGGGCTTTATACAGCCAAAGCCCTTCACTCACATTCTGAAAGCACGGCCAGATCAAATTAACAAGAAGTAATAATGCCTAACAGGAACACTTCATGGACTACCATGTTAAAGTGACTGCAGAACATGTCCTTGGCAAGTGACGCGTACGCTTGGTGCTTGTACATGGGGCATTGCTGCACTGAGGACATGAGGATTGAGAAGTTGGAGGCTTCTGGGTGGTGTTCAGGTAGATGCCAGCAGGGATCCATTTGGCCCTCAGTGGGTTTCCTTTTGCACATTACAAATCAGGGATTCAGCAGGTGTGGAGACCAAATGCCCATTTTGATCTGGGAAAGAGATGCAGCCTTGAGTATACAAGAAACACAATGCACCCAACATCTTATCAAAAATTTACCCTTGTCTCTTTCTCTTTAGTTTTTAAGTCAACATTATGGCTAATGTTCTATGTTAAAAAGTAACTTCCTTGGACACCTTTCTTCAGGTAATTATAAGAAAACAGCATCAGAAAGAAATATTTTTCATTTGATTTGCCATTATTTGGGTTTGGAGTGTTTAAGATTTGTGTTTCAAATTTCTTTCTCCTCATCTCTGGCACTGGATTTCATGTATGTTTCCTTTCTTGTTAGTGAAAGCTGAGGTTTTCTCTGACTGTAAAACGGGTATTTCCTGCTCTTCCAATCTATCCCTCCGGTCTGTTAGCTGGCCTGAAACAGTGGTTTGTGGTTCAATTTCAGATTTCTGAAAATAGTGGTTATAAAAGCTGCCTTCCCTTTTTTCCTTAAGATGTACTCTCATATTTTTTCATCATCATACTGTAGTCAGTAGAACTTATGAAATGGCATTGTGAAGATGGCTTACCCATGCTATAATGGCCTTTCAGATCATCATCCCTGTATGATCCTTTCAAAACCTCCCTTTTGAAATGGAGTCCTCAAGGTGGTAATGCCTAGATTTCCTACAGGACACTGTTTTTCACCTATTTACTTCAGTGGTATGGCACTGAGGAAGTGCTTATGGCTAAAATTCTGGTCATGCATTTCCCCAGAAGAAGCCCACCTGCAGTAGACTTAGTTAAGGCATATCTGATCCTCCAGAGATTTCCAGTTCTTCTGGTATCTGCAAGATATAACTTCATGTTGTAAGGTGACTTGATGTTGTAGTCTTCTTCTCAAGAGAGTAGAATAGACTGTGATTTGTTTCTCTAAGTCTCCATTGTTACCCAGATCCTTCCAGTCCCTGATGAAGAAAGGGTAACCTTACTTCTCCATCCCTCCCCCCCACCCACCCCATTTCCTTAGCTAATAATTCAGAGAGAAATTCGTCTTAACAGGCTGATAATATTAGAGTTGTCAAAGTGAATCTGCCCGCCCTTCCTCCTCAGGTTTGTCAGTCCCAGGAGGACTAACAAGTAGGTCTTGCTCACAAGCACAGCATCTGCCAGAGATTTGGTAGTTCTGTACCCACAGCCAGTTACTATTGGTGGACTGTGGAACAAATCTGTGAGGGGGAAAAGTCCCTTCTGGACTGTGCAGCTTTATAAAACAAGCAAACAGAAACAGCAGTATCAGCCTGAGAACCACCTCAGGTTTGGTGGCCTCTAAGTCAATCAGGCTTACAGTTAAAACAACCTACCAACCCACCACCAATTAAAAAAAAACCAAAACTGTAATCTGTAATTGCTCCTATCTGTTAGGAGGTTTTTGGGTTTTAATTCTTATCCTGTCTTTTCAACTACTGAAACTTGCTTAAAATAAGTAGAAGGAAAAAAAAAAAAAAATGGACTATTTCAGCAAGGGCTCTTTAGAAAATTCAGTAAGTCTATTTAAAAATACATGCACTTTAATGTGTGCATTAATGCATTGCACTTTCCATTGGGGAAGGCTGCAATGATACCTTCAGTAAGAGGTTTAGAGGTGTCATTGATCAGTCTGGTGTTGAGTGGTCATTCTTAATGGACTGTATTGTCCAATGGGCCATCAAGGCCCATCAGCTGGCAAACTTAGAGACAGCTGTCTATATGCTCTATTCAGTCTAAGTGGCTGGTTTGGCATACCTGCATTTGCAACTCCCATCTTTTTGCTCAATAAAATCTTGTAGTACTTCATGGTGGTCAGGGAAGCTTGGGCTGGCATTGCCACTGTGGTACTGATGGGCTTAAGTTGTGGGCACTTGTGGGTTTTTTCCCTTATTCCCAGAAATTTTTACAAAATTTGTTTTAACAAGGAGAGTGAGCTTTCTAAACAGCAAGTCAGGGATATCTCTGTTAGCTTGAATCTCAGCTGTGGGCGTTTGGGGGCAGAAGTGCCATAAGCTGTGGCATGAACTTAGGGGGGTGTTGCTTAGCCAGGATAAAAGAAGAAATTTAATCCTTTGCTAGATGAACAGTGTTAAAGGTGCTGAGTTTTGTAGTTATTCCCCTACATAATTGCGTTGTATTTCCTTGTGAGCTTGGACTTCAGAATTTTTTTCACCAAGTCCCAGTACCTATCACCTAAATGTATGAGGATCTTAGCTTGCATTTTCTTGAAGCACATTTCTTTGCCTTGTGGTTGCCAAGAAATGCTTGGAAACGCTGCAGAAGTGCCTACATAAGAGTTCTTTTAAAGTGAATTAACAAAAAAAATACAAACCCACAACTTAATTACCTTTTACATTTAATAAAATCTTGTGATTTTAGAGAGGCTGACTCATGATATTTGAATGCCAGGAGTTGGCAATACTGCTGGATGAAGTGTTAAATCTTTTCAAGATCTGCCCTGTTCATTATCAGCCTTTTTTCACAAAGAACAGGGAGGAGATGATATACCTATAACCAAAAAGTAAAGCTTGTGCAAAGATGTCATTATTAGATGCTCAAAGTGGTGTGTCCTCTCCCTGAAAGAGTTTTGACCTGAGAGTGAATATGTTAATAACCAGTCATGTGGTATCTTCCAAGTTACAGGCAAAAAAATATTTGAGCATCTCCTTCAAGATGATACTATACTGCTGGAATGTCTTCCATTACCTTGTGCTGCAGCATATTACTTGAATGAGTGATAGCACTTAAGCAGTGTTGCTCAAATAACACCGCTCATGCCCACCTGCTTGGGATTTTTTCACTTCTAGAAATCCAAAGGAAAGGCAGAAATGTTTTAAACTAAATATTTGCCCCTGTGCGGGTCTTATCACTTCCACTTCTCCTGTTCTCCCCGAGCACAAAAATCTTTTATATTTGTGGTTTGTGTATGTCTTGTGGTATTTTCTCTTGCTATTTGACTAGTACTACCTTTATGTGGTATGCTCATGCCTCTGGGGCAGAGCACAGTGGAGGAGGATGTTTAAAATTAGGTGCAAAATTATAAATCTTTGATAAAATGCTGATAAATCTTTATGTAATGTACATTTAAAATCACTCAGAATCAACAAATCATATTGCAAAATCACAAGCCAGCAGTACTTTTTCATGCTGACAGAGCCCTGTTGAAAGAAAACACTGTAGATTTGGATTTTCTGACAAACTTTTCTGGATCCCACAGGCCTGTGAACAGGATATAAAATAACCATTTTAATTATAAGCTAAACTAAATATCATTAGATGGTATTGGACATTTTTAGCTAAGCCTGTTTTGCCAACATGAGGGTATCATGAGACACACAGAAGCTGGGATGCAAAGGACATTACCTGTGTTGTAAGAATGGGCTTCCTGCTGTGGAAGCAATATTGTGCCTTAGAGGCCTGTACAGTGCCCGTAACTAATAAACTGAAAGATGCTTCTTCTAAATCAGCTCTAGTTAACATAAATGGGTGAAAAGGGTGTCAATCGCAAATATACATCAATATATATCCATAAAAAATAAATGGTTTAGAAGCTGGGTCACTAGGTAATCAGAAATGCCATGGAAACAGCATCAGCTTTAGTAGCAATGATGAGATCACAGACAAGGGCTTTAAAAACAGCACTGAATGATTCTGTGAATGTCTTGCCTGCTGTGCTTAATGTTTTTAATCTGAAATTACTAATAAAAATATCTGTTGCTGTGGCAGATTTCAGGTGCAGGTTCCCAACATGAGGGGTAAGGCGAGTGTCCTACTGTCTGCTGCAAAAGCAAAGCTTGGCCATATTTTTTCATAGGTATTTAAGGCCTAAAGGGACCATTACAGCCATGTGATTTGACCTTCTATGTAACACAGACCAGAGAATTCAACTCAGTGATTGCTGCCCTTGGGCTAGATTTCAAAAGTGGAGAGAGATTTATTCGTTTCTGTTTTTTTTTATTTGATCCCTCAGTGTGTTCAACTGCCTGAATTGGGCTCTTTGTTAAAATCAAGAGCCTGTAATATTAATTCATGTTTTGTTTTCAGAATATGCATATATATATATATATATATATATATATAAAAAAATACATGTGTATGTACAGACACATTTTAAATGGTTTGGATTTGTAGTAATAGTTGGCACCACCATAGAGGTGACTTCAGATTTGAAAGGATACATAGACTCATAGGAAAATTGGAGTAGGAAAAGGATGGCAGAAGGTAGCATGACCTTCACATGCAAGTCATCATGGGTCTGTGGTGAAGTGTTTATACTTGACATTAAGTCAACACAGGGTGTGATTAGAGGCCTATAGAGAAAAATGACTTGTCTAACTCTGAAGAAATTGCCAAAAATGTAATGTAGGACAGAGACCTCTCAGTTGGGGCTCTTTTTAAAAAGGCAGAAGCAGCCCAGGAGCTCAGCCCTATGCAGGGAAGGTAAAAACTCCATCCCTATACCTACTCTGGGAAAAGGCTGGGTAGAAACATTCATGCTGAGGAGCAAGTGCGGAGCCGCCTTCTTTGCTACCCATTGCATCTGTGCTGGAGTGAACCTGCAAGACTTTTTTGTTTTGCTTCAGAAAGTTTTTAGTGAAAGCTCAATCGAGATGAGTTTACGTTATGTGGGCTAAAAATAGTTTTTAGAAAAGGCTCTAATCACTTCACTTACTCTAAGGACTATGATAAACCTGATGGGATACTGTGCAGACCTTCAACTGTTTGTGTTTACTGCCACTGAAGAGCCTTGGCCACCCTCAGAGAAACACTTTCTGTTTAGTGGTCCATTAAGTGCTCTAGTCTGATTGATGAAGCAGACTTATTTATTGTCACTGGAAGTTGCCCTGGAAGCTTGCATTAAAGGAAAACTACAATGAAAAGTTATCACACTTTGGATAGGTAGATATTTAAGAAGTAAGAATATATAAAAATGGATTTTTCTTAGGATAGCTACCCTCTCTTTCACAATTCCCATAATAGCCATGACCAGGCTGAATGACCTCCCAGTGGGTCTTTTTATTGATACTTCCCAGCAGGCGTTTCAGTTTGATAAGTAGGTCAGGATTCAGTTGGTCTGATTCCCATTTGAATGCATGACAAAACAGAAGGATTTCAGCTTTACTGTCAAAAAGGTTCTACTCTTTCATGTTCAGGTTATCTAATATCTAGAGGGCAGGTGCAGGGGTAAAAAAAAAAAATCACAGTGGGGAGAAGGATAGTAAGGAAAAGAAAGTATTAAAATTTAATCCTCTGAGTGATAGCATGACTAATGACTCCATAAGCTCTACTCTGCCATTTCCCATCTACAACAGAATTGTCCTGCTGCAGAGAGTCTTTAATGTCCCAAACTATTTCGTAGCCACCTTTAATTTATGAAGTGATCTCCCACTTATCATCCTAGCGCTATCTTTTTGGAGTGGAGGAGAGGGTGTGTTGATACATTCTGCCCTCCTCCACAAAAATGCAGAAGGTCCAGGGGGCAAAACTGAACTTGCTCTGACAATTCCTGATTCTCCCTTTTCTCCACGCGCCGTGTCCTGGGAAGGGAGCTCATGCAAATTTCCCAGTGCCCCTCTGGCACTCAGAAAGGAAATTTAATCTAGTTTACTAATTCACCCATAGGCTTATGATGAATAGAAAATGAAGAGGTGTGTCATCTTGTCCAGTGAAGCTGGGGGTGATGAGCTGAAACCAACAAATGCATTACAAAAAAGATAGCAAGCTGGAGTAAAACCAGGTTCTCATTGGTGAATTATTAGTCCAATGTTCTTTATGATGTCTAGTTTCAATCCTAATGATGTGGAACTTGATGAGATAATTACTTTGAACTATAGGATTCTGTTTGCCCACAACAAAAGCTTGTAGTACGATATCATTTAATCAAGCCCATCCCTTTTTCTCAAAAGTTATTAGTTTTCTTTTAAATTGGATGTTTGTCTTTTCTCATGTAATGAAAATGGCACAGTGACTGGAGATATCTGGTACATATCAGGATTTATCTGAAGGTGACTACCATCTGCAGGTAGTTCCTACTCAGTCTGGTAGGGAAGAATCTCAAAAAAAAAAGGAATGTCAAGGGGATATTTGCTGCAAATCTGGTACAAAGTTGGTGCCATGTTTACTGCCTCATACAAAAAAAGATGAAGTGAATTAATATTATTGGAACATGTTTTGAGTCACAGTTTCACAGAGTATGGACATATATTATATGATTTCCACAAAGTGGATTTCAGTATATGGAGTTTGCAGGTTCAGCTGTGACTTGCAGCGTCATTGGTGTGTAGTAAAAAACACCTTGGGCTTCTCTTGCATCCCACCTTTGCTGACCATTTGTCTCAGCCTAGAATATAGGCACATTTGTGAGTATATGAATGAAAGAGTTCCTGCTTTTATTGCTTTGCCCCATGGCGTTAGGGTATGTATAATATTTTACCAAGCAGTCACTCAAAGTTACAGGTTTTTTAAATCTTTTTTCCAAAAAGAATGTGATGTACTGGTTGAGCCTTGTCATTTTGTTCAGGAACCCAGAATTGCTGGATTTGCCATCATTTGGTAAGGAAAGGGGATGAAGGAAACTGCTTTCAGAAAAAAAACAACGGAAAGATTTTTCTGTGGGTTCCATTTTGAAGGATGCAGCAATATATTATAGATAGAGCACAGGAAAAGCAGTTTGGTACCTGCTCATTTTTTTTTCTCCACAAATATCAAATTCTGAATATTGAGTCTACTGAGTCAGACTAACTTGCTGTCTTGTCTCCACATCCCTTTCTTGGCCTTTTATCCAAAATCAAGTGTAATATCTATTCTTGTCAATTTTATGCCAGACATTATCTTCAGTTTGAGGACTTGACGTTAAAGGGGTGTGGGAAACAGAAGGTCGACTTGGAGCTTGCTCTGTGCCTTGACCTAGCAATGCAGTGCCTCTGGGAAGAGAACTGGGTGATGGGAAGAGTGAGTGCTGGCAAATGCAGAGGTGCAAGTGCATAAGGAAGGCAAGTATTTCACAGCAGTATTTTCTCTGTCTCCAGTGGCTCCTGGTTCAGGGGCTTTCTGAGCCAAAGCAAGGTGTAAACTCTTTTCCATGAGTTTCCCTGATTTTTCTGTAACATCCTGCAGCAAGGAGGGTGCAGCAACCCTCTCAACACACTGTGTGTAGAAGCATCCCTTTTCTCATCTTTGAAACTCTTTCCTCTTTTCCATTGATACTTCCCTGGTTTTGTTTTTCTGAAAGACATAGAATAGCCCTTCTTTCATTCATCTTTTTTTTGTGATCCACTTATGATTTTCAAGATCTGTGTTGTGTCTCTTTAAAAAGTTGTAAATTATGGTTACAATATGAATACAGTTAATTTAGTTTAATGTCAGGCTGTGTAACAAAAAAGCTAGCAGGAAGTTAAAACAATGATACATCCTTCAACAGACGTTTCAGTGTGATTAAGAGACAATACAGGAGCTATTAACTGTCAGACTGCAATGAAGTTAAACAGCTTGTTTTGTTTTTACTGGAAAGGAGAAGGACTATAAAGAATTTTAAATGTCTTTCAGATCAGGGCAAAGGAGTTGCTAAGAAGCTATTTCCTCACGTAGAAACCTTACTGAAAGGTCTGAGGTGCTTGAACCTCCTAAACTCTTTTCATAGGGAATAGGTAGGAGAGTTGTGTAGAGAGACTGTTTGTAGCTCTAAAACTCTTTCTTTGAAGTTTTGTCCTGTCTTACAATTCAGATAGACAATACTGTGGTACTTGCTCTTTGCTAGAAAAATAGAAGAAACAGAAGTACTGAACCCTGACAGACCCTTACCACATAGGTAAGCCCTGTTGACATCTAGGGCGCTGCAACCCATGCTAGAGCCTAAGCAGAGAACAACTTGGAAGTTCCCAGGAGAACTGGTGAAGATTCAGGTTTTGTCAGTTGAGGAGATATAATGAGGGCACTATGGAGGGCATGGGTGTTTGGGAAGCCCTACAGGCATTGTTTTCGTTTTCATATATTTTTAATGGTTTCAGGTTTTTGCCTCCAGGATAGGTACAGTTTAGGGAACTTGTAGAAGCATGCAGCATCTTCAGAAACCCCAGCCTGCGTTTATTTAGAGTTTAATACCTTTGTTGGCATTGATTTCTTTTTTTTTCATTAAATTATATTTGGGGTTTTTTTACTTGTCTGCATGCTCTGGCACTGGTTACACTGAAGAAACTTACGTTTCTGTAATCCTGACATTTGTCTATTAATGCTGTTTTCTGTTTTAGCCAGAGGTGTTAAAGCAAGATTTGGCTGACTAACTAGCTGCAGGTACTTTTCAACACCAGTGTCTCTTAACTAATCTTCAGACCGATGTCAGTATTGAATTTGCAGATGTTTAGATATGGATCTCAAAATTTATGTTCCTGGCTGTAAAAATGTCCTATAGAGTGCAGGATTATGAGCAGAAGATTCAAGCTTCACTGCCAGGGCTTCTCACTAACTTGCTTTGCTGAGGATATGAGCAGGTTTTAGCCACCATGAAACAAGTACATTAGTTTCTTACAGCAGTGTGGCCCAGTGTGTTGCTTGGAAGCTCAGTAAGGTTCATTAATGAAAGACATTTCTGAATGATACCTTCAGTAGTAAAGTTGGTACTTTGAAATTTCTTGATAGAGTGATTACACCAAGTGTTGTTACAGATCTCATTTTACCTAGATTGTCCCTCAACCAAAGGAACTTACTAGATCTTTACATGTAGCAAAATATCACTGCTGTGGAGAAGGTGATGCACAGATTTTTCTATGCTCTGAAGTGCTTTACCAATGCTTTATGTCCCTCCCCACCCTTCCACACCCCCCTCACCGTGCCACTGCTTTGGGTCCTATGAAGTTACTTAGGGAGTTGTTGAAATATGTACCTTCTGAAATTCAGGCCTGCAGTCCTCAATCCTAATTTCTTCAGTTACTGTGGCCAGCAATGGCCAAATGTACCCATAACATCCATAGATGGCAGCAGCCACAGATACCATGTGGGGTGAGTGGTCCGGGGACTGTTTCCTTTATTCCATCTTCATAGAGTCATAGAATAGTTATGGTTGGAAAGGACCTTAAGATCATCACGTTCCATCCCCCTGCCATGCACAGGGACACCTCACGCTAAACCATCTCACCCAAGGCTTCGTCCAGCCTGGCCTTGAACACTGCCAGGGACGGAGCATTCACAACTTCCTTGGGCAACTCATTCCAGTGCCTCACCACCCTAACAGGAAAGAATTTCCTTCTTATATCCAATCTAAACTTCCCCTGTTTAAGTTTGAACCCGTTACCCCTTGTCCTGTCACTACAGTCTCTAATGAAGAGTCCCTCTCCAGCATCCCTATAGGCCCCCTTCAGATACTGGAAGGCTGCTATGAGGTCTCCACACAGCCTTCTCTTCTCCAGGCTGAACAGCCCCAACTTCCTCAGCCTGTCTTCATACAGGAGGTGCTCCAGTCCCCTGATCATCCTCGTGGCCTCCTCTGACCTTGTTCCAACAGTTCCATATCCTTTTTATGTTGAGGACACCAGAACTGCACACAATACTCCAAGTGAGGTCTCACGAGAGCAGAGTAGAGGGGCAGGATCACCTCCTTCGACCTGCTGATCACGCTCCTTTTGATGCAGCCCAGGATATGGTTGGCTTTCTGGGCTGTGAGCACACACTGCAGCCAGCTCATGTTCATTTTCTCTTCGACCAGCACCCCCAAGTCCTTCTCTGCAGGGCTGCTCTCAATCTTTTCTCTGCCCACCCTGTAGCTGTGCCTGGGATTGCTCCGACAAAGAAGAGGTGTCATGAAGAGGTGTCCCTCACCTTCTTCTTGTACATAATCTCACCCCTCAAAATTGGAACCCAGCCAATGTATTTGCTCCACACGAGTAAAGGGACGTAAACCTATACTCCCATTTACCTCTCCCATCCCTGCAAACTGTCAGTCATATTCCTTCACTGATATTTTTTTCTACAAAAATGCACATTAAGCCCATGTTTGGTTTGTGTCAAAATATACTTGCAGATGCTTGATAAAAGTTTGTAGCCTTGGTACTGTTCTCTCTGTATTGCAACTATTTATACGTTAAGATGCCCATGTGTGAGTATTGCAAAATGCCTGAATTAGAGATTATGGGACTTGTTATCCCCTGCTTTTGGTGGTCATTTAGGAAGGCAGGCTTGGGAGCCCTGGCTGACCACTAAACCTGTACTTTCTTCCTCACCCAGGTTTTTGCTCAGCTCCCAGGAGTGTTTCTGATCTGGGCAGCCAGTTATTGACTTAAATGTCTGCCTTTTACTCTTGCTTGAATATCCAAGTGTTTCAAAGCTGTGGTATTCTGGCTGCTTATGACACACAAGTGTGTTCAAAATGCTACCTGGCTGGAGAAGAGATCGATGCTTCCTTCTCAGTGGGGGTCCCTGCTGCTGCAAGAACTGTCACAAAGGAAAAATGTGTGGGTCTGTGGCTTTTAGTCTCTTATGGACAGAACCATCTCTTACAAAGCCTTGCTTTGGCCATTTTCCAGCTGGGATAGGTTAGAAAAGTCTGGCAGTGGCTTCCATGAGTCTTTCATGTTTGACAGACTGGGCCAGGTGGACCATTTCACTCAGCAGTTCATGCGTTTTGCCAGCCAACTTCTTTTCTATGCTTAATGACTTCTGCAGCACATTCTGGGCAGCTCCAGTTAATCTCATCCTTTCATCCTCCTGTGATCTCACTCAGTTTCCTGGAGAATCAAGTGTGAAGGTGCAGTTGGCCTCTTCTATACTCCAAGCCCTCAGGCTGCCAGTGCTGGAAGGGGGAGCACAAGGTAGCTTATGCCATAGTCTTGAGTGGCTACATGACTGGAGAAGTACCTGTCCTTAGGAGATCAGTCCTCCACTGGGTAAGTCTTGATAGCATTGATATTTCAATACAGATTTTAAATTGTAAGCAATTTAAATTGGGCAGCTACTTTATTTCTTATGTAAATAGGATATAGAATATACAGATAGCTCATTTAGTGTCTACTGCTGCATTGGCATATGCAGATAACTGCTTGTCGTGGTTTAAACCCAGTCAGGTAACTCGTTCACTCACTTCCCCCCTTCTTTCCTTCCCCCTACTCCTAGAGGGATGGAGAGGAGAATCGAAAAGAATGCAAATCCCCCAGGTTGAGATAAGAACAGTTTAGGAACTAAGGTATAACAGAGATCACTACTGCTACCACCAATAATAACAATGATAAAGGAAATAACAAGGGAAGAGAACACAACACCTCACCACCAGCCAACCGATAACTCTGCCCCCCAGCCCGACCAAGCTCTGACCCATACCTCCTCCAACCCTGCAGTCTCCCAGCCCTTCCGGGTAACTCCCAGTTACATCCTGGGCATGATGTGCTGTGGTATGGAATACCTCTTTGGTCAGTTTGGGTCAGGTGTCCTGTCTCTGCTTCATCCCAGCTTCCCCTCCTCCCTGGCAGAGCATGAGGCTCACAAGGTCCTTGGCCAAACCAAAACATCATTGTTATCAGCTCTGTTCCCAAGCCAAAAGTCAAAACACTGCACTGCACCAGCTACCAAGAAGGAGAAAAATGACTGCTGCTGCTGCTGAACCCAGGACACTGCTTCATGTGCATATGTGTTAACAGTAACCAAATATGAAAATTGAACAGTCATGCAGCACTCGGTGTTTTCCCTCATTTTAGGAAATCTGGCCTGCTTTATTTGGGCAATGTATTACTATTATTTTTTTTATATCTGTACAATATTTACTGAATTCATAAGTCAAAATAAGAATTCAGTTTTCACAAATTGAAGCACACTTACCATTTCTGTGGGCTTATCATGCTTGCATGTAATAGAAAATTCGCAAGCTGAATAACATATTTTGAGAGAGAAAAGCATTCAGAAAGATGTCTAACACAGAGAGAATACATCAGATGGAAAAGTCCTCAATATGCTGTAATAATTACAAGCTCCTTTTAATAAAATTTATCAATGGGCATTTTCAGATGTGGTTTAAGATACTCACTCGGAGAATTTAATAAGCTAAAGTCTATAAACACTCCATCTAGGGACTAGAATCATTATTTGAACTACCTTTAAAAGTTCTGCCATTTATTCAATAGTCTATAATGGGCTTTATGAGCTGCAGGGATTCATTATGCAAATACCTATTTAAGATTTGTGTGGACCACAATTAAAAGCATAGCTGGATAAAATGTGTTAGTTTTTACATGCCCAGTAGACAGACTCCAAAGTGAAGTATCACCACTTCTTCAAATTATTTTTGTACCAAAGAAACTTGAGAAAATTTCATTTTCCATTATGAATACCTGGGTTGCCTTACTTTCCCTCTCTTATTTTATTTCCAAGCCTAACAGTTAAGGTCTACCATTAAATCAGGACAGAGAATGAGACTTGCATGTCATTGTTTGGGGCATGGTCTTCCAAGACTGTTTTGCCAGCATCTTCAATAGGGTTATATCTTGAAATGCATGTATGTGTATAAACTTAAAATGGCCAGGTTTTATGAGATATTTTTAAAGCAGTAACTTGCCAAGCCTGGGGTGTCAGTAAATTATCTCCTTGAATCCTTAGGAAACTGGACTGGTGGCAAGGGTTAACTCTGCAAATGCCAGATGTTAACAAATACTTGCCTTCATTCTTCCTTTTGTCCACAATTGGAGCATTTCATTTGCCTGGAGTATGATCTGATCAAAAGAGGAATACAAAGGAGTGCTGTCCCCTTCCGCTGTTTTTCATGGAAGCTGAGTGTACAGAGTCTCTGACATTGACTATAAAAGACTTCAGGCTTTCTCTGCCTTGCATTTGCCATCAGTGAGGGGAGGCATTTTCTGTCACATGTGAGGTGCAAATAACGGCTGCAAGAGTCTCTTCAGGACACCAATATATAAAATCTTCACCCCACAGAGTTATCGTTCTAGTGTTAAGTTGCAAATGAAGTGGAAAATCTTCTGTGATAACAAGCGTAATAGTAAAGCAATTGGATTGGGAGCTTTGTGCCCTCTTTTTTTGTGTCTTACAAGAAATGATTACTTGTATGAAATGGAGTATATTTTCTTCTTTTTTGTGTCAGTTGTATGAATTTTATTTTATACAGACGGTGGTTATTGCATTAAGCTTGTTCATGTTCTCCCCTAAAAACACTAGCAGTAATATTACAGGTGATGTGTTGGTTTGTACCCTTTATTTCATAACAATATAAGATGAAATTACCCTTCTGCTGGAAATTGCATATTTTCTATCTATCTCCTCCCTTAACGTTACCAGATTGTATTAATCATAAATGTCAATGAAGTCTCCAGATGACTTCCTGACTTTCGACAAAAGGCCTTCATCTCAGCCTCTTAAATTCCAAGGTCAAGGGGAATGTAGCATTCGGAATAATTATTAGCATTATTTTACCTTGACATTTCAGCCCTGCTTTCAGTTTAGCATTCGAACCAGGCAGTGGAGACGGATGTCATCTTTCAATTCACAGGAGGGAATTACCCCAATTAAACCTGACTTTAAGGATATCTGAAGTGCTGTATTAATGTGCTGTCCTGTTTTTTTAGAAATACTTCATGAAGGAGAGAAAGTTTCATTAAAAGCATTCAAGATTTACAGTGACCAGAACAAGCAATTTTTTAATTGTAGTTTCCCCCCTAGGCTAGGATAAATAATCAGTGCTTCTCGTTTTCAGAAGAGCCAGTGGTTCACTGCTCTAAAGATTCTTTTACCTTTTGTTTCAGCTAAAAGGTCAGAGTTATAATTTTTTCTCATCGTGAACCATTAGTGGTACCTTGTCATTGTTACGTGCATTGTTACGTGTCCGGGATCTTGCGCCCATCCTTTGTGCATGTATTTAATTAACATTTTTAACATAATATCAGGAAAGAGGGACAGAATATGTTGTTTGTTGGGTTTTTTCCCCAGCAAAGAGAAACATTTTCACCCAAGCACAGATGAAAAGAAGACACAACCACCATGCCACACAGAACCCGGGAGCTATCTGACTTTGACTGGGTGGTGCGCTGGCAGTCTGGTTCAGTCAAACAATTTTACTTACTCATTTCCTGCAAATTTTTGATGCTTTGAGATTCTAGAAGTGTGTTTTGATAATGAGGTAAATAACTGTATAAACGTCATTCACTGTATATTGGTCAGAAAGCAGGTGCATACAGATGAATGCCAGACACCAGTTAGTCTTCAGAGCTTTTTTGGTACAGTGCGGAGAATAAATCAAGTTGTGGTGATGAGCACCACTTATTTCAGTAACTTTGTTCCAATTCAATCCTTGGCAAAGATTTGCTGTAGAGAAAAATGGAGCCACGCTGCAAAAGGATATACAAGACTGCATAACGTTAGCTCCCTGTTCCTATTAGTTGCTTTTCCTGATACACTATGCCTTTCTGTGAAACCTTGAAGATAAAATTGCTTTGCACATTTTGGACTGTAAGTCATGGCTACTCTCCAGCTGATAACAAATCGCTATTTGCATCTGTTATGACTGTGTGCCCAGTGTGTGATTTTACACAACTGCTGTGGCCCATATTGTTTCGATGGAAGTGAAATTTATTGACTTCCAGTTAAATTTGACTTTGGGACTTCACCTAATTGGAAAGTAAATTTATTGATGCTGACAAGCCTTTTTTTCTAACCTGGCGCCATGCAGATTCTTACTTGAAATGCTTTTGTCCCCAGCACAAATATGCTCTTTCTTGTATTCTGTATTTTTAAGTAGAAATCTTGCATAAATATCACATGAACATATAGTTCGCTGCACAGATATGTAATGATCTGCAATGTGTTTTTCCCCATAATTTTCCAGCAAATTTGCCATTGTTTTCTACTTAACTGCTGTTCTATAAGATCTAAGATAGCTTATACTTAAAAGACAAATGGTGCACAAATGTTAGACTTTCTATGACAAGTTGGTTAAGCAATGCACCTCTCATTTATCATGGAAGTCCATAGGAGTCTCAAGTCCTTTTCCAATTTCCATTTCCTTTCCTGCTTCCTCCTGTTAGATATTTAGTAAGGATAGCTGACTCATCTTTAATGAGTTTATGGCCAACAGTTCCTGACCCAGTTTTAGTTAGCTTTCATTGACCTAAGCTGTGTGGTGATTAATTGTGCTGATAACAGAAGTGGAAGCTTCTTTCCTTCTGCCTGTCAAGCTTAACAAACACATTGAATCTGAAGAACATGGCAGAGATAGAGGATTGATACTGAGCACTGTGGAAATGGCCCTGTCTCAACTAAAGATCTGGCCCATTTTGTGAAATAGAATTAAATTTATTCACTTAATAGTTCATTACACAGGTGCTGCAGTAAAGCACATATGTTGCATGCATATATACATGTAAGGATATAGAAGAAGCTGTTGCTGGTCTTTTGCATCATAATTTTTACTGAGTACTGTCTGGTGTTGGAAGGGAGTATAAAAGCATTTCATTGAACATCTATGCATTTCCTTATTTTTTTCCCTTTCCCTACATTAAAAATGTACTTTTTAATTGTATAACAATGTTTTGCCAGATATCATCTTAATCGTAGAATTGTATCGTGGAATCACAGAATGGGTTTGGGTTGAAAGGGACCTTAAAGATCATCCAGTTCCAACCCCCTTGCCACAGGCAGGGACACCACTCACTAGACCAGGTTGCTCAAAGCTCCATCCAGCCAGTACTTGAACACTGCTGGGGATGAAGCAGCCACAGCTTCTCTGGGCAGCCTGTGTGGGGGCCTCACCACCCTCACAGAAAAGAACTTCTTCCTTATATCTAATCTAAATCTGCCCTCTGTCAGCTAAAGCCATTCCCCCCTTGTCCTGTCACTATATGCCCTATAAAAAGTCCCTCTCTGGGTTTCTTGGAGGCCCCCTTTAGCTCCTGAAAGCTGCTCTAAGGTCTCCCTGGAGCCTTCTCTTCTCCAGACTGAACCCCAGCTCTCAGCCTGCCTCCACAAGAAAGGTGCTCCAGCCCTCAGAGCATCTCTGTGGTCTCATTAATGCTAATCTACCAGATAGATAGGACCCTGGAGAGTGTGAAAGAGAGATTCAGAAGAGCTGTCTGTAGCCCAGCAAAGCTGGATCCCATGTCATCCAACTGCTTTATATAACCTTTTGGGGACGGCTCCTGGGTTTTTTTCTGTATTCCTTCAGGATTACCTAACTCCATAAAATCAGGCTTTCGCATACTAGCATCTTACTTCTATGTCTCCCGCAAGCATGTTTCTGACACTTTTGAGTTTGAGGGCTGAGAACACAAATCTGTCACTTTCCAGCGTGCTCTTTTATTTTTGTACAAGCAGCATATATTCTTTCCTAGCAATGAGCTGCATTTCATAAATTCACCTTTTCAGGAGACCATTTCTAATTTAATTAGTTCTTTGCTCAGTCCCACTTCTAAGCCCTTGGAACCTAAAGCTTGAGAGACAATTATTTCCATCCCTGAAGAGGGGTCTTTCAAAATCCCTTTGCATCTTGTGAGTTAAGTGTTTAATGTTTCAGCTGGAGATTGGTAAGCATGAGAACAGAAGCTGAATGGAAGGAAACGTTTTCAGAGCCCATCCATTTTAAATAGATTTGGCCCCAAACTTTCTTATTTTTCTTGTAAATTATATTCAGAGTTTCCAGTGAAGAGGAGCTAGAGATTATTTTTCCCCCTCTCAACTGGAATAAATACAGGAGTGCCTGGCTGATAATGGATCTGCAGCCACACAACTCCAAGGCCCTTATTGTCTGTGGTTTTCATTAAGTGATGTATGTCTTCACAGTAATGCAGAAATGCTAACAAAGGAGTGCTGTTAAGTGTGAAGGAGCAAATAGATTCAGATCTATTTTTGGAGTCAAACAAATTTTCTTGGAACATAAAAAAATAAGAAATTACTCCATGCTGACAAGAAGTCCTAAAAACTCAGACTGAGTTAATTTATGTGTGTGTACACACACAGACAGGTATCATGGTCTGGCTTTTTAGTTTGAGACTGTTATAAAAGTGATTGAAAACAAAGGGAGTTGTTTGGGAGCACTGCTTCAGTGAATCAAAACTATTAGGGATTTTACTGTTGTGAAAACAGGGTTTATTTAATGGGCCTCTCCAAAGTTTTTCTTTCCTCTGCCTCCAAGCCAGAGTGGACACTGGCATGTGAGATGATTGCAGGCTGTGAGTTTTCAAAGAGGTTTAAAGTAACAAGACCACCCCAGTTGCTTTGCTAATGCTGCTGCTGCTGCCCTTAGAAAGAATTCAGCAAAGTAATTGAGGAGACTTGTTCAGGAAGCAACTTATGAACATTTCCTTTCCCGAGAGCTCTTTGGTCAAGGACATGAAAGCAAACGTAGCTGAAAGAAATCTAGTAAAAACCTAAGTGTAATGGCATTGATTTTCTGATTTGTGTTTTTCTGTTGTTTTCTTTCCTCTTCTTCTTTTTTAATACATCCTCTGTGCTTTTTCTAACAAATTACAGTATTCCACCCGCTGCCTCAGAAGTTTAAAAAAACCCAATTGAGCAATTAAACAGGTTTCCAGAAGCTTTGGTTACAAAGCCATTGTGCTGCATGGAGAATATGCTGGCAACAAACAACTGATGTAATTTAATGAGGTGTAACTGAGTAATCTGGGGCATCCAGCAGGTTTTTGCTATAAGGGGCTACATCAGAAGGCCCTTCAAACAAGTACCCTGTTAAATGGCATTTGGAGTTGTCTTTGCAGAGCACTTCTGAAATGTGTTGTGCTGATGCTGGTCTGTGGGCCCTGATTTCCTGCTTTTCACCCATTTATTTAATTAGAGGAAAACTGAGCCAGAGGGTAAGTGACTCTAAGGTCTCATACTTTCTTTTCATACTGTATTACTTACAAAGAACTTGAACAGGGAGGTGACCTTGCTTGTAATTGAAACATTCCTTATTCTTATTTAATATGAGCAAAAATCTCATCTATTGTATTCACATACTCTTAGAATTATGGGCCTTTAGCTTTGGATCCTTCTGTAAGGAAAATTGTGTCCATCTTCCATTGCAGAAATGGTTATCAAGTTTCCTGAATTCATGTCTCGTTACAGAAATAGCGCTATTTCAAGAGAAGTTAATGTTGCACAATTTGCGACGCTGTTTATGTACTCTTTCTATGGGTCTGAAAACATCTGTGATGTGATTATTAAAAGAACAGTAATGGCCACCAAACTGAAAACAGGAACACAGAACATTTTTTTGCTTTTATTTTTCAAAGACTAACTTGAAATGCGTCAACACATATAGGCCATTTCTCCAGTCTGAATTGCAATAAGGTCCATTTTTTCACATCGGTGGTATGCGAAATTCCCTGGCTCTGAACAAGCCTCCCCTGCTTTTGGATGACCAGGTGTTTAGAAGAGCCCTTCCTCGAAATTAAGTCCAGTGGGTCAAGCCTGCTGTGGTCTTCCCCAGAGAAAGACCTCTCCCAAGAAAATGCCACTGCAGAAGAAAGGCTATGTTAATTGGTGTGGTTTAAGAATATTCAATTTAAAAAATTGGTTGCTTTTACTAATATGGAGATATATCTGGGAGAAGGTTTAGGTTCTTGCTTTATTTTGGGTTCAGGGTTTTTTTTCTCCTAATGCCTCAGTTGGTGAGATAACAAAGAGCTGTAGAGATGCTGCAAGAGTGGTGCTGCAGCATAAGCAATGGGTGGGTACTTTGAGTGGTCCCCGAGATGCCCATTGCCCCTCAGCGTACTACTTGAGGGTGGCCTGCGAGTCAGCACCCACATCCACTGCCCTCCCAGGCGAGCTGCTGGGCTCAAGGCTGTGCTCTCCACCAGCCAAGGAGGAGTGAGGCAGCAACCCAGGAATTTCCAGGGAATTGAAAAATACAAGTTAAATCTATAGTGCATATTACTGGCTGTTAGTATAGTGTGTGTATGTGTGTGAGGGTAGGGAAGGGGTGTACTGGAAGCTTCCTGTGTCCCATGCTTTTTAACTCCTGCCAGGGTGCCTGTGATTGAAAAAGGGGCTGCTGCTTCCTTGAAATCTTGGGAGTGTGTAGGAGAGAAGAGACAATAGGCCTCTATTTCAACTGAAATCACTGCCGTGAGAGAAGATGGCACTTCCAAAGTATCAGAAGCTGTTGAAACACCCGTCATACCAAAAGGCAGGTAGCTAATGGGAGTGTTCTCCACAAAATGTAGTTTTTAGTTCCACTAATACAGGATCTGTTTGATCAGTTTGCTACAATAATGTGTTCCACTTCCAAAATGTGTCCAGTAGTTTGTATCAGGTTGGTACTATGACTTCACCATTTCACTAATATTTGAGGTGTTTTGTTTCTAAAATCTACACAAGATCACAAGAAGAAATCTGTTTCCTGAACCTTAAAATAAGTATGTTAATCAACACCCAGTTGCTTCAATATTTATGCTGAAATAATAGTATCTTGTGACTGTAACTCAGTCCACAGTGTGATTTTAGTGTAATTTATAACCCAATAAGTGTAATTTATAATCCATTAACTTAAAGTGTTAGACGATGACCCGGGGAAGTTGTGGGTGCTCCATCCCTGGTGGTGTTCAAGGCCAGGTTGGACAGAGCCTTGGGTGACATGGTTTAGTGTGAGATGTCCCTGCCCATGGCAGGGGGGTTGGAACTAGATGATCTTAAGGTCCTTTCCAACCCTAACTATTCTATGATTCTATGGTTCTATGAAGGTAGATCTGGTACACTGACAGTGTACTCAAAACACTACCAAGGCTGAATTAAGGTTTAGATGGATATGTCTCTTTACGTGTGAACAGCCATTTTTAAAAATCATTGTATTTCAATCTGATAGTAAAACAATACGGATCTACAGCTGCTTGCGTATATAGGCCGTTATGGAAACTGTGCTGGAAAGTTGTGTGCAGGTTGCATGGATGATGTCAGGTTGCTTGTTTAATTTGGAGAGGTTTTTCAGCTGTAGATGCTCAAGTAATGCCCAGATACAAATGCAGTTGTGACCATTGTAGTCAGGCTGTTCAAATTATATCCACAGAACAGCCACGGAATATGTTTTGCATGAGCAGCTACTTGAAGTGTTTTGCAAGGGCATCTATGAAAAAAAAAGAAAGCTAACAGAAAAACAAGTCTGGCATTGCTTTAGTGTGAGGTGTCCCTGCCCATGACAGGGGGGTGGAAATGGATGATCTTGAGGTCCTTTCCAGCCTTAACTATTCTATGATTCTATGATTGCTCACTCTAAGAGCTGAAAGCCTGGTGTTGGAACCAAAGATCTAAAATAAGGATGGGCAACATAACAGGCTTTTTTGGTGACTAATATAAAACCTCTATTAATTCTGATCAATCCTAAATGTAATAGCAGGTGAGCTAGGAAACAGTGGAGTGAAACATGAGAGAAAGAGCAAATGGGCTGCATTTTTCATAGTAAGATCCATTAGAGAACTGACTCACTGACTAAAACTGGTTAAACCAGGACGCTGAAGTCTGCAGGATTTAGATGCTTCTACAGGTATCTGTTTAAGGAAAACCCACACCTTTCATTAAAAAAAATAGAAACCCATTCTACATGAATGGGCCAAGCTGTCTTATCCAGAAAACTTTGATCAAAAACTTTGGTGGTTCTTCAAAGCTGATCCTAACCACTGTGGGTGGAAAGCCAAAGGGAAAAGTATGTGAAGGTTTTTCATGCCTCCTGCTTTCCTTTTAGTTGGAAATGCCAGAAGAGGAGCTTTCTCATTTCCCATGTGGTTATTTCCCCTGTTTCTCGTCATTCTTGGAGTTCTTGGTGAAAAGGGGATTGTGGTTTATGATTGTGAAACCTCTTTGCCGTTCAGAAAGCAATGTTACATGAGCAGAATGGTGACCTGTGCTAAGAGGTGGTATTATTATTCCGTATTTTTCCACCGCTAGCTTAAATTTAGGCTTAGCAGTGAGAAGTACTGAGGCTGCAGTCGTTAGTACAAGTGCAAGTCTTTAGTACATCTCATCTATACTTAATGAAAGTTAATGATGTCAGCATCTCACAGGACTTGCCTTCATACCCTAGTTTAAAAGAGGGGTTAAGTAGGTTACAGGAGTGCTTTCTGCTGTCTTTTCCTTAAATATCATATTTTCCACAACCCTGCCTTAGCAACAAACTAATCTGGGAAGAGTCCTGTGTGGTAATAAAGAGACGCAAAACTACCGAGTCAGGCCTCCCTCTGTAAAGTCAAGGAAAGCACTGTTGGCATGGGAAGCCAGTCCATTCAAGGGGGAGTTTAACTGCTCTCCACTCATCCGAAACCGTCTCGGGAAGTTTTATGAAACTCCACAAAGGCAGTTGTCAGACTGCCGTGGGTGGGAAGACCCGAGAAACTGGGTGGAGTGGTGAGAAAATTTTAAGAATAGCTGGCAATTAATCTTAGCTCCTGGGACTTAGGGACTTTCCAATGCTGGCAGGTCTCAGTATGTGTGTTGTTATTCAGGCTACATGCCAAGAATATTTAATGTTGACTGCCGAGTGTGTTGGAGAAAAGTCATTGTGCAGGCACTGTCACTCAAAGGAAATACGCCACACCATAATCACTGGTTCAGCAGTCATTTTGCAGACAATGAATGCTGGCATTTGGATAGCAAATGGAACAAATAGCAAAAAAAGGTGGGTGGGTGGGAAAACCTTTGTCTTTTTGATAGTTAAAACCATTAAACCTGTTAGTATACATTGTCTGTACATGGGTCCTGAGATGTCGTTGCTGTTGCAATAATGAGAGTGCTGTGAGATTGTGTTAGAGGGCATGGGGAAAAACTGACTGTTGAAATAACAATGGCCTTTTGTGGTGAAAAAATGCTGTCTCTGTCCTGAAAAAAAAAAAAAAAGTACAACGTAAAGGAGCAAAACCAGAGAAAAATTAATGAAGGGTGGCAGAAAAGAAGAAAACTTAGTTTGTGTGTACTATAACAATGTGAGTTGCCCTGCAGATTTAAACTGAACCTGGACTTCAGACCTGATTTTGTGTAGTGTGATACCCGTTAGTTGTGACACGCTGGGATGTGCCCTTCCCTCTGTAATACGTCAGTGAGTGTTTATGGAATAAACATATTTAGAGAGCTGGGCTGAGAGAACAAAGAGATGGGGGTCTCTTCCTGAACTCAGCTACGTGAAGGCACACAGCTATGGGAAGTGTGTGCATATGGTGGTATTGCCCCTTTAGGTCACACCATGCCAGTTATCCGCTGCTTGTTGCACCATGTATGCCAGTTCAAGGAGGTATTGAGACACCCCAGCAGCACCTGGGGCTCTCCATGCTGTACACACGTGGGGTGCCCCTGACACTAAGCAGTGACAATGGCGCACACTGGTGCCTTGCCTGCACCACAAACCTGCTGCACCCGCCTGTCACCCTTCAGGCCTGCTGGCTTGCTGAGGCAGCTCCAGGCAAAGGGGAGAAGCAGGAGGCAGGCAGAAAGGCAAACAGAGCGCAGCCAGCAGCAGCCTCTCAGTGGTTGCTGCAGGGCCAGTTGGCCACCTTATCTTTGGGACTTGACTTGATAACCCCGGCGCCAGCGCTGGTCTCTTGCAAATTATCGGCTAGTCACTGCTTTAGATGTGCAGGACAGGATCACTGCCACACTTTGTCATGGTCCTTGTGGGAATACACATAGTGCTCCAGGGCACTTTGAGAATGTACTCAATTATTAATAACCATTATGATTCTTTTTTCTGTCAGACTCTAAAGTCTTCCTGGTCATCATGGATTATTTATACCCCCTAGTGCTAGTGCTGACTGCACCAGCACTGTATCAGCCCTCCAGCATCTACCTTTCTGACTGGCAGATATCCTTCGTCCCATGCAATACTCCCTGCTACAACACAAGTGTAGCTATCTGTCTGATCAACAGATATATTTCCTGTTCCCACCATTGTGAATGCAGTAGTGACTTCAGAAGGTTCAACCATGTCTTTAGTCTATTCAACATGTGTTTTGTTGTAAAGAATAGGTAAAGGAGGTAAAAGATGTTCAGGGCTCAACTTTGGTGGTGGCTCAAAATTGTGGCTTATGGTGGTGGTACGTGGTAGTGGTTTTAGTGGTGTTTATTACCCCATCCTTTCTGATGTTTAAGACACCCTAATCCTCATCCAGCTGGTGATAAGGTTCGTCATCTCCCACCCCACCTTTCAATGGATAGCTTGACACATGTCCATCAGCATCATGCTTTCTTCCCAAAGGCTACATGAAACATCTTGTTCTAAAGGCAGGATCACCTCCAGCTTGGAGAATTACTATTCCTGGTCTTGTGAAAGCTTTTTTTATTTGTCATTGGGATCTGGCCTCTTTGTATTTTTTTTTTACTACTTTTCCTTCACAAAGAGATCCTATTTCTGCCTGAAAAACAAATGCCAAACTAGAACTGGTTGGGAATTTTTCAGACAGATCATAGATGTGGCCATTGTAAGCTACCTATCTGAAACTTCAGTCCTGTGCACACTGCAAGGCTATGTTAATGCAGGTCTTGCCCCATTTCCAGCATTCACCACACAAAGCTGACTCACAGCAGGCTCTGTGGGAGGCAGTCTCAAATTCGAGTCGTCTGGAATGCCAGTTATGTGGAGCCTTCGTGGAGGTCCCACAGGCGACAGGACAGGATGCTCCTGAGGTTTAATCTATCGATGGAGCAGTGGAGGCCCCTTCATGTCTTTGTCACTGTGGGCAGTGGAGCTGTGTCTCCTGAATGCCACCAGAGCTCTCTGCAGAAGCAGCTGAGGAAAGCAATCCTAGCAGGAAGAATGAAATGGGAGAAGGTTAACTTAAAGAAAAGAAGCAAGCAATAGATTAAGTAGAGATTGGAGCAAATGTTCAATGTGCAAAGCCTCCAAACTGAGCTCTAGACACTGAACTGAGCAGATGAAGTGAATAAGCAAAGAGGTCAATGTCACAGGTCCTGACAGTGTTAAGCGTCTGTCTAACAAGTCTGTTGTCCATGGGTTATTAAAAAAAAAAAAACCCAAAACAGACAAAAAAAAAGGAAGAAAGATCTACCCTTTTATCAATTGTCTTCTCATCTGTCCCAATAAGAATAAATGTATTCCCTGGTATAAAATGTAGAATTACACTGCAGGGAAAAACAAGCATAAACGCTGTCCTGTGCTAGCACTGCCCACCTCCCGTGAGCTAACTTTGCAGTGCAGGGCTGGGCTGGGTAGGAAGCTCCTGGGCCAGAGACCTTGACTGGGGGAAAGTACTAAGTCCATAAAGGGTTGAGGGTGCACTTTGTGGATAATGTTAAATCACTCTAAAGGCTTAGTACCTTCAAAGAGACTATTACCTTACTACCTTCCTTTGCTTCTGCAGTTACACAGTGCATGAAGTTACACTGGCAGGAAAGGACTCAACATTTGAAGATCTATGTTTCTTTAGAAGTTTGCTTAGCCCCAGGAGTGGGAGGTTGGGGTATTAGGCTGGAAAAGTGGGACCCCTGCTTTAGGCAGTGGTCTGTTACTGGAGGAGCTAAACCTGCTGTGTAGAACTGAACTGTCTCTGATATCATTAAAATTCTTAAAGCAGGTTCCTGTAGGAGCAGTAGAGATGTAGTAACCCCCAGGTACCCATTACTCTTAGAGTTTTAGGTTTCCTCCCAAAGGTTGGATGCTTGTCTTCAAAGCCAAGGCCTGAAACAAGGTCATGTAATTTGGAGAGGAGAAGGGCTCCACAGAAAAGCTGAACACTGGTAATAGAAACGGTTTTAATCTTAAAGTCCTTGGTGGGTTGCACTGTGTTTACATAGCTAATTTGTTGATCTAGGTTTTTTTGCTTATGAGATACAGGTAGCTCCAATACCGCCATAAAAGCAGAAAAATAATTTATCTGAGAATTTGTGTGTATATTACATTAAAAAGTAACCTAAGGCCTTTGTGGCATAGAAAATGTTAACTGAATGCTTGTTATAAAACTGACATTTGGTGTCATCAGTGAGACGAGATTATAGACAGTGATGAGACAGTGATGTTACTAATGGTATTGACATGCAAGAAGAAGCAGCAGAAATTCTTGACTTTCGTGTCATCAAAATCTAAACACATGGCTAAAGCCAGAGGAGAGTGTGTATGACAGAGAAGAGCGTAAGAGAATGGTGATTGTCTGTAATATTTCCTACACTGAGTTCTTTCCTTTTATTTTCCTACCTGGTTTCCTGGTTTGTTTAGCCTTGAGGCTGAAATTAGCTGTAATTTCCATGGACAGCAAATTTTGGGTGTGTGGTATAAGCAGTAATGCTTTACCAAAAATATGCTTGCCAGGCTTGTCAATACAGGAATTCAGAGGTGCTAATTTCTGGAACGTGTAGTGATAAGGTAAGAAGTGGAATCAGTATTCAGAATTCAGTTAGAGTAAACATGGCATCACCCAGCAGCCCTTATGAGAAAATCCCAGTATTTTGTGTTACGTGGACAGGCAACCTAATGCTGTCAGAAGAGATTCCTCAAGTGCTCTCAGTAGGTAGGAGTCAGCCTGAACTTCAGGTATCTCAAATGAACTGTTTAAAAGTGTAAAACTGTTTCTGAGACAGTGCATGACATACACATCCCACAGACCCCCAACCCCTCCCCGACAAGGGTGTCTTCTGCTTTAAATGCCTTGCTGTCTAGCTGTAAAGGAGGAGGGAGTAGTGTTGCTGAGGACAGGAGGTTACAGAGTAACCTGGTTGGGGAAGAAGCCAGATTAAACAAAGGTTTAGATCTATAGCTGAAAATAGTATAACTTACCATTTTCCTCTGCCAGTGGCTGACACACCACATTTTTTGTTCTTTAAAACCACAGTGAACCATTCCCAAAAAAGGAAGTGTAACCTCTGCTTTCTACACTTCTGTCCTTCCCCTCATCTGGGGAAAACCTTTCCTTGCTGTATTTCTCATGACACATTTGACTGGAGGGTTTCTTCACAGCGTTTCTGCTGGGGGCTGTTTGTTTTAGCTTGCATTTTGCAGTAGATAACAGACCTGTACGCTGCATAGATTAGAGTTGGCAAATTTTGCCACTGATTTCTTTAGGTGGAGATAAAATGCCTTAGTCTCCCCCTCATGTCTACTGCTACAAGCAGGATTTTTAAATGCCTGTTAATGGGAGTGCTGAGTGATTTCTGTGTTTCCTTTGGTTCTCAGCTGGCCACGTGTGCACACTAATGAGACACGCTAATATTAAAAGCACAATTTGCAGTGGAGCAGAGGCCAGCCTAATAAATCTGCTGTTAGTTCAGGCTCTGCGGTGATGTTGCTGCACTCGGGGGGAGGAAGGGCAGAAGCGGGGCGTTGGGCCTGAGGGACAGAAAAGGAAATCAGCCGTGGGTAGGCAGAGAGGCAGGATCTCGGTTGCTGAGGGCTGGAGGCAAAAAGCAGCAGCTTCTGAAGGAGTGTTGGGGCAGGAGGGTGTGCAGAAAACAGGCTGTGGAAATTGTGTTTCGGGAGGTGATTGCACTGCAGTAAGAGGATGAGTGATTTTGGACTGAAAGGTTCTGTATACCTGAGGGTAGATAGCAGAATATAATGAAAAATAAATTCAAAGAAGTGTTGCCTTAATTTGAAAGCATTTTCTAAGAAGACAGAGTAATCGGTTTTTCTTCTTCTTCTAGTCCAGCCAAGATTTTATGCTGACCAAGCCCTGGCCTTTCTCTGAGAAGGGGACTGGGCTCACTGACCTTGGGAGGTCCCCACAAACCTGCGTGTCTGTAATTCCATGATTTTGAGCACTGAAGGTAAAATCTCTGCTCCATTCACCCTTGATGTCAGCAAAGCTGGAATCTTATCCTGAAAGAGTGCTGATTGTAGTAACTCATATCCAACAGGGGAAAAGCAATCTAGGTGTGAAAGGCTCTATACGCTCCAGGTTTGGATTTGATGGATGCCAGCTACAGTAGATTATTTGCCATGTTTGAGCCATTGACCCCTGTGAAATAGATGGATGATGTATATACCTTCTTCCCACCGAAGTCCTGACCAAACAGCACTCAAATAGAAACTGGTTTGTAACTCAGCAGCAGAGCCTATATGAGTTGTCATAGTGACATGGTGGCCTCACACTTGCTCATATTTCTTCCTAGTATGTGCAAGTGTAAAGAATGCTTTATAGAGCTTGATTATCACTGTTATGGATTTTGCTTGCCTCCAGGCCAGGCAGGCAAGCAGGCTGGAGCTAGCTATGTCTGTTTAGTGCACAAAGAGGGAGGCTTGGTTTCAAGAACTGTAAGTCTGGTGCTGTCATGAACATCAAATTCATACAAACATGAAAGAAAAAGGCTGCTGGAAGAGATCAGTCATTCTCCAGAAGGGCCACTGGGTTGGACTGGAAAACCCTATCAAAGGCAGAACACAAATCCATAGATGTGAAAAGCTCCAGAACAGCTCTAAGCCTATGATGAATTAGAGACTTGCTGGATGCCAAAGCCTCTGAAAAGTTGCTTGCAAGTGCCGAATTTCACTGTCCCTCTCTCACTAAGTGGCTGGGGGTTTATTGTGCCTTCTGCAAGAAGTTCATGAGTTGCAGATATCCAGAATAGTTTCCTTTCCTGAAGTTATTTAATGGTAATTATTTCTCCTCAATCTTTGTAGAGGGAGGACTAGCAAAACTCTGGAAAACAGATCTGAACAGCTGTACCTCATCACTTTGTGAAAGATTAGGAAGGGATGAAACATCAGGCTTGTGCTGAAGTTGGCCAAAGCGAATACAAAGTGGAATCTGCAGGGGTTATAATGAAACTAAAAGTAGCAAACAAGTAGAGCCATTGAATATATTTAGATAGCAAGCTGCATGGGGTATTTGCCTTTCCTAAACTTGATTGCATTAAGCCAGGCCATCATCTTTTTGGGGCAAACAAGGTCCTGTATTTCATAGTGATCCTGACATCAGTGAGACTATTTATATAAAAAATTATTCTTTAATGTGAGTGAAAGTATTATAGTCTAGTCTTGTATTTGGATGTTATATTCCCATTTATTTTTCTTGTCCGTTTAGACTTGGATCTCCCTGGAAAAGGATGACTTCTTCATACATGCAGCATACAATTGGTTGTGATTTCCCCCCCCAAATATATGTCACTTATCCTGAAGACCTCATATGTCAAAAGGAAACATTTTGACCTTTACATGAATATTCATTTTTATATCATTTCCTCCTAATTTAGAGAAAATGGATACATTCCCATGAAATATTTTAATTGTGCCCAACTTAGTATTTCCTACTTGGCCAGCTCCACTCTAAAGAGACCTGGTGAACACCAAGTCACTGGGAATAAGAACTGTGGGTCTGATGTTTCTTACTGACCTTTCTATCTTAACTTAAAGGTTATCTCCTAATATGTCTATTGGAGTTTCTACATATTACTTACTTCAAGAAGGGGTCAATCTGAATAATTAAAGGAAAGGTGACATGTGCATGGAACTTTGTTAAAAGACAATAAAGTAAGTGCCATAGGCCTGTGACATGTTCATTTTGAAAAGGGGTGGGAGAGACTGCTGCGAAAAGGTTACGCTATGGAATATCTCTTCATCTGAGATCACAGTGAGCTTGCCCAGGCTTTTGAGGAAATTTCTGTACTCCAGATTGCTTTCAGTGCTGAAGCTCAAGTAGTGGAAGTGGCTTCCCATGAGTGTCTCAGCTGGGAAGATGCACCTGGATGCCAAGGTGCCACAGCCCCCAGATTGCTTGGGTACCACCATCCTCAGCAGTGGCTCACAAACACTGGTGTGGACCAGCTAGAGGAAGCGCAGGCCACCTCAGGTAGGTCCCTTCTGTTTTCCTGTGATTAGCCTTTAAGAACGTGGCAATGGCAACCTCAGTGTAATCACTGGAGGGATTGAGTGCTGCTGCAAAGAGTGGAGCATGGTTACCTTTCTGCAGTGTCTTGAGTTGGAACAGCCCAGGGACCTTTGTTTTCTGCAATATCAACAGGCTGTGAGAATAAGCACTGCTTTGGTAAAAGCATATGTCTATAATGGGCTAGTGAGACAACCTAGGTGTTACTCATTTGGGGAAACGCATGCAAATTTTTAAGTTGTTGCTATTCTTGGACTGCTAGGAGCAGGAAAAGTCAGACCAGTTATTTAATCAAAAGCCTTACTGTTGACAGTGAGCAGGACAACATTTGGGTGTTTTTTTTTTTCCCTAGTAAAGCTGCAGTCAGTAATAAATAGCTGGGTTTTGAATATGCTTTTGTGTTGTTATGTACGTGTCACTTTATAGTACAGTTTTTTGTTGCTCAACGAAATTTCCTGACATATTTATTTACTGCTGCTTTTACATTGCTGCTACATTTTTCCTAACAGAGTAATAAATGCATTTGCTGAGAACTTCATATGATTATTAACAGAATCATAGAATTGTTTGTGTTGGAAGGGACCTGCAGTAAGCAGGGACATCTTCAACTAGGTCAGGTTGCTCAGAGCCCCATCCAACCTGACCTTGAATGTTTCCAGGGACGGGGCATCTATCACCTCTCTGGGCAACCTGTTACAGTTGTAAAAACAGTTCACTTTAAAAAGGTTCTTCCTTATATCTAGTCTAAATCCCCTATCTTCTGTTTTAAAACTGTTGCCCCTTGTCTTATTGCAACAGGCCCTACTGAAATGCCTGTCCCCATCTTTCTCATAACCCACCTTTAAGTATTCAAAGGCCTCAATAAGGTGTCCCTAAAGCCTTCTCTTCTCCATGCTGAGCCACCCCAGCTCTCTCAGCCTGTCTTCACAGGAGAGGTGCTCCAGCCCTCTGATCATTTTTGTGGTTCTCCTCTGGTCCCGCTCCAATAGGTTAATGTCTTTACTGTGCGAAGTGCTCCAGAGCTGGAAGCAGTACTTCAGGTGGGGTCCCACCAGCGTGGAGAAGAGGGGCAGAATCACCTTTCTGGACATGTTGATCACACTTCTTTTGATGTGGCCCAGGATTTGATTGGCTTTCTGGTCTGTGAAGGCACATTGCCTGCTCATGTCCAGCTTTTCATTCACCAGTACCCCAAAGTCCTTCTCTGCAGGTCTGTTCTCAATCCCTTTATCCCCCAGCATGTATTGATATGGGGGATTGCCCTGACCCAGGTGCAGGATCATGCAATCACTTGGCCTTGTTGAACCTCATGAGGTTCTTATCTGAAATTGCAGTACCTACAGCTATTCCCATCCTCCTTGTACTTGTGTGTTCCCTTGTTAGGCTTGTGTGCTTGAGTTATGATCACCTCACTGCACATTTGCTGTTATGAAGCTGATATTGACTGATTCTTCAAGAAATGCTATCAGATGGGTCTCTCGTTATCTTGTGTTTCGTTTATATAACCCCCATTTTCAAGAAGGGGAAAATGGATGATGCAGGGAACTACAGACCAGTCAGTCTCACCTCTGTGCCTGGCAAAATCTTGGAGCAGATTCTCCTGGAGGGCATGCTAAGGCACATGAAAATCAACAAGGTGCTTGGTGACAGCCAGCATGGCTTCACTAAGGGGAAATCCTACCTGACCAATTTAGTGGCCTTCTGTGATGGGGCTACAGAACTGATGGACAGGGGTAGAGCAGTTGATGTCATCTACCTGGACTTGTGCAAAGCATTTGACACTGTCCCACACGACATCCTTGTCTCTAAATTGGAGAGACATCAATTTGATGGATGGAGCACTTGGTGGATAAAGAACTGGCTGGATGGCCACGCACACAGAGTTGTGGTCAATGGCTCAATGTCCGGCTGGAGACCAGTAACGAGTGACATCCCTCAGGGATCGGTGTTGGGACTGGTCTTGTTTAACACCTTTGTCGCTGACATGGACAGTGGGATTGAGTGCTCCCTCAGCAAGTTTGCCGATGACGCCAAGCTGTGTGGTTCGGTTGATACGCTGGAGGGAAGGAATGCCATCCAGAGGGACCTTGACACGCTTGTGAGGTGGGCTGATGCCAACCTCATGAAGTTTAACCATGCCAAGTTTAAGGTCCTACACCTGGGTCTGAGCAATCCCAGGCACAGCTACAGGGTGGGCAGAGAAGAGATTCAGAGCAGCCCTGTGGAGAAGGACTTGGGGGTGTTGGTTGATGAGAAAATGAACATGAGCTGGCTTCAGTGTGTGCTTGCAGCCCAGAAAGGAAACCGTATCCTGGGCTGCATCAAAAGGAGCATGACCAGCAGGTCGAAGGAGGTGATCCTGCCCCTCTACTCTGCTCTCCTGAGACCTCACCTGGAGTATTGTGTGCAGTTCTGGTGTCCTCAACATAAAAAGGACATGGAACTGTTGGAACAAGTCCAGAGAAGGGCCACGAGGATGATCAGGGGATTGGGGCACCTCCCGTATGAAGACAGGCTGAGAAAGTTGGGGCTGTTCAGCCTGGAGAAGAGAAGGCTGTGTGGAGACCTCATAGCAGCCTTCCAGTGGCTGAAGTGGGGCTATAGGGATGCTGGGGATGGACTCTTCATTAGGGACTGTAGTGACAGGACAAGGGGTAACGGGTTCAAACTTGAACAGGGGAAGTTTAGATTGGATATAAGGAAGAAATTCTTTCCTGTGAGGGTGGTGAGGCACTGGAATGGGTTGCCCAGGGAAGTTGTGAATGCTCCATCCCTGGCAGTGCTCAAGGCCAGGTTGGACAAAGCCTTGGGTGACATGGTTTAGTGTGAGGTGTCCCTTCCCATGGCAGGGGGGTTGGAACTTGATGATCTTCAGGTCCTTTCCAACCATAACTATTCTATGATTTATAAAAGTACTCATGGAAAAAGAAAACCAAGTGTGTTCTTTTTACTATTCAGATTTGATCACACTGCTTGGGAACAATGCATGTCAGCTACAGGCTTAAAGTGCTAAATAACATTGCTTCATAAACACACAGCAATTTTGTCCAAACAAACTGCTTCGTCAAACTGTTGAAAAATATACTGTACCACTGGACAGTTCTGCCATAGACAGTTTTATTCCTCTCTTTTCTCTTATTTTTGCTTTATGATTAAAAAAGAAAAAAAAAAGAAAAAAAAAGAAAAAACAACAATATAATCACTTTTGTTTTTATTACTGAAATATTTGCAGTGGAACCTGAAGAAGAGAAGTAGTTATTATACATTATGTAAATAGTATCTTTAAAGAAAGGAGCCTTACAAACAACACTCCTTTAACCCTTCAGCAACACCTAGCACCTCATTCTTCTTTGTCTGTTGACAAACAAGGCCAATTAACATCAGTGTGGTAATTAACTACAGCTCCGGGTAGTATTTGCATCCAGCCTATTGCTGTTCAGAAGCTGTCTCTTCTCTTTACCTCTTTGCAGCTTGAAGGTGCTAATTTTAACACCTACAAAGCATGGATTTTAGATTTGGTTGAGAAGAAAGCAAGACTGCTTTTTTTATTATTATTATTAAACCATTAGATGAATAGTTATAATAGTGAGGTGACTTCAACCTTCTGCTAGATTTTTTTGGACATTTTGGGATGCTTATTTTAATTCCTTATCTTCCACATGACAAATTACTCTTTTTGAATGTCTTGTATTTACAGTGAGAACACTTTGGTGATGGGCTTAACTGGTGATCCAAAGCTAGCGTAATTATGTTTGTTGCCAGGGAAAGAAGAATATTCCTGGAGACACAGCAGGCATTTTATTAAATGATTGTACCAGCTGGAAACAAATTATTGCCTTTATTTTAAACTACTATTTAGAAGTCTAATGCTTTTATTTCAATGGGAAGCAAATTTTTAAGAAGGTTACAGCTCACGTGTTCTTGTGATTTTTAGTGGGTATGCTAGATTCATAATTAACATGTTAATTGCCTTAGTTTTGATGAGGCTGTTATTACCTGCAAGTTAGAAGTTGATCCTACTGTTATTTCCCTTCTGTCTGATAACCCAACTAATTTTGGAGTGAGGAAGAGCATATGCAGCAGGTGGGCTGTGTTTCTAATAATTAGTTTTCTTAAACATGTTGTAAAAAGCCATGCCAAGAAAATATCACTGTAGCATTTTGAGCCCAGCTGGCACTGTATTGGAGTCTGGAGAGGGGGGAGAGAACAGCAGACAACCATGTTCATCTGTGTAGTCTCTCAGTCCAATTCACCTACAGGTGAATTTGTGTTCCCTGTGCTCTAGAAAATGTTTTTGCTGGGATTTTGTGGAAGAAAACAGAAGTTGTTATTGTGAGCAATTGCACACACTCGCACTGTGAAAGTGCACAGTCATTTTTTCCCTCTGAGCAAAGTCCTTAGGACACTATCAAAGTTTACTTCAAGAAGGAGCTCTTGAGGTTGAGAGGATCTGCATAGCTCAGTTCTCTGGCTTAATTGCTGGGGTGTACAGGAACCCAGAACAAGAACATGCTTATGGGCAACAAAATCTGAATAAAGGCCCTCTAAGCCTTCCTTTCCCAGCTTTCCAGACCAGAAATTGGTAAGAGATGGCTAGGAGAAATAGCAGTAGGGGTGCAGTATGGGTCTGTGTTTTGGCAGTAAGTCTGATTTCACAGTCTCTAGATCAAAAATGCATCAGCCATGTAATGCAGAGTGCTGACGTGGTATGAACTCACTCTAGCACTTAAAATCTCTTCCAGAATGTTGAGGGGTTAGTAATTCAACTGCTTTCCTTACTATCAGATCAAGTTGTTTTCTCTCTTCCTGCAGTAAGCACAAACTCCATGTGCTTTGGCTAATCAAATGGAAATATGATCTTGGGCATGTCTCTGAGCTGAGTTCTGTTTGTATTGCTGAATTAAATTTGTCAGGCAGTTCACTGGCTGTGCAGTACCAGTGTGAGTGTTCCCCTCCCTTCTCCCAGAGAAATGAGAAAGCAGCAAGGCTGGAGTGGTTTTCTGCAGTGCTTTTCCAAAGATTAATGAACAGTTTTGGCTGGACCACTCGAATAAACTCAGTTTCATGAAACATGGAAAAGTTCAGTGAGGATACATGCATTTGAAAAGTGCCAGGTAATCCTATCAGCCCTGTGTTCTATATAAATCAGTCCCAGAATATACATTGCTCTTCTCGTAGTCATGATTAGCAGATGGGTTTTATGGCGCTCAGCTTATTTTAAAACTTCGTGTTAAGTAAACTCTGTCATTCAAGCAAGCTTCTTTTGTCCAAATTAAATACAACTATTTGGTAGGAAAAAATAATCTGGTTTTTAAGGCTTTTAGACTTTTCTTGGTTTTTATTGAAGAAATCAAATTAAGGGCCTCTTCTACTGATTTGTGACATTGCTTTAGTGAGAGCTCAATGTAGAACATGACAGTAGAAGCTTTTCTTTTATATCTAATGTGCCATACATGTAAGATACATGTAATTTCTGTAGCATAGTACTGTAGTCTTCTGACAGCCTGTGAAAAAGCATGAACGTTGCCCTTTCCCATCCAGTCGGCTAATGTTGAAAATGTTGCCGGGATGCAGCCAGCTACCTCAAACTATTGCTAGAGGCACTTTAGCGGCAAGGCCTATTTGTGCAGTAAAAGCTCTGTGATGAATTTAATACACATGAAGCACTGACTTCCCTAGGGAAAGCAGAAACATGATCAGAGAAGATAACCAGAGAGTCTGAAGGCTTAAGGAGGCAAACAGGTGTTGTCTGTGCTGCGTTGCCTCCCACTTTGCATCTTAGTCTGGAGGATACATTATTTTCTTCTTTGACATTCAGGACTTCGGCTTCAGGAAGATTATTTGTTTTTGCAGTGCAGTCTGAGCCCTGATGCATGAGCTAAAAGCCATCTGTGTGCTTATTTTTTTTCCTCTTTGGGTATTACTATTCCAAGTGACTCTTTACAGTCCATGGTTATGAAAAGGCTGAAGAAGAAAGTGAAAAAACTGAAAATACCCTTTGGGGAAAGGAACATACAGTCATTCACCTCAAGGTCATACAGAGTACTATGGGTTGACATACTGGTGCAGGTTCACTTGATTTGTTTCATTAATCAAAATTCATACTGTGTTTGCAAAGAATAATTGACATTAGCAGAGCTATGTTACTTAGGAATCTGATATTAACCTCTCAGTTTAATTATATTGAGTTTTAAAGTTAGAAAATATGCCTTTCCTTATTCAGTAGCAACAGTGTCTCTAACAGAACAAACCGTTTGTCATGTTACAGGACAAATTTTGTATTTTTAGCAATGAAATAAATACCAAGATATTGTGACTGTGATTTTGTAGAGGTTAATGTCAGATCCTGAAATGGAGCTGCATTCTGAGGAGGTCCTTGTGCACATTGGTAGGGGGAACCAAAAAGGAAATTTCAGAGATTAGTGCAGTATTATTTTTTTTAAAAAAAAGGTATATTTTTGGGAGGGAGGTGGGGTGGCTGAGGAAGGGTGGGAAAAGAGAGGATTCAGAATTGGGTGGATGTGTTGAGGAGAGGAATGCATTAAGCACTGACTGAAAATGGAAAACTGAGGACAACAAGAGTTGTATCGACATGTATTTAAAGGAAATTAGGCGTGATTCATTTTATTTTCTAGCAAGAAAATGCAAAAACACTTGATCATGACCTAACAATTGCATGTTGTGGCTTCTGCTTATCCTGCAGATTTGTTACTACCACTGCTCTACTCAGGCATCTGTATTTACCAGTGTTTCTGCAAGTGTGCAAGTAGCAGCTCATCGGGTGAGCTTTGTGGGTTTTTTGCTCAATGCCTAGTATAATGTGGCTTTGATCTATGAGGCATCCATAAATACTGCTGCAACCCAAATGGATGTGATGTCCCAATCCACTTTTTCTGTCTTCCTGATGCTAAGTATTATCTGCCTTCTGGGAAAATCCTGGTGAAATCAATGGGTCTATAAAGGTATTGCTCAGTTTAACCAAGATGGCAAAAGCATCTTTTCCTCAATTTCATTTTTAATTGCAGACAGCTTCCACAGCAGGATTGCCCGGTTTATGTCCTGTGTGATCACTCTGGTCCGCTAGGGTAATTTATTCCTCCCCTTCTTTCCATAGTCTGATCAAGTGGATTTTTCCAGTGAAAGTGAGCACCTCTCTCTAACCACTCTGTCCCTCACTGAGGGACTTTCAGCCAGTCATTCTTTGGTGAAGTGAGTCTGGGGAAGGTCCCAGCTGAAAGGAAGAAATTCATGCTCCCCATGTAGGACTCAGGAGCAACTGCAAAGGTGGTGACTAAACAAAAGAGCACAAATTGCTCTTTTGCTTACAGCAGCTGGGGCAGCTTCAGGCCAAGGCTAGAGAACTGGTGGATGTTCCAAAAAGCCACAGCACACAGGTGCAAGGGTTTTGTCATGCCATGGGAAGAGGGCTGTGGCACTGTGCTTCTCCATGTTCTCAGTGGAAGTAATGGACCTGCCTAGAATTAAACAGCTTGGTACTACCATCCTACAGGGATAATTTGTTTTGGCATGATAATTGGCCTCAGGAATTGGGTTGCTGAGAGAATCTTCTAGCAGGAGAATTGGTCCTAAGTGAGTAGGATAGTGGTGTCCTTCCTGCAGAGCACTGTAAAAACAGAGTGGCAAGCAGACACCATCTGACACTCCTTGCTGTCTACTTAGTCAAGGAGTCACACTACAAAGGAAAGACTTTTCCCCCTTCTAATTCTGTTAATTTCTATTGCTTTCATTTCCCATTTTCAGCTGCACATCTTGCCATTATCCCCCAATTTTTCATTTTTCTGAATAAACGCAGCCTTTCAAATGGGGTTTCCTTGTCTGCTCTTTGACCCAGCTGGTTTTTAGTAAGCTTTGGAGCTAAAAATTTTTTACTATTACCCGCTACTTTTCGTTTCTCCTCTTCAAAGATTGTATCAGCCAGGAAAAGCAGTGCTTGCTTTTTCTAACTGTAGCAGTCATGTTGCCTTGACAGAACCCATTTTGGCTGAAAGTGCTAATAATATCTTGCTTTTCCTGCTATTGCTCTGCCCTTTTCCAGCACTGCAGGCATTTTTACTGAAAACTTAACCAACATCTCCTCCTCTGTTTGCTGTGTCAGGTCAGGGTGCCACCAATAATTTCAGTGTAGCTTTGGCATTTTTCCAGTATTAGCTGCCTTCTATTCACTTCAGGATTCAGCCTCAGCACCTCTGCATTGTTGACCTCTGAAGCTATTGATTTCTGTAGCTGGAATACATTCAAGTTGCTGAAGGAAAAATCTGCTTTCCCTTATCAGCAAAAAACGTTGGGTCCTTCTGTAAGCTGCCTTTTAAAATTTGAGGCTTACTGCAGGGATATGTTGTAAACAGTTTATCAACGGCATCTTGTTCATTACTTGCTATTCAGATACTTAATAAAAAGCAAAAATCAGGGTCTTTTTTTTTTATTATGATAAACCTAGGAACAAATCTTTTCATTCAGTGGCAGAGTTCAGTGAGGGTTTACAGAACCTCCTGATTTCATCCTTCTTCACATCAGATAGATGCATTTCTCACATCTGGGGGGATAATCAGGGGCATCTGGGAAAGCTTGTGCAAAAGAGCAGTTCATTCAGCCTTCCTCCCACCCTACCCTAAATGGAAGAGGACATACTTGTCCAGGCAGTTCTGACTAAGATGAAATGTGTCTCTTTCCTTGGGAACACAGGAGTTCTTTGTTGCCAAACTTCAGTTTTTCTTGTGTTCTAACCTTTTCTTGTTTTTAATGGTATCTACCCAATGACTGCTCTTTCTCATGCTTGTAAAATGTAATTAAAGACGCCTGTACATCATAGATGGTATAGAATCACTGCTATCATTCTTTGCGTATTATGGACCACTGATGAATTCTCAGCAGTGATTTGGCTCAGGAGGAGCAAAGTGTGTCTGATTTCACTGGCCTTCTCATTTGCACCAAGTCTGCTTCACACTGTTCTGCTAGAAGAGGCCTTAAATGAAGAGTAAAATTTGTTTACTGTCCCTACTGTCTCCTGTCATGGCCTAAGGAGATCTAGCATCAATACATTCCTTAATTGTGTTTAGATAGTGTGGATTTGTGACACTTTATGCACTTAGGTCACCATTTAAAGGGAGAAGGATTATACTCTTTCTTTTGGGCAGTTTTGTTTTCCTTGGTTGTCTGGACTCCTTTTTTGGTTTTTTGTTTTTGTTTTTAAGTTTCTCAGTTATGTGGTTTTGTGGGGCAGCTTTAATGGCTCTGGTCTCAGAAGTCTGAGAAAAGTGGGCAGCTGCTGATATTGCAGTTGTATGTTTGTCTGCGTACCTGTAGGATGAAGGGCAATATTATTTCTTGAGGTATTCCCATCAGCTGAAACACAAAGTTTGCTTTTCTGAAAACTGCAAATATGAAATCTAAGTGTGTATTTTAGTCTTTAAAAAAATACTTATTGCTGCCAAAGCTATAAATTGTATTTTGTCTAAACCAAATGAAAGATTCAGTCTTCCCAACAGGAGACATTATGCTTTTTAATTCTCTTCTGAGACTTGAAGGATCATGCTACTAGTTTAATTTCTCCCTCTGGTGCTTATTATCCATCAGTTAAATAGATTGATACAAACTGCTATTTCCTGATCCTGGTCTTTACTAGTTTTCTTTTTAATTACCTAAATCTTTTTCTTGGTTTTTTTTTTTTCCTCTCTCTTTCATTTATTTTTTGTACTCTACCCATCTTTCCCATAGAAGCATCCTTTTTTTTTTTTTTATCAAGAAATTGTCCTAGTTTTGTAACATAAAGACTGATTATTTTCACAGTTAACCAAGGTGTGTGTGGAAGGGGGAGTGGGAAAGACTTTTGTGTCCTATAAAGTGTCTTGTGTCTTATTTGTGGACTTACTTGCACGCCATGGGTTTTTTTCATATACTTTATCATCAGGTGTCTCTTGCAGGTTCAGATGGAGAGACTGGTTTTACTGTAGTTGTGCCAGCTTCCCTGCTAAATGTTTGGCAGAGAAAGGTGTAAAACCCTAGACATGAACAGTGAAATAAAGACCTAAAAGCAAGTTCCCTTAGTGACCAGGTTTTACATTTCTTCTGCATCCCACTGCTTTTATCTTATTGTGAGTTCCTAAGCAAAATTCATTTTAGTGAAGAAGTGGAGTTTTATTGTAAAGAGAATGGTATTATTTCAATATTGTCTACCTTATAAAGGACTTGGTTTATAAGAATGTGCATTTTAATTTAATATTGTGAAGCACTGAGTGGGTAACTTGGAAAGAAGAAAAAAAAGTCAGGCTTCAGTGTCCACAGAACCTCCTCAGGGTTATGTATCTGCCCTGGCTGTGTAGCCCTGTCCTTCCATGTCTTTGTTTCATTGCTGCAGACAGCGCAGGAGCCCTGTACTTTAAAATGTGATTTGTCGATTATTTATTTATTTTCAACTGAAATGACAGAATGTTTAGAGACATCCACACAGACACACCAAATTTACATCTTTCTTCCCATGAATCTCTGTTCACTCTCTCTGGCAACGGTGAAAGCTTTTTGCTCCTGTTTTCCTCACTCCTCATTCACATCAGAAAGTCTGACTTCCAGGTGTCCTCCTTGTAAGCCATACAGGCTTACTTTTGGAATTGCTACTTAAAAAAGACCAACATGAAGTTTTTTGTTCCAATGGCATAGAACTTCCTTCCATCCACATTGAAAGTCATGTTGTTTTCTTCAAGAGCTCCACAGGGATCCAGGTAAAAGAGTCAGGACTGCATGTGAAGTGTACTTTTCAAAATCATCAGGAGTAGTCAGCATGGATTCGCTAAGGGTAAGTCATGTTTGACCAACCTGATAGCCTTCTATAATGATGTGGCAGGATGGGTTGATGAGGGGAGAGCAGCAGATGTTATCTACTTTGAATTCAGTAAGGCTTTTGACACTGTTTCCCTTTACATCCTCATAGGTAAGCTTAGGAAGTATGGGTTAGATGAACGGGCAGTGAGGTAGATTGAGAACTGGCAGAATGGTAGAGTTCAGGGGGTTGTGATAAGTGGAGTAGAATCCAGTTGGAGGCCCATAGTCAGTGGTGTTCCCCAGGGGTCGTACTGAGTCCAGTCTTATCCAACTAGTTTATCAGTGACCTGGATGAAGGGGTAGAGTTGAACCCTCAGCAAGTTTGACAATGGGACAAAGCTGGGGGGAGTGGCTAATACATGTGAAGGCTGTGCTGCCATTCAGTGGGACCCTGATAGGCTGGAAAATTGAGCAGAGAGAAACCTAATGAGGTTCAACAAGGGCAAGTGCAGGGTACTGCACCAGGGAAGGAAGAACCCCAGGTACCAGTACAGGGTGGGGGCTGATCTACTAGAGAGCCTTTACACTGAAGGTGACAGAGCACTGGAACAGGCTGCCCAGGAGGGCCGTGAAGTCTCCTTCTCTGGAGACATTCAAAACCTGCCTGGACACTTTCCTGTGTAGCCTGCTCTAGGTGGCCCTGCCTTGGTAGGGGGGTTGGACTGGATTATCTCCAGAGATCCCTTCCAACTCTAGTGATTCTGTGAAAACCCAGCAAAATGGGACAATAAAATCAGTCCCAATGCCCTAAGTTTTAAGAAATTATTTCTTACTGAACTTTTTGGGAATCTGCAGATAATAACTTTGTTTGTGTGTCCCACAAAGATTTGCAGACAGACTAAATAAGAGTCCTTTGAGCAATATGCCACACTTCTTGGTGAGTTCAGTAGAGCGGTGGATGCCCTTGACACCACAGACACGGGAGAATTCTCTGTGCCTACATGCTCAGGTATTTGTAGAATGGGATTCAGCTCAGTAAATCTTTTCCTGTATTAATTTTCGCTGCGAACTGTGCTTTTGCTATATTGTCTGCAGGCTGGATCATGTTTCAGCAGCAAGAGTAGCAATGATGAGCCATTCACATCAGTGCCGTGTTTGGCACTAGTGGAGGCTGAGACTCAATCCTGTGATTTATAGCCTTTTTGAAATAAATTTGTCACCAGATGCCAAAACCAATCACTAGCACTGCTTCAAACTTCAGATTCTGGTTCTCTGACATGTATTTTTCTACTGGGGTTGCTGATATGTTTCATTTTGTTTGGTTTTAAAATAAGCTGGTTTCTGGTATGTGGAAATAGCACGTATTCTATCTCTTTGGCCAAAATCAGCTGGAATTGCTTTGTGTTGCTTCTAACCAGCACAACAAGAAAAGAGCTAAATAAGGGCATAGTTGTAAAACAAAAACAAAACAGAAAGAAAAAAAAGAGAAAACAAAAAGTTTGGCAGCTGGGTTGGGACCTGTGTGTCAACAAGAATGAACACTTGTAAAGGTAGAGCTCTTATACGATACAATCTTTTTTTTTTTCTTAATAAAATCTAACCTGTGTGGCTATGCAAAACTATTCAACCTGGCTGTACTTCCCCTGCTTCTAAAATCAAGTGTACATGGGATTTTCTACTTTTAGGTTTAACTTAAAAAATGAATAGATTTCTCTTTAAAAACTGCTTTGTATCTGTGGTATTGCTGGCATTCTCTAATTTTTGTGAAATACCATATGATATAGATCACTTATATGAAGTAGGAACATCCTATAAACTCTACAGGTTTAGATGAACCTTGATAAGAAACAGTATTGCCAAAATCTAACAAAAATAAAGGATGTGTGCAATTTTAATGTGTGTATTTAGAATTATGGCTATCTGTAGAAAAATATGTTTAGACCAGTTGTCTCACGCTGGCTATCGCTAGGATACAAAGCGCTTGGATTCCTGATACCCAAAAGGATTATTCACTCTTGGCTTCCCCCCATACTGTACAAGTAAAAGGGAACTATAAATCATGCCTTGCAAAACTTGGTCGGGTTTTGATGCCTCAGACTTGCCAAGTTTGTCTTACTACAAAGCAGCTGTTTCATACACTAAAGTAAATAGTAATTTTTGAACATAAGTGGGAAAGAGGGCAAAAAGAGGGACTGACAGTGGTTGTTCCATGATATGTAACTCTGAGGGGCAGTTAATTCCCTAGTGTGTGTGGTGAGAACTGCCTGTTTTTTTCAACAGGCTGTATATGATCAATATTTGAATTAAGCCGCTCTGACAAGGAGAAGGAAAGACTCCCCTCATTTTGGGGCACTGCGGTGTATGTGTCACCCACCATATTCATTGTCATTGGCTTGTATGGTTTCAGAGCAGCGGGGTGCACTACCTTGTATTTATTTGCTTTGGAGTTAAGTATGCTTTAGCATCTCACAGGGAAATAAGCAGTGGGTCCAGATATAATACAGGTCTTGTGCCTGCCAGCTCTGCGGTCTGCAGTGCATGACTCCAGATCTCATGTGGCCATCTTCTTCAAAGGGGACGAGTGAAGCCGCCTTTGAATCTGGTGTTTTCTTCCTGCAGTTGTTTACTTCCAAAGATACTGCTTACAAGACATGTAAACTGGAGGGAATTACATTAGCAAAATGGGAAATCCATATAGTTAGCGGTGCTGTGGTTGACTGGTTTGTCTTCTTGGCTTACAGCATAGTGATATTTAAGCTGTCAGCCACATCTAAGTTGGATTTAAATGCAAGTGACTCCAAACTGGCATGTAAAATTAAATTAAATAGCTGTGACAGCTATTGTATTTGCATTCTGAGGATTGTGACTAAAATAGGTGTTAATGCTATATATTATTGCAGAATAATGAAATTTCTTAGGTCAGTTTCACAGTGGAAGATAAACAACAGAGATAGGAAATGAAGCCTCATTCTGAAATGCAAAGCAGGTGCTGTATCCAGCGGAAAGAATAAGTTCATAAAGTAATTTGATATTTTAAATTCTGAGTAGATGCTATGCATTGGGGCAATTTAATGCAGTTTGAAAGAATGTGTAAATTATTAATCACATAAGAGCTGAATATCTCTATCCATTCATTCATCCTGAAAGTAGGAGTCTTACCTCTAAATATTTCACACTAGTTTTCTTTCCAGCCTGTAGGAGGAAAAACTTCATTCACTTGTGTCAGTTTTATTTATGGATAGAAACATGTTCAAGGGAATTTAAGCTGGAGAAATACATGTCAATCTGTGCTGTGGTTGCAGTACTGACAATACGAGGCAAGCCCAGAGTCCATGCAAGCTCTGTCTGGTGCATCTCCTGTTTCTTGATGAGTTTGTTTTCATAGTGAAACACACATGTTGTGGGAGATCATGGCCACACAGTGATGGTCCTTGATATAGACCTGGCACAAAATATCAGCATAGAAACCCCTATTCCATTACAGTGATCGAAAGCAGAGAGTAGGGAGCTTGCAAGGTAAGTGATGTGGTTCCTCAAGATGTATGGCTTTCTATAACGAGCCAGATCCTAAGTAGAGAGGAGTGTGGATAAAACCACTTTCCTCCCACTTTTGGCGTGCTATTCCTTCCTGTAACTAGGGCAAGCTTCAGCTCTCTTGGTTCACCAGAACATCCACAGAAGATGTTTTTTATGTTTTATAAAAATACACAAGGTTTCCAGAATTATTAAAGTATTCTTACACCAGTATAGGAGTCAGGAGTAATTACTAAGCCCATTACACCTTCTGGAATCATGGCAAAGCAGTGTGAAAGACACTTGGTCTGCTGCATTGCAGCAATATAACCTGGAGTTCACAGATAAGTGAAAATGTGTTGGTGTATTTCTCACAGGCTGAGGATACATCTCTTACAGTGGTTAAGAAATTCCTGACCTGAAGAGAGAATTTTCTTTCTTTCTTGTATTTTTTCATTCTCTCTGTTCTTCTGACTAATCAGTATTATCTATCTGAGTAGTCTTTTACTTGGCAAATAATTCTGTGTATTTGCTATTTCTGGCTGATCCC